>NC_083379.1:14493500-15826500 GCF_031755915.1 Ziziphus jujuba
AAAGGGATCCAAGAAAAAGTTGTATTTCTCTTTTCCCACTTCTTCCTCTCCATCCATTAACATCTTCAGACAGCTAAACCAAGTGTGATGATCCATATGAGAAGCAAAATAAGAAAGTGAAAAAAAAAAAAAAAGGTAATGAAAACAAACAAATAGAGAAAGCAAAAAGAAAAAAAAAAAAAAAAGAGAAAAAAAAAGGGTGAAAAAGAAAAGCAATACTAAATGGTTTTTTGGAGTGTTATACAACAATTGCTGATGCTAGATATTATATGATTTCTTTCTCTCTCCAAATAGAGTCCTCTCTGTTTGTGCGTGTATGTGTGTGGGATTTTAAAGCTTTTTTTTTTTTTTTTTCTTTCTAAATATAGTTCTTTCTTACTCTTACTCTCTCTCTCTCTCTCTCTCTCTCTCTGCATATAAAATGAACACTATTTTTTTCTTCTGTCAGTGTAGTAATTACTAATCAGCTTCTTTGACAAAGGTAATTGTGAGCGTACAATCTTTGATCTTGAAGAAAGATGGATGTGCTTGGAAATCTGTACTAGGGCATGAGAATCTTCCAGGGGCTTTGTTTTCACTCCCCCATCACGGCTCCGCCATTGCTGATCGGTAAGTTCCTATTTTTAATTTTTAATTTTTTTTCCCTTTTTCTTATCTGGAATATACACTTTCAAGCTCTCGTTTTTCTTCCATATATTCTATCTGTTTCTGTTTGAACCGGGAATTTATTGTGCTTTGGTTTCTGGGTATGGTCTTCTCTCTTATCATGAATGATCTTGGACCATTTGCTTGTTTTATTTCCGCCCATTTCATGAAATGAGTATTAGGGGTTTGTTGGGTTTCAATTGAATCCCTCGCCTGAATCCCTCCCCTGGTTTATTTATTTTTTATTTATCCCATTTTGTTTTCTGTTTTATCTTGGGTTTAGTTTCATATATTTTGGCTACATGTGAAAAGTTGTAATTTTCTGCATGGTTGTTCATTTTTTTCCCTAAATTCCGTTTTTCATTTAGTTCACTTGCCCAGATAAGAGCTTTGAAGCAAGTAGAGGTTCTAACTACTCTTTTAACCGTCGGCATACATTCTCTAAATTAATAGTGGTGAGGGTTGAATTTCAATTTCACTGCTTGGCATTTTTGACGTACTTGTTGAAATATTTGGATATTGGGAAATTTGAAAATTTTATTGAATTCAAATCTCTGTGTGTTTTTTGCAACTTTGCTAGTAAAGGATTCAATTTTGTAGCCAGCTGTTATTAGTTCTTATTAAGATTATTAGGTTTTAATCAAGTTATACTTTTATTTTATCAGAATTTGAGATGGATTTTGAATGGTTCTGTTATGTATGTCAACTTCCTGTGTCTTTTTTGTTAAGTAGTTTATGAAATTCTAGTTTGATTTCATGGTCTACATGAAGTTTTTGAAATTGCCATTAATTTGTTTGCTTTTTGATTTTAAAAATTAAACTATGCTTCTGTATTTGAACAGTCAGCATAAAGAGAAATTAATACATTAAGATTTTAAATTACTTTTGCTTCTTAACTATGCCTTTGGATTCTCTAATAGATGTTGCATATATGGCATGTAGGAGAGCTGAATGATGGACAGGATCAGATTGGATTTAAGATTTCATCATTCTGGATCAACACAATCAGAGGAGTCTGCTTTGGACTTGGAGAGGCCTTACTGTGGTCATCCTAATTTTCCCTCATCTAGTCCATCTCCACTCCAGCCTTTTGCATCTGGTGGTCAGCACTCTGAGAGCAATGCCGCCTACTTTTCCTGGCCTACATCAAGTCGGTTGAATGATGCAGCAGAAGATAGAGCAAACTATTTTGGAAATCTGCAGAAGGGTGTCCTCCCTGAAACTTTAGGGCGGTTGCCATCAGGGCAACAAGCTACCACCTTGCTTGAGCTAATGACAATTAGGGCCTTCCATAGTAAGATTTTGCGTCGGTTCAGTCTTGGCACAGCAATTGGTTTTCGGATTAGAAGGGGTGTGTTAACAGACATTCCAGCTATTCTTGTCTTTGTCGCTCGTAAAGTTCACAGGCAATGGCTAAACCATGTGCAGTGCCTACCTGCTGCTCTTGAGGTGGAATGTTTTGGTGCTTCTAGCTTTAGTTCTGACATATATACTGCTTCTAGAGAATTTCTTTAGGATTTCTTCTACCCATATTCATTATTCTTTTGCACCCTAGCTGATGATTTTTGGTCTCTACAGTGTCAGATCTGCAGCATGAAAAATGTAGAAGTCTTTTAAATTTGTCTGGAAGAATTTAGTTTATATAAGAAACATTGAAAATGAGTTAAATAGGCAATGTTATAAATTTCTATTCCTATAAAAAAAATTGAAAACGTAAGTGAAGAAAAACAATTCTTTGTAAAGTTTAAAGCATGTTTGATCTTTAATGGGACTATCATCTCATTTGGTGAATTATTATTGCCAATTTTGGGTCAGGGGCCAGGAGGTGTATGGTGTGATGTGGATGTTGTGGAATTCTCCTATTATGGTGCACCTGCTGCAACTCCTAAAGAGCAATTATATAATGAACTTGTGGATGGCTTGAGGGGAAGTGATCCATGCATTGGTTCTGGTTCCCAGGTCTTCTTCTTTTCCTTAATGAAATTCCTGTGTGTACACTTTCATTTACAGGTGCATATCAGTGTTCCTAGGTAGGGCATAGCTAGTTGTAAGTTCTTTTGGTTTGACAGAATAGTAAGATAGATTAACTTAAGAATTTTATGCTTTGTTCCAAATAATGACTCGTGAATATACATTATTCATTAAGTATCCTATAATATAGATATTTATGTTTTGTGGTGGTTTGTTCATTGAAGTGCTTATTGTCTGGGGACTTTGGCTGAAGAATTGCAGAAAGAAAAACAAGTTGAATAAAGAGTTAAGTGAAGGCTCATTCTTTGGCCATGTGGAATAATAATAGACAAGTTAAATAAACTGATCAGCTAGGATCTATAAGCACGGTTAAAAGAAAGTCATTTTAGATGGATTGACAGCCAAGAGAAATAACAATTAACATTATGGCTGCAATATACATATATGTATACATATATTTTCTCACTTCTATTGATGATAATCTTGTTTTGCATAATAATCAAGTTTCAGAATCACTTAAGAATTTTTTTTTTTAATATATATATATATATATATATTTTTTTTTTGAATTAATCTTAGATATTATGTATTTTGTTAATGTCATTGATTGAGGTCTTTTGGAATGCAATTGTTTGAGAACTACTCAAGAAATTGAAAATATTCTGTGTGTACTGCCATGGGCTGCTGATTGCTTGACTGGTATTTTGTCTTTTATAGCTTTTTAAGGTATGTGGGCACTACCTTTGCAACAATTATACATGCTAGCCCTACCTTTTTAAGGTATTTTTAGCCTTGGTTGTTGTGTTTAACATAGAAATGAGGCCTTGGGAAGGTTTTTTATTTTCAACTGCCAGCTTACTTTCTTCTATTGAGCTCAAACTTTGGGTAATGACTCAATAAAACTTCTGTTTGTGTAATTTCTGTAGAGTTTCCACAAATCTAAGAAGTTAATGTGTCTCTCTATTATAATTTGTTATTTTCCTCCTATTAGTTCTCTAATTGGAGATGTTGTATTAACTGGTGCTGATTCCAAACTCATGTAAATATAGTTTTGATAAATTAAATAAACTCTTGATTATTTTTTGTTTGATGCTGTTGATTGCTGTTTGAATTATGTGCCACGGTCATAAGTAACTAAAATGTAAAAAGAAGAGAAACATAATATTTTATTAGAATAGAATGAAAATACAAAATATTTAAGAGATGAGAAATTTAAAAGACAAAATACAATTAGAATCCTTATGTTATGAACATTACTCCAACTCAAGTTTAATTACTAAACTAATAATGCCCATAGTAAAGGGAGAAAAGAAAGTAAGACGATTCCATAGAAAATTAAAATTGTGAACTTTAGTCCCAATGTTCCTATTACTTTCCATCCATATGTTCCAGAAAGAGCCATTGCAGCACATTTCTACAGCACTTTACCTTATTTTACGCCTCCAAATCCAAGATTCTTAAAGAAAATACTAATTAATGATTTACATCATGGAGGATAGACCCAAAGCACACTTCCTTTTGCAAGGTAGATCTCAGCTACCTAGCTATATCACTATGACGAAGTAAATGAGTAAAATGTTCAAATTGATTTTTGTCACACCAATTTAGGGAAATACTAAGCTGAGGTCTCCTTTCTGCAATAAATCTTGGGTAACAATCATCCCATGCACCACCAAAGTAAATCCTTCAAAATATTGGATGTCACACATGCAAAAACCAAGGTTGGTCAAAAAGTCAAAACTGAAGGATCATCAATCAAGACTCCAAATGAAGATATTATAAAAATCCTTTAAATGGATGAGACTCCCAAATCTGTTTATCAGAATAATGAAAATGCAAAACAACTGCTCAATTATTCCTAAGGGTGATGTGATAACTCTTAGATTCTCTAATATTTAAATTTGTGAAAAAATTGAAATTTTGCAATCACTTAGGTCAGACTCAAACTAAAGGGACGTGAATGGGACATTGTATATATGAGGATAGTGACTTCATGCCATATGGGTTTCTTTTGAGTCAAGTAACTTTAGTAGTTGCATTGTGCCTGTGAAAGCCAATTGTTTTTGTGAATGGAGCTTTTATCAGCTTAAGACTCAGTATAATGGTGCTCTACAAGTTAGAATTGTTTCTTATTTATTATTTATTTAAAAATAAATACAATTTAATAATTGTGTGGATTGTAGCTACGGCTAGTTTTTTTTCAAATGCTGAACATTGCAGGATGGATGATTCACTAATATGGATTTATTATGAGTCGGTTCTCCTTGCATTGCCTTTCATGAGTTATTTTAATAGTTTATTATATTGCAATAGTTTGTGTTATACAGCTTAGCCACCGATTGATTTTACATTCCTAATTGTGTGCTATGTTCTCTTTGTTCACCTTTCCTCAGTTTTATTGATGTGATTTGTACATAAACTAATCACTTGTTATTTATGGGTTCTTAAAATTACCAAATTGCTTCACCCCTTTCTAGGTTGCAAGCCAAGAGACTTATGGAACCTTGGGTGCTATTGTGAAAAGCAGAACAGGAAATCGGCAGGTTGGTTTTCTTACGAATCGGCATGTGGCAGTTGATTTGGACTATCCAAACCAGAAAATGTTTCATCCTTTGCCACCAAGCCTTGGACCTAGTATTTATCTGGGTGCTGTGGAGAGGGCAACGTCTTTTATCACGGATGACCTTTGGTATGGCATTTTTGCCGGAACAAACCCAGGTAATATAGTTCTAAATTGTGGTCACATGTTATATGTTACTGGATTTGTGATGGCTTTATATAACAGTTCTCATCGATAATGTTTTATTCAATATATAGAAAATTCTGGATCCTAATTCTGTAATTTAAGACTTAAAAGGTGCTTTTTTGCTGTTAAATGAGATTATTGGCTGTTAAATATGCTTACTGAGTCCTTAAGAAAAAAAAGTAGTACAGGAAGTGGCTGCTACTTGGTTTGGGATCACAATTTTATGGATTCCTGGTGCCAGGTGGTAATGACGCAATTAACTAGTTTGTCAAGACAATCTCAAAATATTTTCTGTGGAGCAAATCAACCAAGATTGCATGTCATTTAGATGAGGCATTTAAAACAAACCTCCATCCTAGCCTAAACTGTTTTTAAGTTGACTTCTATTCTTCTTCTTCTTACTTTTTTTCTTTTTAGTTCTTCATATATTTTATAACCAAGAGAGCCAAATTTATAATTCAGTGCATCAAAAGAGCTACAATTTAAAATTACCACCTCAAGTCAGTCCACAATTTATCAACTTAGCAATAATCCACTGTATTATAAAGTAGAAACAACCATTTTAAGCTGTGCCTTACGATGGTTACACATTATACCTTCCACATTGGTAGATATTCGTTTATAACACATGTAAAAAAGTTGTAAACTGATTAGGAGGTACAGCCATGGGCTTACATTTCGAAAGAAACTTGATTTTATATATATATATATATATATATAGAAACACCTTCTGATTGCCAATTTGGAATAGGGCGGACTACTCCTTTTAGCCACTATCCTGAAGTTTATGTACTTCTTGTTTCCCTCTTAATCTTTTGGCCTTTGTTTATTTGAGTAGATGCTGACACCTGGGTCTATGGTTCACTTTTGTCCTTAACTCTACATTTGTGCTAATGGGTTTCTCATTGTGTCCTGACCCCCACACATGCCAATTACGGTTTGGTGCCCCTGCAGAAACATTTGTGCGGGCTGATGGCGCCTTCATTCCTTTTGCGGAAGATTTTGACATAACAAATGTAGCTACAACTGTAAAAGCAGTAGGAGAGATAGGTGATGTCAACATCATCGACTTGCAGTCACCTATCAACACACTCATAGGAAGGCAAGTGGTCAAAGTGGGCCGAAGTTCAGGCTTGACTACCGGAAACATTATGGCATATGCCCTAGAGTACAATGATGAGAAAGGAATCTGTTTCTTTACTGATTTTCTTGTTGTTGGTGAGAACCAGCAGACATTTGATTTGGAAGGTGACAGTGGGAGCCTCATTCTTTTAACTAGTCAGAATGGAGAGAAGCCACGGCCAGTTGGGATCATTTGGGGAGGGACAGCTAACAGGGGTCGCTTGAAACTAAAAGTGGGTCAACCACCTGAGAATTGGACCAGTGGTGTTGATCTTGGACGCCTTCTTGATCTCCTTGAACTTGACCTTGTCACAACCAATGAAGGGCTTCAAGGTCTGTGTTTCAACCCGGTGGTTCTTCCATGACCCATTTTGTGTGTTTACTTGCATGTTACCATTGCATATTGAATAATTAGAAAATAAAAAATAAAAAATAATAAAAAAATAATAAAATTGGGTGAGTTATATGCTGCATCCTAAGCTCAACATCTTATTACCTAGATTTTTAATCTGTGACCTTAGGGATTAGAATGACTGTGTGGCCCCTGACTACAATTTCATATCGCTGACACAACACCAATTTAATCCAAAAATTGGCACTGGATGATACTTTATGCATAGTGCAATTTCAATATTTCAGTGCCAAAGTTTCCATCTTTCTTTCCACTTCTTTAGTGAAGAGGTAGCATGGAAAAGTTTCCCTCCACTCTTAGCATGCATATCTCTAGTCAACCTATAGGGCTTAAATCTCAATTTTATTTTCAAAACCCTCTTCATTGCTATATGAATTTATTGACATCAAAGATACTGCAAAGGTTTTTAATATGCAATGATGAGGATATCATAACTAAGGCAAAGAAGCAAGACTTCATCTCATGTATTGTAAGACATGCAATAAGAACTCAAATATGTCTACTCTTTGCTGATATCTTCTGAAAGGGTGGAGTAGGATGTAGGCAAGAAATTTTCGCTTTCCTGCTTTTTGATGTACCATCTGCTTACAAGAAAGTAGCAATCCTACACAAAGGGTGATGCTATCATGGGACATTCTCTGTTTTTTCTTTTTTTAGTTTTTTTGGGTTGGGGTTGGGGGGGTGGGGTGCTGGTGGTTGAATGTCATGGGACATTCTCTATTATGGTCTGTTAGAGTCTTTGGTAGGAGTGATGAGTGGAAAGAAAGAAATTGTTGGAGGGAAAAACATTGATTATTTGGTAAAAGGGGTGGTGGGTGGAGGCTGAAGGATAGTTGAGGTAATTTGCATTCCTTCCAAATCCACCAAAACTAATTATTCCAAAAGTTTGTGGACTGGGGGAAGGATGGAAAAGGTCGGTTGACAAATTTGTTTACATTTATCTTTTTATCCTAATGAACTCAATTTTAATTGGTAAAGTGGTAATTTGTTAATATTGAATTGGGTAGAATGGTAATTTAAAAATAAAATTTTCCCTTCCTTTCTCCTTTTTACTTCAAGCTCCATATAAAGGGGAGTTATATTAAATTTGTTCCTTCCTATTATACTACTTTTTTTATTTTCTATTTTTTTTTTCCTTTTCTCTATATTTTCTGTTATTCCTGATATGCCAATCCTTCCCAGTTTCATGCCTCTGGAAATACACAAAAACCAATTTCCTGCCTATTATATTATTATACATAGCAACAAGAAGGATGATTTCACTTTATTTTACATCCTATCTTTCCTTCCTCTCAAGCATAAAGATTAGTCTGGTTCCCATACCTCTTGGAAGCTTGTTGGACTGTGGGATTGTTTATTGCTCCAGAAGTTCCATATAAGTTGGTTCTATGTTTGTTATATGACAGCATTGTCACCTTTTCATGTTTCTTTAAGAAATTATGTCCGTGTATGTATTCATTAATTTTGTGTTTCTCTTACCAGAAAACAGAAGAAAACATAGATAAAAATCCAGATGTTAGAGGTTTTAAGGGCCAAGTGGTAAATATAAGTGGCAAATATGAGATATGGGGAACACCTTCAATGTTCACAGTGTCATGGGAGGGAATAAAGATATAAAACTTTTACCAAAGATAACTGGAAGTTCCAGTCAAATGAAGACACTAATGTACATAAAGGAAGGACAAATTTCAAAGGAAATTAATCTTAAAAGTTTAGGAAGCTTAGAAATAGAGCAGATTTCTGGGTGTACCTTTTGGTCAGAACAGTTAGTCCGATAATAGGTTAAGTTAGGGGTTTGGTAGTAGGTTTATGAGTTTCCATCCTATATGCTTTTGCTTATGGTTTTAACATTTCTTGCAAATTTTCTGACTCATGCTTCTTCTTTACTGTTAAATATAGCTGCGCTACAAGAGCAAAGAAATGCTTCAGTTGCAGGAATTGATTCTACAGTTGGGGAGTCGTCGCCCATGGACCGGATGCCATTTAAAGATAAACTTGATGAGAACTCTGAACCACTTGCATTGAATATTCGACCAGTTCCAGTTGAAGGTGAGTCCTGTCAAGGACTGATCCCAACGTTCATACACAATGAGTTTCACATAGAAAATGGAATTGAAACAGGTCCGAATGTAGAACACCAGTTTATTCCGAGTTTTACTGACAGATCCACAGCGAATAAAAGCAGCCAAGAGGATAACGCTGGATCGAAAAACCTCTCGGCGTTGAGGAATGGTTGTGATGAAGATATTTGTGTTTCATTACAGTTAGGTGAGCCTGAAGCAAAGCGAAGAAAGAGCTTAAATTCATCCGGAAGTGAAGAGCCAAAGTAGGAAGAAGTAAATTAATTCACTTTTCTTGGGGTTAACAGTCTTACAAAGACATAGTTGCTTTCTTGATGCTGGCTTCAAAGCCATGACTCGTGCTTCTGAATTGAAATTATCTCAAGACATGAGACTGCACTGACGACATTAGGTTTGTCCCTCCAGCATTGGTTACTACTGTTTTCTTCTTGTTCATTTTGGTTTAAAATTATAGGGTTACATATGTGGGGTCATACAATATTTTATAGAGAGATAAGTTTAGGTGGTACCATGTCGTGAGTTTTCTTTGATGTGTATCCCCTATTCCCTTTACTGGAAGTCTTGTACCATAAGCACTCCTCAAGTAGGAGTATGAATAGGTAAGGAAAATCAAAAAATGTAAAATGTTATTTTTGGCAAGCCACAACAGCTTGTTCAGATCTCAATGATAAGATGCCTTTCTTTGTGGCAGCGGAGGGAGCAAGTTGAACTACAATGATTCATTTGTATCTCTGTTTATTCAAATGAATCACATTGTCAATATTTATACATGTTCCTCGTGATTCAAATGCTATGCGATTTGATTTTTGGTATAAAAATAGTTCGTACTTGATTGTTGTGTTAAAATATATTAGTATGATGATTTGTCAAAATTAAAAATTGTGTTAGCTTTAAATTTTATTTATTTAATATATATATATATATGTGTATTTTTTTTTTTTAAGATTTGAATTTGTATCTAAAGGAAGAAAAGAGGAAAAAAAGTTGATGAAAAATATGATCAATTTCCTTTTTTTCGTCCCTTGGCCTTTCCAAGCAGGGAAGTTCTGTGAAAAAACAGAAATATAAAATTTTACAAAGAACCCTTTAGAAATAATCATGTTTTGATTCATCCTATTCAAAAAAACCAAAACAAAACCAAAACCAAAATCGAGAACATTGTGGCTAAAAAAAATTCTCTATGCAACATCGTCTGGAATAATGATGAGGGTATGTTGACGTAATTTTCCATTTTTCCTCCAATGCATTGAATATTATCACTGAGCAAGTTCCCGAAGACAGCTGATATCTAGAAACTGCAAAGCACACAAACAACGCTTTAAGAACCAAACAAGAGTGAAAAGAGATTTTGCTTGGAGGACAAGAAACAGTTTCTATTAACTAGAAAGGGGGGGGGGGGGGGGGGGGGGGGGGGGGGGGGGAATGGCAGAAATATTTTCTTGAAGCGATAGTGTGGTTTTCTATGATTGCATAGGCATACTTTCTTCTATTCTATTAATGAGTTCAGAAAAAAGAAAAAGAAAGTACCAAAAAATTCACCATGACATATTCATCAGCTCAGTAACAGGGAATAAAAAATAAATACATAAATAACTGTAAAGGTAGAGAAAAGAATGTATACAAAATTGCATAAAGGGAGTGATGCCTCTAGTAGAGTGATTTTGTATTGGAGGTACAACTTTCACAGTAATCCAACAGACAATTTTTGTGCTTGCATTGAATATCATTATATTGGTGAAAGCTAATAAATTGGCAAGCAGAAATTTTATTTGACTTTACTCCAATGATATTATAAGTAACTATAAACCCTACTTCCTCATTGCAACAAAAAATTTCAACTTACAAAATTATATGTGGAATGCAACCTAAACTCAATGCTGTTGACATGATTTCTTTTGTTTCACAGGAACACACTAACCATGCACTGCAAACTGTAAGAACATTTTTTATTCCTCAATTAATTATTTAATAAAACTATATTTACTTTTAAAATTATTCAATATTCAATCTTAATATAGTGTCCTCAGCCCTCCCCAACTCAACTCTTATCAATTGCAGGTTTGAATTAAAGAAAAGACAAGGGATTACTCAAAAATTCAATCTTGCAGGAAATAGACAACTCTAGGGTGTTCTGTTCTTAAAGAAAATATTGAATAGTCAATCTTATAGTGTCCTCAGAAAATCTAAGGGGTTTACACGAATATTACTTTCTTCTGTCCTAAGAAACCTCATGCAGTGCACCATATATTAGTTTTTTCAGTTTCTACGTATTTTTCCTGACCTTTTTGACTACTAACTTATCAGAATTAAACAGTTGTATGTGCAAAAATAAAAGTTGGATGCTCTGGATTTCATAAATTAAAACATACTCAGAATTAACTCTATTAATTTGCGATTGAGAGATTCTTAATTTCCTTCATTTTCCACTTTTCTCTCAGTTTCCCTTCAGGTGTTGTTTGAGAGGATGGCTTCTAAGGAAGTGATTGACTTCATAAAGGGAAAGAAACTGAATGATAGGCTGCTCAAGAAGTTTAACATTATGCTGTTTTCTGCTAATTCAGTGGTCAATGATGTCGAGGAGAAGCAAATCGGAAATCCAGTTGCCAAGAAATTGCTACATAAGCTCAAATAAGCAACCTATGATGCAGAGGACCTGATAGACAAAATCAACACTGAAGCTTTGCGATGCTAGATATGGAAGGTGAGCATGGAAGCAAACATTACTAGTCAGCTTGTACAAAATCTCTTCTCAACTTGGTTCACAAGATTTAACAACAGAGTGGAACCAAAACTAGTGGAGGTTATTGATAGACTAGAATATATTGTTAAACAAAAAGATGTCCTTAGATTGATAGAAGTTGTCTAGAAAAAGACATCCGAACAGATTAGCACCAACACTGGTAGAAGATTCTGATGCTTATGGAAGGGAAGGTAGCAAAGAGGCCATTGTTGGGTCATTGCTGTCAGATTATTTTAGGAGGTGATAAGATATCTGAGATTCTCATAGTTGATATGGGTGGGACTGGCGAGACCACCCTTGTTCATATTGTTTACGTACAATGATGCTAGAGTGATGAATAACTATGATCTCAAACAGAGTTACTGTATCAGATGATTTTGATGTTTCTACATTAACAAAATCAATTATTAAGACAGTAACTTCCCAAACATGCCATGTCAAAGATCCATATCAACTTCAAGCTAAATTAAAGGAAGCTTTGGTGGGGAAAAGATTTCTGTTTATTCTAGATGATGTTTGGAACGAGAATTGTGATCTTTGGAATGCCTTAGAGAGCCCTTTCGAATCTGGAACATGTGGAAGTAAAATCGTTGCGACAACAAGAATTGAAAATGTGGCATCAGTGATGGGTACCATTCCAAGTCGTAACTTGCAACTAATATCCAATGAAGATTGCTGATTGTTATTTGCAAAACATGCCTTAGTAATATAGAGTCAAGGGCACATCCAAATTTAGAAGTAATAGGTAGACAAATTTTAAAAAGTGCAAAGGTCTTATTTTAGCCGTAAAACGACTAGTTGGTCTCTTACGTTCTGAATTAAATCCAGATGAATGGACAAATATATTGAAGAATAACATTTGGGAATTGGATGAAAAGGAGAATAATATGCTTCCAGCTCTATGGTTGAGTTACCATTATCTCCCTATACATCTAAAACGTTTTGCTTATTGCTTAATATTTCCTAGGGTTGCAATTTTACAAAAGAAGAATTAATTTTACTGAGGATATCAGAAGATCTTATACAACCAGACAAAAGGAAGAGGGTGGAAGAAGTAGGAGAGAGCACTTCAATGATTTAGCATTAAGATTATTATTTCTACTTGATGGAAGGAGGATTGCCATGCATAACCTTGTGAAAGATGTAGCAAAATTTGTTTCAGGAGAACTTTTTTAAGATTGTAGGAAAAGTACTCAGATGCCCTCGTGAGAAAGGCTCATCATTTGTCATACATAAGAAGAAAAGGCAACAAAGTAAGGAACTTGAGGCTTTATATGAAAACAAATCCTTGAGGACGTTCTATAATTAGGACCTATAGAGGAGAAACAAAACTAAAAAGTTGTTAGTAAATTGTGAAACATTGCAAACATTTCATTCTTTAAAAGTGCTCTCTCTTTGTGGATATCCTAACAAAGAGTAACTTGATTCAGTTTGCAACTTGAAACGGTTGAAACACCTGGATTTTATCTAAGACTGCACTTAAAAACTTCCTGATAGAATTTGACAATTTGCCTTCATTGTTGCTGAACAAATGTAGAAAACTCATAAGTTGACATCTAAGGTACTTGGGTTTATCTTGTTCAAAGATTAAGATGATACCTTGTACATTCTGCTTGTACAATTTGCAAACTCTATTATTGCAGGGATGTATAAAAACTTTGGAGACTACCAAGCACCATGGTCAACCTAACAAACTTGCACCATCAATATAATGAATGGTGCTGCAGTTTGGAAGGGATGCCACATCAACTATTTAACATGGAAGATTAGCAAACATTAACAGCTTTTACTGTCGGCAAACATGATGGTTGCAATATCAGAAGATTAGGACAGCTCCAAAATGTATTTAGAAATTTTTGTATTTCAGGGCTGCAAAATGTTGATGATATTTGAAAAACTTTTTAGGTCATTTTGAAGGAGAAAAAGTACAATATGGATTTAAGGTTGGTATGGAGCACCAAGTTCGACACTGATGATTCACAAAAAGCAAGAGATACTTGAAGGGCTCCAACCTCACACAAACCTCGAGCAACTAGTTATTGGAGGTTATGGAGGCACAAGATTCCCGACTTGGGAGGTGGATAATTCATTTTTCTCATCTATCAAGGTACTTACTTATGTTCTGTAGAAATTGTTACATGCTATCTACTTTTGGAGAGCTACCCTTTCTTATGATCCTAACTATTATAGGATTCAATTCATTGGAGAGAATAGGTGATGAGTTTTATTCAAATGGTGGTTCTGTGAGAGAATGATTTAGATGTTTACCGAATGTAAGAATTTCAGATGTGGCAGAGTGGAAAGAGCGATTGTTTGTCGGTCAAGGTGGAGTTTTTCCTCATCTGAAGCATCTTTGTTTAGAAAGGTGTCCAAAGCTAAATGCAGAATGCTTACCTGATAATCTTCCATCTTTGAGATCTCGAAATGTCAAAGACTTGTAGCTTCATTTCCAAGGACTCAAAGTTTAGACAACACATTTCCATGTCTTCAGAGTATACAGATAAATGACTGTCCTGATATAGATTCATTTTTGGAAAGCGGGTTGCCCTCGAGTTTATATTCACTTGCCCTTTTGAATTGCAACATGCTTTTTGCACAACGCATGAAATGGACCTGCAAAGACTCACCTCTCTTTGAAAGTTAAAGATATCTCACATTGAAGATGTGTTGTATTCATTTCCAGAGGATGGCCTGATACGTTGCTCTGTTGCCTGATTTCTCCAATTTCTTCCAGGTAACTTTTCTGGATGATTACATTTTCTCAGCACAGTATAGAGTACATTTTGTTATCTTATCCATGTGGTGGCTGTGTATCATTCCCTGTTGCCTCCTATTTCTTGCAAGTGTAGAAGTTTGATTCTGTACTTACGTTGTTAATATGCTGTGAACTTGTTTTCTTACAACGTTAAAATTAACTTCTGCTATGAATCAAATTTCCAACTTCTCTCAAAATAAAGTTCCAGCATTGCTGGAAGCATAAATTTATTCAATAATACGTTGCTGATTTCGACAATGCCTAGTTTCTTTCTTGCCTGAATTCATTTCAAAATCTTCTTCTCTTGTGACCATATACTGACTATTATTACCAGAGACTCCTCTTTGATTGCTTTAAACTGCTCTCAAGATTTCAATTCTTATCCAAGATTGGATAAAAGTAGAAGGATTAAAGACACAGACAAAAGTGAAAGGGTGATTTTGGTAACCATTCTTTCATATTATGTTCGACAGTAACCACGAGATTGGCTTTTCAAAGGCAACTCTAGCACTTAATAAATATCTATAAATGCCTCATCAAATCTTATAAGAGTGACAAACAGTCAAATATCTGTTTTAGAAATTACATTGCACATATATATCATTGCTTTCCAAGTATCTCCTCACATTTGTCCGACGCTTCATAAATTATAGCCATTTTAAACACATGACTTGACGTGAAGCCTAAGTATTAACTACATATAACAAATAAATTGCTCACCGCATCATAAGGCTCCTGTTTCCTAGCAAAACCACAGCTATACACACCATTATAGATCAAATTGTATACCCATTCATCTGTTCGATCAATTTGGCTTTGCAAGTGACAAGGATATAGGTCCAAAGCTGGATTCTCTGCTATATCATTAATTCGACATCAAACATGCGAATTATCTCTGAACACTCATTATTTACAATCGTCTTGAGTTTCTTACACCATAGAACCTACCACAGAGCATTACAACATTTTTATATTTAGAAAATTTCAACGTAGAAGAAAAGAACAACTGCAACAATAAAAGCAAAACAGATCAATGAAAGCAAAACCCTAAATAGAGATGAACATACTGGAACTGTGTACTTTCCAGTGTAGTTTGTACTTGCAAGCTCATAAAGTTCTCTAATACTTTTTGCTCTATTCGGTTCTGCTCCAGGTTGTCTGTATCTGTAGTAGGAACAACCCGCCCCTTGTGTTCATCACCCTTCTTGGTTCTTTCCCATATTGATTCGACTGCCTGAGCAATGAGGGAATAAACAATATCATTTTGGTCTTAAATTGTGAAACTACTTAAGAAACCATAGAACATACAATAAAGCTGATGGCTTTCTCAAGTCCTTCAATCTTCAAGTATGCCAAGCACCTGGAAGCTCAAGGGCAAGCATATGATATGCACAGATGATATCTCCCAGATTCTGCTGGAAACTTGGAGTTTGGTTCTCGTGATATGGAGTTACGGAATGTGGATGCAGTTCTTGTAAATGCACCAGAATCTGATAACTCATCCAGTGCAGACCTAGCCATGTGAATATGGTACTGGAAAATGAATACATGCAGAAAATTACTATTAATTAACACCTAGTAGGGGTGGGCACAGTTCGGTTTGGATTGGTTCCACCCGAGAGTTCCAATTGAACTGATTATTCGATTATCCACAAATACTAACCCGAACCGACCCGTGGACAATGGAAAACCAAGCATTTAACTGAATAAACGGGCCGGTTTGGTTCGGGTTCGGATTGGTCTATTTGGACTTATATTTGGGCCTTCGATTTTGGGCTTGTTTTCGAATTAGTGGGCCAGAAATTATCTTCGGACCTACAATTTTGGTCATACTTTCAGCTAATCGGTCTGGGTTTATTTTTGGACCTATAGTTTTTGGCCTGCCCAATATACAATTAGAAATTACCTTCATTAGTTTTGCTTTTCAATTATTTTGAAGGTTTAAAATTTTTTAAAAAACTATCCAACGGAAATGAAATGGCAAATTTTTTAGGTACGAGATGAAATGGCAAATTTTTTGCTTTTTAGGTATGAAATGACAAATCTTTTTAGGTATGAAACGATCAAAACTTCAATATATATCAAAGGGAAAATTGAAATTGAGAAATGCAATGCCAGTATGCCACTGCCACTCACCAAAATTGAGAATCAGAAATGCAGACACAAAATACAAATATCAAAATAACAATCTCACATCCCCATCCGTTCCCAAAGAGATAGAAACAAAAAAGAAAAAAATAATAACTACTACTATCAAAGCAACTAATAAGCAAGTTTTACAAATGACTTAAGAGAAATGGTAATACATTGACAGTAAACATAAAAGAAACAGTAGAAAAAAAAAATATAAGCAACCTGCAATTAGCACTGCCAAATCCTTCATTGCCATTGCTACAAAACCTACAATCACAAAGGACACCAAAATAAATTAAACCAATACATTATTAGTTTAACAATGTGATGATTATTAAGAAATGAAAAATAAAACGAAAAGAGTTACTTTCATCATTGTCAAAACTCATAAGCTTTCAAGTTTCAAGTACATCCACTGATTCCACTCAATGCACCATCAATCCTTTTTGTTGCTGCTATCTGGACTCAATGCTACTGTTTGGCTTTGGTATAGGTCTTGGAGTGACACCAAACAGCAAACATAAGCTAATATTATAAAAACATTCAAAAAAAAATATGATATGCATACAAATAGAAAATAATCTCAATTGCATATTACATTACCTGCATCTAAACTTTCATAATACTCCATCTCTTCTAAAAAATCTGTCAAAACTTGGAGAAGCATTAAACCAATTTTGACAACATATCAAAGCCTCCACCATTTTAGTAGGCAAAGAGCTCCTAAAAGGATCAAATATCCTACCTCCGCTGCTAAAAGCACTCTCGGAAGCCACAGTGGAGACTTGAATGGCGTAGACATCCTTTGTAATCTTCTCTAACACAGGGTATTTCTCTCCATTAACCCTCCACCAATTTAAGATATCAAAATCCTTAATTAACCAGATTCATAAGAGTCGGCCAGATACCTATCCACATCATTTTTTACCTCCTTACATTGGCTTTGTTCTCTCTTCTTCAAATAAGCAATCCAAACCTGGTTAGCATAGTTGGCATGCTCTAATTCACTGTTATTACTATCCAAACTAGTTCCAGAAGACTCAACACCAGTGGAAGATTGACAACTACCATCTGAACCCATTTCTTTTTCATTATACCAATTATACGGCCTCATTAAATTCTTTTTCAAACCATTTGTCAATTCAGTAACCCTGCTTTCATCATTGTCATAAAGCATCCCATAGCTAAATAACACATAATCCAACTTATATCTTGGATCAAGCACTGCTGCAATTAGAAGCAATTTAATTGTTTTTGTATGGAAGAAACTTGATGGAAATATATGTTGGAGCTAACATATAAAGAGACACTAAATTTAAGAGTTACATCATAAAAGCCCTTAAGAAATTGGACAAAAACTTTGGCATCATCCCAATGCCAAGCTAAAGGAGGTTCAACTTTTTTTCTACCACTATCATCCTCTCCAAAATAGGAAGCATAATGTCCATCTTCCTCCTCCATTCTCTCAAAAGCTTTTTGAAATTTCAAAGCTGACTCTAACATTAAGTATGTGGAATTCCATCTAGTTAGAACATCCAAACATACTAAAGATTTGCTATCAATTTTCTCTTGACTTAGACACTCCTTAAATTTTTGCAATCGAGAAGGAGATGATCTAACATATCTCACAACATTACGAATGCTAGCAATTGTCTCATCTAATTCTTTCAAACCCTCACACACAATCAAATTGACAATATGTGCACTACATCGAATATGCAAAAAATCAGCATTCAATATACAATTTTTCCAATGTACCATTTTCCTCTTAAGATATGCAATTACATTATTGTTTGCACTTGCATTATCAAGAGTTAGCGTGAACACTTTTTCAATACCCCAATCATGCAAACAAACCTCAATTAGCTTTCCAATTGCCTCTCCTTTATGATTGGGAACCACACAAAAATTTAAAATTCTTTTATGTAACATCCAATCATCATCAATATAATGGCCAGTCAATGACATATAACAAACATTTTGAATAGAGGTCCATGTATCAGTTGTAAGACTAACCCTTTGCTGGTTTGCAACAAACATTAATCTTAAAGCCAATTTCTCATCTAAATACAATTGATAAATGTCCCTCACAATGGTTCTTCTAGATAGAGGATCAAACTTAAGACATGCAACACTACAAAAGTGTCTAAACCCATGGCCTTCTACAAAACTAAAAGGTAACTCATCCAAAATTATCATTTTGGCACATGCCATCCTACATGCCTCTTTGTTGAAAATAGTAGCTACCAAATTGCTACCACTACCATCGGATTTCTTATCAAAAGTTAAGGTCTTTTGCTTCTTTTCATCTGAGTTATAAAGATTTTTCTGACATTGCTTCATATGATTCCTTAGGATACTAGTTCCACACTTCTTAGAACCACATGCATAATCCTTATGGCAATAAATGCATTTACGTCTAGGGTCATCAGGATCACCACCTTCTATTTTGATAAAGTGATCCCATACATCACTTGCTGGCCTAGAAGGTTTTTTTTTTCCCTAATGGAGGTCGTGGAGGTAATGTAGATTTGGCATCGGAAGGTGTAGGGTTTGACAGTGATGGTGATGGATTTTGACCTATTGGGGTTTGAGAGGAAGGTGCATTAACTGATGATGGGAAATCTGGATCCATATCAAGCATAACTAGGACACTGTTTACATAAGAGGAAACAAATAGAAACAAGACAGCAATTACACAACAACTCAAGGCCACAAATTCCACAATCTCAATCAAATTAAATTATAATAAATTAAACAGCAAATAATAGTTTTGCTTCCTTAAATAATAACATAGAACCATCGAGTCCAAGCCCTTTAATCCTTAAACCAAACTACCAACAACTACCAACAACTACCAACAATATACATTTTCCATACCAGCAATTAGCATGTTTTCGGAATTGATAGCAACTACCAACAAAATACATTTTTTCTAAACCAAACTATCATACTCAGCCACATGAAAATTTTCCAACTACATGCATTATTCACATTAGAACTTTCCATTTAAATCCAGGACCAAATATGCACTAATACAATATCTGCATCAAAAATCCAGGACCAAATATGCATTATGACCAAATATACATCAAAAATTCAGGACCAAGCATACAATATTCCACAATTCCACAAAGACTCAAAATTAACAGCAACTAAAAAAATTCCACAATTCCACAAAGACTACAAATTAAATAGCAATTTCAAAATTTCAGAGTCACAAAGACTCTAAATGTAAGCTAACCTTTAAAAATTGCACAATTCCGACTACACAATTTCAATTCCACAATATTCAAAAATTGCACAATATTCCATAGTTCCAAGAAAAAAAAAACTAACAATTAAAAAGCAATTTCTGAAATTCAGAGTCACAAAGACTCTGAAATTAAAGCTAACTTGTTTAAAATTGGCAACTTTAGGAGTTCAGGGTCACAAAGACTCTGAAATATAAGCTAGCATGTTTAAAATTGCAATTTCAAAAATGTTGGAGTCACAAAGACTCTGAAATGCAAGCAATCTCACAATTTGAATTCAAAACTTCATAGAAAAGAGTTTCAAAGACAATTCACAGATACAATTCAACATTTCACGGACAGTTCAGTCTCACAAAAGCTAATCCGATTATTTCCTTCACAAAATTACAAAGAAAGAGCAAAATCTATAGTCTATTTATGCAATCACACTTTATCCATCCACAGCCAGTGAGAGTTTAAGAGAAAAGAACAACTTACCTTAAGTTATTACAGCTTTAAACACAGGCCACAGAGCCACCCACGAGAATGACACAGCCACAAGCCACGGACCTGCCTCACCTTCAATCCTTCAACTTGAATGGCCAATTTTCTCTTTAATATTAAAATCCAACAATCATTAAACATTTAATATTTCAGAATTAAGGAGATAATCAAAGAAAAATATATAATTTTGAAATAGTGATTTCTTAGAACTTAAACCCTAAAAGGAAAAAAATTAGGGAAAATAGAAATTTGCAAAATTACCTTCGAATTAACGTGATCGTTGGTGACCAGATGATGGTAATCGAGGCTTTTGATGGTCTCACAGCTACCGGCCCACCGTAGAGTAACAATGTCTAACAGTCTAGGCTAGGGTTTCGGACAGCTACCTCAAGCTAAGAATGGATAGATTGGAGAGTGAGAGAGTGAGAGAGTGAGATGAGAGTTAAAAAGATAGAAAGAGATTGAATTTTAGAGCAAGAGATAGAGAGAGAGAGAGAGAGAGAGAGAGAGAGAGAGAGGGGAGTGAAGAGATCTACAAGAGAGGGTTAAATGGTGAGAGATTGCGATTGAGAGAATGGAAGATAAGGGAGATTACCGTTGTCCGAGAGATGGCAGAGGACAGGTGCTCATCGGCCTGAGAGATGGTGAATGGTGACCGAGAGTGACAGCTGAGCTAGGGTTTACCAGAGACAAGAGAAGAGATTGAAAGAAGAGGGGGAGAAGACAGAAGAGAACTTTCGAGATGAAAGCAGAGTGAGAGAATGTTTTTTTTCTTTTTTTTTTTGTTTAATATCAAATATAAAATTAATAAAACTATAAACATATTATTATTATATATATAAAAATGTAATTATATATATTTTTTATAATATTTAAAGTATCCGATTCGGTTCGGACAGTCTGATGATTTTTAGTTTAAAAACCGACATCCGAACCGAACCATCTCCTTCTTTGTTAAATAATAACCGAACCGCCCAACCGAGCGCGACCAATCCGATCCGTAGGCGTTCGATTCGGTCGGTTTTACTGGTCCGGTTTGGTTTGACCGGGTTTTTGCCCACCCCTAACACCTGCTACCATTTATTCAATTTTAATAATACAATAAAAAAATAGTTTAGGGTGCCATTTGTTAATGTGTTTGGTTTTTGCTCGTTTCTTTTTTTTTCCTTACTTGATTGAGAGTAGTTTGCTTACTTTAATTGTTTATTAGTGTGTTAGTGATAGTTAAACATTTCAACATTAAGACATTTCAACATTGAGAGTAGTTTGCTTACTTTAATTGTTTATTAGTATGTTAGTGATAGTCAAACATTTCAATTAACTATAAACCCCAAGAACCAAAAAAACTAATTGTGGGCAATCCAGATATCGTACCAGGAAACTAAAATATGATCTTGAATTCCTAAAAATTTCAAAAATTATAATATTCGTGAACTTTATCCACCCATCCAATGTTCTTTCAAACGGAAAAGGACCACACCAGACAACACGCTCTAAACGAATTCTACCCATGAAATGAATCAAACAAAAACTGCTAAAACAATAACATGCAATCGAATTGATCTTCCAGAGAAAAAAAAAATTCAAAAAAAAAAAAACCGAATAAAATTAAGATCAAAATAGGGACCTAATCAAAGGTGATTCCAGGAGTTGAGCTCAAATATTCAGAATATATATATATATATATATATATACATACATATATCCATATATATATATATATATATATCTGTTTTGAGTAATCCAAAAGAAGAAGAAGAAGAAGTTGGTTCGTGTAGAGAAGATTGGAAGAGTGAAGGAGATGTTCCTGATCAGACCAAGGTCGCCAAGTACAGAGCGTCTAGTAGAAGAACAGAGCCGGAATTAATGATGTCACTTCTTCTTCCTTCTTCCCTCTTCATTTAACTTATTTTTCCTTCTTTTTTTTTTTTTTTTTTTAATTTTTTAATAATCACAATAACGTCGTCGAGATACGTACTTTGCACCTACACACTGTTTTTTTCACTTTCTACCCACTATTTGATACTTTATTACATTGCACTTGATTATGAATTTTGCCTACCTAATGACTTACCTTTTTAAAACCTTTTGGGTGGAAATTACATTTATAGGGTCCATATAACAGCAGGTTTTAATTTTATATATATATATATATATATAAACAAAATCAAATAATTTTTTTAATACTAGCATTTACATTAATTTTTTCTTTTTTAGCTCTTAAATTATATTAAATGTTAAAATTTAAAATTATATTTATTAATGATATAGTTTTAACATAATTTATTTTTTCTAAATGAAGATTTTAATATATTACTATATTCATATTTGATCACCTTTTAAATTTTAAACTCTAAGTATTAATGTAATCTAATAGATATTAAAGATGAATCTTTAGTTTAATTATTTAAATAAAGTAAACTTACTTGAGATTGATTGTTTATATATATATATATATATATATATATAAGATGAGGCACAGGTCACACCCTCTATTTCAAATTTAATATAGACCAGCATCAAATTTTAAACTCTTCTAATCCAAACTGGACAAATGTATATTAAAATAAAAAAATAAAAAAGCCTATAAGTCAACCGACAAATATGGGTTGGTTTAGGTTTTGGTTCAAAACCAAACTAACCCAACCTATGTCCACATTTGTTTACTTGTCACTTAAAAAAATTGTGTTTTTATTATAATAAAAGCACAATAGGACTTATTTGATCCAAGAGATTTGATATCTTAAAATTGACCATCAACAATATATAAGCAGTTTTGTGTTATTTTTAGAAAGTTCTAATGCATGTTAAAAAAATCTTATAGGATTTAAAAATCCAATACATTTTCTTTGTATATTAAAAAAGAGCCTTCTTTAAAAATTGAAAAAAAAAAGTTAATAGCACTTGATTAATATTTTCTCATTTACAATAAGTGTTCATTTGGTATAGCTGATGAAAGTAAAATTTTTGTCTGTAAAACTTTATATAATAAATATTTTTGAAAAAAAAATTATTAAAAAAACTAATAAGTATTTGTTGTAAATTGCATTAAGTACTCATTGAATTTTCCAAATAAGTCAAAAAAATAAATTTTCTAAAGAAGCTCAAAATTTGAACTTCTTTAAAACAGCTTAAAAAAGTTGTTTGTTTAATTAACATATACTTGTTGACTTTTTTGAAATACCTTCATTTTTAGACAAAAGAGTTTTTGACCATCAAATAGAGCTTTTGAGTTTAAAAAAAGTTATACCAAACAGACACTAATTGCATTTTAAATCTAGAACATTGTAATTTTGACCTTTAAATTTTAGTATTTTAAATGGTTAAATTGTGTATTAACGTATGATGACCTTCTACTTGTAGTATCTAGGAAAAAATTCTGGAACTCCTAGATACCAACTCCAACTCCCTTACTTAATATACTGGTGGGACTCATATCCTCTAATACATTAGTAGAACCCACATGGATCTCACCAATGTATTAGAGAAGAGAATTGATATCCGAGAATATTGTAGTTTTTTTCCATATGTCTATATACAATTGCTAGTACTCATCCAATACAGGTCCCATCAATGTTTTAGAGGAGGAAATTGATGCTCCACGAGTATGGTAGTTTTTTTTTTTTTTAATGGTGTATGTCTATACACGATTGCAAGTAGCTATCCAATATCTCTCATAATTTTCTCTTTAAAGTGGAGGGCCTCATATATCCAAGGCAGTTGGTTTTCAAATTGAACTATTAAAAAAAGAAATAAACAAACAAATTGAATCAATTATTTATCAATCTGTTTAGACTTTGACATTGGCGTCCATTTTTTGGCTTCAAAACATATTTTTATTCTTTAAAAAATATTAATATCTTTTTACTATTTGAATTCAATATTGTTGATAATTTAAATCAAATAATTCAAAAATATAATTTAATATAATAAAAATATAATATATATATATATATATATATCTTGTAATACTATTTAAAAATTTATATATATATATATATATGTACATGTTCCGGTTGATTTGGAAAATTGTTAGGGAATCTACATCCATATTTGATTACTAGATATATGGTAATGGTATTCATTATTAAGTTTGCTAAGCTTGAATGGATAAGGAACTTGAAGCCAAGAGAAGACACGCTTCAACAAATCAATATATAGGACGTACACCGGGCATGATTTTGATGATAAGAAAAGGGTATAAGATCTTGTGTCCAAAACCACCCATTCATCCAAAAGGGAAGGGAAGGGGCTATGTATCTGCATGACCCCTATGGATTTTACCCCATCTACATGCAAAGTCAATTCCCTATTGGTCATGTCGCCACTCCACAGAATGGGAGCTTGGTTGGAACCTTTTATTTCTGGCATAATAGTGGTGGAGCATAAAAAAAGATTTCGGTTGCATAACATAAAGGCCGAGTGCAACATCCTATCCCAAAAAATTTTCAAAATTTGAAATTTTGATCAAGTTTGACCAACTAGACCTTTGGCAGGTTTCAAATTTGATATTTTATGTGGTCAATACTTTAATTTGACCAGTATGCTGTTGTATAGAGCACATCGATACGATTTCATAAATTGGTATCCTATTAAATTTCGAGTTACGAATAAAAAATTATGATTCTAAAAAATTTTAAATATCAGTTTTATATCAGTATCTAAACTAGTCTCGAATTTTTATCTGTTAGTGATCCAAGATTCTATATAAATATTAGAAAGCATGTCCAATAGGGAACAAATCCCATAATATCCATTTTGTCCCTCAAACCCAAAAAATCTCTCCAGACCCACAGATCCCAACCGGATAGGCCTGAACCCATTTCATGTTCAACCGGGTCATTGTTGTTTTTTTAAATTTCAGCCATCATCTATCTACACACACCAACATGAACATAACCCACCTCTAGGCAACCACATTGGCCAAATTTCTGTCTAAACCACCAGCTGACAAGCTAGGATTGGCCGCTTGAAACTAACGATGGTTGTTTAGCACTTTCCAACAATTTGGTTGTTTTTCAAACATTTCAAACTGACCCATACACATTTTTCCCTATTTTTGAATCCATTTTCATGCTTCGTTGGCCAAGATTCCTTATCGTTTGAGAGATACATCAACAAAGAGTTTGGTCGAGTTTTCCAATAAATTTTCCGACCACCAGAGACACTTTTAACCAAGATGAGTATTTTTTTATTATTTTTCCCTCTCTTTTCTTTTTTTATTTTATTCCTTTCCATCATTGCTTAAGTGCCATAGGTTTGATCCTGTAGAATCTGACTCATTTTCTCAATTAGCGAAAGGTACGAAATAAATCAGATTGATTAACCCTGAGGAGACTGCCGGTGATAAGCCGGAGGAAGGTGAGGATGACGTCAAGTCATCATGCCCCTTATATGCCATGGGAAGGTTACAATTCTGAGGATGTGGTACTCATTAATGAGCGTCTGGTATATGAGGATATTTATACTTCTTTTCACATACGGAAATATGAAATTCAGACTCATGTAACAAGTCACGGTCCTGAAAGAATCATTAATGAAATACCGCATCTAGAAGCCCATTTACTCCGAAATATCATTGTATTTATTATCTTTCGGGCTTTCCATTAATAAAAGTTTGTAAATTTTGGATATGCTTTGATAATTTTTTAATTCTTGGGTCAATTAATCAAGTACTGAATAAAAGGTCCAATTTATATAATTTTATAATTATATAAATAATTTTAAGATATTTGATACACATCAACATTTTTGGTTTAGTTGTTGAAACTTGAAAAATATTTTATTATATTACAAGCACCTATATTGAGCCTGGAGGCGACTCTACGGAGGAGCAGAAGTAAGCATCATCGGTATCTGTGAGTGGTCATATCTTTTTAAAATGTGTTGGGCATGCCAGTATAATATATATATGGTTTGAATATTTTACACATACATCGTTTGATTTAAATGTTTATTTTATGCAAATACGAATATCTGCTTTTACATATATGTATTATAATTTTATGTGACTTTTGATAAGATTTTAAATAGTTTCCAACTCTATTAAGTTCATAATGGACCAATTCATCATGGTGTTTAAATATCTTAGTATTGAAATTAAGGTTTTAATCATTTTGGAAAATAATTAATTTTGAGAAAGTGGATTGAAAATTATATTTTTTTAATCATGTTTAAGTGTTTTATAATTTTATGTACTTAAAAATAGTTTATGGAGATATATATTTCACTGTAGTATTTCTAGTTTTGATATGAAATGATGATTTGAAATTTTTGGGATATTTAAACAAATGGTTGGATTTAATATTAAATTATATTTTATGATACAGTATTTTTTGAAAATGTATGATCTTACAAATATAGTACTAGTGTTTTGGACTAGTATTATATTATTGCATGCAAATTTACCACGGTACTTGTAGCAGGCTAAGAGTCATGAGGTTGGATTTGATTCATCCCACAGGTTTATTATTGTCACAATACCTTTCATATATTAAGAGTCGTAAGATGGATTTATCCCACATGTTTCATTTTTTTTTTACTATTCAGTGGGGTTCCATAATACCGTACACCGCTTGGCAGTGCTTGATATATTATATGGTACATTATTAATGTTTCTGAGTATATTAATAGTTTTCTGATATTTAAGGTTTTATTGCACTTTTATAGTTATTTTGTGACATTCTGTTTATATTATTTTATGCCCAATATTTATATCATGATTAATTTAGTTTATAATATTTTTAATAATCATGGACTTTATTTTATTTGAGCATCAATTTTATGATATTAATTGGAGTATAAGTTTGGATTTTGTTAAATTATTTTTAAATGGAGAGCCTTTCAAAAAAGTAGAATGAAAAATTTTAAGAGAAAGTTTTACAGAAATAAAATATTATTTTTTATTGCATTATGTCATTCACTGATATATCTTTACCACACATTTTATTTGTTTTTAAATTTATTCTTCTAGATTCAGACAGCTAGCTGACAGTCTATCTTACACATTATTTATTATCCTACAATACACACACAATAAAGTACTTATCTTTTTTTATTAATCTTTATTTTTCTAGATTTATTTGTATTGACCTAAATATTGGATCGGTAATGACTATATTATGTATGCGTAATTATGGCTTGTAATATGACAAGCTGTGTTTTTGGACCATAATTATAAATTTCCATTTTGTTGTGGCTCTACCTTTATATTAAAGTATTATTTGTTATGGCATGATGTTGTTTATCCACGTTTTGAGTAAAGTTTCATTACGTAATTTTTAGAGATTGTCCACTAAAACTTTATTAGGCGAGACCATTCAGGAGATATTATGAGAGTTCTTGGGGCAACTCCTGTCATGGAGTATGGTAAATGCAGTCAAAATATGACATGACATCAAAAGGACCCAGCGTGCAGAATCCAAGTCTAAGTTTACCACTTACATTTTGGATGCTAACCAATAATATAATGTCATCTAATTCGACAAACAATTATATGTATTTTTTAGTTTATTTGGTCTTTTTCCTTCTTTTTTTTTTTTTTTTGATAAGATTGTTTTGTATTATTGGTTGGATATGAATGGAAATAGAAAAAGGGGTGACAAATATCCTAATCCTGTGGTGAACAAGAAATATATTTTGTAATTTACTTATGTACCAGGAACTTGGGCGCATGTATAGGAGGCATTTTGCACTGTGTTTGTAACTTTGTAACAAAAGCTTACTATTTATGGTAGAATTTGAAGGCAAACACTTTAACAAGATTTCTAAATGATAGAATTTTAAAGTCAAGATCTTCCACCCGCTTTGGCTAAATAAAAAAGAAACCAAAAATAAAAAAAGTAAAATGATCTCTATCATGTTAGAACAATTAACCCACTGGACTTTTTCCTTCAGACTACTTTTCTGCGGAGTTTTCATTTTCTTCCTTTTGGAAAGAATCATGGGAACTTTTAGGTAATTGTTATTGTCGAGTTAGGTTCAAAACACTCTAGCTAGAAAAATGTAATAATCAGGAATATATATTATTCACTTTTTATAATTATGATATATGCAAATTTTATTTCCTATGTCTAATCTAGAACCCATATATTCATTTAACATTCTAGAAGCTCTTTTTGTATTGTATAGTCAAACAAATAAGTGATTTTACATTAAGAGAACAATATATAATACTATATACAATCACTTAGGGATACACCTGAAGGTCTTTCCACAGTTGTGCCTGTGATTTCCTAAAAAATGGAGACATAGGAACTAAAGACAAGGCTTTTCCTTCTATATTTATCAAATTTCTTTGCCTAATTTTCGAGTAAAAAAAAAAAAGAAAAAAGAAAAAATTTAGTACTCTTATTAGTTTTTTTTTTTTTTAATATATTTAAACATGATTGATCATATAATAAAATCAAAGAAAGTCACTAGAAGAGTATGACCATGAGTATCTGAAACTAAGAATTTAGACAAAATCAAAATGTTCATCCTTTTCATGACCATATAAAGTCCAGATTAAGTACTCCCCAAGCTAACAAAATTAGTCTATAAGATTCAGGTCTTATGTATATGCTACTTTCTGTACAATAAAAATTTCATCATATACATGAATGGAAAATATGATCTATCTAGTGAGGGATTAACAACTAGATGATCTATCTAATAAGGGATTAACAACTAGATATTTACAAGTGACTTCTGCTGTGTGAAGTACTATAAATTTACAAGTTTTTTAATTTTTAATTTTATTTATTTATTACTTAATTTAATTTATTTTATTTTATTTTTTTCGTAAATGAATAACTTATATATTTGGACAATGGGTGGAGAGGTAAAAGAGATTTGAAGATGAACTCAATTTGCTTTGCTTCTTTGATGAAAACTTAATTTGCTTTGCTGGCTTAATGGAAACTAAGACAAAATGCATGGTAAGATATAAATATGTGGGAAGATTAATTACTAATTAGCATCATACATAATTATTCCCATTCTTTCCAATATTAATACAACAAAAATAGACAGAAACAATCTTCACCACTTTCAACATGAACACCAGAAGGGGTGCTGGAGGCTTTATTTTCCGAGGTTGGCTGTGCAATCATCGTCGCCGTTATTTAATTTTGTTAGGGGATAATGCACTTTCTGTTGAAGGGCAAGTAGTTTTCCTTGCTCTACCTGCATTAAGAATGGGGTTTGTTGATATTTAAGTTGAAACTTGTTAAAGAAAAATATAAATGAAATGAAAATTATCTTTTATCAGTTTAAGCTTTTGGGATCGGTGGTGATTCAACTAATCTGATTGTGCTGAGCTTGTTAGTGGAGCTTTAAATAATCCATCATCTTGTGATTGGTGGATTGGGTCTATAATTACTGAGATGTGTCACTTGCGTGATTTATTTCATTCTTATACTTTCTATCCGGTGCCTAAATCTCTGAATAAGACTGCTGATTGGACTGCTAAAAAAGATTTGGGGGACACCTTCCACTAAACTGAACTCCTAATAACTAAGAACGTATTTTGCCACACAATATTTCTTTTTAATAAAAATTCTCCTTCACACAAAAATAAATAAATAAATTTAAAAAAAAAAACTTCATCACTGTAACAAACAAATTACAATTACAATAAGAAATAAATCTAAAGCCTTGCAAGGTAATCAAAGGGGGTTTTTGCTTAGGAGTTTCATGGAAGTGTGTTTGATCACAAGGTATTTTAAAATCAGCAGAATATATGTACATGACAGTATCTAGAGTCATTTCCTTGATTGCATCATGAAAAAAGAACAAAAACAATAATTTCTGAAATTTAATGGATATTACAGATCTGCATCATCATCAAATTGCCATATTATTTTTCAAGTAAAATGGTCAAACAATATATACACTTTTAAAATTGACCTCTAATTCCAATATCTAGTAATTAATTTAGATTTATATGTATGATCATTAGTGCTAGACTTATTACAGTTCTGGTGTAGTTGTTGCTGCTAGTTGATCTAGGATGGTTTACTAAAGTTCAGAACCTAATAACACTGTAATTTTAAGCCCACCTACTAATATTAATGACTATTCTGAATGCATTTAATGTGATTGATCAGATGATGTTATAAAGTCGAACTGCGTTAGGTTTTCTTAGATACTGTTTAAAAATGGTAGCTAGGATACATATTAACACCAAACTTAATTAAACTGGATTTCTAAATAGTACCATTTTAAAGAGCACTAAAAATGTTAATGAAACGACCATGTTACCCTTTCTTTGGTTCATCTCTCAAAACACATGAAGGAAGACAATTAAAGGCCTACGTGTATATATATACATGTATAATATAATATATTTTCTATATATGGGTGAAACAATTCTAGCAGAACATACTTCAGAATTATCAGTGCCAAAGTGTATGATATTTATATTTGTAGTTATAACTAGCTGAATTAATTACCTTTCTTGTGTATGTACTAGGAATTTGTTTTGCTTGTTGACTTTAGATATATATATATATATATATATATATATTATATTATATTATATATATACTACCCTCTCTAAGTGAAGACAAACATATATGCATTGACAAGCACAGAGAGAGAGAGAGAGAGAAATCTTTAGCTGTAAATAGTACCTGAGAGAGTTGTCCATCAATATCCTTTCATTTGTGAGGGGCAGATGCGTGTGTACCTGTATCTTCATGTAAATTAAGAACAAAAAATAAAAAATAAAAAAAATTTGGAAAATAAAGAAAATGCACTACAAATTTAAGCGGTGAATTTCACTACTGTTATTCATTTAACTTTAACAGTTCTCTTTCCATAAAAAAACTAGATTGATGAATGTAATTAATCAATAGTAAAGAAGATTTACCTCTCAGAGACCAGAATATTGAAGAATTGTATTTAATTGTTGGTGATTGAGTGATTGAAGCTGCAAGATGACCTGATAGCCAAGGGAGAATACTATAGAAACTATAGGCTCCTAATCCTAAATGAGGATTCTAATACTTTTCCCCTATTTTCCTTTCTTTTTTTTTCCTTTTTTTTTTCTTATCTTTTTTTTTTCTTTTTCTTTTTTTTTTTCCCGGCCATTAGCTTTACTACTCACAAAAACCCACATCTCCAAAAACCCATCTAATTTTCACAATCATAAAACCAAGATCTAAAAACAAATAAACAAAAAAATAAATAAATAAACATGTACCAATTTTGGGTCCCCCATCATTGTATGCACACTATATACATATATATGGTTTTTCTGAAGAATCAATAGAGAGCTAGGCAGGTTCATCAATCACCAGATCATGCTGGCAGCTTCAATCTCTCAAACCAGCATAGTAGGCAAATTGAATCTGTTGGGAAAATCCTTTCGATGATGAAGAACCCTGAAGCTTCATATATATATATATATATATATATGGGACATATAGATGGAGAGAGAAAGAGAGGGACAGAGAGAAATTGAAAGAGATGGGCACGAGGCAAAACATGCATGTTTTTAGGGAAGAAAGGGAAAAGCCTCGTGACTGAATCCTCTCTCCCTCTTCCCCACCATGAACCATCCATATATAAATGCTTTATTGTGTCTCTCCTCTCTCTCTCTCTCTCTCTCTCTCTCTCTCTCTCTCTCTCTCTCTCTCTCTCTTTTCCTCGACTGTGCCATAGAAAGAAAACAGTATTTAATTGTGCGTTTTTGGTCCTTATTTACAGCTATTGACACTGACCCTTTTGCCTTCTGTGTTATGTATCTCTCTTTTTAAGGCCACACTATTTAGTTTTACATTACTTATCATTTTACAAACACAAATTTATTGGGGGACCACCATGTTGTATAAACGAAGTCTTATAATCAATGCTCTTTTTTTTTTTTTTTTTATTCATTCTTTTTATTTTTGAAGCTTGATGTTTGAATTTCAGAGGAGAAAAAATATATATTTATATAGTCAAAACCAAAAACATATATTTAGTGTCGCTATTTTATTAGTTTATATTTAATTACATTACCTTTTATTAATATTTATATTATATTAATTACTCAATCAAAAAATTAAAAACATATTAATTTACCATATCATATATTAGTAAATATTTCTTTTTTGGTGAACGTATTTTAGTAGACTTATTGGTACCATTCTTAATAATATTACTCTACCTATGGTTATTGAAAATGTAGCAAGATTTCTATTATCATTTTTCTTTTTTTGAGATATAATAATTTGGGGATGACGGATTTGAATTATTAGAATCATTAATTGTCAATGAAAAGAGTAACTTTGCTAATACTTGACTTGAATATTATTAATAAATCCCTTTTAATTTCCTATAAACTTAACGAATTAAATTAAGAAACCCCAAAACTTAAATTAATCAAATTATGTTCATGACATATATAACTGAGATACTCATAAATCATAACAGCATAATAACAGCATAGAAATGCTTTCTACAAGTGGTAGGTCTAAAAATAAAAATTTTACCGAAGTCAAAAGGAAGTATACATATATTAATCAGCATTAATTATGGAGTGCATGTTGCTTCAAACTAAAGAAAAGGCACTAATTAGGGAGAAAATAATGTTAAAGAGAAATTTTGGGTCGTCCCTTTTATTGCATTTGGAAGTAATATTTAAAGCTTAAAGCATGCAAAAAAGAATAAAAACACTTCTTACCGTGTATGGAAAACATAAATAAAAATAATTTTTGGTATTTTTAATTTGTACCAAATCATTTTCAAGTAGGTGATAATGAAAAAGCAGATAATGTTAATTACTCTTTCACTTTATATATATATATATATATATATGAAACTCTTTCACATTTTGAATTGGTAGCAAAAGGAGGCAAATCTCAATGCATGTGCTTAAGCGGCATCCTGTTCCTTACAGCTATACAAATTCAATAAATACAGTTTCATATTATTTATACAAAGGGCAAATTGAATTGGCCAGGTTGGTGGAATCAGTTGAAGGTGTGCCTCCTTTTGTCTTTACCTTTGGGTGGTTCTTCTGTCTTTGGTGTCTTTGGTTGACAAATAATGACATATAGACAAGCCCTAATGAAAAGGGAAGGACCACAACCTTTTTTATTTTTTATTATTATTATTTTTTTCAACTAGTTTAATTAAAGGATAGGATCACATGGTTTTGCTTTGTAATTTAGCTCAAAGAGTTGAATCTTTCTATCATTAATGTGGGTAGTGGTGGTTGTGAATAAAGCAAATCCAAATTAGGGTTTTCTCTTTGCAAATTTGTTGGGATTTCTTTTCTATTTTTCTCTTTTATGTTGGCCCCACTTGAGTTTGATTAGTCATGTATGTGTTCTCCTTTCGAGATAGGGTTTTTGCCAATGTCTTTTGTTTTGTCTCACTGTTATCATTTTCTGTATTTAAAGGGTATATATGCATGGTGCAGATTCATTTTAGAGGATTTCATTATCTCTAATCAGCTTTTTTTTTCTTTTTCTTTTTTCTTTTTTTTTTTTTTTTTGGGATCATGATCCATTAGGCATAAACAAAAATTTGAATTAAATAATTAAAATAAATTTTGAAAATTTTTTATTCAAACTTAATTGACAAAGATATCATACATATATAAGCACCATGTGCCTTGCACCATTTGATCTTTCTGGGAAAAAGAACCAGCTCATATATATATATATATATATATATATGTTTTATAATTAGAGAAATAAACCAATAAGAAGGGCAACAAAAAAGAATAATCTATGGAAAATTTTGTGAATTCTTATCAGTATATATATGTTTGTTTGACTTATGGAGAAACTGTTGTTATACATGCTACATACCCTCACACAAAAATATATATGAATACAAATTAGATACATATATATATATATATATATGGAGTAAAATCAATTTTACTCGTTAAAATCAATTTATGCATTAAAATCAATTTTAATGTGCATTTCCAAAAGGTAAGCAACATTATATATGTATATTAAAAATGTATCTTCCATCTTATTTTAGAAGACATGCTGATATGGAACTAAAAATAAAACCCATATAATTCGATCAAAAATTTAAATTTTTATACTAAAAGATTACTTTCTCTTTTTTTTATTTTATTTTACTATTATTATTTTAAAGGATTAACATGTAAAATAAATAGATTAATAGGGTCCTTTTTCCATTTTTTTTTTAAATACATAAACATGTTTAAAATAAAAAGGGAAAACGAAAATTGTTTCTTTTTTTTTTTTTTTTTTTTAAACCTTTTGAAGTTGAGCGCTTGAATTCTGATACACTTAAAGTCTTGGCTGACCGATCCATAAGTATTGGGTAGACTCTGGTTCATGTTTGATGGGTTCAAATCTCAGTCCATCGCTAACAATTAATAACAATTAATAAACGATGGCACCAAAAAAAAAAATATATATATATATATATATAGATATATTACTGAAATAAAAGGGTTTACAAAACAAGTTTCTATTTTTTTTTCTTTTTTAATTAAATAAGTGTCTCCTTACCCAAAAAAATAAAAAAAAAATCCAAAACAAAAATGATTACCAAACATGTTGCTTCTTTTTTTTCCCAAAAAATAAAACAAAAAACAAAAAATGGACCATGCTAACACCTCAATCGACATGAGTTCTAATTTTTTTATTAAATGATCATATTTCCTTGGATAAATTGGGAGATAGTTCATAGAAAATCAATTATTTACATATATATATATATATATATATATAAATGATATGATAAGAGATTTATAAAAATAGATTGTAAGGGACTACTATTCACGATTGCAGATCACAAAAATATATATTTATGTCCTACAATGGTGGACTAATTGTATGTGATTAAATGCCAAAAGTCTACCATAAAATGGTGAATGGCATCATAACAAGTCTACCATAAAATGGTGAATGACATCATAAAGAAACTATATAACATATCAGTTAGAATTTAGTATGCTACCTAACTTACTTTAGTTAGTAACATATGAATAGAATTGATAAATTATAAATGATAAAATATTAATTTACAATTATTTTTATTTTTATTTTATAATGTTAAAATCTGAAAAAAATAAATAAATTGTTTCATAGCAATCAATTAAATTACCATTATAGATCATGCTGAATTTATCTTGAAAGGAAAATACTATGCATTTTTCTTTTGTGCCCATTTAATATGTGCCAGAGCATTATAATATATTTGAAAAAAAAATGTAATTATCAAATAAAAACGAACTCAACGAAGCAGATAGTTTCAGTGATAGAATATTTTTATTTGTATTTATAAAAATACGAGTTTGAATCATGAAAAAGAACAATTTTGGATAGCTTATAAATTAGATAAATTATTCAAAAAAATAAAAATAAAAGCAAACTTCATCCGTCCTCAAGCTTTGAGACTATATTTATACTATTAGAAGTGTACCTCTACACTGATACACAAAACTACTACTTTGCCCTCCGAATATGCTGATATTAACACAAGATGCCCTCATGAAATGGTCAACTGCTTCTTGTTTTGGTAAGATTCGAAGCCGAATAACTGTACACTAGTCCTTATAAATTTCTTTATGGCCACTTGTGTTCTATTTATATCATGTATATGTATAATTTTAATATAGCAAGAGCTTTATAACGACCTTATAGAATGAACACTTGCCACAGTCATAAATAAAAGAAATATATAATAAAAAAATAAATTCAATATTCAATCAATTTCAAATATGTTCAATTAATTATTATTATTTTGGTGAATCTGTCCAATTAAAATTATCAGTACATCCCAATACAAACTTTATGGAATGTCGTTTTCCATATAACTTTTATTTTAAAATAAATAAAAATAAATAAATGATAGTTTCGTTATTTTAGGTGGTATAGGTTGACAAATCTATCCCCTAGGCCTTAGGTACTCAAGTGACTCAGAATATGCGCATTCATGGACACATATAGGAATACTCATAGACATAAATAGGGATATATATCATCGAAATTATCCGCTTTGTTAAGTTTATAACAGTCTCTATTGTTGATTCCCTGGATTACAAATTACTTTTTAATATTGCATGTAGAACTCCAATAAAGTTACTTGGCTACCATTTCTCATTTTAAGGAGGCTCGATGGACTGTTTAAAATGGTATTATAGCCATGATTAGACCAAAATAAATGTGTGAACTAGATATCGTTGCAGTGCAAGGGGACTTAAAAGATTGACAAACCATTAATATCCAAATACTATGTACTTTGTATTTACAAATTGGCCTAGTAATCGAATTACTGAAAATACGCTTTCAAATTTTAAATCCGTCACAATAAACTTCATTTCCATTTTAGTTTAAAATATCTTATAACTTCTTAAAAAAATATATAAATGAATAAAAACCTATAAAGTAGATTGACAGCCCTTATCTGGTCATGTTAAAAACATATGAATATTATGTATATATATATATATAGGACAATTTTCATTTTTACCTTTTTAGTTTGCTATAATTAATTTACCTTTAATTTTATATTTACCAGTTAATTTTAAAAATCAAAAGCTAAAAAAAGTTGCAAATCAGAATTTATGATTTAATAATATCCTAAAAATACAATTTATCCTTTAATTATTAAATTTAAGTGGTAGAAATCAATATATAAATCTATTTTAATAGATATATAAAAAAAAAACTAAAAGAAGAATAATGATAATTTTTAAAAAATATAAAGTTTAAATATAATTAGGATAAAACTAAAAAAGTTCTAAATAAATTTTTTAATATTACATATACATATAATCATACTTAAATCAGGTCTCTAATATTAGAAGTAATATTAAGACTTCTCTTTTCACTTTTAGATTGCATTAAAAGTTGATATTTAAAATTATATTTATTAATTACCAAATTTTAATATAATTTATTTTTCTTAAATAGAATTTTTAGTATATCACTAAATCTATATTTTATTATTTTTTTAAAATTTTAAATTTTAATCTTTAATATGATTCAATGACTAATAAAAGAAAATTTGATATTAAAATTATCACAAATTTAATATTCTAAATTAGTTTTTTTCTCTTCAAGTTTCATTTTCCAAGTTGATATGTGGACTTTGGAATTTCAATGAAATCAAGGTCAAATGGCGCCACATGGGAACAAGAGTGACAACTTGTACCACAATAACCTTTTGATTGTCTTCCTTTTGACCTTTCTATTCATTTTATTCATCGGAAAAATGAGTATGTAGGCTGTCTTATCTGCCTCATGTGCATAGGACCCTTGGTCATGGAATCTTTTTCCCTCTTGATGTATTAAAAAGTAGGAACAACTAAAAAGAAAGGATTAGTGTATGTATAATTTTTTTTTAACTGCATTACAATGACCTAAAACTTTGGAGCAGTTGTTCTTTGAATAATCAGATTCCACGTTTCAATGTCCCCACTTTATGGTTAAATATTGAGGGAGAAATTTTAACTACCCTAGAATTTTTTTACAGCTTGGCTCCACTCGAAATGAGATGGCTCAGCTACTAAAAAAACATATATATGACCCTTATGTGTGTCTCATACATATATATTACACTTAACTAGGTTTTGTATAGTAATAAAAATCTCAAAATTCTATCTTCGACTTAAATTTAATTGAAATTTTACTTAGTGATTGACAGTGCAACAAATGCCAAAAAATTTACGTCAAAATTACCATCATTTTATGGGGCTGCCCGCTAACTTTAAATAATATTGTATTTGAAACTCAAAACAACAAGTATTAACAAGCAATTATCGTCGTACCACACAAATGGCAATTATATAAAATATAAATAGGGTTAATAAACAATGGTGATCCAGAAAAATTTTTCAAAGGAGGCGCTATCACATCGTTAATTAAGCATTTATTATATTCTAATGTATGGTTTAAAAAAATATATATATATATATATATTTATATATATATATAATAACATAAAAAAAATAAGGCCAATTTAGTTATTCTAAAGCCCAATTAATTAGGATATTCTAAAATAATTTGTTTTTTCTTAAAGAAAAGAAAGATATGATATAGAAGCTAACAAATCCCTTTTGCAAATTTTTTTTTTTTTGAACATTTTGATAAATATATATATATATATATTTGTTCGAGCATGATCTCTTAATAATTATGAAATGAATTGTTTATTTATAAATATCTCGTCATAACTACTCCACATCTAACACATATTTTAAATATGCAAAACTACTGCAAAAATAATAAAAAATGGAAAAATAATAAATAAACTTTTCATCAAAAATAAAAAATTTGCATGACTTTCTGTCCAGAACAAAAAGTGATTAAATAAATATTGTATTGTTCAAAAAAAATGATATTTCTAATTTTAATTATAAACTATTGTTTTATTAACTATAAATTAAATAAGTATAATATAATTAAGGATATGTTTGGTTTATGAAATAAACATAGGAATAGAATACCTATGTCAAATTTCATTTTTTCTATGTTTGATAAGTTTTTGAATTTGATAATAATTATTCCATAGTGCCTCTATTTGAAGAAATAACAGTTCCTTCTTAAAATCTCAAAATTTTTATTCTTATGTTATAATCTGAATAAACTTTAAAATATTCTTATTATATTTAGATTTACATTGATTATCACATACTAAAAATATATAAGTAAACATAAAATTTAACTTTTAATTAATTTTTACCAAATTTGAACATTTTTTAACAAAAAAATATTTATAAAAGCTAAACTTTGATTTTAAATTAAAATTTTTATCAAATATATAAATAGAAATTATCATTCATTTTTCCATTTTTCTATTCCCATGAATAGCTATTTTTCTTTTTGAAGAAATAATTATTTTGTATATCAAATATAACCTTAGAAATCGCTACTAGTATAATATCTTAAAGTTCAACAGAATTTTAAATAAATGATATAATGAAGATAAAAATGGATAAGTGAGAAAATGAAAAATAATGATAATAATATATATAAATGCAGCAAATTACTAAAACACATAATAATAATAATAATAATAATAATAATAATAATAATAATAATAATAATAATAATAATCAAAAGCACTTAAGGTGTGGGAAAAAATACCAGAAAAGTGGTTAAGTGTGCAAAAGAGTCGGAATGGAAATTTACCCCGTCATTCCCAACCTTCGCGGAAACCCACCGTTAATGGAATGGGGAATTCCTGGTTAAATGAAGAATTGGAGCAGGGACATGGATACTCCTGCCACATACTCGCCTCATATATATATATTTTTTCCTCATATATATATATTATTCATAAAACATATATTTATGTCTATATGTTATGTACTTTTCTATACGTAAACATAATTATATTAATAAATATGAATATATTTTATGAGTATATAATATATTTATATTTTTTAAAAATATTTTTTATTAATTTTTTTGGCAGAAAACTTAGAATTCCCATCCCATCCTCCTTCCGGCCCCATCTCCAGTTAAAAAAATCGGTGTACAGAATAGGATAAAATATAATATATATATATATATATAAACACACATACATATACAAGCATATTCAAATTGGATCCTTAATATTAGGACTAATATTAGAATTTTCTTTTTCGATTTTTGAATTGCATTAAAAATTAAAATTTAAAAATATATTTATTAATCATTAGATCTTAATATTTATTTTCACTAAATAGGGTTTACTATATTATTTATAAACCCATATTTAACAATTTTGAATCCTACCTACTAATATGATATGTAATAAAGGAATATTTAATATTAAAATTATCAAATCATCCTAATGTGTGTGTGTGTGTGTGTGTGTATATATATATATATATATATATATGTGTGTGTGTGTGTGTGAGATAAGGAAAAGCATATTAAGGATATCAAAAAGACTATCAAAATATTTACCAAGATAATGTATTCAGGTATTTTCCCCCCAAAAAAAAAAAAAATTAATGATTTAGTAAGGTGATGTATTGTTATTTTTTAGTTGAAAAACTAATATAATCTAAATATCTAGATAAGTAAACATTATTACTTGGTAATTATAACTTATATAGTGATAATTATACTTTAATACTATACATATATAAAGTCCCATTCTCACGAACAAAGAGCCAGGATATGCTGAATGGCGTCTCATGACATATGACGATACGTTTATTTTCACACTAGTAGAATATATATATATATATATTGACAATCTTCAATAATTATTCCTGGCGATGTGCGTCTCAAAAGCCCATTATTAGTATAAAATAAATAAAAACATTAAAATGGAAAAAAAATGTATATATATATATATGGAAATTCTATGGTGAGGACGGTCCGCATGAGGACCACAGTATTAGTGACGGTTTTTCATAATATTAACGATGGTTTTTTAGAAAATCGTCACCAATACTATGAAAAACTGTCACTAATAATGTGGTCCGCATGAGGACTATCCACAACATAGACGAACTGTATATATATATATAGTTTTGATATGATAAAAACTTAAAAGAGAGATAGACTGTGAGGGACAATCGACTATAGATGCTGTCCATTACAGTCTTTCATAATAAGTCATTTACTTTATTATTTTTGTATATAAATATATTTATCATAATACTCCAAATATTAGAATATTTATCAAATATTACGCGTTAACATAAATATAAATAAGTTAATCTTTAAATTGAAAAATAAATTAATAAATATTATTACATCATTTTATCAATAAATTTAATAAACATTTTGATAAGTCTATTTTATTGTACACGCATGGTGGTTATAGGCAGGTAAGCATATTTTCCATTCCTGCTCCCTTCTTGTTCCAGGTGGGTCCCCTTAGAAATCAAGAACCATGGAGCATTTTGTGTCTTTGGATAAGATGGATCACCAATAGTGGAAGGATATTTTAATTCACAACTAGAAGGACATTTCATAACATTTGTAATGTTTCTATTTATTATTAGATTTTTATTTTTACCACATTAAAAAAATAAATAATCATTCAAAAAAAAAAAGTTTGAATGAATCAGTCTAAATAATCGATGATAAAAAGAAAAATTAACACTATTAATATAACTATCTACTTTTAAATAGTCTGTTAAACATTTTTAAATTTTTTTAAAAACAAAATTTTTTTTAAAAAATAATTTTTAAAAATATAATAAAATAGTTAATTAATTGATAGCAATAAATAATATATATATATATATATAATTTTTAAAAAATAATTTAAAAATTAACGGTATATTTATACCATTTAAACTTAAACAATATCAATTTTTATTAAGCTTTAATTTAGAGCCCGAAAGTCTTAGCTTTTGCCTAAAATATATATGCATAAACAGTGAAAATTTATTAACTAGCATAATTTATATCGAGCCAATTGTTTGGTAATCTGCTCGAAGACCAAGCTGGCTTGTTTAGACAATTTAGATTAGTCTGAAAATCAGTTGAGGAAAGTAATAGAGATTGACAGGTGTGATTGGATCTAGATTTCTTAACTCCAACAACTTCTGTGGGCTCCATTTTATGTGATAATGCTTTCATGTTTCCCATGATAATAATGTAATATTAATTAAGATAAACTATATGTTTAAATATATATATATATATATATAAAATTTTGCTAATTACCCTCCCATAATATGTTATAGGGTGTTTATATTTCACAATATATTGTTAGATGTAAAGATGTTCATATTATGATGAAGAACTGACATCTATCGTAAAATTATCATAGGCAAATGATTAATATACATATATATATATATATTAATTATATTGTCAAAGAATACTAAAATAATTTTTGTTCAAGAAAACATGAGACTTAATGGTGTGGAACATTGCAAACCATACAAGAGATTATTTGATGTTGTTCTAGATAAAAAATTTTCCAAAATCTTTCAAAAAAAAAATTATATATATAGAAAAGAAAATTTTATATACAGATAGATGTCTTTATTTTTTTATCGTATAGATATTTTTAAAAAATTAATTTTTACTGAAATCATTATTTTTATATAATAATATTAAAAATAATTTTTTTAAAAATTATCATTTTTTAATATCGTATGATAAAAAAAATAAAAAAATACAGATACTGTAGAACCAACCACATATATATATATATATAACCATGGCAAACATGTTTTCCATAATGTTCGGATCATGATTAAATTGTATTAATCGAAATGACATTTGATAATCATTTCAATTAGTTTGTCACTACTAATCATAGTGGAGACGTGTCGAGAAAATATGGTAGGGGTCATGCTAGTGTTCTTAACATCATTATTCCAAGGATCATAGAAAAACATCCCTAAGAAACCAAATTTTCTTCAACAATATCAGTCGAATTCAGTGCATTTTGAATTTATTCCAAATTAACAATAGCTTTTGTATGGTCAAAGGTTTTAATTCTTTGTAGTCTTCACGAGGATCTGAAAAATCAACCATGGTTTTTGTATGTATGTTTTTTACAAATTATCGATAAGTTTGGTCCTTGGGTATATTAATTTTTCTCACACGTTTAAGGAAAAAAAAAAATCACATTTTGCTATGCTAGTGCCAATTTGGTTCTAGCAAACAGTACTCGCTTGTAATTGGTCCAAAAAATAGTACAAGTAAGAATTTCTCTTCGATTTGATATCTTTTCATTGTGATTTATTTCGCAGCTTGGACACATGATAATAATCGAGTACTAAAGCATATCCGCAAATTGATCATTATTCTTCGAGTAATTTTGCTTCCTATACAAATTATCATATACTTTGTAATTTGTAATTACCAGTAATTTTGCTCATATTGTATTCTGAATTATACGTTATTTCTTCCTCATATTAGTCTAATAATTCGTTCTAACAAATGAATTTTGCCAAATAATATAACATCATTTAGAAACCTATTTACTCTGGTTTATTTATTTACAGTGCGGATAATAAATCAGTATTTTCGAATAAATTAAATGCTATCTTGAAGATGATGAATGAAGCAAAAAAAATAAATAATAATAATAAAAATAAAGAATTGAAGTTATAACGCAAGCTAAAACAAAAAACTGTCAAAACTGTGTAGATAATTTTGAGCAATTAATTCTTTTATTTTTTTTACCCAAACAAATTGAGATCATTCTAGTACAAAATACTATAAAATGTAATCGCACATACTTCGATCTATATCAGGAAAAATGCACCACTGTACGTAATAATGATTTGGAAATCAAATGATTATATGTAAGAAATGGCGCTTTTGATGATAATTGAACTTTAAAGTTTATTTTTGTATTTCATCAAAATAACTCATGCTTTTTAAGATAGATATCATTTTACTCCAATAGTATTTTTTGGAGCAATGCATTTTTGTTTTAAAAAATTCCGTTATAGTTCCTTTATGTTTTATTTTAACCCTCCAATATTTCATTTTTATTTCACTTTTGCCCTCTTTAATAGTTATTGGTAGTCAACTTGTATATTTGATTTAATCGATACTTTTAACAGTTTTACTTATTGAAATACATTTATTATTCTAGTTTTGTATTTGTTTTCAAATAATTATTATATTTCATTTATAATTTTTTAGACATAAATATTATAAGAAATAATAGTTAATTAATAAACTAAAAGGAATTGTGACTGGTCTTTGTAAATGGATTTTTTTTTTTTGGTATATTTGAATAAAAGGGGGTGATAATTGTTTTTTTTATATTTAAATACGTTAATTGACTATAGTTTTGACTAATAAAAATGGTAAAAATGAAACAAAAATAAAACATGAAGGGACAAAAATTTTCAAAATAAAGATGTATTTATATAAGAATAATAATAATAATAATAATAATAGAAAGGACCAAAATAATATTTATCCTATGTTCTAATTATCTTATTTTATGTTTCTAAATTAATTAATTAAACATGCACTAGATGCATCGATATATATATATATATATATATGGATCAGAAACCAACTCAACATCACATGTGTGATTTGAAGGCACAATTCAGCAATGCCCATGACAATAAATACACGCACGCCTCTTTGACCCATAATTTTTTACTACTTTTATTTTTTATTTTTTATTTACTTTTTTGTTAACATTTAACTATCAAAGTTGGAAAATAAGTTGCAACTAATTTATTTGTTGCCATGAAGGTACCATAATATCAAATCAACCATCGATTTATGGCTTTTTGGTTTATAAACTATATGTCCACTTGCAAAGCCGAAAGTGTGTCAAACTTGCAAAGTCGTCATGGCTTAAGCCTCTCAATAATTTGTAAAAGTTTAAGATTAATGTTTACCATTCCAAAGCCCAATGGATCAAATTTCTAATCAAACAGATCTAGATGCAAACATAATTTCAAAGATTGGGAAATGATATTATTATTATTATAAATTCTGAGAATTAATTTCTAAACAAAATGGAATTATGCGTTAGGCTTAGGTAGGGTGCACGCACAATACTAAAAAAACGTGCATTCTTCATAGCCTTTAGGTTCCACCAATTGACTGAGCCTTATTTTTTAATTAGGAATCCAACATATAATTATTAAATATGAATTTTACTTTAAAAAATAAAATACACCATATTTGAATCTATACAACTTTTATTTGGAAACCCCGTCCGACGAATTGGTTGGGAAATAGATCAAGAACACATAACTACATTAACAATTTTTAGCATAATGGATAATCAAGAACAAAGAAGCGACAGAGACACATCCAGAGGTGAAAAGCAAACAAGGAAATTAAGTAAGTTTCACCGGAATTAAATGCTACGAAGATTGTGTCTCCATTAATATTTTGATTCTAATTGATGAGTAGCCAATTAATAAGCAACAATGATTCAGGCCTTAATTATGATTAATTTCTTATTTCAATCTTCATTACTCTCTATGTTTGGCCACCCTTGATCAGCCTGAGACTTGACAAACTCGGCCAAAAGCTTAATCTCTGTATCCTGCAAACGGGCTCCGAATGTACATTGGCCCTTGGGTGTGCAATTTTCTCCAAAACCCTTCAAGTAAATAAAATAAACATTTTATACAAAGGAGATTTGGAGTTTGAATAATCCTATTGAATTAAAAAAAAAAAAAAAGAAAAAAAAAAAAAAGGGAGTTTGAGTAACCATAATGAACCAAAAAAAAAAAAAAAATAGAAAAGTGATTTCCTGGAAACTATTTTTATCAACTTATTATGCGATACATGCTAACATTACCAACTATTTTTATCAACTTATTATGAGACACATGCTAACATTACCCTTTTCTCCTAGCAAGTACTAAGCATATTCACATCCCCAATTATATTTTTAATTAGTTTGAGGATTATTAGTTAAAGTGTCACTGAAACCGAGATCACAGCCGAACTGGCAAAGATCATATTTTTTTATTTTTCTCTATACAGATTCTAATCTATGACAAAATAGCGATCCCTATAATTATCATTTTATCATTTATCATTTTCTATATATATATATATATATATATACACAAAAATAAAAAAATAATGATAACTTCCCACGTTTCTACAAGATGTATAGATTAAATAAAACTTACCGGCATTCGTCCCTTTCCAAAGTATGTAATACGGTATATCTCTTCTTCAGTGTCGACTCCATTTCTATAAGCAAGACTTAGAACATTTAGGCTATCTAACGGTTGAGTATAAAATCTATGAGAGCAAAAGACTTTATTGATGACACTATATAAGTGGTAAGAGTTAAATATGATTGATGAGACCAATTTGCTTGGATATTACCTTTGGAGATCTTTTGTGAAGAGTGTCGCACCCTTGAAAGAAGTGAAACATGAACAAGATATATATCAAATATCTATTAACAGATAAAATTATACATGGTATTGGGCAATGATCCTGATCCGCTCAACATATAAAAATAAAAAATAAGAAAGCTATATATGCATGCTTACTGGTTGTATTATGTTTCCACCGGCATCATGACATCCGATGCAAGCTCTACGAAACAATGTTGATCCTCTTTGTACCTCTACGGTTTCTGCAACTGACTCTGCACTTAACAAAACATATATTATTTAGCACAATTAAGTAAATCTTGTGAAAAAAAATAATGATAATAATGTTGGAGACCATTGGCATTGTTGAAATTCTGAGTGAAAATTAGGGGGACTATGAATTAGAAAGGAAAAAGTCCTGGAAAATGTGTGGTGGTAATTTACCTCACCTGGGGTACTGCAGATAGGAGATAAGGTCAGAAATGCTGCCATTAGAGGTGGAGCTAACAAGCTCTTGAGTAACTTCACTTTTCCATCATCATTTTTACCGATTATGCTCTGTCTCTGCTGCGTCTTCACATTACCCTTCTGATAGACTCAAAATATTTGGAAACTTTTCACTTAATTATTGGAAAAAAAAAATAACAATAAAAACTAATTGAGATTGAAAGAGAGACAGAGATACGTACAGTTGACAGGTAATAAGCACTACTACCAGTATTTGACATCGCATAAGAAAGTTGCTGCATCTTGTAGCTAGTTTGTTTGCAAGTGGATGGATGGAGATGGTAAAGCTCAGCCAAACCCAGAGTAGTGTACGGCTTTATAGGGGATAAAGTGAAGGGGTAAAATGGTCAAGGATGTTTTGCATCCTAAAAATTTAGTATTATTTTTTACCATGCGCATTTTAACTCCTAAAAACAAATCATCAAAAAATAATAAAAACAAAAAATATATATATATTCACCAAAATAATAATAATAATAATAATAATAATAATAAAAGGATCAAAAATTTTTTTATTATATATATATATATATATATATATATTGATGTATGGCCACTGGCCAAAAACTAGGCTTTTTTTTTTTTTTTTTTTTTGGGGGACATAAGCCAAAGAGTTATTTCTTTTGATAACGAAAGAGGTACTTTTTGTGGATTGTTAAAATATGGTTTCCATCTTTAGAGTTAGGTTCACGACAATCTAGTATTTTTCATATAAAATATTTTTTATTAATAATTAAGATTTAAAATATTCAAAAATAATAAAATATAAATTAAACAATATATCAAAACCTTATTTAAAAAAATAAACTATATAATAATTAATAAATATAATTTTATTAACTTTTATATTACGGTTAGAATTCAAAACATTCAAAAATAATAAAATATTAATTTAATAATACATTAAATTTTTTTTTAAAAATATAAATTTTAGATATAATAATTAATAAATATAATTTTAAATTTAAATCTTTAATATAATTTAAAAATCTAATTTGCATCTGATTATATATATATATATATATAAGTTTGAAATAGTGCGCGCCTCACCCCATTATATTTTGCATATCTCAATTGAGGCAATATCTTATTTGACATGAGGTGTCTTTTCTAATAAAATTATGTGTATATATATATATATATATATATCAGCAAATTGAGAAGATAATTTTATGACAGTATAATTCATTATAAAAACAGAGTAACAAGAAACTAGTAAACAATAATGCCACTTTTTCTAGGAATCATTAGGAATGAGCAATTAACTATGGAAAAATCTCTTGAGCAATGTGGCGCAGAAGCCTTAAAATCCTGAAAAACTACAAACACAATTGAATCAGGTGCAACACTAATTGGATCGACATTATCCACTAGCGTTAGGCATCATAGTTGGGATTTGGAATCCATTAATCCATTCAGTAGCAACCTATCACTCTGAACGTAACTATCTTCTGGTGTCAAACGGTAAGCTTATGTATGTGAGCTCGGACCATTTTTGGGCGTTGCAAGTTGATCAGAATACAGATTGAAGTCGTTGATGAATGTAGGACATGTTGATCAAAGGAACACTAACCCCAGGCTGCAAAACACACACCAGTTTTGAATGTGTTCAGGTTGACTGCATACAGAGATGGTATAAAACAAAGAAATTCAAAAAGGTATAATGACTGGCTCCAGTTTACCTGATTGTTTGAGCCAATGAGCGTAAGCTCTTAGAAAAGGAGAGCCACTGTGTTTGGTTGCAAGAACTTTCTTTCCAATAAGTTGATTCCACAGAATAGCACTGGCCGATCAATAACAACAATCAATGAAAATGTATCTTGCAACTGATTGGATCTTAATTTAAGTTTGAGATACTAACCCATGATTTATAGTCTGGATTGGGAAACATTCGACTGTTCATTGAGCAGGGCATATTTGCCTCAGATCAAAGGTTGTCAACCGTAAACCTTATTATCAAAGGTTCAATGACATGCCCAATTGGTCCAAATACCTATAAATTTCTCTCCAAGTTAGTCTTTGCTAAAAGTTTTTGAGCATAAAAAAAAATGGAGGGGGAGGGATAGTACTAACCAGAAACCATCAACAAAAATATGAGAAACATGTCAGAAACATGTCCACCACCACTCTGAGATGAACCACCTGCTTCATCAATCCATGGAGCAAACTTTCTTACAGAATCGTATGCATTTTCAAATGTATGAACAACATTGTCCAAAAAGATTGGATTTTGAACATAATAGACTACCCTGAAAGACCAAAATTATTTTAAAAGCCACCAGGGCCTAACATCTTTGGCCATGTGGAAACATCCGGCTAACTTCTTGAGCTGAATGATCATGTCTTTCGCATATCGATCACTTTCCACTCTTGCATTAACCCCGCGGAACCAGAAACTTCATTTCCTGAGTAGCATATAATTATATTGTGATTTTTGAGGATCATGATCAAACAAGAAAGCTAATATATAATTCCATATGCAAGCCATATGCTTACCAAGTTCATAAGAAGCAATATGGTATATTCTTTTGACATAGAGTACTCCATAAGATCACGAGCATTTTTTGAGTTCCAATCACTTATCCAAAGCATATTTTCTGATGGAGATTGCTGCTTTCCAGCAAGAGCATTCAACCCCAATGTCAATTTAGCTCTGCAACAAAAGGTTTTATATTAAATTCCATTCATTTTCTTAATTTGATTATAGATACCCTGATTTCTGGAACAATGCCCTGATTTCTGGAACAATGCATTGAGTTCATCCTATCTTTGCTGGGAAAAGACAACCTTCACTGAATCTACATAGGCCACTGCTTGGTGTAAATATGGCAGGGCATTTGCATTTGTGAATGTCCCACATCGTATACAACTTCACCTTGCAAAGTTGCAATGAATCTCCAATTCTGATTCTCATATTGCCAAATGCTGAAATTTTACTAGTTGTTTGCATATACTGAATTAAAATTCAACAAAATAACAAACTAGAAGCATAAACATGAACTTGGTTAAAGGAATTTTTGAATTTTCTACTTTCAGATTTCTTTAGTAAGTATAATTTTGAAAACAAAAGTACACAAACAAACCAGATAGCTTATTAAGAAATTTACCCTTCATAGCATTTATCATAAGCTCATTTGTCAAATCCTGCAAAGTGTAGCAAATCCCAACAAAAAAAAAGGTTAACCTAAAGTACATTAACCATGCAAAGAGTTGAAAATGACTAAAGAAAAAAAAAATTAAGAACATTATACCATATTGGCAACACTAGACTTTATCCATGAACAATAACCATATATTCTACATCGAACCAACAATCTAATGTTGCACATATAAAATTGTCATCTGTTATAGCTTTTTCCGTTTCTAAATTAATTGAATCATCTTTATTATTAGCTAAACACAAGTTAAAAAATAGAAATAAACAAAAAAGTATTAAGTTTCAACGCCATTCTCAAATATTCTAGTTTTCACAGAATAAGCTTTTTTAATTTGGTGACGAAATCCAATCCAAATAAGTTCATTATATCTTTATAAAAAAAAAAGTTTGATTTCCATATATATATATTTCAAAATATGTTTTTTCAAGATGCTTTTTCAAATAATAATAATAATAATAATAATAAATAATAATAAGTTGTAAACCAGTAAATTTTAGTATATTTTTAAAAATATTTGTTAAAATTTCTCTGTTAAATTTTCTTTTATGTAGTTCTGCTATTTTTTTTTTTTTTCATTTTCTTAAACATAGTTCTGCTCCTTTTGTTCAAACATGTTTCATCCCGCCTTTGAAAATCATAATTATTTAATATAATTATAATACTTTTTTTTTTCTACATTTATAACATTTATTTAATAAATTTTTAATGTAATACTTATCCACAATTATAATTATTTAATAGACATGTGAGCCGCCAATTCTTAGTGTTAAGTATAGAATTTTTTTTTTGGGTTATTTTTTTGTTTATAATTTTCACTTTACCTTTCATAAAAATAAAAAATAAAAAAACCATTTTTTTCTTTGGTATGTTTATTTTTTACTATAAGTTTGTTATAAAATAAGTTATGAATTTGAAATCATATAAACCAATGCATTGTGAGATCATATATATATATATATATGTTTATCAGAAAAAAGGATTTAAATATTCTAATTAGTTGGACTATAATATGTTGTGTGTCTTTACTTTTTATATGTTTGTATATCTTCAAACTATATAGAGAATAAGAACAAAAAATTTCCCCCCCAAAAAAAAAAAAAAAAAAAAAGGAGAAGAAGAACAAGAAAACTACATAGAGGATAATCGAATATTTACTATATAATCATAGGCTCTGAATTTATTTAATTTTTTAGATCCGCTGCTAAATGCTAATTGTTGGTATCCGTTTTAGTTTCTTAAATAAAAGTTTTTGTCGTGTACGGAAAGAATTTGACACGTTCTTTTTCCTTTGCATGTTGTGAATTCTTTATTTAAAACTCTTTTTTTTTTGGGGTCAACTTTGAAACTAAAAACATTTTTAAAATGCAAAACCATTAATAATTGGGCAATTGAAAGATAATAAATTCTACACGCCAAATTTAATATTATTCTATAAGTGAAAAATGATAATAACGTAATAGAATAACAACTAATTTAGTGCTCGTTGAGTATTTAAGTTTATATTTTTTGTTTTCAATTTTCTTAAAAGATTTTACTTTATTTATATATAGTTAACATGTGCACAAAATAATAGTTACATTTTTCATTACAAACATTAAAGAAACTAACTAACTACAAAATAAATAAAAAATTTACCAATAGACTACTTAGGAGATTTTTTTTGTATCTTTAATATTACTCGTTTATAAAACAACAATGCTAATAATACTAAATTGTTTACCAAAAATATAAAGTGTCCATAAGTAATTCAAAAATTCATATAATATAGAAAAAGGAACTTAATAAAAATCAATTAAAAATAAGTAATATTAGAAGTGCCTCATTAATTTTTTTTTTTTTAATAAGGATAACAAAATTTTAACTTTAAAAGATATAAAAGTGTGCCAATTAAGCTCATTGATAAATATATATATATATATATATATATATATTTGAAAATTTTGTTATTGTGATTTGTGAATTATTAGTATTGAAAACATTTTGATAAAATGTTTAATTGTTGAAATAAAAAAAAAATAAAAATAAAAAACAAAAAAACAAAAAAAAGTCGAGTCAGCAGATATGAAGGTAGTGTGAGAAGGAAAGTGCGAGGAGCTTTCCTGTGTTTATTATTATTATTATTTTTTATTTAATCAAACGGGGCGCTGTTGATTGAAAGAGACTAGTCTCGATTCTGTGGCCACAATCGTCGTTTTATTGGTTAAACTTGTCGTTTCGTAATTAATACAACCATCGGATTCTAATCTAATCCTAATCTGGTCTTCTTCTTCTAGTTGGGAAATTGCTTTTCTGTATTTCCACGGATCCAACCCCTTAAAAAATAATAAATAAATAAATAAATTGGACCCCCCTAAATTAGGGTTTTCCAGATCACGCTTTCAGAACTTCCCACTTCGGAACTTCAAATTCGAATTCCAATTTGGGAATTTCGTTTCGAAAACTTCGAGGAATCAAAAAAATAATTTCACTGTCCTTTGCTGTGATTTAGGTTCTGTTTTTTTGTTTTTTGTTTTTTTTTTTTAGTGTTTTTGTGTTATGGCTGTGCTTTTGGAGGAGATTGTGCAATCCATTGAGCTATGGTTGAAGCTGATCAAGAAGCCCCAGCCGTACGTTGACCCGAGTCTGGACCCGGTGCTGTTGGTGCCTGGTATCGCTGGTTCAATCTTGAAAGCAGTTGATGGTGAGAATGGTAGAGAGGAGAGGGTTTGGGTTAGAATTCTTGCTGCTGAATACAAGTTCCGGACTAAGCTTTGGTCTCGATTTGATCCTACTACTGGTAATTTTGGTTAATTTTCTCGTCTCCTTTCAATCTGTGAATATTTTTTATTTATTTTTATTATTATTAATCTTTTTTAAACTTTTTATTTATTGAAATGGAAGAGAAAGAAATAAATTTCGAGGTATTTTTTAGAGGTTCCCTAAGTGCATAAATTGAACGTAACAAACATTTGCTACTTTGTGCTTGCGTGAGAGTGAAGGTTGAAAGTATATATAATACGCGTACAATCTGAAATATATCCATGTATTGGCATAGCATATCTGGACTTGAATCTGTTGGATAAGTTTTAGAAAAAAAGTTTATTGTGATATGCAGCCTCTATGCGAGCTTTCGATTATTTCCATGGAGAGCATCTGTTTTCTTTGAAATTGTATACATGCTATCGCATAAATTTTAAAATGACATGCAAATAGCTTCTTGATTCATGCTATATGGTTAATAGTCCCGTGCACTTGGCGAGTTGCAAATGTACCTTTCGAAACTCACTTTCTTATGAGGAGAACCCAAATGGTTGGACAGCTGGCTATATATTTGTATATTGCATGTGGCAGAAAGTTGAATTTGAAGGACATTAGTCTTGGGAAATATTTTCAATTAATGTGTGCAGAATACCCTCACCTCATATGGCATTAAGAAATTGCTTAAATACTTGCTAGGATATGAAAATTGACTTTATTTTTCATAACACTGTCCCTTTTTTATTGTGTTATTTTGATCTCTAATAATGCTCTGAATTGTCAGAACACTTGGATATTTTATATTTTAAAAATTTAAAGCATTTTTTTTTAATGACATTTATGATTTTCAATTTAATACTTCATACATGAAATAGGTAAAACTGAATCTTTAGATCCAAAAACAACTGTTCTTGTACCTGAAGACAGATATGGACTGCATGCGATTGATACCTTGGATCCTGACATGGTAAGCCCTAAATTCTTTTCTTGAAATTTATTAAATTTCTTATGTTATGAAGCTAATTTTTGCTTCTGTTTTGGTACTTGTATGAATATTTTTTTAGGAGATACATGGACCACATTTGATTAGAATGATGACTAGCTTATAGCGTGGTTAATGTTTCAGATAAATTTTAGATGTTGTGTAAAAGGCCTTATGCAATGGAAATAATACAATTTTATATGAAAATCAAGATAATCAAGCATGAACTATCACAATTAATACCTTGACTATATGTGAATAAGCTAGTTATAATTTTGTGTTATGATTAAAATTTTCTAAGTAACAATGTGGAATAACCCCTGTTTGGGGACAAGCCACAGTCAACTAGTTTTGTTACCAAGGATTAAGGACTATTCTATACTTAGCAGTAAAGGAAACAGCCCTTTTAAGTACCGCATGTAATGTTAAGGATCCATTACTCGTTTTTTGGGATGTACTGCAAATTACTGGATTAGATGCTTGAAATTCGAAAATAAACCAGTACTAATTGAACGTAAAGATGGTGATTATGTTAGCAAAAAGAAAATAACAAAGCACTAATATTATAATATAATGTTAAACAATGTTTAATGCTTTTATAATGTAAGTATAACGTTAAACAATGCATAATGCGTGAATTTGCAGATTAGATTCTCTTGCAAACACCATTAAGGGTTGCTAAGTATTTGAGCAAAGATATGCATGTTGCCTGCTATATGATCCTCAATATGTTTTGAAGATGATAATCATATGTAATAATCATGTTTTACTTTGCAGTTATAGCTCTTTTTTGTTTATATAGGTATGTTAATTTCAAGACATTTATAACCTAGAAGGGTTACTAAGGTGTGGGAGGATACTGAAATCAATTAGAAATCATTCTGAATGCATTACCCATATAAATACAATTAAAGTTCAAAATTTCAAATTTGAAATCCTTATTTGTTTGGCTTTGTTTGAAAACCCCTGCTAATTGAACTGAAACACTTCTTCTTCTGAAACCAAAGGGTATGGATGCAGTGTTCTTCTTCATCTTCACTATTTTTTACTAATTTTTTTTTTTTTTTTCCTGGGCCGGAAATCTGTGAAATATTTGAATAACTTTCAGTGGGACGTTTTACCCTGAAATTTTGTCATCTATAAGATGATTCTCTTTATAATATTTTGTTCATTCTGAAACTAAAGGACATGGATGTAGTGTGTATGGTGTATCTGCCATTTTTCGTATTTACTTGTGGATACTAATAAGAATGGCCTGTTTATAAATTTTTACTAAATTAATTCATGCAGGTTATTGGGCGTGATTGTGTCTATTATTTCCATGACATGATTGTTGAAATGATCGGATGGGGTTTCCAAGAGGGGAAAACACTTTTTGGTTTTGGATATGATTTCCGCCAAAGCAACAGGTATCTGTCAAAATGTGCTTACGAATGCCACTGTAAGAGTTTAGTTTCTTAGTGGAAAGTTTATGAAACCTCTTCTTCAACTCGAGAAGAAAACAAAGGATTATAAAAGATCCGCATGCTATAGAGTTGGAAGTTGTTTAGTAGTTTTGTTTATACCGTGGAATCTGAATAAAACTCTGTAGTAGCATCAGGACCTCCATATAAAGCAGAGCAGACTGTATTCTTAATAATCTCTGGCATTAGAAATATCTTACTTATAATGAATGTGGTGAGAAATAGAGGGGGCATTCACTGTGTAAAGATCGAAGATAGCAACAATGAAATAAAATAACTCACATGGTGTGGTGTAAAAGTTAACATTTCTTTGGTGGTTTTGAAAGTATAAGTTTTAAGAAGACTTTTTGAGTGGATTAGAAAACTGCATTTATCTTGTTATCAATGTTCAAATAAAATTTGTTAATAGGGGCAGTGTTCTAAGTATTTTCTAAATTCTTAAGTTGTTCATGGTTTCCTTCCTTGCTTTTGGACCTTAAAAATTATGTTGCTAAAATTTTTAATTAAATAATATTTAAACTTCATACTAGGGATAATATATAGGGGCTCTGTAAGCCCTCAGTTTCAAAAGAGTTTAAGGATATTACAATTCTTTGGTTTTGTTGAATTGGAAGGATGTTGAATTTTAGTTTAGCTTTGTCAATATTTCTCATTCTCTTAAATATTTGTAATGTTTTTTTATTTTTTTATTTTTTTATTTTTTCTCTCTAGAAATAACTAATGTTTCCTATATATAAAAGGAGAAAATTTAAACATTATCTTCACTTGAAATGGGTTTCTACAATTTCATTGAGCATAACTTTCTTTTTGCTGTTTCTGCTGTTGACTTTTTATCTTTTTGGCTGTTCATATTGATATTTACAATATTGATGTCCATTTTAATGATTTTTCAGGTTGCAGGAGACATTGGATCGCTTTGCTTCAAAACTTGAGTCTATATATAAAGCTTCAGGAGGGAAAAAGATAAATATCATAAGTCATTCTATGGGGGGTCTTCTTGTGAAATGTTTTATGGCCTTGCATAGTGATGTAAAGTCTCCATGCATTTTGATCTCAAATATCTTCATCTATTTTCTTCTTTTCCTGCAACTTTTACATTTCAAGTTTGTTGACTTATATCTTTGTAATATGGCGCCGCTTGGGGCTGAAATTAAATTTATATTATACTTCTTTCTACAGGTTTTTGAGAAGTATGTAAAAAATTGGATTGCAATTGCTGCACCTTTCCAAGGTATGCAGAAGATATGATACGCGCTTTAGAAATTTTGTTTCATTGAAATAATTGAATGAATTAAGCACAGCTATACAATACTTTACATTGTATGGCTCTACAAAGAAGATATTTTCATTGTCTGATTTTCCACGGTGACTGCAAATACAAATTCTTTATAATTTTCCCAAGAAACTTTATTAAGATAACTTGCAAGAAAAAACATACTTTTATGTCTTTGCATTCAAAACTTTTAATGTTTTGCAGTTACTAAACTAGATTCTCTGTCACAACTTAACTTTTTGGCGAACTTGTTATGTTATAATAACTTTTATTTATGATCTTGATCAAAGCATAGATGCATCATTAAGCTAAATTGGTTTGAGAACATAGATTTATCTTGTTTCCTTTATCTATGAAATTCCAAATTTGAAATTATACTTGAACCATGGGTGGGGATTTATGATTATCAGATGATACAGAGCGATACAATCAAAACTTCTATTACCTTTTTGGCTTTGCTATTTATTTTTATATTTTTGCCTTAAGCAAAAATAAATTAAATTGAACCGTGGGTAAGGATTGTATGGTTAGTGTTCTTCTAGGAAAAAATGTAAGAAGGTGTTTTAGCTATAGTGAGCAGAGCAATAAGTCTTTAAGGCATTAAAACGTGAGCTGTTTGAAAATTGAGATTCTTAGTTTTTATGTTAATAAATGTGTATAAATAGTAAATATATTACAGAAAGAATAAGATTATTGAAGACAAGAGTCGAGATGTAAGGATTTTGTGGGATTTTTATCAAGTTTTAGGCTTGTTTATGGACATCTTCTTCATTGGAGTTTAGGGATAATCCTATAATTTGTTTAGTTTTGCTGAATTGGAAGGTTGTGTAATTAATTATTTCAGTTTCATTAAGGATTTTCATCCTTTTTAATTCTCTACAATGTGTTATTTTATTACTAAAGTTTTCTATCAAAGAAAAAAGAATAAAAAAATCTATAAAAGTTTATTGCATTTATGTGTAATATTATTACTATAAATGAACATATTTTCTTGTTGCTGTATGTCACTGTATATCAATTATTTATTCTTTAATCTGCAATTTATTCCATATTTAGGCAGTATTCAATGAAAAGTTATTTTTATTGGTAGTTTTGTAGTGGAAACATTTTTTCTTTTGTGCACTGTCATTAAATTAGGAATGCTCTCTCTCTTCTCATAGTGATTTTTATTGGTAGTTTTGTAGGAAACATTTTTTCTTTTGTGCACTGCCATTAAATTAGGAATGCTCTCTCTCTCTCTCTCCCTCTCTCTCTCTCTCTCTATATATATATATATATATATATATATATGTAATGGGAGAGTACAAAAGCTTTTGAACTGATTTTGATGGTGGATACAATCGCTAACAACATAATGAAATTCTGCTAATGGAGAGTAATATTAGGAAATTAATAATCCACTCAGAAAAATCATTTGCCTCAACATGAAGGGATGTACAATTGTCCCTTTCCTAAGTTATTTTGCTTTAAGTAAATGACTTAAGCACTTGCCACTGTCTTATGGTCTCTGATTCATATTTGTTTCAAAACAATTTGAGTTATCACTTATAGGCGTATCACCAGTAAGCATTTTGATGAAACACTTGTTGAGTTTCTAACTTTAATCTTTTTGCTTACATTGAAATATACCCAGCTGCAATCTAAATAGAGCATCATTTATAAATTTTAAATATCTGATGAATAAGTTAGACATTGGAAATGAAAGGTTGACTAATTTGAATTGAATATTTTGTTTCTTCATGTATTTAGCACTTGTGAGGGAAATTATGCAATCTAAAAAATTGTAAATTTTTTTGATTCTCCAACAGAAAGTTGCGTACTTGGGTTTCCATTAATCTGTGGCTACTTATCCAACAGGTGCACCTGGGTATATCACATCTACCTTTCTAAATGGAATGTCATTTGTTGATGGGTGGGAACAGAATTTTTTTATATCAAAATGGAGCATGCATCAGCTGGTATGATTCTGTTGCACTGTAAAAGTTGGAAATATATGTCTATTCTGGATCAGTGGTATCTGGCTTTGGCTTATAGTGTTGTCTTGAAGTTTGAATTGCATCTCACTTCACCTCAATCTTAAGAATAGGATGCTTCTTTCACTGTTGTATAGTTACCTGCACACACTCTCTCTCTCTCTCTCAGATCAACTCTTTTGGGAGGTTACATTTATTACCTTTAAATGACATTGTTACAACCAAAACTGTGCCAAGGTGACTATCTATTGTATGACCTCTGTATGGCATTCTTAGGACTTACGACAGAAATACTTGACTGTTAATTTCTTCTTTGTTCTTGAAAATTTTTCTCAAGCTCTGGTTTGGTGTAAAATGTCAATATTGTTAGCTAGCATTACTTAAGTAGAAAGGAATGTATTTGCGGTGATGTAAATATATTTCTTTTGAGGGATTAAACAATTGCCTAATTGCACTAGAAATGTCTTCTTATTCTTCTTTTATTTTATCTATTATCTGTTAGGTTGTCAGAATTTGATTAGTATGGATTATAATTTAGAAGGACTTAAAAGTAGAAAATTTAATTCTCAGATAACTTCAGTATATGCTTTCCATCTTTGATGTCGATTTATTATTATTATTATTATTATTATTATTATTATTATTATTATTATTATTATTATTATAAGCAAGTAATTTATTTGGACTTATGTGTACTCCTGATACCTGTCTGTGTCTTTTGGGATTAAGATAATAAAGTATGTTTTAAATATTTAAGAGTTTCAGTCTTGTAGAAAGGGTGCTACCATAATGTCAATAAACAGAAAAGAATGGTGGGGATTTACATCTTGATATCATGGAAAACCCTTCTGTTTTTAGCAAGCTTTTCATTTCAATTCTCAGTTCTACATATGAAGCACTTACTGCTTGGGATAGTTTGGATTATGAAGAAAGATAGTTCTCTGTTTCTATTCCCTATGAATTGATAAAATTTGGAATGAGTCATCGTTTTGAATACTCTATATCTACTAATAAAGACTTGATAATAGAAGTTAAATATCTTGAAAAGAATGTCTCAAGCGGGTTTAGGTGGTCAGAAAAAGACATTAGATTTGACATAGGGAGAAATATGGTCAGACCAATTGGGTTTAGAATGCCTTTGCAGAAGTAGAAAGCGTCAAGAAATATGGTATGAAAGCTTACAGATATCTTTATACGTTGGAGCTTAAGAAACATTCATTGTTGACAAGCAACATCATAATGGATAAAGAAACAATTAACTACTTTTTCATGATTTCTGCGCATCACAAACCAATTTCTAGAAATGCACTCTCTTTTCTGCTTCTTTTTTCTCTCCATTAAGAAATACACAGTTGAGGTCTCCTTTTTTGGGGAAAAAAACTTGGGTATACATGCATCTTCTCAAGGCCACCACCCAAGCAAAGTCAATTTAAATTAAATGTGAGGTGTCAAATTTTGTAATTGAACAAGTTTCACCTAGAAAATGGTTGAAATATTTAGAAGATAAACCTTTGGAATGACCAAGAATCTAAACACTTTTATCTGAAGAATAAGAATTTAATACATCTCCTTTGTGCAGACTCAAGAGTGATTTTAATTCTGGTAACTTTAAATTCTCAAGTTCAATGCAGTTGCTGCCCTGTCCTTTGAGAGGCTTAATTTTTATGGATATATACTCGGCTATGATGCAAAATACATGCCCAACCCACCCATTGATATAAATATCCTCTTTATTTAGCTGTAATTTCTCTACCTTTTTGTTTTCCTTTTTTATTTTTGAATGATGCTTTTTAGCTTATTTGCTGCATTGTTCCAATGTTTCAGTTGATTGAATGCCCATCAATATATGAGTTGATGGCGTCTCTGAATTTTCAATGGGAACACATTCCTCTTCTAGAAATCTGGAGAGGGAAGCTCAATGATGGGAACTCTAGTATAATTCTAGAGTCTTACCCCCCAGTTGAGAGTGTCGAAATTTTCAAGGAAGCTCTGTTGAGTAACACGGTAAGCTAAGAGCTTTTGTTCCAAATTTCTGATTTTCTCCTGCTTAAACTCTGTTGGAGTTCAGGTTTTAAGAGGACTATAAAATCTTCAAATTTGCATTAATTGAACGAGTGATTTACAAGATACATCTTCTGAATCTTTTAAGCTTGAAAAGTTAAAAAGCTGAATGGAACCCCTTTTTTTTTTTTCTTTTTTTGGGGGGAACATTGCTTGTCACTCCATCCTTCCTTTTAATTATTTATTATTATTATTTTTAAATATTTCCAACGTTGATGAATTTGTTTTCCTTTTACCAATTAACAGTGTGAGAATGCAGTTTGATAGATAGTTTTGCATATAGCATCACTATGGCTTATTTGAACTTACAGAACATCTATTAATAATTTCAGGTAAATTATGATGGTTCGGATATCCCCCTTCCATTTAACATGGATATCTTGAAATGGGCTAATGAAACTCATGAGGTCTTGTCTCGTGCCAAAGTTCCTTCTCAAGTGAAATTCTACAATATATACGGGACCAATCTTGAGACTCCTCATAGTGTTTGGTAATTTCTGTTAATGCTCAAGAAGTGTTTGCATCATATTTTCTGCCACTCCATATTTCTTAGACTACAGACTCCTTTTTTGTGTTTACGCTTCACGACATGATAATTTTTGCTTGATGCTATTACTTGTAAGATATGTTCTATGTTTTTACAAATCTATTTCCGGAGTTAAAACTTCAAATAGGAGCTTAGCATTAGAACACTATTGTTCTTGGGTGCTATGCTGGTAAGATGGTTTTATGTCGTGTTAAACCTATTTCACTGTGCAGCTATGGAAGCAAGGAAACACCTGTCACAGATCTTCAGCAACTACGTTTTTGCCAGGTTATTTATCTTCTACTAAATATTGATCTATTTAGCTCCTGGTGGCAAAATTTTATGCCGCCAGGTACATATTAGTTTATGAAATGACGTATTTTTTGCCTCTGTTTTGTTTACCCTAAACTTTTGTCCAATATTTTCAAATTGTTTTCGACCAAGGGTGTAATGTGTTGATATACATGAAACTTTTTGGTTTTAGATTTTCATTTTGACAGATTACAATAGCTTACTTGTTTTTTTCCATGTAACCAGCCTAATTACATATACGTTGATGGCGATGGGACAGTTCCTGTAGAATCAGCTAAGGTTTGCTTACTTTCCTGAGCATAATGTGTTTCAACTTAATAATTTACAAATTAGAGGTGCTATACATTAACTCTTACATGGTTTGGCAGTTGATTTTTCTGTCTTTCAAAATGTTATACCTTTCTTTTAAAATTTATGGGGCTGGTGCTTATATTTTCTTTATGCTACTGGTGCCAGTAGGGATGGCTGTTAAGATATGCAGAATCTGTTGGTAGGAATTTAGAATATAATATGTGCTAACTGAAAATAACTTGATCATCCTGGTTCTTTTTGGCCTTTGATGACCGAATCTAAAGGGTTGAGATGCTAGTTAGCTGCAGATGGTATTAATAAAATTTGGGTGACAAATATACAACTATGAACAATTTCTTTGGGCTTATATGTGGTCTAAAAACTATTTGAAAATACTTAGTTTCTATCAAATTTTCAATTTTTTCTTTTTATTAGGGCAAAAGAGGTAAAACCATTCGCCATAAACTATTAAAGAGTTAGAAATGACCCCCTAAATCTATGTAAATACCAAATGAACCCTTGTAGTGTAGTAAAGATGATAGATATTGGATCTCTAATGTCAACATAATAATTAATAAAATGGTTACATTAGTTTTTTTATGAGAAAAATGCCCAAGAGTAGGAATGGTGGTCCTTGTTTCGCTAATAATTGGAATGTTGGTAACCATTCTGTCTTGCAACATAAATTTCTATTATTCTTTTGCTGATATTTATTTTTTCACTTCTGTTTAGATATGATCCATGAAATGGTAACTTGACTGTCAATGTTTCCATCCTGGCTTTTGGTTTTTCAGGCAGATGGGCTTAATGCAGAAGCAAGGGTTGGAGTTCCCGGTGAGCATAGGGGAATCCTTTGTGACCATCATGTATTTCGGATTGTCAAACACTGGTTGAAGGCGGATCACGATCCATACTACAACCCCGTAAATGATTATGTGATTTTACCAACTGCTTTTGAAATTGAGAGGCACAAAGAGAAAGGCTTACAAGTAACCTCACTTAAAGAGGAGTGGGAAATCATCTCAGAAGACCAATGCCACCAAGATAATATAAAGCCTTCTGTGAGCTCTGTATCTGTTTCCCATAAGGGAGACAATGCTTCACGAGAGGAAGCCTGTGCAACTGTTGTCGTACACCCTCCAAGTGAAGGTAAACAGCATGTCGAACTGAATGCTGTAAGTGTGTCGGTCGATGCTTGACATTGTTGCTGGTTAAACTGTTGTATTGGGAAAAAGAAAGGGAAAGGAAAGAAAAATGAAAATCAATGCTTCATAATCCCATCTTGTATCTGTTAATGAAATTGAAATCTTGTATATAAAAAAAAACTTTATGTGACAGAGCCTGTGCCCCCACTCCATTAATCCATTGTAAGATATGCCATTGTGTTTGTGCATAGCAGTATTATATATGAATTAAGTCTGTAACTTGTATCATTGTTATGTTCTTTGCATTCTTTTAAAAGGGATGTGCTGTGATACTTTTATAAAAATGCTTTTGTAGATTATTTTGCGTTTTAATTTTTCCCAATTTGAACAATCACTTGATTACTTTAAGGTCTGCAATGTGCAAACTTACATTGCTTTTGATTGTTGATGTCATCGGTGTTGGAGTTGGAGCTGTGTTCTTAGATTTTTTTTTTTTTTTTTTTCCAAGTGTAAGAGATGGAAAATGTAATAACGGTTTGAAGGTTGAAAATGACGGTAATTCCTTAGGTTGGTTGAGGTTCGGAATTGGCTTGGATTTGTTGTAAATTTGTCAGGAGCAGAGCAGAGTACGATAAATGAATAATTAATAAATTAATAGATGTTACGTAATTCAATTTTATAAAATCATAAAAGAGTTCTTATTTTTCAACGGTGTGGATGTACTAATGTGGTACACTAAAAATCAAAAGGAATTTGCCCTTTAATAATTTATGACATCATCTTTATAAATTAAATCAAAACGGTTCGCCTGTTTTACAGCTACATGTTAATCTAATAAATAGATATGAAAATCTATGCTTCTCTATAACTTTTTTTTTTTTTTGCTATTTTATATTCTCTTCTTGTATTTTTCCTTTTTGTTTTTCCAAACTATTATTTTAGAAACTTTACATTTAGGTAATGTTAAAAAATAAGTTTGTAAAAGAATAAATATATATATATATATATATATACACATGTTAATAAAATATGATAAAAGAATATATTATATATATATACATATTAATAAAGTATGATATTCCATGCATATATATGCATTTTATTGGGGAAAAAAAAAAAAAAAACAAACACTAGTGCACTGAAGTTTGACGTTTTAAACAAATTAGGAGAAACGAGAAAAATAATCAACTCCATATAAAATTTATCAAAAACTGTGATAAAACGATAAGTAGGTCAGAGATGCTACATTTGCATGAAAAACTGAAAATGGCTGAGGTATTAGTAGGGTTTGCTCAGATAGAACAAGGTCTAATTTATGATTTTGTTTTGGTTCCGTATTAATCTGAAGTCTTTGCCCCAGGAACTTTTATCAGTCCATTTGACTGATTCCCTGGGAGCTGCTTCGGAATTCTCCCCTCTGGAGGGCTTTTTGTGCTTAATAGCAATTATCATTCATAAATAAACAAATACATAAATAAAAAGAGAGAGAGTTTGTAGAGCCTCCAAGCAAACAGCCATGCATATATATCTATCGTCTCTACCATTAACCGGCCTCTCTTTTAATTCCTAGTCTCTCTTTATTTTTATATCTAAATCTACTCCCTCTTACTTTGAATATATACCTTAATATATATATATATATATAGCTGTATGTATCACCCACTACGTCACATTTTTAATTATTACCACCCAGGCAGTCTTTTTGCCTAACCATGGATATGGAGATGGAAGGCTCAACCCACTATAAATTCAGATTGCGAAGAAGTTTCGAAGTCTATCTTCATTAAAGAAAACCCACAAGTTCTACTCAAGGTACATACATTTACTGACTTACATATATAGCAATCATTTTACTAAGCGGCTATTAGCTTTTGCATGCGGTTACCTGCCCTACAAATATAAGCTGTCTAATAAAGCTCAATAAATGACAATTGTTTATGTATATACATATTTGGTAGCTGTTATATATATATATATATATATATATATGTATTGCGCGTAGTATGAAGATGTGGTATCACTATTAAACCCAAAGAAGGAATATTGCTTTATAAAAACACAAACACTGAAGAGAAAATGATCCTAAAGTGTCGACTCGGCGGAAACATTACTTAAAATGGCAAACCAATTTCCAACGCAATGAAGCGCAACTTGGGATTTCTTACATATGATGATGTTCTTTGTTCACACCTCACAGTCAAACCCTAGTTTTCACTGCTCTTCTTAGACTGCCTAATACATTGTTAAATAAAGAGCAGAAGATATTACAGGCCGAAGCTGTCATAGCTCAGCTAAGTTAACAAATTGCGAAAACAGCCTCTAATTGGAGGTACACGGTTGAGAGGGATTTCTGGGGGAGAAAGAAAAAGAATAGAATTTACGTTAGGAAATGATTGTGAATCCTAGCTTGCTTTTGTTGGATGAGCTGATATCGGGATTGGATTCCATGACGTGCGTCTCAAAGAATTGTTTGTACACTTTGAGAGTTGGCTAGAGGAGGGTAAACAATTGAGATTACAACACAACATCCTTCAAGTAAAGTGTTTTATATGTTTGATAAGGTTTTGCATTTGTGTGAAGGTAATACAATGTATTTTGGAAATGGAGGCGCAGAATTGATGGATTATTTTGCAAGGATTGGATACGCACCGTCTGTTGCCATGAATCCTTCTGATTTGATCTGCTGCTTCTTGCAAATGTACGTATGTTTTCATTATAATTTTGATTTCTTCGAAATCCTTCTTCTTCTTCTTCCTTTTTTTTTTTTTTTTTTTTTTTTTTCTTATGATTGAATGTTCAAAAGGTTAATAACCACTCCTTAAGTAATAAAATATTCTTCTGGCACTAATTTAATTTGCCAAATGCTTGAGATAATATATAATTTATCAATTACAATTCTTCGGGGCAAACAAATATATAGAATATGAATACTTTATACTTTGTCATTCAGCTATGTTTCAAAATATGCATATCTAAAGTAAACTCTTTCTCATATATCCTTAATATTTTGCAATAAATGCGACACATCTTTTTTTTTTTTTAAGTCAAACATGTAAATGCGTAAATCATAAATGCTTTAACACTCTTTTATAGTCAATCACATATATGTTGTTCATTAATATTTTTATTTTAGTTATGTATATATAAATTGAACTTTATTTTCATTTTGATTTCAGCTTTCCAGGAAAACCTATTAGATAACGTAAAGGTTGAGCTTCAAAAGGATCGACCATGAACAATATAATTCTCAGATCATATTCAGGATCGGCAACAGAAGACAAAATCTTTGGAGAGTGGCCTACAACGCGGTGGTAGCAATGCTCTGTATAGCTTAGAAGAGCACTTAAAGAAGGAAGATACCGAGCCTTTTCCGGCCTAAGTGTCGGTGGAGTCCTAACATTGTCTATTGTCTCTGGTCTACTATGGTGGAGGTCAGATGCTTCGCACATACAAGACAAAGCAACATATACACATCCTCATCTCTTTATTCATGTTCGTTTGGTAATGTTTATGTTTTTGGTTTTTGGTTTGTGTTTTCAATTTTCTTTTTTCTTAAATACGGTTTTATTTTAAATCTTGTATCATTTAATAAACTCTTCAGCTAGGTATAACTTCTAAAAAATAAAAATAAAAACAAGAAACATTAAATTGAAAACCATTTCAAATTGTTCATAAAATTAGGCTCATTTTGACAAATGTTTTTCTTTTCATTGTTATAAAATATAGTTATTATACTAGTCATTTATCATTTAAAAAAATTAAAAACATAAAAGTCACCAAAGATGAGGGGTTACAATTTTTTTTTTTTATTATCGATTTTATATTTAGGTTTTTTTCAAAATCTTTATAATTCCTTAATTTAAAGAAATTAGATTAAATTGGACTGGATTATTTTATATATAGTTTAGTTTGATTGGATTAAATTTGAAATAGTTTAGTTCAATCTAATCCAATCTAATGCAAAACAGAATCAAGATAAAATTTAATCTCTTTGGTTTATTTATGCTAGATTGGCCTCCGCTTTGTCATTATTGGATTCTTGGGCTTCTTCCCTTTTGCTGAATCCATCTTCACTTTCCCTTCAGAGCAGGAGCTTCTTATGAAGGAACAAGCTTCGATAATGTGCAAACTATCAACCTACTTCATGTCAAGATCACAGCCGACCTCCCAAGGGAACTAAATCTTCCTACAATTTTCCTCACCATAACCTATTGGATGGCAGTGTTATAGTTTTGGGCCTAAGTGTGTGAATGATTTGTTAGTGGGCTTTAGGCCTTTAATGTTTGGTTCCCTTACTGTTGATGATTGAGTAAATAATGGGTTTTGATCAATTTTTAAAATAAATAAAAAATAATAATTTTGAAACGTGGGGTTGAGAGTTTTTAGGAAGCACAACTCTGGGTTGAGTGCTTTTTTCTTTCACATTTTCTTTCAACGTTTTGGTCAGTTGGAAAAAGGTTTTATAGAGAAAAATTGTTTTGAGAAAGAATGTGAAAAACCAAATTGAAAACATTAACTGTGGTAAAGTAAAGGTATACAAAAAATTTGAAGAAAATGTTTTGGAGGTGCTGTGTCTAAGATCCTTGCAGCCATTGTATCCTAGGAGACATTCGTCACAAAATTACTGCACCGGTGGGCAAAAAACATCTTAAACCCAACCTATGATTAGAACAGATTACTGTTTAGCCCAAAACCCAAGCCCAGACTAGACCTAGGCCCAAGATGATTCGGCCCAATTGATTATGGGCTCGCCACATGTTCCGATGAGATAGCGCCATGTGGTGAGACGAGGCAACGACAAATGGTTCACAGTGGCACGGCCACGTGTCGACCAGACGTGGTGCCACATGTTATGTGATAAAGGACAACACGTGTAGACATGTGACAGATGACATGTGTCGGGCTGAGAAGATGGCACGTGTTAAGCTAAGGGGAGGCAACGTATTGACCTATTTCAGGTGACACGTGTTGCCTTTGGTGCCTGTTTTAGGTGACACGTGTTGCCTCTAATGCGAGACATGTGTCTGTCAGATAAGGCACCACGTGTTGGACCTTAAACATGCCATGTGGGGCAGCACAGCAACACGTAGGATTGCCACATCAAACTTGTATGATGATGTGCACTACACTACAACGCCATGTGGCAGTGCCACATCAGCATTACTGACATGTGGCTGTGACATTAGTAATGATGTCATTCTTGTGTAATTGATGATGTCAGCCCTTGGGGTGTATATAGTAATTTTGTGGTGGATATAGAAACCCTATAAAATCATATTTTTTGTGCTTTTCCTACTGGAAATTGATTATAATTAATTTGTTGAGATAAAAATAACAACTAATTGATTTCTATTTTGTGATTTATACAGAAATGGCAAGTAGAGACAATAAAACTATGCCCACTCAGACTTCTAGGATTCAGATGCCTCCTTCTCCTAGTCATGCAAAGAGACCTAAAAAGTTCAATGGAGCAAACTTTAAAAGGTAGCAGCAGAAGATGCTGTTTTACTTGATCACGCTGGGATTTTCCAAGTACATAACTAAAGATATGCCACCTAGTAATGAAGAGAGTGATAAGGAGATACTCATGACGATGGATGCATGGAAGAATTTTAATTACTTATGTTGGAATTACATCCTAAATGGCCTGTCTAATGCCCTGTAAGGAGTATATTGTAGCACGGAGTCAACAAAGGAGCTATGCGAAATACTGGATTGAAAGTACAAGACTGAGAATGCGGGTTCAGAAAAGTTTATTACAAACCGATTCTTGGACTACATGATGGTGGATTCGAAGCCATTAATAAGTATATGATTTGCAAGTGCTGATTCAAGAACTTCTTACTGAATGGATGGTTATGAATGAAGCCTTATAAGTGGCTTCTATGATTGAGAAGCTAAATCCAAGTTTGAGTAACTTTAGTAATTATCTCAAGTACAAAAGAAAGGAGATGGATATGGAGGTTTTTGTTAACAAGCTTCGCATTGAAGATGATAATAGGAAATCTGATAAAAGATCCTCGAAGGCTAATGTTGTGGAACATGGTCAGAGCTCCGAGAACAAGAAGAAAACTAGAAAAGATTCTAGATTGGGGCCTAAAGGAGGAATCTCCAACAAGGTTAAGTTTCAAGGCAAGTGCTTTAACTATGACACGATGGGTCACAAAGCTACAAAATGTAGGCTACCGAAAAAAAAGAAGAACAGAGAGACATAAATGCTGGAGCACATCATTCGAGAGGTTGATGATGTTGACCTTAGCGCTGTGGTCTCTAATCCTAGAGAGTGGTGGGTAGATACTGGTGCGACCCACCATGTGTGTTTAGCTAGGAACATGTTCACTAACTTCGAACCAAAGAAGAATGGGAAGAAGCTATTCATGGGTAACTCCGCCACTTCAGAAATCCAAGGTGAGGGTAAAGTAATCCTGAAGATGACCTCTAGGGAGGAGTTGACTCTAAATAATGTAATGTATATTCCACACATTCATAGGAATTTGGAACTTGGATCACTACTGAGCATACATGGTTTTCGCTTAGTGTTTGAGTCAGATAAGATTATTTTATCTAAAATTGGGATGATTGTGGAAAAAGGCTATTTAGTCAATGATTTATTTAAATTTAATGTGATGAATGTAAAGCCAAAAGAAATGAATAAAGCTAGTACTTCTTCTGTTTACTTGCTTGAGTCTTACATTTTGTGGCATGGTAGACTAACATGTTAATTTTAATTCTCTATGGAGGTTAATTAACTTAAATCATATTCCTACGTTTGAAATTGATTCCAACCATCAGTGTGAAATTTATGTGGAAGCAAAATCAACGAGGTTATCATATCAAACAATTGGTAGAAATAATGAACATTTGGATTTAATACATAGTGCTGTATGTGATAAAATTCACACCAATAGAAGTTGAGAATCAACTCAACAGAAAAGTGATCAAAAGTGATCGTGGTGGAGAGTATATAACTCCATTTGGAGAGTACTGTACTCAACATGGCATTATACATGAAGTTACTCCACCACATTTTCCACAATCAAATGGTATGGTTGAACGAAAAAATAGAATTTTAAAAGAAATGATAAATGCAATGCTGATAAGTTCTGGATTACCTCAGAACTTGTGGGGGGAAGTCATTTTGTCGGCGAACGACCTTTTCAATAAGATGCCCCAGAAAGATTAGGTAAAGACACCATATGATTTGTGGAAGGGAAGACAATCTTCCTATAAATATTTACGTCTGTGAGGGTGTCTAGCCAAAGTAATGGTACCTACATCTAAGAAGGTGAAGATAGGTCCCAAAACAATTGATTGCATCTTCATAGGATATGCACAGAACAGTAGTGCATATCGATTTCTCATGTATAGGTCAGAAATTTCTGATATACACAAGAACGACATTAATGGAATCGAGAAATGCATCATTTTTCGAATATATTTTTTCGTATAAAGTAAACGAAAGATTGAGTTCGTCTAAACGAACTTACAATGCTATCAGTGATGATAATAATGATAGTGATCGAGAACAAAAGAATGAAAATGAGATTGAGGTTGAGAATAGACACAGTAAAAGAGTAAGAAAAAAAAAATCCTACGATCCGAATTTTCTTACTTATATGCTAGAAAGCGATCCTCAAAACTTCCAAGATACTGTAAATTCTCCTAAAGGAAATTTATGGAAAGAAGCAGAAAAAAATAAGATTGATTCCATCCTACAAAATCACACTTGGGAGTTATTAGATCTTTTTCCAGGTTGTAAACCCATAAGTTACAAATAGACTTTTAAAAGGAAGATGAAAGCAGATAGCTCAATAGATAAATATAAGGCAAGTGTAATTAAAGGATACAAGCAAAAAGAAGACTTTGATTATTTTGATATTTATTCTCCAGTAACAAGAATAAATTCCATAAGGATGATGTTGGCAATTACTGCATTACGGGATCTTGAAGTATATTAAATAGATATTAAAATAGCATTTCTTAATGGAGATCTAGATGAAGAAATCTACATAGAGCAACTTGAGGATTTTTTCCGCTCCAAGACAAGAAAAGAAAGTCTGTAGATTGGCAAAGTTTTTATATGGACTTAAACAAGCTCCAAAGCAATGACATCAAAAATTTGATAATACCATGCTAAATAATGGGTTTAAAATAAATGAATGTGACAAATGTATCTATGTAAAAAATACAGAGAATGGATATATCACTTTATGCTTGTATGTAGATGACATGCCCATAGTAGGTAGTGACGACAATATAGTCCGAACTACAAAAGTCATGTTCAATTCCAAATTTGATATTAAAGATATAAGGCTTGTTGATATGATTTTAGGAATGAAAATCACCAGGACTTCGAATGGTATCATTCTTAGTCAAACACATTATGTGAATAAAATACTGGCTAAGTTTAGTAATAATGATACTAGTATAGCCAGAACACCCATAGATATGAGTTTAAACTTATCCAAAAATAAAGGGAAAAATGTATCTCAAGTGGAATAAGCAAAGGTGATTGGAAGTTTGATGCACTTGATGAGTTACACTAGACCAGACTTAGCCTACAGTTTAAGTAGACTGAGTAGATACATGAGTAATCCAAATGATGATCATTGGAAAATGGATCGTTAGAGTAATAAGGTACTTACGATATACTCGTGAATACAATACTGCACTATACAAGATATCCTGTTGTATTAGAATGGTACAGTGATGCAAATTGGATATCAGATATTAAGGACTCAAAGTCCACAAGTAGCTATGAGTTCACATTAGCAGGTGCAGTCGTAACATGGAAGTCTTCAAAATAAACTGTGATAGCTCGATCCACTATGGAATATGAGTTTATCATATTGGATAAATGTGGTGAAGAGGTAGAATGACTACACCAAATTTTAGAGGACATTATGAGATGGCCTAAACCTGTGCCAGCAATAAGTTTACATTGTGATAATCAATCAGCGATTGGTATGGCACAAAATATTATGTATAATGGAAAGTCTAGATGCATACGTCAGAGACACAATTCCATTAGACAATTAATCTCAACTGGAATTATCTCAATAGATTATATAGAGTCGAAAGATAACATTGCGGATCTGCTAACCAAAAGGTTAAATAGAGAATTAGTTGAGAAGTCATCGAGGAGAATGGAATTAAAATCCATGAGTAGAGTCGATATAATAGAAACCCAACCTAGTTGACTAGAGATCCCAAAATCTATGTTCAATAGGATAACACAATTGTAAAAACTAGTATGGATCACTGTAGGGTTAATCCTCTGCCAATTCCTATGATAAAATAGTGATAAAAAGAGGTTAAGCATAAAGTATGCTTTTAATGATTCCAATAAACGTGTGTGTGGTAATCTATGCATAGTTATGCTAATTACTTTGGAAATAAGAATCACTTATGTGAGAAAGAAGAATGGCTGCTTCAAAAGAGAATTGTTAAGAACGCAATTCTTTGAAAACTCTCGTAGAACCAGGGAGGTGATCAGGACCAAAATGAACACAACAGTGAGAACTGAAGTGTACCAGAAAGAAATCATGTATGAACTATGTTGACATTTATACAAACAACGAAATGGTTCAAAAATATCGCATCTATCATTAGTTAGTAAAGTAAATGTAGTCTCACAAGAGAAGGTTCGAAGAGTAACATCTACCTATCCTATGCAGGCTCCAACTGCAGAGCTTTACCACCAGAGTCATGCTTTGTTTTAGTAGTCAAATCATTCAGGTGAGATATTGTTATAGTTTTAGGCCCAAATGTGTGAATGATTTGTTAGTGGGCTTTAGGCCTTTAATGTTTGTTTCCCTTATGGTTGATGATTGAGAAAATAATGGGTTTTGATCAATTTTTAAAATAAAAATAAAAAAATTTGAAACGTGGGGGTTGAGTGTTTTTTGCCTTCACATTTTCTTTCAACGTTTTGGTCAATTGAAAAAGGGTTTTACAAATAAAAATTGTTTTAAGAAAGAACGTGAAAAACCAAAGAGAAAACATTGACTATGGTAAAGTGAAGGTATACAAAAATTTTGAAAAAAAGGTTTTAGAGGTACCGTATCCAAGATCTTTGCAGCCGTTGTATCTTAGGAGATATTCATCACAAAACTTCAGCACCAATAGACGAAAAACATCTTAAAGAGAGTGTAGTACCATACAGGCTTCAATAAAGTTGTTAAGGAGCAGATCACCATTAACAGAAGGACATACAAGTTCTAATTTTAATATTATTATTTTTTTGTATTTTGGTTATATTTATTTTATCCACATGTATATACATATATATTCATACATATTTTACAACAGGCAGGACTTAAACCCACAGCTGGATATATTTTCATGTCCTTGTTTGTTCTGCTGCTTTCTATTTTAAAGCTTCTCAAGGCTTTGGACTTGCTATTGGTACTTTGGTAATGGATGAAAGATTAGTGTCAACCCTCTCGTCTATCCTCTGTTGAATAAATTAATATTTCTGGACTTATCATAATCAATTACTCACTTACAGGACCTATTTATGCCATTAATGGAACTGGCTTACTTTATTATTTTGTAGTAGGGCCCTTGGTCATACACTCTCTATAAGACTCCAGTTGGTTCATTAGACTGAAGGACCAACTCTTTTTAAAAGCCTAATGACTTACCCATATTTTTCCTAGTATTATTATATTATTAAATTATTAGTATTTTGTGTGTGTTAAAATTAATGGGTAAGTGTGACTTGCAGAGACTATAAAAGGTCTAGGGCAAGCAAATAAACAATGTCATACGGTATTTTGATATTAGGATTTTCAGAGATCTGAGAGTGGTTTGAGAGTAGTGTGTCCATAGGCATTACTTTATATTGTTTTCTATTTTGTAGGATTAAAGATTTAATTTATCAATGGCTAGTAATTCATGATTAATAGAATTTATTATGTATATTTAGATCCATAAAATTTCTAACAATAGATCAATTATTCACTTACAGGACCTATTTATGTAATTAATGGGACTGGCTTATTTTATTATTTTGTAGTAGGGCCCTTGGTCACACACTCTCTATAAGACTCTAGTTGGCCCATTAGACTGGAGGACCAACTCTCTTTAAAAGCCCAATGACTTACCCATATTTTTCCTAGTATTATTATATTATTAAATTATTAGTATTTTGTGTGTGTTAAAATTAATGGGTAAGTGTGACTTGCAGAGACTATAAAAGGTCTAGGACAAGCAAATAAACATATGTCATACCGTATTTTGATATTAGGATTTTCAGAGATCTGAGAGTGGTTTGAGAGTAGTGTGTCCATAGTAACTACTTTATATTGTTTTCTATTTAGCAGGATTAAAGATTTAATTTATCAATGGCTGCATTTGGAGGTTAGTAATTCATGATTAATAGAATTTATTATGTATATTTAGATCCATAAAATTTCTAACATCCTCATGATACATACGATACATATCCATGTTCTGATGAATCCAATGGTGTTGATAAAATTCGCTTGGTAACTGATATGATGGCATTAAGGGTACTGGGCTAGATGGACAAGCCATGGCTATGGGCCTTGATGCTTGTCGGTTACTGGTTGATTGCTTATGTTGCACTATGAGGATTGGGGTAACGAGAAGATAGTGTATACTACCTAGGCTTAATGTTTATTACAACTTTTTTATTTTTGTTATATGTTAAAAATGAAAAAATATATAAATACAATGAATGATTGATTTTGTAATAGTTTGAGCTTTTAGAAGGAGTTCTAATTCGATTTGGTTAGACCAAAGATCCATGAGGTCATGTGTAGAGCAATATTCTACACATCGACTCTAGTAAACTAGAATAATCAAGGATAGGTTTTTTTTTTTTTTTTTTTTTTTTTTTTTTTTTTTTTTTTTTGCTAAAACTAAAGTTAGGTATTAGACAGTGAGGAATGACATACTTCAAATTTTGATTAATTGTAAGCTTCTTACTTGATCTAATGAAATAAAATTTAAGGAAAAAATAGAAAGAAAAAAAAAAAGACAAAAGATAAGAAAATTGTGAAACTCCGTATTAGTTGGTTTACGGTCAATGACAAATAATATGACACATTACGATTTCAATATAATATGGTAATAGATTTGTAAAAAGAAACTACAAAACAATATTTATTTATAGTTATCAAATTATAAAAATCATAATGTAAATATTATCTTTCACAATCCATTTCTATAAATATATATATATATGTATACACATATATTTTTTTTTTATTTTTTTGTCATTTACAATAATTTTTTATTTTTTTTCAATATTTTAAACCCAACCTTTTATCTATTTTATGTATGAGTGTGAATGACATGCTTCTTAGATGTGGGTACCAGTAACATGCAACTAAGCAAAACTTTGAATCGGCTTGGTTAAGCTTTTAGGGTCTATACTTTTATGAATATGGTAGGGGTCGGTCGGCTTGGGATACGAACATCAAAAAGTTAATCTCGTTTTATGAACACATCTTTGTTTAGGTACAAAACTTGTGTTTAAAAAGTAATTAAAAGATCTGGGCATATGTACGTAGCCCATGGACCGTGAAAAACGTGTGGACTATCCGACTCCCAAGTCCAAATGTACAAATAAACCTATTACCGTAAACTGTGGTCTTTGTTTTCCCAAGTTCAACAATTTCTTTGCACATGTTAGAGAGAGACTTATAACGAATAACAAAGATTAATTTAATTATGCCTGAAAAAACAATGTAAAATTTACATAGATACAGAAAAAAAATATTATATATACAAGTTAATAAAGTATATGAATTCTCGTGCGTGACAGAATATTCAAAGGCTCAAAGAAATATTATTTTCCATTCCAACTTTTTAATTAAATCCTAGTTTCAGGATATATTGACCAGCAGAAGAGATTAATTAAATACTGGTAGCTGGATCTACAATGCAAAACAAGCTCCTTTTTTGGTTTTTTTTTTTTTTTTTTGGTTCCCTTTTCGTTTTTTTTTTTTTTTTTTTTTTCTTTTGCAGAGAATGTGGCGATTTATATATTTCATACACCGTTAAAATGTTTGAGTATTCATATGAATAAGCATATGTAATACAACTAATCATATGTAAGTTAAAGTTTGGTGAAATCCTCATATCCACATAGTGAGGTGATTTGAGACACTTCTCATTCTCTTTTTAGAGTAAAAATTCTTGTAACCTCATCAAAAGTTTGTCTCCAAATTCAATTATTATTATTATTATTATTTTTTTTTTAATCACTACTACAATTCTTTATCTAAAATGGGGAGGGGGACAGTATGTTAAATACACAACCTCATGGATATAAATGTCAAAGGTATATCAACAGAATTAACCTTATTTGACATTTTGAAATTCAATCTAAACATTTCATCTTATATTTGTTTTTTAATCGAGTGCTTCAAATTTTATTATGGTTTCAATTTATACCTTACAATATCAATGCTAATTTTATCAATGGAGAACCTCAATTTTAATTTTTATTTCAATATGGGTAAAAATATATATATAAGCATCATATATCTTTAATACATTGCATAATTACTTGTTATAATGTAGTGAAGTTTATGCATTCATAAAATAAAATAAAAGAAGAAGACAACAGAACGGTAAGAACAGCGAAAACTATGTTAATTATACGAAAACTATAATTTATTTGACATTAGAAAGTTGGGAGAGAGTTGTTTTGATGATAAAAAAAAAGGTTCCCAGAAACCAATTTGGATAGCAGCTGTGAAACCTCAGCTATTCAACGAATCTTGAGTAGGTCTGCTGTGAAGAGGATGCCCTTTTATTAATTATGATTATTATTAATATTTAATTTTTCCATTTTCCCATTTTTCCTTTGAAAACCGTCATTTCATTTCACTGTCAATTTGACCACCTAAAGTAGCGCAGGAATCTGCCATATATGTAAGCAAAGCAACGTCCTCTTTTTCAGCTTTAAGGAGGATATGAAAACCACTTTTATGCTCCCTTGGTACATGTGCTTTTGTTAAATAAGTGAAAAGAATAAAGTTGTTATTTTACTGCCCTTATCAGTCTCTTCAGACTATATATTATTTTTATATACATAAACATTTTTGTCCTCTACACTTTGTCCCCTTCTTTCTTTTAATATCATTATAATTCCCCTCAAATCTTTTGTTCTGTTGCTGTTTTTCTTCTCAATCATGTGGAAAAACCACAATATTTTTCATGTCTTTGTTCTGATAAACTTAATTTATGTGGAGGATAAAAAAAACTTGATTATTTAGAATTGTTGAATTAAAAAAAAATTGACTATTTAAAATTGTTGAATTATATATATAATGTGAAATATTATTAAATTATATATTAGATTACATGTAATTTTAAAATTCAACTATTCAAAATTATTTAAGTCCAAAATTTAAAGGATATTCACCTTACTTAAGCCAACCTAACATACAAAATTTTAATTTTTACAATTATATAATATTAATTAATTAGTACTGGATTAGTAGAGCGTATAAATAAATTAATCAAATAATAAGACAAATAAATTAAAAATGAAAGGTGATCATACATATATATATCGGCGTTTGAAGAAAATGATTTCATGTGACAAAACGTAAAACTTTACACTTCACGTGAGATGACTAGATTCAGCCCATAGTATGTTTACATAACAAATGAGAGTTGTAGAGTTGTTTAAGCCAAAAAAAAAAAAAAGAGAGAGAGAGAGTTGCATGCATTATATATACAAAAATTTTCTAATTCTGTCTTTCCTAACTTTCATAAATATTAAAGGATTATATGCCAAGTGCAACAAATTGTGATATCCTATTTAAAATTTTAAAATTTAAATTCTAATATCAATTATTATCTTAACTATGATAACATTCCCACAAAAACATGTATTTCTAATTATGATTTAACTGAATCAGGAATTCCCTAACAAAAAACTTATATAAAACTTATTCTATATAATAAATATGTATTATATACATAGCATTTTCAGCAAACAATTTTTTACTGTAATTGCTAGGATTTAAAGACGAAACTCATATTTATTATGTCTAATAGCACTATAGTAGAGAGAGTTAAAGAAGTGAATCAGCTAATTTTACAAATATAGTTGAATCTCCAACCCGGACGATAATGTGGTACTTAAACTTATACACGTTTAATTAGAATTCAACTATCTTATCAACTCATCTATTAGCATATGAATGATAGTGAATGAATATGAATTAAACAGACCCAAACACATATATATGCCCAAACACATCCAAATTCCAAACCATGTGCTTCTTTTTTCAGTAGCTAGTTTCTGCCTACCACGTGATCGCCCAGTAAAGAATAATAGTAATAGACCAACCTTTTAAAACTATTTTCCCACACACACCCCATTGACCTACATAGAATTATAAAGTTATATAAATAATACATTGCCTTCAAGGTGATCAGACACTGCAAGGGTCTGTGTTTTCAGGCATATGGGATCCTCCTCCAATAATCTCAACTTTCAACTTTTTATATTATTCAGTTTTTAAATTAGTTCTGCAAACAGCAATCAACTTCTTTTAGAGTTAGAAAATACAATTTTTTTTTTTTTATCTTATACTAATTTAATAGAAGAATTGTTAAATCGAGCCTTGAGCTTTTTTTCTTTTTTTTTGGGGGGGGAAATTTTTAAAAATAATTATTTAAATATATTTTGGATCCGCCACTTGATTGTGGTAATGTGAGGCATTTTAAAGTCTCATAATTTGAGTGGATCTAGAAAATTTTGGTCAAAGAATTTGTATGTTCAACAATAATTAGTTGCGATTCATAGTATGTATCTACCTGTCAAAGGAGTAATTTCTTTTCTTATTTATCAAAAAAGGAAATTTATTTTATCAAATTGCTTACTTTGAAAAAAGAATAATTAACTTGAGCAATATGCAAATGTGGTATATCTAGATTCCTTAAGAACTCAAATTGCATTGTGTGAGTTCCTCTAATATTTTACTTTAAAATTGCTGGTTGCTATTAGTATAGTATATTTTTTGTAACTCATAATAATTTATAATTAAGAGTGATAAATTATAAATGTAGCTTCTTCTTTTTTTTTTTTCTTTTTTTTTTTGAAAGGAATTACAAATGTAGTTGTTCACGCAATGATGAATTTTATATCAAAAGTGAACCAAAATCAAATTTAAAATCATCAATCATTACCATATCAAAAATACCATGTCAAGATAAAGCCACTTTATTCTTTTCCTGCACATCTACCTTACCTTCTACTTGTGATAATTACTTTTTGTTGAAAGAATTTTAAAAACATTGCATTTATCTATCTTTCTTTATATAGAGAAACCGCATCCATGCTACCAAAAAAAGTTTATTACATTTCTTTCTAACTTTTATATTCACCAAAAGAGAAAAACAAAAAAAAAATTACTTGTATATTTGAAAGGATAATTACTTTTATGGTCTTTTAATAACTTATTATTTATATCTGAAAAATCAATCATTTTTCTTTATTTTCATTTTTTTTATTAAAAAATGAATTAATGACAATATTCTCGTTTATAAATTTATTAAGTTAATAAATCAACTAGTTGTAATGATTCACTTATTGATTTTTATTTCATTATATATAATTAAAGCAATTACAAACCAATCATCTAGTACTACTTTATATATACATATATATATATATAGGTAAGAAAAATAGACTTGAGAAATGGATATAAATAATATTAAATTATATATCAAATTAAAAAAATGGCAATTTATTAAGTGTGATTAATTCAATTAACATACCCTTCACATTCACATGAATGAAATTGTAGGTTTGAAACACCTTCCTACGCCTCTTTAAATTACATATTATATTAATAATTAAAAAAAAAAAAAGGAAGGGTAATTTAGTTGTACATTTTACTCTTTCAGTCATACCAATTGTTTCCTAACATAACCTTTTAAAGAGTATACAAAAATTAGAACAGTAGTTTTTGTTTTTTATTTTTCCTAACAAAAATATGTGATTTAATATTATCTTCCTCATCATCATCATTATTATTGTTATTATTATTAAGTAAGCACAGTAGTTCACATTAGAAAAATGCAATAGAAAAAAATTTTAAGATAAGAGCGCATGTGACCTTTCTATGCAAACGAAGAGCATGTTATATTATATACATTAATTATTCTTTCAATTAAAAAAACTTTCATAAAGAAATTAAGTAACCACGTGACATGTGGAGGATAGAAAACTTAAACAAACGAGGCGTCATGGTCCCTATTTACCAACCAAAAAAAAAAAGAATTTTAAAAAAACAGGTGTTACGGTCGCTGCTTTCAACTTCTTTCTATCTTTTTTTTTTTTTTTTCTCTAAAAAAATCTTTTGATTACAGACCCATTTGATATTCACCATGATTGCTCTGAATTATACTGACAAAACACTCAATTAAGTATAGCAATTTTAAGATTAGTAAAAAAAAAAAAAAGAAAAATACTAAAACAATCTGCAAATTTTAAAATTATATAATAATATAGAGGGTAACATGAAAAAAAAGTTTCAAAAAAAATAATAATAAATAAATAAAATGGAAGAAAAAGTGTGAAAGATCAAAACATAAAATATAATTATCTATTAAAAAAATAAAGTATTACATAAATATTTGTGTTTTGATGCTGAGCATATTTGCGGTCAATTATTTCGGATATGGAAAATGATCTAATCTAACAATATGTGTTTTTAACTTATTATTACTAATGAATTAAAAATTTTAATCTTCCATATACTATTAGATTAAACTTTTGTTTTTTCCCCAACACAAGAGTGGTTAAATTATTTTAATAGTTGAAATAATTTAATTATCAAAATTAGTGATAAAAAGTATTGATATATGCATGTTTCATTAAAAAAATAACAATAATTAAAAAATAATAAATAATAAAAAAGGGGTAAGGGAGCATGTGAATGAGATTGAACGAATCGAGGGGGTCCACTTGGGGGGTCATCTCAGTCAAATTATTTTTCTGTTTGCTCTGACATGACACTCAGAAAAGTAAGTGCTGGGATCAAACTCTTACTACTATGCCATTGTCACCGCCTTTAATCACTATGACCATTATACCCTTCCTTCTTCAACTATTTCACAATGATGAAATCTATTTTTCCTTCAGGAATGTGATTTATTTATTTATTTATTTATTTATTTGGGTGTAATTCAGGAATGTGATTTGTACATAGCAATGGCATGGTGAAAGTATAACTATTGAAATCAACCTGGGCTCGTTTGTCATTTAATAATTATAATTCGTGTTATTTTTATCCAGAAAAAAAAACTAATTCGTAATCTAATGAATATGTTTTCATTTTTATTTTCTTTAGAAAATATTATATGTATAAATAGGTATTATTTTTGTAATATTTATTCATTTCATTAATATTTATATGTTGTTTGTCAGAATAGAGATCCATATTAAAATCAATGTTTAAAAAAAATATATCAATTTTATTATATATACATAATAAAAAAATTAATATTTATTTTTAAAATAAATTTCAATTTTAATACTGATTCATATCATAATTTTATTCTATATATAAATATATATATATATAATTGTTTGATAATTTTTTTTAAAAAATTAGGACTAAGTGAGAGTTAATAACATGTAGGGACTTCAAATCCCTTCGATGTGAAAGTTTGGAATATATATTATGGCATAAATTATGAATTTTTTGTTTGGTCCAATAATAATGATTGTTTCCATTGATAAACAGCTATTAAAAAAAAAAAATGGAAATCCCTTCGGCGAGTAAGATAAAAACTGTAAGGTCTGTTTGGTAATCTGTGACATTAGAAAAACTTTTTTTTTTTTTTTTATCTTTGTATAAATTTTAGGAAATGAAAAAAAATGGGCTTAATGAAATTTGGAGAAATGGATGGAAAAGTTACTCCCACTTTTACAATTATCATTGTAAAAATATCTAGGGAAAGTAGTTATTTAAATTTTATTAAGAAAAACAAATTTGTCTTTTACAACACAAATTAAACTTAATTACGTTCAAGTTTTAGAATTCTTATAGCTAATCAAATATTATATAAGAGAAAAAACTTATTCTCAAAAAAATAGTTCGCAATAAGATGAATTTCATCAATTTTTTTAAAAAAAAATTGACATTTCCCAATCAATATCTAGAATAATCCTCGGATATTTCCATTATATACAGAAAAGATCCAGTCCAATCCGAACTAAAGATTGATGTACAAGTACTTTTTTTGTTTTCTTTTGTAATTTTGATTATTCCAGGTGAATTCATGTTAGTACAAGTACTTATTTTATTTTCGGTTGAAAGTACCTTTTTTTATTTTTATTTATTTATTTTTATTATTATTATTATTTTTTTTTTTGGCTGAAAAGGTTAAAAGTACTTAAGTAGAGCAAGAAAACCCACCCTGCATTATTGTCTTTGGCTTTGCAATTAAAGTGCAATCAAACCCCACTTAGATATGCATGAAAATTAACGTGAAAATATTAGCCTTCATATAAAATAATTAGAAACAAAAAAATAAAAGAAAATGGACCCCACCAATAGAACTGCCCTCGGCTCTCTCCGAGAGGGAGATATATATATATATATATATATATACACGTCTCAAAACGCTGAAATCCACATTTCCAAAGAGAAAAAGAGAAACCGCAGAGAGTGTCAGTGTGGTGTTTAGCAGTGCAAACATCTTAACATGACGCAGATATGGCTTCTCTGGTGGCCAAAGAATCCAACCACCACCACCATCAAAATTCATGGTGGTGATGATGTTCAAGAAGTCGCAGGCAATAATATTATTGCCTACGGCAACGCCACCACCACTACTAGAGCTTCTACTTTTGCTTCTGCTTCTGCTTCATCATCATCATCATCACATTGCAGCTGTGTGTCAAAGCTGGTGAGGAAGTTGAAAAGGAATTTCCGAACATTGGGTTCTGGATTGACAATCACTAGTACTACTCCACACCAAGCAGGTTCAAAATACTTGCAGTGCCGGTACGATCCGTTAAGCTATTCTCTAAACTTCGACAGCAGTGGAAGTGGATGTGGTAATTTAGATGAAGATTACTATCACTTCTATGCTTTCTCTTCAAGGTTTGTTGCCAACCCAACATCATGCCCCAGACTACTACTCCCCACCACCACCATTCCCACAACCGCTACTAATACTACTCACTAGCTACAAAATATATCAAATATCTACCATTTATATCTATAAAATAGTTTAATGTTTAATTAATCAGCTGGTGATCCATCATCATTATTGTAGCTTTTCTTCTTAGTTTTGTTTACTATTACTAACATACTTCTACTTTAAGAGAGAAAGATCTAGAGATGGTTTTATATATTATATTATATATCCTCCGTCATGTTTACTGAACTCCATCGTATGGATATAAATATATTTTCCATATTTTGACTAGTATATTGCTTTGCTATCCAAACTGTTTAACCTTTTTATCTTATTTTTTCTGATTTATTATTTTTTAAATTTAATTATTTATTTTTATTTTGTTTGGTTTCTAATGTCAATTTCAGTTACCAAATGAAACGCAACCAGTAAATTGGAGGAAACCAAGATGGAGAATCAATTTTATCTAAGAACCAAAAATAGGCTATTTTTGCAAGTATATAATTGTATTTGGCAAAAAATTGTAAAACCAGAAAAAACACTTTCTGGTTTGACCCAAAAATAAATTAAGCTGTTCCGGGTTTCATGGTCAGGTTCTTCCTCTTTATAAGCTGAATCTGTGTGCTGTGAAAGAGAGCATTAAATAAACTTTAAAAAAAGAATGGCATGAGAGAGAGAGAGAGAGAGAGAGAGAGAGAGAGGTTCTGTGGTCATCCATGTGCAGAGCTCTCAGCGGCAGGTACAATCTCAAAGCAGTTTGCTGAGAAGGCTGAATTTTGAAACTTGAATTATTGTTTTGGGAGACAACTCCGTGAATAATGCTGGAAAAACAAAAAATCATTTTATACTTCAGACAGCTTTTCCACTCTCTAGTTTTATAGCTTTTCATTAATAAATTTGTCCCTTCAATCTTGACAAACAACATATATGATTACATATATACAGGACATAGATATAAAATAGTTCCCAAAATTCCAGTCTCTCATCTATTCTCAAAAGGGATCATTTAATTTCATGACAAGAACAACAGCTAAAGCAGCAATTTAGTTTCTTATAGTAAAACTGCTCCCTAAAATCTATAAATCATATGGAAAACTGATTTCAGATGGCATATCAAATTAATTATTAGAGAAAAAAAAAAAAAAACATTTTTGGTATATATTTACCAGGCGACCCTGACCTTGACCCTGCCTTGTTATGGTACCTAAAAAACTGGAAACTAATTTTTCCATGAAGAATGTTCTATCCACTGTCCATCTCTACCAACTTCTCCTATTTGACCTCTAATACCATGGTAAGTTTGTAACCAAAAAATCAAGGAGGTTGCTCAACCCTGCAACCTCCAACCTCCATGGATGACCATTTATTTGTCAATGATTAAATCTTCTGCAATCTGTAACCTGATTTTAGTTACTCACCAAAAGGCAAGAAGGACCTCAACCATTTCTGGCGAGTTCTTGCTTCTTTGCCAATGGCACTGCTGCAGCTGTAATTATCCTAGCAACCAGTTTTGAAAAAAACTAAGACAAGAAGAGCTTTATTCATATACAAAAGGGAAACCTGTAGCCCAAATATCTTCAACACACCCACATCAACAGAGGGAAGAGAGTACTAGGATAAAAACCTACACAGTTGCTCCTTGTAGCAACTTATAGCAGTTTGTTTCAACCTCAAAGTTCTTTCATTCTTACTATCAGGTACTAAACGGAGACCATTTCAAACTCTTCATTCTGAAACAAGCAACTTACCTCTTAAGGAGTTCTCTTTCAAACGCTTGGAAAGTTGCGGCTCACAACAGTCTACCGACATACTTTATCCGTCGTCCCGTACCAGAAATTCTTTTGATAAGCATATGGTTGAACGCATGGATATCAACATACAGTAGTCATATCAGTGATTGTGATACTTGGGGCGGAATGACTTAAAGGACGGGGCCAGTGTAACAAGAAAGGCAACACTATATTTTTCATTCTCTTACAGAAACTTTACACGAGTTGTTCTAAACAATCCTATATTGACTAGTTAACTAATCACTCGCTGCAATAACACCTACAAAAATTCGAGCACATTGGTGAAGATCTTTTCAGTACCACTAAAGAATATCTATGTTTGAATTTCACTCACAAATTACAGCTATGATTCCTGATCACTCAAAGGATGATCTGAGACGGTGCCCTCAGAAGAAATTTCCTCTACATCAGGCCGTTCATGCCTGGAGGGGTCTGATTGAGTTTTGCTTGAATCCCCACTTTCAGGATCATCTGTTTTTTCTTCCTTAAGTGAATCCCATGCCTTTTGAGATGCACCCTGCTTATCTTCCTTTTTACCGAAAACAATTTTTGAGTCTGAAAGTCCTACTCGGTCAACAGATTTTGGCAAGGATAGCTTCTTGTCAAGCAAGCTTGAGCTTGTCATGCCAGAAACTGCTGGCAGATGTGGGCCAACACAGGATGCTACCAACTGAAGCACTTCAGGAGAGGGGGACAGTCCCATACTTGTTTTCTTCTGCTGGTTCAGATGTGTTGACGAACATGATGGGTCCATATTTAAATGCAGGGAAGGTAAGTTGAGCTCAGTGTCAACCCTTGAAGTTACTTGAGGAAGCAGAGGGAGTGGTGGGGCCAATGGAATTGAACTTGAAGCATCATCACCCATGAAAGGGCTTTGAATGTCCTGGCTGCTTCCAGCAATATCTGGTGGCACCCGTGTGAACAAATGTGACTTCCGTTTCCTTTTCTTCTTTAAACTTCGTCTTGGATCCTTCGGTGCAGGAGGGGGGGGACCAGGGATCACAAATGGAGGAATGGTTGGTTTCTCATCTCCATATAACAACCTAACTGATTGCGCAATTGCTGATACAGTGGGCGGCAAGTCGGCTTCTGGGGGTTTTGATGGAGCATTAACAGCTTCCCGTAGCCAATGAGGTAGTTTGTCCTTCGGACAACTACTTCCAGGTACAGCTTCCCCCTTTGTATGTAATAGCCCTCGCTTGGGTTCTGGTAGCAGTGCTGAACTGCTGGATTCACCACTACCCAAATTATTGCTGGAATCACGCAAAACATTCAATGATCTATCCAGAAGACTAGGCAACTTCCCATACTTACTGGCACCCTGGTCATCTTCTTTTTGCTGTATATCATGGCTGCTTGAGCAACTTGGACCTAACGGACCAAGGCAACTGGTTCCAAAAGAATTGAGCAAAAATGGCTTTTCGATAGGTACATTCAAAGAACTACCTGGTCTATCAGAAGGTCCTGCACCAGAATCTCCAGAAATATTTGCCCGATATTTTTCATGAAACCAAGTTGGAACAGGAGTAAATTGCTCATTTTGTAAACCCAATTTATCTGATGTTTCAAAAGGTGACAGTGAGGATGAAAGATCACCAAAACCCAATTTCATGTCGGTCATGTGACTTTGAAACTTAGGCGGAGTAACAAGTCTACTTCCATGGAGAGCCCTGGCCATCATTCCATCAGATATGCCTGGAAACAAGGAGGATTTGGTAGACCTTGACGACCTGCTTGGTTTTGGTACAGAAAAAGCTGTTCCCTCTATGATCTTGAGTTGCTCTTCCTCCCACCTGGCAGACAAATCTTCTGGAGTTTTGTACTTTGAAAACTTTAACCTGGGGTCTCTAAGCATCGCATCCCAATTACCCCTCCCATGCCTACGAACACCAATCCAAAGGAAATCAAGTTCATCTTCTGACCAACTGTCTGCTTTTGATTTCTTCTTATGCAGATTGCTTGATCCAGAACCAGTCCTCATCATTATGTTTTCAAGAACCTTCCTATGGTTTTCAGGGAATGAAGAAAACATAGCTGGCATATGTCCCAAACCGAGGGTGGGGGCCACCTCTCTGTCTTTCTGGTTGTATCTTGATGCATCTGGGGGCAATCTTAAATTGGGCAGCAATGGCATTGTGGAGAGTTCTTGCAAGGAGCCATTTGCAGGTTCGAATCTGCTACCCAAAGACAAGCTTGGTAAGAAGTCAAGATGAGAAGTTGGCATGCTCTTAGCTGTAAGTGGGAATCTTGGAAGCAATTTATCGTCAAACGGCAAGTTTGGCAATGCCATTTTTTCCTGAAAATCAGATGAAGTAGCCCCAGAACTTTCAAAATGATCAAAGCCCTTTCCTTGGACAGCAGAAGGATACTGCATAAAATATAAGCCCTTCAGAATCATGTCCTTGCATAAACACTAAGTAAATTGTATATAAAATAGTTAGAGAGAGACAGAGAGAGACAGAGATCTGAAGAACTACCGGGTTAAATGGGAGACAACCATCTGGGATGCTATTCTTAAGTTGCTGTTGTGAAATGTCTGTTGAAACATCTGACAATTTCACCCTGTTTTGCATCATCTCCAGATCTTTTACCTCTGTCTCAGACAAGGAGGCAGATTGAGGGGCTAAGCTAAATGGAAACTCTGGTCCAGCCCCTGTGCGACTGTTTCTCCCATTTGATCTAGAAAATTTCCGATGTGATGACTCCATTTGGTTAGCATGGGGAGCACATAGTCCCAGAACTGGTACTAAATGATTGGTGAGTGATGAGTTAGTATAGCTTTTTCCATGAAGTTGGTGACTTGAAAGGAAAATGTCAGGAGAGGGGTGCTCAGGAGGATAAACAGAAAGTTCAAGATGGCTGCTTTTATTCTTTGACAGCCTCCCCTGCCCTAAGGGGGAGTCACTCTTAGGATTGTTATCCTCCAAGTCAATTATCAGAGACTTCTCTTTTACAGATTGAACTAATCCAGTTGCTTGTTCACCATCTCTTGCATTGGTGGGTGGACACTGGGGGAACGATTCAAGTCCATGCATTCTGTCACTAGGACGTGATTCTTCAATTGCATTCCTCTGAGCAAGCCGCTCTTTTTGTCTAGCACGAAGCTTAGCACTGTTCAGGGGAAAAATGAAAGTGAATATGTCACCTCATGCAAAACAAGTTTTAAGAGCTCATACAAGCTCAAATCTAATTATCAAAGAGGGTATGATCCTTTCTAAAAAGTTTTGCTATTTGTAACCACAGGTGATCATCACCAATGGGGCTGCAGCTGAAGCGGTGATAATTAATTGGCTTTGAAACTAAAAACCTATATGGCAAAGAGAACCCATAGGCCGTAGCATCTAAATCATCACATCAGCTGTCAGGCCCACTAGTGATGGGTCACAGGTGGTGAAAAATAATATTTTTTGAGTAAAACTCAATAAATATTCAATGACTGTGAACATACAATTTGGCTTTTAGAGCTCGTCCTGCAGGTGTGTATTCTCGCTCTGGCTCAGGTTCTGGCTGACGCTCCTCCTCACCACCACTCTGTCATGGAAATCAAAAAACTATAACAACTGCCAATAAGCAGGTAGAGAAATTAATAAAAATAAATAAATAAAAACATGAGAAGATATGCTTCACTAACAGAACATTGAACTCTTCTTCAGATGGCTTAGGTGTTTGAGGTACTATTCTTTTGCCTACTTATTTGAGTTTATTTAGTCAGCTTGATAAGTCTGCAGACTTCACCAAAACCAAATGCAGACTTATCCAGCTGGAAACAGTTAGGCTACTTATATATATATATATATATATATAAATTCCTCAAGTACCGTATATAGTTGCTTTGCAAGTGACTACAAAATAACCAATACATGTCTGTGCCATATTCAATCTTATTTGCGACCACACAAGTGTAAACCAGATTTAGACATTACGGAGGAGGGGAGTTTGACTGTTCCATTTAGCTTCTGCTTCTGTGTAAGCAACCAAGGGCTCCTTTTTAACAATGAGAGTCCAGTTAGTGGGTGCAGTAGAGTAAACAAGATGGGGACAACAAAGTAACAGAAATACATTCTATTATTCACTTGAAATTTCATATTATTTTAATTATAATTTTAATCATTTAGCTTTGATCCTTTTTTGTAGGTTTTATTCCTGAATGGGTTTGAACTGCCTATTATACAAATATGTCCAACTGTGACTTTAATAGAGTAGACCTGATTATGAATATTACAAATAATCGAACCCTAGTCGCTTCTGTTATCCTTTTACTCAATCCCTCTCCTCCTCCTCTCTCTCTCTCTCTCTCTCTCTCTCCACTCTATTAGCTCTCCCTTCTCTCTTCTCTCTTTCCTTAATGTTAGTTCTGAACAGACAAGTTTTGTTTTCTATGTCTTTACCATTTTGCACAACGACCAAGCCCTAACAAATAGTCAACCACCTATTTTATCACTTATCAATTTCTCTCCTATCTTGTTAACATCTTTTCTTCTTCATCATTTTTCCCCCAACTATTTTCCTCTGCTCCTCTGAAGGGACATAAGCAAATAGGGAAAGGAAGAACACAGAAGGAACAAATCCACCAAATACTAGAAAATGTAACATCACAATATTAATGGATAGACAAAAACAAAAATGGAAACAAAGAGTTTATACCTAACGAACTAAAACAATACATGGAAACACAGGCAAAAGGTCAGGAATCAGAGACAAAAGATTGTCATAAATTAAGTAGGTGAAAATCCAACAAACTAGCCCCATATCGGTTGGATGATTAAAATAGTCAAAACTAAGAAACTACCAGTCACTAATCCAATTATGACGTATTTGTATTTTTTTCTTGTCTATTAACAGAATCGTTCAATTCAATCAACAACATTTTAAATTCCAAGTATAGCATGAATACAGCATTTAGACAAAAAATATAGATAAGACTGATACGACTTAAGTAATATAAAATCAACCTTACAAGTCACTTCTTCATAAAGGATCCTACACAAATATAGAGCTAAAAAAACCATATGATGCCAAGATAAAGTCAAATATATATATGTCAATGTTTCATAGTTAAACTAACCACAGCTGCCAAGCAGAATTCAAATATATATAAGTACCTCACTCAACGTCTCACTTGGGTGTGGTGCATATGCTTCCCTGTAGGAAACAGCTTTCCGAAGACGCTTCCCACGACCAAGAGCTGCCTCCTCCTCACTTTGGTACTTCTCCCATCTAAAAGCCCAATAAATATGTATATGAAAAATCAGGTCATTATTTGCTAGCATAATGTCCATACATAAAGATTACAGTGAATTATAGAAATTTTTGGGCTCATTCAGGATGCTATTTTGGCAGTCTCAGACAACAGTAAGCCTCAGAAACTTCCCTCTGCTCTGCGATACTTCTAATTTATTCTTCTAAATTCCCCCCCCCCCCCCCCCCCCCCTAAAATGATAAAGTTTTTATTATTTTTTACTTGAGTAATATCAGTATCTACTTTACCACTGCAATTATTTTTTGGGTTTAGTCATCATGACATATTAGCTCAGAAACCTCAAATCTCTTCAATGAGGAAGAAAGTATAAAGTTGTTGGATAGCAATACAAAAGCACAACTTTAAGCATCCACAAAGCACATGTCTCAGATTTGCTAGATGGAAACAAAGAAAAAGCCTCCCTCCAAAAACTAATTAAGCAAATTTTGTTTTGATGGGTAAAGTAGAAAATTTCATCCACAAAAGAATATACAAAGAAAAACAAATCGGATTCACCAATAGTTGCAAACACATAATTAAGCAAATTTTGATTTCACAAATCAAATTAAAGCCAGGGATTGAATAGTTTAAGATAACTAAAAGTCAGCATGTATTACAATGACCCTATTAGATTTAAAGTACAAGAAAGTTAATTTTCAATCTAATTTACTAATAAATATAAAGTAATACCCCTGATAATTGTATACCATTACTGACCTATTGTCATTTCCCCCTTCCTGAGAATACCTAATCCCAACTAAATATTCTCCAAGATAAATCCATATAAACACTACTAACATGCCATATGCCCATCATAACTCCAGTCACTGAATTGATTTCTGTTTGTTTCATTATTTTTATTAGAAGTATGATCTATTACCACTATCTTGAAGTGCATATTTGGGCAATTTCCTTAGATCAAGTTTTTAAGAACAGTGGTAACATTAACATATATCATAGTTTATTTATCTCTAACACTTCTGTTCATATCCTGCTAACTCCTCTTTTTGTTAATTAATTATTCTGCTTGTATAAGGCCCATTTTTTGTTTTTTTGCCTCTGTTAATAGATAGCCCATTATCTGAGGAGTGTTAAATCTTCTATCTACCACTACAGTACTACTGCTAATTTGATATACTTGGTTTAACAAACTTCCTGTAAGCTTAAAGTTTTGGGAAAAGTGGTAACTTTAAAAATTTTAATGTTAACTGTAACCTTCTAGCTCCTTTTACTTGTTTCATTCTACAATACATTAAATTTGCTATGAAATATGTATTTTTCCCCAGATTTTGGTTCGTATCGAGTGGGCTATTGCTATGTCTATTGTGGAAAAACATAAAAGCTCAAATATGGATACGCCTACAATTTAACTTTAACATGTTACTTTACAATTTTAAGTTTGACAACATGCTTAGGAAAATAAATAAATAAAGGACGATAATATCAGTAACACAGTTCTTAGATGATGCAGATATCTGCAAGTTATTTATTTTCCTAAGTATCCACATGTGGTGGGCTCAAATCCACATTTAATAACTTGTGGATGTCCACACCTTCGAATTATTAATCAATAACAAGATATATTAGTTTGCATTTAAGGAATAAGTGATGAATATATCTATACTGATATAAATATTGGAATAATGTTTTGGAAACCTCATATGAAACTACAATGACCAGCTTTTCTAAATTAATATCCCTCAAAATTCCACCAACTTTTTCACAAGTATTCACCACTTATAATCAATTTTAATCAACACATATTTAAATCAATATATTAACATTTGATATTTCACTCAGTATGTTACCATAATCCAAGCTAATGATGTACCAGTGCATATCTATCGTTTTTCTCATCCCTTACTCTAGTAATAGAGGACCAGAAGTAGTGAAGTACTTACCTCACACGCAACAGCCTGTCCCACTCATTTTCTTCAGTGACTGTCACTATGTTATCATCTTTCCTTTCAGAACTTTGTGTGCAGATATCATCATTCACACCTGGAGATGCTTCAGCTCCTCCTTGTTCTTCAGTTGGTTCATCATTCCACTCGAGGGACTGATTCAAAGATAATTAGAACTTATTTTATCAACAACATACATTCAATTAATTTCCAGGAAACATAACCAAATACAAAGTAAAATAACCAGAATAATCAATACTTAAGAATAAAAGTGAAAATATACAAAAGAATCAGTGTCCCATAAGTAAAAGGCAAATAAAACATAATCAGATAAATACGCTTCACCTACCAAACTATTATTGTTCTACACTTTCTACCCTAAACAAAAAAGGCCCTGATGCAAGTAGTTGAATCATGCAATTTCTTTACATAAATCTGATGAAATAAGCCATGCAGGTCGCATAATAGGAAAAATAAATAAATAAATGAAGAATAGAAAAGTCCTATAAGGGTAATTTCATCTAATTCATCTAACAAAAGTGTAAAATTAGAATAAGCTGAACGAACATAGATTAGCAGCAATGTGAAGGTTTTTTGTAGTTTGAGGGAAAGTGAAAAACATGTGAGAGTGTTTGGGGGAACATAATTCACCTAATTAAATAAAATGTAAAACAAAACGAAAAATTAAGTAAATTTCGAGAAGATTAAAGCAGGAGACAGACAACCATGAATATCATTCATCTACAGAACGTAGAAGTAATATGAAGTAAAATAACAAGGTCAATTTGCGTGAAACTGAAAAGATAACAGAACAACATACTGCGACCACTTAAAAAAAGTCCTCTTTTCCAATAAACTGCAGTGTGTAACGTTTGTGTTGATAATACATTGAAGAAAAGAAGTAGCCTAGCTCCTACCTTCTATTCGATTTTCACATTTCACAGCTTCTATACATGTATATCTGCATGTGACATTGACTGAAGTCTTATTTCAAGTTATATATCAGTAGCACGATTTGTAAGGGAAAATATTGAATTGCATAAATTCATGCACACAAGTTTTATAATTTATTACGGAAATAGTATATGTTTTTAAGAATTCAAAATGCCCTATTTAAGGTAGCCTAACTCCTACCTTCTCTTCGATTTTCACATTTCACAGGTTCTATACATGTATATCTGCATGTGACATTGACTGAAGATAAAGTCTTATTTCACGTTATATATCAGTAGCACGATTTGTAAGGGAAAATATTGAATTGCATAAATTCATGCACACAAGTTTTATAATTTATTACGGAAATAGTATATGTTTTTAAGAATTCAAAATGCCCTATGAATGGTTACTTAAATATTAACATGATAGTCATCATCATCGTTGTTGATAGGAAACATTATTGATAGACAAGAAAAAAAAAGTTTACAACCATTTACGAGGATAAGAAATCCTCAAATATGGTAAGAAACTAAACTAACATTCTACACCATATCCCACCAATTCAACAACAAAGAATTTTGCACATTCTTAAAACGCTTTTCAATTGGATGCCTACAAAGAAGCCCAAAACTTGAAATGATCGCATATAAGATTCTCAAATCTCCACTCCTCACTTCAAAAATCCTACCATTTCTTTCCAACCACAATGCTCAAAACAAAGCCAACATAGCTTAAACCCACAATCCTCTCCCTCTTTTGCCACCCCAGAAACCTTCAAATTTACTTATCATTAATGCTGAACAAGATTGAGGAACTACCCATAGAAACCCAGCCTCCTTGACCAACCAATACCATAATTTAACAGCCACCTCACAATTTAGAAATAAATGCTCGCCAACATATAAAGTAATCTTTTTTCTGTAAAATATCACAATTATTTAGATTACCATGCCCAAAGCGATAAACAAGCATAAGGAAATATTTTCATTATGTAACTCAGAATTTCCTATATTGAGAATTCTACATGTCTCATTGCGGAATATCAGCAAGATTTTAGCTCAGCGAGTAGCCTAGAGCATTATCCGCTTGAATCCCCACCCCTTCTTATCAGTCTATTCATAGGTAACTCAGGTTGACACCATAGAACTGTCCCCAAAGTCTACCTTCTATTTACATTTCTTTGCAAAGCCTCTTCTTAACCAGTTAAAATCCTAAAACCTAAGTATTTAACCCTCAAATAGCCCCATTAAAGCATACTATTGGATTTTTATTACTTCTCAAATTCTAATATCTTTATTCCATAATTAACGTACAAGCTTAAAACTTTTAGAACCCCAATCCTTACCATATGCTCTTGCAAACCTGAGAACCACAATGGTATAAGGATATTTAGGGAGGCTTCTAATATGTTCAGCATCATGAGTTTATTGACAAGTAGAAGATTATGAAAACAGAGAAAGCACAAAATCAAAAAAATAAATAAATAAATAAATAAAGAGGAGACTGAAATTAGCCAAATAACAGTTCAAAGCTTATATAAATACCAGTTAAATCTTTAGCTACCTTTTCCATTTTCAGGATAAGTAGCCTTTAGCAACCAATGACACATAAACTCTCACGAACGAGCAAACGAAAACACAAATGGAGAAAAGATCATGATCAACAGAAACTAATTTTACGTTGGGAAATCATATATTGTGAACATGCATAAAGACAATTTTGCTATGGTGGGGGAAGGCACCCACCACTCAGTGGGTGCTCAAAGCAAAGGATACGCAGATAAATGATAATACCCGCGTATCCTTAACAAGATACTCATTGGGTTCGCCTACCATAGATGAGCTGTGCATAAAGATATTATAGAAGTAAAGCAGTCAAGGGAGGATGCAGTGTGAAACACAAAGTACAATAACAAATGCTCTAATCGAGTATAATTTCTTAATCCAGGGAAAAGACCATAACACAATCCATGCTATGTGCAAAAAGGCTGAGGTAATGAAAATCATTAATGTTCTTACTAATTTCTATCAATGAGAGCCACACTTAATGCATGCGGGATGTCACCCTCACTGAGTTAACAGGTAATCAAACCATTAGCTTGTGGGTCCATGAAATGCAATAGTGAAAAGGGTTTGTGGTGGTTGAAAGAGTTTAGCAGGTTTCAGATCTTATCCTCCCACTTCTACAGAACATTTGGTTGGAAAAGGAATCATAGAGGTCTCAAAGGTATTAAAAAAAGGACTTAAGAGGACAACTGAAGTTCAAGTTGTTCCAGAATTTATACCAGACAAAGGCATGTCCTTTCCATAGAACCCTAATTTTCCCTCTCAAACTCTATAATTTATAGATCATTTTAAAATTTAATTCTTCATCTCTATGCAATGATTTTCCTCCTTGATTTTCAAGAATGCTATTTTATAGTCCATGTACATGGATCCTACATTTTATCCCCTTTCATGTACTGTAAATATTATTAGTTGCAAAGCTATCATTACCATATTCAACTGCACAATAAAAATAATTGCAAGCCGATTTCACAGCATCTTTAATACATAGGTTTGACAATTTACCTTTACTGAGCCAAGCATATCATTCTCCAAATCTCCTTCAGCAATATCAGTTGATCCAGACTGCAAATTTGAACGATCAAGCAATTTTAATATAGCATTTTCATCCCACATGATCCTGTTGCTACTATCAGTACATTTATCCTTGTAGACATCTCCCAGGCCACCAGTCCTCTTCCTATGCTTATGTTCTGTATCTACCACTGTCTCCTCTTTATTACTATTGTTTTCACCAGCATCCTTTCCATCAGAGCCAGGAGAATCATTGAACAGCTCTTCTGTTCCCCATTTTAAAATATCTTCCACTTCCTTTTGAGATCCAGACTTGTTCACAAAAAGCTGATCAAGCATAAGTTTCTTCCTTGCAAGCTGCAAGATTCGCTCTTCAACACTGGCACGGACAACAAGCCGATAGACCAAAAGTCTATTTGATTGTCCAATTCGATGTGCCCGATTCATAGCTTGGATATCAGCATGAGGGTTGAAATCAGAATCATATATAATGACAGTGTCAGCAGTTGCTAAATTGATACCAAGGCCGCATGAGCGTGTTGATAACAAAAAGACAAATCGACTTTTATCTTGATTGAATCGAGTGATTGCTGCTTGACGATCAGCCACTGAAACAGAACCATCTACTCTCTCAAATGTTTTAGGTCCAAATTCGATAGTCAAATAATCCTCAAGGATATCAAGAAGCTTGGTCATCTGTGAAAATAGAAGAACTCTGTGACCTTCTTTATGCAAAATCTTAAGCATAGCATGCAACAGAGTCAACTTGGCTGAAGCTTTTATTCGCATTTCATGAAGGAACTCTGCTGTTCCAGAATCAGGCTCAGTGCCTGGTATCAGATATGGATGATTGCAAACTTTTCTTAACTGCATCACAATGTTTAGCATTGACTGCTGAGCAACTCCTTTCCCAATGTTCCGTAATATCTGATAATTTTTGGTTAGCATTGCACGATAATATTCAGCTTGGATGGATGACAGCTCAACAGGAACCATTCGCTCAGTCTTGGGGGGGATATTCTGCATGGCATCCTTTTTAAGTCTTCGAAGCATATGTGGAGAAACAAGTTTTTTCAACTCCTCCACTTTTTCTGCAGTTGTAAGATCATTGAACTTCTCCTCAAATGACGACAGGGAAGGGAATGAAGCCGGCTGCAAGAAGTTAAGCAAGTTATACATCTCACCAATGTTATTCTGAAGAGGAGTACCAGTCAAAAGGACACGGTGTTGGAAAGAGAATGTGTTTAGCAAGCTGAAGAGCTTACTTCCAGAATTTTTCAGACGATGTCCCTCATCAACTATAAGAACTTCCCAAGGAACTCCACGAAGATGCGAGGAATCAGCAAGAACCATTTCATATGTAGTTAAAAGAACATTAAATTTATAAGCAGCAGTTTTTTTATTCAATTCATTTGGATCACCAGCATGCCATTCGTATTGGCGAATTATGGCTCTTGCCTTAGCACACCCATGATATTCTACAACATTCAAATTGGGAGCCCATGACGCAAATTCAGCAAGCCAGTTAGGCATTGTAGATAGCGGAACCAAGACTAAGCAAGGTAGAGCGACTTTGAACTCAAAATATAATGATGAAAGGAAAGCACAAGCAGATACTGTTTTTCCAAGCCCCATCTCATCAGCTAGAATCACATTTTTGGATTTATACCAGCATTTACGCAACCAATTGAGCGCTTCAAGCTGATGGGGAAACAATGAACCGCCTTTAAGTTCCTTTGGCTGCTCTGTCAGAGTAACAATCTCATTTTGCTGACAGTCAACCTTTGCCCTTCGTAACTCATCCTTAGAAGCATCTTTTTCTAAGGTTTGCTTTTCAAATTGATTAAAAAGATCAACCAAATAAGGAAATTTCATTAGGACGGGTTCATCCAGTCGTTCCCATGTGCAGTCATCATAAGGGAGACCACTCCATTTTACAAAAGCTTCATCACTACCTTCTTTGGATGAACGGAGAGCAATTATCCGCTGAGGTTGCTTCCACCTTTCCTCACAGATATTTATAACAGATGTACCATATTTGGCTTTGTAATTTTCCAGTTTTCTCTTAGCAAGAACTTTCAGCTGGGATTCAGAGACCCAACTATTATGGATATGGGACTTCCCTACCCACTTAACTAGAAATTCATACAAAACCATCTCTCCATCAGCATTTGAAGGTTCAGCCAAGGTGGGCTCCTGTATCTTGTTCTCAGCAGCACTATTAGATCCAATTTCTATATCCACAACTTTTTTTTCCCCAGGAGAGACATTTGTTTGAGAAATTTTTGGTTTGTTATCATTGTCTTGATCTTTTAGACTCACATCAATGTCCTGATCTTTTAGACTCATATCGATGTCCTGAACTTTTAGACTTGCATCAACATTCTCCTCTTTAACCAAATCGTCATCTGTTTTGCCCAAGTCCTCTGTAGTTACAGCAGATTCATCTTGATCTTTACCAGTTATGGTAGTAGATCCCAAATCCTTGAGACCTTTCTTCAGTAAATCCATGCCATTCCCTTTTTTACCTTCTTTGCTCACAGATCTTCTATAAACATGCATTTTATCAACTCTAGTATCATTCTTCATGCTTTCCTCTCCATCTACACTCTTCACACCATTTTGAGAACACTCAGTAAGAGTTTCAGCTCCTACATCCAAGTCATGATCACAAGCAAAATTATCCTCTGTTAGTCTATTTTGATTTTCAGAAATTAATATATCATCAGAAGGATCTTCAGCAACTGCCACAGACAAGGCACGTGAAGAGTAGATGTTATCACCTTGAACTCGGCATCCCAGAATCCGATCAACCTGTGATGCAAGCATGTAGGTAAGATAGTAATCTCTCACAGGGACAACAATTTAAGAAGCAGAGAAAATATCACATAACACATTGATAAAAGCAATCTGATCAATTTTACAATTGATTCTTTTACCTGCAAAGATTCATCAGTAACACTATATTCACAAACTAGTGTTTCAACCACATGATTTCCTGCTTTATCTGTATAACATGACGGGTTTTTTGCTTTTTCAGGATGCTTCTGCAACAAAATAATTATACTCACTAAATATTATTTAATGGGAAAAAAAAACATTACTTAATATTAACATTGCAGCATATTGTATCATATCCGATAGTGAAAATGACAACAGCACCATAAAGATGATGCCAATAATGACAATGAAGCAAAACTATCACCAAGGCATCATAGACCTTAACTTAAAGAAATGAAAATAAAAATTTCACACTCAAGCATACACAGAAACATAGACACAGAAGGGGGTTTCCCCAACAAAATATTGTCAGTCATGCAAGTGTAATTACAAGGCAAGCAAACAATGCAATAAAGCCCCCAGATGATAACAAGCTAATCTCAGACAAGGGACTAATTGATGGAACAATTTAATCATTCTCTACTGAGAATAAGGAGGTAACAAAAAGACAAATAATAACAAAGAACATGGTTATCCATTTCCATGATAAAGATATGTTAGGGTGAGGTATGCTCAAACTTCCTTGCAGTTATGTATACGTTAAAACATCAACTATCTTCGACTGTTTAATTTATCAATAAACATATCATTTTAGACAAAAACACACAACAATAATGTAACAAATAAATACCTCATCTTTGCTTTGTACATCAAAATTCTTGGTTCCACTATCTTCCTTTGACAAAGATGTAGAGACCCCACAATTTATAGATTTATGCTTTCGTTGTGATTTACTACTTCCAGGGCTTTCAGTATTTGTTTTTGTTCCACGTTGTTTAGAAACACTAACAGCACCTTTTCCCTTGTCAGTCCTACGCTTCTTTTGAACTTTATTACTCACTTTGTTTTTTCTTTTCCTAGCCTCCTCAGTGGTAGCACTGATTGCAAGAACAATAGTATTTCCTTTAGAAGCATTGTTAGAAGACAAGAGAGGTTTCACCTCAGGAGAAGCACATGCCCCAGTAGCCTCCTCTTTTGCCTCTACTGCTGCAACATTTGAAGGAGATGAAACTTCATTGGCAAGAGATTGTGACTTCTTGTCTGTGCTTTGCGTTGGGGACTTCTCAGACTCCTTTTCATCCTCAACATTGGCATCCTCAATAGAACAACCAACAGGTGAAGGACTTGACTTGGCGCTGCAAGATACATCTGTTGGGGAGGAGACCAGTTTATTTTCAAAGGATTTCATTCCCTGAGTTAAAACAGATTTTCCTTTGCTGGAGGACCTTTTCTTCCCAATAATAGAATTTCCAAATATTGAAGACATTTTCTCTCTTTCGGTTAACTTAATTCCGGATTTTGATTTTGTATTAACAATCTTTGTTCTTGCTCGTTTTGAGATGCTATCCAGATGACTTGCAGGCTCTAGAAGATCACCTTTCTGACAGCAATTTGGACATTGCCACTTTCCCATTGGAATACGCTTCAGGTGATGAATTTTCAAAACAAGAAGTTTATAACAAGAGGCAAGCAAGTCTGAGCATCAGCATGTCTAATGAAACAATAAAGGGACAGCAGATACACAGCAAGTATAATATAGAACAACAGGACATACCTTAAGAGGTGGATTCAGGCACTGGAGATGATAAGTTCGAGGGCAGCTATCACAACATAATAGGTTACCACCAAGGTCACAGACTACACATTCATAGAAGTACTGGAACAAAGAACATTTATGAAGATCAAAAAATAAAAATTAGTGAATTTGACACCATTCAATATAGAAGCAGATGCATAAAACAGAACATGCATAAAAAAGGGATGCTTATGGCCTGCTATCTTTTACTTGTATATTTACACGCACACAAACGACACGTACATATACATATATATATATATATATGCATAGAGAGAGAGAGAGAGAGAGAGAGAGAGAGAGAGAGAGAAAGAGCTTAATTAATGTAAAAATGCTACATATAAGCGTATGACAAACTCTCTCATACAGTTGAGAAAAATTAAAATGGTACTACTCACACCCTTCCAACTCATATGAAACAATCCTTGAACTCCTTATTAGAAGCAGACATCCACAAAGCAGGCAGAAACTTTTCTATTCCATAGATACCACACATCCTGAATCTTAGCTTCAAAAAGCCTCCTATTTTGATTCCATGCATATGGTTAAAAAGCCATAATTGCAAATTCCAACGTCGATTCTCTTTTACTATCCCCAAAACCCTTACAATATAGAAAGAGAATGGGTTCCCCATTTTGTCTACACATCACATGTCAACTTCGAGACAAGCAGAATATAATACTTAGCTTTCAATGCACTAGAAGCAAAGCAACACTTACGCCCTGTTTGGTAGAAGAGAAAGTATTGGAGGAAACTAATTCCCGAGAATCAGTTTTCTAGGATTTAGTTTCCCAGGAATAAGATTTCTTGGGATCCTTTTTATAATGTTTGGTTAATAATAGAATAATATAGGATTTACAAGTAATTAAATAAGTTTGTGCATTAAAATTAATGGTAAAATTGTATTTTAAAAAATAAGTAAAACTAATTTCCCTAGAGAATTTCAGAATGACACCTATTTGAGAGAATCAACTTTCCATGTTAGTTTCCCACATTGTAAGATTTATTTTCTGCTGAACCCACAAATTCCTCCCTTTACAAATTATCCAAACAAGAGAAAATTTTACTTTCCCAAAGAATTTCAGATTCCTACTAACTTTGCTACTATCCAAACACCCTGTTAAATCTTAATTGGTAAAAATGTTTTCCATCTTACACTTAAAATACCAAGAGATCTATCATGAGATTGGAATACAATCTAGGGCTCAAATATATCTAACAAATTTGGATTAAGAGTATTTCGTCAAGAAATTGTAACAAAAAACCAATTCCACTGCTTCTCTGCCATTAAAATCACTCAAAAAATAAAACAAAATAAAACATTGATATTCCAAGAGGTTGACAAATCTGTTATAATAGAAAAGGCAACACATCTGATAAAAAGAATGCTTTGCAACTGATAAACTGTAAGGTTCAGGAAATGATAAAGCTAAAGTTTGCTCAAGATCCATTAAATTGTAACAAAAAACCAATTCCACAGCTTCTTTTAAAATTATGCAAAAAATAAAATAAAAATTGAAATTCCAAGAAGGTGACAAATCTGCTACAATAGAAGGCAACACAACTGATAAAAGAATGCTTTGCAAGTGATAAACTGTAAGGTTTAGGAAACAATAAAGCCTAAGTTTGCTCAAGATCTATTCCTAGAGTGTTCATCAGTCAGTTTGGGTTGGTGAGCAAAACTGGTCGCTGGTCAACAACATGACCAAAAGTATTTTTGGGATTTTGAAGCCAACTGAAACCGACTGAGTTTTGGTCAATTGGTCTTGGTTTTGGACCAACAAAGCCAACAAAAAACAGATCAATTTATTTGGAACCTTTTTTTTTTTTTTTTTTTTTTTTTGTTTGGGTTGGTTTCTTTAGTTTTTTCGATTTTTGGTTGGTTTATCCAATTTCTGGTTGTTTTCTTCGTCGGTTTTCCCAATATTATTTATAAAATAATACTAAATATATAAAGATTTATTAAACATAGATATATAATTATTAATAAAATTATTTGGTGTTTCTGTTAGCTGTCAGTTTTCCAAAACTAACACGATACCAACCACCTTCACTTTTTTTGGTTCAGTTGACCAGCTGGTCATGGTCAGTTTTCTTGGTTTTCTGTCAGTCAGTCTTTGGGTTCAACTGGACTCCCCTATCCATACCTTATCCAAATAGAATCTCCTTTCCCTACTCCATTCTTACAAATTTGCAAAAATTAATGACCCTAATGAACCCTAGAAATTAAGCTTCCACAGACTTCTAAAAAGTTTTCTTGTCAACGTCATATAAACCAAACCATTTTGTTGAAGCCCATAAATAATTTGAATCACTATGCATTATGAGAAATTTTTCTATAGGGAAATTCCATAACCATTGCACAACAAAGCAAGATTACTCTTCTTAATATTTCCCACTCCAAGACCCCCTTTCGCTTAGAGTCTCGATACCAGTGATCACAAAACCACATGATCTTTGAAACCTCTACGTCCCTCCCACAAGAAATCCGTCAATAGTTTTCTCAAAATCCTCATAGGGACACAATAATGAAAGCTGGTAGGTAAAAGTACATGACAGCACTGAATAATCTAAAGCACAAGGCCCCATCTAGAAAGGAATGCTCTCCACATATCAAGACATTTTACGGACCTTTGTTACCACCAGATCAAGAAAATCATAGCTAAGGGGGTTTCCTTCTAATGGAAAGCCTAAGAATTGCATGTGCCATACTACCATACAACCCACTCTTGAAGCCAATTTTTGTAAATTACTACCATATTAATTATCCTCAAAATTATACTTTTGATATGTTGATCTTTAATCCAGAACCAAAAATATGGTTCATTATTTTAACCAAGTTTGCAGAGATACCTTCCTCTCCTGATAATAGAAACAAGATACCATCAGCAAAATGTAAATAAGACACCTCTAATTGTCCTTTCCTAGTACAAAATCTCTAACATAGAATATTACTTATCCCTATTTGACAAACTGCTCTAAACATTACCACTAATGTAAATATAAAAGGGGACGATAAGAGTGCACTCGCTCTAAGATAATAATTACAACTTGCTGACTCAGATAACATGGGTAAGACCCAATGTAGTGATGAAAACATTGTCAAATTTAACAACGTGGAAAATTTCCAGTTAAGTTCTAAAAAAACAGAACTTTTCAAACTTGAGGATGCTAGAATTTAAGACCAAAAAAGGGACACCGTGAGGTAAAACAAAATCAACAAAAATAAAAAGAGATAATTATAAAGTAAGCTGTAAGTGCGCACATACACATAATTTTACTTTCCATAACAACTCCACAAACACCCACATGCACAAGGATGCATAACCACGATATAAAGTCCAGAAACAGTTATCATAAAGTAGTACATGGTACTCCACTACCACATCATATGACCAATGTTTGCGAACATTTAACAAAAAGTTAGCCAAGCTTGACAAAATTGCCCCAATCTGAAATATAAAGTAAATGTTAAAACCCTTGCAATAAACTAAGTTTGACTCTTTTGATTGATCAAACCCCCCATGGTAATCATCTGAGGACTTGAAAGACCAGGAACTTATCACGGCTGAACAGGCTAAATTATTTCGATTATTCATTCAAGTTTACATAATTCATTTCTGCTTCATTCCTTTTAAGAATTCTGTGCAAGAAAAATGCATGAACCCAACCAAAGCCTATTACCATGCAACATGCATGCAGAGGAGATCTTAGCAAAATTGCCGATTCTTAGGCAGATAGAACTGACAAAAAAAATATTGAAGATTCTGGAGTCGAGACACCAACAACGACAGCACTGAAGCCCATGCAAACAGCAAACAACAAAAAAACTAACAGAAATATAGAATGAAAACAAACACAGTTGTTCCTTAATAATTAAAACAAGACTTCCAATAAAAGTTTTAAAGTGATAGTGATATGGTCAAACAATTATGTATGGCTTTGGTAAACAACTATGAACATTATGCAACAGTGGATTTCAAAAATTGGATTGTATATTTGTAAAGAAGTTCAAGCCAACTTTTCACATCTTCTTCAATCAATTCAGGAGTGAAAACAGGATAAGAAAACAAATTGCTAAAATAAAAGGCTCCATTATATTACCAGTGGATCATATATATGTAGCTAGAACAAGAAGTTACAATACGAAAGGAAACGGAAGCTCTAAAGAGGATAAGAAACTGCAACCAGCAACTAAGTCAACCGAAAAAATGGAAAAGAAAAAATACAAAATTCCCAAAATACACAACATGGTTTTATGAGTGCATCAACATAGATGAAGGATACGTTAACACAACTGCAAGTTACAGAACAGTAAAACAAACAGTAATACAATGAACTTTATCATGACAGGAACAGATGTAACTCTCAAGAAAGGAAGAAAAAACAAAAGATAACTCACCCCATCGTTTCCTTTCTTCTTAGATGAAAATCGATCATTAATTATTTCACTCTTCAATTTGCGTTTGGTTGAAGAAGTATTCCTAGGAGATTCTGAGGCTGCTGCATTGTGTTCTTTACCATTAGACAGATCAGGTCCATAAGGAAGCTTTCTACGTTTGCGTTTCAAAACCCAGTTTCGGTTTATCATTTTACTAGTTGACGAACTGTTTTCCCTCATCTCTTAGTCCTGGGTCTTATATGCATGAACAACAGTGACAGTGAACATGTCACTGGTTATTGAATAAGCCAATGCATCTGAGTGAAGCATTTTCAGCCACTTTAACACTAACTTGATCCTGAATATAAATGTCAAGCAGGATATTAGAAGCAAACAACAGAAAGAATTGGAGAAACCCAACAAAACAAATTCACAAACAAATTCATGAATATATTCTTTTTTACATAGAAATCAAAACAAGACCCATCAAGAATTAAAAAATTTGGAGCTAGTCCTTAGTTGTAAAAAGCACTTATTAACCTCCAGAAATTTTAGGGAAATCTCAAACAAGTAAAAAGAAATGTGGATGTTTATCCAAAGCTATAACTTCCGAAAAGTTCCAAAAGAAATGAATATGGACCAGAAATCATAAAACTAGAATTTCAATTAACTGCCACAATCAAACTCAATGAACAACAGAACAACTAAGATGTACTATGAATATAATGAAGATGCCCACAGGTGTTAAAAAAAAAAAATATATATATATATATATGTAGTGGGAAGCAAAGCCAAAGCCATCACCGTAAGAGACCAACAAGAGTTCATAACCTATAAACAAGCAGATCCTTCAGTGATATACATTTCCTAAAAAGGTTTCAATATTTTCTCCATCATTTTAAATAGAACTTTTATCACAACAAAATCTCAGTACAATGGAGTGAAGAGGAACAAGAAGTCCTCCAAAACATAACAAAAAACTCACTAAAATACACGTTTAAATTAAAAACCTCCAACAAGGTTCTAAACTTCTTATTTCGCTTCGGTACATATTTGTAAAGATTTAAGCTGTCTCTCACCACTTAATCAATGTCTCTCACCACTTAACAATCAATGTTTATGATAATAAGACTATATCCGTCCAAAGATTCATTAAATGAGGCCAACTGTATGTTGCACACTGTTGCAACATCATATTACTAAATACTTATAGGTGTGAACTACATATTTGCAATATGCGCATCAGATGCATCAGATAAGCACTAGAAACTAGACACCTTAACTCAGCTTAAGTTTCATACTTCCACAAATTTCAATTAAGAATAATCTATATGCAACAACTTTTGTAGTTCATGTCATATGTTTACTTCAAAACTCTCTACTTGATGTATGGAAGTTAACACCTCCAGATAGTCACCCTTCTTTCGGATATAGCAAGGCAGATTATACAAATATTTAAAGGAAAAAATAAAATAAACTAAAAAAGATAAATTTCCATTTAAATTTGATCATGATATAACGATAACATTAGAATACAAGTAATTCACTTCGAGATAAGTATAAATGTTACCATGCTCTAACATTTCTTCGCTACGCCAGAAGCACCATCCAGTTAATTTGATAATTATAAACAAAACCCAAGTAATAGATATCAAGATGCTAGGGAAAAGCACTAGGACTGAAAGCATACAATAGACTCCCTATAAAAGTATAAACATTACAGCATGAGCACTTCAGACTTTGACACCAGGCAATTGATTCCCAGTTACCAGCATAATAAACCAAACCAAAAGACCCTTCCTCTTGTTAGGGTCAATTGTTCTACTCCAGTTCAGGTAAATGTAAGGGATCACTGTATATAATAAACAATCTAATTGATACACACACTGATGTAATTCACTCAATACAGAAGGCGACTATTATTTACTATAGAATTTACATGAACATCCCATTTGAAGCTACATTATCCAACATGTATATAAACAATCTAATTGATACACACACTGATGCAATTCACTCAACACAGTGGGCGACTAATATTTACTATGGAATGCACCTGAAAATCCCTTTTGAAGCTACATTATCCAACATGTATATAAACAATCTAATTGATAAACACACTGATGCAATTTACTCAACACAGTAGGCGACTAATATTTACCATGGAATGCACCTGAAATTCCCATTTGAAGCTACATTATCCAATATGCTCAACGAAAAAATTTCAATATTGACATTATTGGCACACACTGCATATTATAAAAACTCAAACTTGAAGCTAGTTAAACCATCTACGCCATCTCAATGCAATCAATATCAAAATGCACTTTTGACAAAGAAACAAAAGAAAAATTTAACGATGAATCCACAAGGATTTAAGCATGCTTACACATTCCGGCTGAAACAATATCCAAAACCCATTTACCACCTAAACTACTTTAAAACCCAAATACTAAACTGTCAAAAGAAAAATAACCTTCCCCACATCAATCAAAGCTAAAAAGACACAATTTTTAGACAATCAAAAAACAACCACAACAAAATGAAACATGAAAGCACACATGGGTAAGTTGGAAATTGCAGAAATTCAGATACCCACACAAACAACAGCCAACAAAATGGAAAAAACAGAAATACCCAGATAAATTAAGGAGCTTACCAATCTTAGCAGTGGATCAAAAACCAAACAGATAAAGCAAAAGTAAGAGATTGACGGATTGGGGAGGAGAGCTCGCTATGGACAAAGAGGGGGCTTTAGGGCATGGAAGCTTGGGGAAAGAGAGAGAGAGAGGAAGATATTAGAGATACGAGAAAGAGAGAGAAAGGGAGACGAATGAAATAAATAGAGAGAGAAAGAGATAGTTTTTTTTTCTCTCTCTCATTTAGATAGAGAAAGAGAGACTTTTGTAGAGAGAGAAACATACAAATACGGATTCGCCGGGGTCATAGGACGGGGTTAACACTCTGACATGGCAGGAGAGAAGGAGAGGAGTGGGGTGGTGTTCGTGTTGTTGGTGTCGTTGTTGTTGAAGCCCAAAAGCACCCAACCACTCATATTCCGACACGTGGCATCTCCAAGGACTCTCTCTCTCTGTGCCCAAAAATTTTACCCTTTTCTTTTTCCTTCTCATTCTCTCTTTGCTTTTCCCTCAAATCCTCTTATGAGGAAGAGAGAGAGAGAGATTTAGAGTGGGTTTCGTTCTCATAATCTCTGGTTATCAATTGCTCCTTTTGGTCCTTTATGGAGTGCTCTTTTTGTTTTTCTTTTTTTTTCTTTTTTTTTTTTTTTTTTGGTCTCGCATTTGCAGCCTTCTTTATCTTTTGCTCTTGTTGAGCTTTTCATTTTTTTTCTTCATTTTTTTTTTTTTCCCCCAATTTTCATCTCCAATAACTACTAATAAAACTGGCAGTGGTTGTGCAAAACTAATACAATTAATAAGCTTATAAAAAAACCCACCAAGCAAATGTAAAAACATGCGGTTCAATTTATTTTGAGAAGGTGGATAGTAGAATGTTAATTTGTTTTTAGCAATCCAAAGGGTATTTGTGTAAAACTATTTTAAAAATTTGTAAAATTTTGTATTTTGTGTTTTTTTTTTTTTTTTTTCACTTTAAGCCCAATAGGCTTCCAAAGCGGGAACAGAAATAGAAATAGGATAAAAAAGTTTTGTTAAATAAATTGGTCAGCAATCTGGTTTTTATCCTTTTACCACAAAATTAGAATGCATCCCATTGTAATTGGCATACTTTTAAATATATGTATGTGTCTATATTTAGAAGATTTCACATCCTGGGCAAGTCAATAGTTTCACCAAAACATTTTTCATACAAATTAAATTCACAATCAGATCTAATAATTCTTTCACATATGAAGAAGAGTAATGCTAATAAATACTAGAATTTGTTTTTTTTTTTTTTAATTATGTATAAGGATTCGAAGTCACTAAGGAACATGTATTAAAACCTTTGTATAGGTGGCCAAATTTGAAACTGTATTTACTGTAATTCATATGGCATGACCCCTGACAAATTAATCAATTATTTGTATCAAATTTGTAAATAAGTAGTGAAAGTTGCACTGTACCAAACATACTTATCATAGGTAGCACTTTCTTATTTTATAATTTACTAATTCCAGCTAATTCCCTCTCTCTCTCTCTCTCTCTCTCTCTCTCTCTCTCAAATTTACAAGGACAGCTCTATCATGTCTTTCATGTTGCACCGTGTCCACATGCAATTGCCAATTTTCACCTTTCCCACATTTTCTGATGTTGATGGATTGAAAAAATAGAGTAACAAGAAAATTTTGGATAAAATTTATTTCTCAATAAAGAAGTATTTATTTGTAGCTTTTTGAAAAAAAAATAAAGAATAATGAAATATTACACATTTTTCCCTCTTATAACAACCCAAAACATGGTTAGAAAAGAGAGAATAATTACATAGATAATTGTTTGTATTTAATATTTCATATTAGCATATGATTTCTACCAAATCAGATTTGAAACTACAATTAATGACATTTACATATATCAAAAATATAGCATAAAGATGCAAAATTTTTAAGGAAAAAAAAAAAAAAAGATACTTACATTAGGAAATGACCAGATTTGTGATCGTGGGGCATTTTTTTAACAAATACAACCTCATCCTAGATGCTATCTACTATACAAGATGGGGCACTGGTAAATGCTCGTCGTATTTGTTGATAATAAATATAATTAGCATTTAAAATCCATCTAATTTGTTGTATCTTTTTATATAAACGATGGACTTATAGGTGTTTGTCATATAATCCAAAAGATTAACCCTCATATTAGACAATTTTTGTTGTGATTGTATGAGTAGTTGCTTGGAAATGAGTTCTCACTCTTTAATGGTAATTCTCACATTTTGCATGACTAACATGAAAGTAGAAACTAACTCCTATATATCTTAAAAAAAATAAAAAATAAAAAATAAAAGATATATAATGATATTTTATAAGTACAGTGGTCAAAATCATTATTTCTTTTGAAAAAAGTATTTATATCAATCTTTCACCACCACATATAAGAAAAGTTAGAAGATATAATGAGATAAAAATTATATATTTGAACTACTTCAAGTATTTTAAAGTAATTTCATATCCTATTCATAAAACTTAAAATATTGATTGTATAAGAGAAAGGGTAAATTTTGAAAAATTAAATAGAAAAATATAAAATGATAATAATAATACTAACAACAACATTTTAATTCATATTATAAAATATAGTTAATTATACTTTGCGCCATTAAATAATGTTGTATTTTTTTAATTTTTATACCCCTGAACATAAGCCAATCCTAATTTTGGTCATTTTTATTGTCTCTTGAATGTCCAAATTAACCCAGACATATATTTCAATGGATACCAACTTGTTTGCTAAGCGATGTAGAAAAATGATTTATCATTATTTTTTATTTTGGGTAATGTCAGGGTACTAAAAAATCGATTAATATGTTTACCGAGAAAATATGGCAAAATAACGTATTACTATTTTTTTATTCAAATTAATATCATTTAATTATAAATATAAAAAAAATAGCTAAATATAGATCAATCAAATGACGACATCTCATCACTTGATATACATGTTAATAAATTTTTTGGAATTTTTAGTATTTTTTATTAATATTTTTTTAGCTTGTAAAGTTTATATTTAATATTTAATTAATAAATTAATAACACATTATCTTTATCATATCATTTGTTAAACAACTCAACGCATGTAACACTACTTCAAAATTATTTAGGTCCAGATTGAAAAAGTTTCTACTATAGAAAAAAAAAAAAAAAGTATCTGTTTAAGAAATTTTATATTTTTGGAAAGTTAAACACCATCCGTGCAAAGCATGCATTGAATGAAGTTGTGACAGCAACCACATGAAGCAGCATGTTAGGTTACCATAGGAAACAATTCTTACGATTTCACCGTTTAGGTGCTAAATTAGAAAACATTGATTTTTCATGGTTGACGAATCAATTAAGCTTAGAGTCCTATTTTTATACATTAATTAAGTCTTCATTAGGATCCAATATGGATGCATATTAAAATTAAGCCTAATTTGGTATTGTTGTAACTTTAAAACAATCAATTTTAGTTATAATGAAGAAATAATTAGCTCTAAAAAAATTTAGTTATGTGTTTAATAGATAGATATTTCAAAATTGCTATAAGTTTTGAAATTAACATTTAAATATTTGGTAAATAATAGTATTTAGCTGTTATAATATTATGCAATGACTAGAAAGAATATTAATTATGATTGTCTTCTTAATTTATTATTATGATATTTTTTTTATAGTTTTTAGTATATGTAACATTATCAAATGTTTATCAGTTTATGTAACAATATTTTTTCTATTCACCACAATTATATTAAAAGTAAAAAATACATAATGTATCAAAACTCATCTATTATAAAATTAGAAATTAAAATAAAGTATTGACTTTATTAAGAACCGTCAATATTCAATATGGGAGGGGCTATAATGCGAATTGGATTAAAAACGGACCAAAAACATGCTTTTTTTTTCAACCGTTGGATTGTAATACACAGTCCAAATTAAAAAAAAAAAATTCCCTCCCACAAGCACATGGAGAAGAACAAAATTTTTGGTAAAGATGCTGAGGACGGTGAGCCAACGAGGCTGGGTAGGGATGGTTTATGGACCATGGACGGCTGAATTGGGTGCAGATTTCTTGAGTTGTACTACTTCTCTAGAAGAGCATTCAAGGAATGCTTCGCCTCTTATGGAGAGATTGCTCAAATCTTTGCCATTAGCGATGGCAGTTTTATCATCGGTGGACTTAGGTTGGGGTAGTTTGGCGATCTGGCGTTTTCTGAGCTTTTAGAATAAGGTTATGATTTTTTGATATGTTGTAATAGACATATAAAAGAAGAAAAAAAAGACTCAAAAAGGTTTTGAAAAGCCCAAGATATGTAGATTGCAAGTTAGCATAACTGCTGAGATTTCTAGCAGTTATGGCCCACAAGTTTGAGATGAATTGAAGGTCTTGGCCAGCAACTCAATGTTTGATTTCTTCTTGGAGGCCATTGTTAAGTCATTGGGTTAGCCATGATAGATACGGTCGAAGCTGACATTTGCTTCTTCTTCTTCGTCTTTGCCTTTGCTCTGGCTCTGGGGTGTTTGAATTTACAAACCCTAGAAAACCACTGACAATGAGGGAATTGAGATAGAAAGTCTATATTGTGGTTTGCCTTTGGTGTGTAAGATGGGAATTGAGAAAATTGGGGCGGGAGAGAGAGAGAGAGATCTGATTATTTAGAGGTATCTATTACAATCCAACAGTCAGAAAAAAAAGCATGTTTTTTGTCCATTTTTAACCCATCCGAACATCCGCATTATAGCCCCTCCCTATTTAATATATCAAAACTCAAAATTAGTAGTAGACAATAAAAGAAGCTTAATTCAAAATCTAAGAAGGTACCTAGTTTTTTAAAAGCTAACTTCTAGAGTATCTATATTTTTGAAGAATTAAATTTCTTCTTCTTTTTTTCTTAATTTTACTAAACACCTAAGCTAGTTTTTGATCGTTTCATAATCAATTTCAAAACACTAAAAACAATTCTGAACAAAGCCTTAAAATAAGGTGCTTGTAGACTTTTAGTCAGAGTTAAAAAAGAGGGAAAAAAAATCCAAGGATAAATTAATTATGATAGTTTGAGAGTTGTTAGTAACTTCCCTTACTGTTTGAGTTAAGTAGTTATGAATTTTCTTTAATTTTGAAGCATATTTAGTAATACTTTTAGAGCTTCAACAAGTGTTTTTAAAAGTGAAAACAAAACATCTGTCCTTATATTTAGCAAAAAAATAGAAAGTGTATTTTTAATATTATATATATATATATATATATATATATATATATATATATATAAGGACTCTAGATGCTTTCCAGAGGAATAAGAAAGTTGATGTTTTTGTAAATAAATGTTTTAAAATAAAAATTAATACAAAATATATCAATTAAAATATAAAAGTACCATAAATAAAGTTAAAATGTTTTTTTATTATATGTAATCAAACATTCACCGTTTAATTTATAAAGCACTTCTTAACAAAAATGTTATGAAAAACAAGTACTATAAAAAATAAATGCCCATAAAAAAGCACTACCAAACATAGCTTAAAAGTTTACAATGGTAGAAAATATTTTATTAGGTATTAAAAATATACAAAGAAATAAGTTACTTTATTTGCAAGTAGAATCAATGATGGAAAGTAAAATAGGGTTTAAGATATTTTTAAGGCAGCTTAGAGAGCACGAATCAAGCCTCATTGAGACTTATAAATGGAGACTAGTGAAGAAAAAGTCGACGACTTAAGGGAAATGTCGTCGATAATATCGGATATCGACGAGCCGCAATACCAATAGAGGGGGGAAGAAATTTCAAGAGTGAAAACTGTTTATGACGCCTAATATCGACACCAATAGTGAAAACTTTTGAGTGGGAGAGAAAATCGTGAGCGAAGAAAGATTACGGGGGAAGTTGATGGGAAATTGTTACAATCTTTGGATCGGAAAATGGCTAATTATAAAAACAGAGAAATGGGAATTAGTTTAAGGGTTCATGTCTTATTGCTTATGGGTGCAGCTGTTTATGTGTAGAGGTCAATAGTGAATATGCATGTTCCATCGAAGATTGAAAAGTTCCCGTTTGTTTTGTTGGCCCAATACCTATGTCTCAATCTCAATCAACTCCAAGCCCAGCCAAAAGTGTTTGCTTCACGATAAACTCTTTTATGAATTATCCTTTACCACGTCGTCTTGTCTTCATCGTTCTTTTTATTTTTTTATTTTGTTGAATATTTTTTTCACAAATATTCTTGCATGTGATAGAATTATAATAAAAAAAGTAAAATATTAAATCACCTTAATTATTTTAAAATTATGTTAATTTGTTTTTCTCAATAAAATATTATATAAGAATGTCTTATCCAAACACTATGTCATTTTGTTTCCCCATAAGAGATAGAAGGTGTCAATCGATGCAGGATAGCAGGAATATTTCTCTAATATATATATTTTTTTTTGCTAACAAATATTTCTCTAATATAATTGAAAGAAATACACGTTTTGTTTTAATGAAAAAAGATACATTTGTTGGATAATTCAATTAGCATAATTAAGATAAAATATTTGTATAGTTGACATTTATTGTCTGTATTTGAATTTATGAAATAATTTTCTATAGTTTGGTGCTAACAAACATCATACTTTTTGTTATTTATAATAATTTTTAATATTTATGGATTAATTATTATATTTTTATATTATTTTACTATATTACTTATCTCATATGTAAAATTCTATATTATAAATTAAATAATTTAAATTCTGTAATTTTATTGATATTTCCATCGATATCGACATTTCCATCAATATTTCCATAAAATCGTATTCTCGATATTTCGATCGATACCAATATTTTCATCACTGGAGGAGGCACAGTTGGAAGAAAAATGTAAAGGAGTCCTAGCACCAAAGTTTTCATAACTTGTGCATATTTCACTTTTCATTTTCTATTGACTAACACATTTTCAATGGTGAATATAAACTGCTGCTTATGTAATATAAGAAGTGACATCATTTAAATTTATGTATCATAAATGTACACTTCATTTTAAAGTTCTTCTTCAATGGTAATGTGTTAAAAACTATTTATAATTATTAATTAATTATATATATATATATATATATATATTATTTTTAATAAAATTGACTTTTAAAAAAAATTTTACTTTAAAAAAAACTTTACAATGTCCAATAGAATCTCTAAAATTAAAGGATTACCTTAATTGTATCTTTTTTTTTTTTCTTTATCATATCAACTTGTCGGGGTGTTTATACAGACTCATTGTAAAAAAATTTTAATGGCTGTCATTTTTTCCAATGTGACAAAAAAAATTTAGTAATAAATGGAGTCATTCAAAATGCTCTTAACACTATATCTGAATTTATGGAATAAAAGGAAAGAGAAAATAAAGATTTAAATCCTTCATTTATATGGTTAAAATGAGGTCAAAATGGAAGGAATGGGAAGGAAATGATTCTTTTATTTTGATCAGCTTTATTTTCTTTTCAAAATTGACAGAATTGGGTGGAAAAAAAAAAAGATTTTAATGAATTTTGTTAATATCCCAACATTATCCTTAGTATTTCTAAAAGGTTTATTGTTTTTCATATCATATCCTTTTCTTTCCATTCATTAATCGTCCAAATAACAATAATTATTAGTAAATATTCTTCTTTATAAAATATTTTTCTTTTCTTTCTTTTTCTTTCTTTTCCTTAATAAATATTTCATTTTTTATCCTTTTCTCCCTTTAATCTAAATATAAGTAATTTTTTTTTTTTTGGTAATAGGAGAGTAACACCTTTAAAATTTGATGAAGAATAGCATCAATAAAACAATAATATGCAATGATTTAACTTTGTACCAACTATTTAAGAATAGAAAATAATAATAATACTAAAAGGTTCTTTTCAATGTCCAGAAGAAATGACTTTAATAACCAAAAATAAATAGTAACAGTTAAGAAACTAAATGAAAGAGAACTATAAAACTGAATAATAATTGAAGAATTAAGAACAATGAAATTGTAAAATCTAAAGAGTTTCCATGAGAAAGTTTGTTTTTTTTTTTTTTTTTTGGTGGGTGAAATTTTTAAAGAATGCAATATGAGGACTTCTTATAAGTTCACGCTTAACTTTAGAATTTTGATAGGATCTAATGCATTAATACTGGTATAATCACACCCCATGAGAAAAGGTTCTTTTTTTTTTTTTTTTTTTTTTTGGTTGGATAAAAACGCCCCATGAGAAAAGTTGTTGTGTAGTATATAGATGTAAATAGTTATGTGTTTGTTGAAGCTTGTATTTACAGGCTATAACTTTAAAAGTTAAGCATTCAGAAACTTAAGCTAAGTAGAACTCTAATTTTAACCACCTTAATTCAACTCATCTTCAAACTCTATTTGGTTGTCAATTTGACGGTTCTTTTAAAAAGCTAAAACACTTAGCATCCATCTTGAATTATACCAATTTTAAAGAAAAGTGTTTTTTTTTTTTAAATAAATAAATAAAAGGAAGAAATTTGTATTTTCAAATATACATCAACATCATCCTACGTTTTACTTTTGCTGCAATATTTCCTTTTCATACAATTTTGTAAATATATATATTTATATTTTATTTGTAAATTTTCATATCTTATTTAAATATAATTAATTAGTCTATAATTGATATATACACGTTTGCATTGAACATGTGTATTGGTAAGCTTTTAGCTAAATGGTAAAACTATTGACAATATATCTCCAGGTTCTATGCTCCGGATTTGATCAGCTCTAATTTAAAATCCCCCGTCCATTTTAATTTAGAACATATTAGAATTTCTGAAAATACAAAAATATATCTGTAAACAAGTAGTAAAAACAAAGGAAAGTTGGTATCTTAATATTTACAAAAAAAAATAATAATAATAAATAAATAAATGTCTCTCGACCAAAGTATGCTAATAAATAACATATTAAGTCTCTTTTAATTTAATCGTTTTTCAAGCCATTTGCTCTTAGGTCTCTTTTAATTTAATCGTTTTTCAAGCCATTTGCTATTAGGTCTCTTTTAATGTAATTTGCATGAAGTAAACCTAATAAAATATTATTTCCTAAGCTAGTACATGCAAAAGAAATTAAAATTTACAATTTGATTTAAGATGAGCAGAATTTAAGCTTTATTGGTCATAACCACAAAGAATTACACATAGAAAATCTGCCCAACGTTCAATAAACTCTCATGAGGAATATTGAATATCACACTATGCTCCCTGCATATCTTCCTAAGAAATGCATATACATAATCAACAGCTATCTTCTTATAGATCCTTGAATCCCTACTTGCTCTTATTACTGTATTTCCCAGTATGTGCACCACTCCTGCATCTCTACAATTTTTCAAAAACTCTAGCTCATCTGTCTCAGTCTGGGTACTCAGCTGACTAGATGACCCAACAGTATTGTTTACATGTACTGGAGATCTTACAGGCACAATCGAATCCACCGACGAAATAGTAAGGTCCATGTTGGAGGAAGTTGTATTGCCATTGTTATTATTCATGAGGCAATCTCTTGACTGCTCCGTTTGCTGGCCGTATAGACTATACTCGTCAGAGTCGGAACAACCCTCCATCATAGCCTCAAGCCGGACAAATGTAAAAAGGTTATCGAAAAGCTTTTTCTCAAAATCATCATCTTTCTTGTGGAGGTCTCTATAGCCATATCTTGCAACGCAGCGGAACATGTGGAAATTCTTCGGTCCAATCCGCTTTACAAGAAATCTCTCCTCTTCTGGGACTGTGTACACCGGAAGATACTTCACACAGACAAAGACAACAACAGAATGGATGGCTGGCAGGTTAGTGATGAAGTGGGAAAAGATGTGGGGCACCCCCCTTGCGAGCTCAGTGTACACAAGTCCTATGCCAGGGACCCGGACCAGCCCTAAACTAGGACCAAGCCCAAGAATCCATGCCATTGAAACTTTACTGTGCATCTCAAACTCGTAACGTTTCACTGTACCATAATGCCAAACATACATGATGAGAAGAAAGGCTGCAGCAATCACAAGTGGTACCCAACCACCTTGATCAACCTTGAAAAGTACAGCAGAGAAGTAAGTGCACTCCACGACCAGAGATAAACCAGTGAAGAGTAAGACAAGAATCCAATGGCAGCGCCACACTAATATCATGATTAGAGTCATAAGTAGTGTGGTTACCAACATGACTATCACAACTGCTGTCCCTGTTGTAACACAAAATAATAAGGGTATGAGTGTAAGCTTGTTTTGGGGGGAAATTCATTTAGGTACAAAAGCCAAAACTGAGACGTCTTGTATAAAATATCAATAAATAATTTAGAACAGTCATCCAAAATCTCAAATATAGTAAAACCTTTAAAAACCCATAGATTCAATCATATCGTGATACATTAAAATCTTCCCCTCTATGACCTTATTTATATCTCTTCATCCTCCATTGCCTTCAAATTGAATTTACCAATAGCATTCACAGAAAAGGATAAAAGTGCTCAGCAGGCATGACTATACATCTAAGAGCCCTTGTTACTTTTACAGCTCAAATTTTCTTACTAATATTCCATGCTTTTATCTATTGGTGCTCAACGGTAGTTGCATAATAAGACAAATTTCATAAATCCATTGTCTGTGCACAAGGTGCAAGATAAAACCCATTCGTGAACATGAATTTCATAAATCTTATAACATATAGTATAGGACATACTTACCATAAGCATTTCCAATTTGGCTTTGCTTTCTGAATCCAGCTGTCACAGCAATGCAAAGGATCATAAGGATCCAGTTGATATCTGGAATATATATTTGGCCGAGAAACTTCTTTGATGTATGTACAACTTTGACTCTAGGAAAGCAGCCATGTGCAAGAGCCTGCTTGATTACTGAAAATGTTGCGGATATAGTAGCCTGACTTGCAACTACAGCGGCTGCAGTGGCAACAATGAACATTGGCCAGTATATGCCTTCTGCAACATAAGAAACAAATATATTAAATAGGCAACTGTTAGACAAATATATTTCTGCAACTTGCAGTTTAAGAAATATTTAATATGTTAAGTGCTGTGTTGGCTTGATCTTCATAGTTAGGTCCACCTCCTAATAACTTAAACTTTCGGAAGTAATGATAAGTCAACAAAAAATACTTGCCAACCCCAATTTATTATATTACACATGCAACTCTCAATTTTTGTCCTGTTATTAGATTGGCCTACATGGAGGGGAACGTTAAATATAATATATGTTTTTGTTGGCTTGATATATATAAATATACTTCTAACAATTAAACTCTTGATTGGAATAAATGGTAACTCAACAAATATATTTCTGCAACTTGCAGTTTAAGAAATATTTAATATGTTATGTGCTGTGTTGGCTTGATCTTCATAATTAGGTCCACCTCCTAATAACTTGAACTTTCGGAAGTAATGATAAATCAATAAAAAATACTTACTAACCCCAATTTATTATATTACACATGCAACTCTCAATTTTTGTCCTGTTATTAGATGGGCTTACATGGAGGGGAACGATAAATATAATATATGTTTTTGTTGGCTTGATATATATGAATATACTTCTAACAATTAAACTCTGGATTGGAATAAATGGTAACTCAACAAGGAAAAATATGCAATAGTCAAAGAACAATAAGCTTTCAGCAAGTACACACTGTTTCTGTGTTGAATTTGAAGGTTAGATATTTAGTGTTTAGTTAATTTAACCTTAAGTCTTTATGTATGTCTGTGTATGCGATATGAAATATATCAATGCATATTTTTTTTATGTTGGTTCTACTGTTTCTCTCTCTTCTTTGCTTTAACAAGGTATCACTGCTGTAGAAGAATTTAGAACTAATAAGGGTTTGTTAATTTACCACTAATCCCAAAAGTTTAAGCTGTTAACAAGCAAGTCAAACAATATATATCAAGCTTCAAAACAGTAATAGTAGTATTGTCTCCTCTCATGCATAGGCTTGCCGTTTGCCCATTAACAAAGAATACAAATTTGGGTCTTACACAAAACAATTAATAGCAAATTTTGGTAGCAAGATTCAAACACAAGACAACCAGACAGAAAAGAGATCTCTGATGCCATGTTAAGTTATCAGTAATCCCAAAAGCTTAAGCTCTTAGAAATTAACCATGTATGTCAAGCTAAAAGGTAATAATGGAAGTAGGTTTTACAGGGTTGTTCTATAAAACATATTTCTAGTGGTTCACAGATACTGCAAAAATATTTCTTAGGTTGGCTAGGATTTGTTTCCTAATTAGTTCCTATTCCTTAGTTGTATATTTGTTGCATAGCTTCCTTTTGTGTCTCTTGCATGCGTATAGATAAATATTTATATACTGTCTAGAGAAAAAAAAAAAAAAAAAAAAAAAAAAAAAAAAAAAAAAAAAGAACACAATTTCAGTTGCTTCTTCCAACGATTCTCTACCAAGATATCAGAGCTACTCTTTTCAATTGCTTCTTCCAACTATTCTCTACAAGATATCAGAGCTACTTGCAGCTCTTCTCTTGCAGGCTGCAGCTGGTTGCAGCTCTTCTCTTGCTGTATAATGCTTTTCTGCAGTCCTACTTGCCTGTTTTGGCCCGTCTTTCATGACCTTGTGCTGTTTCCTAGCTGCATTACAACCATAGTTCTGGTTGGCTGCCCCCCAAATGGGTGATTGGAGTTGTTCTCTGTACTGCTAATTTATTGTAATAGGAATCAGCAGCTTTGTTTGTTGCACCTTTCCCAAGAGACTCATATAGCCTTTCTCGTGGCTGTATTTCTCAGGAAGAGGACCTTTGTCCTGCATCTACAGCTTCTTCCAGCAGTAGTGATCTACTATTTTAATTGTGTCTGACTGTCTACCGGAGCCTTTACAGTTCATGGTTCCTGGCGGCTACTTAAGCAATTTTCTTTATATTAAGAAAGGTCTTTCCCAAGTCGCTGTGTCAACTATGTAAGGGTTGAGTGAGGAAGGAACCACATGGTCAGCAATGGAAAAATTATCACATCAAATGTAGCCATTCATGGCCCCCATGATAGTCCCACTCTTTCATATTACAACCTACAAACTTAATGGCCAAATTTTCTTTTAATAGTATGGATCAGTGAAGCTTATTAAAATTCCAGGGAAAAGGAAGATTTGTCTGCCTAAATTGTTCAATAAAGGTACCAAATAAAGAACATCCTATTTGCAACTGGGATGCTGAGAACACAATATCATGTCACCACTTCTGAATTACAAGAAACTAGAAATAATAATACCTAATACTCTGGTGGACAGAAATCTCAAATCTTTACTAAGGTAGAGTTAGATCAAATGCAGAAGTTTCTGAATCCTTCTCGATCACCTTCCATTATTTCCCAAGCCCAAAAAGGTAAAATTACCGATGCCTTGAATGTCTCATCAGAAAAATAAAAAAAATTAAAAAAGCCCCTTTACTCATTGGTACTCTGCTGACCCCACATGACCCGCCTCTCAAATCTAATTTCTTCATATATTCTTTGTTTGGTAACCAAAATATTAAAGTTGTTGACGACTATCTATCTTCTGTAGCAAAAAGGGTTCTACTCCTATCTCAAAGAACATGAAGGTAGCATTTCATTCTTTATGTCCTTTAACAATTCTGCAATCTTCTGTTCATTAGCAATCTTACTAAGGATCTCAATTGCATTGCTATTCCTTTTCCTTCTTACTATGAATTTCATAACTTGCGTTTGGGTAGGAGGATTAGCAATAATAGAGGGGTGGTTGGAGTATACAACTTGGAGGAGCAAGCAGCATAGGAAAACAACCTCAAGCAGACAAAAGAGCAATTGCTTTTCCTGGTGATGAAACAATTCAATGCACCATAGATTAGGCCATCCTGGTTTCCCCTACTTAAAAAGACTTGTTTCCTTCATTGCTCAAGAATATAAATCTCTTTGTTTCTGTGTTTAGAATGAGAAACTAAATGGGTTTGTTTAGGAAAGCATATTTCTTGTAATTAACAGATCCTATTTAAATATTTCTGTAGGATTTGTTCTAGTTACTATTCATTAATTGTATATTTGCTTTGTAGCTTCCTTTTATTTTTCTTGTTTGTGTGTCTACATATGTTTATCTACTCTCTAGAAAATTAAAAAGGTTACTGCAGCTTCTACTTCCAATAATTCTCTATATGAGCCATGCAAACTAACCCTAACTATGCTATCCTAAAACTGTAATGATGGAAAAATCAAACCTCAAGATATGCAACCGCACCTGACACCCAAACTGAGTCAAGAAAACATATATGAGTTTGTTTTGGAATTTACCATTACGAACCCAACCATTAAAGAGTTGGCAATAAATTTCATAACACATCTTCAACTGAAATGGAATAAATTTTGGTTTTAGGTTCTTGCCCCCAATTATACAAAAATAATAAAATAATAATAATAATAATAATAAAATTTTAAAATAAGATATGAAAAGAAATTATCAATAATATATAAAAACATGTCTCTGTTAATCTAGTACCCTTGAAATCAATGCCTATCATATTGAATGCTAATGAAATATTGTATAATGTTGTACCATGTTAGTTTCACCAGAAGCCCAACTGCCATAGAATTAAGTTACTATTGATCCCAAAAACTTAGTGTATACTAGTATTAGGAAGGAGACCAACTATATCGACCAACTAAATTATCAAACTAACACATTAAATAGTTTTAACACTGTCCTCAATTGTTAATGGGACAGATATTGAACATTACACATGCAGCAACATAATAAATAGAACCAGGGATTAGTAAGATTCGAACAGAAGACAAAGCACTTAATACCATGCTACTATTGTTGAAGACTACAACAAAGTCGGTTCAATTATGTACATCAAGCTACCAAATTATATAGTTTAAGCAGATAAGTTAGTCATCATAGGACAAAGACCGACTTATATATAATATACATATATATAATAGAAAATTCACATAAACAACTAATATTATTTACAACATAGGCATGCTCTTATTGCTAAATGGTTATGAAAACCAACCTGGAATAGAACGATAGAATGCATCAGACGCATGACCTGTGTTATGCATAAGGTAGGCAGCTTGTCCAGAATAAGCTAAAAGAAGGCAAGGAAACACGACTAGAGTAAAAGCAATCTGAACAGCTGAAACTGGAAAATGGGATAGGTCGGCAAAGAGTGCCTCAGTTCCTGTAATAATTCATATGTCATCAGAATCCAAAATCAGAAAGCAAATTGAAAATATGAAATCAAAAATAGAAACTTTACCTGTTATACTAAGCATTATGCCTCCAAGTGACGTCCATCCATTTTTTCCATTCCTTCTAAAATAACGAAATATATACACAGGTGAGAAAGCTCTCAGAACGCCGCTGTTGTATTTCCAGATGTTGAATATGCCAATACCTCCAATCAAGAGAAACCACAATAGCACAATTGGAGCAAAAAGCCAACCAACTCTATCTGTGCCATAGTGTTGCATGCTAAACAAACCTACTAATACCACAACTGCAACAAGTATGACAACATCTGTCCCACAGCCACAGAGAGAGACGAGGAGGGGGGGAAGGAAAAAAAAAAAAAAAAAAAAAAAAAAGCAACTGTCAAATAAAAATCTTAATACAGAATATAAGAGAGAGAGCAGAAGCAGGTAGGTAAATAAATATATACTTTGTTCAGAAGTAAGAATTACCATTGTTCATATTGGGGCTGTTTACCTTGATCCCACCAACAGCTGATAAAACTGATCAGGAAAAACAATTGTTAACTATATGTTACCAGAATTAAGAATATCAGGGCAATACTAAAGCAAGAATCCTAATCAATATGCTTTTAATGAGGCTGAGTGGCAGAAAGAAATCATATTTGAATCTCAAGTAGGTTGGAACATAGAAGACATTTACCCTATATTTTAGGGATAACAATTGAGTTGAGCGGTATTTACAATTATAAATACCATATTTTAAAATGTATGCTCTTAGAATATAAACAAGCACACAAGTGAAACATATGGAAAAGGCATTAAAAAACACATAAAACCCAGTTAAAGATTAACATAAACTAATCAAAGAAACTCATTAAGGCTGTGCTTCAGATGTATATGATAGTATAAGAGCCGCCCAACTTGACTATTAATCCATCATAACAGATGAATGAAATGAATGGTTTCATTTCGTAATGACCCTAAAAGGAAATTTTGACATGCCTCATGATATATTTCAATAGTTTCTATTAGTTACTTTCACATTCATTTTGAGGCTGTGTAGCTTTGAGAAGAAAATAAAAGAATAAAAATTAAAAATATCAAGAGTCTTAACAAATTTTGTTGTAAGCTATAAAATGTTTTGCATCTTTTTTTCAAACTCAACAATTAACAGTTGACCAAAAAAAATACCATTAAAATTTCATAAAAGAAATTTTATCTTAATCTAAAAAGTAATATTTTCTAGCTCAAATGGGATTCTTACAAGCTATCCCTTAAGATTAGAAATACAATAACATGATTAGAAATAGAATAATAACAGTTTTACCACTTACATCTTGCAAAAAATACAAAAAAATTATTTACTTGCTACCTATTTAAAAGAAAATAGATTTAGAATTATTTAGAAAAAAATACGATATATTGAGACTTCAAAGAGAGAAAGAGAAACAACCTCACGGTAATGCTATTCACAACAAGTCATATTTCTTAAGCAATAGAATTCAGATTATAAACAATAAAGAAAGTAAATTAGTAAGATGTCAAGCTACGATATGATATTATATGCATATTTGTATATGAAGATTTTATTGGTGTCTTCATATTAATTGATACAAAAATATATTAACGTGAATGGTAAGTTACATCAATCAAAAAAATATTTAAGCTATAACAAAATGGGTCCAATTATGTATGCAAGTTAAAACAAGCACACACTGGCATTACTATTGTGTACATATACATTAAAAAATCAGAACAAAGCAGATCTTGCTCATGTCAAAGAATAAAACAGGGACCAAGATTTGAACGCAAATACCAAACATACAACCTCCCCTTTTATACCCCCTTAAGGTACCAGCAATCTTAAAATCTTAAACAATTAGGAAGTTAATTCAATCTTAGCAAGCTAATATAAACAGAAACTCAAACTTACTTTAGCAAGACTCTAATCCATGATCTATTTCCAGTTATACTTACACTGCTTCCATGATCTTATTAAAAAGTTAAATATACATGTAAAAGAATATGCACATGAACAGCTTATAGTTAAATAGTGGAAGACATAAAAGGATAAATGGGCAAGATAGATGATAAAGATAGTTTAGGATCTATGACTTCAAGATGAAGAAACATTTACCTGATATAGCTGGAGTGAGAATCCCATCTCCAATAACCATACAAGTGCCAACAAGGACAAGAAGAAGCAATGCATTCTTCCTAGCTACATGCTTCTCTAGCCATCTCTTTGTTTTTGCAGCATATGACTGTTCACGAAAAGTAGTTCGGCTATACGTTGTCAACTCTTCATCAGTTCGGTGTTGGTTAGGAATAATTTTCACGTTTGCATGTCGACATAGCAAAGAATAAAGAGCAAATGTTCCACCTGGACAATATAGGTATTGTAAAACTCTACAGTGCCTCAACATAAACAGAAAAAAAGCATACAACACTTTGAAGCATGTAATCACTGGTACTGAACACAAAGGATACACTATATCATGCAAAATTAATTTTCCACAAAAAACATTCATCCAGTCAAAAATGTTAAACATCTATGACATTCCATTCCAAGTTAAACCATATACGTAGAGATTTGTCCCCCAAAATATTGTATGTTTATACAAAGTGACAAATATGATTAATTTCATTACAGATTGCATCAGTTTGGGGCAACAATGGCATGGGACAAAAGATTTCAATATAACATTAATGAGAAGAGAGCCCCCGTTCTTGCACATTTCAATTCCAAATTGTTAAGATCTTCAATAGCATGTAGCTCCCAGAGATACACCGTGGAATCACATGAAGCATTTAATTATTAAATAACAATGGAACCAATTTTCTCAATGTTGTCAAGTAGCAATACCTGATAGAAATCTATTCTCCAAATGCAGAAAAAGGATCAAAATAAAGGAAAATAACAAAGGTTATAATCTTGTAACTAACTTTTTTTTTTTATTACTGGGCATTGCACTGAAAAAAGAGAAAAGTGCACACGTAACAAAAATATAAAAAAATATCTCAGCATATAGATAACGGTCAACAGATAGAACCTACTTTATCAAACTCCAAATTAAAAAAAAAAAAAAAAAAAAGAGGCATTCAATGAATCAAATTTATATACAAGCTTCAACTTACCTTGACCATTGTCATTCGCCTTGCAGACAACAAAGACATACTTGAGAAGTGGAATAAGTGTAAGAGAGTATATAATCAGTGATAGAGCACCAATCACATCCTCTGGATCTTTTATCTGATGCGGAAATGTATTGTAAAAAACATACAAGGGAGAAGTTCCTAAATCTCCAAAAACCACTCCAAGACTTTGGAATGCAAGCCGCAGAAGCAATATCGCTGAGAACTTCTGGATGAATCAAAGCTAATATCAGTAAAAGAACAATCCCAGAATACAAACAATAGAAATATCCTAACTCTAACATCTTACAATTACTTTGCCAATATAGTGTCCATAATTACAATAATCAACAATTCCAGCATAAAGTCAACTACAATTAAATATACAGATTCATTTTAACTTCCTAAATATATAAATGAAAAAAACCATATTCAGGAATATTTAAAAGTGCCAAGCCTTATAATTCCAAATATAATTTAAGTCTAGATATTGCCCTTCACAACAGCTCATCCCCTTAAGACTTCATGCAATTGGCAAACAAAAATATTGTTTGAAATTCAATTAGTTCCATTTGGGTAGTCTTTATTAGAACACAGAAGGACAGAGAGAAAAGTTGTTGCATAGTACCTTTTCCCTGTACATATTTCTAAGCCTCCCAGCCTCCTCATCCATGGGTTGATCAAGCTTCTGATCCAAAACCCACATACTGCCTTTGTTATCATTGTCTTCATCAAGCTCCACTCGTCCTTCCATGGAAACTCAATTGAAAAATGATTCCTTAGCTTTCTTCCCACTATTATCCTCTTTCCCTCTCTTCTCAAATATTTTAAATTCAAGAAATCCTCAAAACGAAACCAACATCCAATCACAACCAAAACCCCGATCGTCAAATTAGATCTTCACTTGAAGTCCATTACCATTTTGCCTAAGTATCGAACCCACCCATAAAATCTGGAGCGGAAAAAAAAAAAAAAACACTACACCTATACGAACAGTCTAAAACCTTTATTGGTTTCAAAAACAAAATGATAATTCAAAAGTCACAGCAAGTAAATTGACGACAACAGTACTATACCCAAAAAATTATGCTGAGCTATTGACAACCACAGAAGCTCAGAGAACACAACCAAACAAGCTCCGAAAAACGTGAAACGACCAATATCAGCTGAAAAAGGATGAGAAAAAAGCAAAGCTTGAAACTACCACTGCTAAGTTCCAACAAACCCATGTACCAGAATCAAGCAAAAAAAAGAAAAAAATTCATAAAAACAAAAACCCAGAAGACCAAATTAAGGACGGAACAGCTCAATCACACCTCAGATAGAAAATTATGGGAAAAAAGACAAACAAGTCGTATTTATTACCATCTCTCACTAAAATTCTCAGGTGGGGTCAGCTGGTGAAAAGAGGTTTCAGTATCAGCTACGGGACCAACAAACCCATTAAAAATCTCTCACACACATACCCAATCGAACAAAACAGAGACGGAACAGTTTAACACTTTGAAAAAATTGAATTTTTTTGCAGAACAACAGAGAAAGCAGAGACAGAAAGTTAGAATCTTTTTTTGAAATTATGGGTTTTTATTTCTGTAGAGGACGAAGAGAAACGTCATAATAGAGAAAAAAAAAACATTAAATAAATAATGATAGTTTTTTTTTTTTTTTTGATAAAGAATAAATAATGATAATTGTGGAAGCTGAAAGCAGCCAAAATAAAAAATAAAAAAAATTCCCTCTTTGTTTTTGTTCTTTTATGTTATTTCTGTGAAACACGTTTCTTAGATTGGAAAATCTGGACTGGATCTCTAGAGAGTTAAAAAAAAAAAAAAAAAAAAAATCTTGAAAAACTGGGACTTTATTTATTTAATTGTGGGTAATTTTTTTATATAATTTAAATTGGAAAGTAAAATAATTGAAGTAGAAATAAAAGTCTAATGGAATTATGATGGTTTTTTAATATCTGAGGATGGTGGTTATGGCATTGTGGGCATATTTTGAATATTTTTATTTTTATTTTAGGTTGCGTTTTAATAATTGATGAGAATAGGACCCATCAAACTGATTGAGTGTGTCTAATCTGATGTAACATCACCCCACAACCATTCATTGTGCGCCAACTCTTCTATTTTTTAATAAAAGAACATTTTGTTTTATATGTTTGGCATTTCGTGATTGTTTGTTTTTTAGATAATTTCTAGATATTTTTAAATCATAATTGGCCGGTGCTTATTTTTTAAGAAAAAAAAATTATCCATTTTGACTTTTGCTTCAAGTTGGAATTCCAGTGAATTCTATCGGATTCCCACTGACTATAATTTACAACTGTTGTATAATGAGGCTGTTGAAATTCACCCAAGATAAAAAATAATGAGGTTATGGAATATGTTATTTTATTGGCAACTTTTTGGGTTGAGTAATATCGTATTAATGTTAATATAAAATATTATTTTGTTAATAAATATGTAACTCCCAAACTCTATAAAGTTAAAGCTTCAATAAATAAATAAAATAATCATTTTTCACCTGAACTTTGTTCCTAATATTCTTTCATTTTCATCTAATAGCCTGAGTGGTAAAATGGTCTTACAGATTTCATACTTGAACTAAGAAATTAAATTTTTGCGACTATATAAGCACATAGGGGGAAAAAAAAAAAAAAAAGAAGGAAAATTTTATACAACAATTAAAAAAGGAAAAAAATTTACTTTTACTATGGAATATAATACTATTTCAGAGCATCTTGTTAAAGTATATTTCAACCTACTCTTTATTTTCCACTCAAAAGAAGAAGAAGAAGAAGAAGAGGTAAAAAAAAAAATAAAAAAATAAAAAAATCATATCATTCACATGTTTAAAAGTGTTTTCCCTTTGATGGACTTGCCAATATGGGTCTCATAATAAATTTAGGAATGCTACTATCTAGATTCATTCCCTCGGTCTATTGGTCATATTCTCTTACATGATACTCTTGGTTTTGTAATTTTGTTGGATCTCATTTGGTCTCCGTTAATTTTTACTTAGGCCTATCATTTACCACAAAATAAATAAATAAATAAATAAATAGAGAATATATTTTATGTATTAGACAGTTTAATTGGAGAATATATTGCTTCTTGACCAAATAGGAAGGGAAAAAGAAATTTCTTTGCTCTTTAACATAAAGAATTAGTCACATTCACATGTTTAAAATTGTTTTCCCTTCAATAGACTTGCCAATATGGATCTTATAATATATTTAGGAAAGCCGCTATCTAGATTCATTCCCTCAATCTATTGGTCATATTCTCTTTCTTGATGCTCTTGGTTTTGTAACTTTCTTAGATCCATTTGATCTCTATTAATTTTTGCTTAGGCCTATCATTTCACATAAAATAAATAAATAGAAAATGTACTTTATATATTGATACTTTAATGGAGAACATATTGATCCTTGACCAAATAGGAAGGAAAAAAGAAATTTGTTTGCTCTTAACATAAAGAATTAGTTCCTTATCCCTCCATTCTAATATAAAAATGCAAATAAATAAATAAAAAAGTAGTGAGACTGCAATATAGTAAACATCAAATTGAGTTATGGTTGATTGTGATACATGAAGAATTAATTTTATATAGCAGTACTTTTCTAAATCTTGATTCCTAGCAAGTAGCAAAAAGAAGCACTTTTTGGTTCGTTTATGTGTTTGAAGCTCCTTAGTTTAAGTTGTGGTTAGTTGCTTAATTTAATACCCTTTTTTGTTGCCAATTGAGTGCTTTTTCAAAGCGGCACCAAAAGATTGTTTGCTTTATCAAAAAAACTACCATATGTAGCTTATAGATTATGATGTTGCTTTTTCTGTCAGTAGAATCAATCATTTATCAATACAATCCAAATTATTTACGAGGATCTTCATTCTCGAGGGTTCTTTTTCAAGGTCAACTGAAAATACACATACATTGAAGGGAAAGATTGCATTTGAAAACAACAATTTTGAAAAACGATTTTGTTATTTATGCCAAAAGGTTGAGTATGTTTTAAATATATGCTAGCTTTTCAAACAATCCATATAAATAAAGTTTTATGGTTTTTCAAAAAACCTAACTCATCGCTTCCCTAATAATCTAATGGTAAAATTACTACATATGTATATTTTTTTTATTTTGGATAAAGATACAATTTGAACCTCATCATTTTTAATATCAATAATTGCATTTTTAAATGAGAAAAAACAAAACATACACTGATTTTTATATTTTTAAACAATAAATGAATATATATATATATATATATATATATGTATATATTATATCCTTTTTAATATATATATATATATATATTATATCCTTTTTTTTTCCCAAAATTTATACAATTGTGAAGTTGTTTAATAAATAAATAAATATACATATTAAATATACTTTGCTAATAAGATCTTTTTTGTTATTTAATATATAAAATGTTAATCATTTTTTCTGGAACACTCCATCAGTTTATTTAAGTGAATTCATCATCATTTTTTTAATCGTAGACATTAAATTCCATGAAAAAAACTAGTAAATTTTAAAGTCTAGCTCATGTGAAGTAGCAATTTTTTATTTTTATTTTTTCAAATCAAAATGGCGTCATGCTTTCTCGTTCATGCAATTTTTTATTTTTTATTTCAAATCAAAATGGCGTCATGCTTTATCGTTCATGCAATTTTTTATTTTTTATTTCAAATCAAAATGGCGTCATGCTCCTCTCATAAGATTAATTCAGAATTATTAAAATGTCTTCGTCCAATGAAATTATTTTGAGTTTTCCGCTCTCTTTAATTTATTCCGATAATGTAATTATAATTAAAAACTGCAAAAAGAAAGCTTCATTCTACCTTCCTTTTATTATTATTATTTTTTCCTTCCACATGATGGCATGGCTATTCTTTGAGGAATAAATTGCAAAACACGATGCAATAGGTATCAAATTTTGTCAATCCTTGGCCTTATTGAAAAAGAAGGGAATAAACAGAGGAAATTTATTTGCAATTTAATATCTTTTAGTTTGGATTTTGGAACAAGTGTATTTTAGATCATTAAGTTTAAAACATAAAAATTTACTCTTCAACTACAATCTGTCGCAATCTTAAAATAGTAAGAGTTAATTTTTGTAAAGTTGCATTTTTACTTTCAAATTTAAACTTTCTAGCTTAGGCTCTTAAATTTTAATTTATTACATTTTTAATTCAATTGGATTTTTAAGAAACAACAATTACTGGTTAGGGTTATTAAAATGCAATTTAAAAAAACAAAATGACTAAACTGCAACAAATTAAAACAATAGGGCATAAATTGCAACAAGTGGTATGTTAATCTTGGTATGACAAGTGATTTAGACCTGATAGTTATTTGTTGGACAGTGTAATTTGTTTGCATGTGGTGAGATTGTTACCAACTCTCAAATGGTAGCTTGTTTGCTTGCAAATTCTAGAACTAATCTGGACGTCAATTGCTTCATGTCGGTGACCTTAAACATTTACTTCCTAGTCATAGTAATTTCGCTGGTTTCTTAAGCTGGTAGAGACGCAAATAATATTGCTCATAGGTTAGTATAGAAGCACTTTTTTGTATCACCGTAGACAAATAATAAAAAAAAATATAAAAAATCCATGAGGTACAGGTGTGTGTGGTGTTGACCAAAAACACTCCGACATTCAAGAATATTTTAGATGCCAAAAAGTTGTTAGGATTAATGTAAATAGCGTATACAATGAACATAATGAAGCTTTTATATAATTTGATATAAAATTTTCATGTGAAACAAAGAAACTAGCTCACTAAATCTTAATGGATTGGACCACAAAGCTATATGGTAGAAAAATAAGGTTTTCCTAATGAATTTAGTCAAACGATGTCGTACTTGGCTTATATGCAAGAGTCCACTTGAGAAAAAATCTGTCTTCATGCCTCAAAAATATATCTTAGCCATTCCGACCTTTACATCAAATGGGTGAGCAATACCTTAACTACTAAAATAGGAAACTGTATGTTATACAAAAAATCAGAAATGGCCAAGACTCAATTTTTCCATGTTCATAATGTTAGCCACCTTTCCAAGGCACAACTATGTCTCGAAGTATGGACTCATTGGATATGATGAATCATACCTCCATGGTTAGCTAAGTATGTGGTTTCTCTTTCCTGTTTTGAGACTTGGAATGAGCTTTTTTGTCTTGTCCATAATGATTGTTGTTCTTCTAATTTAATTTAACAGTATGTTTCTTTCTTTCCAAAAAAAAAAAAAAAAAAAAAAAATCTTGGTTCAATATTGTTAATCATTATTTGTTAAAAAAATTTAATTAGATCAAAATATAATAAATTAAAATTTAAAGATTAAAATTGAGACATTTTAAATTTAGAGATTGAAATTGCAACTTTTTTAAACTAGAAGACACCAAAATATAATTAGCAAATATTTGAAATCAAAGCATATAAATCACAACAAATTGGATTTTAATATAGATAAAATAGAACAACATCAACAATATAAAAAATTTAAATGGATAAAAATGTAACAAATTAAAATTCAAAAATCTAAATTACAATTTTTACTTAAATGATTAAAAGTGCAAGTATCCTAAATTAGATGAAAATGTAATTTTTTTAACTAAATATCATATGTTATTATTTACTTTTTTTGATGAATCATACGTTATTATGCACTTAATATATAGTTGCCAAATGATGTAAATAATTGATTTATTTAAACAATTCTAAAAATAAAATAATACTACCACGGCCTCACCTGCTTTGTTAATTTATTTTTTGTGGTGCATGAACTGACACATTTTTTCTACATGTTCTGAGGTTGACATGTATATATATATATATAGATAGATATATATTTATATATTTTGGTGAATTTTGAGGTTGACATATAAATATATTCGAATATGCCATAAGCATATCAGATTTTCAACCTAAGCGCACACATGTTGATCAAAGGTGGAATGGCACGATTATTTTTCATATAAAATCAATATTTTGTTCTTTGACTTAAATAATTAATTTAGAATCATTAAAAAAAGCAAATTAATTACTACTCTCTATGTTCAATGAAACCAATATTTAAAGAAAACAATTATAAATGGATCTTCTCCATAACTGGATCTTAGATCTTACCTAAATTATTAGGAGACATCTTTTTTCTTATAGATTTAGATTTAGATTTAGATGGGCATTGACTAATAATAAAAATCAATAACTTTTCCCTCTATTTCACCGTACGTGCGCAATAGCCAACCTATTATATCAATTTTAATTTGATGCAGGTTTCGTTTTTACAATCATTCAGGTTCATGTGTTTTTTAAATGTCAAAATTTTTTTTTTTGGGAGCAATTTTATGTGCACACATCCCGAAAGAAATTCTAATTAATTTCTTTTTATTATTTGTTCATAGTATAGAGTAAAGACCGTATTCTGTGGCCATTCAAATGTTTCCCAAAAGTTAATATACCACCGGTATGATTTATTTATTTTTACATATTATTGTGAATTAAAGGAAATTAAAATTTGTGGAGTTAAATATACTTTAAGTTTAAAAGGGGTGTAGAAAAAATAATATCTTTCTTTGATGGTTCATTGGTTATACTATTCTCCGGGGCAAATTTAATTGTGTTTTGGTTGAGTGGTGGGGATTATTTCTTGGATTGAAGTTGATTTAGAAGCTTGGAATGAGGAAAATCAATGTGGAATTGGATTTGAAAATTGTGGTGGATTGGATCATCCATTGTATAGGAGTTATTCGAATGTAATAGGGTTTAGTTGATTTCTTTGCTAATTACATTTTTAATCATTGTTTAGGTGTTTTAATTGTTTCCAATAAAGCTTCAAAACGGGATCGAGAAGATTTTGTTTTTTCAAACAAGAGATTTCCAAAAAAAAAAAAAAAATTATAAAGTAAACCTGTGAATTTTAGAATAGAACCTGATCACGAATATATTTTGAACCTGAATAAATTATTTTTGATCCGCTTACAATAATTTTATATTTGAAAAGGATAGCGGCTTTATTATAAATTGTCCGTTGAACTTAATTTGTAATTGTCTTTGTAAAGTGGATTTTATCTTATATAAACAGTGATATCATCCTACATCATTCACCAAAAAAAAAAATAAAAAAATAAATAAATAAATAAAAGTGATATCATTCCACATCAATAGAGACTTGCGTGAATTGGCCACATTTATAATATATATATATATATATTTTCTCATTCACGGACTTTAGCCTCCAATGTTTACCAAGAAACAAGAAACGCTTTGCACGTGTTCATGCCCGTATGTGCGTCACATGATAAAGGTGCAATTGGACATTTCACGTTCAATCGGACACATTTGAAGATTCAAAGGAGATGTTTGTAATTTTACCAAAAATTTTAGCTGACTCACTCCCTCTCTCTCTCTCATGGAAAAAGGATAGGAATCGTAATATTAAAAGTTGAAGGGACTGTTTGGTGAAAAATACAAGTTGTAGGGACTGTTTTGGTTTTTGATAAACGGATGGCATATATGTGCAAAATGATAAAAATTGTAGGGATATTTATGTAAATTTAATCAAACTGGCGCAGAAACAGACAGATATTTCATATTTGCAACCACACGTACGACACTCATCAGGGTCTCGGTGGAACCAATGTCTACTTCATTTTATTTTATTTTGCATGGTTAGAGAGAGAAAGAAGGGAGAGAGAGAGAGAGAGAGAAGGCAATGGAGGATGAGTCACCATTCAAGGCAGAGATAGTAAAGGGGAAGGTGGCCCTGTTGACCGGAGGAGCTTCAGGTATTGGATATGAGATTTCGTACCAAATGGGCCTCCATGGAGCCTCCATTGCCATCATGGGTCGTCGAAAACACGTCCTTGATTCTGCTGTTGCTACCCTTCTATCCCATGGCATTTCTGTAACTCCCCCACTCTCTTTATTTATTTATTTCGGAACTTTTAGTCGGTCTAGACAAAGTGTTCTACCTGTTATGTGAAATTTAACAACAACAAACTTGGAGTATGATCAAACAAGAAGAAACCATGTGCTAAATTTGATTAATTTTAATAACAATCAGTTTTAGCTTCCAATTATTCTTTATTTCATAGCCTTTAATAATTTAATTTCGAATTGAATTTCAAGATTCTTGATTTTTATTTTTATTTTTTAATTATTGAGTTTAACACATGATTATTCACTCCCCTACACACTAATTTTAGATGGGTTTTTTATACGCATGTAATTCTAATAATATACTTTGTAGAGCAGTTTCGGTCTAACCCATTAGATAGGATTGGAAAATTACCGTGCGTATCAAAATTGGAAATAGACTACCCCGCAACCATAATCTTTTCTAGCACATTCGTTTAATACCCTTCTTCCAATCATAAAATAGAAAAATTAATATGATATTGATACAATTAATGAAAATCTAGCATCAAGTTTTGGTGATATATTTAGTTTTTTATTAATGACCCTGCAGACTAGCAAAAAGCTTGTCAATTACTTATTGAAATGAGCATTTGAATTCCTTGAAAAGGTTTGAATGTTCTAAAATCAATAAATTACACAACCCTTAAGTTGTGCAGAATAAAAATATCTGGTGAGATATCAGAGAGCAAGCCAATGATGTAAAGTTTTATGTGAATAAAATTTATTACCACCACTACTACAGCCTATACTGTACACTCATTACTCCTTATATGGGAAAGCAATTTCTGAAATGTATTAGGTAGCAATAGGTACTGTAGTGAATACCACTATTTTAAAGTTAAAAAAATATTGTGATTTGGCAAACCCTAATATGCACATACAAATTATATTGATTTTGCATTGCTTCCCTGTGGTAGCTTTTAAATTGTGCCCAATCATAATATATTTTTGTGTTTACTTTCTTTTGTAGCCGTTAATGTTCTTTGAGTTTTCACTTCATGCTTAAAAGTATAATTACAAATTTACTATTTTTCCACTCATTTAGGTTGCTAAATCAGTGTCAGTCATCATGATGTAGAAAATGGTATAGCTTTATTATCTAGAAAAGAGAAAATAAAGAAAGATAATGGAAACAAGTTTATTATTTGTACAACAGGCTATTGGGCTGGAGGGAGATGTTCGCAAAAGAGAGGATGCAATTAGAGTTCTAGATTCAACTGTCAAGCATTATGGCAGGCTTGACATCCTTGTAAATGCTGCAGCTGGCAATTTCCTTGTGCCAGCAGAGGATTTATCCCTTAATGGATTTCGAACAGGTTTTATCATTACAATTTTGGATCTGACTACAATGACTATATATATTCTATGTCTTGTACTTTTTGTACTTTAAAAAAATTGATTATGATTTAGTGGCTCCATGTACTCTATGTTGACAAATGTCAAAATCGATCTTAATTTTTCTGAACTTCATGTTTTGATCTCTCTGTCTCCCCTTTAGCTATGTGGTTTTTAGTTAGTTAACAGTCAAAATTCATCTGAGGTTTAAGTATTTTGATTGAAAGCAATTGATATTCAGAGAAATTTAAATGAATTGTATGGAGTAGTTGCTTACTTGATGAAAGCTGCTTATATGACATGTGTTTCCCATTTATTGTACTCATTTTGTGAATAAGATGCGCAGAGCATGCCTTGAATAAAAACTCTTACGTTGCTTTGTTTGCAGACTGTGCAATATATCATACTATTATAGTAAGTACGGTACCCGGCATGCCTTCTGTGAATTTATTTATTGTTTGTGTATTTATTTTGTTTTCTGTATGGTCTATCTTAAGAGATCTTATTATGCTTGTACTTGATTTTAAACCCTTTAAATTGGTTTCTACAGTTATAGATATAGATTCTGTTGGCACTTTTACGATGTGTCATGAAGCACTCAAATATCTAAAGAAAGGAGGAATAGGGAAGGACCCATCATGTGGTGGAACGATTATCAACATAAGTGCAACTTTGCATTATACAGCAACCTGGTATCAAATTCATGTATCTGCTGCCAAGGTTTGTTTTGTATGCATTTTTTATTTTGCATTTTCCTTGTCAAGAAATGGTATATCTATTGAAACATATTTTCGATATGTTCAAGGGGAGGGCAGATCTCAAAAATAAAATAGACACATAGAACCCTGTTCTATAACTAAAAAACATTATCCCGATAGAAGTTTAACGAATGGTATGGTAAATAACATAACTTCTTTGCTAATGATGCCTATAGTGACGCTAAAAATTCAAAGTAATTTATGTAGATAGTTGTGATCTTGAACTTTGAGATTGTTAATGATCAATTTTTAATTCAGAGCTTTTAATTAAATCAGTTATTAACATTTATCTTGTTAAAAGCCCTATTCTTTTGGCAAACTTGTAGAACTTAACAATAGAAGGGAGAATGAAAGCCTGCCACTTTGCAAAATTGAAATTTTGGCACTCTTGAAATAGCTTTCTATCATACTTTTGGACTTCCCAAGTTGAGAAAAAAATGAAAAAAGTTCTTACAAACTTCATGAAAAATCGGTTGCTGGTGGAATTGGGTTTGTGTCTACTTAATGAAGCCAAGCCTAGCTCATGATTCAACAACAAAAAGGGGCTAGGAGGTGAAACTAACGATTTAGACGGACATTTTGTTTTTTTTGGTCAAAAGTATTGAGATGGACATGGCAGAAGAAATTCATCTTATCTCACTAGGAAGTCTATAGAGTATTGATCCCTCATTTTTTCATGATTGCTATACTCCATTGCACAAGATAGTCTTCACTGAATGGAAAAAGTAAATTAGGGCTTTTCATAGCCATAAAAGACTATGCATCTTAATAATTGACTTAATTAAAAAATCTGAAGTAAAAATTGATTCTTAACGGCTAATTATCAGAAAATTACAGCTTATTGAGGATTACAGGTTTTTTTTAGTTACAATCTTACTCTTATCTCTAATACACATAATTTTTCAATTACATTCAAATTTTGCACTTTCCTGTTACTAACCAAGGAGTAGAAAAGATAATTGATTCCCATAAAACTACTTCTGGAAAAAACAGATTCTCTCAAAACTTTACCATTAACCAAAAAGTGGCTGAGTTGTGTTATGGTACATACATGCATCACTTGGTTCGTTTGAGGACCAAAAAAAAAAAAAAGGAAAGAGAAAAAAAAAAAAAAAAAAAAAAGAAGAAGAAGAAGAAGAAGAAGAAGATAGTACAGTTGCCTGTGTTTACTTTTTTCTTCTTTATATTTCATCTCTTTATATATATATATATATATATATATATATGTATATATGTATATTACATGTGATGGCCGGCTCTGCAATGTGGCTAGAAATTGGCGCTTTCCATGTCATAGGTCGAACAAAGGTCCTAACACTCTTAAAGAGAATAATTTTCTTTTGCTAGGTGGGTCACATTGGTATGTTTAAATTCTATCCAGTTCTTGACATCGTTTCCTATTTACCAGGCAGCTGTTGATAGCATTACAAGAAGCTTGGCGTTGGAATGGGGCACAGATTATGATATCAGAGTAAATGGAATTGCACCGGGGCCTATTGAAGATACTGCTGGGTTTAGTAAACTTGCACCTGAAGAGATATTGGGCAGTGCCAAAGAGCATGTTCTTGCTGATAATAAAATGGGAAAGAAATGGGATATTGCTATGGCTGCATTATATCTTGCATCTGATGCTGGTTTGTATTCTATTTTAAACTTCACGAAATTACTTGTTAAAATATTAAAGCAATTCCTTAACTTCTATTAGATAAAGTTCTACACTTGCTACTCAAGATTGTTATCAATTACGTTATGATTTCCTTTCATTTCTATGTTTGTATGATGACATTAACTTGTGCCTTTTTTATTATTATTATTTTTTTGATGCATTTAGGAAAATACATCAACGGAGCAACATTAGTAATTGATGGGGGAGATTGGCTGGGAAAGCCCCGCCATACTCCTAAGGAGGCAGTGAAAGAATTATCACGAGTAGTGGAGCGGAGATCTAGAGTTGAATTGATCGGAATTTCTAAGAGCAAGCTTTAATAGCTCCCTCTGATGACTTTGGTCCCTAGGTAATCCTCAATTGCTCTTTTCACATCAAAAGTCAATTGACCAGGTGAGGCTCTTTGGACAGGACCTGGACCCCTGGCAATCGACCTCCATATATTGCAACATATTTTCTGTGGGGAGTCAAGTGAAGTTATCTTATCAAACAAAAACATATCTGTAATGAATATAATACTCACATGTGAGAGCCAATTAGAATTCTCTTATGCACAGTCACAAATATGTAGATTTATCTTGCACGACATATTCTTAAAGACTTTACAGACCGAACATCATAACCATGTACCAAATTGATACCATCTTATCACATTTAAATTTTGTCACAAAATGAATGTAACAGATGGCAGTTTAGTTCATCTATCAAAGGAAACATACATGTCAAATCATTCTGATCATTTCTGTAGTCCCTGCTCTATGAGCATATATGTAAAATTTTGTGCTTAAGTATCGTCGCCTTGCACAGGAAAAGTAATTTCATGATTCATCTGGCATTCTGGTGGGTGTTTGTTAGATGATTCTGGTCACTACTTAAAAAAACACATTGATTTATCCAACTTGCTCTTGGGACTCGGAATCCCTGTTTCTTGTTTTAGGAACTACTGTATGACTCTTTGGTGACTGTAACTTTTCCTTTGTGCCAAGCTTTATGTAATTGATTTTTATTAACTAGGTACCACAAATACTAATGTTGCTGCTTCAAGAGCAAAAAGAAAAAGTTTTTGTTGCTGCTGCAAAATGACAATGCAAGCAATGCATGGTAGTATATATTTTGTTTTCTGTTTCTCCTTGTTTCTGTTTTCCTTTTGTGTTTGTTTGTTTTGTGGGGGAGGGTTTGGGGAATGTTCTTATTACGTCCTTCTGCAATGGTTAAGTCAAGCAAGTAACCAAGCAGGGACTCATTGACGAACTCAGTGTCAGCTTTCTTAATTTGCATACCGTATCCTTCTGTTTATTTTCATACAACATTTTACTCTATTCCCCTGTCTATGTATCTATCATCTTCAATTCCTCCTCCACCATGAATCAAATCAAACGGTGCGTTTGGGAGTAATTCCTAAAGCTCAAAAAAAACGTTTCCAAGGTATTCAAAGCACTTCTTATAATGTTTGGAGAAAAATATATTAAAAGTGATTTCAATGATTTTGTGTTTTAGAAAAGTCACCAATGTGGTGATCCGGTAAAAACACAACGATTTAGGTGATTCTTAAGGGCATTTTTGATTTGTGGAATGAATTTTGTTATTTATCATCATTAAAGAAAAATCTCGCCTGACATGAACAGCTGCTTTCTTGAAAGTAATTCATAGGCATTTTTGGTTAGTTATACTTAATAAAGAAATATAACAATCATACGATATGCAGCATCAACCCAACCAAACTCTTAGTTTTCGAAGGTTGAAGAAGAATGCACTTTTGAGTCAACAAGCTTACCTTATTTATATTGTACGAAGGTTTGGAACCGGTTTTCGAAGCTGGCTTCAAAGCTTACATACAATGTAGCAGCATGTGCAACTAGATCTTTAACCTATAGTATATAATTATCAACTAATATAATAAATTTTAGTTGAAGTATTTAATTTTATTACTTTTTATATTAAAATTTTAAAAATAAATTTATTAATGATAACTATTTAAATTGTTATTTGATATATAGATTTCATTAATGATAATTTACAAATTGTGACAAATATTTTTTTTTTTTATGGAATAGATGTAAGAATAAGATAGCTATTTCATAGATAAATAGCATTTTTCTTATGGAATAGATGCAAGAATAACATTGCTTTTTCATAGATTTAGTTTTTTTCTATATCCAATATTTTTTTAATTTAGCAACAACTATTCCATAGATTAGCTTCAATTTGAAAAAAAAAAAAAAACTATTTCTTTTAAAAATATTAGACTTGCATTGCTTTATTCTAATCTAAATAAACTTCCAAAAAAAAAAAAAAAAAGGTCTATCATATTTTAATAAATTTAAATGGATCTTACGGTAAAAATACGTAAATAATATAAAATTAAACTTTTAATTAATTTTAACCAAATTTAAATTTTTTTTGGAAATCTAATTCAATATTATTATAAAACATATAAGTAGGAATAGTTATTCCTTTTTTCATTTTTCATTCATATAAATAGTTGTTTTTCTTTTATTAAAAAAATTATTTTATGTGGCAAACATGCCTTGGGGAATAACTTCTTATACAATATTCTTAAGGAATTATACACAAATGGGCCATAAATTATTAAGGCCCGTTTGAAAAGTTGAACCAAGTTGTAATTTTAGTAAGATAAATAAATAAAATTTAGCAAGATCACAATTTTAACGCCTCATTTCTTATCCTTTAGTTGAGCTTATTGCTTTTATCTATAAGCTCACATGTACTTGTATGTTATAAGAAAATCAATAGCTTTCGTCGCCAAAAAAAAATAATAATAATAATAAAATATATATAAATATCAAAATTCTAATAGCAAATACTGCTAAAAACCAATGACTAGGGAGATCCACAAATCATTAGTTCCATTTTATTTGGTCTTAAAATCTTCCTCCTTGTGTTCTTAAATGATAAACAAACAAAATAAAAAAAAGGGAGCCATTACAATGGTTTAAAAATTCTATGATAAAAGATAATTAATCAACAAGGGGTAGTTACAATTTGTAAATATAGGTTTACAAATATTATGATAAAAGATAATTAATCAACAAGGGGTAGTTACAATTGTAAATGTAGTTGGGGAGCTACAATTCATATGGCATTCGATTTTTTTTTCCAGAATAATTCATATTCAAAATCTCTATTTTCTATAATTTGTACTTTTATAAACACAAATAAAATCGTTTTATCGCTGAAACTATCTGCTTCGTCAATAACATACGATATTTAAGAAAGAAAAAAAAATATATTTTATAAAAATATGATGTTAAAAATGTGCCGCTCTCAGAAAGTAAAACGAGAATGACGGTCCACCTTCTTCCATCACCCTCCTACTCTTACTCGCTAGATTCCAAAAATGAAAGGGGGAGTAAATAAGGTATATATTTCACAAAAATAAATAAATAAATAAATAAATATAGTATTTCTAGCCCAAGAAGTTGAAAAATGAATCTCCTCGTTAGCATCTCTAGGTGACCAAATAAATAAACATGATTGAAAAAAAAAAAAAAAAAAACCACTAATACATAGACAATACTCCACATAAGAACTAGCTTGTTTGTGTAGATTATCTCAAACATCCATTCTTTAAGAGCTCTAACAACTGCCAGAGCATCTGTGTTCGTCATTTTATAGTTTTCCTTTCTTTCATTATTTGCTTTAGAAATTACAAAATGAAATGTAGCATATTTAACAACCAACCAAAATCTAAATAAAAAAATAAAAAATAACTTTTTATGCATACCATGTAAAAACAACAACTCAATATAAATTGTTGGCTACAAAATTTTCACATACTTGCTCAAGTGGTGGTCCTTAAAATAAAAATAAGCTTTTTCTTTTGGTATTCTCCTACCCGTCATGTCTCTTTCCCACACGTGTTAAAGACTTCCATTTTTTTCTTTTGTCATACCCATTGTTTTTTTTTTTTTTTTTTTAAATCATGGAAACCAAAAGCTTTTTAATTAAGTAGAGCAAAGTCGAGTACCCATTACCCATGCCCAAAAACACACACATCAATTCTTTTATTTTTTCCATTATTATACTAAAACCATACTTAAATAAATGTGCTTAGCATTCACACAACATCTAATCATTTTAAAAAGAACCACCCTCAAAAACCTTACTTTAAGATTATTCTCTTGTTCTATCCTCAAACCCAACACCATCAGACAAACATAACTATAGAAAAATAATAAAACCCATTTTCAGAATCAAAAACAATATATTTTAACTAACCCCCAACATTTATTAAAGCTCTAAACTCATAATTAATAAAACAATCTGTTTGTCGGGTGGGGAAAAAAAATATAAAACAGTTAAAAGAAAAAGAAAAAAAGAAGTAGTGGGAGAGCATGCAGTCCGACAAAAGATCATGGTGGTCATTGTTTTTTCTCTTAGTTTAAAAAATAAATAAATAAATAAATAAAAAGGTTTTGGTTCAATTCCCATCTTACCTACCGCTTCATATATATTTACATATACATAGGTATAAATATATATTTTTTGTTGGGCGGTGGCCCTACCAAGCCCAGCAATCTTTGGGTGACAGAATATAGTTTTGCGGATTCGATTGGCTTTTTTTTGTTCAGGTTCTTCAATCGGAATTATAAGGGTTTTATTTTGTCTGATAGAAAAGAAGATAAAACTTTATGATAAAATAAAATGAGAGACTATATTATTACTTATATGCATGCATTTGAGCGTCGGTGATTGATAAGGAAGCCGCAACGAAATTGAAGCTTGTCAAACCCACGATTAACATGGGAATCTATGCCCCATATTTCTTTTTTATAATTAAAAATAATGGATCGTATTCAATTTTTTATATTAGTTTTTATTATAAAATTATATCTTTATGCTTTTGTCGTTTCTACCAATCAAATAAAATATTTAATTCTTGGTAGTTTAAAAAAAAATAATTAAAAGAACATTAATGTTCTTTCAATAGACCCCTTTTTTTTATTTTTTGCTTCCTTGTTCTTTTAATAGACTCATAATGCATTGTAGAAAATTTTAAAAAAAGAATTAAACTATAGCATTGTTTGTTCATATGACTTTAGTCCTTTAGAATATTTATTAAATTTTGATTTTTGATAAAAAGTGATATATATGGGACCCGGAAGAAACTCGTGTGCACTTAAAAAAATATATTTAAGTTTTTGGTATTTTATTTTCTTGTTCGATTCATTAAAGATGAGGAGGCGTAATTGAAGGGACTTCAATAGATGGGTCGCTCTTTATTGGTGTGTACTGATATGTCAAAGAAACCAAAAAAAAGTCGCTTTATATAGGTCAAAAGACGACCAATAAAGAAAAAAAATTAAACATTGACCCCCTTTTAAAAAAAAATAAAAAATAAAAAATAAAAAAAGATAGGGATGAATTAATTATGTTTTTCCCTGTTTAGTAACGGTAAATCAAACTTCCAAATTGAATTTCTGCATTACCTTGACAACCAACTTGTCGAGATTTCGGTTGGTAAATCGAGTGAGAGGAAAAGAAAACTAATAATTATTGTATATGAAATGAAATGTCTATTCTAAATTTTGAATTTTCATGGTCCCATATTTGAACATTTAATTGTTTATTAATTAAAATACCAAACTATGAATTTATTAACCATGCATGTACACTATCATTCCAAATTTAAACTTTTGTTAAAGGAAATAATGATTTTGCTAAGAATGGCAATTAAGATTGGTTTAATTGAATCTGTTAAAGTTAAATTCAAATTTTTCATTTTCCATATTTAAATTGTTATTCGAATTTCAAAATTTTAATTTAAAAATAATAATGATTTTGTTATTGTATTGTCTCTATTAATATGTCATTTATTTAAATTAGTGAAATATAATATAATTGAAACTTGTATGCAAAATTAAATTGAGAAAAATATTTTTCTCAATTGCGTTTTACTTTCTTCATCTTGTTAACATAGGTGGAATCCAAGAGGTTGTACAGATAGTTGAAGCTGATAAGAGATTTGAAAAGTTGACAATGTGTGTGAATGAGCTGGCTAGCTAGCTCGCACACGTGTGTGTACGTGTGTTGAGGAGGTTTTTTGGGTAACAACACCAACAACCGATGGAAGATTTAAGAAGAAGAAGAAGAAATAAAAGAAAACAATTGAAGCTGACTTTTTGGATTGTCGAGTGAGAAGTCTCTGTTCATAAGCTTACTGACCGTACAACACCATTCATGGTTTACCTGCCGAACAGCTAAGCAATCAAGCTGGGTCCCCGGTGGACAACTGTAATTGACACTATCAATTCCATCGCCATTTCATTTCCTTGAAAGGCTTCATATATATTCTTGCGTACCCAAATCCCATTGAGATCATCTTCATTTATTGCTTGTAGGGCTGACCTGACCATATACACACACACACATTATCCATACATATAAACAATTGGTCAGACGAGAATCGTTAATTAAGTTCAGGATACAGTAGGAAAGTATAATAATATCACAGAATATATATTGTAATGTGTGAAAATGTTAAGATTTACTACATTTTTACAATGTATTAAAATATTTAATACTTTTTAATTGGATATATTTAATAACGAATAAATATTAAAAGGTTATGAGCAGTTATATTTATAAGTTATACAATACTGTTATCATATTGTTTATTTCAGGAAAAAAAAATTCTCGCTCTATAAATATGTATATATATAGAAATTTTATATTGCAAACTATTTATATACGAATCGTATTCAAAATTGATATTTTTTAAATGTAAATATTAATTTTGATGTGTATAATATATAATAAAATAGATGTTTACATACAAAATGCATCGTTTAGATGCGTCCATATATGGACCGTTCATACCATTAGAGAAAAATCCTATATATATAAATATATGTATGATTCTCCATTTCCTGCTGCTGTTTTTTGGAAGGCAAAACTGTACCACCCCTTAATAGGAATTAGGACAGATATAATGGGATTGAAATCCCATCTTCTCTCTCTCTCTCTCTCTCTCTCTTATATATATAGACAGACATAATGGGATTGAAATCCCATCCTCTCTCTCTCTCTCTATATATATATATATATATGTATCTACATAAAATCTATAATACATGTACTACAGATGTGTTTATAATTAATGATCAAGATGGAAAGAAGATATTTGGTATCAAGTGTGTGTCGGCACTACCGTGCCTGAAAAATCCCCAAGGAGAGAAAATAATGAAAAAAAATAATAATGAATTAAAAGAAATAATATGGATTTAAAAAAGCTAGCCTTTGTTAGTGTACATCAACATTTTGCAAAGGCCCTACTAGGATCTCTTCAAATTTTCTTCTGCCCATCACAGCCAGAGATTTAGACAGTACTTGTAATCCTGGGAAAGCCTTATATCTTGTACCTTTCTTGTTTGTCTACCAAGTGAGCTAGCAGCAAAAATATCTTACAAATTTTGTTTTTGGTTGGAACCAACCAAAATAATAATTACCATATATTGTCTCATGGTGGCTCCGTTTCGAGTTCAATTAGGCCTACGATTATTCTTTTAGCCCTATAATTAGGGGAAAAAAAAAAGGTAAAAAAAGATTTTTTATCTCCTAATTTAATATGTTTGAGCCAAAAAAGATTTGTGCTCTTGAAAATATTAGAGAATGTCATGAATGTCAGTCTAAAACATTGGACTATTGGGAGCTCACAAAAAAAAAATTTGGTTATAGAATCGCTTAATTCGTGAATTTTGTATAATTTGATTGAAAAACAAGAAAATTAGAACGCATTAATACCAAAGAATAAGTACCGTTCAAAATATCTACATGGATAAAATTTTCTATTAGTTCTAAGGCCTGTTAATTGGTTTATGGTAAAATTTTATTCGAAATTGTTTTCTAAGAATTTGTCCAAATTTAGGTAAGAGTTACATTTTTTTTTTTTGAAATATCATTTATTATCATTTGTGATTATAGTCGACAAGTAGTAGTAAATCTAAAAAATTTAATCAAAGAGCAGCATTGAAAACAATTAAAAAAATAATAATAATAAAAAATATTTATTTATAAAGTGCATAATTAGTAATTTATATTTTCATGAACTGCTAATTTATATTTTCTATTCAAATATCATCGTGTGCATAATATTTTAATTACAGATTTTACATGTATCAAAATTGGAAACTAAAATTGATATGTTTTCCATTAAAAAAAAAATAGCTTTAATGATGGAAAGATATTTTAGATAGTATCTATCAAAATATATTCTTAAATAGTATTCTTTTCCTCAAATATGCGTAGGCTTACATGTAAATTAAGTATTTTTATATTTGATGTCAGATTAGACAAATTCATTAAGCTAAAAAGGAAAACTAAATAAAATAAGGAAACAAGAGAACAATAGATTAAAAAAAAAAATCATAATTTAAGTTGTGCCCATGCCTAAACTTGAGTGATAATTATGTAATAAATAAAAAATAACCAATAAAGATGGTTAAAAAAAAAAAATGGTTGAGAGGGCATTTGCCACTGGCCTAAATATAAACCCACCTATATGACAATTTAATTAGCTACTTAAAAGTGTTTATTTTTCTATATTAGATTTTGAATTAAAAAATATAAAAATCGTTAAATATTTTGCATAAATAAATAAATAAATGCAGTCAATCAGCAATCAATAATACTAGAATGACTAAATTTGTATATGAAATTTTAAATACCAAATAACGTAGCATTATTCTATTAGATTCACCTTTTTCATGAATGCACAATCTAGTCTTTTTGTTAACCACTAATTTTATAGCATATTGTTTATTTATTTTTATTTTTTTTGTTTTATTACAACTTGAGGAGAGGGATGTTAAGGTTTAAAATTCTGGATTTGAAAGTGTTTTCTTAGTAATTGTACCATTGAGCTAAGCGTGGAACACTTAGAGCATATTATTTGGTAAAGAAGATTTGATAAAATATATATATATATATATGTATAGTGACTCTAATGTTACATTTCAAAACTTTTTATTTTTTTTTTCCCATTTTTTCAATATTGGACACTAGCTTTTCGTTTTCAAAAAATTATATTTCCACCAAGTATCCACCAACCAAATGAAGTTTAAGGGCCATATGCGGATGGACCATTGCTTGGAAGAAAAAAAAAAAAAAAAAAGGGAAAATGCTACTTGTCATACAATTACAAATGAGAACCGTACCGCAATTTGATGGTCCAAAAAGGTTAATTTTTTAAAATTTAGATTTAAAAAAATAATAAAATAATCATATCAAAAATCATACCATTAGGACCAATGACAAATGGTAAAAATCTTGAATAAATGGTAACTTTGCAATTGATTTGTGCTTTTATGGACGATTTTTGAGAAATATAGGAAAAAACTGATTTGTGCTTTTATGGACCATTTTTGAGAAATATAGGAAAATTTAACTTTTAAAAATTAAAAATATAAAAAACACATGAGTATTATTTCGATGTTTCCCATCATAAATGTGATCCCCACAAAAGGCAGCTTCTTTAAGTAGTAAAAAAATAATGATTTAAAAAACAAAAAAAAAGGTAGCAACGAAATAAACACAGAAAAAAAGAATAATGCATAAACTCCATCTCTTCCCCCCGGCAATTAATTCCCTTGAATTTAAATAAACTATCGAACCCATAAAGTAACGAGGAAAGCGCAAACGACATGAAAAATAAAAAATAATAAAAAATAATAATAATTAAATTGGAAACCGGAAATAAAACAGTTTACCATAAAAAATCGATTGGCGATTGATCGCCTAAACTTAAGGAATGTTCGCTGATGGCCACAAACATCCACGGAATAAAATTAATTTTTTTATTATTCAACGCAACGCGCACACAAACACACACCCGCACCACACGTAACACCCCCCAAATTCCAAATAAAAATTCCACCTCTATTTAAACCCCTTTTGCTCCCCCTTCCCATCTTCATCAACCACATCACTCTTTCTTCACTTCTCCAGTCTAAATACTCTCTCTCTCTCTCTCTAAAAAAAAAGCTTTTAAAGTGCAAAAATGGCGGCAGTCTCTGAATTCCCCATGCTCACCTGCATTGACTCGAATTACGAAGTTGATAAGCTCACCTACGAGATCTTCTCCATCCTCGAGAACAAATTCCTTTTCAACTATGACCAATCTAACCCTAAGCACATTTCCAACCCAACCAAACTCCACAACAATGACAATGACATGGTCAAATCGGCAAAACACGACAACACCGGAAAAGTCAGAATTCTCAGCATCGACGGAGGCGGTGCCACCGACGGCATTCTCGCCGCCAAATCCCTCGTCCACCTCGAATCCTGCCTTCGCCGGAAATCTGGCAATCCTAACGCCTGCATTGCCGATTTCTTCGATGTCGTCGCTGGCTCCGGTGCCGGCGGCATACTCGCCGCTCTTTTGTTCACTCGCGGCAGAGGAGGCGGACCTGTTTTCACCGCCGATGAGGCGCTGAATTTCCTCGTCAAGAACCGGAGGAAAATCTTCAGGTCGTCTAAGGCGGGACTTTTCCGGCGGATTTTCGGGTCGGGAAAGGCGGTGCAGAAGCTGTTCCGGAAAACTTTCGGTGACTGCACGATGAAAGACACGCTGAAGTCGGTTTTGATCCCCTGCTACGACCTCTCGTCCCGTGCGCCTTTCTTGTTCTCCCGTGCTGATGCGCTGGAAATGGACGGCTACGATTTTAAGATGAGCGATGTGTGTGCCGCCACGTCGGCTGATCCGACTTCGGTGGAACCCGTCCAGATGAGGTCGGTTGACCAGAGGACGAGAATCGTGGCCGTTGATGGAGGAATCGCGATGAACAATCCGACGGCTGCGGCTATCACTCACGTTTTGAATAATAAGCAGGAGTTTCCGTTATGCAAAGGCGTAGAGGATTTAGTGGTGATGTCGCTTGGGAACGGTGAATCCTCATTTGGATTCGGAAATGAGACCTGTTCGCCGTCGGCGTCAGGGTTTGTGAGAATCGCCGGTGAAGGAACTTCCGACTTGGTAAAGAATTTTTTTTCTTTTTAACATTTCTTTTAATAATATTTGTACAGTAATAATTAAAAACATGAAAAGGAAAAAAGAAAAAAAAAAAGAAAAAGAATTAGTACATCTTTTTTAATTAAAATACCACAAAACTCCTTTCAAAATATGCGAATATGCATATCATATTATGTTAGGTTCCAAAACTAAATATATGCTATTGATTTATGCACGGTGGTTGGGAGGGACATGATAAAAGTGCCACCAAACACTATATATTAAAAATAATAATAATAACAGATGATAGTATATTGTCGGCAGGAGAATAAGTTTAAACTAAGAAAATTACATAAGAGGACAAAAAAATATTTGCTGCTTTCTTTTTTTTAATATATTTGGTACTTTCCTTTTATATAATTTTTTTTTTTAATAAATTTTTATAGGTAGATCAGTCTGTTTCGATGGCATTCGGAGATTTTCGTATGACAAATTATGTACGAATTCAGGTAAATAAATTTTTTTTTTCAAACAATTTAAATATTTGATAGACAGTCCAAATTACAATAGAATAATCTATGGTCCATGTACTCGCAATTAATTAACAATTGTAAATAATTTCAGGCAAATGGAGTGATGGCCAATAAGAATGGTGGTTTGGAGAAGATAGACATAATGGAGGCTACAAAGGATATGTTGGCACAGAAAAATGTAGAATCCGTACTATTTCAAGGGAAGAAGATTGCACAAAGCTCAAATTTGGAGAAGATAGAAGTGTTTTCTGGAGATCTTGTAAAGGAACAAGAGAGAAGAAAAACCAGCGTGTTAAGAACCGTGGTGCTGAAGCAAATGTCGCCGTCTCCAAGAACATCCTCTGCTTCAACTTTATCTACCCTGTCATCCAACTAAATTGGAAATAAATGACAAAATAAAAAAGAAATTACAGATTTGGATTATATTAGTTCAGTTAGTATATATGCATAGGCAGCCACTCGTGATGGAACAAACACATCTGAGTATGAGCTGAACTGAGCTAAGCTACATAAGATTTTTCTTTTTTCTTTTTTCTTTTTTTTTCTTTTTCTTATTTCTGATGGAAAGTTAAGCTAAATTTATTATTATTATTATTATTTTTTGTGGAGAGCTAAGCTATAAGTTAAAAAGTACCATTGAGTTCAATTTCATTTTTTTCAACAATGTTTGTTAGTTGATTGTATACTTATGAATATTTGGAGTTGTTTATGTATACAAATTATAGTGGAGGCATTTGTTGCAAATTGTTACCTGTCTTAAAGTTACCGTGATTTTTATGTGATGTTTTCCTTTTCTTTTCTTTTTTGATTTAATACACTTTGCTACCATCTAAGTTTTGACCTATTTTTATTTTTATTTTAGATATTTTAATTATTATTAGTAGTTTCCAATTGAGACTTTCTAGTTTTCAATTTGTTTCAATGTTGGACTAATCTTGATTTTGGTAATAGAATGATTAGAATCTAAAGAAGTTCTAACGCCACATCATTCACTTTTAACCTCCACTTGTTACATCCAATTCCAAGCTCACAATGACAACAGAGAAAAGCAGTAAAATTTTTATCCTAAACCAATTTCGAATAGCTAGCTTTGGAAACCAAACAACTAGTCACAAAATTCGAACTCACAAATTTTAAAACACATGCCCTGGTGTGGCTTTTACTTCAACAACATAATTATTGAAGTTTACAAGACAATTAGGAAAATAAACAAACAAGTAATATATCAGTGAAACCTGTACTTTGTATTCAATGGTTAATGAATTGTGTACAAAGGGCTGATCTATTTTTACACACAAGTTTTTGTACAACAATATCTCTCAGATCCATGTATATGAATATAGGATCTAAACCGATACACATTTTAATCTCTCTCGTAACAAAAAATAAAAATTTTAGAACTAACACATCTACAAATTATTCAACATCATCAATACTAATATTTCTAATATTCTCTCACCCCTCAAAGTGACTAGAGATTCAATCGTGATCGTCCTGGATCTACGAAACTGAAAATGTGGAGTTTCCGGTTATTCTAATCTTTGTCACACTAATGCCTTGTTAATCAATTTATTGAATTATACTTTTATACTTGACAATTTCTAACAAAACGGGGAGAACAGTAGTCTATATTCTTTCCGATTTGACTTGTATTTGTGTGGTGGCACGGTAATATCCACTAATCATGCAAAAATAAAAGCCAAGATTTTGTTTTTTTTTTTTTGTTTTTTTTTTTGTTTTTTTTTTTTCAACCAAGCCAAGTATTGTGAGGGAGACATTGCAAATCAACAAAGAAACCTCAAACCCACGGAGAGTTTAGGTTTAATTAAGGTACTCACATACACATATTAGTACTTTGAAAATACCTAATACATGTTAGACACAATACCTGATATACATAATAAATATATAATAAATCCACATCATACTAGTTTAAACTTTTAGGATCAATGATAATTCAATATGATATCAGAGTATAAAATTCTAGAAACCTATGTTCGAATTCACTACCATCACATTACCACCAATTTAAAATCCTGATACTTGTAAGGATCAAATTTGACTTACAAGAGAGGGCCCATTTTAGAATTAGTGATAAATCCTACTAGCTTAAGTGATAATTCAACAATACATATCTAGTATGAGTTGGAAACTAACAAACTATTAATCACATATATAGTATTTTCAAATTGCATAATATAACCATCATGAATGAAATATAAGGTTTCACTTTGGGGACCTTGTATATTAGATTTATTTCCCTTTCAAATTGTCTTAGAAATGGCCATTGACCTGTTAAAAAATGGGATACTTTCATCGAATAGGACACTTTAAAAAGGTGGTTTTTGACATGTTCAATATGCATAAATTTTAATTCAAACCTAGCTTACAATTTAATTTTTTTTTTAATGAGAAATTATTCAAACTTAAAGAATATAAATCTCATGATTGAATTGGCTTGAAAATCATTCATTCCTGTTATAATTGACACTTCACATTTTCAATGCACTTGAGATCAAGCTTTATCACTCAAATTTCATATATTTCATTTCGTTTTATTATTATTATTATTTTTTGGGTATAAAGGGGCAGAGCCCTAAACCATAAAAAAATAAAAATAAAAATAAAAAAAAATAAAAAAAAAACCTACCTAACAAATCTAACACTATCTTTGGACTTATGGAAAGAAAGAAAAAGGAAGGAAAATATATAAATTGATCCTTTTATTTCAACTAGCTTCGTTTTTCTCTCAAAATTGATCGGAAAAGGATGAAAAGGAAAAAAAATTAATAAATATTTTTTAGTGTTTCAAATTTACCCTCTTTTATTGTATGAAAATATTTATTATTTTTCATATCATTTTTTTTTTCATTTACTAAATATTCAAACAACAATTATCAATAAACATTTTCCTTTTCTTTATTTATTAAACTTATTATTTCTTTTCCATTCCTCCCTTCAATCCTAACATAAGTAGGAGAGCTTAATTTTAAGTTGATTTTTAACGTCTTTAGTTAATACCGAAGCTAAGTGTACAACATTTTGCATTTGTCAATCCTAATGTTTTTATGCTAACATTTTTAATATATATATAGTCAGGATAAAGTAAGATTTTTAATATAAAGATTAACATAAAATTTTTATCTTTCAGCTATTAAATCATATGAAGAGTCTAAAATTAAAATTATATTTATTAATTATTAAATTCTGATATGATTTATTTTCTCTAAATAAAATTTTAATATGTTCTAAACACATATTTGATATATTTTTTTTAATTTTTGATGTAATATAATGACCTTAAAAATAAATTTTAATTTGATAAAGTAAAAAATATCTTTCTCGTCAATGTATATAAACCCTTTGAAAGCCTAATTTTCTTTTGAATTAGTAACAAAAGGAGGACAGAAAAAAAGGCTACCCCTTAATTAAGAAAGAAAAAGAAAATAAAATTTGAGATGCCCTGTCCGAACGTGCGTCCGACCTCTTTATTTTTTTATTTTTTATTTTTTTTAAGGGGAAGTGCATCCCACTCTGATTATAGTATTTTCTATATTAAAATATTAGTTTCAATCCCGTATATAATTGTACATAATCTCCTACTAGTGGCATAAAAATCTAGTATAAGGATTATTGCAGTTTTATGCTTGTTGATTAATGGTTATACCATTAATGTCTTTAATTTTCAAAAATAGCAATTTAAATTTAAAATTTTTTAATTTGCTATAAATTGATTTAATTTAATTTGATCAAACAAATTAATAATGATTTTGTCTACTTTCCTTTTCTTTTCTCACAAACTTTTGTTGCTTTTAATTCCGTTGTAATAATAAATTTATAGACAAAATTGTTATCAATTTATTTGATCAAATTGAAAATTAAAATAATTTATAATAAATTGAACAATTGAGAACTAAATCTCTACTTTTAAATTATTTTACTGTTTTACCACTGTCCACGTGCACTAAAAAGCTTTACGAAGCACAGTGTTGAGAGACACAAGATTGGTGTTCTCATGGGCCCCGAAAATATACAATATTATTATTTTTACTTTAAAAAAAAGTTGATTATTCTCTCATTTTAAACCGTTGCATTATTGCTAATAGGCATTTTAAAGAAGTTTTATCAAATTATAATTTTTTTAAAAATACTTATTGAACATACACATATTTAACAATGATAACATAGACGATGAAAAAATGTCTTCAAACATTATTCAAATTTATAGCAAAAGCAATTTTTAGAAAGACTATTAGCTTTAGTTCCTGACCAATATATATATATATATAACTTGTATATTTGGTGTTACCCAGACTTAGAGGCAATATGATTGGAAGCAATGTTTAGACTTAAAGCTTATTCCCTATTTAAGAACTAGTTTTAAATAAAAAGCTGGAGGTAATTTTTCATTACTTTATGTATAACCATTGCTAATGGTAAGTATAAATATGTTTAACAAGTGTGTGAAACTTGCTAAAAATGCTCATTAGTAATGCAATGGAGTGAGAGTGAAAAGGTAATTAACTTGCATAGCAAGCGAAAACATTATTTTTTAAGGTTGGAAACATCCAATCCTGCAAGTTAAGTTATGGACGACCCCATATATGAAAGAGAAGATTTATATGTATCTTTTGAAAGATTGCATTATTATTATTATTATTATTATAACACAATATAAACCTTGTAGTTGTCACACATAGTAAAAATGCAATCATGTTGACTTGATGTCTAAGCCAAGTATAAGTTTTCCATTTTCCACCACTTGATAATCTAATGTAGTGGATCCTTCAATTCCAAGCACCTGTGAAATTCTCCGTTAACATCAAAAGTCAACTATATGTATATTTATATATATTTTTTTATTTATTACATAACACATAATATATATATATATATATATACGGAAATTTTATGGTGAGGACGGTCCGTATGAGAACCGCAGTATTAGTGATTGTTTTTCATAGTATTAATGATGGTTTCTTAAAAAATCGTCACCAATACTATAAAAAATCATCACCAATACTATAATCTGCATGAGGACCATCCACATCATAAATGGACTATACATATATATGTATATATATATTTATATATATGTATATATATATTTATATATATTATGTGTTATTACGTTTAACATGTGTTGTCACTGAGATATAACCCAGGAGACGTAAGGAAGCTAACTGAAAACGAAAATGTACCAATATAAAGACTCATTGACATTCACACATGGCTACAAATATGGACTTTTTTAGATTTTATTGAAAATAGTTTTCTTGAAAAAACAAAAAAAAAACTTTAAATCAAAACAATTGTAAAGTTCTCACCAATAAAAAATTGTCTATTTTGAAATTTAAAAGTTTCTAATTAAACTTCGTGTATATTCTGCTTCGCTATTCTACCGTTGGTGTTGGGTTGAACCATTAAATATCATACTAAACTTGCTAACCTTTCTAAATACTAAAAGTATTTATTATTACAAAAAAAAAAAAAAATACTAAAATTATTTTTTGTTGAATTAATTAAAATAGCGTTTAAAGTATACCATTACAATGTTTTATTTACTTTGATATTATTGATAACACCATTTTTTTATTCGCTAAAAGTATTGATAACATCATTCAAAATATAGGTAAAAAGACTTAAAAATGTACAATTCACATATATCTTTTTAATTAAATACATTTTAATGAATTCACTTCACTTTCACAAGCAATTTTTTTAAAATAGGTGATTTCTTAAAAAGAAAGATAACCAAAAGAATGCTTTAAACTGCTTTTATCTTTTTAAAAGTGATTTTAAATATTTTAAAATCACTCCAAAACATGGATTAAAAATTGATAAAATTGAAATATTGAAAAAAATAAAAAAGATCATATATAAACAAATGTTAACAAATAACAGAATGTATTTTCACTAGAGCAGAGTGAAAAAAAAAATATATATATATATATACTTTTCTTTTTTTTATTGAAACTATTTTCCAGCTTTTTTTTAAAAAAATTTTGCCCACAAATATCGGTTTCTTTTCTTTTCTTTTAAATATATTATTTTTTTGATTATTATTTTTGAATATATATATATATATATATAGAGGAGTACATTGGAAGAAAATTAAAAAAAATTAATTCTACAGAGTACGGACTACGAATACAAGTGAAAAAACAAGGGGAAAAAAAAAAAAAAGGAAGAGAAAAAAAAAAAAATATATACATGAAAGCCGCCCTTCTGTCTTAAAACTGCCTCCACTCTAGGACCAACCACTCTACCTCTCTCTCTCTATCTCTCTCTCTCTCTCTCTAAACTCCATAAACAATGGTCGATACTCAGATCTGAGCTCTCTATGCGCTCCGTTGCTCCAAACTCGCGTTGTTTCTCAACTCGGAGTCCACTAAATTGTACGCCTTTCTCTCCTGCTACTTATTCGTATTCGTATGCTCTGTTTGGTTGCTTAGAAAATGCGGGCTGAGGAACGAGGAAAATTAGTCTTTTGAACTCTTTAGAATTCTTATTCTTTTTGAGCTTCGAGAAAATAACTGTTTTCGCTCATCGTGTTGTTATTTTTTTTTTTGGGTCAAGGTTCGTTTATCATCTCCCCCATATTTCTCAGCAACCAAGTACTTTGTTTGATTTGATTGTATTTTATTTGCTTTATATGTAGTGACATTTAGTGTAGAATTTCTAGGTTTGGATAAATTTATCTCTATACTTGTGTTATATGCTTTAAAAATTAAAATATAAGAATTGCAGAAGAATAAAGTGAGAATATGAGCGCTATTGCTCTTCGTCATTTTGAATATATATATATACATATATATTTGTCGAACACAGAATTAAATTTAGTGAAAATATGAGTGCTGAGCCATGATAATGGTTTAGGATCAGTAGGTTGGAGTTGTTTTTTTTTTCCCCCCCCCCCTCAATAATGATGCAAATAGTGAAAACGCTCGGTTTTCTTTGACAGGGTATGAGTGTTGGTGTATGAGATGGATAGAGAGGCTGTTTAGATTTAAGAATGATTTAAATGGATAGTTGAATTGCTAGAAAACTTGACTCTCAACGAAACTTGAATTGCAGAAAATTTTGAGGGACGTAAATTGACCAATGGCAAGATCACGATCCCATTTCTCAAGTCAAGATTCATCGTTGTCACCCACTGCTGTTAGATCGCGGGAATTGGAGGGTCCACCAAGATGGATTGAGTATTTGGGTCCCGAAATGACATATAGAAATCCCGGTCTTGATGCACAGCTTCAAAGTTCAGTTGGGTCCAATAAGGGTTTGAATATGCAGTGGGTAGTGCAACTCACTATTGTTGCCAAAGGTCTTATGGCTAAAATGTATAGGTTGAATCAAATATTGGACTATCCGGATCCTGTTAGCCATGTATATTCAGAAGCCTTTTGGAAAGCAGGCGTGTTTCCCAACCATCCAAGAATTTGTGTCTTACTCTCAAAGAAGTTTCCGGAGCATTTTAGCAAGTTGCAACTTGAACGTGTAAGAATTGAGTGTTCTTCCTTTCAAATGTTGATTATTTTCTTTGGTGTCAATTATGTAGGACTTGGTAAACTCTGTTTCAGGTTGATAAGATTGCTTTGGATGCTTTGCAAGACAATGCAGAACTTCATTTACAAAGTTTGGAACCATGGATTCAGGTAAACAGATAGTGCTTTTGTTTCCATGCAGACTTTTATTTGCGCATATTTCTATATTAAGCTCTTGGATTATTAGTTTGCCAGTGTCTAATGCTATAATTATTAAACTAAAATATGGACAACTATTAGTGCATGCCAGATATAATTGTATTTTTCATGTCTAGAATAAGATGGGTTTAATTCTACTGGTATTCAGAATTTTTTCTAAATAGGTGTAGGTATTTACCATTACTCTATTAGTTTAGTGTGATGTCTAAATTTAGAATGGTGGTGTCCCTGTGGGCTTATGAAAGTTGGTTTATGGTGGTTCTGTGAATGCTGAAGATGGTTGAGCTTGTTGGTGGGTATAATTGATGTTTATGGTGGCTTCTCATTTCCTAGTAGTTAGTTCTTTGTTGTTCAACAGACAATTTATAAGCTAGTAACCAGTAGGTCGAGGCACAGTCAGATCTAAGAAAATTGTTGAAGCTCAAGTTTGATGTCTATTCATGCTGTATTAAACCTGAATTGGTCAGTTTAGTTGGGATCCTTTCAGTTAATAAATTATAATGTTTATCATTAAGATAAAGGAACATACCTCAATACTATCATTTTGTTCTGGTTTGTTTGATGGTGTTTTCAGAATTCAGATAAAAGAATAAGTTGTGGATGAAAAATTTCTATCATATGTTTAACACTTGCATGTTTATAGCATGACCTTGTTAAATTATGTAATGTAGATGTTAATAGAAAAAGGGCCACAGGTTCCTTAACCTTTTTCCCAAGGAAAAATATTCACAATCAAGTTAACTTTCAACTGCATTATTCCTATCTCGAGCATTTGACTGCTTGTTATTAGTCTTCCTTATCTCTTGTCCTTCAATAATTTTCTCGTTATTCTCTTCAAGTCTAGTTAGAGATGACCAGACTCTTGTATTTTAGATATTCATTTATTCAATTTACAATGAAATCCTATTTATGTTTCTATAAATAAAAACTGAAGAAAACAAGAATTACATTGTATTCCTTTATTCGGTTGCATTCAATTTTTGAAGCTTCACTTTCTGTTGTTTCATTGGTTGTGGTTACAGTAGGAACTTTTGTTTGTTTGAAGGTTTCACTTTTTGTTGTGTTAAGAAATGGTCTTTTAGATTAGTCTCATTGTCAGATAATTGCTTTAAATATTTGCTTCGTTTTAGTTTAGCATATAGATTAATAGCTTTTCTTTGTTAAATCAGCTTCTTCTTGACTTGATGGTGTTTCGAGAACAAGCTCTAAGACTTATATTGGATCTGAGTAGTACTGTCATTACCTTGTTGGTGAGTATCAAAGTCACTTCTCTTTTCACTTTGGTATAATATTTTGCTCATGACATAAGGACGCTGCACTAGTTTGTGCTTTAAAGTTCATACCAGGTCATAGACAAATGACCTTTAAAAAAAAAAAAGGTTCTATTAATGAGGTATTCTTCCATAAATGTTCCCGCAATTGCTCATTGGACCTAGGGAAAAAAAAAAAAGAAAAGTAAAACAAAACAGAGGCTAAATTAGTCCTGTAGATGAATAAAAATTTGTGAACAATAGGTTATTCTAACCAGTAAATCTTATATACTTTTGGGAATGCATTTATGGTTATGTGTTGTGCTTGCAACATTGTAAACTTCAAGACAAAGCATTGACTTCCTAATCCATACACAATGCAGCTGGTACAAATAGTTAACCTTTGGTTAAATATATTTATGCCAGACTTGGATAGAGAAAGAGAAGAGGAACATGAGAATATGATGAAAGGAGGTGGAGAATTAGGAGGAAATAAATGAAGCGGATCAGATAGATATAGAGAAATGCAAAGAAATCTAAATGGGAGAAAGTATTCTATAATCAAGTCAGTGATCTGTCTTTAAGGACCCTATTTTATAAACAAGAAATCCTATCCAAATAGGAAACTATAAAATAATCTGATAACAAATCTAAGAGGGAATAAGCTCTGAAAGTCCCTAAAGTACTAATGTAATAAAAACCTCAGATAAAACGTAATGTAAATAAAATATCATGTTTCTATTCTGCATCACTCTCTCTGGGTTGAAGAACTTGAATCTAGAGAGCTAAAGCTTGTGGTGCAGTTGAAGTTTTCATGGTAAAACATCAACTTAACTTTAGGAATATCTTCACTCGTGATAAAATTTGACTAGAAGCATACATACATGCATGAAGCCAAAAAAGAGATGAAGGTGCCTCTAACACACTTGGAAACCACACTGGATGCTCAGTAATACCTAGGTGCAACTGCATATAAAACAATATATAAAAAAAAATGGGAAAGAAAAAAAATGATGAGAAGGATGAATTATTGGGGGTACAAAATTTTTTTTGTAGATCAGTGTTACCTGACTTCGAAAGGGTAGATGAAAGCTTAAATATTTGTAATGCACTTCTTTTCCGAGCAGGCATTCTATAGTATACATCTTTTGGTCATTGTATTTGAGAGAAGTAGATAGTTATAATGGTTAACATGTCCTGAATGTTGAAATAGAAATATTTGCATGGTTTTCCTTCAGCCACTGGTGACAAAGACATTAAGTTTATGTTTCCATATGATATCTCTAATAACTTGGTGCAGTATATTGCAGCCCCACCAGAACTCGCTTATACTACATGCATTTATGGATCTCTTTTGCTCCTTTGTCCGTGTTAATCTTTTTGCTGAGAAGGTATGTTAACCTTTTGTGTTCTTTTATTTCTTGTTTCTGTAAGAGCTTTTACTTGCTTTGTCTTAGCAGTTTTTACTTACAGTTCTCAATGCTTGTCAAAACACATCTGCTTTTAGAATCACTAATATAATTGTTTATGATAGATGCCAAGGAAGATGATGCTTCAAATGTATAACCTTTTGCATGCAATCTCAAGAAGTGACCGAGATTGTGATTTCTATCATCGGTAAGATCATCTTATATTTGGTAATTATCTTTGTTGATTCTGCTTGACGGGCTGTTTTTAGTGGTTCAAGTTTGCTTATCTCTAACTCATGAATTTGGTTGATAGGAACCTATATGATAGCACCCATTTTCTTTCATTCTTGTAATTTATTAAAATGTTTGAATGAATATACAATTTTCTTAGTAGTGAATGCTGGCTAGAGATATCTGTTTTTTGGTATTAAGATCTTGAATAAAAATGTTTAACCCTTCTTAAATGCAAGGATAGTTTGGTATTTTAAATAGTATTGGTTAAGTTTAGAAACCAATGGGTTCATGCCCCCAAAACCATTGGATTACCCAATCTAACCCTGCTTCCTCCACCAACCAGGACCAAAATTTAGGAGCCACTACATAGTGAAGGAATAAATGGTCAATGGATTCATTGTTTTTACCGCACATTTTTTTTTTTTTCTTATATCTAGATGGAGACAGAGAAGTCAGTATTCTTGTATGTAACATATCACATGTATTTATCTTGCCATGCACAAAAAGCCAAACAAACACTTTAACCGTAGTTGGTTACATACACGTGCTTTCCAAATTATGTCAGAAGGCTAAAACTATTAGAGAAGTGTCATCAATGAGGAACAAATAGGAATTTTAAGAAAATGCTTTTGATGAACCTAATTTCCATACTCTTCTATCAAACTTATTTTGGATTTATGCTCACCTTTTCAAGAACACTCCATAAGAAACACAATTCAGCGACTTCTCTATCATTTAGATTGCTCAAAAACAATCATTTTTAATTGTAACATGTTTTGGATATGAAATGTGTGGGGCATGGCCAAAAAAAAAACAATTCTATATTATAAAATTATAAATAAATATATATTTTCTGAAACTGTTCATACATGTTAAGGTCCCCCCTTCCAAAACAGATAAAAAAGGAAAAAAAAAAAATTTGAAAATCTGCATCCTGTCTTAGCCTTTCTGTTTCTTAAACAAATTTAACATGTCAAATGCTACGTTTAACCTCAATTCTCATGCCATGTCTGATAAGAGAAGAATTATTATTTTGGACTCATGTGAAATGTTAAAATAGTTGGATGCACGAAATGTTCTTGCCACATGTTGATGCATGTTATTGCTTACCATTGTCTCTCGTTTGGTTTTTGCAACAGCCCATTTAGGAAATGTTTGGTTTTCATGGATTATTCTTTGGGCAACATTTATAGATAATTTGTAGCACTCAAGTGTGTTTTCACATGCTTATTCTTACTTGGATGTAGGCTCTTACGAATTTATTTTTCTTATGACAGATTGGTTCAATTTATAGACTCTTATGATCCACCGTTAAAAGGATTACAGGAGGATCTAAATTTTGTGAGCCCTCGTATTGGAGAGGTTAATCTCATGCTTTCATTTATGATTATGATTTTGATTCAGGTTTCAGTACTCATCTTGTATGGTAATATGAAATGTGAGTTAAAGATTTTGGTTAAGTAGAATTGTCGTGGTGCATAGGAAAAATGTGAGTTAAAGAGTAAAATTTTCAACGACTTTTCTGTGCCCTATATTTTGTCCCTTTATTTGTTTTCAATGGATACATTCAGTTTTAACATTTGTTTAAATGTTGGATTATAATATAGCAAAGACTAATGGGGATTATGAGAGGGTGTATTATGAATCTTAGAGCAAAATAGAGACCCTAACTTAGAAATATCCCAAAAACTTTTAAAAATAAAATACTTTTTTTTTGTTCCTTTACTATGTCCATATAATTTTACTCCTGAATGAAAAGATTTGCTATGCTTTTACAAAGCATGTCTTGTCGTTAGGCAACTTAAATTAATAAATTTCGTACCTTGAAAATGGTCACAATAATCATAATAATTTCTAGGAACAACTCTGAATTTTACAAAATTTTCAATATATCATAGAAATGATTGAAAAATAATTGAGAGGTTAACAAGTCTTTGGATAGAAAAATTTAAATTGCATGCATCTATAATTTTTTTAATTAAAAATTCAAAAATTAATTTTATACAATTTTGAGATTGTGCGAAATCAAATTTCTGGTCCAAAACTGAAACTATAGGGACTTAGCAGACAAATATATTTTCTAATTATTTTATTTTTAATCTTTTTGGATGATAATAGTTTTCAACCATCTGTTTTCCCCCAAGTATCATACTAGGCCATCCGTTTAACTTGTTCACATTAATTTCCATAGCTTTGATTGTCTCTGTTATGTATTATCCTATGTAGAAACAAATTTCTAATTTGAAGGCCTTGATTGAGAATAATGAAAATATAGGGCCCAACAATAATATTTGTGTAACAGTATATCTGAAGGGTACTTCACCCTAAAAGGTATGGTTAAAATATTTGGCAGGATCATAGCATCTTCCAATTTCTATTCTAACTATCTAATTATAAATTGAAATAGCATTTGACAATTTGTTAATAAATGTACAATAACATCTAGGAAGATGGAAGGATTGATTTCGACAACCAACCAATAGTATTGGAGAATATATATAAAATAATGAAATTTCAGATTTTCTTTTTCAGGTATTGGAGGCAGTTGGTCCTATTATTTTCCTATCAACAGATACGAGGAAGCTTAGAAATGAGGGTTTTTTAAGTCCATATCATCCACGCTATCCGGACATTCTGACAAATTCTGCTCACCCTTTGGTAGCCACTGTTACTTTTTCAAAGAAAGATAGATTGACCATCTTTCTTCTTTTACTTACTAAGCTAGTTAGCTTATTAACGAATTTCAACTCGCTGGATTTCATTGTTCTTTACACATGCAGAGAGCTCAGGATCTAGCAAATGTTACATCCTATCGAGAGTGGGTATTGTTTGGGTATCTTGTTTGTCCTGATGAACTGCTTCGTGTCACTAGCATTGACATTGCCCTGGTAAATCCTAGCACATTGTATTTGTCTCGATAGATATGAAATAATTAATATTTTAAAAATAGCATATATCAAGAGGAACAATGTTTATGAACTTTAGATATTGATATTATTGCAAAGATGTCTTATGACGCAGCACATAAAAGTGTTAGCTTCCATAAAATATGGTGTTTAAAAATTGTGAGGTTGGTGTTACTTCCATGATATGGGTTTTAGGGTCGTTTTGACTGTCATGATAATGGATGCTTAACATGGGGAGATAAGGCATTCTATAATAATAAGGATGAATTAGAATGGTAATCTGTTTTAAAAATTGAAACATTTATTTTACTGTGTCCTGAAAACTGTTTCTAGTAGTTATTTTGTAGGAGCAAATAAAGGATTCAGAGTTATAATTTGGTTCTATATTGGGTCAGTTTAAATCTGATTCTGATTAATTGTTTACGGAGTCTAAGTAGGTTTTTCCGATGAAAATTGTGAAGAGTCCTCTTATGCTTGAGGACTGAAGTGAGGAATAGAAAACCTGTGGTTGTAGGAATTAGAAAATTGGTTTAAGTTGCCTTAGAACTTTCTGACTGTCTGGTGTTTTCCATGGTTGTATGTTTTATCAAAAGATCAAAATCATAAATAAGCTTCTTTGTCTAGTTCCAAAATATTTATGGTTAGAACTTAACTTTTCTTAATTGCTCAAGCTAGTAGGAGGTGGGTCGATAAGGATTTATGTTTTTGAACACTCTCTTCACGTGTGGCCCACTTGACGTGTTAGGCATGCCTTTTTTTGGGCTGCATATTAAGCCCCAACAGGTGGACATGTTTTGTAGAATTATAAATGATTTTGGTGGAGTTACATATGGAAGCATATATTTTAGCAGCTCATGTACCATGTTAAAATACAAATTTTCCTTTGAAGAGAATGGTTTATATATTCCTAAAGCTTAATCTATTGGGAAGTGAGTCCAACAATTTGTATCTTCTATATCTCAAACTAATATAGATAGTTAATGCTGTCTTTTACATGTATTAATGTCCAGTAATGAGAAATAAATTGGTTCCTACACATTCTACATGATTGTCAGTTAATCAACAGAAATAATGGTTAATTAAGATTTGAACATAAGAGTAGACAAACAACTAAACTCTAATTCTATATTAAGTTACCATCAACGTCAAAAGCTTAAGATTTTAGGAAGTATACCCAATTATGTATATCAAGCTAATACGATACACATTTAACATTTGTATTGCTATCTTCATCCTCTTCTACCTCTATTATTTTGTCCCATATATTATACTCATTATATGGTAATATAGTAAGCTATGCGAAGCATTTGGTATTTTCAATTCTGTGGTCAAATCATTTTAAATTATCATGCATCATCTGTTTCATGTTTGTGGTTTTCCTACTATTAAGATGTTTCTAAATAATAGAGCATAGTATGCCCTACTTTCTCATGAATATGATGAAATGGTACAGTACAATCCAACTTGCCAAACAAGCCTAGGTCTCCCTCACATTTATAGAAGCAGGTTTGAAATTTTGAAGTTACAATAATACCTTTTGTGAGTACTCCAAAGGAGAGTCATATCGTCTTCCTATCTGATCGCTTATTATCTTTTTTCCTGATCTTTTGTTTGCTAAAATTAACCTGAGTACTGACTGCTTTTACTATAAAAACTTAAAGTGTATCGTGATTGTTCAATATTATGTTACTTGTTTCCTGACCTTTGTCTCCCTTTTTGTTGGTCCTGGATTTCAGGTTTTACTTAAAGAAAATCTGGTTCTTACATTATTTAGGGATGAGGTAAAATTTGTCCTCTATTTGCTGTCAGTAAACCATGTTCTTAATATGCACTGAATGACTGTTGTGGTAACCTTAAACATGTAGTACATACTTCTGCATGAGGACTATCAGCTATATGTTTTGCCACGCATTTTAGAATCAAAGAAAATGGCGAAATCAGGACGTACAAAGCAAAAAGAAGCAGATCTGGAATATAGCATTGCAAAGCAGGTTGAGAAAATGATAAGGTATAAACTATTTTTATTATTTCCATATTTTTAGCCTTAAATGTAAAAGACTAACTGGAACTTACAACAGAGGGTATCAGAAACAAAAACAAATGAATAATTAAAAGAAAAACTTTTAATGGGAAGCTACAGTTCTGCAACTGTCTTTCAAGTTGTTAATCACCTTGTTATTTCCTGCTTTTGACATATTTTCTAGAACATATATGTGAACTGTTCTGATCTTGTATGTGAGCAAATTTTTCCTTTTGGGATTTTTCAGAGGGGCTTTTGGACTTGTATTAATCTTGGGAAAACCCATAAGCCTAGGGGCTACATTTGATCTTAAAGTTAATGCTTTTGTGAACAAATTTTGGGCTTGAACTTGTAGAGAAATAAATATTAAACCCTGTTTCTGCATTTATCTCATTACTTTGCATAAAGTCCTACAAGTGTAAGACAAATAGCATTGTTGTTTTCTGTTATTATATTAGTCCAAATTATTTTTCTTTCTTCTTATTATTTATTTATTTTTAGAAAAGCAAAGAGGTGTAGAAATATAGGGACAGAATGATGAATATTAAGAATTGGTAACCACTAAATCAGCAACAACAACTAATTTTTTATGTAGATTCTCGTATGCATTGTACCAGAGTAAAATATCCTCTGTAATGTCTCAAATATGCTTCAATATGACTTAAACCCTGTTTGGTATTACTTCTTGGGGTCCCAAAAACAATTATAACATAATTTTGCTAACTTTTAAATGCTTTATAACTCCATTATGTTATAATCATGGTAATTTTGAAAAGTGTGTGACGGGTTGCTTCCTAAATTTGATCCCCATATAATCAAACCTCTTTTCCAATAGAGGGTTTAGAATTCCACCATATCCTTATTAAATAACTTGTATACCATTTGAACCTTATTTGCTGTTGTAATAAATCTGGATAAACTTTATCAATTTCCCAATCGTGTAATTAAAAATTAAATGTTTGGTCTCTTGTCAGATGTTATTGTCAACTGCCAAGACCAATACCTCTCTTCTCTATCTCAGCTTGCCTTTTTTTTTTTTTTTTTTTTCCCTCTCCATATGCCGTATTAAAGTTTCACTTCTTTTTCTCCCAAGTATTTTTTTGAAGTCAAATTAAAATTAAAATCATACACTTTAATAATAACAATTTAGTAAAATAACAAATCATGTCCATTTCAGTTATTACATATTATTGTACTATTTTTAACTTTAAAAGTACCAAATGCTCTTTAAAAAATATTTAATGTTTCTCATTTCTAAAGGTATATTTTACCAAATATTCAGCTGCTTTATGTCACAGTTGATTTTTCAACAATATGACTAACAGTGATCTTTTACAAGTTACAATAATACCAAACTGGTCCTTTGTTGTCAAATCACTTGTGCTTTTGTGTGTATATGACACCATTTTCATTGATACAATTATGTTGATGATGAATGCAGTGAAGTGCATGAGCAAGCATTACTTTCATGTGATGCCATACATCGTGAAAGGAGAATATTATTGAAGCAAGAGATTGGAAGAATGGTGCTCTTTTTCACTGATCAACCTAGTTTATTGGCTCCAAACATACAGGTAAACTATCATTAGGACTTCTTCAAATGTGCTATGAGAAATAATATATGCTATGTTAAATGATCATAATGGAAGAAAATGTCAGCATCCATGTAAATGTTGGCATTTAATTTATGAAATGCTAGGGAAATGTCAATGAAATGGATGGCAACAGAAACTCCCAGAAAATCATGGATAAATTTGATTCGAAAGATGAAAAAGAATTAATTAGAGCAGTAGAGCGTTAAGAAGTTATAAATCACAAAATAATGATTCAATTACACTAATGCCTTCATAAAATAATACTGGTAATCCATGTACCATCTTTTAAATATGATTCGCACACTGAAGAATACTTGAAAAAGTATATCTTTATTTTCTCTTGAAAGTATGATGAGATTTGTCACATTATTACAAGTCTGCTGTAAAACTGATAGGACTATAAGTTATACTGATTGTTTTCCTCCTTTAGTTTTTTCTTTTCTTCTTGTAACAATGTCATTGACTGTGCAATTTTAAGTACTTAAAAAGGAAGGCTGATTTACTAGTTATCTCTTGCGTTGCTAATTGAAGATTCCTTTTTCATTGATGTAATGTATGCTACAGATGGTGTTCGCTGCCCTGGCCTTTGCTCAATGTGAGGTCATCTGGTATTTTCAACATGTAGGAATTGCGTCATCGAAATCCAAAACTGCTCGTATGGTACCGGTTGATATTGTGAGTCATGTTTTCTCACTTGTTTTGGTTAGATCTGTCATCATTATCGCTACTTAAGTTCTTAATTTGCTAGCTGCTTGGTATGCGCTTGACTTCTGCTTTTATGGTCTTCTGCAGGATCCGAGTGATCCAACAATTGGATACCTATTAGACGGAATGGACCGCCTATGCTGTTTAGTACGCAAGTATATTGCAGGTTAGATTTGAATCTGATAACGATAATATTTTATTCGAATGAAAGAATAAGATGCTCTTTTTTTTTTCATGCTTAAATGCTATGAATATATATCCTTGGCTAAGTTGAGCCAGTTATGTCAAAATTGTAGTGGAAATATTTCAAACATCTCTCTTCGTTTTTTTAGGACGGGTCACTACTTTCTTTTCTAGTACAGTTAATTCTGGGACAGCATGCACTGTGTGCTGTTTTTTGGAATTCTAAGCACTGACAGTTCTGGTCCTGACTTTTCTAATATTACTTGCTTGGCTGTGGTATTATATTCTAGACACTAATGGATTTTATGATTTTAAGCTTGTTGTAGGTGAAAGATGATGATAATTAAGTGCTGAAGCTTGTATAAAATCAGCTGTGTGTATGTCAGGGAGACAGAGCTGATGAATTTTCTTTAGATGAATTTTGAGAAAGTTATTGTTCAGAGGACTATGATTCTAGTTGGAAAAGAAATATGACAAAGTTGTTGAGCTTGTAAATTTATTAACTTGATGCTTTTAGTACAGTTTAATACCTGCTAGATCTAGTGAGGTTACTGTAAAATTGTTGGATCTAGTTTTTGGATAGGACCAATGTATTGGATAATTACAGGGGAAAAGTATTTTTGCTGCAGCTATTGTGTTTGTTGACTGGAATGGCAATTTTCCTTGCGTTCCTAGATGTTAGATGATATGGTTTTCTACTAAATTAATAACTTACTTGTTATAGATGGATTAGGCTTAAAACTCCTTTCATGTTTAAATGCAGCAATTCGAGGTTATGCTTTATCATACCTTAATTCATGTGCTGGTAGAATTCGATTTCTGCTGGGTACTCCAGGAATGGTGGCTCTTGATTTAGATGCGAGCTTGAAGGGACTTTTTCAGCGGATTGTTCACCACCTTGAAAACATTCCAAAACCACAGGGTGAACATAGTTCTGCCATGACATATGATCTCTCGGTAAGAAATCTGCACTAACTCATGCCTTATGTTCATTTGAGCAAATTTGATGAATATTCTAGAGTTTCTAAATGCAGAATTGATATATCCTGTGAATCTGAAAGATGTTACCATTGTTCCACCCTATGTAAAGTTTGTTATTTAATACAACTAGCATATTATTAATATTTGTAAATCTACGCGTACAAGTATATTTGAAAGTTACTTTATTTCCCAATAAAATGTCTACATGAAAAGTTAAGACCTAATAGTTTTTCCCCATTTCATAAAAAATATTTGTTTCAAATCTTGGAGAATGAATTTCTAAACTTGGCAATATTTGGCAGACCTAAATGTGATTTCTTCCTCCTTTAGAAACTCTTAAATTTCAAAAGATTTTACAAGTGAAGAAGAGGCTGTTAGGCTATTATTGTTTCAAAGCTTTTGCTAATGAGTATGCATTTTCTCACCACTGGAGGACTGAACACATGAAATGAAACTTCAAATGAGAAGTTGCAAATAAAGAGGGAAAGTTCTGTGGAGCTTTGTGATGATGGTATTCTTTTGGTCATTATGGTTGGCAAGAAATGTCAGGATTTTTAAAGATGAGAGTCAAGTTGTGAGAATTTTATGGATTATATCAAGTTTTGGGCTTCTTTATGGTCATCTTCTTCAAAGGAGTTTAGGGATATCCCAAATCCTTTAATTTTGTTGAATAGGAAGGATGTGATGTAGTTAATCATTTAGTTATCTTTGAGGATTCCTTATCCTATTTAATCTTCTGTAATGTGTTGTGTTATTAATAAAGTTAGTTTTTTTTTTGGCAATTTTTTTAAAAAAAATATAAATAAAATAAAAGAGTCTTTGAGAAGTTTCATTTGTGGGGGTTCTATGCGAATATAAATTGTTCTTTATTATCCTGTAAGTTCACGGTTATGCCATAATAATTACATTCTTAGTTTTAAGAATGGAGCCTAAATTTATATGAGCATTTGACAGGGAGGCCGTGATAGAACAATCAAATATGGCTTTTTTAGAAATCTGTTTACTATTGTTTAATTTCTTGAACCACAAAAAAAAAAAATTCAAGTGATTGGTGCTAAGTTTGATCAGCTTTCCCATTAATATATCCTTTTTATCCCTTAATTTATTGATTTTTTGAGCAACCTATTGCTCCAGATGATTATTAGTTAAAAGTTAAGATGCTATAATTGGATAATCATTGTTCCTGGCTTGATTGTTAATGTAGCTCTTGTTTCTGTATCAATTGATGAGTAACTGCAACAAATTTGTAGGAATTCCGGAAAGATTGGTTAAATATATTGATGATCGTCACTTCTTCTCGATCATCTATAAACATAAGACATTTGGAAAAAGCTACAGTCTCCACAGGGAAGGAAGGCTTATTGTCGGAGGGTAATGCTGCATATAATTGGTCAAGGTGCTTATCTGACTTTGTTTTTATGTTGTGACAATACCATTTTATTTTAAGAGGATTCATGTCGACATTTTTCTATGACTTGCATATAGTATTGCATTGTTCTTTTTTGTATTTATAGTCTTATCCTTGCAATTCATTTATCATGTTGAATTGTTATGAATGGTCCAGATGCCCAATGACATGGGCAAGAGTAGAGGGATTCAGGGAAAAGGTGCTGGGAAATCGCATGGTTTAGCCTACAATACCAACAAAATGAGTTTTTTTTTCCCCCTCTTTTTCAAAAATAAATAAATATAGCAGGGATATTATCAATTTTTTTTTTTTTAATAAATTTTTTGGCCTTCTGGGTTCCAATTGCTTAAAAAAGTTAACGTGAGTGTCCGATTGGATTCCATGTATGTGGAAGTGAGATGGAAACTTTGTTAATCATGTTCACCTCTATTTGCTGGTGGCTTTAGAATTTTGTTCCTTTGTGCTTTCACTGTTTAAAGTTCACAAGGTCATTCGTGGCCCAGTGCAGGGGATACTTAGCTCTTGGAGAGGCCATGGGGTTTGTAGGCTGATTTGGGATGTTTGGTGTCTTAGTTCTACATTGCATTTTGAAGGGTATGAAAGGTCCCGAGTTGTCTGCACTAATATTTAGATGTGCCAAGTTCTTGAGAAACCTACAGATGGTTGATTCCTAAAATTCTTTTATGCATCTAATCTACAATCATTTTGTTCTCAGGTCTCAACTGATAGTTAAAATATTTGTTCATTAAAATGGTGGTTGAACTAAACAATAACTAAAAGGTTTCACTTTCAATTCCAGATGTGTGGATGAACTGGAGTCTCAATTATCGAAGCATGGCAGTCTTAAAAATTTGTATTTTTACCATCAGCACCTTACAGCAGTGAGTTTTTACATTTTTCTACGTGGTTTCTTCCGTTTCCTTCGCTATTATGGGCAATGTAAACTTGTTAAAATTGAAATTGTTACTTTTTTCTGTCAAAGAACTTTGAATTGAGCTTAGCTGTTAATAGGTCTTCAGAAACACTATGTTTGGCCCCGAAGGACGTCCTCAGCATTGCTGTGCATGGCTTGGAATTGCTAGTAGTTTTCCAGAGTGTGCGTCCCCCATAGTTCCAGAAGAGGTAATAGATAAACTCAAGTCTCTTCTTGCTCAGACTCTATAGTTGGCCCAGTTGTTTTTCACATGCTCAGAACCTAAACTTTCAAATAGTTATCCACATCTCAAAGCATGGTAATGCAACATTTCTCTAGAATGCAAAAAAAGGGATCTGCAACATGTTCAGTGTTCATAATTATCAGTTGTTTTGGATTGAATTTTTTTTTTAAAGATTTAGTATCATGCATAGTTATTAATATGGTACAATACAAGAAGAAAATGGTGTCGTTTATGTAAAATATTATATTAGATGTAAGTTTTCCTCTGTTTTTTCATCATTGACATTTTCTTCCACTCCTTCGATCTTGTGTTTCCTTTATTCTTGGTAGATTTTGCTTTTCCTCACCGGATTTTTCCAAGGTTGCTCCTTTATTTGGTGGTTTCTAGTTTTTGTTGGTGGGTTCTGGTTTTGGTTTTTCAGTTATCCGGTGGGTTTGTATTTATCTCTTGTTTTCCATCTCTTTGTAGTTGAGTAGGGATGTGGGACAATTGTTGGTTGACTTAGCTAGTCAAACAATCATACTCTGTTTGTGTTTTCTTTGACTCTAGCCCCTACAGTTTCTTTTTATTTTTCTTTTTATAGGTATGACTGTCTTTTATTTACTATTATATATCTAATTTCCAGTCCCATTTTATCCAATGTAAAAAGTACTTTACTTTTATGAAAAATTATTCACCTAACATCTGACGAGGACTATTTAAAAAATTATAATTAATATTATTCATAAAATATATTATGTATATTTCCTATTATAATTTTTATGCGTATCTTATACACATTTTTAGCAAAATGATCCACATTCAGATACATGTTTTTACAACCTTGATTATGAATTCATTCCTCCGGTTGAAGCTTTATTATTTAGTTAATGCAGTACAGATTTGGATGCTAATATATGGAAGGTGAGAAATGAAATGACAATTATTTGTCTCCTTTACTGCAAGCAGGTGACAAAAATTGGCCGGGATGCAGTCCTTTATGTTGAATCTCTCATTGAATCTATAATGGGAGGCCTTGAGGGCTTGATCAACATCCTTGATTCTGAAGGAGGATTTGGTGCACTAGAGACTCAGGTAGTTATTTTTATGTCATCTTGTAACATTAGGAAAGGTTGAAGTTAATTGTGTTTCATAATGCTGATGATGTGGGAATCTCAGCTTCTTCCAGAGCAGGCAGCTTCGTATATGAACCATACATCAAGAGTTTCAATGTCGTCAACGAAGTCACCAAAGGCAGCTGTTGGATTTCCTTTGCCTGGCCATGAGAGCCATCCTGAAAGTAATGGCTCTATCAAAATGTATATCACTAAATCACCATTCTCTCATTCTATTATTATATAAAAATACAAGTCCCTGGTTCTTTCTCATGTGACAAAATTATTAGTGTATTTGTTTTCTATTGAAGGTTGGAAGCTGCAATGCAGAGGCTGACCAATTTATGCTCAGTTTTGAATGATATGGAGCCCATATGTGTTCTAAATCATGTCTTTGTCCTCAGGGAGGTTCGAATGCTCCCCTTCTCTCTCTCTCTTTCTGTTTTTGTTTGTGCTGTTTTTGTTATCATTTTTTAAGCTGTTACAAATCCATAGTGCACATGCAGAAACACATGCACAATATTATATTTGTGTATCTTTCACATACTGGTGTGGGAACCAAATGCAGTCAGGTCATTTACTGTTTCATCATAACACCATGTAGCCACACATAGTATATATGCATCCCACACTTGCACTGAGTTGGGAAGCAAATGAAACCATGTTGCACACTGTTTTTCATTGTAACATACAAGTTATTTTGCACAGTATATGAGAGAATGCATCATTGGGAACTTCAGGAGGAGACTGCTGGCAGTATTGAAAACAGATAATGATCTGCAACGTCCTTCTATCCTGGAATCACTGATTCGCAGGCATATTGGTATCATCCATTTAGCTGAGCAGCACATTAGCATGGACCTAACCCAGGGTATTCGGGAAGTTTTGCTTACAGAAACTTTCTCAGGACCAGTTTCTTCTTTGCATTTGTTTGATAAACCGACAGAGCAGCATACGGGATCAGCCACAGAAGCTGTTTGTAACTGGTACATAGAAAACATAATCAAGGATGTTTCAGGAGCTGGAATTCTTTTTGCTCCAATTCACAAATGCTTCAAGAGCTCAAGGCCCGTTGGTGGATATTTTGCTGATTCGGTCACTGATCTTGGAGAGTTGAAGGCTTTTGTTCGTATTTTTGGTGGTTATGGAGTCGATAGACTAGACAGAATGCTGAAAGAGCATACAGCTGCTCTTTTAAATTGCATTGACACATCATTACGATCAAACCGTGAAGTACTAGAGACAGTTGCCAGCAGCCTGCATTCTGGTGATCGAATAGAAAGAGATGCATCAATCAAGCAGATTGTTGATATGGAAACGGTGATTGGATTTTGTGTTCAAGCTGGGTTAGCTTTGGCTTTTGGTGGACTTCTAGCTGATGCTGCTGGGACTGTACTTGAAGAAGGTGCTCCCTTGCTATATTCTTTACTAGCTGGAATAGTTAAGCATATACCTGAAGAATTTCCTGAAATGACGGAAATCAAAAGAATGAAAGGGGTGGCGAACAGTGTTGGTGTTTCTGTTGAGCATGACTCACAGTGGGTGAGATTGATCTTGGAAGAGATTGGGACTGCAAATGATGGTTCCTGGAGCTTGTTGCCGTACTTGTTTGCCAGCTTTATGACATCTAATATTTGGAACACCACTGCCTTCAATGTTGAAACGGGAGGCTTCAACAACAACATCCATTGCTTGGCAAAGTGGGTTTGCATATTTTTTTACATAAAGTTCTTATTTGAGTATGTTAGATACTTCTCAATGCAAAGTTAAATCTAATTATTCTTATTTTGATTTAGTTGCAATGCATGCATAAAATGATCTCAACACTATCAATTTATATTTGTAACACCAAAACCTTGCTAAAACAGCTTAGTTAAACCAAGTAAAGTATCTGATTGTGTAGTTAGTTTTTTTTTTTTTTTTTGTTATTATTTTTTTATTGGAAGATGCTAAACATTTGTTATCTTGACTTGATTGACATAGTTAATGTTCAACTCTTGTAAGTTTTAAGTTTTTGAGATTGATGGTCACTTAAAATGGTATCCGAGTTGTATGTCTCCTGTGTTCAAAACACGTTAGCCCCATTTTTGGTAAGTTTTGGTGCTGCACATGTCAGTTCTGAATTCTTTTTCTGATAATTACATGATCGCCTAAAAGTGAGGGAGTTTTGAGTGTGCGTTGGCTTGATATACGCAGTTGAGTCTCCACTTCGTATAGTCTTAAAAATTCTGGAATTGATGATAACCTAACAGAAATTAAGCATTTTGTAGTATTATCCATTTGTGAATGACTTTACTAGCAACTATTTCTGTGTTAAATTATAAATGTCTTCGCAGGTGCATTGGTGCTGTCATTGCAGGAAGTGAGTATGTTAGATTGGAACGTGAACATCAGCAGAGAAAGTCTTTCTCTAATGGACATGCTAGTGAGACGTTGGATTCTGAAATGCAAAGCCATTTGTCAGCTGAGGCAAGCATAAAGTCCACAATGCAGCTCTTTGTCAAATTCTCCGCAGCCATCATTCTAGATTCTTGGAGTGAAATTAATAGGTATGTAGAATAAGATCCCTTCCGATTCAGTACAAATATTTAAATTATTTCTTTCAAGTAAACGTGTGAATTTGTAGGAAATAATCCTTGGCAAGATGTTTCTTGCTTATTTGCTGCTCTATTGATTTTTTTTTTTTTAATGTTTTTTTTATCCGTAAGTTTAGTTTATAGGAGATAAGCAGGCCGGTATATCCATTTCATACTTTGCAGTACAATGGCAAAAAATTGTGTTGAAAGGCATCTTTATATTGTTGCTTGCTAACTTTCTCCTCTATGGCATGTTTTTCATTAATCTTAACGTAGCACAAACCTTTTAATAATTTCAACTTTTCTACACAGATCTCATCTCGTAGCACAGATTATTTTCCTAGACCAACTTTGTGAGATCTCGCCATTTCTTCCAAGAAGCACTCTTGAAACTCATGTTCCATACGCTGTTATCCGCTCAATTTATAGCCAATACTATGCGAATTCTCCATCCTCTCCTCTGGCACTACTGAGTGTTTCCCCCCGCAATTCACCTCTACTATCACTATCACATGCATCTCCTGTATTACGGCAGCCGCGTGGTGACTCAACTCCCCAGTTTACTGCTATGGATTCAGGTTATTTTAAAGGATCATCATCCCATGCCCAGGACCACCTCTATGATGCTGACAGTGGAAGCTTACGAAGCATTGGAAACAAGCAGCGGAACATTCGTCGTTCTGGACCTTTGGATTACAGCTCAAGCCGTAATAAAGTGAAGTTCGTGGAAGGCTCAACTTCTGGGAGCACAGGTGGTCCCAGTCCGTTACCCAGGTTTGCTGTATCAAGATCTGGTCCAATAGCGTACAAGTAGAAAGATAGACCAAGACTAAAGAAAAATGGGGCTGGTAATTTATGCACTGATTGCTGGTGATTTGTAATTCCATAAGCATACATGAAGCATTTTGTAGTTCATTAAAATTTTAGTAACATGTATATCTAGAACTACACAATTTACTGTCTTTATTTTGCTTGATAATGTAAATCCTTGTTACCTCTTGTATCTCCAGGCTGTTGATGGATCAAGTTTTGGGTGATGGCCTGAATGGCCTTTCCTTGTTATCTAAATTTCTGCTACAATGATATCCAGCCTTCAGTTCCAGCTCATGCTTCAACTGGTACAACCAGTACTCTTTGGTACAGTTCCTTCGATCCTTAGGGTCCTGGTCTGGAAGGTATGATGATACTTTCCATTAAGGTGACAAGTTAAAGATCGAATGGGTAGAGGAAATAAGATTAAAAAAGATTTTTAAGGTATACAGTAGCATAGATACATCTAATGTTATTGTTTCTCCTTGAATTTCTAGAGCATAAATGTATCTTTGTAAATGCACGAATATGTAAAATATTATGTTTATGTGCATCTTGTGTTCACTTGATTCATCTAAAGCTTGATATAATTGATAATTTAAGCTGTTTAGATGGTTGTTTGGCATGATATAAGTCTAAAATGCTAGTGACCCGGTAAAAGTGCTTGAATATTTATATATATACGTTAGTGACATAGTTTTAGTAATTCATTTGTTCATTTTTAACTTGGAAATCAATTTTATTTAAAAGAACTTAATGTAATTTATTTGGCTGTCCACGTAAGAAGCTCAAATTTGATTCCAAGTTATTTTATGGATGTTAACATTTTTACCGGGTCTAGGCAGTTAGGCTTTGACATTTTGAGGTTTTCATGTTAAATGTCATGGAAATTATCGACAGTTAATTTTTGTATTTTTTTTTCTTTATTAAATCATAAATTGCAACATGATTTCTCTAGTTAGGATAATTTGATTATTATAATTGGAGACTTCAAATTAGAGTCATATCCCAATTCATCATTGTTGGACTACCAACATAATGTGAAATATTGTCTCTTTGTTCCACTCTTAGTTAAAATTTGAGAAAAGCCAAAAAATACATATTCATGTATCGGGTTGTAGGGCTATGGAAAAATGAATACTAATAAAAAAAATCCTAAATCCGCCCTAGTTGGATTGATTTTGGGCTTTTTTTTGAAATTGATATTGCTAAGTTGGAAATTAATTATTTTTAGAAACACGTGATTGATTGTTTTTGAGTTATAATGGGGTATTTGTCAATTTCATTCGACCTCTATGTCCCAAAAAACCACCATTTGTCCTCTCCTTTTCGATTAAGTCAAGGACCATGTGAAGACTGATGTTCCATTATTGAAGTAGACGTAAAACTGATTCCAGTTTTAGGGCCCCCCCCCCCCCCCCCCCCCCCCCCCCCAAAAAAAAAAAGAAAATCTTGATATTGTTTTTATTAGTGATTTTGATTCCTCAACTATGCTTTAATAATTAATCCATGTCGATGATGATGGTGGAATATGCCTCACTTTCATCTTTCAGAAAAAAATGATATTCACAAAATTTATCATAGCAATTAAATACTTAGTTTCAAAAGCGTTTAATTTTCAGTGGGATTTGGATTATATTGAGGGCCTTTATCTGGATGGATTTTGGATTTGAAGAAAATAATCTGACACTCCAACAATATTTATCAATATACAATTACAATGTTGTGGTCAATTTGCCATCTGACAAGAAAAAGAGAAGGGGAAGAAGAGATTGTGGAATTAATGCAATAGGAATCGACAAATGGTAAATCATTATATTTCCACAAAGATCCAGGACAAGTTGCCACTGGGGGACCACCAAGGTCTTGTTATTTCCATTAGTGGAAACTCCTACAACCAGCCAACAAAAAAAAAAAAAAAAACTAGGGTTTGTGGATTCAATTATTCGTTGCCAGCCATCTTAACAAAATACATACTTGCATGTCATACATGAATATATAGAGTGGATCCAGAAATTTTGTTGATCTACCATAGAAGAACACCTTTTTTCAATGGAAGATTTTTTATTTTTTGTTTTTATCTATGTGATAAACACCATACAACTACTTAAATTCAATCACTAATTCACTATAAATACAATGACCTTGATAAAATTAACCCGGCCAATTAAGGGCCAACTATATATTAAAGGAAGACCGAAGTAAATTTAAAGGAATATATATTTGATAACAAGTTAAGTTTCACTTATTACCAAAAGATTTATAAAAAAAAAAAAAAAAAAAAACCCAAGTTGAGTTTCACAAGAAAACCATCCACAGGAATTAAGATGTTTCCTGGAAGTAGAAGGTCCAAAAGTGTGAACAGAGGTGCATGTGATCACAAACTGGTCCAAGCTTTAATTTCCATCAATTTTCCATTATGACTAAGCAGCCCATCACCCTAAAACAGATAATATTCAGTCTTTGAAAATCTTTCCGAATTTGGAAAAATTCATAAATTAAGGTCGTAGATTGTCAGATAAGAGTGAGACAGCATGACATCACTTTGTCGCATGATTGGAAATTACTTGTATACCACCAGTGGCAGTGGCTGTGCCGAGGCTTTTTTGCTGTTTCATTTGTGGAAGCCATGCAGCAAGTAAATATGCAATGTCCATTTGTTCCCCTTGACATTAATCGTAATTAGATGCTATAACCAAATTAATTAGAGAAATTAGTTTGGTTAAATTAACCTATCAATTAGGGTTTATTTTATCTATCATTGTTATTATTTTTTTGACTTCGCAGACAAATTATTTTATTAAAAGAAGCTCATTTTATTGATGTCAACAGAAAAAAAAAAAGAAAAAGATAATTTTTATTTATATTGCTAGCCAAATAATTACCAATTAATTTATCAAAAGAATAAGTTATTTATTCTCATCATTGTTGTGATAAATATTTTGATAAAATTACTAAAATTTTGATAATAAGCAAAGTAATTTTATATATGTTTGTGAACACAAAAGGAAGAATCATTATAGACTATTAATGAAATTTTAAAAAGTCACTTGAGAAACCATCAACTAATTTAGAAAAAATATTTGATAGTATAATCAATTCCTAGGCACTATGCTTTATTAATTTGAACATGAGATCATTAATTAATGGGCAAGCAATTCCTGGTTCAATGAGAGATACGTTTGTGGCATGTGTGCGTAAATAGATGCTTGATAATATTATTTGAATTTAAATATTAAAACGGATTTGAAATTTTTAGTATTTAAAGCATAAAATATCCCTCATTTTGTAACGTTAGGAATTCTCACTAGCTATGAAAAGATCAAGCAGGCATAAACCCCAATTAGTCTCCATATATATATATATATATAAATTGAGTATACACAAATGTTGGCTATGTAAAATTAAAGCAAAATTAAGCAATTTCCTTGATCCTTGAAGTATTGTATAGTGCCAAATTGTCCAATTTCTTAAATTTAATTTGTATTAGAATTTGAAAAAACTGATCCACTAATATTTAAATTTGCTATGTACATTAATAATATATGTCTAAATTTAATTTTATCCTAAAAAAATTGATAAAATAAATTTATCAATTCAGATGTAATTTTTTAACGAATTGATAAAATAACGATATTACATAAAATCAATTGGTTTCTTTTATTTTCTATAATCTTCTGTTTATGTTTTAATATTTTAAAATCTACTTTGATATGGTCAATAAAATTTAGAGTGTACTCGGAGTACTGCTAATGAAGACAAAGACGAAGACATGGGATCTAGATCCCCACATGGTTAGCCTTGGCCTGCTGGTTAATGTAAGACAGAGCTGGCAAGTTTGTAAATATTAGGCAACAGTATGGGCCATTTCCTAAGGTAAAATGAGCTAAATATGGAGAGTTGAGTTGATCAGCTCTCTAGCTGCTTGGTATTCATGATCTCCAAACGACCAAACCTTCTAATCCAAGAAAGCAAAAGCAAAAGAAAGACCTGCAGGTAATAAAGCTATACCAATTTCTAAACCAAACCCACTTCCATTTTCTCTTCCTTTCCTCTCTCTCTCTATTGTTTTGCAGTGTTCAAAAATTGATTATACAATATAATTATATATATATATATACACACACACACACACACCATCTTTAGGGTTTTTAGAAAGCAAAGTTTCCACTACTGATCGTAAAGCAGTTCTTATTAATTTGTTTATAGTTCTACAACCCCATTTAATTCTCATCCAGAAAGGGAAATCAAACAAGTAATACTATACTCTTACAGCTTTCTCCTAATCTCAACATTTTTTTTTTCTTTTTTAAATTATGCACTCTATTTGCCGTTTTTATAGGTGGCTAATTGTTGGGTGTTTTTGTTTCCTTTTGATATATATATATATATATATATATATGTAAATCGGGATTTTTTTATTTTTATTTTTTATTGAGAACTGAAAACAGCAGAAAACTAATTGCTTTTCTTTTTTGACTAAAAGATAAAAGAAAATAAAAAGTTTTTTAAGTTAGAAATCAGTAAATGGGTCGTGGGAAGATTTCAATCACAAGGATAGATAACAAGACCACAAGGCAAGTTACTTTCTCGAAACGCAGAGCAGGACTTTTGAAGAAGGCTCATGAACTTTCGGTGCTTTGCGATGCTCAGATCGGACTTATCATCTTCTCAGGCAATGGCAAGTTGTTTGAGTACTGCAGTGATACAACCAGGTGATCATGATGCAAACTTATTAGGTTTAATTTGCTTTTTAATCTCCATATGATGATCTGCTTGATATTTTGCTCATGAATATTAAGTGTGCTTTTAGTTTCCATTTTCCAGGACTTGGGAGTAGAATTTATGTGGTCCAATTGATTAACCATGGATCTGATTTTAGTTTTCCAGTTTCCATATATATAGATCTTGCATATGTAGTTAACTATATAGTTAGCTAGGCTTTCTTGTGATATAATATAGTATTATAAGGTTCCAATTGCATTCATTTGTATTTGGATTCCTCTTCCTTTTTATTAAGACATATTTATAATCTTATAGTACATATATATCCTCCATTTTTATGGCATGATATATGTATTTAATTAACAAGGTAAAAGCAAATCATTTCATGGATGAAGTTTAATTTTGTTTTTTATTTTATTTTTTGAAGAAATTGTTGATTTCAAGTACTTAATTTTTCTGATCATTTACACATATTAAAGCTATACATATTATTTACAATGCTAGATATAAAATTATTTCAAATTTACAAACATATATTTTTAGGAGTACAATGAAAATTAAGTATGTTATTTTTCTTTGGCAGATATATATGTGTTCAAGTCAAATATTAAATATTGAATGTGCAAACTAACCAAATTGAATCAGCTATCCAAAAAATATTAATTTTGATGATCCTTTGTCTATATATTAATTGATCAATAATATAAATTATTGATTGTTTCACAGTATGGAGCAGCTCATAAGAAGGTACCAGATTGAAACAGCAGGGATGTCATCACGAATAATTCAGGCGCAGCACTATGACACTGTATAAAAATTGCTAGTTTTCTACACTTCTCATTTTATTTTAGTTATTTAATTTCCTTAAATTATTACACACCTCATGATATATTTGCTGTTCATATATATACGCATTTACTATACGCATGCATGGTTTATTTAACAGGTAAATATTATATTAATTCCATTAATATATTAAGTCCCTTGTTATTTCCATATATATATATATATATATGTATGATTAGTCTTAGTAAATTCCCAGCCAAATAATACTTAATAAAAGAAAAACAATATAATTTTGCAGGAACAAATGCATGGTGAACTGACAAAAATAAGAAAAGATACCCGTGATCTTGAACTGAGCCTGAAACTCTACACCGGTGAGGATTTGAGCTTCGCAAGATTTGATGAGTTGGAACAACTTGAGCATCAGCTGGAGCATTCTCTACACAAAGTTCGATATCGCAAGGTACATATATATATATATATATATACATAGACATATATATATATATATATACATAGACATATATATATATATGTGTATATATATATATATGTGTGTGTGTGTGTGTGTGTGTGTGTGTGTGTGTGTGTGTGTATATCAGTTGCATAGCCACACTGTTTGTATCTTTTCCTTATTATAATATCTGGACTGTGTGATTGGACTTTGTACAGATGGAGATTTTACAGCAGCAAATGGACAACCTTACAAGGAAGGTAAGAAATCAAAAAACCCTGACACAGAGCTACTCATATATCTTTCTTTTTCTCTATAATTTATAGATCGATTTCATAGATGAGGATCTAATTCTGTTTTTGATCTGTGACATTAACTAGGAGCAAATGCTGGAAGATGAAAATAGCCAAATGTGCCATCTGGTAAGTATGAGCTTTTATTCGATTACAAATTAGTAGCTAGCAAAAACAACTTGCCGCGAGCTCTTTAATTATATATATGAATTAATGTTTTGCATAATAATAATATTAATGTACAAATTGTAGATAAACGAACATCATGAGGCAGCAATGGAGCATCATCATCATCAGCTGGCAATGGTAGCAAAGTGTGGGCAGGAACATGGATATGGACATGATCATCATCATCATCATGTGTTGGAGGAGTTTCCATTTGGTGGTGAAGAGGAAGCAAGTAGTATTCTTCAGCTTGCTACTACTAGTGGTGCTACTCCGCCACCAAACTTTTACCCACCACCACTACCATTTCGTCTGCAGCCTACTCAACCCAACCTTCAAGATTTTACTCTTAATCCATCCAACTAAATTAGGGAATACCATCTCACACCCTATAATATATTGTCTAATCCCACTTATATAAATTTAAACACATTAATTACTTTTTCTTTTTGAATTTTATGGTGCATTTTTTACTACAAAAATTAAGATGTTAATAGTTTAATTTGAGGATTGAATTCTATGGTATTAATTATATCTTTGGGACACTTGTTTGCTCCTTGGTTGCTAATGGTGTTTACTATTAACGTATGCTTTATTAGCTCGTTTGAAGAGTTATTGAAGGATCAATAATGGTTTCTTGTAATTAACATTGATGCACCAATTTCTTGCAACCATAAAATATATATATATATATATATATATTTTTTTTTTTTCAAGACAGGATCCAAACTCTCTTTGTAGGAAGATTGATAATATCATATCTTGAATTTAAAATTTAAAAATGATTATTAATGCTTATCCTAAATTAGATTGTTATAAAATTTAAATAAATATTGTTTATAATGAAGACATAAAAAGAATATATAAATATTTGATCTAAATTTGAAGTTTGATTCATATAAAATAAAAATAAAAACAAAATAATAGTAACCCAAATCTAACTGAATAACAAATAAAAAAATAAAAGATAAATGAAGAAAAAGAATAAATGGAATCGACATTTTGATTCTTTTTAGGAAAAATGAGAAAAGATGAAAAGAAAAAGACACATTTTTTTGTTGTCTTTTGGGGGTTGGGAAAAAGAAAGCGAAGAAAAGAAAACGAGGGAAAAAAAAAAAAAAAAAAAGAAAAAAAAGAAAACAGAAAAGACGGCTGGTGGCTCCTATTGAGCAGCGACAAACCTCGATTTTCGGAAATTCAACAACCAATAATCCCATTCCCTTCCTTCTCACCCTCCTCAACAACATTCAACAAATAACACCCTTCTTCTTCTTCTTCTAAATACATACACTCATTCATCATGCCCTAGCTTCCTCTTCTATTTCTATATATAATATGAAGCAGCAGCAGTAGCAGAGCAGAGCTGACTAATAGCTTTTCCCATTCTCATGGCCTACTTTCGCAGGCTTCTTCTTCCTCTTCGCTCTTCCCTTCACGTATCTATTTCTCTCTTTCCTCTTTTTTTCTTTTTATTTTCTCTGCCATTCTCTGATTCATCTCTTCTCTTCTATCGCAGAGGTCGAGCTTTCCATTTCATGGACATGGAGAAGGTTTTTTTTTTTTTTGGCTTATTTCTCTGTCTTTCTGAATTTATCACTGTACAAAATTTTTATATACGTTTAGAAATGAATGTTCATGTATCTACCAAAAATTCTTATAGGATTGAGTTTGAGTTCATGAATATATACATATAAATTATTTTTTTGGTCTTAATTTTTAATTAGGATGCGGAGGAAGCTGTAGGAGTTACGGTTCAATTGCTTTATCCGAGCAACCGATGATGAAAAGTGAGAGTGGATATAATAATAACAATAATAATAATAATAATAATAATAATCCAGAGGAAGTAGATGCAGTGCTTCACGATGATGAGATTGAGAAGATTCGCCAAGAATTCATTGCCGCCAAAAAGAGTTTCCTTAAGATCCCTGAGGCTCTCAAAGAAATGCCAAAGATGAATCCCAAAGGTATTATTCTCTGACCACCACCCCTTGAATTCATTGTGTCACAATTTTTATATTCATTATAAGTATTTTTGAACTGAAATTTAGGGATTTATGTGAATAAGAATTTGAGGTTGGACAATGTTCAAGTTTACGGATTCGATTACGACTACACATTGGCACATTACTCCACAAATTTACAGAGCTTGATATACGATCTTGCAAAAGAGCATTTGGTTAACGAGGTTGGCTTTTAGGCTTTTTTTTGTTCATTTGAGCTGACACCTGATAGATGAAGTTTATGGGCTTGTGCTTGTACGTATGGTTAACTGCGTATTTTGCCTGTCCTTCTTTCAGTTTCGCTATCCTAAGATTTGTGCGGAATTTAAGTATGATCCAACTTTTCCCATCAGAGGATTGTACTATGATAAGCTCAAAGGGTGTCTCTTGAAGTTGGATTTCTTTGGAACAATAGAGCCAGATGGATGTTACTTTGGTCGTCGCAAGGTACCTTGGATTAAGTATTTTTGACAATAATGTTTCCCTCATTGTCTATTAAAATTCTACAACTGAAAGTTTGTGGAAAATGGTTCTTGTATCTAGTGCCTAGGTTCTTCTCGATGCTTTTGAAGTAGGTGTTTACCAGGATCATAAACAACAACGAAAATTTAAAAAATAAAATGAAGGTATATAATTTTTGCATGCAACGAGAAGACTTTGGTATAGAACTAAAAGTATGATTGATGATTAAGATGTCCTCACCATTGAAAAGGCCCCAAATGCAAAAACCTCTTTGGAAGAAGTTCATCTTAGTGTCGTTATGCTTCACCTGCATTTAGTCTGACTTATACGCAGTCTGGACATTTTTCTTGGAGCCACTTGCTGGGAACATCAAATTTTGATCTCAAAATCAGCTGCATGAGAAAATCCATTAATTTTTAGAGCTTGTTGTACAGGTCATGAGGGAATTGCTATCATTGACCTCTCAAGGCTTAAAGAAATGGGGTTATGCAATCAAAACTTAAATGTTACCAATTATTATGCAATCAAAACTCAAATTTTACCAATTAAGGAAGTGCTTATAGGGGCTTACTCCATGGGTGTTACGTTTGTCCCATCTTGTCTATAGGATGCAATAGGAGTGGAAATGTTTCTTTTATTTATTCAAAGATTCTTTCTTGACTACTTTTTGATATAGTTAAATATACGTTCTCTTATACAGGATAGGAGTGTTTGGTTCACAAGCCTATAACCATATTTCATGTTCATCCTTACACCTCCATCTTGTTGGATAACAATTCTGGAACTGAGTATGGATTTCGTTTTAGGAAAAAAAAAATGGACTCTATAGATCATCAATATTGCCTAACTTTTTTATTTATGGGTATATATTCAAAACATAGCTCTGCAGTTATCTTTTAGCTTTTGCTTTGCATACTTAATTGAATTTCCATTTTCAACTCATTATAATTCATCAATCTGTTATATGTGGCTATTCCTTTCAAATAAGAAACACATTGGCTGCCCTCAGGTCAACTATTTTTGCATGCATTTCCTTAGCCAATTGAAAAGATTTTGATAAATTCATTTTTTTTCCCCTTTTCTTATAGTGTTTATTTACTAATTGCAGCTGAGCAGGAAGGAAATAGCAGAGATATATGGCACTCGACATATTGGCCGTGATCAAGCACGGGGGCTTGTTGGTCTGATGGATATCTTTTGCTTTAGTGAGGTTAGTTTTACTGTTTTTGGTATAATCCTTACCCAAGACTGTAAATATGGTTACACCTGTATTGGAGCTCATTTGAACATGTTGGCAGTAGACAGAGCTCCAACATGCATTTGAGACATTACTAAGGAACATGAACAATATATTATTAATGTGGATGGAAGTTTGCACATGACCCTGGTGGGTAATATCTTCCGGTCTAGGAATAATTTGCAGAGAGGAAGAAAGGGCTGTGGACATATTACTTAGAATGTATTACAATATGTCACTATCTCTACCTCTCTCTCTCTCTCTCTCTCTCTCTCTCTCTCTACACCTTTTGCTGAATATATGTGTGCGAATTAGTCCTATCGCTACATTGATGGCACTTTAAAGTAGCATGTATTTTCCATTTGTTCTAGTTCTAGATAGACACCCTTTTTAAAGGCCCCAGATTTATATTTCTTTGTCATTCACATGGCCAAATGAGTGTTAGCAATCTTAATTTGCCTGTATAAGTTATCATATTGTGCCATTGTGTATTTGAAGGCAGCTGATATCTGGCTTGCATAAGAAGGAATAAACCTAGCAAACCACATTTTATGTAGTCATGGATAACAATCTCATAGATACTTTATGCTCTTCTTCGTACTAAAAGTATTAAATGAACTTAAATTCCCACTATACTCTGAAATATTCTTAAAGAGTAATTCAAAAGCAGTCTAGGTTTCCTGTAGAGATGATCAACAAAGTGAAAGTGAAGGTTGAAGGGGAAGGGTGGGCCACAACTGTAGTTTTCTTTGTATGAATTTTAAGTTTGAAACTATTTCTAATATGAAATATATTGCAAGTTAAATTCTTAGGATGTCAGTAAGCTCATTTTCAGGTGCACTTAAGCTTTTGTAGCAGCTAGCAAATAAAATTCAGTATTGTCAATTTCTTTCTCATTTTTGGATGTCAATTTCTTTCTTTTTAACCCCTGCATTTTCTGTGGCTACTTTGCAGGCATGCCTCATCGCAGATATTGTGCAACATTTTGTTGATGCTAAGCTGGAATTTGATGCTGGTTATGTCTATCAAGATGTAAATCGTGCAATTCAGTATGTCCACCAAAGTGGCTTGGTTCATGGAGGAATTCTTTCTGATCCTAACAGATACCTTGTTAAAAATGTAGGGTCTTACTATTTATTGAATTTTCTTGTGTTTTGGCTATATGAAGTGATATGATGGGTTTGGCTTTATAATTTTAAATTAAAATTATTGTAACATCTTTTCAGTTACCAATTTAATCTTATTACTCTTCTTTACACGTTAATTATTCTTAATGTGAGGAAAAAATTTTCAGGGTCAGCTTTTACGCTTTCTAAAGATGCTGAGGGAAAAGGGGAAAAAGCTATTCTTGCTCACTAACTCACCATATTACTTTGTGGATGGAGGGATGCAATTTATGTTGGAGGTAATTTAAATCACAAGAAATTTTGCACAATGATTTTTCAACATTCTATCACTATTACTTTTGTGGCCTTAATATAAGTGGATGATAGAGATTGCTCGTTTTGTCAAGCTAATTAGATTTTTGTTTTGTTTCACTTTGATAAAGATAACTGTTATCGTTCAAACTTAGAAATTTGAAAGATAAGTCTTTGGCTTTATTGTATCATTTCTATATTATTGTGCACTTGTCCAGTGATTTAATATGTGTTCACTTTTTACTTTTTGATCCATTGTTGTTCTCATTAAATCTATTTTCATCTTTCAATCAACCTACCATGTTTTTACCTATGTTTTTTGGTTTATGCTTAGCATTATGATTTACAAAACTTGATAAAAGAATGCTTCTGAGTATACTAAAAAAAATTCAAAATTGAGAGGATTTTGATTTAGTTACATCATCTTTGGTAAATGTAGGATAGCAGCATATATTATATGAATATTGTTGCATAACTGTCTTTCCTACCTATATGAAGTATGTGATTGAAAAGGATATACTAATTAAGAGTTCTAGGCTCTCTCTCTCTCTCTCTCAGAAAAATAGACATGAAATTAAAATGCATAATTTTAGGAATTTGTTCCCTTGTCATCCTACACTTTAAAATTGTATTAAAGCGTGTAGAATGCATTAAAGATTGGAGATTATGTTTTTCAATGGTATTATAGAATTCATTACATGCTAGGCTGGTTTTCTCTGTCATGTGATTCCTCGAATTATATTAATTTGTAATATACTTCTCAGTTAGTATGATTGGAGATAATTATTTATTTAAATTCAGCATATATGTCCTCAGTGATCAGATGTAATATGTTTTGATTTGAAAGCCAACTTGTAACTTGTTCAGAAGCCAAGGGATGCACTGGTATCCCGTCTTAAAATTGCATGTGGAGCCTTTTACATGTATGTGACATGTGAGTTTGATAACCCAATGCTTTGGCACTCAATTGTTAACCACTTTAACATTGTTTACATGTGAGCTTCATGTGAGATATGCATGTCCATATTTTTGCATTATGTATTTAAGCCATTGTTTTGATGTTTTTTGTTATTGTCATTGAATATGTCAGTCGGTATTGGTTTCTTGATAGGATTCTATGGGTCAAAGAGACTCTTGGAGAGAACTTTTTGATGTTGTAATAGCTAAAGCAAAGAAGCCAGAATTCTACACATCTGAGCATCCATTCCGGTACTATCCTTTAGCTTGCTTTGCTGTCCATTCTGGTTTCTTTTCATCGGCCTCTTTTTTGTCGTCTTTTCCATTTGCGCTAAAATAGATTTCAAAACTAATTATTATAGTCCCTACATTCATAAGAGTAATGATTACGCTATAGTATTTTTTTTCATTGTTCTGATAATTCTAATGAAGGAGGACTTATTTTGGAATTTTAATCCTCACATGACTGATGAGGTCTGATTGATAGACCATACCTTTTGCTGTGAAATTTTCGTGGCTGGGGGGTTTACCATGACAAAAGGTACTTAAAAAAAAAAAAAAAAAAAAAAAAAGAAAAAAAGTATACACAAAAGAAATAGAAATAAAATAGTGATTGGCCATACCCATAGATATCGGTGTCAATTAGCTGCTCAAGAAGGTTAACCAGAAATTCATATCTGGTGTTCACTTTCAAAGATTTTCCTTTTTCTTTGATTGTTTCTAAATTGGAAAGATGTCATGGTTGGCTGATGTGTTCATAAGTCTTATTATTGTCCTAATGTTAAAGTTTTGTTTTTTGCTGTATTTTTGTTTTTGAGGATTTCCAATCCTTTCCTCTATGCTTTATATCAATTTCCCATCAATAAAAGGTCATTTGATATAATATATATATATATATATATATATGGTGTATGCTTTTGAAATGAAAATATTTAAATATATTATCTCTCTGAATTATAAGCTTAATTCATAACACATATTGCTTTTAGAAAGTGTTGTTTGGTCTTGAATTTTTGTTAATCTTTTCTCTAAAGGTAATGTTTGCTTATGTTCCTTTTTTTTTTCTTTTTTTTTTTTGGGTAATGAATATTTGCTTATGTTCTCAGTTTCAATTATACATTAAATAATATTCAAATATTTAATGCTGATCTGTCCTCTGTTCTATTTTCCGGAACGAACCTCCATTAAGTTGTTATGACACAGAGAAAGACACATTAGCATTCACAAAGGTGGATACATTTCTTCCAAATAAAATATATTACCATGGATGCCTTAAATCCTTCCTCCAGATTACAAAGTGGAATGGCCCAGAGGTGCATCTAAACTGTGATCTACTTCTGAATTTGAATAATTCATGCTTTTTGTTGAATGAACTGAGAATTGGAAGACTTTAATCAGTATTTTTATTCAAGCCTTTGAAATTAATGTTTTTTGTTTTTGCACCAATTTGAAACTGAGCTCAACCTTACCTCTCCTTGTCAGGTGATATACTTTGGAGATCATCTATTTAGTGATCTGAGAGGGCCTTCAAAAGCTGGTTGGCGTACTGCTGCTATCATCCATGAACTTGAAGTAAGTCACCTGTCATGCTCCTTTCAAAATTAATGCTGAAGGTTTAATTCTTGTGCCTTTCAATGATGATAATATTGTGTTGCTTTTGCCTACGTCTTCATTATTTGTGGAGAATAATATCATATCACATAAATCTTATTTCCCATATGCAAAATAGATGTTGGTGATGTTACATTCATTATTGCCTTAACTATTGAACTAGGCTTCCCCTTTTCAATTTTCATTCTTTTCTTTTTTAATGTGGTTCTGCTCAATCACTTGTAATACTTCAATGCATTTTCCAGATTGCTGCACTTAAGTCCATAATGTTATTAGATTGTTCTCCTGCCAAATCATGCTTAGGATGTGGCCGATGCGTTCACAAGTAGTGAACTTAGACTGGTATTGGGGACCCAATATAATTTTGAGGTGTGTAACATGGATATGAGGTTCCTAGGATTAAAAAGGTCAAGTACTAATGTTATTTTTGTGTAGCAACAGCTCTGCTTTGTGATAATTACAGGTTTTCTTTGTAGAGTTCCAAAGAGCATGGATAGGATTTTGTATCAATACAAAGAAAGAGATGTTGAACTTGGGTTAGTCTGTGTGATTTTTGTATTACAAATACATTAGTCAATGCATAATGCATTATTGTCAAAGAACAAATTATCAAAATTACAAGTTATAACCATGTTAGGGGTAATATTGATGTGCTTGTGCTTTTCAGGTTTTTATTGCTGATCTGAGTTCCATGTGTCTTTCTTTCCAAATATTTATGAAATTTAAGTATGCTCTTCTTTTGTATATTATGATATCATAAGATGTGTTGGTAATAATTGCAGAGTGAAATCCACACACAAAATGAGGATGCTTACCGTTTTGAACAGGTACATTTTATTCCATCTTTCCTTTTATGTTTTGTTGGCGTTTTTGAAATTCTGTTTCTTTTCATGCTTGATGAAAAAGGATCACTGCAGTTAAACTTGGTTAATTTGGAATATTAAGCTTTGTTGAATTGGGTCTATTGCATGTGCTGCACTTACATCTATTGACCATTTCTTGAAATCTTTTCTTTTTATTTTATAGAGTGTTCCTTTTTTATCTTTTAATACATTATGTATGTTTATTTTGACATCTTTTTAATTGGTTTTGGAATCATCCCTTCCACACATGCACAGGCATGAAAATTTTCATGAGCTCATATGTACCTTTGACTCTCGTGATTTTTAATTTTCCATGACCTATCAAGCAATTATCTGATTATCTCGTAGTGCCACTATATGATGTTACAAGGATATTATATTTAAATGCAATGAGGAAATTCGACATGCAGTATTTCTGGCTAAATGGGCCATATTAAAAGAATATATACAGTATGTGATTGCAAAAAGAGAAAAATGTGCACATACACCAAGATAAGTTTAAGGAGCTCAAGTTTTACTAAAGATGGATTGATTGTGAATGCTGGCCACTTTCTTATTTGTATTTTAATTACCATCATTACTACTACTGGGTATGTCATATGTGCCTGACACAGCACATTCATTTATTGAAAAGTGTATATTAAGTTTTGAGGCTTCTGTCTTGCAAACTTGCCAAACAAAGAGAGATTCTAAGAGTTCTTTGCTTTCTATTTGTCTGACACAGCTTCCTTGGTAAACTTAAGAAATGAATTAAATTTTGCTACTCTGTTTGAATATTTTTTTTTTTTATTTATTTATGTTTTTTTTGAAGAACAAACTGCTTTGTTCTGGTTGTCAATAATCTTTAAAATTACTTTTATTTTTTTTCCATACATTTATTTGAGTCCAATCTCATTCTTGCCTCTCATTCTCTATGGTGAAAGGCAAAATTTCATATAGTACAAGAATTGCTCGGTAAATTGCATGCAATTGTACCAAAGAATCAGCAAAGTGAAGCCTGTAAATTGCTGCTGGAGGATCTAAATGAAGAGAGGCAGAAAGCACGCCACAGAATGAGGGGAATGTTTAATAGATTTTTTGGAGCCACTTTTCTAACTGATACAGGTCAAGAATCTTCGTTTGCCTATCATATCCATCGATATGCAGATGTATATACCAGTAAACCAGAGAATTTTTTACTGTATTCACCTGAGGCATGGCTTCATGTACCCTTTGATGTCAAGATTATGCCACATCATTTGAAGGTAATCTGATTCTTCCCTGGAGAGAGAGAGAGAGAGAGAGAGAGAGAGAGAGAGTCATTTTTATCTTTTTCTGATATACAATAGTAAAGCTTCATAATGTTAGCTTCTTTATTCTCTGAATGTGGTATATAGTAATGTTGCAATTTTATTCATGATTGTTTTTTAGTTATTTAATTGTTACTCTATCTTTCTTGGATCTTGCTCACTCTGTGAGTTAAGTTATAACTAATCCCCTCTTCTATGCTATGAAGGATTGTTTAGAATGTGCCATAAACATTAGCACATAAAGATGTTTATATCTTCTCTCTTAAAATGTTCTTTCAACAAAATTGGAACCAATATGATTTGTAAACAATGGACCCTTAAACAAGTATATTGGGACTTTGGCATTTGTTTGCTTTTCTTAAGATTTTGGGTCCTACAAGATAATCTTTTAAATATCTTCTAATTTTCCAATATTTGTTTTATCATGATTCTTTAACAAGGGGTTCATTGTGTCTAGAGTCTTTATATATGAAAATAAGTTATGATTTGTCTACAATGCCGTGAATGAACATGCTACCTTCTTTTCAGGAAATTCTTTCTCCCATTTATGTGTATTAGCATTGATGTGGAGCATTTTCTATTTGCAGTTTTTAACATGTCTGTAGGCTATTTAGTATTAAGCAATTTGATTGTAGTAAGTTGTGAGATATATTTTTCTGGATTTTCAAGCTGCAGCTCATCTAAAACATACCTGCTTTCAGGTTCCCACAAGCTTGTTCAAGGACGAATGAATATAACTTTTCTACATTGGTTAGAGGTTAGCTATTTTGCACCTTCTCCAATTGCTTGATACCAAACGCGGTGAGTAAAGGTTGCACATTTGTTCCACGTTTCAAAAATAACACTACTGTAGTATCCATGCCTTAAAATCTTGGCCGGACATAAATGATAGAAATATTCATTGTAAAGTAAATGTGTAGAATGCACATTTTTTCATTCTTCCAATTTCATATTGGCGCCACAAAAAACTAGGGAAGAGCGAATGAGGAATTGTTTATTGCTTATATAACTACCTGTATTCTATGGTTTATTTCTTGCAATATTACTTGAAAGTATTTTTGGCCAATTTTTTTTAAGAAAATCAAAGTTTTCATTCATGACTATTTGGAGGTTGGAATCCACAGGGTGGGAGAAGGAAAAAATAATAAAGTACTTAATTTTTAGTTTTTTGGTTTAAAAGGATGTTTCGGATAAATTAAAAAGGGGAAAACGTGTATTTTTAGAAATCTCATATTTCCCAAAAAGACATGTAAGGAATTTAATTTCCTTTATTTATCTTTTCCTTAAATGAATTCCAAACTTCAAACCAAGGGTTAAACAAAAATTTTGTGCTTTAAAAGAGAGACTTGTAAGTATGTGAAAATTAGCAGGCAACAATTTATTTTCAAGGTCTTTGGGAGCTGATGTTAAAAGAGTCTCTAGCCATATGATACTATGATGATTGAGCTGATTCTATTGCAATTCAAGTCTTTGTTATTTTAGTAGATGTTATTGTAATTCAAGTTATAAAATGGAATTGTGATTTCATTTCAACTGTAATAAGCATCTGAGTGATTGGTTCCATTTGTAAGAGAATTTCTTGTTGCTTATTTTAACTATCTAATTTTGGTTGGGAAAGAAAAAAGAGCGACTTTTGTAGCTGGGTGATGTAGTTCCCAGATGCTAATGCTCATGAACCAAGCTGCTGAGGAAGCGTTGCCCACACAAAGATACCGACCTGGATTTGGCAGGGACCAGCTGATTCCCACATGCAACTGGAATAGGAGATTGGTTCAGGTTTCGTCTTCTCAAAGAAAGCATGGCCTTAGAGACCTTCTGGAATCTTGACTTGACCCACAATATCACAAATTAAATAACAGCCAAAAAATTAAAGAAGGTACGAAGCCTAATTAGTAAGCATTTATTTTTCCAAATGTTATTTTCTTTTCTATATAATGTTATGCACAACACAACCCTGTATGTAGTATTTTGCAAGCTATTAAGCGCATTTTTCTCCAGTATCACCCCTTTTTATGTGTATAAGTAATTAGGCGCATTCTTTTACCCAAAAAAAAAAAAAAAAAGGTAATTAACACATTTACCCAAAAAAAAAAATGTCTTATCATAATTTTATATTGGAGGTTTATCTCTAATTTCTAAAATAGAGATACATTTAGGGTGTATTTAATTTAGGATTTAAAGATTTTAAAAGTATTTAGAAGTTTAGAGGTATTCGATTTAAATTTTAAAATAATATATACAAATCCAATTATATTCAATTTAGATTTTAAAAATTTTTATAAAAATTTATTATAATTTAGATATATCCAATTAGAATTTTGTAGAATTCTTTTAAAATTTAATAATATCAAAAAAGTTATTGATTTTAAAAAGATTTAAAAAATAATAAATTTAAAAGGATTTTAATAGTAAATTTAAAAAGAAGATTGTCAATATGAATTTTAATATTAATTTTAAAAATTTTGTTAAATTCTTATAAATATTTTATAAAATGTATTAAATTTTATAATAATTTATTAAATTTTTTAAAATTTAAAATTTATTAAAATTTAAATTGAATATACCCGTAAAATTAAAATTATTGTGGGAAAAACAAAACTACACTAGACCATGCCCATTGTGTGAAGCTATATTTTACTAATATTGGTTTTAAGCACTTGTGGATGTAGATATGGGGTCTAAGTCAAAAGGATAATAATAATAATAACAAAATTAGATGGTACCGGAACCATCAAGTTCTTTTTCATAGGGTAGCTGGATGGGATCTAATAGGTTTTGTAAGATAAGGTTTAATAATTCCGGGACCACTTAATTTTTGCTTTCTAAGTCGCTACGATACGTTGAATTTGGTACAAAGTCAATGTGGGAACTTAAATCAAGTAGGGTGTGTAGCATTTTAAGCCTTTCATCCATAGATGTGGTGATGTTTATTATTGGTTATCTGTTTTGGATCCTAAAATAATTTGTTGTTAGACGGAGAGAGAGACAACGACTCTCTGCTCCGGATTTATCAAGTTTATTCAATATCAATAAGTAGTTTGCCAATTAAATAATGCTATAAATGAATGTTGTTGTGCCTTGAATAGTTTTTCTTGCTAATTAATTCTTTGATACACTCCCTTGAGACATCATTTTCTTTTTTGGATTTTCATGCACCTTTTGACATTGACTCTGTTCTCACGCGGCATATTCTCGGAACCATAATTCTTTGGAGTTTACCAAAAAAATCAATTTTAGTTTTCAGGAAAAAGGGAAACTTCTCTAAGAAAAAACACTGCATTTCCCATTATCACCCGGGCATGACAATGAAATAATGGAAAAAATAAAAAAATAAAAAAAATCAAGCAGTCTTCAAACCATCCATTTTTATATTATTCTTTCACAAAATAATTGACGCATAGTAAAAATTTATTAATATAAATTTAAAATAGTTGATATAATTTAATATTTTAATTTTTTTAATTAAATTTTTATCACGTATCACAAAAAAATTTTGTGGAATGATAATAATTTAGAAATAAACTATGAAGACATTTTATCTCTGAAATGTTGGCTTCGTGTAGAGAAATGCAAACAAAAGACTCTATTTTAGTGCCACGGCATCACATGTCTTTGTCGTTTCAATTACTTTTTGGGTGTACAAATCAAATACCGTTTATGTTTCTTTTTGAAATTTCTGGAACAGCAATAGGATAAACATCTCTTATCCCCTACCGGTCGTTATGGGTCTTAATGCTTTCTGGGGCTGAATTCTGGGGTTTCACTTTCATGCTCTGTGATAGTTTTGAAACTTTTAGGAATTTCAATGCAAAATGTATACTTATTCTCAGAAAAAAAGTTAATAGAGCTAATCAATATTAATGCTCGAAAGCCCACTTTGTCTACCCAGTAAGTAAACATGCATACATGGATGTACTTGTACCCAGATTCATCTATGAACACTTAAATATGTGACAATTATTGGTCTAAAATTGTAATCTAATCTATATGGTTTTTGTAGAAAGATGATCAACTCCTAGGTTGGGACTAAGGAGCAATTAAAAATATTTATAAAAGCTTTTTGGGGTCGGAAGCTAATCTGTTGACCCCAAACCTCTAGATGATGCAGTTACAAGACATCAGCTTCTTTTTTATTTTTTATATTGCCCGGCTGCTCGTGGGTGATTTATTCACAGTAACAGTCCAATGATAAAACCTTTAAATTGTAAATCTAACCTTGGTAGTGCAATTAGACTATGGCTTAATTGATTTATTTAGATTCATTTCAAATCAATACATTTATTATTATTACTTTTTTATTTTTTTTTGTTAAATCGTTCTCAAGCTTTTTCCGAATCAAATTGATATTATTAAAATGTTCAGTTGCATAAATTCATATTATTATTGTTATTATTTTCTGTGATACAATTGCAAACCATTTCACAATCCAAGGCCCATCGCAAATATAATTGTAAGGTTTAAGGGCACCTGTCTTAGCCATTGAAAAATGTGGATCACGTAATCAACTATTCACCAAAGGGACGAGTGCTATTCATCTGATCATATAATCTCGACAAACAACTAAAATGTTATTAATTTAGTTTGTTTAAATACCTTTTGATTAAAAAAAATAAAAAATCTATACAAAAGGGTGAACCTATAATATTTCCGATTAATAATCACCAAATCATCTACTAATCCCATTTGTGTCGATAACCAATTATGAATTGATAAACATCATCTTCAACAGACTATGCATTTTGAACATTATCAAAAAAAAAAAAAATTACTATGCATTTTGTAATAAAAATTAATAATATAATAATAAACAAATTTTAACATGGCAGAAGTTGTGCTTGTATGCAAAAAAACACCATTTGATTACCCATCTAACCCCCAACAAATTCTCCTCTAACCAAAATCACGTTTTCTACCTACTTATTAAACCCAACTAGTTTTGAGGTTGAATATCTTCATAAGTTTAGCATTCATATCTATAAAATAAAATCGTTAGATTTTTATTACCCAAAAAAATAAAAATAAAAAGCGTTAGATTCTTTTAATAGATCCCCAAACTTTTGTGCTAACCAAAAAGCCTGTTACGTTTTGGACTTGTCATGTAAATTTTAACCGTTGAAACGTGCACGCGGAACGTCAGCAGCTTAGGAAAAACTACAATGAAATAAAATAAACAAAGAAAACAAAAACAAAAACGAAAAAAAGTAGCCCATGGAGGTTTAAAAGGCCAAGAAAAGGTCTGTTACAGGAACAAAAATGGTCTTCTTGGACAGAGTAGATGGAAACGTGTAAGAAAATAGTTCACCAACTCTTCTTGCATTAGAACCCCATCTCACCTTCAATTTCTCGCCTTTGCTTCTATATAGAGAAGAAGCTCATACACAAGTTGAGGATCCAGCACAACCAAAAAAAGGAATAGAAAAGAAAAAATCCCAGAAAAGCTCCAATGGACTATGAAAAGCCAGTTGTTTGTGTCCTTGATGCATCAACCTATGTGGGGTTTTGGATTCTTAAAGGTTTGCTAAGTAGAGGGTATTCTGTTCATGCAGCTATCCAAGACAATGGTATGCAATTTTTAACTTTAATTGGTTTCTTCTTTGAGAAATCTGCTGGGTTTTACTTTCTTCTTCTTCCTTTTTTTTTTTTTTTTTTTTTTTTACTTTTTTGTTTATTTCATTTGGGTTTTCTCATTTTTTTTTTTTTCAATGATTGTTTTTTTGGGTCTGTTGTTTCAGGAGAAACAGAGATAAAGAAGAAAATCAAGGACATGGAGAAAGTGGAGGAGAGATTGTCAGTGTTTACTGTGGATGTTATGGATTACCATTCAATTCTTTTGGCTTTGAAGGGCTGCTCTGCTTTGTTCTGCTGTTTAGATAGTCCAGATGCTTATGATGTAGGTTTTTTAACTCTGTTATTTTCTCCTTCTCTTCCTTTTCCTCTTTTACTGAACAAATTGTGCTGTGTGCATGCTTAAGTTGGTTGTTAATCACAGTAGTTATACTTATATCCATTATTTTTTGGAAATTGGTATTGACCTTTTTTTTAATAAATTTTTTAGGAAGTAATGGTGGATTTGGAGGTCAGAGGAGCTATTAATGTGGTTGAAGCATCTGCACAAACACAAAGTGTAGAGAAAATCATATTTACTTCTTCTTTAACTGCAGCAGTATGGAAAGAGAATATCAGTTCAGAGAAAGATGTAGATGAAAGGTCTTGGAGTAACAAGGAATTTTGCAGGAAAATGAAGGTTTGGCTATTCATAATTTTTTTTTTTTTAATTTTTTTTAGCTTCGTTCATTGTTCTTGTATTTACTTCCTTTAGCTACCATTTTTATCACCTTTCTTCTTCTTCTTCAACACACACCCCCCACCTCCCCACCGCGCCCCAACATACATATCCGCCCCCCCCCCCAAAAAAAAAAAAAAACAATGGGACCAATGCCAATGAGTCAGTATCAACATCACCAGTGGAAAAAAAAAAAAAGTTTAGAGCACTTTCCACATTTTCAATTACGTGATTTGCATAATGGTCACTTCGAAAAACCTTTACCCTGTTATGTTTTGGAAACCTCTACTTTTCCTTTATCTTCAAAAGGCATCCCTGTACAATAGTCTTTGCTCACCTTTTTGATAATATTCGAAGTGGAGGGGACACTGTCCTTAGTGGTGGACATTGCATTATTATTTCGGGGAAAAAAAAGAAAAAAATCAAAGAGAAAAATATGGTATCTATCCACTTCGTGTCTTTTATTTTGCAGAAAGTTCTGTATCTGCATCTAGTATGGCCCAAAAAATAAAATAAATATAAAATCAAAAACAAAAAAACAAAACCAGTGGTGTAAAAAAGCTTTCCCATGCCATTAGCTTTAACCTTGAGATTGGGTGTTAATAACATAGAATCCAAGTTGAGCAATTTTGGTGTTCCGTTGGATGGAAATTTGATTTCTGATTTCTCTTGTGTGTGTGTCTATACAGTTGTGGTATGCCCTATCTAAAACACAATCTGAGCAGGCTGCTTGGGCTTTAGCCATGGACCGCATGCTTAACATGGTATCCATAAATGCGGGACTAGTTGTTGGTCCTGGTGTTACTCAACAAAACCCTCTATCCACGATGTCATATCTTAATGGTAAACATACAATTACTATGCCTTCGATCACTTAAATCTTTTTTTCCCATTTTCTTCTCTCTTTTGTCTTCTTTCAATTGAAGCAGCAATCTCTAATTTCAATCTTTCTGGGGTCCAATAAACAACTTCTTACAGGAGCAGATCAGATGTATGAAAATGGGGTCCTAGCATTTGTTGATGTGAACTTTCTAGCTGATGTTCATGTTCGAGCTTTTGAGGATCGGTCCACATGTGGGCGATACTTCTGTTTCAATCAGACAGTAAACACAGAGGAAGAAGCTGTTAAGCTTGCTCAGAGCTTGAGCCCTTTAATATCCTTACCACCTAGGTAGAAAAATAATAATAATAACAATAATTAAACCCAAAATTCTCTTTGATTATAAAGTTTATTGGTAAAATAAGAGGCTGAACTGAATGTGTCATGCTTTGCTTTGATCTATACAGGTATGAATGCCAAGGGAGTGAGGTCTATGCTGAGAGGCTGAGAACCAAGAAATTAGACAAGCTTGTTGAGGGCACGGCTTATTAGTGGAAAGATGGATTTCCTTTTCTTTTAGTTTGCTCTATGTTATCAATTTATGTATATAATAATAAATAAACAATTATTATATATATCTATATATATATATATATATATATAATTGATGGTGGTTGGTTTGAAGACTAGGAGTGGTTAGATGAAATATTTCTTTTTTATCTATGATGGTTTTTCATGAGTTCAAATTTGCTCGTGAAGTAGCAAAAACCGAAACTCAATGATTTTGATGGTAGATGCTCTGATTCGTATTACTTGGTTGTGGTTTTGATCCTTACAATAGCATTGTTGGCCAAAGTGTCAGAATCAGAGATTTTGGACGCTTTAGGCTGGTTTCTGTGGCCCTTGTTATTTTCACGTGGGTGGTAAACTGAGTTGGCAAAGTGTCTCAAAAAGCAATAATGGATGCCATGAAAAAGCACAACAAAACAAACAAAAAATAAAAGCATCAATCATTTTCCAAGAAATATATATTTAAAAATTAATTACAGATCACATATGTACCAAAAAAATAATAATAATAATAAGAAGATCACATGGCAATGATCGATGCGCCAAAAAACCACGTTTTACTTGAGATCTAAAATAAGAGCCATACACTACACGAGTTTAGGGGCTTAGAGCATGTGCTCCTTGATGATTCAGTCCCATTACTTGCAACAATCCCACATCAAGAATGGGTGGGAAATAGGTCGGAAATCTTTCGAATATATATATATATATATATATAGGAAAAGAGTTGAGTTTCAATTGATTTTATGAATAAAAATGTGAGATAATATATGATCTAAATGAGATTTGAGTTTTTCAGCAAAAGAAAAAAAATATATATATTAAGTATGATAACTTATTCGTACACTAGAGAGAATAGGAGATTAAATCCGTCCATCCATCCAAAAACTCTTATCCTTTGCTGACTTCCATTCCACAGTACTCCCGTTTAAAATGAAAAGGTTTTTTTTTTTTTAATTATTTCATTTAGACTTTACATTTTAAAAAAATTATTTATTTATTTTTATTTCTTTAAATCTATTATAACAGACTTCATTTATCTCTTTTTATTTTTTTAAATCTATTATAATAGACTTATATATCCGTTTTTATCTTTTTTTTTAGTTAATTTTAATAATTAAATATTAAAAATTATACTTTTACAATATTATTTAATTATTTTTAACTTTTTTTGATATTTAACTGTTAATGTTAACTGATAAAAATTGACAAACAGATTTTTTTTTATAGATAAAGAAAATTAACGATGATTTTTTAAAAATACAGAATCTAAGTAAAATAATAATAAAAATGAAAGCGTGCAAATAAAATTTGCAACATCTAAAACATTGTAAATTTAGGAGATTTCTTTTTTTTTCTTTTTTTCTTTTTTTAAAAGAAAGTCTATATGTTTACTTTTAAGAAGTAGATAAAAATTCCCAAGGTTTCCGGATCCAAAAAAATAATAATAATAATAAAATAAAATAAAAAGACCTTTTACTTTTACAGGTTAAATAAGAGGGAAAAAAAATGAGAAGTTTTAATTAGTTAAAAAAATCTGAGATGCTTTACTTTTAAGTAGTAAATAAAGAAAAAAAACATATTAATTAGTTTGGATTTGTTCTTGGATCGCATAAGGACCTTTACGTAAAGCCACTTTACATGCTAATCCATGTTATTCTAATCTATGTCATTCATGCCAGTTGCTGTATAAGAAAAATAAATTTTAATCAAATTTAAAAAGCATCAAATTAATCATTAAGAGTAAAAAAAAAAAAAAATTATATTATTTAGATGATGTAAAATATCACATAAAATATTATTATCATAAAGAAAGGTTTTTTTTCGTAATATCAAATCGTTAATTATTAAACAAAGAGAATAGCGCCAGTTGATTTGCATCTTTGTATATATGCTATGAGAGCATAGATTCTAGTAATGGGAAACAGTGTTTAAGATAATTTGTAATTTCAAAAAAAAAAATCCTTAATTATTATGTTTCAAAAAAAAAAAACCTTAATTATTATAAAAATAATTAGAAATGAGAAAATTCAAACTTAAACTATATCTAGATAATATAGGTTGGTACATAAAATTTCATTACAATTATATAATGTCATTACCATAAGATGGAATTGTTACCGTATGAAATTCTACACTAATTATTGTTTGTACTCGTTCTTATCCTACTTTCCTGTTATGCCTCTTTGTTTATTTTTCATCACAAATATTAATAACTTTTCCTTTTTTCTTTTTTCTTTTTTTTAAAATATTACTAACGTTTTTTTTTTTTTTAATCTTAAATATTACTAACTCTTCCCAACTCCAAATCCATGATGGATGAACAACACCCCACTTTACAAAAGCTATGTCCCAATACTTGTAATGGCAAAAATTACTTTAGTCAAAATTGTATTGCCGCATATGATGCTTAGCACCAAGTTCTAAGACCACTAATTTATCCACTACATCATCTTTATATCATATAATGCAAACAAAACATATTTCACATCAGAATTAAATTCATATAATGCAAATTAGAGATTTACAATGTTATTTTTGAAAGACACTCATTATATTAAGCATAAGATAAGAACCCGTTTCGTTGAATTTTGACTAAACTTGTTAAAGTTACATTATTAAATTCACTGAAACAAGTATAATCTGTCAAATCCTCTTAAACCACAATCAAATATTATTAATCATTCATATAATAAGAAAGATGTCCCTGCAATACAAACTGGAAAACAGCAAAATATTATAAACTAATAGAAGAGAGAAAAAATAATAATAATAATAAGATGTGAACATTTTCAAAAATTTTAACTTTTTATGAAAACACATGAGAAATTAATTCCGTGTATTTTTTTCCTATTCATAATATATGAACTCCAAACAAAGCATTAGTGTGATAGGAATGGAATATCATAGTGTCCTATGACTCAATTTTAGCCACCCCTCAGCGTCACCTGGTGTAACAACTAAATTGGAGTTTGAACATGACATAATTTATAAAAGTAATACTGCTCTCACTAATTTGATAGATAAAAAAAAGATGTTAAAGTAAAGACAATTAACATATAATCAGCTAAAAACAATTCACAATGGCTACGCATTACAAAGGTTTGTAATATCTGAGTATTAAAGTTTATTAGAGATCAACCACCTCTGATCCGTTAGGTACAACGAAAACTAAACAACCTATTAATGTTTTTTTTTTTTTTTTTTTCCAATCAATCTTGATTTTGAAATTTTGGTTAAGAGCAATTTCATTGGTAAGTGACTGCGATGAACGAGCAGAGTGTAGTTACGGTTTATTCTTTCACTACTGCACTCACACCACAATAGTGCTGCCACCACTGCTACCACCTTCAACTCCAGATCATCTGCAGCACCACCACCACTACATTGCAAAGCAGTCAGGATGATTAAATCTTGAGGAAAGAGAAACTACAGACACAAGTTAGTTCTTTTTTTGTCTTCTTGATGCTATCTCTGAGGCCCATGCTTTGCCTGTTTCTGTCTGGAACTTCCCTGCAGGGAGGTTTATAACTGTTCAGGCTGTGCTACACATTAGCCGGAAAAGAAAAATAAGCAAAAGCTAAAGCATCTTCCAAGGTAGTTCTCACTGCCATGGCAGAATTTTTTTAATTCTTGCATTCCCTTGATGAGATTGCAATTTCCCCTTCTAGAGTGTAAGTCTAAAGGATAATCAAAATGCAAATGGCACATTATCTCATGTCATGGAAACACATAACAGTTCTAATAGTTGAATACAACAATAAAATAGAGAAGGGGGGGGGGGGGGGGGGGGGGAAACAAAATAACAACCAAAAAAAAAAAAAAAAAGAGACAAAAAAAAAAAAAAAAAACAAAAACAAAAACAAACGAACAAACAAACATATGGCATGGTGATACAGTCCTCATTTTGATTCTCTCGAGCAATGTATTCAGAAAGATGCTTTCCCTTTTTTTTTTTTTTTTTAAGCAATATAATACTCTATAACTGCATCAGACAGTAATATGCCCAAAACTTTTACTCTTTTTGATAAATGTAACATGGCCAAAAACTTTAAGAGATGGATTTGATAAGGAGCCACAGTGGGATATTTCCATCCACAACTTCAAAACCATGTGTTGGACCCACTTACTAGTTTTTTCCTTTTTCTTATCTTCTTCCTTGTATGGATGCTTAGCAGAATTAATTACACTAAACATGGGTGAGAGGATCTCAGGACTGTCAAATTACAACACAGGTACTAAATGTGTCTGCAACGAGTTTTGGCACAGAATCAATACCAAGTGACACCCACTTACTTTTAAGAACAATTCTCTCACTTTATAGAGAAGTGAAAGGGAGAGAACTCTGAGGAGCCTCCAATATTAGTTGAAGTAATGAAAAGAAGAAGGATGCTTCACGCTAGTAAGGAGAAACGCCCAAAGAGTATCACTCCCTACCATGATGTCTCTTCAATAAACAGGAGGTTCACCCTCACAATCGTAATAGTCAAAAACTAAAAAGCAAACTAAAATTCACAAATCCCTGGAAGGCAATGGTTTAAAACCTCTGCCTAGAAGTTCCTTAAAAGACCAACCAAGCTGTTAATCTTAGTTTCTAAACACAAGACCCAGTCTAAAATCTAGCAGAAAACTCTAGGAGCTAGTTAGAACAACACATTCAACGAACTATTATAACTCCTCTGCCATATTATTTCTCACCAAAAATCAAATAACTGAACATTAACAATAAATTCATCAGCGGCATTGAACAACCACCATATCAGGTGTCATCGGAAACAGAAATCTCCATTCTTGAGAAAAATAACATATTTCCATCAATTTGTCCCACATCTCATCAACACAAATATACATGGCTCACTAGCAAGTTTCTTCCAAGATGCTGAAATACTATGTTTGATATCAGCTAAGAGTATTGGTTCTTATTTTCTAGTTTATTCAGAGATTTGGTGTTAATTTCTCCACAATGTTTCGGTTGTTTAAAATGAGTTCAGCATACAGAGCCAAAAAAAGGAAAATAAAAGATGGAAGCATAAAAACATGTGTAAGGATATGTACCAGCAGTTGACCGGAAAAACTCATCCAAGTCCTTCCCTTGCTCTGCATAAAGCCAGAAAAAATTTCAGTACAAATCTTAATTCTCAGATTGGCAGAAGATTTAAAGACCATATTCATTGCTAGGTTTACATGAAATATGCAATACTTAGGACATCTAGTGCAGATTAATAACGTGATATCCTAATACAATGATTGCAGCATGTGCAAAAACAACAAAATAACTGAGCATTACCACAAAAAATGAGAGGGTTAGGAATATTCTTAAGCCATGAATAAGAAAATATAAATAAAATACCAAAAAAACAAATTAAATAAATAAATAACAAACTTAGGCTATAAGCATGAGACAGACAATTGTAATTATTTTATCAACTTGGTCTACAGCACTTTGTACTAGACTATTGCATTCTGCATATCTTGAACAACCAACAATAAGGAGTCCAATCAGGCAATGTCTTTCTAGTTCAATATATTAATTTTAGAACAATCTATAATCCTCATCACTCCATCAGCAATTGAAGAATTTCAAAAGAGACACATTAGCTAATTTTCCCCTTGACAAACCTTAAAGCAATCTCTCATGAGCTAATTTAAGCAAGAAGTTTACTGGCATAAAAGGGAGTGCAGTTTTTACATATATGAGTTCCACAGTAAATCTGGAACAGTTTCAGGTCCTCGACTAAAACACTCAAGCTAACAGACACACCACCAAATCTTTTAGCATAAAGAAGAAACAGTATTAGAGTTCCAAGCTAATCCAACTTTTTAAGATGGACATAAAGTTTTCAACCCATGTATTCTCAGAGACTAGTCATACCTCGAACAAAACATGACAGACACCATCAGCAGTAAATCATAAATACGTGCTTAGAGAATTTTAAAGCATCTGACACCAAAAGGCAACAATAGACGACTTAGTATTCCAGAAATTCAGCTGACAAGCTCAACCACTCAAGTACGTACACTCCAATCTAGAATGCATTCCATGAATCCCTCCCACAAAATCAAAATTCAATTAAAGCAAGGGATATTTTCTCATTTTTCATTTCCAGCAGACAGTCACACAGTAGCAAAGATTAAATTGATAAGATAAGCCAAAATATACACAAACAAGGAAGAACATTTCTGCAGTAAAGCTTTCTACTTAGAGTTCAAAAGGAACATAAAACAAAACCAAAATTTTGAAACCAGTACAAAGGCTAGCCTTTGGGCAAAATGAATCCTGTTCCATAGTTCAGGGATTTCTTAATAAAAACGATAGGGTGGTGACAAATATATGCTCAACCTTAATTGCCCCTTTAATAAATAGCGGCAAACATGACTTGAACAATAATAAGAGATACAAAATTGACGAACCAACCATAAAGAATCAAAACATTATAACACAGCTGAGTCGAAAAACCCTCAGTTAAAATTAAAATAAAATTTTGAAATGAATAGAGCATATTTGCATATATTGCAAGCATATCACGGCATCATTTATTGAATAGTGATGTAAAAAATTCTAAGGAGTACTTGTGCTTCAAAGCTTCTTGCAGTTTGTGGACAACAATGTCAAATATGTCAACAAACTATTGAATCCTCTCTTAAAAAAAAGACTAATTTTTCAGTGAGACTAGAATTTAAATGTAGCTCATAATACAATGGTATTTATTATATACATCCAATGATATCATATGGAGAAATTTTTTTCAGGGAGAAAAGAAAACTGTTCTAACCATTCTCATATTCTAGGGCTTGAAGTATCATCTCCACCTGGAAAGAACAAAGAAATTCTACCATCAAAATAAACAAACAAAGAGAATCCCTTAATTGACAATTATCCATCTGACTATCAAAATAACTAAAAGGAAAAGAAAAAACACATAAACCGCAGTCTAGAATATGGGTTTCCATAATAAGTAACTAATCCTCCTTGTGCATGGTACTACCCACTAAGACACAGACTAAAGAAAAAAAACAAAGAAAGAAAGAAACCGTTGGGTAGCTTTTGCCATATGATATTACATAATGGCGATTGAAACTGTATAAGAAGCAAATGTATGACAAAATAGAATCACTACACAAGAGAAATGAACTAAGAACATACCTTGTCAAAGTCCTTGACAAGTTTTGCTTCTGGTGAAGCATTCTCCTCATATTCCATCCACAAATCTCCTACTTCTTTAGCTGAAATTTACAAAATAAATAAAGCAACAAAAGGATGATAAACAGTTAACCACTCTCTAACAGAAAAATATCAATCTTACAACATTAATATTAATATAAATGCAAGCGATTCACAAGCAAATGGGATACCTCTTGACCCTCCACCAAGTAATTTGCACATGTGGTCTAGTGCTTCCTGTTCTCGTCGACTCTTCTCCTCCTTTGGGACCCCATCTGAAGGTGTTATGTCCCCAACAATGGCTATTCAAGGAATAAATGTCAAGAAACAATAGGACCCTTACGCAGGCAGACCTCGAAAAAAATCCCCTCAAACTTACTACTGGAACTAGCAAATATACTGGAAAGCATTCAAAGTCAAAGTAAATACAATACCTGCCATAGCTCATTGGCACTATATATGAAAAATTATATTATAAAAGAGACCTCTAGTGGCATTAAATAAATCTCCTTCAACATTTTATGGATCCAGCCATTTTCAACTTCGGGAAGTTGTTACATATCCAAGGAAACAAAGTGAGTGCACTCTCCTGGACAAAGTGGTCACGTCCAATGCTAAAAGGCTTGCCAAAATCATTACAGTGGAACAATGGGCTATCTAATAGGGAAACTTACATAGCAATTATAGAAATTACACTGAAGCACTTACATGGACAGCCATTGTTATTTCAAAGCTAAACTAGCAAAACATTATAGTTGTTAATTTTCCTCTTTTAAGCCAGTTAACCTCATTTTGTTTATTTACTTGGGCTGAGTATACAATTATCATCTTCTTAAGCCATTCATTTTAATGCCTGACAAAAATCACTTTCCTAATAGATTGAAAAACGCTATTGCAAGGGAAGATGTTATGAAATAATAGCACGGAAATTGTCCATTTATTTAACCTACGCTTAAACATTTCCATTATTCAAACTAAAAGTAGTGTAAAGAACAAAAATATTCTATTCACCTTCTGCAATATCATGAACAATTGCCATTTTTATACACCTGAAAATTATGAGGGAAAAAAATACACTCTCAGCAAACACCTCACGTTTCACTTCAATTAACAAATTCGAAAAAATAAATTTAAAAAAAAATGATAAGTACTAAGAGGTTAAAATGTTAAAAAAAAAAAAAAAAAAAAAAGCACTAACTTTTCACGATCGACACCGGGAATATCGGAAGATATGAGAGCCATTAATCCCATTCGATACATATGATCCGCTACTGATTCTGGATCAACAACATCTCTCCGCACCCATCCAGCTCTTTTCGTTGTCTGATTCCCAGTAAAACCAAAATGAAAACAGACAAACTCAAAAATTATCTTCCACTTTGCCGACATTTTCTCACCAACCAAACACAAAACTGAAAAAGTAGTATATAAAAAAATAAAAAAAAATGAAAAAAAAAGAATAACTCAAATTTCTACCTTAAGGCGGTGGCAGAGAGAGAGAAAATCAATGGCAGAGGAAGCAGAAGTAGAAGAAGTAGAAGAGGAAGCAGCAGCTCCATCGCCATTTGAAGAAGCAGTAGGTTTGGCACCGTCACAGCTGGTGAGCGACGAAGGGGACGATGATGAAGCATCCGTGGCCATTAGACGACGAAGCCTGAGTGAAGGACTGCGAAGTGTGAGGGATTTGAGCCTCTGCTGAGTCGAAGAAAACGAAGGCAGTAATAAAACCAAAGACGACGACGACGATTTACAGAGCAACAAGGCTCGGCTTCCTCCTGTGCCCATCATCTCCCTTTTTCTGCCTCAATTTTTCGCTCATTTTTTTATCGTGCTTTTAGAAAAGATGCGGTATATGCTGCTGATTCTGACTCGATTCTTGTGGTCGCATCAGCAACGTCCACCTCAGCTCGTGATGGGGTCTTTCTTGGTTTCGACGGTGTTGATCTGGTTGTGGGAAATTCGTGCGTTTGACTCGATACAGATTTCGGGTGAAAGTGTTCTCCTTTCAATGCTAAATCATGAATCATAACCGTCCAGTAGCCCCATTGACATCGAAATCAATGTGGGTTCCAATCTGACGGATAACAAAAGATGTCATGGACGGGAACAGTTTTGTGAGTGCAAATCACCTGGCAAATGTAGCAAAAAATAAATATAGGATAATATTTTCTAATAATATATATATATTTTGGTGTTAAACTATTAATAATCCCAAACCAACAACAATTAAACAAGAATTTCCCAGAATATAGTTAGCAACAAATATTAGATAATTTTTTAATAACCTCCTAATCTACATCTAAAATTTCTTTCCGCAATACTGCAGTAAGGATGAAAGGAATCAATATTTTCATGAATCCAATCCAAAATCATTCTTGAATCGATTTCTACTATAACCTTTTTAATATAAAAGCAGCTCCAAAACCTTAGCAAGAACACAATTGACAAGGCTCAAATCCACAACAAAACTAGCTTTCCACATTCCAAAACAATCTGTAATCCCTTCTGCCTACCCCACTAATTTGAGATCTTTATTTTATAAGCTACCGTCTGGATTAAGTTTCACCCAAGCATCTTTTGGAGTTGTCTAGTGAAACCAACCAACACCTTTAGTTGGTTGGCTAACATGTAATCAATTAACTATTCATACTTAGTTTATATTAATTTTTTAATTATTAAAACAGCAAAATATCATTTTATCACTTCAATATTTAAGTTAAGAATTATTGTTTTTTTGCTATTAAGTTGTTTAGAAGGGAGTCTTTTTAGTATATTAAAATAAATAATGCTAAGAGTACTAAGAAGGCTACCAGAATGTCCAACAAAATAATATATACGGTGACATACAATTATTTTACTGATTGATTGAAAAATTAATATAATTTAAATATAAATAAGTAAAATAATAATACATTATTATTTGGAAAATATATTTATAGACTTAATAAATCTCTGGCATTATTCTTGAAATAAATAGTTCATCTTCATTTTAAACAAACTAATAATTTGTTTGGCTACAAATATGCCCCTATTAATTATTCAGGCATTTAAACATGTATGTTAGTCCTTTTCTTTGTTTTCTTTTTTCTTTTTTTGGTTTAAAAAAAGGTACATTACTGATGCTTTTTAATTAAAAAAAAGAAAAAGAAAAAGAAAAGGTACGTTACTGATGTTTCTTAATTTTTGTTTTGACAAAAATAAGTAGATTTTATTCTTTTAATTTTGTATTTTGACATAAATGAATAGATTTTACACATTATATACTTCTTTTTGATAAACAATTAATCCATTAGAACACTTTCAACAACTTACAAGAGGATTGTTAATCGACCTTCGTTCATAGGACGAGTTACAATCGTAATGAATCAAGATATTAATACAATAATAAAATAAACTGCACCACCTATCAATGGAATAATTGTTTTATTACAAAATATTAAAATGTAAAAGAATCAAAATTTCTAAAGTAGTCTTCAATCTGATTTTTAAATAAATTGTCAATTTTTTTTAATAATAATAGGTTTTACCAAACACCAACCTTCTAAACAAACCCTTAACTTAAAGCTATAAAAGCCCAGTTAACATGATCCAGAAAAGCCTAGCTTACACTTGCTGGAGGCCTTTGCTGGAGCCCATTATAAACTCCCCATTTTTTACTTATTTTCAGATAATGAAATATTCATATTAAAAGATCCAATCTAAGTACATTTCAAAAAATTTAGAATATTGAAATATATTTCCCATTTTAGGAATAGTTGCTCGTTTCAAAGAATTTGGAAAAAAGGAAAAGAACCAAAAAAGAAGAAAAAAAAGAAGCAAATGTTGGACTTTTTCTTTGTGTAGGTTATGCAAATGCAAAGGATGAAAACATTTTGCATGCATTTTGACAGTGTGGAGTGAGGAAGATCTGGAGAATGACAAACATGTTTGACGAGATGCCAGAATAAAAGAGTTAGTTCTTTCTTTCTTTCTGTTTTTTTTTTTTTTTTTTTTTTTTTGGGGTAGAACAACGGAGGTTAAATCCCAAAAGAAAACACACTAACAATACCCAATACAATCAGCAAAAAGAACAACTCTAACATCCTTTGAAATGAACTCCACGCATACATGAGTGGCTAAGCTGGCTTAAAATTCAGGAACTTTGTTGTCTTCTATGTATATGTGAGAAACTCTAACTTCCCAATCTACTGCAGAAGCTTCATGCAACCCATAATAAGAACAGAACAGGGCTGTAAATTACCAACACCATCCCAAATCCAACCAACCACCACACATTATTAGAATCAAGCTCAATCTCCACTTTTTTAAAACCAGCTTGCCAGGCTAAAGATAGATAATGAAAGAACCACCACAACTCAGCCAAAACACATCTGGCTCTCCCCAAGAAAAGAGTTAGTTCTTTTGCTGATATAATTTGTCGGGCACTGGAAAATTTATCAGTTTGCAAGGTGGAAAGATTAGTTTTGGTCAGTCGAGCAATATATGGAATAGACGTAATGAGGATTGTATATGCATGAATTGAATATTAAACCAGATGAGATGCTGCCAGATAGTGTTGCAAAAGTTATTATTGGGACTTAAAAATGGGGCTAATAAAAAAAGAAGAGGCCGTCTATAAGGCAAGCTGATAAAATAGATCCCTCCAAAACCCAGGTGAATTATAAATAAATGTGAGATGGGGCAATTTCTACCGCTATTTTTAATTTATTAAAAAAATAAAGGATAAAAAATAAGGCCTCGTTCGACCTTGTACTTGGAACAAAGTATATATACATTCTTAAAAAAAACAATTTTATGCTATTAAAACTTGAAAACAAACTTTTTTTCTTCATGGCCAAACAAATTCTAAAAGTCCTTCTTTAAATTATTTCTTAGTTTAACCTTTTTTTTTTTTTCAAGATACTTTGAAGAACATAAACATTTTTAATTTTAAGGGCACCTTCGATAATGATTATGTTGTTTGTTTGAGAGATTAATCATATATAGACGATAAATAACTGTTATGATCTATTTACAATTGAAAGAAAAAAAATACTTTAATCAAGATGAGGTGGTTTTTAATTTGGTACTTGCGCTTTCTTTTTTTTATTTTTCATTTTTTTATTCATTATTATTATTTTTTAAGCTTGTAGCTATTTGAGAAGCTTAAAGGCATATCTTTTGCTTATGCATTTAAACAGTAGAAATTAGAGCTTTTGAATTGATATTTGGAAACTATTTTCTAAAAGAGTTTTATGTTTCAGAAGAGCTTTTATATTCGTTCGGTATGAATATACTAGAAGCTACTATAATATTATAATATGATTTTATCTTTAACGATAAAAAAGAATATAATCCAATATAAATAGAATGATCAAAAACACAAATATAAAGAAAAGATAAAAATTTTATTGAAGATTAATTAATCTAAATTACCTTATAAGCTCATATAAAGAAATTCAAAACTTCAAAAAGGATTCAATTGTCTCCAACTCTGATACAAAGAAATAGAATGCCAGAAACGAGAAGAAAGAAAAAAGTCTCCAACTCCAAATATGAAGAAATAAAAGGAAAGAATCAAAAAGAGGGAAAAAGTAGGTTTTATTCGGTGCCCTTCTTTTTTATATATATTTTTTATTTGTGATAAGAATGTTTATCTTACTCGATTGAATAAGGATATAGAATAAGTGAGATCAATCATTTAAAGCTCTTGGATTTGATAAATGGTTATACCTTATATTAAATTTAAAAATTTTTAAAAATTGAACTCATTTATCGTCAATTAAAAAGTTAAGAATATCCTCATTAAAACTTTATTATTATTGTGTTATATGCAAATACAAAGGATAACATAGAAATTTTAAAGGTTAAACATACTTTAATCTCAATTTTCATGATTTTGCAATTTAGGCCTTTAAATTTTCATTTTTGGCCCTAAATGTTTTTTTTTATTGTAATTTGAGTTTTGTTTGATTTTTTACTACAAGATTTTATAAAATTTAACGGGCATCTCATATATTAAACTATATCACTTTTTAATTAATTAAAAAGTATTGAAATGCAAAATATTAAAATTTTATATTTTAGTACTCTTTATTTAAAAGAAAAAAAAATGGTTATTAAATTTCAAACCCGAAAATATTAAAATATAAAATTTGAAAACTAATTTTAAAAATATATATTATATTTCAAACTAAAATATATTTTATCAAATTTCAAATTAAAATAAACAATAAATGCACATTTTTAAAACTAGCTTCAAAATTTTATATTTTAATATTTTCTATTTAAAATTTAATACAGTTTAATATTTGTTATGTGAGTAGAAAATATTAGATTATAAAATTTTAAAACTAGTTTTAAGAATATGTATTAAATTTCAAACTAAAATATACTTTATCAAATTTCAAATTAAAATAAACAATAAATGCATATTCTTAAAATTAATTTCAAAATTTTTATACTTTATTATTTTCTAGTTTAAAATTTAATACAATTTAATATTTATCATGTGAAACGACCTTTAAGTTTTGTTAGTCAAAAGCCAAAAAGGTCCAAATTTTAACAGTTGAAAAATATGAGAATCTTTTTTTTAAAAAAAAAATAAAGGTTTAAATTATAAAATTCCAAAAATTGAACATACTAAAATCCAATTAATCAATTTTCAAAAATTCATTTGGATAGTGGTAAAATTAGTGGGAATCTAATTCCCTTGAGAACGTGACCACTTTTTTTTTGTTTGGATATTTATTATGAGGTAGAAAAATATGGATCTAGGGAATTAGATTCCTACTAATATAGGAAAATATGCGGGAAAGTTGTTCCCACCTATAAAAGTGTCATTTTGAGAATCCAAAAAAAAAAAAGTTTTAATTTTTTTTAAAAATATATATTTACCATTAATTTATAATACAATATTAAATTTAATTACTTACAAATTTCAATTTTTCTATTACTCACTAAATATATCAAGAGTGCTGCCACTTGTGGGGCGCTATAAAAAATGTATGATTGTAATAAGTGGATTGTGTAGGCGAACATGAATTAACAGAGATACTTATGGTTTATTAATCTATTTCTTATATCTATATTTCCATGTTGCTTTTATTGGAGTGCTGCCACTTATGGAAATATTTTGTAATAAGGTAGGAGAAATAAGATAGTATATTATTGAAGTGTTTTCAGTGCAAAATTTTTTGGCACATATCCAATATTTAATGGAGATACTATCAGATTTTCTATAGTAAAGTTCAATAGTGTTTCCCTAATTGAGATTTGTCTGAAGCTCTAATAAGGAATCTTAGATGGGTCCTGATAGTAGGCATTGCATCGAACATTCAGCCGAAGTGTATCACACCGCATCAAAAATTATAAATATATACTGAAACAAAAGAAAAAGTGTTACCTATGGTTGTCGGAGTGGAGGCCGAAAGTATAGGGCAAGAAAGCCCGTTTCCAGATGGGGTAGTCATCGAGCATATGAGAGCTTGTTTAGCCATGCTATCCATCACATCTGAATATTTCTCCAAAGTGTATCACATTACACTAAAAAATCACAAAGGACATGCCGAAATAAAAGAAAAATTGTTATCTGCTGTTGTCGAAGTGGAGGCCAGAGAAATCGAAGAGTAGGCAGATGGAGTCGCGGAGCTGACGAGAGCCACCATCATCTCCATTAAGAGCTGTGGCGATGAGCCAGTTGAATCTGAACCTGTGCATTCGATCATCCATCACTATTCTATAAAGCAAAAACAAACCCCCCGAAAAAAAAAAAAAAAAAAAAAGAGTAAATGTTACCTACAGAAACCGGAGTGTAGGCGGTGGTCGACGGAGCCGAGGCTATGGATGCAGATGCAAAGGCTGACTTACCAAACCCATTTATTGTGACAATCACAAGATTAAGAACACAGAGTAGAGAGATTAGAAAACCGAATGCCATTTCCTTTTCCTTTTTCTGAAAATGAAAAAAACAAGTCGCAATTTAAAATTTCATATACCTTACTCCTTTTATAGGCACGCCCCCAACTCGCCCGCGGTAGATAGATGAACGAATGGAAAAAACACTTCATTCATTTATTCGCTCTTCGATCCACTGTGGTAGGAGTTAGGAGAGGAGAGCGTCTATAAAAGGAGTAAGGTATACGGAATTTTGAATAACAACTTCTTTTTTCATTTTCAAAAAAAAAAAAAGAAAAAAAAGAAATGGCATGTGGTTTTCTAATCTCTCTACTCTGTGTTCTTCTTCTTGTGAATGTCACAATAAATGTCTTCAGCAAGTCAACCTCCGAATCCACATCCACAGCCTCGGCTTCGTCGACCACTGCTTACACTCCGATTTATATAAGTAACATTTATTTGTTTATTTAATTTTTTTGCCGGTTTGTTTTTGCTTTATAGAATAGTGACAGATGATCGGATGCACAAGTTCAGATCCATCCAGTTCATTGCCGCAACTCTTGATGGAGATGATGGCAACTCTCGTCAACTTGACAACTCTATCTGCCTACTCTTCGATTTCTCTAGCCTCCACTCTATTAACACCAGGTAATAATTTTTCTTTTGTTATGCCATGTCTTTTACGATTTTTGAGTGCAATGTGATACACTTGGGCAGAATGTTCAGATGCAATGGATAGCGTGGCTGAATAAGCTCTTGTCTGCTCGACTACGACTCCATCCGGAACAAACTTTCCTACCCTTCGCTTTCATCGGCCTCCACTCCATAGGTAACGATTTTTCTTTTGTTTCCGCATGTATTTGCGATATTTGTGCAGTGTGATACACTATGGGGTAATGTTAAGATGTAATGCCCACTGGCAAGACCCATTTAAAATTCTTTATCAGAGCATGGGGAAGCCCCAACTAGAGAAACACTACCGAACATTCTTATAAAAAATCTAGCGGCATCTTCTTTAAGAATTGCATATGTTCCAAAAATTTTTGCATTAATAACACTCTAATAACATATTACTTTATTCCTTTCACCTTACTACAAAATATTTTCACAAATAGTAGCACTCCAATAAAAGCAACAAAAAAATATATATGTAAGAAATAGTTTAATAAACCATAAATATTTATATTAATTCATGTTTGCCTAAACCACCCATTTATTACAATCATATATTTTTTATACCATCCCACAAATATACTAAACATACAAAGGCAGGTAGAAAATAATAATAAAAAGAATCATATATTTAAATGATACAAGTGCAAACTGTGAGGGATAAAAAGGCTAAAGAAATAAATATATTTATGTTTAAAAAATTGTTATTGGCCCACACCAATCAAAACAATGTTACAACTTAAAAGACGAAATAAGTCTTTGATTAAAAAGTTTGAAAATTCAAAGTTTGTTCATGAAAAAAAAGAAAAAAAATGTTTATTATCATTTGTAACAAATAATTTTTTTTTTTTTTTGGGTAATGTGCGGCCATGATAGTGGGATGTTTTTATAAATAATTTTCAATAGTTAATAAATTATATGTCAACTCATCAAGCTTTTATATTTTATAAGTTAGATCCTAAAAGGTTAAATTTTATATTTTTCTATATTTTGACCATAACTTTATAGGTATAGCTGCAAGTATTATAAAACTGTATAAATCTCACCTGACGCATTTAAATCAATTTGAATTTTTAAAACTTAACCATAATTGAAATAGTAAATCCTTAATATAAGCCTACCAATAATTGACACATAAGCATAAATCATTTCAGTGATGGTCACTAATTATTACAAATGGCATTATTTTTTCATTCAAGGATTGAACAAAAATGGAAACATAATTTATGCTTTTTTTTTTTTTTTAATAATCTATCTTTTGGAGTGGGCTTTAATTTCCTTGTATTAAGTAAGATCCAAATTACATATATTTTATTTTGGAGACAAGTCAATCCAAAAATGTGATACTTGTATGTTTTACAAGCTTCTAATTGCGACCATTAAAGATTGAATTAATCTTGATATCAAAAATTAAGTACCTCTTCTGCTAATTAAAATTAATTTTAAAAAATAATTAAAACTAAGCAAGAATCTTCATTATAATTTTCAATTTGGATTTAAAAAGCAGCTCGAAAAGTCTTATTACTAGAACTCCTACTGTTTTAATAGATGTTCCTAGGGCGCAGCCAAACCGTCTCGAGCCAACATAAATATTGTTTCATCTAAAAATGATGTTGCATGCACTTAATCAATCTATGACTATAAGGCGTGAGCCTCAGGTGCAACAGTGTGAATTTTTCATCTTATTGGGTGAGGCATATGTTGGATTTATGCTCCAGAAACAATCTAAATCATTGGTCAAGAATCTTAATTAATAGTGATCGTTGGATCCCCAATATCTTAATTAATAGTGGCCGTTGAATTTCCAAGCTAGCTAATAAAGTAACAGATCCCATTAATAAAGATAAGTGTGACCCATTTGTTGGACCCAAGGTAATTAAAAAAAATCCTGAAAGGTTAGAATTTGGAGTATATATATAAACTACTTTCTAAAGAGCCTTCAGAGGGAATTTTTTTTTCACATACTAAAATAATACCTTGGAACTTTTTTGTTTCTAGTGATTGGGTGTACCCACGCACAGATCCGTCTCGACTAGAATAGCTTAGAAGATTCAGCATAAAAGGTTAGTAAAATCTATATGGGTAATGACATAATTTATCGTATATTTTATTCAATCTCGATCAGGCTTCCGCTGTGTATATGATACCAACAACATATTCCTCACATATATACTTTAATCCAATTTTTAGTAATTTTTATTATTATTATTATTATTTTGCTAAGAATTTTATGGAGTCAATTAGAAGACACATTTGGCGGCAAGAGACGAATACACGAGGCTGTTGGCATATTCTACCCCAGCCCCCGAAAGCAATAACTTTTTTGCTGAAAAAAAGAATAAAAATAAAAATAAAACCTCCAGCTAGTATTATAAACATCAGGCTGAAATGTGCACATGACCCTTCGAGGCAATAACCCAATGATGCTGTTAACGTGTAGAAAACTATAAGTAAGACATAGACTTGTCAAAATGGCTTCTAGTGTATAGACTTAACATTATATATAATATGAAAACATTGTATTGACTGAAAATAGACTTAAACAAAAATCTATATCAAATATTATTTTATTATCTACATGAAACCCATGACTCATCAAAAATCTATATCAAATACTGTTTTGTTATCTACATGAAAATAACAATGATACAAAAATCAATTGTTTACCAACTTTATATTGATATTTACATTATATAACCAATAATATGAAGACATTTAATTAACCTTTATTGAAGAAAAATTAAGTTTCACGAAATTAAATTCTAGAAAATTAAATTTTATGAATCAATTTACTTTTCAACTTTAACATTTTTAAAAAGAAAATATAAAAATAAATTTTTTTTTTTATTTTGGAAGAGCTTTTTAAAGAAGCCACTTTGAACCAGCTTCCTCTCAAAATACTTAAATTATCCAAACAGATGTAAAAGCAGCCCTTTTATCTCAAAGACCATTTTTTGCTTTTCAAAAGTCCTGTTAGTTAGCAATAATGAAAATTTTTTTTTTTTTTTATCAAGGGACACTAATCCAATAGCGCACCAATAACAGATAGCTGCATAGGCAAATGGCTTCTACGTCACAGCGATCCTTTTACTTTCCTTTCGTACATCAATCATATAAGGAGAAGGGAAAGCTGTCTTAGACTTCAAATACACCCTTTTTCTTTGGTCAGACAAAATATAGTAGAACCAAGAATCAGTCATAATGGGAACTCCTTGCCAGTTTTCCTACACTTTTTATCCAAGAATAGAATGTGAATCATTTCGCCATTTCTTTATCTTTACCTCTTTTTCAAATTCTTTTCCCCTCATAGTAAAGTGGCATTACTCTGTAAATCTTATTATGTTTGGGACTTTTGTCCGGACCTTAAAAGTATAAGTCAATAACACACAACCTACTAATCTTAATAATAATAATAATAATAACGAACTAAAAATCAAAAAATAAAAAACATAAAACCATTATCAAATATATATTTGTTTTTTGTTACTATCCGAGAAGATAATCATTTTATACCATTGTATTGTTCAGCAAGAACTAAGCGAAAGGTTAATTAAATAAATTAGTTGGGGTACTTAAAAATTACAATAAAGGAAAGAAAAAAAAGAAATATAGATATATATATATATATATACATATATATTTGACTCGAACATAGACACTTGTTGGCCCAAGTGTGTGTGTGTGTGTGTATGCATATTGGTTAAACAGATAGCTCTACTAAAAGGTGAAGACAGTATAAAACATACATCAACAAAATCATGATGAATTTATGATGTTTACACTACAAAGCAAAATACGTAAGAGCCACGCTGTAAGTCCCAAAACCACAACCTCTATCTTCTTAATGAGTACATTATCAAGTAATGTACAAGTTCCAATAATTCAAACCAATGGGACCGCTTGAATGCACGTAGGGATGGCAACGGACTGCTCGGCACTGCTATGCCCCTTTAAAATGTGGCCCATTCCAATCTCGTCTCCCCACTTCATATGAAACAGGGCAGAACGGAAATTCTCCAGTACAAAATTGGAATAGGGTAGGTTTTCTTGTTTATATATAAAAGAAAAAATTTAAAATTTAATTTTACAAATATATTCTTCATTTATTTTACATAAAAAAATATATTTATACAAATATATTGTATAAATATAATGTTTATAATATGATTAATATCATAAAAAATATAAATATATATATTTAAATAAATATGTATATATATATATATATATATATATAAATGGGGTGGATACGGGACAAGGAGTACACCCCCTATTCCCCACCCTGTCCTTAACCCTAGGTAAGGAAGCTTGCCAAATTCTCACTAATAAATTTTCTAGAAAAATATTATACATCACCATCAATTTTAAGCAATTAAACCCTACTCGTAGAAAATAGTTTTTATAATAGAGTTGGGATTTTTCAAGAAGGAAGAAAAAAAAAAAAAACTGAAAAACACAAAGAAGACACATACAAGATGCCTTCAGTTGAAAATAAAACATACATATGGTTATTTTTTTCAGTGAAATTTCTTTTTATCTTTCTTTTATTTTATTATTTTTATTTTTTGGGCACAATCTGCTAAATTTAAAATATATTTGCATTTTAAAATATAAACAATATCATATATATATATGATAAAACAATATCAATTATATAAGAAAGGGAAAAAATTCAACTATACATGATGTATATATATAATATTTCATACTCACCACCAATGAGTTGAACTTCTAGCCAAAAAATAAATAAATAAACAAACAAAGAGTTCAACTTTCCTTGAGAAAAAAAAAAAAAAAGTGTTGAATTTATGTATCTATTACTAATATATATACATATGGCAACCAGCACACATTTCTCAGCCTAACCATGTCTATCCATGGCCGGAGGGTGGACTCAACAAACCATATATTTTAATTAGAAGTATTAAAAAGGAAAAAGCATAACGATTTAAAACTCAAATCATCCAATATCCAAATATTATTAAAAAAGAAAAAAGAAAAAGAAAATGTTTAGCTTTATTTAGACTTATAGACGGTTGCATTGGTTACATTTTGAAAATTGAAGATTAGTATGACATCCGTGTCTCAATAAATGCAATTTCTTATATGTGCGATATAAGCAGTAGATGTGGAATGATGATAGTTATGTTTGACAATGACAAATCCCAGAGAAATTATGGTTTAATTTGCATGAAAGATAATGTCTTTCTTACTTTGTTTGATGCATGTCGTTTCGTAAAATTGAATTCAATTATTATTATTTTTTTGCTTTATTATATTACCACAAATTAAACAATTATAACAACCAGTCATATCCTTCCATCTCCTCAACGTGAATCCTTCACACTTCACTTTGTCGTGAACTGTGAAGGATAAATATTAATATTTTATTTAGAAAGTAAATGTCAATTAAAATCTAATGTTTTGGACGTAAATTATTTTTAACTCATATAGAAAGATAGACAACTAAAAATGGTAAAGTGAGCAGAGAGTGACACAAATTCATGTAGTCCTGGATTTATTTGTAACTTCCAAATAAATAGACCCAGCAAAAAAAAATAATTTAAAATTACTTTATATATATATATATATGTATATGCTATTAAAACTTTTACACGTCACCAAATATGAAACTAAATTACAATATTTTCCTTTTTCCATAAAATTACGGACAACTTACATGTGTAAACTTTTATTTTGGTGAATACATCTGTAAACTTTTCATGTTTTATAGGAATCACCTCTTTTTATAAAAGCAATCACAAATCAATATCATTTTTCTTTCTAGACAGACTTTGATTCAATAAGCCATGTATAATTAAAAATTAAAAAAAAAAATTGAACTTCCATTTTACCCAAAAAAAAATAAAATTTGAACTTCCAATTTTGTTTTGCTCACTATTCGTGATTGTTTTGCTCACTATTCGTGATCATTACCAAGTAAGACGCCCTATTAGCATGTTACTTGTTAATGAGGTGCAATTATTTACTTATTTATTTATTTTCAGAACTAAGATGAAAGAGTAAACTTATAGCTTCTAGCGAATACAAATTCTAAAAGTTTACTTAATATAGAAAAATTAACACAAATACTTTTTTTTTTTTTTTTTTTTGTCATCTTCCACAATTTTTTATCTCAAAAATTGGCAGAATCACTCTGCTGATTTATATACTGCCTGCATGCCTGCATAAGTTCTCATGATTTAACAACTACTAAATTTGGTAGCCAAATATGCATTGAAAAAAAGAAGAAGATATGGAGCATTAAAATAGTGTCAGATTAGCTGCTTCTTTTGGGCATATATTTTTCAAATCATAAGAAATGACAATGAATAATTCAATCATTTTTTCTAGTATGATCTGAAGAAACAAGTTAAAGTTCCTTTAATTTCTCATATTCTATTACTTTCTAATATTGTTATTTTATTAATTAGATCGTTATACATATCCGAACATCAAAGTCACAAAAAAGGCTATCGGCCAAAATTTGATTCCAATATCTATTTTACATCAAATCTGAAGCAACTTTTTGTAATTGACAATTCCAACCTCGGAGAAAGAAAAAGTAATTTGGTACATGGCATTGTGAACACTGAATACTATAAAGCAAACAATACAATATACATACGCAACTATTAAAGTTGGATTATTCAAAATCTGATATTTCAAATTTATATTTTTTCTACATCAACCAAAAAAAAAAAAAAAATCCAATTAATTAAAATAAGGAACCCTTTTCCAACTGTTTTGAGTCGAGCATATGGTTGGTATAATGTTATATTCTTTTTTTCAATAAAATTGCTATTAAATATATACAGTAACCAACTAGATAAAGTTCTGCTTGTTACTTTTTTTTTTTTTTTTTTTTTTAAATTTTGACTTAACTTCTAAGACATTTTGGGGATAGTTTATACAGTCATCTAGATAAACTACATTTTACTTTATTATTATTATTATTATTATTATTTTTCTGCTTACTATGCCCAACATTATAATGGAAAAGAACAGTAGAACAAATAAATACTTAACATGTTTCTATTGATTTTCCAATAAGCACAAGGTTTTATTGAGGATATATACACATCCAATTAAATACAAACAACCATGTACACTCATTTGAATTTGTCATCTCCGTCTAAATTCGCTGTTCGCTTATCAAATGGAAATCAAAAGGCCAACCGGAAACTTCTACGCATTTGGTAATTAATAATTTATTATAGATTTTTAAGTGGGAATCGCTTTAAAAACAATTCAAAAGCTTTACTCTTCCCCAAAGAAATATTTTATATAAAAAATAAATAATAAATAATTCACAAAATTTAAAATGTGAGTATCGTAACAAGCCCCAAATGTCAAATTTTTATAAAATATTGTATTGAATTTAATTTATTCTTTAAAAAAAAAAATGGTTGAAAGGAAAAGTCCAAGAAAGTGTATAGCCAGAAGAAAAAAATGGGGAGGACACCCGGAAAGCGGTGCTTGGAGAGTGAGATAAGGAGATTTGATCATGTTCCCATGATCTGCCAGCCTATGTGCCCATAAATAGCTCCATTTTGGCAAAAAATATTATTTTTATTTTTAAAAAATTAAAAAGAAAAGGCTCTGTATGTGGGTCCCATCACCACAATTTTGCTTAGCTGGAAATTCCTAAAAAAATTAATAATAATATCTAGAAGACCGAGAGAGTGTGTTATAATGCTGGCAAAAAAACGAAGTCAGTCAAAGAGAATACAAAACAGGACAAAGAATAAAACAAAAAATTAAAAAAAAAACAAGAAACAAAAAAAAAAAAAAAAAAAAAAAAAGTGAAGGAAGAGGGTCAAACTAAAGGAGCACCGCGCAATTTCCATTTGGCTAAAAAACTGAAAAACGAAACAAAGACCAACCGCCGAGTCCACCGGCTACGCGGGATATATCCGTTTTTCCGTATTTAGTCTTTTTGTCAACTCTGCTCTTGCTTCTACCTCAGTCACGACCGGTTCTTCCGGTGGAAGGTACTACTTCTCCACTATTTCCATTTTTTAAAATTTGTTTTTTTGTAAAACTCAATAATAAAAATAAATAATCCCACATACTTAATTATTATTATTATTTTTATTTTCTGAGAGTTGTGGAGTGAGTAAAATACTATTGTACTGCATCCAGATTTTACATTTCCCTAAACAAGCAATGGGACGGAGCCCATGTTCTTGTGAATGTCAAGAATACCACTTTGATGGCAAATAATTAATTAATCAATCTGAGAGAATTAGAATAATTAAAATTAAATTTATTAGTAAAACTAAGTTTTTAAATTACAGTTCACACTTTACTTCCCAAAACTCAAAAGCGCTCAAAATCTCCAAATGCCAGAAAAAAAATTAAAGAAAAAAAACGTGTACAGGACAATGACCACTCACATTTTCGTACTTGGATAATTTTTTTAAAAAAGTAATAATAAAATAAAAGTAAAGACAGAGAAAAAAACAAAAGAAAATCACCCTATATATCTGTATATATAATTTTCTACTTTTAACACTAAATAGTCCTTCTACTAAAGCCTGTTTGTATACGTATAAATACAAAGAGAGGGACCAAAACGGTAATTTCATCTTAAATTTTGTTTGTTAAGAGGAGTTTGGGACTCTCTCTCTCTCTCTCTCTCTCTCTTCCAAACTGGCCGTCCTTTAACGCGTTCACGCGTATAGTTTGTCGCTCGCTTCCATGTGGGTGACCACTATATATAACCCAGCCTCACCTTCTCTCTAATAGCAGGTGCAGAAAATTAAAATTTCACCTCCAAAATTTTTTTAGCCCCTCTGCATCTGTTCTTTGTTTTCCTTTTTTTTTTTTAGGTTTCCTTTTCTTTCCATTTTTCCTTCTAAATCCTCCCGCAAAAACCTTCTTCTTCTACTCCGAAACCGTTACTTTCTTAGTAAACCATCTTAAAATTTGGAAGAAAATATTTTTATTTTTGGTTTTTTTTAAAAAAAGAGAGGAAATAGAGGAATTTTCAGAAAATTAGAAAAAAAAATCCCCAAGAAAAAAAAAATCTTTGCAATCACAAGAAAGAAAATGCCTTCTTTGGAAGACGAGCTGTTCCCGTCGACGCCGGGAAAGTTCAAGATCGATCGGGCACACACCATGAACCGGCAGTTCCACCGGTGTTTCGCTTCTACAAGCACTATGTTCTTGTGGGCACTCTTCTTGGTTGCCCTAACGGCGTCGTATTTGAGCTTCCAGAGTTTTGTCGATTCCAGTAGCCGGTATTTCACCGCTTCTTGGGGCGGTATTCAGTGGGAGAAACAGGTGAGGAACTCCGCCCAGATCCATAGGTCCGGTGGCATGTCTGTGCTTGTTACCGGCGCTGCAGGTTTCGTCGGGTCCCACGTATCGCAAGCCTTGAAGAAGCGCGGAGATGGCGTCGTCGGGCTCGACAACTTCAATAACTACTACGACCCGTCGTTGAAGAAAGCGAGGAAGTTGCTGCTCAATAACCACGGGATTTTCGTCGTTGAAGGTGACGTCAACGACGCCAGGCTGCTCGAGAAGCTTTTCGATGTCGTGGCTTTCACGCACGTGATGCACTTGGCGGCTCAAGCCGGTGTCAGATACGCCATGGAGAACCCTCAATCTTACGTCCACAGCAACATCGCCGGCCTCGTCACGCTTCTTGAGGTATGCAAATCCGCCAATCCCCAGCCCGCGATCGTTTGGGCCTCGTCCAGCTCCGTGTACGGACTCAATGACAAGGTCCCGTTCTCCGAATCTGATCGGACCGATCAACCCGCTAGTCTCTACGCGGCTACCAAGAAAGCCGGCGAGGAAATCACCCACACTTACAACCACATTTATGGGTTATCCATCACCGGGTTGAGATTCTTCACGGTTTATGGCCCATGGGGCAGACCCGACATGGCTTACTTCTCTTTCACCCGGAACATTCTTCAGGGGAAACCCATTACGGTTTATCGGGGCAAGGATCGGGTTGATTTGGCCCGAGATTTCACCTATATCGATGATGTTGTTAAGGGTTGCTTGGGATCATTGGATACGGCGGGTAAGAGCACGGGTTCGGGTGGAAAGAAACGGAGACCCGCTCCCTATCGGATTTTCAATCTTGGCAATACGTCGCCGGTGACGGTACCGACACTTGTCGATATACTAGAGCGGCATTTGAAGGTAAAAGCGAAGAGGAATATGGTTGAAATGCCTGGAAACGGCGACGTTCCGTTCACCCATGCGAATATCAGTGCTGCTCGAAGAGAATTCGGGTACAAACCCACGACCGATTTGCAGACCGGGTTGAAAAAGTTTGTTAGGTGGTATCTTTCTTACTACGGCTACAATCACGGCAAACCTGTAAATTAATATTTTTTTTTTTTTTTTTTTTTTTCTCTTTTATATTTTTGGTAAAAAAAGAAAAAAAGAAAAAAAAAAACTTCTAGAATTTTCCTTCCCTTTTAAAAAAAGTAAAAGAAAATTGGGAAAAGAAAAATGTCGTAGACGATAAAGAAAGAGAAAAAAAAGAAAAGAGACACATTCTTTACTTAGGAGAGCGGTGAAAGCCTAGCTCGTCCTCGGTTCTTTTTTTCGTTTGTTGTTTCTTATATTTTCTTGATTTTGTGTAAATGAAAAGCTTTTATGTTTGTTTTCGGCCATTTTTACGTTGTTGTTTGTTTATTTTTCATTTTTTTTTTTTTTTTAAGTCTTACGTTTTGGATGAGGTTGAATTATATTCTAGTTTCTACATTTAATTTATACATATATCTATATAAAAATATATATAATTTTCCATGTAAGTCAAAATCCCAGTGAAACCGAGGGCGGTTTGGTCATTTCGGAGCAGGAGGGAAAAGCCGTGTTGTAGAATTTTGAAGGGGGATGATGAAGTGGCATAAGACATTGTACCCAAAATATTAATGATGATAGGAGACAACTAAGATGGATGGGGACAGCTGGTACAACCGTGATATACGGTTGTGATGGACGGGCCCATTAAGACTAATGAAGTGGTCTCGTACGGTAGCCGCTGGATTGGTCTAAAAACTGGTGGTAAGATCTGGATGGCTTTTTATATCCAGGCTGTAAAACTCCTGCACGGCCGTTACAGTAGCGTATAACTTAGCTTAAATGTTCTAGTCGTCGCCGACAGTGAGGTGTAAAAAGCAGCACAAAAGCGGTGTGGTGACTTGGGCTAACATCAGATGGGAATTTATGGGCCTGGGCCATTTCTGGTGGGTCCGAAGGAACTGTTCTTGCGTACAAGTTCTTTCCCTCTTCGAATCTTTTTCAATTGTGATGTACACGTTAGCTTGTCTTTTTTTTGTTTTTCTATTTTTTCTAGTGTCGTTTTCCGATAAATAATTAATCTTCCCAAATTATTCCAACCAACAATGATAAGAATAATATAAGAGGTAATCAGGATATTACTCCAATGATTAACTGCAGCTCTTTGATTTTTATATTTGCTAAAAAGAATTTGAAAAAGAGCAATTTAATTAATGTTTTGTCATCTCCACCGACGATTGTGCTAACATGTGGATGACTTGGATTTGATTATTGGGAAAAGCGAAATTGTTTTTATTAGATTATTATCAGTGAAAAAAAATAAAAAATTGTTTTAGGGTTGGACGATTTTGTCACCGACAGTGAGTGGGGGCCAGTAGTTTTGATTTTTTTTGGTTAACATGTGGGGTCGCGGTGATTGATTGTGATGAACGTGTGTGTCATGTGGTGTTTGGTTATGGGGTCAAAAAAAAAAAAAACAAAAAAAAAAGATAATAATAATAATAATAATAATAAAAGGACGCATGGCCCACTCAGTGGCGGGGTTTCCAAGTAAGGTGGATGTGGATTGCTTCATCTTATCTTATATGCTTCATTTTATTCCTTCCTGGACTTCGTTATTATGTTATTCTTCTTCCAACATCCAGGTTTTGCGTTCCCTTGTGCTGGAGGGCTTTACTGGCTTGCTTTTTGCTTGTTTGACAGCCTTTTTCAATTTGCATTTTGTTTAATTGAAATATTATATGTAAACAAATTTTAATGCAAGCTCATGTTACATCAGCAATACTAAGATATTAATTTTACTATCATAGGCTTGTATATGCATGTTACGGTGAGTTTTGTCTAATTATATTTGAGCGTGTATGGCTAAGATACCATCATTGGTAAGCGGATGTATATCCACCGTAGCGTGTATGGCTAAGATACTATCAAACTGTAAATTTCATTTTAGCCCTCTCATGTTTTAGATTTTTTGCATAAATATAGTTGTAATTTGAAAAATTTTATTATAGGCCTCTTGATTAGTCTTATGTACTAAAAAGCGATAAAGTGAACCAAAAATGAAAAGCAAGAGGCTAGGGTGAAAAGTCTTAAAATGGAGACGCATTTGTGCAAAAATTCCAAAATAGAAGAGACCAAAATGAGATTTTATTCAATATTAACTAAATAAAAACAAGTGAAATTTTAAATGAGCAAATGAAATCCAGGTTAATTAAATGTTTTCATACTATTGGTTATATAATGTTAATATTGATATAAAGTTGGTAAAAATTATTTTTTGTATCATTGTTATTTTCATGTTAGATAATAAAACAGTATTTGATATAAATTTTTTGATGAGTCATGGTTTTCATGTAGATAATAAAATAGTATTTAATATAGATTTTTGTTAAGTCTATTTTCAGTCAATATATACATTAGAAGCCATTTTAACAAGTCCATGTCTTTTTTATAGTTTTCTACACGTTAACAGCATCATTGGGTTATTACCTCGAAAGGTCATGTGCACATTCCAGCCTGATGTCTATAATACTAACTGGAGGTTTTATTTTTATTTTCATTTTTTTGGGCCAAAAAGTTATTGCTTTCGAGCCAATGTAGAATATGCCAGCAGCCTGGTGTATTTGTCTCTTGCCACCAAATATGTCTTCTAATTGACTCCATAAAATTCTTAGCAAAATAATAAAAATAAAAATTCCAAAAAATTGGAGTAAAGTATATATGTGAGGAATATGCCTCACCCAATGAGGTGAAAAATGCACCCTTTTGCACTTGAGGCTCACGCCTTATAGGTAGAGGTGGCAATTCGTATTCACATGTCGATCCGTTTGATAATTGTGTTAAAAATGCTCAATTCGAATCCAATTCGTTTATTAATTATGTTAGGTATCTAAAATACTAACCGATCTATTTATAAATAGGTCAACACGATATGATTCGATTAACACGATTATTTTAACGAATCATATTTATCTGTTAATTTATTAATCTGAATATTGATCTGTTAATCCAAAAATTAACTTATTAATCCAAAATTAACTTATTTATTGAAAATTAACTTGTTTATTAATATATTTATTCTACTAACTTGAAAATCCAGCTCTTTATTTCAAAATAATTTAAAAATAATAATAATTAAAAAAACATAAAAATAATTTAAGCATTAAAAAATTAAAATGACAATTAGGGCTTTAATCTTGTGGTGGTAGTGATCTGAATTTTTTTTATGTGTTTATTTTGTTTTATTAAAGATTTTTTTTTTGTCTTTAAAAAATTAATAATAGAAAATTACTTTTATAAAGGTTTTTAATTTATAATATCTTTTACTTATTGAATATTATATTATAAATAAAATTATAATTTAAAAAGGTTGTAATAGGTATATAATTGTGTCGGGTTGAAAATGACACGTTTAATAAATAGGTCATAACGAGTCAATTTCGAGTTAAACGGATCAACTCGAAAATTACACAATTAATAATCGTATTAAACGGATTGATCCGAACCCATTTATTTCATGTCATTTTAGAATCATGTCGCTATGTCATGACCGAAATTACCATCCCTACTTATAGTCATAGATTGATTAAGTGCATGCAACATCATTTTTAAATGAAACAATTTTTATGTTTGGCTGTGCCCTAGGAACATCTAATAAAACAATAGGAGTTCTAGCAATAAGACATTTTAAGCTGCTTTTTAAATCCAAATTGAAAATTACAATGAAGATTCTTGCTTAGTTTTAATTATTTTTTAAATTAATTTTAATTAGCAGCAGAGGTACTTAATTTTTTATATCAAGATTAATTCAGCCTTTAGTGGTTGCAATTAGAAGCTTGTAAAACATAAAAGTATCACATTTTTGGATTGACTTGTCTCCAAAATAAAATATATGTATTTTGGACCTTACTTAATACGAGGAAATTAAAGCCGATTCCCAAAAGATAGATTATTCAAAAATAAAAAATAAATAAATAACAAAAATTATATTTCCATTTTTGTTCGATTCTTGAATGAAAATAATGCCATTTGTAATAATTGGTGACCATCATTGAAATGATTTATGCTTATGTGTCAATTATTGAAAGGCTTATATTAAGGATTTACTATTTCAATTATGGTTTAAGTTTTAGAAATTCAAATGATTTAAAAGCATCAGGCGAGATTTATACAGTTTACATAATACTTGCAGCTATACCTATAAAGTTGTCGTCAAAACATAGAAAAATATAAAATTTAGGCTTTTAGGATCTAACCTATGAAATATAAAAGCTTGATGAGTTGACATATAATTTAATAATTTTTGAAAATTATTTATAAAAACATCCCAATATCATTACAAAAAAAAAAAGAATTTATTTGTCACAAATGATAATAAACATATATATATAATTTTTTTTTTTTCATGGAACAGACTTTGAATTTTCAGATTTTTTAATCAAAGACTATTTCTCCTTTTAAGTTATAACATTGTCTTGTTTGGTGTTGGCCAATAACAATTTTCTAATCATAAATATATTTATTTCTTTAGCCTTTTTATCTCTCACAATTTGCACTTGTATCATTTAAATATATGATTCTTTTTATTATTATTTTCTACCTGCTTTTATATGTTTACTATAATCATGAGATGCTATAAAAAATATATTATTGTAACAAATGGGTGTTTTAGGCAAACATGAATTAATATAGATATTTATGGTTTATTAAACTCTTTCTTACATATATATTTCCCTATTGCTTTTATTGGAGTGCTACTACTTGTGAAAATTTTTTTATAGTAAGATGGGAGGAACAAGGTAGTATGTTATTGGAGTGTTATCAATGCAAAAAATTTTGGAATATTGCGAACTCTTAAGGGAGATGCCGCTAGATTTTTTATAAGAAGGTTCGATAGTGTTTTCCTAGTTGGGGGGGGCTTGCTTAAGGCTCTGATAAAGAATTTTAGATGGGTCTTGACAGTGGACATTACATCTGAATATTCCATCGTAGTGTATCACACCGCACAAAAATCGAAAATACATGCGGAAGCAAAAGAAAAATAGTTACCTGTAGTTGTTGGAGTGGAAGCCGATGAAAGCGAAGGGTAGGAAAGCTCGTTCCAGATGGAGTTGTCGTCGAGCCAACAAGAGCTTGTTCAGCCACACTATCCATTGCATCTAAACATTCCGCCTAAATGTATTACACTGCACTCAAAATTCATAAAAGACATGCCGTAACAAAAGAAAAACTGTTACCTGCTGTTGCCTAAGTGGACGCTAGAGAAATCGAAGAGTAGGCAGATCGAGTCGTCAAGTTGATGAGACCGCCATCATCTCCATCAAGAACTATGGCAACGAGCCGGATGGATCTGAACCTGTGCATCCGATCATCTATCACTATTCTATAAAGCAAAAACAAACTGGAAAAAAGAAGAATAAATGTTACCTGCATAAATCGAAACGGTGAGCGGAGTGTAAGCAGTCATCGATGGAGACAAGGTCGACTTGTCGGAGCCATTTACTGTGACATTCTCAAGAAGAAGAACACAGAGCAAAGAGATTAGAAAACTGCATGCCATTTCATTTTTTTTTTTTTTGAAAATGAAAAAACAAGTGGCTATTCAAAATTCCGTATAACTTACTCCTTTTATAGACACTTCCCCAAATGCTCCCGCAATGGATAGAAGAACAAACGAATGAACGAAGTGTGTTTTCCATTCGTTCATCTATCCACCGTGGGAGGAGTTGGGGGAGCGCCTATAAAAGGAGTAAGGTATACAAATTTTTAAATTGCGACTTGTTTTTTCATTTTAAGAAAAAAAAGAAAAAAGAAATGGTGTGCAGTTTTCTAATCTCTCTGTTTTGTGTTCTTATTCTTATGATTGTCACAATAAATGGGTTCGGCAAGCTAGCCTTCGCATTTGCATCTATGGCCTCAGCTTCGTCGACCACCGCCTACACTCCGTCCACCACTCTGATTTCTGTAGGTAACATTTATTCTTTTTTTTTTTTTTTTTTGGTTGGTTTGTTTTAGTTTTATAGAATAGTGACGGATGATCAGATGCACAGGTTCAGATCCATCTGGCTCATTATCGCAGCTCTTAACGGAGATGATGGCGGCTAACTCGACAACTCCATCTGCCTAGTCTTCAATTTCTTTGATAGCAGATAACAAATTTTCTTTTGTTTTGGCATGTCCTTTGCAATTTTTGAGTGTAGTGTGATACACTTGGGCGGAATATTCAGATGCGATGGATAGCGTGGCTGAACAAGCTCTCGTTTACTCAATGACTACTCCATCCGAAATGAGCCTTCTTACTTTTCGCTTTCATCGGCCTCCACTCCGACAACCATAGGTAACAATTTTTCTTTTGTTTTTGTATGTATTTATGATATTTGAGTGCAATGTGATACAATTCAGTAGAATGTTTAAATGCGATGTCCACTGTCAGAACCCATCTAAGATTCCTTATTAGAGCTTTAGACAAACCTCGATTGGGGAAACACTACCAGACTTTCCTATAAAAAATCTGATAACATCTCCCATAAGAATTCGATATGTGCCAAATTTTTCTGCACTGAAAACACTCCAATAATATACTATTTTATTCCTTCTACCTTACTACAAGAGATTTTTACAAGTGGCAGCACTTCAATAAAAGTAACATGGGAATATAGATGTATGAAATAGATTAATAAACCATAAATATCTCTATTAATTCATGTTCGCCTACACCACCCACTTATTACAATCATACATTTACAATCATACATTTTGTATAGCGCCTCACAAATATACCAAACATATAAAGGTAGGTAGAAAATAATAATAAAAATAATGATAATAATAATAATAATTATTATTATTATAATAATTAATATTAATGATAATACAATCTGTTGATAAATTTGGATAACCTATCCGAAGGCTATGATATATATCCGAAGACTACGATATTTACCCATTCGGACAAATTCAATGAGTATGTAGTTGACAATAATAATAATAATAATAATAATAATAATAATAATAATAATCATATAATAACAACAACAATAACAAATAATAATATAATTTATGATGGTAATAACAATAACAATAACAATAATAATAACAATAACAATAACAATGATGTCAGTTCTGAAGCATGTTTTGTTATCTAATAGCGCTATTAATTCCATTAGCTAATTGGACTAGTTTACATCAAATTTGATTTTCAATTTTTATAATTCCAAACTTTTAGGATTTAAATTACACTATCCTAAAACTTTAGGTACTGAAATACAATTAACTATATATTATATATATATATATATATATATATATATATATATATATATATAGATATTTTCCACACACAATATTAGCCGCTTCTTTCCTTTTTCAGTCTTGTAATTCAAAAGTCCAGCAACAAACTGAAAACCTCAACCTTCAACTCTATGCTATAATTAATTTATTTTTAAATTAATTTGCTTTTATTTATTATAAATATTTAATGTGCTTAAAATTTTAATATATAAATTACAAATTTAAACTATTTATGAGCTATTTGCAAGTTTGATTTATTTTTAGAAGCACCTTTTGAGTTTTGTTTTTCAGTTAAAATTGGCTCGCTTTCTTTACAAGTCCAATTCAAATAAATTAAAATCGTATTTATTATGAACTACTTACCCTATTTAAAACCCTTATTAACGTCCCTTTAAATTTATAAAATTATCAAAAGCACCCATATGTTAATTTTCTTCTATTAAACTTAATGGTTAAAGGGTAATCTAGTAATTGCATATTATTTCTTATAAACTAAAATTTAATGACACTATTTCATACATAAAAAAATAATTTCTTCTCTCTCCCAAACCCATGCTCGATGTTTTTCTAATTTTTTTTTCTTTCTCCAAAATATATTATTATTTTTCGATAAATTCAAAAATAAATATTATTATATTATTAAATATATTATCCAAAAAACTTAAATGATATTCTTATTAATTTTTATATTATTTTATTAATAAATATTATGTTGTGGATTAAATAAGTTATCTTGGTTATTGGTAATCTTAAAAAATGACAAATAACAGAAAAAATTAAATAAATGAATAAATGACTTATCCGTATTAGTGTTGCATTAGTTAAAAAAATATTAGGTAAAAATTATGTTTTCAAACTGCTACTAAAAACACATTAAATTTTCAAATTTTAGGGAGTTCAAAGATAGTTTAAAACCTTAAACATAAGGGTAAAATGGACTTTCGGTGAAAAAAAAGGGCAAAAAAGAGAGAGGATATAATGGATCTTTCATTGGACAAACTATTACTTTTAACACTGTCAGAATGATAAATTAGCGATGAATTCCAAAAAGTTCGATGTCAAAGTGTAGTTATGCGAATAAGGGGGATCCGTTTGGTAAAAGACAAATACTTTCCTAATACTGCAACTCGAAATCCTATGTGCTAATTCCACAAATAAACATTGATAAACACTATGCATCCGCATTAAAGTAAAAACCAAAATTCCATGCATCCGCATTGAAGTAAAAACCAAAAACGAAGTAAAAAGTCAATCCCTGGGAGAGAACATGGTCACCTCGGTTAACACAGTGAAAATTGAAAAAATTAAGCAATTTTCCAGAATATGTTATTTCAAGGCCATTTGATTAGTCAAACTATTAGTTAAATTATATACCAAAAGGGTTAAAGTGGTGAAAATTTATAAAATTGAAATGCACTTGTGTAAAATTCCAAAATAGAGAAGATTAAAATAAAATTTATCCTATATAAACTATAAATAAACAAGAGAAATATTGAATTACACATGTCACTAAAAATATTTTCATAATGGATTGGTAAATAAAGTTGGTAAACAATTGGTTTTTGTATAATTATTATTTTATTTTTTATTTTTGCAATATGTGTCACGGTTATTTTCATGTAAACAAATAAAAAAGTATTTCACATAGATTTGTTTGTGACTGTTTTTTTGTGTCAATGTATATGATAAGTCATTTTAACAAGTCTGTCTTATTTCTTGTTTTCTACGCGTTGACAACTTCATCGGGTTACCAATTAAATAATTCAATTGTATTTTATTCTTTTGAACAATAATAATTTTTTTACTAAAACCTCTAGTCATATTCATACATAATGACACAACTCACGCATCCCAATTAAGAGGCAAGAAGTTATTATGCCTCTTAAGGCCCTTTTAGCAATCCAATATACAATTTTATTACAAGTTTTGATTTGAAAATAAAAATGCAGTTTTTTTTTTTTTTTTTTTGGTAATAAGATACGGCTAGAGAAACCTGAGGATATCAATACCCTTTAACAGTGGCTCCAAAATCTAAGTAATCAAATATGGATTTACCAAAAAACATAAAAAAAAAAATGTATAATCAAATATGCCCAAATGTAAACTTTTATAAAAATTAGCATAATCCGTGTCAACTTGAATATTACCGGAACCCATTTTTCTTGCTGTCCAGAGTGCATGATACACTAGTTGCCCTTCAATCAACAAAGCGTCATTAATTAATAGTGATGACTGATAGTTAAATAATTAGTTTTGAGATGAGAAAAATTTGAGTTATTTTATATAATTTATATGGGAATTCCATTTGTTACTTAAATTTTATTTTAAGTGCAATTGAAGGATAGGTTGAAAAAATAAATAACAAAAACAAAATCACAGTAATAGGTATTTTGTTTTCTCATTTATTTCACTAGTTTGGTTGCAATTTGTTAAAAATTAAGGCCAGATTTTAAGTACGTATTCAGGAGGGAGACGGAGCGTACGTTTTAACAAGGACACGATTTTTTTTTTTTTTGGGTAAATACAAGGACGGCAAATAAGGATATGAGAAATTTCACTAAAACAAAATGAAAAAAAAAAAAAAAGGAGGGGTACATTATATAATTGGTCCCTAAACTACATCGTCATTTATAAATTGATCCCTAAAGATTTTTTTTTGGCATTTTAGTCTCCGAAGTCGTCAAAACATTACATAGTTAATCTCTCAGTCCAAAATCATATCTTTTAAAGGATTAATTTGTAATAAAAGATATAGTTTAAGATTCAATTTGTAACGCGTGATGTAATTTGAAGATTAAATATGATAATGGGTTAATTATACATTTCATTATGAAATTATGTTAAATGTTACATATTGATTCCCAAACTATATTTTATGTTACAAATTGATCCATAATACAAGATTTGCTTATGCATCTAATGATAGAATTTGGATGGAATATATCAAAGGACTAATGGAGCAATGTTTTAACGAGTTCAGATATTAAAATGCCAAAAAATTGTTTAGGGATAAACTTGTATAATTTGGGGAACAATTATGTGATTTATCCAAAAAAAAAAAAAAAACAAAGAAAGGAAAAATAAGAATATGAGAAGCTTAACCGACAAATATTGCTTAATTTGCAGAGTAGAAAAGTATAATATACCTAAAGGCTGGTGTGTATATCTTTGTCTGCAACTGTGTTTTCTAACTAAGTCCTTAAAATTCTTATTAAAATAATAATAATAACACTATTCCATAAAATAATAACCAAAATTTTTTTAGGGAATGTTTAATTTATACCTTTTGAGATTTGGGATAAATACAAAAATATTCCTCAGATTTCTAATAATATCATCTACATCTTTTAAAGGAGTTTCGATTACCCTTATACTCTTATTTAAGTTAAATTACATATAAAATTACTTTTATTTCTTTTTTATTTTTTGTAATAATTAATTTGAAAACTTTAAAGTTTTGTTAATTTATATTTTAATTAATTTTAAACTAAGTATAGTGATAATTTTTTAGTGTGGAAAAAAAAAAAACTGGATTTTAATAAGATTTTTTTTTTAACTAAGTTATAATTTATCAAATATATTTCAGTAAATGTATTAAAATGCATTATACTTTTTCAAATCTATTCCACTAAATATATTATAAATTTTCAACTATATTCAACTTAATATATTTATCAAATAAATTAGTTTGTTAAAACGCTTATGTAATTAAAATTATCATTTTTTTTTATAAAAAATGGAAAAATTATCATATAATTTAAATATAAATTAATTAAAAATATACAAATCTTTGAAATTAATTATTACATAAAAAGAAATAAAAGGGATTTTGAAATTAATTTAACTTAAGTAAATGTATAAAGGTAGATTTAGATTCCTTCAAGAGGATGTGGATGATATTATTATAAACCTTAAGATGTTTTTATATTTATTAGAGATGAATACAGATTGGGTTGGAAAGGGTTGAATAGTAAACCCAAATACCAAACTGACCTAATCGGCCGATCAGGTTGCTACCTGAGATTTTGAAAATATATTTTCAGACCGAACCAACTCAACCCAACCCATTAGAAAATGGTTAGGTTTATCGAGTTGAATGATCTAGATAGAGAAAAGATATAGTAAGAGTGAGATCGGATGGTAGAAAATGGATGTTTAATAAGATATAGAGCGAGAAAGATTGAATGGGAAACTAGTTAAACTAATAATAGGAGAGAGAGATAGACCATAATCTAACCTTTTGGAGCTTGACTAGTGCCTTAAAAAAAAGAAGGAAAAAGATGGGAAGAAGAAATATCGCTAGTGACATATCTCAAAGGACCAAAGTCAAGATGAAGAGGTCTAAAGAAAGGTTAAGCTTGGGCAATGATTTGAAAAAAAAAATAATAATAAATAAAAATAAAACCACCGATGGTAGATTTAAAAAGAAGGACATCCATTAGACTTGATTTAGTTGAAATGGAATACTTCTTCACAAACCATAGATCTAAGGCGCTGAGATATTGGGGATTATTAGGGTATTTTTTTATTTTTGTGTGAAAGAAAAAGTTGGAATATGTAATTAATTATTAATTTTAATATATAATATTATTTTATTAAAAAAAGATAATGATAGGCTATCTGGTGTCTAATTCTATATAATCATGGTGTGGAATAGGAGATGGTTTAAATGTAACGATAGTTATTCTCATAACGTTGCGGCCTTTCCAGAGTGATTGGTTTCAAATTTTGAAATAACTCTGAAATTAAATGTACTCAGGTGAGAGTAGTCCAATGATGGTTGACTCTTGAAAAGTTTTGAACAAAAAACTCCATATCAAGTGCAATGGCTAAATTGGAAACAATATCAGCATAGAGTGACAAGTCCGCCAATGGACGTTGGGCCTCAAGGGGGTAGACTGTGACAACTAATCCTATATAGTCCGATGTGGAATAGAGTATGGTTTAAATGTAATGATAGTCACTTTTATAAGGTTGAGATATTTTCAGAGCTATTGGTTTTTTAGGGTTTGAGTTTTCAAGCTAGAATAATCCAAAGATGGGGGATCTTTTGGGAATCTCGAAACAAAAAACCACATACCGAATATGGTGGCTAAATTGAGAACAATATTAATATAGAGTGATATGTTCACCAATAAAAACCAAGTATTACAAGCTCACTTTTTTTTTTTAATTTTTTTTTTTTAAAACCTGAAACTTGATAGATGGTAATCGGTTTGGGTGTTCTCGTACTTGCCACCCACTCGATCAGCTCGGATATCCACCCAAAATGGATTGATTTGGGTCAGATTACTCTGGCAAACAGATTTTTTGCATACCCCCAGTATTTATCCAAACTTCAAAGATGTGTAAATGAAAATTTTTTTTTCTTTCTTTTTTTTTCAAAATAACAACCAATTAAAAATCCATATAAAAAGATAAACCTGTCTTTTAACCTACAAAAACTCCTATGAACCATGTGGTCATGAATCCATGGTATTTTTGATCATTTTAACCAATGTTGAAAATGTAAGATGAAATTTTACACAGACCTATATTTTTTAGGTATCTTAAATTTATTATTAAAAATATAATATATTTAAAAATATTAAAATAAGTGTAAAATTAATTAATATTAAATATTGAAATAAATACATCACAACATAAAACAGTACTATGTCGACTAACCACGTGTATGATGTTTTATATCAGTTGATTCAGTTTACATATTCTATTTCAATTCAATTTTCAAATTCCAAAGTTTGCTCATGGATACCATTCAAAGAAGGGAAAAAAAAAAAATGGTTTAAAGCTCCACTTGATAATAAGTTTGTTTTTTATTTTTATTTTTTCCTTTAAATTGTGTGTAGTTTGTTTATTTTAATAATTAGTTAATATTAGTTGATGGTAATTAAAATTTTTTTACACATTCAATTAATTACAAATATTGAAGAAAAAAAAAAAGAATAAAAACTTCACACAATTTTAAATTGTGTTTAATTTTTTTTATGTGTTTTTCATTTTACATTTATTGTTAATAGAGATGTATAACTGCAATCCAAGTAAGCAAACTACATATAATTGAAGAGAAAAATAAAAAATAAATTGTTATCAAACAGGACCTGATGATTTTATTTATGTTAAATAAACTTGATTTTAAAAATTATTCATAATTGTTTTATTTTGCAATTACATATAACGATATTTTGAAGAGAAGGGAAAAAAAAAAAAAAAGGTTTTACATTTTCTATACAGCCATTCTTTTTTCGGTGAACACTTGATAACGCCACCTACATTTGGTGCCTGTGTGTAGTGTGAGTACATATTCACCCCATGGAGATCTTTTGGCCATATTTTTGTGTTTCCTTCTCTATTTAACAAGTAATAAAATATCATATTATCTAAAAACTAGTTTCTTTTTCACTTAATTATTTTTATTTATTTTCTTATAATATTTTAAAATTATTTGACCTTGCATCGGTGGTGGACAAGCTAAAGATATATGGGGACGAAAACATAGGACCAAAGATCGGGATCTATATTCACCAATCCTATACATAAATTTGCTTCTTGTAACTTTTTTTTTTTTTTTAAATAAATTTTTTGAAACGATATGCTTCTTGAAATGTTAGATTTATTATTATTATTATTATTTTGTTTGTTTTTGAGTAGTTAGATTATTTTATGGACATCATGCATGTGCGATCACATTGACCGGAACCTTAGAAAATTATTCTTAAACTGTGATAATTAATGTAATAATAACTTTTACACCATTCAATTTTTTTTAACCGCTAAATAATAAAATATTTGAGAAACCAATTAAAGCCCTTTCAATGCATTAAAAGAAAATCACAGAAAAAAACTGTAATTACGTTAACAAATTCCAAAACCAGTTATATATTACCCCCACCAAACTTCCTCATCCTCACCGCATAAAAATTAAAGAAAAACTCATCCCCTCAATTCTTATCAATCCAAAAATCGAGAGGGATTGATCTTTAAAACACTCTCAATCGACCTCCATGGCAAGGTTTCCCAACACCTCCGTCCTAATATTTTCGATGGCGGTGTTGATCTTAGCGGCTTCAACCGCGCAGTCTGCAGAGACTGGCGAATCAGTCTCTGCACCAATAAGTTTAGAACTAGCATTTCCGCCAGAAGAATACGATGATTATGGAGTGCCTCCGGAGGCATCGCCGGAGCTGTTCAAGTACTTGGAAAGCTGCGTTGAGAAGATGGAAGACGAATGCGGGGAACAGACGGTGGGATATCTGTTCAGCAATGAACCACTGATGACTGACACTTGCTGCATGCAGCTGGTGGCCATGGGAAGAGCTTGCCATCGGGCCATGGTCAACATGACGCTTTCGCTTCCCGACTTTAAAGCCTATGCCTCCATTGCTCTGCCAAAGAGCGACCAGCTATGGGATAAATGTGAGGTTGTTAGTCGGGAAGGTCTTCAACTTGCTCCTGTTTATAATTAACTTTTAGAATAATAATTTAAAAAAAAATTGAGTTTTATAAGGACTTGTATGTTTTTGCTTCATCTGCATGTAAATATTTGCATGCAAGTATGTATGAGAACTTGATTTATAAAGATTTGAATATATATATATATATATTATATTAAACGTTCATGAGATTTTGGTGTTTGAATTAGCTTTTATTTATTTGGTAATTATTTGTAGTTTTAATTTGAAAATGTATGCTGCATGGAAAGAAATATGAATAATGTTAGACTCAATTTGTTAATAATTTGTGTGATGTTATTTTAATGGGTTACTTTTGGTAATTTTAAATTATATTAATATGTTAACCAGAAGCTGCCATTCAAAATTTGATAGTAAATTGAGTGCCCTACAATTACTCAGAAAATATATAAATTCTATCATAAAGCTATGGGTCTTGATGAGGCTGATTTAACAATTAGAGCTTCTCACCTATGCATACATAAAAAGTCATGGAAATGAAATACACAATGGCTCAACCATATAGCACACACTACAGTGGGCACTATGTGCTTACAAATACATATCAATCGAACACCTTAGATGATATATATATATATATATATATTTTACAAATTCTCAATCTTAGCCTCCAGGATTTCCATTAAATGAGTTATGGGTTATCATCTCAATATACGATTGAAATTGGAAAATACAAATATATATATATATATATAGCATTTTTTTTTTTTTGGTAAATAACACTTACTTGACAATGTTAGATAATATCTATTGTAAAATCAGTTATGGCATGGTTTCCACTGGACTATACTTATAAAATATAAATATAAAACCAATCAAAACAAACATAACCAAAACTAATTATATAAAGCTAGTTTTGAGTCTTGATACGGTGGTCATAAGATTTGAAATAGCAATATCAAAATGGTATGGTAAAAGAATAGTATCATTTTCGTAATTTAACGGCTATAGATAACTATTCTTTAATATGTTTTTTCATAGATTCCTAATTATATCAAAATTGTATATATATACATATATATAAATATATAATTAAATTATTAATAAAAACAAATATCTATATATATATATATATACATATATTAACTCCAATGATATCTTCAATATATCAATATTAAAAAAATATATTTATAAATCAAAATAAAACTCTATGTTTTTTCTAATCACGAAAATCTTCTATAATTAAATCAATACTAAATATTTTCACAATTTCCTTTTCAATCTATAAAGTCAAAAAGAAAATAAAAATAAAAAATTGACATCTCCTATCAATCTTAATACACTTATTAGATACTTGGAGAAACAAAATAAAAGGGGGAAAAAAAAAGACATCATGTAAACACATTTAAAGACATATAATTAGATTTATGAATTACTAATTGATAAAAAATAAAAAATAATTACCTTGGCCTCTTTAATAACCAATTCCAATATTTTTTTGTTTGTTTTGTAACTGCACCTCGTAGAGTAGTACTGTGCATTGTGTATTATCATGGAAGGAAGGGGATTTAATTTTTGTTTTATATATAAGTTTAGATTAATTAGTGTTAGGTTAAATTAATATCTATTATTTATGAATTTATAAATTAATTACAGTAAATTTTGAAATTGATGTATAATTAGCATAGAATATATTTATTGAAAATAAATTAAGAAATTTTGGAGCCACACTTAAATTTATATTCAATTTTATATTTATATAAATGTATTTTATTAAAAAAATAAAAAAATGTTGCCCAGACCCGTGAATCGTTCTGTCTATACATATGAAAAATATGGGATTACAGTCTACACTTAACAAATTAAATGTTCTTCTCAAAGATGCGCGTCATATAGTACCTACATCTTATGGATTTAATATTACCGTCTTATACCCAAAAAAAAAAAAAAAAAAAAAAAAGAAGAAAAAGAAAAGAAAAAAAGAAAAAAAAAGAAAAAGATCTTATGCATTTAATTACCAGGTGGATGAAAATTAATTTGATAAAATAATTTAAACCATGTGGACGTCTTAGTCGTTATAAACAAAAGGTCAAAAAAAATAAAAATAAAAATAAATAGGAGTACAATTTTTTACTCGTATACTTAAGTATTTCTCCGTGGAAGATGGTTTTCCGTTATTTTGTTAGTAAGTTGATTTGACAATATAAAAATCTCATCAACCATGTTGTCAAAATTTTAATAAAAGGTTTTACAGAATAGTAGGGGTGACAATATGTGTTATTATATTGTATTCGTATTAATTTATTTATTAATTATGTCAAAATAATTCAATTCAAATCTGATCCGTTTATTAACTATGTCATAAATCTTCAATCCGATCACGACTCGTTTAATAAACAGCTATCATAATACAAATTGTGTAATTCGTTTATTAAATGGATCAATTTGGGTTAACATGACCTATTTACGTGAAAATTGATCTGTTTACAAAAAATTGATTCATTTAGTCAAAATTAATTCGTTTACACGAAATTTATCCAATTAAACAAATTATCCTATTTAAATTAATTAATTCATATAAAATTAAAATAATTTAGTGATTTATTGATTCAAAATTAAAATATATATGTAAAACCATATAATTATAGTTACAAATTTACAATAATCTAACATATGATATGATAATATAATAATCTCATATAATAGTTAAATATATATATATATATACACACATAATAAACCTGATACTATTTCTCTAAAAGTAATACAAATTTTTTTATTAATAATCATGTTTTTAATTTTCTACATCTCCAATATTCTTAAGCATATTAATTTTTATTTTTTAATGTCCATAAATCCATACATGTATTAAACATATTATATTTAAACAAATAAATATTATTTTACTAATTTTTATTTTTTATTTTCTTAATTAATTAAAAAATTAGTAATACAACCTTAAATATATTTGATATTTCGTAATAAAAAAATATTAGTTAAGTTTTATTAATAGTAAATTTAATATATTAAAGTTATAATTTAAAAGGTTTATAATCGTGTCGTGTTGAATTGACACATTTAGTTAAACGGTTTAATTTTTCAGATTAAACGGATCAATTTGAAATTGACAAATTTAATTAAATAGGTAAATTTGGACCAATTTTGGATTAAACGGATCAATCCGAAACTGATATATTTATTAATCGTATTAAACATGTTGATTCGAATTTGATCCAAATCCATTTATAAAAATCAAAACCTGTTAACTTTAGATATTTTTCAAGTCGTATCACTGTATCATGACCTAAATTATCATCCTTAACAGGATTTTTCTCCTTTACGTGGAGGAGGTGGATAAGCTTTGAAAAAAAAAAAAAAAAAAAGACAAATTAAAAAAACAAGATGTACAGTATGCAGTATTTTAACAGTGAATGGACGGTATACATTTCTTTTTGCATGTAGAATCTCTACGGAATCTAATGGGCTTAAGCCCATGATTAATGGGGTTTTGCGGAAGGAAAGTAAACTATCATAGAGTGTGGGTTAAGCGGGTCATGACGAGGTAGGTGTTGTGGAATCCAGGTGTGGGCTTTGCCTGAGAACGATGTGGGCTGGCTTCCAAGCACATCTTGTTGGCGTTGTACTTGTTGGTTTGGGCATTGGTTTGCTGTTATTTTGTATTCCAGTGTTAATCTTACACATCCAAAATAAAATGCGTAAAAAAATTAAATAAATAAAATAAAATAAAAAAGGGTAAAAAATTAACTTAATTTCTACATAAAAGATTCAATTTTTGACTGTTAAAAAAAAAGAAAAAAAAGAAAAAAAAAAAGAAAAAGAGAGAGAGAGACTGAAAACGAGGAATCAATTTCTCCGATTCGTGTTCTACCCTGAGGTAAGCTTTTCCCATTAATTCGATTGAGAAATCTCATCCTTTTGGCTGTAGAGCTAAGGAACAACAAAATCTGGAATTTCGATCAAGTTCGTTCATTTTCTAGTTTATCATCAAAAACCCCACAACTAGCCAAGAATAGTACTATAATAGAAGCCAATTAATGACGAAAATTTGCACTCTTTTAATCTTTTCCACCCAGTTTTTTTAATCTTCTGCGCCATACCCATCACATTGGTTCTGTGATTACCGATTCAAAAAAGTAGCAAGAATCAATCATTGGTCTTTTTTATTTTATTTTTATTTTTAGAGGAAGAAATATGATTTGCTGATTTCTTTTATGTTGAATGGTTGTAGGGTTTTGTGAAAATGGGAATTACCAAAACAGAAGTGAACTTGAGGAGGTTGCTTGCAGCTGCACCTAAGCAACAAAACCAGGCAAAACTCGTGCATGTATGTATGCTCAACAATTATGTTGGCATTTTATTTTTATCTTTGTTTTCTGTATTCTTTTTATTTTTATTTTTGTTAACTGTTTGTATTATTTGCAGTCTATATTGCTTTCACTTACAAACTAGGCCATCGACTTTTAAACATTCTTAATAGATGCTTTCTAATTGTTTTAAATAAAATTGATATCAATATATTCAATACGGTACTTTCAAAAAAAAAAAAAAAAAAAAAAAGATTCAATACTGTGACAGTTGAAATTGAATAAGGTGACAGTTGAAATTGTACTTTCGTGGAGAAAGGGAGAGAGGAAGATAGAAGAAGAGAGAGTGGAAGAGAGGGGATGACAAAGAAATAAAAAAGAGCCGGACAAGCTTGGTCTTTTCCTTCTTTTTCTCTTGCTTCCTCACTCATTTTCTATGGGGCATGCTAAAATTTGATACTGTTTAAAGACAAGGACCTATTTTAGAATTAGGGGCAAAATAGAGGGTCCAAATATTTATGGTTTATCCTTTTTATTTTTGTTTTTGCCTTGGGTGATACAAAAAATGAATTCGGTTATGGTATCAGCGTTATGGATTTCCTTTATTTTCGCTATTAGTCCATTGTTTTTTGTTTTTTTCCCCTCTATCCCTTCCCTAATATTTAGACATGAAGTTTGTTATTGATAGTGATTTATTATATATATGTGAATTCTGATATATATAATACATGCAACTTTATAGTATGTTGCCACTCTACGAGAACTCTTAGAACAACTTGCTGATGAACGAACACCAGAAGGCTTACCAAGGTTGTTTCTCTCTCTTTTTCTTCACTCTCCTTGGTTTTATTTGCTTTTATTTCCTCTAAGAATTTGATGTGTAAATTGTGATATTCCCATTTAACTAGTATATTTAGGCTTTTTATGCTTTTACAAAATAATGCAAAAATTTAATTGAATTTCATAGCAAAAACCTATCAAAAGCCAATTACTTAGATTCAATGCTTTGATGTAAATTTGTTGCTAATAACGAAACTCTTTAAACTCCTTTTCGATTAGATGCCTAAAATGAAGCCAAACAAGTAGTACTGTCCCATAAAGTTTCCTGTTCCACAAGTTCATAAAAAAGTTCTATCATTTCTTTCCAGCATTACAATCCAAGAGTGGCAAAATAACCTATCTCCAAAGAAATAAGGCATTCCTGGTGTTAAGTAATGAAGTAGGTAGTCCGTGGAAGGCCTTGTCACGTCCATTTTAAAGGTCTCTACTGTTTAATTTGGATTCAGGAGAATCAGATATGGAAAAAAGAAAAAAAAAAAAAAATATTGTATTTTGTGATGCATGGTTTGACAATGCATTTCCTACACGCTTTTGGGGGAATAAATGTTCATTGTTTTGTTTATGGTAAACTAGTTAATTTTGTAAGTTTCATTATGGCAGGGCGGTTAGTTCTTAGACAGCAATGGTGCAATGTTATAGAAATCTGTTGTCGGTTCACAGGCATTGTATTGAGAGGCTAAAACTTTTAGTTATAGATTCATGTTTTCTTATTGATTTTTTTACCCCTTTATCGTAAAGTTATTAGCTTTGTTACACACATGGCTCTTCTTAGTTACATGTTGGATGGTAATTCCTAGGTGGGAAGTTTTAGTTATTTTTGTGGAATGAGCAATGAGCTATGATTATGGACCATTCTATGAGAGGTACACGTAGGGCGTATTAAGCCAGAATTTGATAATTAATATATATGTTTTTTTATAGGTATCAGTATATTGCCTACCATTTCATGGATTATCTGCTACTTTGCTGATGCCATCTGTGCTTTATGTGCAAGAAGCGTCTTTACAAGTTCACTTTTTAGTTTATTTCTGTAACTTTTATGTATTGTGCAATCCATGCTATTGTTAAATGAGCATTCAACTTTTTTCTTGTGATATTTCATAAGTTAACCATGTAGATTGGAAGCGACTTAGATGCTTCCTAATTTTGTTTGATATTTAGAGTAGTCTAACCATTGTGATATCTCCATAGATTCCTAAGAAGAGTTTCTAAGAAAAAAGTTAGAAGTAAACTATGAAATTGATGCCTCTATATTTATATGCTTCCACATAACATATGACTTTAGCACCTTTTTCCTTGAACTGAAACCTTTTATCTAAGTTGCTTTAATTTTTATGATTATTAGATATTCAAGTTTTTAGGAACTCAAATGACCAGTACTTTCCTCATTATTCATATTTTGTATTCTTTCTTATCGGTGGTTTTAGTAAGTGATTGTTGGCACTTGGTATTCTACAGAGTATCAAAGGCTGTGGTGAGTGATTATTCTGAGAAGATTGAAGCTATTGCTTCCAAATTAACTTCCATGATGGTGCGTATTAGAATAAATGAGATTCTGGTTTAATAGAAATAATACCGCTTAAGCTGCAAACCTTCTTTATTTTCCAATTTGTAATTTTTCTAGAAGTTGGATTACTATTTGCTATGAATTTATTTATGTGCTATAATTGATTAGTGTAAATTTATGATTAACAGTTCAAAGTCCCTGATACAAAATTTTCTTTCTCAATTAATTTACTGAGAATGGTAGGTAAGATTTGGTATGCTACTTAATGAATGGTGGTATACTTTCTTTACCAAGATAAACATTGTGGTAGTATCCTTTCTTTACCAAGATAAACATTGTGGTATCTTCTTTTTGAGGTAAGAGTTACATGATAAACATGGTGGACAATTCTGAAGGACCATTGCGGTTCCAATTGGCAGAAAAAAAAAGAAAAAAAAGTGGATATCTTTTTTGTCAATTAAATCTTCATTAGCGGGTCAGGATGTCCATAAGATCGTTATCAGAGTCGCCATTACATGGTTTAGATGATGAAATCAAATGAACAGAATGTAGGGTATGAATAAAGAGGATATTCTTGTTGCTGTCTTTTATGTTGCATCTGATTTACTCTATTAAGTTTATGCCTGAATGTTGATGAATCTCTCTCTTTCTCCTTCTCCCTTTTTTGCTATTTCTATCACGTTTTGAGGATTTGTGATATTTTCCTTTTTTCATTGTTATTCGTTGAACTAAAAGAGTGTATTATAGTTTTTTGGGTTCCACTTGGGCCATGGATTTCTGAATTATACCCTTTTATCTAATCTAAATATTAAAATTATGACTCTGGCCCATATTTCCTTCCCCAAATTGCATACGTATGATATTAATGTTGGTTGTTTTTACTAACTGTTTCTTTCTGTGGTTAATTTTCAGACTGATACACAAGAACCCAAGGAGTCATTTGCTGGAATATCTGTTAAAGTAAGCTCTTCTAAAATGGAAGAAGAAAGTCACATTCCTCCTTCTCCAGGACTGAGAAGGAGAGCCGTGTAAGTTAATTTCTATTGTATGTTTCTTCTCATTTAATTTGGAAAGCTAATGTACCAGCAAAGTCTCAAATGTTTGCTTGCTTTTTTCCGCATGGTAAGCTAAATAATGTGATATGTTGCAAAAAAGAAGACCTTATACCTGTTTGTCTACTTTGGGCGTGATATATAGAAAAAATTGCATGTCCATTTATCACTTTTTTCTTTTTTGTAATGTGGCTATTAAATTATGGATCTAGTTAGTAGAAGAAGCTGAGTATATTTAGGTGTTTATACAATCTTGTTCATCTCTGTTGATATGTAATCTTAAAGCTTTTCTGGAGGAGCAAAAGGAAATTTCTTTGGAGTTCTGAAATATTGGCTTTGTTTGGATAATTTGGTTGGAGAGAAATGGAAGGGCTTTTTGAAGGCAAGAGTTGAGATCTGAGGACTTTATGAGATTATATCAAGTTTTAGGCTTTATAGGCATATACTTTACAAGAGTTATGTTCCCTATCTTATTTCTTTTTTCGAGTTGGAAAGATGTTATCTTGTTTTAGATTAGTTGTTTTCTATTGTATTTGAGTATTTCACATGCTCTGTTTTTCTACATGTCTTTCATCAATAATAAAGTTATCTTAAAAAAAAAAAAAAAGTACATATTTGTTGTTTTTGATTAAATGATTTGTTTGGTTGATTCAGCTGGATTTATGTTAACTTGGTAATGAATCTTTCTATGTTGTGAACTGTTTTATTAATTTGTCTGATTGACTAAACAGGCCTGCATCAAGCATTGAAGATAGAACACATGAAACTATTGAGGATGATTCATCAGCACCTGTTAAACTGGATGCGGCAGCACATGCACATATAGAAAAGCACAGGTATTTTTGTCCTTTCCTCTATAGAATATCAGTAACTAGATTGTGGAAGAAACTGAAAGGATGAGCAAATAATGGTGATTGTTTCTAACTTGATGGTATAACAGATTGTGTTCATGTGTAGAAATAAATTATTTTAAAAAAAGAATTTTTTTCTGCATGGGAAAAGATGCTACGTTAATGCAACATGATTGTATTTTTAGTCCGTCATGTTGCAAGGCCTTACTTAACATGGATTTTTAGGATCAACACTTTTCCTTTTTTCCCAAGAAATGTAATGAACCACAACGGAGTGTAAGTGTTATAAGTAGGATTTTTTTATTAAGTTTCATTCTAGACCAGGCAAAACACTTTTCAATTCAACTTTAAATATTAGAGTTGTCATCAAGCGAATGCCTGCAAATTTGCAGACATGCTATGAGAATAACATATGATTTTTGCTTACTTGTTTGGAAATCAATGATAATGCAGGGCCTCCCTTGTTATTTTTAGTTAATTATTTGGTTATTTCCTAGAGGGGAGGAAAAGAGAAGGAAAACTCTTGGAGCAACTTCTAGCAAACTCTAGACAAAACTGAGATTGCCTTGTAGTTCTCTATCTTTAATAACATGGTTAATATAATAAGATACTGAGATTGACTTTGATTCTGAAATTGTTCCTATTTAGGAATTCATATGAAATCCTTAAAATAAAGTTGGTTTTTAAACGGGCGATTGCACTTCTTTCTTGTTCCAAATGTTGTTAAATCAATTAGTGGCTGGACTCCAGGTCTTTTTATGTTAGAAGAATTTAGCTGCTTAGTTTGGATAAGCCTAGATCTGTTATTTGTGTTATTGCTGGTGTTTTAACGATGTATTCCATTCTTTATGTTATTCTTGGTATTCTGACAATATAGTTTCTTGGGCTTATTTTTTTAAATGGGATTGGGGAAATCAGCTTCTTTATAAAGGCTATCCTCAACTCGGCAAAATATTGCTAGGTCACTGTTGTTTTATTGGTCCGTCTAACTATTATTAATGGGTAGTATTATGCAAAATTTTTAATCACTGTAGATAGAAACTCTAAGAAAAATTGGATTTTTTTTTTTTTTTTTTTAATTCATTCATCCATTTAAATGTTCACTTTTTCATATTTAGTTTATATGAATTCGCTAATCAATAATATTTTAAAACATATTATTGGTAAATAAATTTGGTGAACATTTCGGTATTTGTAGCATTACTGTTTTTGTTGTCTTCATTTTTCCTCATGTTTTGTTTTGCTAATCCTTGATTGTGACAGAAAGTTGCAAGAGGACTTGACTGATGAAATGGTTGGGTTGGCAAGACAACTCAAAGAGAGTAGTCTGGTGATGAGCCGCTCTTTGCAAGACACTGAAAAAGTAAGATATCATAATTTGTTTGACTTAGTATTTTGCAAGATTAGCACTTTGCGGATTTTATTTGGCTATACTTTTGTAATAAGTATTTTGGGATAAGGCTTTGTAGTGGGGAATAGAGCATGGTTCTGCATTTTTTTTTTTTTTTTTTGGTGTTTTATGTGCATTTTATGTAATTGTAGTTGGCTGATGAATCTATAAATTGATTATTGTCTGAATGCAGATACTGGATTCTACAGAGGAGGCTGTTGAACATAGCCTGGCAAGGACTAGCCACGCAAATTCACGGGCTACAGAAGTATACTCCAAGACTTCAAAAACGACATGTTTCACTTGGCTTGTGATCTTTTTGATGACTTGTATATTCATAATGGTTGTTCTTCTAATTCGTGTTACTTAATTTTTTGTACAACTTAAAGATTTTTTGTTTCAGTTTAGTATAGTTTTTTTGTTTCATTTCTTATTAGTGATATCTATATGTTAATGTTCCTAAGTAAATTTTCACCCAAAAAAAAAAAAAATTAAAAATAAAAATAATTCCAAAGTAAATTATTTGTGTTATAAATGTCTATATTATAGTGACGTTGGTGTTTTCTCTTAACTTGTAATTTGGTAGTTTTCAAATTTTCAATTTATTTTCCTTAGGCTATGTTTGAATCATAGAAAGATTCAAGGAAAAAAAAAAAAAAAAAAAAAAACAAAAGACAAGTAAAATGGACGAAAGAAAATTGAGGTAACTAATTGACAAAAAAAGAAAAAAAAGAAAAGATGTTTTTTTAAAGAAGGGAAAAAAAAAAGTAAAATAAAATAAAACAAAAAATTCATTATGACCAATAATAATAAAATATTATAGAAATTAAAACGAAAGTCAAAAGAGCATAGTGAAGCCTGAGCCTCATGGGTAACTAATTTCCAGCTTTTGCTTTTCTTTTCTTTCTTGCCAAACATAGTCAAAAGAGCATAGTGAAACCTGAACCTCATGGGTAACTACTTTCCAGCTTTTGCTTTTCTTTTCTTTCTTGCCAAACATAATCAAAATCCAAGCTTTTTCTCTCTTCCTTACAGTGTTGATATATCTTGGGTTCTGAATGTGGTTGCAACAATAATGCAAAACTAGCAGAAGCTTTGATTGATTGTTTGATTGTTGACTTTTCAAGTTCAGATCTAATCTTCTAGCTAGAATCGTATCTTGTTAAATTCTGGGAATTGTTGGAAATGCAAATGATCGAATATGAGTATCTGAATCTCATATGTAGCTTCGGAATTAGAGTTTGGATTGTGACTAGGAATTGAGAAAGAAAAAGGGAAGTGATGTATATGACAAACGTGAGTGAACTATACATGTGGGAAGGTGACTAGTAATTCCATTTACAAGTAATTTTCTCAATATTTATAAGTAAATTACTCATCTCATGTGCTTGTGTTAAATGATCATGCATTGATACCCTATATACATAGGAATTGCAAATTAAGCAATCTCAAGCTATAGGTTTAGAGTTAATTATTAATGGGTGATATTATTGATTAATACACGTCGATGCAAAGACCCAAGAGCAATGGTTTTCTATAGTGCGAAAGAGACAAAGGCAGATGAGGGCAATAAGCAATGATCAAGTGGAAATTTAGGACATTGTGTCCTATTGAAGTAGGTTATATTATGATTAATTTATTGTGGAGGGAGGATGTTTATAATTTTGGTTAAAGAAGAAGGTTTTGTGGTGGGTGAAGGATATGCATTTGGGCCCGCAAAACTAAAAGTTGGGAGTGTTGGACACCAGTTTTTGTGGTGCGGCCGCATTTAGTTCATCCCATTTCCCCAAAGAATTTTAGTGGGTTATGAATTGGTTGAGTATTTAATCATCTTACTTATTTTCTTCTTATTGCCAATACCAAGTCTTATTGATAATAATATGGCCAAAAAACAAGTTTTAATAATAATAATGATAATAATATTTCTGATAATAATTACACTTTGTTTTGGAAAATATTTTATTACATTTTTTTTATAGAATTTTTTTTTTATTTCTCATTATTAATGATAATAATCAGCATGATCTATGTCCAAAAAATTTATCTTTCTAAATTATTTAGGTTTTTAAAATAAAATATTTTATATATATATATATATATGCACTAATGATCATCACCTTCATGACAAATAATAAATTCTTTTTAGAGCATCTAGCTTTTAGAAGAGTTTATCAGAAACTATAACTCACTAACTTGGGCTTTAAGCTTTTTGGGAAGCCTAATTTTTTTTTGAAAAATGCTATTTTTGAGTCAAAAAAGAAAGAAAGCATTTTAGAAGCAATACGTGCCTTCAAAGGAAAGGATAGATACCACTCATATCTGTCTCCATTGGTACCTCACTTTCTGCATGCCTCTCTCTTTCTATTTTATTTTCGTGACAACTTTCCGCATGCATTTTGTTACTAAAACTTGCGGCTTTTCTCTTTATATATATATATATATGAAGATAACCTATTGGGATCTCTCCCTCCTCTTTCTCACAAACAAACCCAGAAACAAGAATTTAAGAAGTATATATAGGATAAAATTGCAAGTGAAAAAAAAAAAAAAAAAACGTAGGTTAATTTCTAATAATATGCTAGTGCTAATTTGTAAAGTCATATTTTGTCAATAACAAATTAGCATATTACATATGTCCCAGAAAGAAAAAAGAAAAACTCAAATAGTAATTTGCTCCCTTCTGGGAATAGTAAGCGGGTTTTCTCAAACAATAATGGTATATGTGAGTTTGACATTCCCACACTCAGATGGAACAAAAAAGAAAAAACAAAAAAAAAAAAAAAGGAAAAAAAAAATCCACAAATAGTAATTCGCTAGCACGCTGCCTGTCGCTTCACCATTTTTTTTTTGGGTGAGTAATTATTAAGTTGTCAACAAGTCTAGAACTACAATAATCAATCTTTAACGCCCAACTAATATATATGTTCATGTAATAAACTTTTTGCTTATGGATGAATAACTTCGAGTTATAGCTTTACGTCTCGTAAATGATGGATTGAAAAACAACTGATCATATTGTACGTAAAAATAAATGGTCCAAAATTACAAATAATACAATATCACAACAATGTTAATATCTAAAATTTTCCAGTAAACAAATTTCACCCCAGTATTATTATTATAATTATAATTATTATTATTATTATCATCATCATCATCAAGATTTATCTACAAGAAATTCCACCAATAATAGTAACAAAACTCTTAGATAAAAACAATAAAAATATTTAATTTAAGTTTATTGTTACTAAAGAGACAAAGGGACATCAAGGCATTAAGATTAAATTAAAAGTAATTTAAGTTGACATTTTCTAATTTCCAGTGGAGCTAAGGTTGTTTATGATGGCAAAGATTGTGGTGAAGGATGTGGCAGCGACAGTAGAAGCATAATTTTGGGCCGTCTGTCAGTATTCTGTGGTGCCGCCGCATTATGTATCCACCACAAATTTTAGTGGGGCTATGAATTGGCTCGAATTTGGTGAACTTTACAGCTTTATATAGTTTTTCTGTTTTGTCTCCCAAGTAAGCTATGCTTCTTTCTTACATTTTGCATGCGTTGTGGTACTAAAAGTTTCAGCCTTTAATATGCGTGTGTGCATATATATAAACTTTTAGTTTATCGAGCATTCACATATAAATTGTGTCTCAATAGGCTAATATTAAACTCATAAGTCAACCTCCCTAATGGCCATCCAAACACCTTCTCTGATTTCTTTAACTTCAAAATACCTTTTTTAAAAATCAGATTATCAAGCTGGTTTGTATTAATAATATGGTTTTTAGGGTCCATTTTGAGAATGATTCAATAGTCACCTATTTGATGATTACGGTCCATTTTGAGAATGATTCAATAATCACCTATTTGGTGATTACCTAATTGTTGCAATAATTAGGTAATTAATCACCAAATAATTGTTTCCTTCAAAACAAAATCACTAAAAATCACTTATATGATTTTTTTTTTTTTTTTAATACCAAACACTATAGGAAATGATTTTTGCAATCTTTATAACACTTTTAGAATTGTAGAAATTTCACTCCCGAACACACCCTTAAATTAATTAGAATATATATGTTACTTATATTACTTATATATGCGAATTAGGCCAGCTATTGTAATTCAGTTGTTGGAAAGAAAAAAAAAAATTAAAACACCATTGAAAAAATTCATATTAATTGATTGGTTTGTCTAAAAACATATATAGACTAAATCAAAATATATACTTAAAAAGCTATAGGTTCATATCATTACTAGTAGTGACATCTATAATATAAGATTGCAGTAAAAACAGAATCTTGAACGAGGTTATATTGCCATGATATATGACTGGATTTGGATGCTGTTGTTTTAAAGTAATTAAGATCTGCTGTTTTGGAAGCTCAGATTTGTGCGTCTCAAGTTTCTCTTGTTTGGCAGCAGGGAATTTCCGAGGAATACATATGGAATCCTTTGGTTTTATACGGACAAGAGTACTGGTGTTGATTTTGCTGTAACTAGCTTGCTTAATTTACATATAATATGTGAGATTTGATAAAGTATGGACAGAGTACATATACTTTGCAGTAAGCACATTCTATACGGCATGCTATATCATTTAAATAATATCATCATTTAAAAAAGGTTTTGATTTTTTTCTTCAAATAAAATCTAAATAAAAAACTAACAACCATCAGATTTATATAGGATTCATAAGTAATTATCAAAATAAACTTCATCGGGCGTACATACATCTTATGCTTATATATGTCTGCACACCTAATATACTGAAGCTTCTTTTATAATTATTATAAGAGTTGATTGAATATTTTTAAAACTCGCATAATATTTCTTTTTTCCTTATGGCAAGCACCAAAATAAATAACCTAGCTTGTCACGTACCATAAAATCTTTTACTTCTTTACCATACCAAAATCCATAATTTTGCATCCATATCAATATCCATAATATATATTTGACCAAAAATAAAAAATAAAAAAATCTATGATATATTATGTAGTATGAGAAGGGATACCCTTTATGTATAATAATTTAACCAATAAAACCTATTGCTTGAAATTGATAGTTATACGATTGATATCTGAAAAAAAAACAGAAGCATGAAAAAAAACTGATCTTGACTGAACATGTTTTTATAAACATTAGACTCAGATATATAAAATGAAAACAAAAGTAAATATTCCAATTCACACTCGGCTATATATAGCTGCTTATTATTTCTTATATTCATATATTAATAATATGAGAAGTGACTAGCTGATCACAGCCAAATATTACTTGATACATAATTATTTTTCTAATAATTTATGTAGATTCTAATTTCATTGACGAAGTGGACAGATTTCTCTGATCATTTTTCCAAGGCCTTTAATTTCCACCCGATCCAGACCCGGCTCTGGATCCAGCATAGGATCCGGCAGAAGAACCTGCTTCTGAACCTGCACCTCCACGCCCAGAAGACCGTGATGAAGAAGATGAACTTGAGCTCGAACTGGAACTGGAACTAGACCTGGACCCAGAACCCGATCCTGCTCCTGCACCCGAACCCGAACCACTCCCGCCTACTCCAACGCCAACCCCTGCACCCACACCAACCCCCACCCCACCAAGGTCTAAACCTAACCCACCAAGGTTTAACCCCAAGTCCTTTCTTTCCACTCGGCGGCTCTCGGATACCATAGCTAAGCCTAAGGTTGAAACAACAAGCAAAGCTATGAGGACCAAAGACTTGAAACTTCCCATTATTATTGTTGATGTCACTAAGCCAAAAGATCCTGAATATACATGAATTATTATTAGTATGCTGGTTTGTTCAGAGTATTGAGGGTGAGAAAGGAAGCTATTTATAGCTGTGGATGGGGAGGTTGGTTGAAGTTTTAATCACTGTTGCATGATGAATTAAGTGGAGGAACATGTGAACATTGCTTATTATGTAATCTTATGAAACAAAAAGTTTGTGGATGAGAAAGGCTGAGGAGGTATTGAGTGGAAAAGTCTTTTTCTAGGCAGATGATGAGGTTAATTGGGACACATACTTTTTCATTAGCATGGTGCCGACCCATATATAAATATATATATATATATATAAATAATATTCATACCCCACTTACTTAGTGGAGTATGATTGGTGCTCTCCTGGAAATTTAATCTATCTAAATTAATAATTAGCATGCACATCTATATTATCTTGTTGGCAATAATATATGCTATATATTATGATTACAAAATTTGAATGGATTTTTTGAAAAAGACTATATACATTTTATGCACTCCACGAATGCAAGGTCTAAGAATATAATGAGTTCCTCCCCGGCCCGAACTCAAAATTTATGCTTCAAATTTTAATGACTTTGTGATAAGATGTTTTATTTTGTTAATGCCCAAGTAAAAATGACTTTGTTATTTTTTTTTTAATTTTTTTTTATGTCTTACATTAGTGCCTAATATATATTTGGGGTCACATGCAGCATTTTGTTAATCATCTTGAGGAGATCAATAAGCTTGCTTTGCAAAATCTGAGGAAGGAGTTATGATGGAAGACATTGAAAAGTAAGGTGCCGTTGAAAAAATTATGAGATTGTCAACTTGTAACTTGATTCAAAGTGCTATTTGACTGAGGAAGCTAATGTAGTAAACTAATTGGAACTAGCTACTGTCATTGATTTTGGTAATGCTCATAGTTGAGGTCTTTGACTGTGGACAAGAAGGTTGAACTTGTGGGGTGGTAATATTAAACCAGAAGAGCTTGCTTCAAGGCTCAGCCGGTTCTTGTGGTAATACCATCTAAAATTGAACTACTAAGGACGTGTAGAAGAGCATAAGTTCTTATCAAAGCTTCATATATATTTTGTTTGATTCGGCTTTGTTTGGTTCCTGAGAATAAGCTCCAACTAATAATGGTTGCCAATGCTTCATAACCCATAAATGCATTTCCTCTAGTTACCTTGTCTCAAAATTCTCTGACATGGAAATGCAACAATTTTTTTTGTACCTGTCACTTCTTTGAAGAGGTTTTTGTAATTATTTTAGTTTAGGAGAACCATGCTTAATTTTAAGTTTAGGCTTTATGTAGTGGGGATGAGCTATGTTCTGTGGAGCCAAGTTAATGGACATCAAAAACTTATGTAGGATGAGTTTACTTTAGCGGTGAAAACCAAAGGGTTTTATTTGTATTTAGATAAAAGTTTGTAGAATGAGATAACTTTATAATGGAAAGCAAGAAAGCAACCCAAAACTTAGGTAGGGCCCAGCTGGGCGCGTGGCCCCCTCAAATTTTTTTTTCTTTTAAATTTTTTAATATATTTTTTAAATTGAAGATGTGCCCCTTGAGTTTACTCCCACACACCTCAAATTCAGTTATGTAGTTTTTTTTTTTTTTTTTTTTTTGGGGCCCCTTTTAGTTTTAATGCAATTTTGCTCACTTATCTTATTATTATTTTTTCATCTCTTACTTATTTACAATCATACTTATTAGATATAGTTATAATATTTATGTACAATATAATACTTTTTTTTTTGAAATACAATTTAATACTTATTAATTACAAAAATTAAATTAATGATCATTTACAATTATAATGAATACAATTAGTTAATAACAAAATAATTATACAAGTAAAAAAAAAAAACTATAGTTAATTACTGTAGTTTATAAATAATATATATTTAATGACTAATATATTTATATACTGTAGTTTATAGATAATATATATTTAATTAATATTTTAACTTGTTTTAATTATAGAGATGCCAATTCTTTATTTTTAATGACTAATTTTATTGTTATTTTTCTTATTCTCTATTTATTTTTGGTTAATTAATTTCTAACAAAATATAAAATAATTTTCTTTCTTTCTTTCTTTCTTTCTTTCTGTTTTTTTCCCCCCCTCTTCTTGCTTTAAACTATGATTTTTTTATTATATAAATTTGCAATGTATTTATTGTGAATGTCAAATCATTGTTAAAATGTTGGAATCATATTGTTCTAAAAAAATAGAATTAGAGGAAAATAATAAAAAGATGAAAACTTATTCAATTTATTAAAAAAAATCTAATTAGTTGGGTTAGCTACAATATAGAAAAAAAAAATGTTATGTATATATAAATGCCCAAAATTCAAAAAAAATAAAATAAATGCTATTACATTACCCTGCGTGCTTCTTAATAATAATTCTTGGATCCGTCACCCTTTATCTATTTTCATCTAGGTTATGATTTTTTTGATGTCTATTAACAGATATTACTGGTATTTTATTTTATATGATATATTTTTTTTTAATACATCTTTTGAATTCCATTGCTTCCATTATCGTTCTAGCTATGATATATATATATATATATATATGGTACATTAGTTTGAAGGTATTTCTTGGTTCTTGTGGCGCGAATAAAAAAGTATAATCTCTTTGCTAATTTATCAAAAATGGTTTGATTCATCAGCCTTAAAAGTACTGATCACGAAATCAAAAGCAGTTGTTTTGTCCTGCGACGGGCATGTATTTCTTGTGCAGGGTGCTAAAACAAAGAGAATGACTGCCATTAACGAAATGGCTGGAATGGGACGTGCTGTGCAGCGATGAAACAGGCATATTGATACTAACAAGCTTTACAATTAATATATGGAAAAATATATATATATATATATATATATATATATATATATAATTAATATTTAAACCAACAAGGTGTCCAAAATAAAAAAGAAATTAAACCCAATAGAAAAGTGAAAAGGGATGTTCTTGTACTAATAATTAATATTGGATTCCACTTATAAATATGAAGGGATTCCTTTTATTTTTAAAAAATTAAATAATGTATTATTATGTAGATGATGTAGGTTTGAATAATTAGGCATAGTAGGTTTAGATAAAAGTTTGAATAATGATGGATTTGAATTGAATTAATAATGATGGACTATTATGCGGTAAATTGACGATAAATCTGATCTTCAAATTTCTTTGCACAGTAATATTTAAGATGATCTCATTATCCAACTATTAAAACATAGACGAATCCAAGTGTATCATGAAAATATGACAATAAAATCTATTCTAACTAGATACCCGGGTGATAGTGTGGTTAGTGCCATAGACCATTAATTTCTTGGTTTCCAATTGTTCAATTTCCTTTTCACAATTTAACAATGCACCACATAATACATATGGCACATGATTATGATTATCTACCTACCATATTATCTAAAAGTCTAATCAAAACTGACATGTAACATATTTGTTTTGTGTTCCATAACGTGCTGTAAGTAAGAATTTGCGTTTTTTTTTTTTTTTTTTAGGCAAGCAAAATATTTAATTGTGGAGCTAGAGTGCTGGCATATATGCATGCACTAATTAAAGATTGTTTTATAAAATTAACCAGCCTATCACTGACCCTCTTTTGTTTTGTTGTTTTCTTCTTTTTTTTCTTCTCTTTTGGGCAAGCACTTATATTTTTTTAAATATAGTTAATTAAATTAGAAGAAGAATTTTCATGTATGTTGATTACTGGTGCTATAATTAAATATCCAATTATCAAATTTAAGTACTAAATAATGTGGTGAACGATGTGTCAAAATATTATTGATCAAAAAATTAACAAAACATAAATATTAATAGATGAACCGTTAAACAAATAAATGAATTTAAAATATAAGCTAATAAAATATTAATTGCAGTATCACACCTTTATAAAATTTGGTTAATATATTTGATAAATAATTTGACACCTTTAGTATTATTGATATACTGATTAAAAATTAATACTACTGTTAACCAATCTTTATCACCGTACGAAAACTCTTAAGCATCAATAAAAAGTTTGTTCACATTTTGTGAAGGAAACAAATCAAAAGACTAATACCAAAATTAATGAGGAGCAAAATCAAGAAAGAATGGAGGAGAAAGTTGTTACTTTTAAAGAGATATTATTTATAACATGCCTCAATTGACGTGCTCCTTATATTTACACCTTTTAAGTTGTAAGTTTGAATCTGACTTCCTCCTTTTAAATTATAATGTTATGGTAATCCATATAATAAAAACAAACGAAAAGAAAAAAGGGCAAAAAAAAAAAAAAGAGGATGTATCGGGCATGCAAGTTTCCAAGAGAAACTTGGGCAACTTTTACAATTTTTGTATAGACGTATCTTTGACCACTCCAATTGCTCCCATAATTGTTATTCTTAATTATCATTCTATTATATAAGCACATTCTTAGGATTGATCAAGTACCTTAAATCAACTTACTCAAAACAAAAAAAAAAAAAAAAAAAAAAGAACCTTAAATCAACAATAGAAAGCATTTGTAAATGAATTTTGGCTTCTCTATTGACGTTTAGGCATATGCTAATATCATAACGCATAGTTGGAAGTAAATGAATTTTGGCTTCTCTATATTGTTAGGAAAAATCCAAGCTGGACTTCATCAATTTATCCAAAAATTAGTTGTTAAAAAATTAGTTTTTAATCCGCGAAAAGGGTGAAGCAACCTTAAGGTCATATTGTCAACTAAGAAAAATATAAATAATAAAAGATTATCATTATTTTTTTAATTGAGTAGAGAGCATAATTTTTTTTTTTTTTTAACATTACAAAATATTAAATTTTTTTTTTTTATATGATTCAAACCCATACGATTATGACATAAATAAGGATGCTCAGGAGCTAACTCTATTCGTGCAGTAGATAACACAATTAATTATTACTTAATAAACTTTTAGAGCATAACAAGGCGTGATATGATCCATCACGGTTCGAATCGTAAGATATACGACCCTAAACACTTTTTACCGTCAGACTTTTATTTATTTCACAAACCGCAGAGACACCTGCCAAATCATGCTCCAATTCTCTCACTTCAACCCGACCCTGATATTGCCCCAGACCCAGCACGTGACCCGGCTTCAGAACCTGGGTCAGAACCGGCACTACCAGACCCAGAACGAGCTCGAGACCCAGCATGAGACCCAGCTTCCGAGCCTGCCCCCGAGCCTGGACCACCTGACCCACCTCGAGATCCAGCGTAGGAACCGGCATGAGACCCAGCTTCCGAACTGGCTCCAGAACCTGCATGCCCAGACCCGGATCCAGATCGAGACTCAGCATGAGAGTCGGCAGAAGATCCAGATTCAGAGCCTGCACCAGGCCCAGAACCAGACGTTGAACTGGAACTAGATGATGACGACGAACTTGACCAGGAACTAGACCAGGATCCTGATCCAGCACCCGATCCACTACTTCCACCTCCTGTACCAAGCCCAGCACCAAGTCCAACTCCTAAACCACCACCACCGCCACCACCACGATTAATTCCCAGGTCCTTTCTCGCAACTCGGCATTCGGATACCGTAACCAACATACCAAGTAGAAACAGTGCAAGAAGAGCTACAGACCTCAAAGCAACCATGTTTAATTTGCTGTGATGACGACACTAAGTGAAAGGTGTATATGTTAAGGAAAACTTAGCGAGATTGAGATTATATTTATGGACCATGTTGAACATGGGGTTGATATTGTATATCTGTATTTTATTTTGTGTATATATATTGTATTGTATATTTTATATATATATATATATATATTTATATATGTATGATATTGTATAAGTGTATTGGAAGTGGAAGTGAACATATCATATTGTGGGTTGGTAGGATGATCTTGACGTCCAAAATTGATTGCTGAGAAAAGTTGAGTGTTTTGAAGTTTAATATAGTTTAGACAAGTGACCGACCCCACTCACTATAATGGAGCAGCAAAGGCTCCGGGCCACCGGCCACCGCTAATACTTCTTCAGTCCACTGATATGTAATCTTAAAGCTTTTCTGGAGGAGCACAAGGGAAATTGCTTTGGAGTTTTGCAATAATGGCTTTGTTTGGATAATTTGGTTGGAGAGAAATGGAAGGGCTTTTTGAAGGCAAGAGTCGAGATGTGAGAACTTTACGAGATTATATCAAGTTTTAGGCTTTATATCCATATACTCTTGAATAGTTATGTTCCCTATCTTATTACTTTTTTTGAGTTGGAAATATGTTATCTTGTTTTGGATTAGTTGTTTTCTATAGTATTTGAGTAATTCAAGTGGTCTTTTTTCTACACGTTTTTCATCAATGATGAAGTTATCTATTAAAAAAAAAGAAAAAAAAGAAAGTGAACATATTTTTTGTTTTTTGATCGAATGACTTGTTTGGTTGATTCAGCTGGATTTATGTTAACTTGGTAATGAATCTTTTTATGTTGTGAACTGTTTTATTAATCTGTCTGATTGACTAAACAGGCCTGCGTCAAGCATTGAAGATAGAACACATGAAACTATTGAGGATGATTCGTCAGCACCTGTTGAACTGGATGCGGCAGCACATGCACATAGAAAAGCACAGGTATATTTGTCCTTTCCTCTACTTTAGAACATCAGTAACTAATTGTTGAAGAAACTGAAAGGATAAGCAAATAATGGTGATTGTTTCTAACTTGATAGTATAACAAATTGTGTTCATGTGTACAAATAAATTATTTTAAAAAAGAATTCTTTTCTACATGGGAAAAGATGCTAATGTAACGCAACATGATTGTATTTTTGGTCCTTCATGTTGCAAGGCCTTATTTGTACACATGGAGAGCCAAGAATAAGATTAACAATTTCTTGAGTCAGTGGGCGGTCACTTCAAAATCCAAAGCATCTGTTATTAAGTTTTTTGCCATGGGAGACCCTTCAAGACCCATAATAGGCTACCCACGCTACCCTAATTCTCCTCCACTTTCCCAAAACCCCACCTCCAACCCTCGTTGGTCCAGATTCCAAATCCCCACTTTAAGAAATTAGATTTCGTGGCGTTATGAAACGTCCTTGGAGAAGATTTACCGCCGTTGACCCTACCACTGAAGGCAGTGACATGGAAATCAGTAGACATGGTTAGCCAACAGCATACCAAAAATGATTCCAATAATCAGCATTTAAGGGAATGGTTATGGTTCATCTAATGGTGATGATGATGTTCAAATACCCTTGAACAATGGATATTGTTTAAGAGAGAAAAAAATAAAAATGAAGTGGAAGAAGAAGAAATTTGAATAGAAAAAGGAGAAATTTGAGCAAGCAAGGAACAAGAAGAAAAAGTTGGAAGGCAGGTGAAAAATAAAAGCCGAAACAAAAATTGATTTAAATAAAAAAATTGCTAACTAAATATGTCTAACAGATCTTTTATAAGTAGAGATCAACTTGACAATTTCTATTTTTTTTTAATCTGTCACATCAACTTGATAAAGCTTATTTACAAAAACATTGGAGAGAATTTTTGCTAAACATTATCCATTTTATTTGATGTGGAAAATTTTTTTAGTAATAGACAAAGTAATGGACAAGCCATTGTAAATGCTTTTAAGTTTGTTTAAATGAACTTCAACTATTTTTAAAACTAAATTTTAAATTTTGATTTGATAGTGTTTTAGAAGCAACGATGAGTTTGTTGCCGAAAGCAGCCTAGCTAATGGTTCCCTTCATTCCAATTGTGCTAGTTTCACTTCCTAAGTAGCTAATGGTGGTTGAGATCAACCTTGCTAATCCAAAATCAATTAGCAAGCAACCATTTATTTACTACCTCATTCAAGTAGTACTCAAACTTATACTTTAACAGTAAATCCTTACCGAATAAACGCAATCCACCTTTAGATAAAACAGAAAAGATTGATCTATAGACCATATAAAAAGAAAATGGAGCCACAGCCCACACCAAGTACTCTTCCAAATCTACCCTATTTTCATCCAAATATAATAGTTTAAATATAATAAATCCAAATTTCTTACTTTACAACTTAATAAATGTGAACTAATAGTATACGATTGTTTTAAAAATGCATCATTTTAATTTTTACTTATTTTTTAATAAAAAACTAATAAAGTATAATTATTTTAAGTCATATGTGAAAATAGCGATCTTGTGACAAGAAATTAGCAACACTACGAAAAAAAAAAAAGTATCTGCAAAAATAAATCTGCGATGCTGAAGCTAAAATATCGGATAAAATGCAATAAATATACGACGTTTTCAAAAACTGTCAAAGTTAAAGCGTCGCTAAAAACAAACATAAGTGATGCTATTTTTCGACAACACTTGATATATGTTTAAAATGTTTCGGCTTTGATCTTGTGCTTATATTTTGTCTAAATTAGATTGTTTAAACACTAGATCCATGCAAAATGATTAACCGACCGCTTATCTATGTTTATATAATCACATAATTATATGCATATTAAAAAAAATGAAAAAATTTAATGAAGCTTTCACAAAAATAGGGGACATTTTATCTACTAAAAGCGTTGCCTAACAAACTTGCCTAATAAAATAGACTAGCCGATGCCTTTTGCTCAAAAAGCATCGGCTATTCCTTCAAAATTTAAAAAAAAATTCAATTTAACAAACTTGCAAATTTTAAAAGAAGTTAAATTAAACAAGCAGCTAAGTAATTTTGCTTTACATTTGAAGTAATATTTTTAGTGTTCATTTGTAGATGTACAATAAAAAAAATCAAGCATAAAAAAAAGAAAAAAATAGAATAGTCAACACTTTTTGCTTTAAAAGCATTAGCTATTCCTTCATATTAAAAAAAAAAAAATTCAATTTAACGAACCTGCAAATTTTAAAAGCAATTAAATTAAATAACTAGCTTAGTAATTTTTCTTCACATTTTAAGTAATATTTTCAGTGTTCATTTGTAGATGTACAATAAAAAAAATAATCAAGTATAAAAAAAAAAAAGAATAGCTGATGTTTTTTGCTCCAAAAGCATCGGCTATTCCTTCAAGTTTAAAAAAAAACAAAAAATTCAATTTAACAAACTTTCAAATTTTAAAAGCAATTAAATTAAACAACCAGCTTAATAATTTTGTTTCACATTTTAAGTAATATTTTCAATGTTCATTTGTATATATATAGTCAAAAAAAATAATCAAGCATAAAAATAAAAAAAAGAATAGCCGACGCTTTTGCTCCAAAAGCAACGGCTATTCCTTCAAAAATTTTTTTTAAAAAAATATTCAATTTAATAAACTTGCAAATTTTAAAGCAATTAAATTAAACAACCAGCTTAGTAATTTTGCTTTACATTTAAAGTAATATTTTCATTGTTCATTTGTATATGTACAATTAAAAAAATAATCAAGCAAAAAAATATATATATATAGAATAGCCGACGCTTTTTGGTCCAAAAACGTCGGCTATTCCTTCAAATTTTGTTTTTTAATAAAAATATTCATTTTAACAAACTTTCAAATTTTAAAAGCAATTAAATTAAACAACCAGCTTAATAATTTTATTTAACATTTTGAGTAATATTTTCAGTGTTCATTTGTATATGTATTGTCAAAGCGTCAGCTATTCCTTAAAATTTTTTTTTTTTTAAAAAAAATTCAATTTAAAGAACTTACAAATTTTAAAAGCAATTAAATTAAACAATGAGTTTAGTAATTTTGCTTCAAATTTTAAGTAATATATTCAGTGTTCATTTGTATATGTACAATAAAAAAAAAAATCAAGCAAAAGAAAAAAAAAATAGCAAAGAAATAAAAAGTTAATGGAAATTATTCACCATGCCGTGTGACCTTATTTGCACTTTAATTTACATTTAGTAATAGTATACATATATCTTAATTCTTATTTACTCATTTAGAGAATAACAAACAAAAATTTCTTATTGACTATATATTGTTTTTGGGTGACACAATATTACAATCTTGCAAAAACTTCACACAGTCAACTTTTTTTGAAAAAAAATAAAATTAATATTACAATTGGAGGGAGGGGATTTCATGAGGATCAAGCCGACTAATTCACACAGTCTACTTTGAGTTGCAAATTTTTAAGTGAATTATTGAGCTGATACCACATTATTAAAAGTATTAGCAAAGAAATAAAAACTCCAATAATTCATGATCCAGGAGAGGGATTGAATATTCTAATTCTAGCTATATCCACAGATCAAAATTGTATGATGTTTTGTGAATAAGGATGTTCAATCTATTTAATTAAGTTTATATATAAATATATACAAATTCAGATGAGGAATTTGAATTAACATCATTGTTTGACTACAATTCAATTAATTAGCCGAATGAAAATTTGCCATTAAAAAAAATGTAAGGGTTTTGCTTAAGTAAAATATTTCATATTCAATTTCGTCACTTAACACACACACACACACACACACACCAAAAAAAAAAAAAAAAAAAAAAAAGAAAAGAAAAAAGGCTCATCTTTAATGTGGTGATGTTACAATCTTGTATGAATTATTGATTTGAAAGCAGCTGGCATTGAAAATAATGAATCAAATAAAGAAATGGGTTCAAGTGAGTCATGATTTTCAACAAATATAAACAAATTTTGTCGTAACTAGTAAGTAATCGACGGAGTAGAAATTTTTATATTTATTAGCTTGTTTATAGCCAGCTATCGAACGGAGGAATAAAAGAAGTTAACGATCAAAGAAAAGAGTGGCAATATGATTTAAGGACGAGTGGACGGAAATAACATAAAATAAAGTACATTTGTTGAATAGGCCGAAGAGATGAGATTATGGTGAATAAACCAGAGAACCTTGCTACAAGGGTCAGCAGATTAATTCTTTTTCTTTACCATATCAATAAAAAAATTTGAGTAATATCATATAAAGTTGAACTAATAATGACAGGTAGGAGGGCAAGTTCTAGTCAAAGCTTCATATATATATATTTAGTTTGATTTAGTTTTGTTTGGTTCCCAAGAATAAGCTCCAACTAATGGTTCCCAGTTGTTCATATATACCCAAAATGTATTTTCCTCAATTTACCTTGTTTTAAAATTCTCTGTTTGACAAACAAACTCCATAACATGCAAATGCAACGAATTTTTATACGTATCACTTCTTTGGAGATGAGCTATTTTCTGTCCTCACAAAATCAAAAGCAGTTGTTTTGTCATCTGATGGGGATCTATTTCTTGTGCAGGGTGCTACATATATAACAAAGAGGCTGACCGCCATTGGAGAAATCAATGGCTGGAATATTGGTCGTGCTATTCAGCGATGAAATAGGCATATTGACACTTAACAAGCTTCATAATGGACAAAAATATGATTAAGGATTACAATCTTGCTTCTTTTGAATTGGTTTTTTAGTCTTTCATGGCATAGCATTAAAAAAAGAAAACAGCATCACATTAAGGGAAAATTCAGCGCATCTTTCTAAGTAATATCAGATCTGCTGGAACTTTATATTCTCTCTTATTCTCAAAGACCAATGTCTTCTCTGCTAAATTGAAATCATGTATTGCAATGACAGGTATTCGCTAAAGGTGTTGACAAAAGGATATGGTTGTACTTTATGGCTGCAAGAGCATGAAGATAGTATTTTATGTGGCTGTGTTATTATTTAGATGATGTGGATTGAATAATTAGGCGTCATAAGTTAAGATAAAAGTTTGAATTGATGGACTACATATTATGTGGCAAAATGACTATCTTTTCAAAATTTTGTGGTAAACTGACCATCAATCTTTTGAAATTTTTATGCACCAGGATGATCATCATGATCCAACCATTTAGAAAAAAAAAAAAAAAATTATCCAACTTTTAAGGAATAGGTAGATCCAACTGTCATGGAAATATGAAAATAAAAAATCTAGAAGCTTTGAAGTCGTTCTTGCTAAATATCCAGGTGATAGTGGGGTTAGTGTCATAAACCATTAATTCCTTGGGTTCAATTATTCAATTTCCTTTTCAAATGTTTAAATATTGCAACTTTATATTATATATATATATATATATATATATACACCATCAAATAGAATATATGGCACATGATCATGCTTATCAACATAGCATATTATCTACTCTAATCAAGAGCTAGATTGCTAGATAATAATGACACACGCACACACACACACACACACACACATATATATATATATATATGAAATAGATAATAATGGTACACATGTATGCAGTAATTAAAAATTGTTTTATAAAATTAATCTGCCTGACCTTCTTTTGTTTTTTTTTTTTGTTTTTTTTTTGTTTTTGTTTTTGTTTTTGTTTTTTTTTTTTTATAATTTTTTGGCGAACACTTACCTCTGTTTTGTTAAGTTGAGGATGCGCGTTTACTTATTTAAATCAATATAATAATAATAATAATAATATATGATTATTTATTTACATTTTAAATATATGTTAGATGAAGAAGATTTTTCATATATGTTGGTCAGCGATGGTGTAGACATCGAATTGCTTATTAAATTTATTAATACAATAATATGGTAAAATAATGTGTCAATTATTAGTTGATAATCAATATTAACATAAATATGGAGAAGTAAATATCATTGAATATATAAATAAATTCCAAATACAAACAAAGTATTGCAATATTATTTCTTGTATGATTTGGTAAATAAATATGATAAACACTTTAATGTATTTAGCATTAATATTATTGATATATTGATTAAAAATTAATACTATAGCCAATCCAACCCACGTAAACTTTTTTTTTTTTTTTTTTTGGGGGGGGTTGAAAACCCACCTAAATATTAAATCCTTGAGTTTTTTTGCATACATCACCACAGTTCATCAGCATCTGAAAACTATCAGTGTCACTGAAGAGTTTGTATGTGTTTTGTTAAGGAAACAAATCATCAAGAGATGAATGCCAATAATTAAAAGTGCAAAATTATGAAAGAACTGGGAGCAAATTGTTACTATATATCAAAGATGCATCAGTTATAACATTGGGGTTAGCTTAGTAATATGCCCTTCATATATACCTGCCCATAGCCATTGTGAGTTTGAATCATACCTCTTCCTTTTACATTATAGCGTAATTCAGAAGGATTTAAAAAAAAAAAAAAAAAATATCATGCGTGCAACTTTCCAAGAGAAAACATAAGTGACTTTTACAATCTTTCTATAGAAATTAATTGCTATGTTTCATTTTGTAAGCAATATAACAGAGCGCATTGTATTTGTTTTAGGGTTGATCAAGTACCATAAATCAACAACGAATAGTACTATATATTTGTATTTATTCTCATCTCTTTCTTTTTTTCTTTTTCTTTTTTTTTAAATTTTTTGTTCACATTTAGGTATATGATCATAAAACATAGGTGGAAGAGAAAGAGGAATTTTTTTTGCTTCTTTTTCATTTTTCTTTCTGGAAGAAAGGACAAGCCAATTAAATTCAACGTCATTAGTTTATCAAAGAAAAATTCTTAATCGAAAAGGAAGAAGTTAAGAAAGAGATATAAATATATTAAATTTATTCTTCTAATAGAGTAGACAATACAATTAATTAATACTAATATAAACTTTGAGAACTTAACAAACTAGCTGTGAAGCAAGCATACGACATGAATATATGATCCATTTGGTTTGAATTGCAAGACGCAGGACTCGAAACAGTTTTGACGGTACGTCTACTTTATTTATTTAATTATTTCACAAACAACAGAGCCTTTGCCAAATCCTGCTCCAATCCCTTCACTTCAACCCGACCCTGATATTGCCCGAGACCCAGCACGTGACCCGGCTTCAGAACCTGCCTCAGAACGCGCACCACCAGACCCAGAACGAGCTCGAGACCCAGCATGAGACCCAGCTTCCGAGCCTGCACCACCTGACCCACCTCGAGACCCAGCATGGGAACCAGCATGAGACCCAGCTTCCGAACCTGCTTCAGAGCCTGCACCACCAGACCCGGATCCAGCATGAGACCCGGCATAAGATCCAGCTTCAGAGCCTGCACCAGACCCAGAACCAGACCTTGAACTGGAACCAGATGATGAAGACGAACTTGACCCGGATCCGGACCCAGATCCGGATCCTGCTCCAGCACCTGATCCACTGCCTCCTCCTCCTAAGCCGATGCCAACCCCAGCTCCAATTCCAACTCCCAAACCACCACCACCACCACCACCAAGATCAATTCCCAGGTCCTTCCTCGCAACTCGGCATTCGGATACCATAACCAACGTACCAAGTAGAAACAGTACAAGAAGCGCTACAGACCTCAACGCAACCATGTTTAATTTGGAGTGATCAGATGGAAACTAGAAGAAAGTACGTAGAGCTAGTAGTACTACAACTAGTAGTAGCCCTGAGGCTTTAGAGAGTGACAGAGAAATGGGCTCAAATGAAGGCGCTGAGTGAAAGGTGTATATGTTAAGGAAGGCTTGGTGAGATAGAGGTTATATTTATAGACGATCTTGAACATGGGTTGATATTGTTTATCTTCATTATATGTTGTACACACACACACATATATATATATATATATATATATATATGTATGATTGATTGAGATCATATTGTTTCTATAATTGGAAGTGGAAGTGGAAGTGATGATGTATCATGTGGCTTAGTGCTAGAAAGATTTTGACGTCCAAAATTCATGGCTGAGAAAAGTTGATTGTTTTGAAGTTTGACACGGTTTGGATAAGTGACCGACCAACCACGTATTTGTATCCCACTCACTATAGTGGACCAGCAAAGACACTGGGCCACTGGCCACCGCTAATGCTTTTTCAGTCCACCCTCCACATGCATGCCTCATAGAGTTGGTAATAATTTATATGTGTGACTCAACTATGAAGATATATTTATGTATAACTATGAAGATATATATATATATATATATATATATATATATATATATATATATATATATTAACACATGTTATTTATAGATGACAATCTTCATCTTCTTTTTATTGCTTTTATCTGTAATCCGTTAATAATAAATTTTCACTTCATCTTAAAAAGTTTAGTTATTATATTTTATTTAATTTTTTTTATTTCTTTGTTAATGATTAAATGAGATGGCGTTATATTATTAGTTGGAAAGAAAAATGTAAAAGATGAGGTAGAAGATCTAATTTCATTATTTGTTTAATTAAAAATAAAAAAGTCACCAAATTTATAATAATATATATGATGCGAAATAGCTAATTAACTTTAAAGAAAAAAAAATCTCTTATTAAATACATTTTTTTAAGATTACAATTTTATGAAATATAATAAAATCATTAATTATGGCTGAAGGAAACAAATTTTGTGAGTTTTTCAATTTTCATTTACCAACTCAAAGAAATAGTTTCAGCTTCTATAATAATCCTATCTTTGAAATGTTAAAAATAAGCCTGTGTATATTATTATTATTCTTACTATGTTGTCAATTACTATTCTTTCTTTTTTGGATAGTATTCAACTTTGTATTTTCAAAGTATACAATATATATGTGTGTGACATGACCAATATATATTTATATATAATACACAAACTAATAATGGTGCTATAAACATTAAAATGTTTACTAAAACTATTTACCAAGTTACATTTGTCAATATATATTATTGGTAAATATATCTATATAATTTAAATATGGATAAATAAATTTTTAAATAGATAAATAAATAAAAAACAAATCAATCAAAAATTATTACATTATTTTATAAATAAATATGGTGAATATTTAGGTAAATCTAGTATTATATATATAAAAAGATATTTCATAATCAACATTCACGTTGATATATTTATATATATATATATATATATATATATATATATATATATTTATAGTTTTGATGTAATTGTTATCCAGCTCAATTTATAGTGTTAGATATTGGTGTGGTACAAAACTAAATGCGGGTAAAAAAAAAATGCATCAATTTTTCAATTTTTATAAAGAAAAATTCAGTGTTATTTAAATATCACATGTAAATTTAATTAACTTTCATTAAAAAAAATTATTTTTCTTACTTTTTTAATATTAAAAATAAAATAAAAATATTTTAAATTAATATTGTCATATATATCGATCACATCCTTAAATAGTCAATAATAAAAGTGAATTAAATAGCTCACTAAATCATATATATATATATATATATAATATGTATAAATAATTTTATTTTATTAGGCAACACCTCTGGTATAAGTGGTTACACACATTCCACCAATTTTAGTGGAAAGTTATTTCCTAAGGTCTTATTAGATTGATCTGGTGCTAAATCCCCTTCCCTAATTTATTAAAAAGGGAAAAAACAAAAATCCCAGTTTTTCTTCTACATCTAACAATGTTGGTGGGATAAACTAAGCAACATTGCCCAGTAGAAAACTATGGTATAAATATATATTAACGAGTTAACGGTGTATGGTACAATTATGTATCAAACGTAACACAATTTACTGAGACTTTGAGTTTGATAAAAACACCAAGTTACAATCTATAATAATCAAATTAAATACGGTGCAATACAATATAATACAACCAGGACGAATAGGAAACGGAAACTACTCTTTTTATTTTGGGATTTGAGTAGGTAAAGGCAGCAGGACCGGCAACACGAACAACAAAACCAAGCATACAGAAAAATAATACGTTTGAGATACGACTTAAGACCAAAAAGAAAGAAAGAAAAAGATAATTGGCAAAGTCATAGTAAAGGCCACTAGGTGCTTCCGCCGAAATATATACTTAAACTTTGATTGCTATTGTCTCCTAATAATTATAATAGTCTTAAATGATTAAAACATAACTAGTAATTGTAGATTCATATTTTGTTTGGATTGTGGATCAATGATATCTACAAAGAGAATATATATCAAAAACCATTTGTAATGAAGCTATCAAATAACCAGCCTTTTTTTTTTGTCAAATGAATAGATGAACAATAAAAGTACTGTAATAGTAAAATTCATTTCAATTTCTATCTTTTGAAGTTACTTTGTTATCCATATTCGTAGTCTTGGTCCAATTGTACAACGCATTGAAAATAAATTTTCCTACTCTTCAAGTTTTAATGTGTTAAATTTTAATTTAAAAAATGTTGTTTTGTTACCCATATATATTTCATTTTTGTGAGTATGCATGTATCATTTGTTTTTACTGCTCATATAATTATTCCTATAATTATGCTTATGTGTCTTTTGTAAAGCTTTATAAAAAAAATTCAGATTTATTTGCATTTCTCATTCTTTTATTTTTTATTTTCTTATTCTGAAGTTATTTTAATTTGGTTCTCGGAGTGAACCTTTATAAGTGAAATGGACATCCCAAATAAATTTCATTTTGTTGTTTGGATAATGAGAAAAAGTATATGATAAACGGTTCCTAGCTTGAATTCCAACAATCATTTCCTTGTATATCCAATAAAAAAAAAACACTTATATTGTAGGTAATTTTTTTATTTTTATACTCAAATATTATATTTTACATTCATGGGAACCGTTAGAAGTCGGAAATATAATGAAACATAAAATTGAAGCATAACGACGACCATTACTAAATAAATAATCTTCCTGGACCACACAATATTTGGATGTAACCGTCAGACACAGAAACTCGATAATTTTCACAATCTACTTTATTTATAATACACAATGGTAACACGCATCATTAGACCATTAATTTGGTTCTGCTCCACCTCCTTCAATTTAATCCGACCCAGATACTGCCCGAGACCCAGCACGTGACCCGGCTTCTGAACCCGCCTTAGATCCCGCACCACCAGACCCAGATCGAGCACGAGACCCAGCATAAGACCCAGCTTCTGAACCTGCCTCGGAGCCTGCACCACCAGACCCGGAACCAGCTCGAGACCCAGCATGGGACCCGGCATATGATCCAGCTTCGGAGCCTGCACCACATGATCTAGAACTAGAACTGGAACCGGACGATGAAGATGAACTTGATCCGGAGCTAGACCCGGATCCAGATCCAGATCCAGCACCTGCTCCAGAGCCTGAGCCACTGCCACCTCCTCCTAAGCCAAGGCCAACACCAGCACCAACTCCAACTCCTAAACCACCACCACCACCAAGATCAACTCCCAAGTCCTTTCTTGCAACTCGGCATTCGGATACCATAACCCATGTGCCAAGAACCACGGCAAGAAGAGCTAGAGACCTGAATGCAACCATATTTTGGTAATGGAATGAAGAAAGTAATGAAGCTAAGCTAAGCTAGCTCTGAGGCTTAAAAGAGACAATTGGAAACAAAGAGTCGAAGTGACAGAAGGTCGTATGATGAGGAATTTGCGTATAGCAAAGTGTGAGAGGTATTTATAGTTGTTGATCGAATATGGAGATTTCCATACTACATGATATGCATTAATGCATGATCAATAAGGTGCATATTTAATTCGAAAGTGGAAATTGGTGATGTGGGTTTGTGTTAGATTTTGGTGGACCAAATTTGTGGTTGAAATTAGAAGCTGATCATAGATTTGAAGATATATTAAGGTCGGTTTTGACAAGTGTTTTGCAATTGACCGAACTTTATATATATTAGCTTTACGTAGTATTCATTCCCACTTACTTGCACTGGTCCCAGTAATTCTTTCCGTCCATATCGGTACAAATACACATATGCCTTGAGAGTAGTTGACAAAAATTTGGAGGTTGCCTTGTGGCACAATTATTTTATTAAAATCCAAAATCATCACCAAAGGGAATAATAGTTCGTCAATAAGTAGTTTCTCGAAAATCATATTCCTTATAATTTTATCTAAAATCCCTTTTGCTAAAACTTGTAACCGGTAGATCAGTGTTTTTGAAAAGATAAATTTTCAAAATAATTAATTCTTTATTTTTTAAATAAAAATTCATAAAATATTTTTAAAATATTTTTTCTATAGGAAATCAATGAAAAAACTTTATGAATAAATTTTAGTACTGTTTGTTATATTTTGAAAATGATACACATATAATAATGCGTTTTCTTATAGGGTAATTTTGGGCCACCAAAAGCCCTACACAATGATTAAAAACCAACACCACAAGTCCATATCAATATTCATATTTTACATACCAATCACACAACAGCAGCTAGAAAGAATGACAAGACGCATCCTGCAAATCGTCCCAGGAAACTTAGACCGTCCCATCTAAGAAAGTTCCATTAAACAATTTTTATGAAAAATCTATAAGCCAAACACATGCAAATAAAATATCACTTTGATATATATAGATAAAACCATAACAACATGTAACATGTAAGTCCCAACAACAGTCAACAACTATATATAGCACATCATACTATATGTCACAACTACATATATATATATACAATCTGTTTATGGTGCGGACGGTCCTTATGTAGACTACAATATTGGTGACGGTTTTTCATAGTATTGGTGATGATTTTCTAAAAAATCATCATTAATACTATAAAAAATTGTCACTAATACTGCGATCCTCATACGGACCGTTCTCACCATAGAATTTCCGTATATATATATATATATATATATATATATATATATATATAAATATAGTTACTATTGTGTCCATAATTAAGATTATAGTATTTTAAGAGTAATTATAAATTTGAACTATACAACTTATATGAATTTTAAAAAGTTAAAGATAAATCAAGGAAAGATAAATATTGTTTCTTCTATGAGATACGGAAATGAAAAGTGATGCAAAGGATAGACTATATGCTAAATGTCAAGACCTAGGAAAATGAGTTAGAAATAAATAAATTAATGCGAGATAAAGATCTCTTAGTATAGTGCATAGCATAGTAGGAAAATAATAATTTGTTATTGTAAACCTTCGTTTCAATACCTCATATTACCACCAATTTGAAAATTTTCCCTTTTAAAAGTATTTTACACAATCTAACTTGTACTCTAAATTAATATCATAAAACAGATACTTCATAATTATCCATTTAAAACATCATAAATTAATTCATCATAATTTAAATACTGGGCATAAAATAATATAAATATATTCATAAAAATATTTATTGAAATTATTGTAAAACAAAAATAAATAAAAAATTCAACAATGTACCATAGTATATAACTCTGTTAAGCAATACATAATGTCCCATAACACCACAAGACAGTAAAGAGGAACAAAGAAACTATAGAAATAACTCATCTCACGATCTTTAGCATCTTAAAGGCGTTGTGATAAGAAATAAATTATGGAAAAAACCTATCTTACAACCCTTAATATCTTAAAAGCATGGTGAAAAAAAAAATTGAATAACTCATCTCACAACCCTTTATGTCCTAATTTAAAAAAAAAAATTAATTTAAATAAACAAATAAATGAATAAATGGCTATAAAAACTCCAAAATGAAAATTACAATTAAAAAAGAAAAAGAAAAAACAACTTGTGGCACTTTAAGCCCGTTCCTCCTTAATAAAACATTATTTAATACTTTTTAATCAGGTGCAGATCCCTCCCACCCATTTAGAATGTATATGAATTATATATCAATGTTACAAGCTGTTAAAATATTCTATGAAATTATTTCATGACAATTATGATAGGTACTCACATCACATCCTGGTATTATTACTGGAATATGGGTGGCATTAATAGCTCCATTGCAATTCTAAAATAATAATAAAAGTGAAAACGATAATAATATCATCACAAAAAAAAAAAAAACAACAACAACACCAATAATACTAATAATATTATTATCATCATCATCGCTTACTTTTTGATAAGTAAAAAATCTTGTACAATCCTTTATTTTCATTGTGGATCCAAGTTTAGTCATCATATTAGTTGCAATTATATTCAATGCCTTTAAAATCTTACTGAAACTTTGGCTAATGGTATATTTTGATCGACCAAATGTTTTACGAATTGAGCAGTATCGAGAATTTTGACCAACAATCAATAAAAATGATGGTAGCATTTCTTCAACACAAACAAACCTTGTATTCTGTAACGGTGTTTTTATTTATTTATTTAAATCTCTAATAATGCTGCATAACTTTATAAACACATTGGGATACATTTTATATAGTTGTCGAAATTGTTATGGATCCTCATTCAATATTCTATGTATATAATCATATCCATTTATATTTCTTGGTTGCTTAGTTAATTGATGCTGAACAAGTTCATGATGCATTATAACTATATGCTTATTTAGCACATAGCGAATCGCTTGACATATTGTCATAAATGCATACCTAAAAGCTTCATACAATTCTTCTTCCATCTCTATTTATTCCACTTCTTATTTTTCATGGACTTCATCATTTTCATACATGTTTGAATGAGACTTATATGAATGGAACCACATGAGAAAAATCAAAATAAATAAGACACATGTCTTTGCATGTATCTAAATTGTACTAAAAAACATAGAATATCCTTTAATTATTTGTATATCTATTAGATTGGAAAAAAGATAGAATTAATAATAAAACAATAAAATTCATTATTACTTTAAGATGATAATAACAATGAAAAATAAACAAAACTAACAACGATAAAATTAATAATCCAAACACAATAAAATTCATTACTACTTCAAATTGATAAAAATAATGAAAAACTACATAAAACTAACAACATTAGTAAAATTAAAAATCCAAAAACAACATACTTCATTACTAGCTTAAAATTAGAAAAACAAACAAAAGTCATAAGGAAAAAAAAAGTTAAGTAGCATTCCAAAAATAATAGAATTTATCACTAATTATCTTTAACCCAAAAAAAAAAAAAAAAACTACTCATTCAATTTCAAAAAGAATCCAATTGGCTCGCTTTTCAAGTGTCATTTATAAGAATTCAATCTTCTTTACTCTATTATTTAGGATCTTAAGTGTTTTGAAACAGGTATGATTATCGACGTTTGGGATCTCCTTCCAAACAACTATCTCCAATGTCAAATGAATTGATAGTATTGTTGAGTTTATCAACAGTACGAGTTAGCTTGTGTAAAACATCATATTTGAGAACTACTATTCTACAATGAGCTAGACTATAACACTTCATATCGAATTGTACTGGAAAATTTTCATATTTTGACCAAGTTTAATAAGCGTTGACCGAGATTCACCAAGTAGGCTCTATGATTGACTTTTTATTGTGAGATAAATTTCACTTTGACCGAGACACTGTAACACCCCATCCCAAATCGCACCGGAATCCTTGCACGTTGACCGAGGTTGAACGTTGACCGAGTGGGTCAAAAGTTGACTTTTTGTTCTAGTTGGGATTTTGAGTTGACCAGGGTACCGTGGCGAAGTGAATGATGCTCCGAGTTCGTAGACTAGTAGCACGTCGAAAACGGGGCTACGGTTTGAAAGTTATGGGCAAAACAAGTTGCGGTCCAAACTGTCCAAGGGGTGCCAGAGTTGACTTTTTATTTATAGGGAAATGAGCTTTGACTCATGCATGGTTGTGAAGTGCTTGTCGATACGAGTTCACAGACTAGCGGCATACTTAAAACGGACATCCGGTTAAAAAGTTATGGACGCGTGAAGTTTACCGGATACCGTAATATTTTAATGTTTTTGAGTCAATGAACAGTGAAATGCCATGTGTCAGCTTCTGATTGGTCCATGTGGCATGAACAGTGTCACACAGTGTCTTTTATTGGATAAAATTATCAGGGAAGAGAGAGAAAGAGAGAGAGGAGAGAGAAAGAGAGAGAGAGTCCGACCGGCGCCGGAATTTTTCAAATTTTCCGACCGAATTACTATACACGCACTGGCCAGCAAGGTTCCTCTCCCCATTTCCGGCAAAACCTCAAATTTTCACGGCGATCGGCCGCCGGACGCGCCCGGATCGGACGTTCGAAGATCGGCGGCGAGTTGTTCCCTCCACCGCCAGCCACCGCCGATTGGCCCTTTTTCGGCCATTTTCCAGCCACACGCGCCTGACACCCTTCATCCTCTCCTCAAGTCCGGCCGACCCACCAAGTTTCACGGCCATCGGACCACCGACGTGCCGGGATCGGAGCGTTTTCCGACGAGGGGCTGGAAATCTTCAAACCGTGATTTCTCCGCCGTCCGGCCTCCGTTTGCCTCACCGCCGGTCCCGTTAGATTGCTCTCCCCACGATCTACAAATGTGCAAACAATCACAGCCAACGGCCGACGACGATTGCCGGTGACCGCGGCGGCTCGCCGGAAGTTACTGTTCCGGCGAGTACCCAGTTTTCCGGTCGGCTCTAGTCCACTGTGTTCGACCTCCTGAACCCGAATCCAGCATCCGTTTCCACCAATTCACGACGGTTTGGGAGAATTGCGGAACCGAAACCCGAAAAGCTTTCCGGCGAAATTCTGACCCCGTCGGGTCCGATCATCGGGAATTAAGACCGAATCTGTGATCACCATCACTCGAGCTTCGATTCGGTATATAACTCGTAATCTTTAGATATCGTTTGGTGTTCGCTCCCCGGGTACCCATTTGGGAATTACCCGAATAAAATATTAATATTTTTTGATTGGTGCACTGTGGTTGTTTAGGTGCGCGTACGAGTGACGGAGTTGATCCCGAGGAGGATCTTAGTTGATTTACGCGCTCAAGGTGAGTGACCCACCTTCAAAAATTATTTTGGGCAATTAATTATGTTTAATTGGTATTTAAATTATGCTCATGTGGTGTGATTTAATTGTGGTTTTATTGTGGTTTAATTTATTTATTATGCATGAGCAAAGTGTATTTGGGTTGTATTTGTACGTGGTTTTCAGTATTATTTTTTCGGGCATAATTGGGTTAAATATTTTACGAAAATATTTGTTTAAATTTTATAAATTATGCCCACGGTATTTTTATGGTTGCATCTCGTACTTTGAGAAAATTGTGGTTTGTTGGTTATCAATGTTTTGTAATGGTTTATTAAATAAAAATATGTGAGATGGTAAGTGTGAGAATTTAATGTATTTCCCACGGTAATTTTGGAAAACGGTACGGTTGGTTAATAATGTTTATTTTTAGACGCACTCATACAGTATTGGTGTTCTGGTGTATGGTGTATGGACACGTGGTAGCGCGCAGGTATTATGTGGTTTAGCGCGCGGTTATTACTTCACCCGTGAATTGCCATTGGACCGTGGGCAGGCAAGTTTGTTGTTGTGCACAGCCGCCCCCCTCCTTGGCCGGGTGATGGTTTCAGCAGCGGTACTGTCGGGACGCCGAAGTGCCGTTGCAGGTTTCTCTCTTTAACCCCCCGCCAATCGGTGCTCGGGACGCTGGGTATCGGAGGGCATCACCGGTATATGGTGTGGTGCGTCGGTGTAAATTGCAAATAATGTTTTAAACCCCAAAGGTGTTCAAAATTATTTACTATAATTTATTACATTTTAATTATATATTGGGGTATGTATTTATTTAATTATTGTTTATCGAATGGTTTAATCCCTTGATTTTCGGGAGGTATGTACATTGGGTTTTGCGAAAAGGTTTTAAAAAAGGGAACATTTCAAACGGAGCGATTGGTAAGAGTTTTGAGAGAAATTATTATTTTCCAACAGTTATTATTGTTTATTTATTAATTGTTGGTATTTGTTCTATTCCTTAATTGCTATTAATATTATTTTATTATCACTAAAGGTGTTCAGTAGTTAGGGTCACTCACTGAGATGATTAGCATCTTATACTCTTAAATTCCGTTCCCTTAGGTGCAAGTGGTGGTAGACGTTCTTCCGGAGCGAACCAAGTTTTCCGCTGCTGTTGTGTTTCGAGAAGTACTTCCGTACTCTTTCATTTCAGTGTATTATTTCTTTCAGCCTTGTTGTATTTCGATTGTTTAGCACTTCTTAAAGCTCTGTATGCTATTGGGATACTTATGTTTTATTTATGCACTGGACTGTTGTTGTTGTTGAGAAGTGCTGTAATTTGTGGAACAATTTGTAGTTTGCGGGAGAAATAAGGGGGTGATTATAGAAGTGTGTTTTCAGTGCAGGTAATTTGTGGTAAGTCCATCATTTAGGGGAGGCTCTGCCGGATTTTCCATTGGAGGATCCGGTAGGGTTTCCCTGGGATCAGGGCTTGTCTAGGGTTCCGGGGAAGGAATTCTGGACGGGTCCTGACAGACACCATGGTAAAGTACACATCAATCCGAATTCGTAAACTAATAGTACGCCAAAATCGGAACTGCAATTAAAAGTTATGGGTAAAACAAGTTACCATACAAATTGATCAAGTTAGCCTAAGTTTGGTCTTGATTTGTGTATCATTGTATAGTGCTTGTCAATATGAGTTTATAGACTATCAACACGCTTAATTTCGACTTATAATTGAAAAATTACCAACATGTAAAATTTTAATTATTTTCATGGGACTGACTTTACTAGATTTATTTTGTGACACATGTGTAAAATGTGCCATTTTAAACTCCACTGACACATACTGCATGTCACCCTCCCAACCAATCTCATAAGGGCACAGTGGCACCATGGGTGGCATTTTATTAGGTCACTTGGAGGAGAAGGAGAGGAGTGAGAGGAGAGAAAGAGGAAAGAGAGGACCGTCAACCACCATGATTTTTTCCCATCGCTGGTTGCCAACAAATCACACATGCCACCTCACTGTGAAGGCCACCTCGAACCCTGTCGGCTGCCCAAAAATCTCAACAAGATCACCGAGGATGCATCAGGATCGAGCTGTTTTTGAAGACAACAGCATTGGCTTTGTTGGTCGATCTCTCTCTCTGACCACTGTCTTGTCTCACCGCCACCACAGTTGTGTTACCCATCCAAAAACCGACCTCTTCATAAATTTCTTGGCCAATGGATGTCCAATGCACAGGCACTAGAGATTTTTTCCAGCAACAATGGTAGCTTGCTGGATTTTCCAATTCTGACAAGTTCTCAGTCAATCCACCACCCTTTTCAACTAATTTTGACCCTTTTGAATCCAAATATGAGGTTCAATTAGCTTAATTCAAGGTAGTTCGTGATACACAGAAGCACTGAGTTGATTGGGTCTTCCTACCAAGATCTTGGCCATAGCCAGTCAAGTCTTCAACCGGTAAGATCCGATTCATGATCCGTACACTCTAAGCTTCATTTTAGTATATGGATTGTTAGTTTTAGTCAAGATTTGTGTTAGCTCCCCCATGTAAAATGACCGATAAAAATATTATTTCATGGGTATTGTATTTTAATAAATTTTTTATTTATTAATATTTTAAGTATTCATGTTAACTGAAGGACCAATCCATGGGGAATTTGGAGTGACCTATGTACCCATGTGAGTGGTAGGTTTTTTTGATGTATTTTCAAGCACTAGAATTATGTTATTTACATTGTTTTAATTTCTATAAAATTATATGACGCAAATAAATTTAAAAAAAAATTATTATTATTTTTGTGTGTTTGAAATTATGATTGTTTTATATTTATTTTGTAAAAATAGTAATTCGCGTTTGCATAATAAATTATTTCCATACAAATATATATATGTGTGTGTGTGTGTGTGTGTGTGTGTGTGTGTGTATTTTTGAGGAAATATATATATATTGTAAAAGCCATGGATTTTATAATTATAGTTTGAATCAAATTAATAAATCGCATGGGTTTGGTAAATTGTTAAAATCTAGTATCGGTTTATAAAAATTGGTATTGTGATAAATCTATTCATTTTTACAGTTTTAGATGCACTATACAGTATTGATATTCTATACTGTATATCTATTTATCAGTACACAGGCATTATTTAGTCATCCTGCAAAAGCTAAATGAGAGAGAGTCAGCAGGTATTTTGCACAATAAATATTAGCTATCCTTTTCTTAGCCATAGAATGGTAGATTGTTAACATCTGCAACTTAGGACGCCAAAGTATCCAATTGTAGGTATCAAAGAATGCTTGGAAATCCAAATACCACCTGACACCACTGGATATTATGGTATGGTGCATCAGATAAATACATGGTACATATTTTAAAAATATATTTCAATTATTTAAATTATGGTTTTAGATTGTTTAATTACTATATTATAAATTATTAAATTTATTTAAATTTAATATTTATTATACCATATTAATTTATTTTATTTTTACCTTTAATTTTTACACAAATATTTTTGGGATGTTTTATTAAATAATGTTTCGTACTATTTCATCTTATCTCAATTATTTTATTTCATTTTTTCTTAAATTTATATTTATTTTTATGTTTATGTTTATCTTTATTTTTATTTTGTTATTTCATACATCACCATTTAAATTTTTGGGGAATATAAAAATTATGTGATTTTGTGAAAAAATGATTTTAGAAAGGAGTACCTTTCAAATCGAGTGAATTAATGAAGGTTTTGAGAGAAAGTTATAGTTTTAAATAATTTTGTAAATTTCTTAATTTTAAATTCTTATTTTCCTAATGACCTATTTATTTATTTATTCACTTATTTATTTACTCATTTAGTACTTATTCTATTTTATTAATTTGCTTAATTATTTAATTTTATTATTTATTTTTGTTTATATAATAACAATATTATTAGTAATTAGATGGGTGTCATTCGCTAGGATGATTAGTATTTCACTAGTTTTTTTGTTTCTAAATTCGTTGCCCTAGGTTTAGTTAACTAGTAGATCTGATCGATTAGGGTGCGAGCTCGTTAATTGCATCCTTGCATTGTTGTAATCTAAGTAGAACATCTCTTCTTTCTCATTTTTGTATTATTATTATTATTACTTTTGCACTATGCTACTTTTGTTTCTTAAAATAAATTTTAGAATGCTCTAGTACTAAATTATGGGTGTGGAACTCCTTTAATTATTGTTGTTTTATTAATTATTATTTTTGTGCCTTTTCCTATATTTTTAGAGTGTTGCAATCTTGGGAAAAACTTGTATAATAAGGTGGGAAGAATAAGATAATTGTATTTTTTTGAGTGTTTTTTCTTTGCAAGAATTTCTAGGATAAGTCTAAGTCTTAGAAGAGATGCTGCCGAATTTTCTACAAAATTTTTGATGGGGTTTTTCCTAGTCAGAGCTAGCTTAGGATTCTAATATGGGGTCCTAGAAAGGTTCTGACATAGACTTTCCTTCAAGCTCAGTTGTACTTCATTTTTTAGTTGTTGGTGGAACTTATGAACTCATAGAATGAAAGGATAACGTTGGAGTGTAAATGCCCTTGAGATGAAGACATATACTGAGAATCTTGTTTATCAGTATTTTAAAATGCTCCAGTAGTTAAATCATATCTCAAGTCATCTAAACCGCTATTTATACTTTCATGTACCCTAAATGTTCTTGCATCTGTGTCATCCCCTAATCCAATTGATCATCTCCCAGCAACAGTTTCATTTTCAGCTGCAATTTGCAAATCTTCATAGTCCACAAAAACATTTGTGCTATAACTTTTATGTGTCGGATGAGACTGAAAATAAAAATAAAAAAGGAAACAAATATACAAAAAGTGTTAATATATGAAATACACACATTTATTAATTTACATTTATTGTTTTGAATAAAAAGGCTTACCTTTAAGTAATTCTCCCCTATTTCATCACTAGCAGTGAGTGTTATCGTAGGATCCCATCCAAATACAATATACTACGTTTAAGCTCAACAAAATTGTTGTACCCATTTTTGAACCGTTTCAAACAACTTTGATACTGGGCATAAGTCAGTTAAGATCCACATTAAAAGCAGGAAGAATTATTATTTTTTTTTTCCTATAGTTATCTTACTCAATAAACCATTAGTATATTATCACATCACCCACGATTGGCGGCATAACCATGAGTTTTAGCAGCTTATTGCTCTCTACCTCCTCCATATTTTGTATTTTTCTTCAACTTTTCCCTTTCCTTTATCATTTCCTTGATTTGATTCTCTGATTAAAAATGTTACTATATGTACATGCAATGTCATAAGTAATTAAACTATTATAATATAAGATATATAAGAAATTAAGGAGGATGTTTATACTGTAATATAGCAAACAATCTACCTTAACAAGGATAGGACAATTGAAAATTTTGTAATATTATGCTCAAAGATAGGACAATTGCTATCACCAATCTATAATCTGATCATAGGAAAATCTTAGATACTAGTTCACATGCTGCCATATATTATATAAAAAGAAAAAAAGAAAAAAAGCTGAAAAACGTTTAGTTTGTCACTCCTCTTTTAAAATCCAATTTGTGACACACACTACCTTCTTTCATAAATTTTGGTTTTATACTATCCTTAATTTATTTAAACCATGGTCCCCGTAATGGAGAAAATTAACCAACAACCACCACACTGTTAGACAAATACAATATGAGCAACAAATCCTCTATGCCACAACCTTAGAAGCATGGTCAAGAAAACTTACACATAAATAAATATATTGTTTTTTTAATAGTTGTTTTAAGGACCATTATCAGAAGAAATAAACAACATACTATTTTTTTAATCCAATTCACAACAATTGTATATTAATTTTAGAGATTAAAAATGCATCATAGAAATTTTTTTTAAAAAAATGGGCTTTTAAGACCAGTAAAATTTTGCTTGAAAATGTAGAAGTCAATATTCTAAACATGTAAAGTAATTTGACATCTAGGAAGGTGTTTGTACAGATGAATTGTTGCTAGGTCTGTTGTCTTTAATTTGGAGACTACTTATATACAGTAGAAATCTAGTTAAACATTTGTCATATAAATGGGTTCTTAAAAAATCTATACATTATGATAATGAATATTTTAAATATATGACAAACACAACAATTCACCAAAAAGAGCTAAACCGTAAAAATTTTGATAATCATATAATAAATTGAAAGAAAGTTAAAAGAAGAAATTAATGACAGTGAATAATAAATTAGTTAATTAATAAGATATGGTCTTATAGGAGAATAATAAAAAAGAAATATTTTAGGGGTGGGTTTGGAGTGTAGTCAATCTTCAGGACACCTTGCACCAAACATCAGATATATATGAAAATTCTATGGTGAAGACGGTTCGCATGAAGACCGCAGTATTAGTGACGGTTTTCCATAATATCGAAGACGGTTTCTTAGAAAATCGTCACCAATACTATGAAAAATCGTCACCAATACTGTGGTCCGCATGAGTACCGTCCGTACCATAGACGGACTGTATTTATATATATATATATATATATATATATCTGTGTGTGTGTGTGTTCTTGATAATCAGAAAACTTTTTAGAATAAGTGATAGGAGATTAATTACCCTGAAACAAAAACCTTCTGTTGTAAATAAATCTGCAATTGCTACATTGGGAGGTAAACTAATTATCAATACGTCTTTGCACTACATCTAAAAAAATAGGAAAAGAAAAATCGGAATACATATAAAATATGAATAACATAGTTTATTAAAATATTATAATTTGAATTCAAAAAATATTTTACAGAATGAAATTGAAAAATCATTAATATGTTATTTTTATTTTTATTTTGGGTTATTACTATATCTAATCTTTTTAAATTGCTCATAGATTTGTGTATCATTATTATACAAGAAGAAAATTGAAGATCTGTATAACCCAAAAAAAAAAATATATATATATATATATATATATATATGAGAGAGAGGTATTACCAAGAAATTTTGAAATTTTTCTGTGGATACAGTTTATTGTACCAAAGTATCCTCTCTTTTTTCTTGATTATTCCCACTGCTAAAGCCGACAAAAATCTTTAAGGTTAATGGGAGAGAAAAAAAAGTGAGATTGTGGTATTTATATCTCCTATCCAAATGTCTACAGAAATCTAAAATGTGATAAAGTCTAAAAAAATTATTAGGTTTTGAATACCATCAAACTGTTTTAGACTTTTAAAATTTTTTAATTAAATTCATCATGACATATATAGATTTTTTAAAGTTTGTACTAATCTATATTAAATATTAAAAGATTTTTGTAAAATCTTTAAAAAATTAAATATCAGTAGACTTTTCAAATTCCATAACTACAAAATTAATTAAAATTTCAATGAAATACAGCCTCCTAAGAATTAAAAGGATTGTCCATATAGGGATATGTTGGTGGTAAAAACGACTTTTTTTTTTTTTTTTTTAAACAATGATCCAAGTGGTCAAATTTAAATATGAAAATTTATTTATTCTTTTTTTTTTTCTAAAAAAAATACTATATCAATAGCAGATTTTTAAATGAATAGTGAAGGTATTATAGTCTTTGCAAGAGACAAATAACATATAGGTGTTGGTGAAAGAGTGGCTCTAATTACATTATATCTTTTTCTATCTACACTTCACTTTTAGTGGTATTTTTATATTCCAAACTATCAATTACTAGAATATCTATAATTAATAAAAAAAAAAGGCCAAAATATTCATACCACACTTAAAAAAAAAAAAAAAATTACATTATTAAACTTGGTTGAAATGAGTTTGTGCTGTATTCATATTAAAATTTTCAAGTTCTAACACCATTATGCCAAAAAGTTGTAAACTTGAAATGTTTAAACACAAACTAATTGAAAAAACTAACATGTAACTTGTTAATGACATGTTAAGCTTATATGTTGAAATGTTAAAACTCAAACTCATTTTTCAAGGAATAACATAAGAAATAACAATGCCAAAATAATATTTACAATTATCAAATTTGTTAATCAAATTTTTTATATTTGATGAATTAACATTATTTCATTGCTTTTACTTCATAATTAATGAAGTACTACGCCATTAAATATCAAATATTTAGCTAATAAATTTGGTACATGTGATATTGTCTATTTGAAATTAGATGTCTAACAAAGTAGCAACTGGCCAAAAAAACAAAAAAAAGAAAAGAAAAGAAAAAAAAAGAAGAAAAGATAATAAAAAAAATTAATCTAAAGAAAATGATGATGATACTGGACATGGCAAATGAATAATGTATACAAGTGGCGTGAGTCAATGTCTTGATGGTTAACATTGAATAAATGAACCTTAATAAAATAAATAAATAATTAAACATAAATTAATTAAATATTAACATATATGGCATTTTTACATCGAATATAATAGATTTATTTGGTAGCTCCGATAATACTTGATACATCCAATAATAATTATAATAAAAATAAAGTTAAACTCCAGGTCAAGGTGCTCTCTCGCGTCTCTGCCCCTAAAGAAGGTTCAATCTTCTTCGCTTGTTACTCGGCATCGGAAGCCATCCATGGAAGATTCGTCTGCCATCTCATATTAACATAATTGACCCCCGAAAACCATCTCGTAAGTTTCTTTGAATTTTCTCTCTTTGCATAACCGTCTTTCTCCTTTTGATTGTTTGGACGATCATTACCTATTTGATTTTGTTTCTGGGTTTGTCTTTTTCTCTTTTATTTAGTTTTTTTTTTTTTTTTGAATGCCATTGAATGTGTTTCTTTGGTGTTGGGTTTCGTTTGGATTAAGTTTTGGAGCTATGTCTCTGTTTTTCCATATCATTCAGTTGCCCATTTTTATTAATTTCTCCAATTCTCTTACCTTTGCTTCTCTCCTCGAACTTGGGCACTTTTTCATGATAAGATTACAGTAAATGACGTATTATGTGCAGTTAATGGGAAAATGTGAAAACTGTTTTTCTTTAGTTTATGATTTTTTGTTGCCTCCCCTGGTGGTATTAACAGTTCTTCAATGTGTATGCTCGTTATTGAGTTTCGGAAATTTTTTTTTTTTTCCAAATTCCTTTTTAACTCGGTTACTATTTGTCATTCAACAAAAATTTTAGTGGGTCTTTAAGTTTGGACTCTCCTTTTTGATGTTTGTATATTATGCTTCTGTTTGGTCTGTGTTTGGTTCTAGGTCTCCGAGTCAGGGGCAATACTAATCGCGCTATATGCATATTAGAGCTTTTAGATTCTTGGTATTTCATAAAATCCTACAATGTAGTAATCGCAGACATGATGAAAGAATAGCGTTGAGAGGGTTTGTAATGAACTAGGAGTAATTTAAGTGTTTCACTTTTAACTTAATTATTAGGTTCAATAGAGTTAAGATCCTCCAATTTTACTATGTAACTAGCTTAACTTGTTATTTGATGCGTAAAGAATATTATTATCATACAAATACTAGTTGTTTCTCTTATTTCAGTTAAATCATATTAGTGCTCCCTAAAGTTTACCGGTTTCTTTGTTGATAGGTTGACTTGAAAAGAGAGGTATGTGCATTTTGGGACTTTCTGCTAATTACAGCTAATGTGAGTAGGTCCGAGGGTATTGTCAGACAGATGTCTGCAAGACGGAAAATTCCAACTCCTTTAGAAGGACGGCCTATTCAAGCATCAGGGATGCGGCATGGTTACTTCCCTGGATCTGGTCTTGGTGGTGGTCATCGGCCCTTAGAACAGGTAGCTCCTGCTGAAGTGTTGGAAAATAAAATTGCTTTTCAGGCCGCAGAGATAGAACAACTTTCAGGGGATAATCATAGGTTGGCAGCCAGTCATGGAACTTTGAGGCAGGAGCTTTTAGCTGCTCAACAAGAAGTACAAATACTCAAAGCACACATGAGAAGCATCCAGACTGAAAGTGATATTCAGATCCGTGTTTTGCTTGATAAGATTGCAAAAAAGGAAGCAGATATTAGAGCTGGAGAGATTGTCAAGAAGGAACTGCAGCTGGCCCACAAGGAGGCACAGAACTTATTGGCGGCACGACAAGAATTGTCTGTCCAAATTCAAATGGCCACCCAGGAATTGCAGAAAGCCCATGCTGATGTGAAAAGCCTTTCAGATCTGCATGCTGAGCTTGACAGTTTGAGGAAAGAACACCAGAGATTGCGGTGAGTTAAGCCAACTGTTAAAGCTTTTTTCATCATTGTTTCCTTGTATATCTGCATGTAAAGGATGAAACTTCCAAACACACCTTTGATATCGCTCACTGCTATTGTGTTGACATCAATTTTGTTCAATAGATGATGCTTATTTCCTTACTGTTCAAACTTAGGAGTTGGGAGCAAGGTGCTCCTAAGCCTGTTTCTATATTAAGGTTATTAGAAACTAACAATGAATCAGTAACAGACCTTGATTGCTTCATTCTACATTTTTAGGGCCTTTCCATCTTAATACAGAACTAATTAGACAAGTGGCGAAGACCTTGTAGTTAGCTACTCTAGAATATTTATGAGATTGTTGTTGGTGGTGAATATGTTACAAAAAACTTTCTTCTGCATCAATGTATGATATGATACCCAAATTATTTATACCTCTGTATATGACTTAAGACATTCAGTACATCTGGTAGAATGATGTTCAATGTTAGCAACAAATTTTTCATTTACATTGCATGACTAAAATTCATGATCTGTGTGTTTCATTTTCATTCTGTAGAAAATTGTATGGTTTGTTGAGATGATGCAACGGGGTTTGCTAATTTGTTGAATCTGTTTTTTGTTTTAAACAGTGCTACATTTCAGTATGAGAAGGGATTGAACATAGAGCAAGTGGAGCAAATGCAAGCAATGGAGAAGGATCTAATTGCAATGGCAAGAGAACTGGAAAAGATGCATATTGATGTCTTGAATGCAGAGAACAGAGCACATGGTAACATTTTTAGCCCGTCCATGTAGTTGAAATGTTTTTTTACCTAGTTCTCTCCTAATAATTTTTAAATGTCATATAGCACCAAATCTGTACGCTGGTGGATATGGAAATCCGGATTCTTCAAACCCATCCCCGATGCAAGGCAGCACCCCCTATATTGGTAGTTATGGAAGGGCTCATATTAAGAAGGGTATTGGGTCAACAAGAGAGGGAATGATTGCACATGGAAGTGACATTAGCGCACCTGCCCCTACTACTTCAGTTGCTGCTGTCTGGGGAGGTGCATATGACCCTGCACTCGATCCAAGATGAATTTGAAGAAGCTACTCTCTTACAGTTTCTACATTTACCCAGCTCTGTTGATTTTAAAATTTGCAAAGATAGTTTTGCTTGAATGTAAGTTATATGCTAGATCTATTACCAAAGAAAAACAAGTTGTATACTGGATCTCTGTACCCGATAGCTTGTTCATCTAACTTAGAGCTTAAATATTAATTACAGCATGCTGCACAAAAATGTATTAAGCTGGTTTGTTTATTCCAGCTTTTTTATGAATTTGGTTTATCTTAGGTTTACAGTGCATTTATGCTTTTTATTATCGGTTAATTATCAGATATACCTGAAAAGTGATCTGAACTGCAAGTGACATGGAAAGTCTGTAAAGGCCTTGAGAAGTAAAGATGCAGTTGTGTTTGAAATATTAATGGTGGCTAGTTTTTGTTCACTGCTATTCCATCCACTGCTGGGTTGTTCTGGTTTACTACATATTATTTATCTTTATGGCTGAGCAGCAGAAAATAATATACAACAGATTTCGAGCCTTTTCTATAGACATGTTTAACGGAGTCAATATACGCCAAAAAAAAGAAAAAAAAAAATTAAGATGCAATATACGCCAAAAAAAAAAAAAAAATATATATATATATATATATATATATATATATATTAATGCATTTAACATAAAGCAAAACATTCAAGTCAGTACGACAGCTTCTTATGCCTCGTTCAAAGAATGGTTCCTTACCATGAAGACTAGATATCAAGGCTTGGAGAACGAGTCGGGAACTCAAGCAGCGGAGGCATCTAGTCCAATTGTGTGGAAAAAGATTTGGGACATTGAAGTGGTTCCAAAGCTTAAGCATTCCATGTGGAAAATTTTGCATGACATGCTTCCCACAGAGGCTGATCTGAAACTGTCAGCACATCTTCAATGGAGTTATGTGTCAAAGTTGAGCTGATGAAACACAGAAACAGTAGGTCATTTACTTATGGTATGCTTTTGGATAAAGGCTGTTTGGTTTGGTTCAAACCTGAGTTTTCGCATTAACCTAGACTTGCAGTATCAGTTCCCTCACTAAATTAAAGAAACTCTTCACATGATGCAGGAGGACAAAGCTGATGGACTGTCCAAGATGAGCTACCTATGTTATATTTGTTGGTATATTCAAGAAAGAACGAAATATATACATGCATGAAGCTGTTACACCAGACCCCAACATTATTTTGAGACTGGCGAATGAAGCTTATCAGGAATATGTTGGTGTTTGGGCTAATCATGCTACCATGGGCCTGTACCATGCAGAGAGTTGGAAAGGGAGACTAATGCTATCATAGGATAGAAACCCCTTCCAAATGGTTACATTAAGGTAAACTGTGATGGGGCTTTCAATAAATCTAACATGCAAGGTGCAGCTGGTAAAATCTTATTTAGAGATTGGAAAGGACCACCCATCTATAGGAGGTATGTATATTCGTTTGCTTGGTGAGAACGCTCCAAGACCGTAGACCACTATTGAGCTCGACGGGGGGTGCGGGGGCAACTCCATCGTGGTATGGACTGGTTCAGTTTTTAGGTTTATTCCGTACAATATATTTATGCTTTTGGGGGTTTTTTGGCTGTATTGAGTTTTTAGCCGCTTTATTCGCTCATCTCTTGTACCAATCTTTTCAATAAAAGTTTTGCCTCTCTTTGCCCATGGTTTTTCCCGTCAAGGGTTTTCCATGTAAATTTGTATGTGTTTTTCTTTTTATTCTTCTATTGCTATTGTTCTTTTCATATTTTCGTATCAAGTGATATCAGAGAAAGATTTGATTTCGACAATGGCAACTGTAAAGTATGATATTCCGCTATTGGATCGCGACACTAGATTTGTGCTATGGCTAGTCAAGATGCGTGCTGCTCTTGCGCAGATGGATTTGAAAGAGTGTTATTAGGGTTTGATAAGATACCCTTGTCTTGGACTGCGGAGGAGAAATGAGGTAAGGATCATAAAGCCCTAACTCAAATTCAACTTCATCTCTCTAATTAGATTCTGCAAGACATTTTGAAGGAGAAAATTTCCTCTGCATTATGGCTAAAATTGGAGCAATTGTGCATGACAAAAAGTTTCACTAGCAAATTGCATCTAAAGTAGCAATTGTATTTTCATCGTATGTCTGAAGGTATGTCTTTGACTGACCACTTAACTGTCTTTAAGGAAATTGTTGCTGATTTAGAGGCTATGGAGATTAAGTATGATGAAGAGGATATAGGGTTGATTTTGCTATATTCGCTGCCTTCTTCATATTCGACTTTTAGAGATACGATTTTCTATAGTCGTGATATTCTTACTTTGGAAGTGGTTTATGACACTTTGTTCTTTAAGGAAAAGATGAAGCAGTTTGTACTGGGATCCGAGACTCAGGCAGAAGGTCTTGTTATTCGAGGTAGAACGCAAGAGAGGAATTTTGGTGGTGATTGGAGAGGCAGATAAAAATCTAGCAATAAGGAAAAGGTGTGTAGGTACTGCAAGAAGAATGGGCACATTAAATCAAAGTGCTATATATTACAGAATAAGAAAAGAGGACTGCTGCTAATCAAAAGGGAAAACAACTGGACCATTCTGGTCAGGCCAGTATTGCAGAAGACAATTACAATTACAGTGATGGAGAGCTCCTTTTTGTTTCTGATACTAACTATAAACCTTGTGATGAGTGGATTCTAGATTCTAGTTGTACGTTTCATATGTGTCCCAATCGGGATTGGTTTTCAACATATGAAACTGTGTCTAAGGGTACTGTGTTGATGGGAAATAATGCATCTTGTAAGATTGCAGGTATTAGAACAGTCAGGATTAAAATGTTTGATGGAGTTGTTAGGACACTAAGGGATGTGAAACACGTCCCAAATCTAAAAAGGAATCTTATCTCATTGAGTACTCTTGACTCGAAAGGGTACAAGTACACTGGTGAATGTGGAGTTCTGAAGGTTAGCAAAGGTACTCTCGTTGTGATGAAAGGGTAGAGAAAATCTGCCAAGTTGTATGTCTTGGAAAGCTCTACTGTTACAAGTGATGCGGCTGTTACTACGCATTCTTTGTCAGATGGTGATGACACTAGACTTTGGCATATGCATCTTGGTCACATAAGTAAAAATGGTATGACTGAGTTGAGCAGAAGAGGACTTTAGTTAAGCAGAAGAGGACTTCTTGGTGGCCAGAATATTAGTAAACTGGAGTTTTATGAGCATTGTGTCTTTAGGAAGCAGAAGAGAGTCAGATTCATAAAAGGCGTTCACAACACCAAGGGGGTATTTGATTATATACATTCTGACCTGTGGGGACCATCTAGAATGTTTTCTAAAAGAAGTGCTAGTTATATGCTGACCATATTGATGATTTTTTCTAAGAGTTTTTGGATGTTCTTTTGGAAACAGAAGAGTGAAGCTCTTACTACATTTAAAGATTAGAAGATTATGATAGAGAAGCAAATAGAGAAGCAGATAAAACATATTTGCACTAACAATGGCTTGGAGTTTTGTTCCGATGAGTTTAATGTCCTATGCAAGTCAGAAGGAATTGTAAGACACCATACGGTTTGTAAAACTCCACAACAAAACAATGTAGCTGTAACACCCCGTCCCAAAGTACGTCGGAATTTTTTTGCACGTTGACCGAGAGGGTCAAAATTTTGAATTTTTGTTTCGGGTAGAATTTTGCATTGGCCGAGGCACCATTACAAAGTACATGTCATCCTGAGTTCGTAGACTAGTAGCATGTCGAAATCGAAGCTACCGTTTGAAAGTTATGAGTAAAACAAGTTGAGGTCCAAATTGTCCAAGGGGTGCCAAAATTGACGTTTTTGTTCATGCAAAATTGAGCTTTGACTCATGCATGGTTGTGAAGTACTCATCAATACGAGTTCATAGACTAGCGGCACGCCCGATTTAGACATGTGGTTTGAAAGTTACGGACCTGTGAAGTTTTTCCAATACAGCATTTACTATTCATGGATCTATATATGTGTGAACAGTGATGCCACGTGTCACAAAAAGTGGACCCATCCATGAGTGCACAGTAGCACCATGGGCATTTTGACTGGTTGAGGAGGGGAGGGAGGAGAGAGAAGGAGAAGGAGGAGAGAGAAAAAGAGAGAAAAGGGGAAGGACCGGCCAACCGCCGTTCGCCCATTTCCGGCCACCAGAATAGTATACGCGCCTAACCACCATGATCCACCCATCAAAACCGACCATCCAGCCAAAAATCACGGCCAGATCGCCAGCGACGCACCCTGATCGGGGTGTTTTTTGGCGAGCGGCCTGTTTCCTTCTCTAGCCGATTTCTCCCAAACTAGACCTCCGTTTGTCTCATAGCTGGTCCCATTGAGTCACCCATTCCTCAATCTACCTTCCCACCAAAAATCACGATCAGTGGCTACCAGACACGCCGCCGGCGATGACGGGTTTCGGTGACCACTGCGGCTCGTCAGGAAATCGACTTTCCAGCGAGTTCCCAGTTACATCGCCCATCCTTTCCCACTAGTTTCGACCCTCTGAACCTAGATCTGAGGTCGGTTTCTTCGAACTCACAGCGATTTGTGAGATCTGAGGATCCAAAACCCGATACTTTTCCGACGAGATTTCGGCCACCTCGAGTCCGATCTCCGGAAAGTGAGACCAAATTCGTAATCCTTGTTTTATAAGCTTCGATTCGGTATATTACTTGTAAATTTTGGTTGTTGTTTGTGTTCGCTCCCCGGGTACCCATTTGAGAGTTACTCGATTAAAATATTAAAATAATTATTTTTGTGTATTGTGACTATTTTAGGTACACGTGTGGGTAATGGAGTTGATCCTGTAGAGGATCTCGATTGATACACGTGCTTGAGATGAGTGACCTACCTTTAAAACTATTTTAGAGTTATTAATTATATTTATTTTGTGTCAATTTAATATTTAGAAAATATGCTCATGTGGTGGAATTTATTTAAAACTATGGTAATTTGTATTATCAATTTCAGTAGTTTCTATATATATATATATATATATATATGCTTATTGATGCTAAATGAAAGGTTGGTTCATTAAGAAATTCTTGATTATTATTATTGTGATTTAATTGCATTTAATATGCATGAGCAATGTGTTTTCATTTAATTAATTGTACTTGGATTTTAATATTATTTTTGGGCATGTTTCGATTTTAAATATTTCAAAAAAAAAAATGGGTTTAAGTTTGTTGCTTTTAAATTATATAATTATGCCTTTGAAATATTATTTGATTGATTTTATGATTTGGGAAAAATTATTTGTATATTATTATTGGTGGATTTATGCTGGAGATATTAAAGAAAAAACGTGGGACTGTGAATTTGAAAATTTGTATAATTCCCACGGTGAATTTTAGAAAAATTGGATATTTTAATAATAAACTTGGTTATTTGTTTTAGACGCACTCATATAGCATTGGTGTTCTGTACTGTGTATGTGGATGAGCGCGCAAGTTATAATGTCTCCCGTGAGTTTCCATCGGACCGAGGGCAGGTAAGTTTGATATTGGCCATAAGCCGCCCCCCCCCCCCCCCCCCCCCCCCCCCCCATGGCCGAATTAACGGTTTAAGCAGCAGCGCTGTTGGGACGCCAAAGCGATCGTATGCAAGTTTCTCTCTTTAATCTCCCGTCGGATGGTGCTCGGAATGCTGGGTATCGTAGGGCATCACTGGTATATAGTGTGGTGCGTCAAGTATTATTTTTCTGATATAAATTTCAAATCCTAAAGTTCTAAAGCAGCCTTTAAATTAAATGTATTTAATTTATTTTATCACCTATTTCCAATTAGTATTTTCTAAAATGTATTTATTCATATTTTATGTCACTTATTTTAAATTAATGTTTTTAAAATGCATCTTGCCATATTTTTATTATATAGATTGATTGAAGATTTCAAAATGTATTTTATAATATATTTTTACCACTTATTTTATATGATTGTGTGTAATTATTTAAATTATATTTTTGACATTGTTTATGTTAGGTTATTAAATCAAAGTTTATGAATTATATATGGAATTTCACTTTTATGTTATATTTCTTTAATGCAAGTATTTTAAATTATTTTATTGTATTTTATTCGTATTTGGATTATTTAATTATTTATTAAATTAATTATTCCTTAATTTTTGGAGCATAAAATATTGGGTTTTGCGAAAATATTTTAAAAGTGAAACTTTTCCAACAGAGTGAATGGTGAGGGTTTTGAGAGAAAATATTATTTTCAATTAATTATTAATTATTTACTTATTTATTCTTAATTATTGAAGTGTACTATGACTATCGTGGCTATTATAATTGTATATTAGATAGGGTCACTCACTGAGATGATTAGCATCTCATATTTTTTTAAATCCGTTCCCCTAGATACAAGAATTGGTAGACGTTCGTCCGGATCGAGCTTAACCTTCGTTGCTGTCGTATTTCGAGGAGTTCTCTTTCTTTTCATTTATTTCTATTGTAATATTTCTTTCCATCCTTTGTTGTATAACTTCCATACTTAATTGTATCCTATGATGCTCTGTATACTGTATTGGATATATTTTATTAAATACTGCATTAGTTCCCTGTTTAATTTATGGAAGTACTGATTATTGTGGAATTAAATTGTAGTAAAGAGGAGGAATTAAGCGGTATATATATAGAAGTGTGTTTTCAGTGCAGAGAATTTGTGGTAAGTCCAAATTTTAGGGGAGGTTCTGCCGGATTTTCCATTGGAAGGTCTGGTAGGGTTTTTCTGGGATCAAGACTTGTCTAGGGTTCTAGTGAGGGATCTTGGACGGGTCCTGACAGTAGTAGAGCGAATGAATAGAACTATAATGGGGAAAGTATGATATATGCTTTCTAATGCTGGTTCACCAAAGTCGTTTTGGGCTTAAACGACTTCTACAGCTTGTTTTCTCATTAATCAGTCTCCTTCAACTGCTATTGACAAAAGGACTCATCTAGAGATATGGTCTGTTACTCCTGTTGATTACTCTGATTTGAAGATTTTTGGATGTCCTGCCTATGCTCATGTTGATAATGGAAAACTAGAACCTAGATGTGTTAAATGTGTTTTTCTAGGTTATAAGTCTGGTGTTAAGGGATATAAATTTGGTGTCCTAAAACTAGTAAGATCATAATTAGCAGAGATGTTGTTTTTGATGAAAATGCTATGCTGCGAAATTTGCCTTCTAGTGACACTTGTGATACAAGTTAGCAAAAATCAAGTACACAGGTGGAGTTTCAGATTGGGTCAAGATCTATGTCAGAGTTTACACCTCAACCTGGTTCAGAAATACATGGTAATGCTGTTTCTACACCACCACCTCCAGCACCACAGCATTCTATTGTTAAAGACAGGCTTAGAAGAGATGTTAGATCTCCACAAAGATATGCTGAGCCTGATTTGGTTGTCTATGCCCTAAATGTAGCAGAGAGTATTGATTCAAGTGAAGAACCTTCTACTTATTCAGAGGCAGTTAGTTATGACGATTATAGCATGTTGATGATTGTTATGCAGGAGGAGATAGAGTCTCTACATAAAAATGGCACATGGGAATTGGTGAGATTGACCAAGGGTAAAAAAGTTATTCGTTGCAAATGGATGTTCAAAAGAAAGGAAGGGACACATGGAGTTGAAGAAGCCAGGTATAAGGAAAGACTAGTAGCAAAGGGTTGTAGTCAGGTTGCCGGTGTTGACTTCACAACTATGTTTTCACCAGTTGTAAAGCACAGTTCAATTAGAGCTTTGCTTGGTATTGTGGCTATGCATGATTTTGTGCTTGAGCAGTTAGATGTGAAGACAGCATTTTTACATGGTGAACTTGAGGATGACATCTACATGTAACAACTAGAGGGCTTTGTAATTTCAGGTAAAGAGGACTATGTGTGTTTGTTGAAAAAGTCCCTTTTATGGCCTGAAATAGTCTCCTAGGCAATAGTACAAGAGGTTTGACTCATTTATGATCTTTAACGGTTTTAAGAAATGCAGTTATGATAGTCGTGTTTATTTTAAAAGGAGTGATGATGGGTCATTTATTTACTTACTCTTGTATGAGGATGACATGTTGATAGTAGCCAAGGATAAGAGAGAGACAATAAAAGTCAAAGCCCAACTTAGTAGAGAGTTCGAGATGAAAAATTTGGGAGCGATGAAGAAGATTCTTGGAATGGAGATTCTTAGAGATAAACAGGAAGGCAAATTGTTTCTAAGTTAGAAATGATATAATGAGAAAGTTCTTAGTAAGTTCAATATGTAGAATGCAAAACCTGTTAGTACATAATTAGCAGCTCATTTCAAGCTTTCATATGCTTTATCTCCATAATCAAATGATGATGTTGACTATATGTTTCGAGTTCCATATTCTAGTGCAGTGGGATCACTCATGTATGCTATAGTTTGTTCATGTCCAGATTTGGGATATGCAATTAGTGCAGTTAGTAAATATATGGCGAATCCTGGTAAAAACATTGGAAAGCAGTTCTGTGAATTTTAAGATACTTGCATAGCTCTTTTAATGATTGTTTAAGTTTGGGAGGACCAGAGATGGAGTCATTGGGTATGGAGATTATAATTTTGTTGGAGACTTAGATAAAAGAAGATCTCTCACAGGCTATATGTTTATTATTGGTGGTTGTGCTATCAGTTGGAAAGCTACTTTGTAGAATACAATTGCATTATCAACTATTGAGGCAAAGTACATGGCTATTACTGAGGCTTGTAAGGAAGCTATTTGGTGAGCTTAATGATGATTTGCAAATTACCAAAATCTTTTGTGACAGTCAGAGTGCAATCTTTCTCATGAAAAATTAGATGTTTCATGAGAGGGCAAAGCATATAGATGTCTGATATCATTTTGTGCATGATGTAATTGCTCGTGGTGATATTGTTGTCAACAAGGTGAGTACTCATGATTATCTTGCCGACATGATGACCAAGTCACTTCCAGTAACCAAGTTTGAGCATTGCTTGGGGGTTTTTCGGCTGTATGGAGTTTTTAGCCACTCTATTCGGTCACCTTTTGTATCAATTTTTTAAATAAAAGTTTTGCCTCTCTTTTCCTATGATTTTTTCCTGTCAAGGGTTTTCCACATAAATCTGTGTGTGTTTTTGTTTTTATTATTCTGTTGCTATTGTTCTTGTCATATTTTCGTATCAAAGGGCAAGCAATATACCACGCCATTCTAACAGCACAAAGGATGGTTCAACAATATCATTTTGGAAATGAACTGCGCCAGTCTTTACAAAGCCATTACTGTTGGCCCCTCTGAATGTGCTTGGATCATTAAAACTTTGTTATTAAGATATAGTTTTTACTTTTTATTTTAAAACGTTTAAACCTCATTATAATATTCTAATGGTTTGACCACTGAACTAAGGTTTGAACCTTAAATATTCTCAATGGTTTTATCACTGAACTAGATTTAAAAATATAAATATAGTTTGTTTTAGTGAAGAATTTCAAGACATATCTTTATACTTTTAGTACCTAGATCTTGCAATAAAAGGTGCTGATTAAATTGCCAAAAGGGACCTCAGAGATTTGCTGCGTCTAAACTAGGACCCGACGAACCAGCCATCTCTTGTCCCTATCTTATACTCCGATCTTGCATTTCTCTTTCCAAAAAAAGTTTTCGTTTGCTCAAAAAAATTGATTGACATCCATCCTTGGAAATAATGTTAAATTCGTTGGATATATATTTATATATTTGTTTCTCATTACTTTATTTTACACGAGAAGAGAATACACAACCTTGAGAATGTATGGTAATTAACAAAATTTACTTCAATTAAAAAAGGACGAAAAGGTTGTTATTACAATGAAAATAAAAAGGGAAAAAAAAAAAAAAAGCTTGAAGTAAATCAAAAAGGTAAAATTATCTGAAAAAATAATCAAAAATGAAAACGCTCCAACATGGTAGCAAAGAACAAGAGCAAATGAGAAACAATAAGCAGCAAGGCCATGAAAAAGAGGAAGATGCCAAGTTTCCACCATTTGCTCTTCAAAGTCAGATAAAATCCTCGTTTACAAGAATTGCAGTTGTAGCACATTACGTTTGGGTCGTTTTCCCACAAATCACAGTCGGCATCGTACGGATATGATCCATCCACCGTTCTCCTTCTCTTTTCCCAATATGTCGCATTCACATAAACCATTCCACACGTTGTTGGTGGTCTGCAGCATCCATGCTAATTCCATTCCAACCAACCAACCGACAATATTATTCACAAATTAACATTTTATATATATATATATATATATATATATATGTATGTATGTGTATATATGTTGCTATACTACTTTCCTTATTTTCTAATATATATAATAACTTATACACAATCCCCATATCATATATATAGCGTAAAAGACATATTTTGATCCTAGATCTTTAACAAAAACTAATTAGGACTTAGTTGTAACATACCCTTATCATATGTTAAACATATACTCTATCTATTGGAAAACTTTTGTCTAGAATTATCCGAGAACACATCACACTAAAGTTGATATGATGTATAAATTGTGTATAAAACGTTACACCAACATATTCTTGAACAATTCTAGACAAAAAGTTTCTAAATAAAAGAATTAATATTTATGCCTAGATTCTAGTGAATTTTATATTTATTGTTAGAACTATTATTAATAGTTTGTCCATGAAATAACTAGATTATTACGTACCTCAAGATATGATAATTTTGTGGAGGGAAAACTATAGGATTTGACTGTCAACGATCTGAACACCAAATCCCTGCATGCTCCATTATCATAGAGACATGTTTCGATATCGTTCCAAATGTCGTCGTCGTAGATTTTCGATTTCAGCCACATTGGCGAACCAACAATGCTCCTGCTCTCCATCTTGTACGCTCCAACAAGAGCAAGTCCCATGGTGAGCATCACAAGCAATGGAACCATGACCACAAGAAGTCCAGGCATTGGAAACCGAGCCCTCAAGAACACGAAACCGTTGCTAATCACGAAGATGGCAATCAAACCGATTCCTATACCGAACTGCAGCTTAGGCAGTCTGAGCAAGCTTTCGCATTCGTAATTTCTCATGTAAAACAGCCACACAACCGAGGCGAGTATAGGAAGGGAAAGAATGAATGTGAGAACGGTTGACAAGCCTGCCAAATGCTTTCCTTGTCCTGGTTTCTCTGCTGCAGACATATTGTTAATTTTGTTGTTGTTTTCTTCAATGGCCACCACCTGATCTTTAGCTGCTTTTGCTGCTCCTTCTTCAACTGTTACAGGAGGGTTGGCATTTTCTGTAGCTTTGCTGTTGTCTTCTGCTTTCTCTACTGGTACTAGTTCCTTGGAGTTAGCATTTTCTGTCATGTTGGTGATGAATCATTAGATTTGTATTTCCCCTCTTTTCTCTCGAAATTTGTGACTACTTAGTCAATAAATATTAAATATATATATATATACACATATAAAAACAAAAAAAGGAAAAAAAATGGCTGATCATAAGGTTTTTGATGATACAAATATTTGTCATTGTGGGGATGAGATATTTAAGGGAAGTTTGAAGAGATTGGATGAGAGATATTAGGGAAGAAATAATCTAATCCTTATAACTGAAAGATTTTGTTTTACCCATTATGTATTAGTTACAGTCAAACTTCTAACTGCTACTAAATACGTATGTACAAATATGTATGCATGTAGTTACACGTCGATGCAAGTATATAAATGTATAATAATATTTTTCAAAATGATATTAATTACATGGCAAAATCCAGTACCAGTTTTGCAAGGCTTTTTTAGAGCTAAATTTGCAAAAATTGCAATATGTCATGAGGTCATGACTCACAGTAGAGACGATAATAATGCATGGTAGTACTAGCGCTTTCGTATTAGCAGGCAAGACAGTTACATAGTTTCTTTATTTGTAATATGTCCACAACGTTTCACTAGTTTTTAGCCAAAAGAATCTGTACATCCTATCCAATGATTCACATCATCTACATTCTATAAACATATTATATATATATATATATATATATATTATAATATTATTCAAAATGTTATAAATAAGGTAAATCCTCAAATCTATATTCTATAAAACACTCCACCTAATATTTTAACAGTCTAAAATTTCGAGCTATGGATGAATAAATATTATTACTCATTTTTTAGACTACGTTTGATATAATATATATATATATATATATATATATATATATATATATATCTATGTATTAGCAATTTTATCTTGAAAAGCACTGTATTTTATATTAATAATTGAGTAGAAAGATGCAACAATATATATATATATATATATATATATATATATATATATATAATTTCACATATCATTCTGGACTCATTACAAATATTACATTGGAAAAATTATAAATAAAGAAAATTGAACATTTTCTATCCTACTTGAATTTTCCGGAGCGCACTAGCTGTATATTTGTAGGGTGCTTATATTTTGAGTCCATACCTCCTGCTATTACCAAATTAAAGCAGAGAAAAGGGAAAAACAAGTCCTTTTTTAAATCACATAATTTCCTTTTCACCTGTAATATTTCTAAATGTCCAGGTATAATTGATAGAGGTGAAAATGATAAAGATGCAACAAATTAAAGTAAAATGCGAGTAAATTAGACCTTGTAAGATTAAACCTATTATATGTATTAATTAGTAAAATGTATGAGGATTAAAAAATTGTATGATGAAATGATGACTTAGCTGTCCTCAAGGAAATTTGAAATGAACTATTTTAAAACTAAATAATACTAGATATATAAAAAATCTACCAATACATTTAGGAAGTAAAATAATATTAACATTTTATTTATTTTAAAATTCATATAATTTAAATGTCAATAATTAAATTTTTAAGTTTTCTTGAAGAAAAAGGGAAAAAAAAAAAAAAGAAGTTTGAGGATTTGAAATCATATGTGCGATTGTAATAAGTAGAGGAAAAAAACATAATTATTTCTCGTCTCACTTTCTCTCTCTCTCACTCCCTCTCTGTGTCACTCTCTCTTCTCTCACTCTCTATCCTCTCTCACATTTCTCTCCCCTAAATTTTGGATGTAAAATTGGGAGTAAAACTAAGTTTTTTCTATTGGCTATAGCTTTTTCATTACTCAAAAACTCTATTTGAATACTAAAAGCTTTTCTAGTAACAAATATAAATGTTTCATTCCTTGATCAATGAGTATTTATGGACTAAAAAAAGATTTATTATGATATTTTAAAAAAAATTCAAATTTTAAACTTCTTCTAAAAATTCAAAAATTGGCATTTAAAGGAAGTTAAAATTTCCTTGAATGAATATATTTCTCTCCAATAATAGCCTTGGATTCTTTTAAAAAGTTACAAATCTTTAAAACGTTAACTACTTTCATCCAACACCTAATAACTTTTGAATAGAAGCTCCTCTTTTAATAAATGCATTCACAAAAATCTACTAGGAAATGCTCTTCCTAGAGAGCCTCTGCCAGTCAAAGGCTAAATATTATTTTTTTTTTTTTCCACGTGAGTATTGTATTAACCAAACACAAGGAAAAAAAAAAAAAATCCCTCTGATATTTTTTTCTTTTTCATTTTCCTCTTTTTTCTATTTTATATTACTCTTTCTCTCCAAGCTTTTTGAGAATCCAAACATAGCCTTAAAAAATAAGTATAACCAAACATAAGCCGATAAAATAATTATACTTCATATATCTCAGTAAATTTATGGGAATATTTTATTTACATCTTGTTGAATTCGGGATAAATACATAAATATCCCCTAAGTATTAAATAAATCATCTACACCTCCTAGAGACGATTTAAATTATTCTTATACGCAGAATAAAATTAAATTGTCTTCAAAAGTTCTATTCTTATTTTTCTTTTTGCAATGATTAATTTGAAGGCTTCTTCAAAATTTTTTTTTTCTATATTTTTAATTAAAATTTATTTAAACTATGTCCTTTTTTTCTTTTTTTTAAAAAAACTATATGATAATTTTAATTACATAAGTTTTTTTCAAATAATTTATATATTTGACAAATACATTTAGTTAAATATAATTGGAATATTATAATATATTTTGGTAAATATTATTGAAAAATTATAATATATTTAGATATATTTAGTTAAATATATTTGATAAGTTATAATACATTTAAATACATTTAGTTAAATATAGTTCATAAATTATCACTCAATTAACAATTATATTAGAATTATCACATTTTTTTTTAATTGAAACTATCACGGAATTTACATTAAAATAGTCAAAAATATAAATTAATATAATTTTATGTCTTCAAATTAATTTTTGCAAAATCACAAAAAAAAAGGAAAAAAAGAATAATAAAACATTTAAAGACTAAAAATATAAGGGTAATTTAGATTGCTAGGGGTCTGAATGATTTATTAAAAATCTAAAGGATGTTTTATATCTATCCCAAATTTTACAATGTATAAATGAAATATTTTGTAATTTATTGTTATCTTTACTATCAATCAATTTTGCTTTCAAAACTGCCCAAGAAATTTAATTTAAATTAAGATTAATGTGATTGCTTTAGTATACCAAGTTTCAGAAAAATAGTATCATAATTCATTAGAATTCAAAATTATAATCGAAAATTGATAATATATTTAAATATTGAGCTCTATTATTAGTGATAACTACTATTTTATATGATAAATTTTAATTGAAATATTTAATTTTATTATTTTTTATTTAAAAATTTTAAAAATAAATTTTTTAATGATAACCATTTTAATTATCATTTGACATATTAATTCTATTAGTGTACATTCACCAAATAGTAATTTTTTTTAGAGATTTTCTATATTTTGAATAATAAATATTTCAGATTTGGAAATTACCATCGTTAAGCTGTCCTTTAAAAACAAGAAAAAAATCAATATATGCATAATTCATTGTTGTCCCCCCCCCAAAAAAAAAAAAATCTATGCAATTATTCATTTTAATTTTTATATGTATTAATTAAAATATGGAACTGAAAATAAATATAAAGTTTACTTTTAAAATAATATTATTTTATAAAGATAAAAATGCTAAGGGCCGAATATGGCACGTGGATCTATTCGATAAAAGTCACTGGACGAACCGGAGGGAAAGAGCGCCTCATTCTTATATATCGGAACTCTCTTTCGTGAGAACGGAGAAAAACAAACCCAAAATTTGGTATTCATTTTTCCGATCAGTCATGGCCGAGGTAAGCCTCCACGTGCACTTTTTTTCGTTTAAGCTCTGCTTGTTTCCTGAGAAATTCGAAGGGAAAAAAAATATTATACATTTTGTAGGTCACACTTCCTCGTTTCATAATTTTGAACATTTGTGTTTTCGCACCAATAAAATAATAATTACAACAACCCTTACATACATTAATGTTGTTTTTTTAATTCTATCGTTTAGGTTCATGGCATTTGGATGAGTAGGTGATTGGAAATTCGGTTGGATTTCGATAATTTTTTTAATCTACGTCTGTTTGGGTTTGTCCTACATGATTTGTGTCGTTTTTAATTATGAAAATTTGATTGGATTGCTAGAAAACTGTTTGATTTACGGCTCTTGTATATTTTGTCACGAGATTTTGGCTAGTCAGATGTTATATATGTGAAATGTGAGTCAATTTGATGAAATGCCTAAGGACGTTAGAACCTTGAATTGTTTTTCTTTCTTTTTTAAATAAAAGGATAATCTTTTTATTGAGATATATAGCATTTAGTGGAAACTTCATCCGACCTTTTACATAGTTTGGGTAAATTGTTGAGTTTTATAGCGGTTGTCAACTACCAGAGGTTTTGTCTAACTTGGCGGGGTTAATTTCCATCTTAGTTTGCTAGATTTATATATAACATGATTGTTCTGGACATTGTGGAAATGTTAGTATTGTTTTTTGAGAAAATTTTTCACACTAGCTTTGCTTTTTGAATTGTTTGTCTCTCTAGGTTCTTTATTTGGTTTCTGGGCAGGATTACTGAATTTCTTGGAACTTTTAATATTAAAGTTCTTATGATTTGAATCTAACAATTGGTGCAGTTAATTACATTTACAGTGTGTTTGGAGAAGGACTTGGAAGATTGAAAACTAAGAGAATGATAATGGCGATTGCTTGAAATCTAGTTTTGTGTAAAAGTGTTGTTTGTTGGTTGCCAACATTTTCCATGTTAGGTTTTTTTTCTTATATTGTAATGTTGAATAACTCAAGAGAAAGTGATTAGCATCACTCATTTTGACTCAAAAACATCCACTTAGAGCAAAATTACAAACTGATCAACAACAATGTAATAATTGAAAGTGGCCAGATTGTTGGTTTTCTTTTATTTATTTCTACATGAGTTTCAGGAGAAAGGGATTTGTAACTTGCTGCCTAAAATAACTGCATTGATATGAACTGGATTTCCTAATTGATTTGTAAATCCTCATTGTATTTTGAGGATCCCATGTTTATGCAATCAAATGCAGAACTTACGTAAAAGATATAAACTTCTGCTCAAATGAAAAACCTTCATAAATTGACCCTATTAACTCAGCAATGACCTTGTGAGTTTTGTGAAGTGTGTTTTCTGATTCTGGTCACTAGTTTGTGTTTTGTTTCTAAGACACTTGTTCATCCCTGTAGGGGTATTTACTGGGTGAGGTCCAGGTTTTTGTTTGACTAATTCCTTTTTTTATGGTTGGCTTATCTAGAGACAAAGCGTGTGACCCACTTAAAATACCATATATATCAATAACTCTAAAACCTCTTTTCAACATCTACCCATAGCAATTGCAGCCATTGCAGTCTCAGTTATGTTTATTTACTTAACATTTATTTTTTCTGTCATTGCTCTCAGGTTGAGCTGAAAACAGCACCTGCGGACTTTCGGTTCCCTACAACAAATCAAACTAGGCACTGTTTCACTCGTTACATTGAATTTCACAGGTGCTTCTCTTGTTCATTTTCTTTTGCAACTCTGCCTCTTCTTCTTTAAGCCATAAAGAATAAATAGATAATTAACAGTTTCTCTTTTCCCTCTTCTTTTGAGATGATATTAATGCAGGTGCTTGGCAGCAAAGGGAGAAGAGTCTGGTGAATGTGAGAAATTTGCTAGATATTATCGTTCCCTCTGCCCTGGTGAATGGGTGCGTATTCTATAGCTTCTTGTGTAGCCTCAAGTGGACATATTATATCATGTCTTTCCTGCTGCTCATAAATGCCATTTCTTGCATGGTTAGATGTCATTAGTTTAGGCAATGATTTTTTGAAGTTGTATAGTACATGAACATAGTTTTGAAATTTTCTGGTTTTATTTAATCTACTAAATAGATATGGATAAAAGGAAGTTTTAGAAGGGATAGGACAAAATTCCTGTTGTATTATGATGAACCCGCATTATCTTGTTGTCCTTGATAATTTTTGAATTTCTTACTCCCATCTTGTATCTTTCATTATGTGGAACCTGTATCTGCCCTTATTGTCTTCTAATGCAAAGTTGCAGTTCACATTTTATGATTTAGGTATTTTGGCATCATTAATGCGTGATAGGTGCTTTTGTTAGTTAACTTACCAGTTACAGATTCATGCCCTTTAAGTAAGTAGCTAATGCAAGGGATGAAAAGGAACTTCCAGATTTGCTCGTGGTATTTGAGTTGCTTTCCTATATCATATCCTGATTGCTAGAGTATCATTGATTGCTCTACCTCTTCCATTACTTTTTCTTTTGATGTAGGACTTTATGGTTCCATACTTAAATTGGTGAGAATGAGCAAATGCTACCATAAACACTGACATGGGATGGCATTCTAGAATTAAAGATGAAACCTGCCTCTTCTGTTTCTATTTCAGTTGCTTTCCTATATCATATCCTGATTGGTGGAGTATCATTGATTGCTCTACCTCTTCCCTTACTTTTCCTTTTGTTTTAGGACTTTATGGTTCCATACTTAAATTGGTGAGAATCAGCAAATACTGTCATAAACACTGACATGCAATGGGATTCTAGAATTAAAGATGAAACCTGCATCTAGAATAAACTCTGGTCATTATTTTGATGGGCAAGGGTTGATGATGTAAAGCTTGAATCAACTTCTTCATGCATAGCATAGCACTAGGTTGGCACATTTGATGCTTTCTGGAATTCACTTCCAGATCACCATGTTGGCACATTGATCTAGACTCTCATCATAGAGAAATTTACAGTTGACTGGGTGGAGTTTGTCATGAAAATTTTCCTGCTGGACCAGCCTTACATTGATGCTCTGACTAGATGCAAATGCAAGCAAATACAGACATGCCTGGACTTGTCTTATAGTATAATGAACAAAAAAAATGAAGATATCTACTCAATTCATTCTACCCCTTTCCTAGAAAGAAAAGAATAGAGAAAAATTTATGTCTCAACAAATCACACGTATACTTTCTGAAGCTTAAGCCGCAAGTTAATTAGTAAGAATGCGAAATGAGTAATAATATATTTAATCTAAAAGTTATTCTTGATAATTACCCATAATTGCTACTGGTAATTTGTTTTGTTTATTAGAACGTTGGTGATGACCTCCTCAGGATAAGAGACATAGAGCTAAAAAGAGAGCCAGAAAAGGATCTTTCATGTATAATCCTGCATAATCTCAAATGTTATTGGTTCCAGTTCGAAACTGGCTCTGATACATACACCATATCAGCCATTCAGCCTTGGCCCTTCCCATTGAAAAACAGAGTGCTTCCATGGTTTGTTTCCATATAACAAAACAAAGGTTTCTCTTTTAATTACTCGATAATAGTTTTTCAATTCGAGGGTATTTTCTTTCCCGCCAAACTTTTTGCCAAGTTGGAGCTTTTGTTCTCAGTATGACATCAATAATCTTCCTTTTGGTGTTTCTTGACCATTTCGACTGGTTTTACCTTGCATTATTACTGTCAAAGCTTCCCACTCTGCCAGCTTTTATTCATCTAATATGCTGCTCAGTATAAAGTATTTTATTTATTTGATAAATCAGTATAAAATATTTTAGTGATTTTTGTGAATTGTCAGTATAAAGATCATAGTTTGTAGATTTTTTCCTGACTTTTTAATGTGTTAAATTAAAGTTGAGAATTCACCATTAAGTATAAATTCATGAAAATAGTTATATTCTTGAGTTCTTTTATTTTTGGCGAGCATGAGTAAATGTATTTGGGCACAAATAAGCTCAAAATGTGTACGTTTAAAATTAGTTACCACTTGGTAGAAATATACCAGAAAATATGTTTGAATAATTATGAGCTAGTTGGATTTACTTGCATACTAGGATATCGATTATCAGTCTTTCTTCCCTTATAGAACCCATATCCACATTGTTAATCACCAAGGTTACACATAATAAAAAGCTTAATATTACAATCGCTATTACAATTACATGTAACATGTTATTCTATTCAGCTATATTTTCATTGTGGAGCTGCTTATTTTTGTGTGATTTCTTGACTATAACTGCCTCCCAATGTTGTTTAAGATTGGACGCATTTTCCCAGTGATTGGAGTGGTGTCAATTGTATGAAAAATAGAAATTTGACCGTTTATTTCCATTATATCTAATATTTGTTTTCCATTGGGCATCATATCTGCAGGTGGATAAGTGGAATGAACAGAGGGAGAATGGATCTTTTCCAGGCCCTCTTTGATTGCACATCGGCACCCAGATGACCTCTCTTTGAAAAGAAAAGTTAGATGATCTTTTTTATTGTTTTGAAGTTGAAGATGCATGGTATTTTGTCTGGATTTTACTGAATAAATAAGGCAACAATTAAGTTCTCATCAAATCTGTTGAATATCTGTGCGTCATTTGTTGCATATGGACAAGTTATTCATGAACTTGAGATGGACCTGACAATTTTTACTGATGTTCTTAATTCATGCTTTTTATAATACGCACTCTTCTCTTTTCTCTTCAGCTTCTTGCAACCGTACCTTTTTTTGGTTTAGTTTGTTTATATAGCAACCAGAGCAGGATCGATCTTACAAAATTTCGAATGCTGAACGATTCGAAAATACCTCTGAGTAACTGAGTTAGGATTGTATTACAAAAAATAAATAGGGAGGATTCTGGAAAGAGTTGAGACGTAGAAAGGAAACTATGGGGGCAGAGTTGTTGTGGTGTGCATGATGCTTGATGGATTATGATGCATTTTATTTACAGGTGTTTTGGGTAGGGTACTAGGGTTAGAATGAGAGATATAATGAGCTTATATTAACATTTCGTATCAGCATTTGAATATCAAATGAGTATGATTTTAAGACACCAGGTGATGAAAAGAAGCAAGTAATATTCTGTCCGATTTGGTGGTATTTGGGGCGCTAAATGGTGAATATACCAGCAATCTAGCATCGACATGTGATGATAGTATGGAATTTCTCTATTTGTTTTATAGCACATGGGAGGAGCAACACAATTTTGTAGATAGTCCAATTCTTCAATTTCTTGCCTACGTTTTGAAGACATGCCCAAAGACAACCATCTGTACGACTGTGGTAGCTAAACCTGCTCAAAAATCCGGACACCACTCTTTTCATCAACCATTTTCCTCCACCGGTTAAGACACATTTTTCTGTGCTCTTTTAACATTCCTTTCTCTGTCCCTTTCTTTTTGGTGTTTGAGCGGTTGAGCTGACTTTGGACTATTGATGTATACCATTCCATCTTTTTCACTTTTAATGGTCCATCTCCATTCGAGTATATATACGACTTTCCTTATCATTATTTGGTGTATGGTGGTGTTGTTTTGCATGGTTTAACAACTTTTTGTGTTTTAAAATTTGCGTTGGAGATGGTGGCTAGTTTTAGAACTTCAAACACGCAAAACGGTTGCAAAAATTTGGTCCCAAGGAACCTCATTAAAATTCGGACAGCACTTGCCACCTAATTTATATTCCTATGCTGTCTGAAATAAGAAATATCCAAAAGCTAGAAAAATTAGGTAGTATATTTTATCGTTTTCTATAACAATATAGCAAAACAAAATAAGTAAATAAAGCAGGATAAAAAAGAAATAAATAATATTAAATAAACTTGTGCATGTGTGTAGTTGTTGGGATGTGATAATAAAAACATGAGTAAGAAAGGTTTTCATGTCGACCACCAGACCAGCTGTTGCGTTGAGATGAAGCGGCATAAGAAACAGAAAGCAATTCACATTCTCACCAGCTTTACCCTTATAATGGACAATGAAAGCATATTGCAAATTTGCAATTGCCATATGGCATAGTTTTTTACCACCTTAATTCAAACCAGGGAATCACTATCAGTAATTAGTTGCCAACAACAATAATCCAACAATAATCACTATCAGCTTTACCCTTTTATTTTTGGTTTTTCTAAAAACGACAATGATATGATCATTGATGTGAGAGGACCATAATAGTAAGCAATTTTTTTTTAATTCACCTACCACCGCACGAAGAAAAGAGAATCAAATTAAAATACGCATCGTAGGAGAAATGTCCTAATCTGGTTGGTAATCCTTGATTAGCAGAATATAATGAAATCGTGTCGGCGAGCCACGTGTTGAGGACAGATGGAGCATAGAGAGGTTATAGAAAGCAGCAGATCAGATCACGGCTAAGTTGAAAAATTGGTCAAAGCTCAGCATAAAACGGTAACGTGGAAAGCGTAACGGCATTCTCTTCGCTATTCTCATTGGGAAAGGAGGAGGCTCTGCTAGTCTCATTGGGAACCGTACAATAAATGCAGGTTCACAGACTCACAGCCCATACCCCACCCACGTTTTCATTTTGACCGTGAAATTTTAAAAAAACCAAACGGTTGATCCATTTTTTGAGACCTATTTAGCGTCCCCTTAGTTTAGTGGGGTCCATCCATGACTTAAAATTTTAATATTGCTTTAACATTTTTATTTTTATTTTGTGGAGGTGACATTCAAATTTCAAACTCAAAATGTTTTGGGGATTTTAACATTTGTAGTCATGAACAACGGTCATGATCAGATGTCATTATTGTCATATGAACTATGCCAAAAATATTACCTAAGCCCATGTCAATTAATAATTCCCAAGTTTATCAAATTTATATGTTTTATGATAATAAATAGCACTCATCTTTTGCATCAAAATATTTACTGCATAGAATGTATAAATTTACTCATATACAATTTTTTGTAGAATTTTATTATCTATCACTGTTTGTTACAATCACCAATACATACATATAGCAATACATACATATAGCAATTGAAAGAACATTTAATTTTAATATTTTTTTATTAAAATTTTAAAAATAAATCTGTTAATGATAATACTTTAAATTTTCATCCATTATAAAAGTCATATTAATGATTGTTGATCAATAATAACAAATATATTTTTCCTTTTTGTAAGTCATTTTATTGGAGGAAGTTTTAGTAAATTATGCAACGAGAACACTTCTATGTAGCAAAGTTGTATTACCAATAAGTGGACAAATTATTCCTGAAATGAAATGATATTTCATCAAAAGAAAGTAAAAAACAAAAGGAACACTCTTTGAATGTAATAAAATAAATGAATTTCGAATCAATATTGAAGACGTATAAAATTCTTCAGTTTCACAAAAAATCACTAACACAAATTCAAATACAATTTTTTTTTTTTTGGGGTCTATTTTCGCCAACCTACAAATTGAATATTGAAACAATTTTCTAAGTTGATAAACATTTCAATTTCTATTTATATTACAAAATTTTACATTAACACACACGCCCACGGACACACGTATGTATATATATATATATATATATATATTTGGATATAAGAAAAGTTATTTTATTAAAGAAGAAGCATTCAAGTACATCCAAATAAAGTAAAATAATCATATCTTTTGCCTTAATGCCAAAACCAATAAGAATACATCATCCAACTTCAATTTGAATGGAAATTCTCTTCTCCTCATATTATAATAATTAAGAAAATATGTACATCAATGAATAACATTGAAAAAGGAATTAGGTAAATGTAACGTCCAATTTTTAGATTTTATAATTTGTTTTTTGTTTTTAAATATTTATTTTTGGATATTAAAGTCTAAGTAAGAGTGAAGGAGGGAAAAAACAAACATCTTTCATGAGGTCCTGTTGTGGATTTGTATCGCAAGTCAATAATTAGAAATTTCAATTATTTTTTGAAATATTTGTTCTTTTTTAATAGAAACTACAAGCTTCTTTTTCAAGTATTTAACTGAATTCATTGATTTGTGACTTTTAATCGAACTTGTTACATAATACCGAATTTTTATTGCATAATAAAACCCATCTCCATTGAAAACTGTAATATTTAATTTGCTTTTTTTCACTCAATATGCTGGATTGTTTTTAAGTTATTAATCTTAAACAATCTATCGACTTATTCGGTTTTTTTTTTTTTTTTAATCGGATATTGATGCATTTTGTACTAATGAAAAAATGATACAAGTAACATTGATAGTAATTTTTTTTTTTTTTTTACAATAATCCCAAACTCAAAATTTCCATACTTTCAATTTGTTAAAAAAAAAAAAAAAATCCTTTTTTCTGAAAATATCTAAAAATAATAATAATAACTTCCTGGATGCATGTTCTGGCAGAAAACTAGAGCAAACCACGGCATAAAAAATAACGGATAATACATCTTTGATGATGATGATAATAACAATAATAATAATAAAAGTTTGAGTACTCTAAGCCCATGTCAATTAATAATTCCCAAGTTGTTTATCAAATTTATATGTTTTATGATAATAAATAGCACTCATCTTTTGCATCAAAATATTTACTGCATAGAATGTATAAATTTACTCATATACAATTTTTTGTAGAATTTTATTATTTATCACTGTTTGTTACAATCACAATACATACATATAGCAATTGAAAGAACATTTAATTTTAATATTTTTTTATTAAAATTTTAAAAATAAATCTGTTAATGATAATAATTTAAATTTTCATCCACTATAAAAGTCATATTAATGATTGTTGATCAATAATAACAAATATATTTTTCCTTTTTTTAAGTCATTTTATTGGAGGAAGTTTTAGTAAATTATGCAACGAGAACACTTCTATGTAGCAAAGTTGTATTACCAATAAGTGGACAAATTATTCCTGAAATGAAATGATATTTCATCAAAAGAAAGTAAAAAACAAAAGGAAAATAAATGAAATGATACAATCCATCAATGCTTTAGAATATTAAAAGTTAAAAATCATTTATTCATAATTTACTGGTAAATGAATCCATTATAATAACTAAAATGATTTGCGAAAATCATTGGTTCATAAAAAGCAGTCTTTGAATGTATAAAATAAATGAATTTCAAATCAATATTGAAGACGTATAAAATTCTTCAGTTTCACAAAAAATCACTAACACAAATTCAAATACAATTTTTTTTTTTTTTTGGGGTCTATTTTCGCCAACCTACAAATTGAAATGACATCTGCCTCCCTTGCTCAAAAGAATTTCAAATCAGCTGCTCCTTCCACCCTTGCCGTAGTCAAAAGATCACATACTCGACCATTATCTCCAAGAACATGTGAAGAAGAACCTGCAAAGAATTACATCCCGCTAACCAATTATCTCCATATACCCTAATCAAATTCTCATCACCCACTCTCCAAATACCACCATGTCCAAGTACAGCCCTCCTCCATATAAAACTTCTCTATAAATGAGATGGTTTTCTAACTAAGCTCGCCTCCAACAAAGAACAACGTGGAAAATATTTGTTTTTGATAACTCTACAGGTTGATGTGGCATGTAGTTAACTCATATCTTAGGGTTTGAGATAGATAACTTGTTGATCAAGTTAGTTATTATAATATGCTATTTCATTATTCATTTGTTAAGTTGATCAAAGTTTAGGGTTTGGAGTAGCATAAATATCTAACACCTGTATGACACAAACAACATGAGAGAGACTAAAATTTGGATGATGGCTAGAGCAAGATTAAGATGGATTAAGGAGAAATCAGTTTGGGATTTTCTCTAGGATTCTCTAGAGTTTCACAATTGAAAGATTCTGGGTTCTTTAGAGTTTTACGGTTGAAAGATTCGATAAGGAGAAAAGCTGGGGATTGCTTTGTACTGTGAATCTTGTATCTGAGAGAGAGAATCCAAGATAATCTTGTAGGATTGGGTCCTAGAATGTGTAAGGAATAGTAGATTAAGCCTAGCATTGATGGAACCCTGCGTTGGATGTAGATTACAATATGTAGCAGAGCTAAGTAAGTTTCTTTATGTTTTTTGTGGGTTGTTTATATTGCTAAATTATCTACCTATTCAATGGCATTAGATTCTTAGGTATTTTCTGCACAAACAAGGATGGCAAAACAAGCCAAGCTATGTGGATAAATGGAAGTTTTAGAAGTGGTGGGAGAAATTTCTTGTTGTATTATGATGAACCCGCAGATTGAGTTATCCTGTTGTCCTTGAGAATTTTTAATTTTTTACTATTATCTTGTATTTTATTGGTTTCTAAATTAACATCAATAATCTTTCTTTTGGTGTTTCTTAACTATTTCAACCGGTTTTCCCTGCATTATAGTTGTCGATGTTTCTTACTCTGCCAGCTTTTATTCATCTAATATGCTTCTCAGTATAGTGATTGTTGTGAATTGCCAATATAAGTAGCATAGTTTGCACATTTTTTTTCCTAGCCTTTTAATGTGTAAAGTTAAAATTGAGAATTCACCATTAACTACAAACTCGTGAAAATAGTTATATTGTTGAGTCTTTTTATTCTTGGAGATCATGAGCTAATGCCTTTGGGCACGAGCACTAATAATCTCAAAATGTATACGTCTAAAATTATTCAAGACATGGTAGAAATATACCAGTGTATGTTAATGGAGCTACAGAGCTCTGAGATATTTTGTATATTTTGCAAAGATGTGAAATATTCAAGCGAGAGAGACACACAGAGAGAGAGAGAGAGAGAAGTTAGAGGAGAGCATTGTGTGATCTCAGCTTGCATTTTATTTTCAATGTAACAGTATATATAAAAAATGCTTATATCAATTAAGTAATGATTACATTTATGTTATAACAAGATTCTCTCACTCATACTTTCATGCATGCACACTCTTTTTACAATTTTAGTGAAACCTGGCATGTAGGCCAGAGTTAAATACACCTATGCAGCTCTACTTATCCAGTCAGAAATTGTCTCCACATCAGCATAGAAGGTTATACTTCAACACTCCCCTGTAACCTCTATGTTGAAACAACTCCAAGCTTTTCTCTAAAATAATTGAATCGATCTTTTGAAGACTTAGTATGTCAAGTCAATAATTCCATTTTGTAAAGCCTTTTTGATAAAATGATACCTCCTGTCAATGTGCTTAGTTTTCTAGTGAAAAACTAGATTCCTAGTAATAGCAATAGCTGAAGTACTATCACAATACAGAGGGGTGGCTTCGACTTGCATTTCACCAAAATCTTCAAGTACAAAACGAAGCTATATTTCTTATGCTGGTGCTTCTAAGGCACTAATGTATTCTGCCTCAGTAGTGGAAAGTGGAACATAATTTTGCTTAACCGAAGCCCACGAAAACACCCCACTTCCAAAGCTGAAAGCATACCCAAATGTACTCCTCATGTCATCCACAGAACCACTCCAATCACTATCATAGTATCCCACTAACACAGATTGTTTTCCTTTGTCATACTCTAAATCATACTCTAAAGTGCCTTTAATGTATCTTAGTACTCTCTTTATTGTACCTAGATGTTTGTTTGTAGGACAATGCATAAATCTTGCTAACAGACTTGCTACAAACATTACATCCTGTCTTGTAGCTGTAAGATACAAAAGGCTTCCCAAAATTTTTCGATAGTATTCTTCTTCTGCAGCTCCACTACCATCTTTTTTGCTGAGCTTTTCATTTGCAATCAATAATGTAAGAACTGGATTACAATCTGTCAGACCAAATTTGTTTAGCAATGTAGAAGCATACTTCTTTTTATGCACAAAAATACTTAATGATGTTTTTATTACTCCCATACCAAAAAGATGATGCAATAATCCCAAGTCTATCATCTCATACTTTCTCATCATATCTTCCGTATACCATTAAAGCATCTCACTATCATTTCTTGTATATACTATGTCATCAACATATATAGTCACAATTAGCATTCCTTTTTCTCCCCTGGTCTTTGTATAAAGAGTGGCCTCACTTTGACTTTTCTGAAACCTACTTTCACAGAAATATACATCAATTTCACTGTACCAGGCTCAAAGGGCCTGTTTCAGTCCATACAATGCCTTATGTAATTTATACACTTTATCTTCATGCCCTTCAATCACAAATCCATCTGGTTGCTCTGCATAAACTTCCTTTTGTAATACACCATTTAAAAATGCTGATATAATTTTCAGCTTTTGTAAGCTGCTAGAGCAATCGAGATTCTGATAGCATCTAATCTAGAAATCTGGGCAAAAGTCTTATTGAAGTCCACTCCTAGTTTCTACGCATATCCCTTAGCCACTAACCTGGCTTTATTCTTCTGTATTGAACCATCAAGATTAAGTTTAGTCTTGTATACCAATTTAACACCGATCACAGGTTTATCTTTTGGCCTGTTTACCAACTTTTAAGTTTTGTTTTTCTCAATCATTTCCAACTCATTTGTTATTGCCTTGATCCAAGACTGATCTTGAGTTGCCCCTTTATAATTCTTGGCTCAATAATGCAATTATTGCATTTTGCCAAAATACCAGTAAGGCTTATCCACTTTCAAGGCTTCTCCATTTTATTGATGTATGATCAAATTCAGCATGCATTCCATCAGGTTCAGAATGAGCAGAATTCATACTTGAGCTTCTATGCATATTTGAAGCATCACTTCTACTACTTGTGACCTCTTCTGAATCAAAAATTCCTTCTGTTGATTTCTTTGGTGTTTGATGAGCATTTTCAAACATTGAATTCTTTTCTGAAGCTTTACAAATATCACGTATTACTGAAATCAAACCTTCATTACCATTACTCATACATTTCTTTCAATCCCATGAACTATCTTCATCAAATACAATGTCTTTGGATAAAATCAGCTTCTTAGTTATAGGATCAAAACCCTATAATCGTTCTCACAAGTTCCATATCCAAAAAAGATCCCTTTTATGCTTTTAGGATCTAACTTCTTCCTTGTCTCAGCTAGAACATAGACATAACAAAAAGAACCAAAAATTTTCAAGTCTGCTATACTTGTAGGGCATTTGTTTAGCAAATATACAGCTGTATGAATAGCTTCTCCCCATAGGTAATAAGGCATCTGTTTATCATGCAACATGGCCTTAGCCATTTCACCAACCACTCGGTTCTTCCTTTCAACTACTCCATTCTATTGGGGAGTGTAAGCTACTGATATCTGCCTTCGAATACCCTCAAACTCATAAAATTTAACAAACTTAATAGATAGGAACTCTCCTCCTCTATCATTTTTTAAACATTTGATTTTAAAACCACTTTGGAAGCTCAACCATGGATTTGAATTTCTTAAAACAAGTAAAAGCTTCAGATTTGTTTCTTAGAAAATGCACCCAAACCACGCATGTACAATCATCCACAAGAAGCATAAAATACCTATTCCAACAAGAGTTTCTATTTGCATTGGGCCACACAAGTCAGTATGAACCAATTGCAATGGCTGACTTGCTTTCCATGCTCTATTCTTTTGAAAAGCTTCTCGATGCTGCTTCCCAAATTGACATTCTCCATAAATCTTCATAGTTTCCTCAAGTTTTGGTAATCCCAAAACCATATCCTTCTTCTTTAACTCCAGCAGTGCATTTAAGGGAAGATGTCCCATTCTTTTATGCCAAGTTTCTACACTGAAATCAGTTTGAGATCTTAGAGCAAGCTGTTCACTCGAGGTCATATTTAATGGATAACACCTATTTGTCTTTGCTCTAACCTTCACAACCAGATTTTCTAATGTAGGTCCATCATAAACATAACACATTCCTCTACCAAAATTAAATAATAACCATGCTCATCCATTTGACCAACACTCAGCAAATTTTCTTTCAATCCAAGTAGATACATTATCTCTTTAATATGATTTTGGCCTCTGTCAGTATCAATCACCAATGTGCCTTTTCCAGCTATGCTTTCTAATATACCATTAGGCATTTGAACTCTTCGATGCAAATTTCTTTTAACATCAATCAAGAGATTTATGTTCCCTATCATGTGGTCACTACACCCACTGTCTATATACCATTCACTACTCTCACTTAACTTGTCGAGCTCACTCAATTCCATTTGATTTATGCAATTAGCTTTCTACACATTCTTCCCATTTGGACGCTCTTTCATCCAATGTCCAAATCTGTCAAAGTTGTGACATTTTGTTTTATCTTTGAACTTCCATTCTCCAAAATGATATTTACCACAAATTTTACATTGTGGTTTTGAGTTCTCTTGACTACCTCCAGCTTGCCATCTATTTCCACTATGAGAAATGTTCACAGAATGATTTCCATAAGACCTTTGCTAAGATCTCTGCTTTGGTTCCATTTCTTCTCTCTCGAAGTCCAAGGTTTCTGAAACTTAATTACATTGGACTGTATTTCCCCTTTGTTATGTGTTTTAGAGTTTACAGACAAAATAGAGAAGGCTTTCTCTGTGGAATCAGTGACTTGTAACTCAAGTTTCTGCTTTTGACTCTTAAGAACGACAACTACTTCTTAAAATTCTATTGATTCCAAATCCTTAATATTCTCTATCACTAAACATATAGGCTCATAAGCTTTAGTCAAACTGATGAAAACCTTTTGAACCATTCTTTCATTCGACAAACTCTCTCCAAATGTTCTCATCTGATTTATCAGGTCATTCAGTCTAATAAGATAACTAGACAATGTTTCATCTTCCTTCATCTTAATATATTCGAATTCTCTCCTTAAACTTTGTAATTTTACAGATCTTCCATGATCATCACCATGAAATTCTTTGAACAGGAGCTCCCAAGCTTTTTTTTAGGTCTCTGCATTTGCTATCCTTGGGAAAATCTGATCTAAAATAGCACCTTAAATAATTCCCAAAGCCTTCACATCCTTCATGTAGAAACCATTGTTTGTTCATCATCTTCCATTGCTGAAATCCCTTAAGCTTCTCCCCTCTTTCCTTTTTTCTTCTCATCAGAAATTGAAATTCCTCTCTCCACGAACCTCCAAAGCCCATAGGATTTGAAAATAGTCACCATCTTAATCCTCCAAAACTCATAATTCTCACCTGAGAATATCGGAGCCCTCACTTCAGATCTATCCATTAATTATGCTGATCTTTACAATACAAGAAACCATAATTTCTATTTATTTATTTATTTATTTATTTTTAGAAAGCTTCGTACTCTGCAATCGAGCTCATATTTGCTTGAAATTTGTTTTACCTCACAATGTTTACCCTAGACTAAGATTCGACCAAGCTCTGATACCATGTTAATGGAGCTATAGAGCTCTGAGATATTTTGTATATTTTCCAAAGATGAGAAATATTCGAGAGAGAGAGAGAGAGAGAGAAGTTAGAGGAGAGAATTGTGTGAGCTCATCTTGCATTTCATTTTCAATGTAATATTATATATCAAAAATGCTTACATCAATAAAGTAATGATTACATTTATGTTATAACAAGATTCTCTCACTCACACTTTCAAGCACGCACACTCTTTTTACAATTTTAGCGACACCTGACATGTACGCCAGAGTGAAATACACCTATTCAGCTCCACTTCTCCGCTTTAGAAACTATCTCCACGTCAGTACAAAAGGTTATACTTCAACAAAGTATATGCTGGAATAATTATGACCTAGTTGGATTGACTTGCATACTAGGATATCTATCCATTGTTAGTCTTTCTTCCCCTAATCACCAGGGTTACACATGATAAAAATCTTAATATTACAATTGCTATTGCAATGAAATATTTATTCTATTCAGTTATCTTTTCATTCATGAGCCTGCTCTATCTTCATGTGATTTCTTGACTATAACTTTCTCCCAATGTTGTTTAAGATCATATGCATTTTTCCAGTGCTTGGAGTGGTTTCAACTGTATGGAAAATGGAAATTTGAACGTTGACATCTACAGGGTGGATAAATGGAATGAACAGAGGGAGAATGGATCTTTTCAAGGTCCTCTCTGATTGCACATCTGCACCCAAATGACCTAGATCTCTTTTAAAAGAAAAGTTCAGATGATCTTAATTATTTTCGTGATGTTTAAGTTGCATGGTATTTTATCTGGATTTTACTGAATTAATAAGGCAACAACTAAGTTCTTAAAGAGTCTGTTGAATATTTTGTGCTTCATTTGTTGCATATGGACGAGTTATTTATGAACTTGAGATGAACCTTTAATACATGCTTTTGTTTTTAGAATGCACTCTTTTCTTTTCTCTTCTGCTTCTTGCCATCATAACCTTTTTGGTTTAGTTTGTTTATATAGCAATAATCAAAGTAGGATCAATCTTGCTAAATTTTTCAACACTGAACAATTTGAAAATACCTCTAAGCTAAGACTGTACTTTAAAAATAAGTAGGGAGGATTTTGAAAAAAAGTTGAGATTTAGAACAAATACGGCATGGAGCCAAAGTTCATGCGGCCTGCATGATGCTTGATAAATTATAATATATTTATAGAAGATTTTGGTGAGGTTAGAGTGAGGGATACGATGAGCTTATATTAGTATATGCATATCAAATGAGTAGGATTTTAAAACGCCACGTGATGGAAAGAAGTAAGTACTGTTCTCTCCGATTTGTGGTATTTGGGGCTATACATGGCTAATAAACCAGCACTGTAGCATCTACATGTGATGATAGTATGGAATATTAGCAGGGCCATGAGCACTTGCCCACTACTTGCTTTCATAGCACATGGGAGGAGCAACATGATCTTGTGTATAGTCCAATGCTTCAAACTTTTGCATCTCTTTGAAAATACACCCAAGGAAAACCCTTTTTTTTTTTTTTTTTTTTTTGGGCTAGACAACCATGTGGCAGCTTAACCCGACCAACAATCCTCAAAACCACGTTCCCTTTTCGTCTACCATTTTCCTCCACGGGTCACATATATATATATATATATATACATATATATTTTTCTGGGCTCTTTTGAGTTTTTCTTCCTTTTTGTCCCCTTCTTTTGGTGTTTGAGAGCGGTTGAGCTGACTTTCGACTATAGATGTCTAACATTCCATCTTTTTTTCCACTTGAATAGTTTATAAAAAGCTTCCCCATTTTAGTAAAGACAAACTTTTTTTTTGTGTATAGTGGTGTTTGTTTTGAGTGATCTCAGCCACTTTTTGTGTTTTTAAGGTTGCGTAAGAGATAAAACCGGCAAAATGGTTGCCAAGGTTCATCCACAAAGTTTAGGCCTAAAGAAGTGGAGTCTCATGACTAGTTCAACCTCATTAGAATTTGGATAATAAACGCTAGAAAATTATGTCATATATTTTATCATGTCCTATATATAATAATGTAACCCAAAAAAAAGAAAAAAAGAAAAAAAAAGGAAAGAAAAAGTTTGTGCATGTGTAGTTGTTGGGATGTGATAATTAAAACGGCAGTAGGGCAAGGCTTTCAAGTCCGACCAAGACCAGCTGTAGCGTTAAGACAAAGCGGTACAAGAAACAGAAAGCGGTTCACATGCTTTGCCAGCTCTACCCATTCAAAATGGAGCATATATATTGTATAGGCCTTTGGGAATTATCACAAGCTGTCTTATTTTAGGTATATTGCTATTTTTATTTTTTGGTGAAAAGTTTAGGAATATTGCTATTGATTTACCCACAAAAAGAAAAAAAAAAGGTATACTGCTATTGCTTTATGTCAAAGTTTTACCAATTTAATTCTAACCATCAATGAAATTAGTCATCACTGTCGGTAATTAGCAGCCAACAACAATAATTCAACCTTTTTAGCTTAATGATTTTTTGTGGATGTTATCACTTATATATATATATATATATATATATATATATATTTTGGTTGCTGATGGTTTATGAATTCTATGTACAAGGTCTTTTTGTCCAATAGTTTAATATTTTTCCAACAGTTGAGAAATTTTGTTATATGATGTTTACTAGATTCAGATTACAATTTTAGGAGCCATGTTTGATTTTTCTTTTTTTCTGTTTTAAGAAAACAAAGAGAGATGTTTTTAAGTGGTTTTATTGAATGGGTAATTGAGCTTATTATACCACCGATTATCTAGTAGTCTAAAGATTATTATCCCTTATCCTTTGAACATAAATATAAAATTCTATTTTTTTTTTTATCACCAAAAAAATAGTTTTTTTTTTTAATTAAAAACGTATGCAAATTGGGTTTACTAGTTCATATTACAACCAAAGTATAACCCGAGTTCATCTTAATCCAATAATTTCTTCATTTGAATGGGTAATTGAGCTTATTATACCAACGATTATTTAGTGGTCTAACGATTATTGTCCACTATCCATTGTATATAAATATAAAATTCAACTTAAATTTTTTTATTTACCAAAAAAATTAATTTTTTTTAATTGAAAACGTGTGCAAATTGGGTTTACTAAGTTCATACTACAACCAAAGTATAACTGGAGTTCATCTTAAGCTTTTAATCTGATAATTTGTTCAATGTATCTGTCTATTAAAAAAAGTTTTGTCACATACTAAGAGTCTTTTGAAAAAAATTATTTTCAAAGGTATTGATTAATATCTTTGTCAAATTGAGGTGGCATTAAAAAAGAAAAAAAGAAAAATTACACTTTAATATTCTTTGAAATCATTTAATTACGTTTTGAGAGTTTTAAAATCAATTTTATCACATTAGTATTCATGTTTTCAAAATTTTTACAAATTAGTTCAATTAGATTAAAATTGACAGAAACCACCAAATGGGGTCAGGTACAGCACATGTGACTTCCAAATATAATTTTTTTAATTTATTTTTAAAATTTTTGCATTTAAAAAAATAAAAAAAATTTGAAAGCTCAAAAAAAATATTAGATGTTCCAAAAACATCCAAAACTAAAAAAAAAAAAAATCAGATGATTAAAAAACTTTCAAATGCACAATAAAAAATACTAGATGTTCAAAAAAATTCTAAGAATTTGAGAAACAAATACCAAAATAATCTTAAAAAATTTTAAAATTCCAAAAAAATACAATCTGTTTAAAAAAAATTTAAAAGCCCAAAAAATTATGTTCAATAAAAAAACTTAGAGAGCCCAAGAAATATATGAAATGTTCAAAAAAAAAATTTGAGAGCCCCAAAAAAAATACCAAATGATTAAAAACAAATTTTGAATACTACCAAAACTCAAAAAAAAAAAGAAAAAGAAATTTATTAAAAAAATTAAAAATTGAAATTTTAGGATTATCTTATTTAATTAATTAATTATCAAATTAATTATAAAAATTGTAAAAATATTGAATCGATTTTATATTTTTCTTAGTCAATAATATGTTATAAGCCTTAATGGTCATAAATATATCATTATCAATAAATAAATATACCAAAACAAATTACGTATTTGATAAAAAAAAATATTTATTAATTAAGATATATAAAATAATTATTATAATTATATTATATATTATAAAATATTATTTGGATATCACATAAAATTTTTGAATAGTTGAAATTTATTGGTTACAATATAAATTTTATATTAAATATGGTTATTTTTATTGATAATCATTATATGATATTTGTTAACTGAATGCAAAATTATTATTATTTTATAGTTAAGTTTGAAATAATAACTTGAATTAGTAGTTGACTATATTCCATAAATATTTCATCAGCTTCATTTGCATAAAATATATTTAAAGCGCATCTTTATAATATTTCTCTATTTTATAATATTTTATAATATAATATTTATCATTTATTTCATATATATATATATATATTAGTAATTCGTTTATATTATAATTTATATATACTTCATAATATTTATAAAAATATTAATTTTATTATGGTAAAAAAGAAATAGATAGATAGACAGTTAAATATTAATAATATTTATTAATTTATCTAATAAAAAATTAAATATAATAAAAAATTTTGCAAAAATTTGAAAAATTTCTGTAGAAATTGTGAATTTTTTAATGAAATTGTAAAGGAATTTATATGAATTTTTGATGGAAATTTCAATAAAAATTTTGTAAACATATAAAAAATTTTAATGAAAATTTTAAAAATTTTATCTATTTTCATTTAAAATAAAAATTACTAATTCATCTTTTGTAAATAGAGAAATTTTAATGAGATTTCTAACAAAATTTCAATTTTTTAAATCTTGAGTACAACTTGAGTTCATCTTGAGCTTCTAAAACTTGTGGTTCGTTAATCTAAATAATTGTTAATGAACTCAACTTGTCATTAAACTCATTTTAAAATTAATAATAATAAATAAATAAAAAAAATATCCCTTTCAAATCAATGAATGTTCCCTGACCAAAAAAAAAAAAAAAAAGGAAAAATCAATGAATGTTCAAGTTGAATGATTATTTTGTATTCACCAAAATAATTTTAATAATTATTATTATTATTTTGAATTCAAATTTTAATAATTATAATATGATATGTAATTTATCATAGTCCATCTTATAATTACGTTATTTATTTAAAAATAGTAATTTAGAAAAAAATTGTGTTTTTGTTGTTGTTATTACTATTATTATTATTATAAGCAATATCTATAAAACAAAATAGAAAACAAAATCAAATTAAAATACGCATTGAAGGAGAAATGTCCTTAGATTAGCAGAATTTAATGAACACCGAGTAGCGAGCCACGTAACGAGGACACGTGGAGCGTAGATAGGTTATAGAATGCAGCAGATGACGGCTCGGTTTTTAAAATTGGTCAACATCAGCATAAAACGGTAACATGGAAAGCGCAACGGCTTTCTCTATTAATGTTATGTGGTCCCCGAAGAAGGAGGCTGTGCTATTCTCATCCGGGGTCATACAATAAGGCCCTCCACACCCCACCACCACCCACCACGTTTTTCATTTTATTTATTTATTTGTTTATGCTTTTTTCACGAAAACGAGGGGCTGACTTGACCTTCTACCATCCTACACTGCCCCTACAGCCTCCCACTACTCATTTGAAAAGGTTGATCCGTCTTTCACTTTTGAGAGACCTGTTTGGTGGAGCCTCTACGCATTGACTGCTCCTAGTAGTGGGGTCCATCCACCACTCAATATTTAATATTTATTTTCCTTTGGCAAGGTGAGATTCTTTTTTTTTTTTTTTTTTCATCCGTTACAATAAATTTCTAATATACAGGTGTATAATCTACAATTCTATAATTTTATGATGTAGATGTAAAGGTTTATCACTTTAATTAATTTCATTTGGAATAGGGCATTATTCAAATTTAAATTAATTTGCTTGTAAACTATTCCTAAAGATTTGTGACAATAAATATATATATATATGTATTAAAATATTGAAAATAAAAAAATTCAAATTCAAATAGTTATACAAGAAAATAATGGTACAAAAGATACTGAATATATATAAAAATTAGTTTACAAATTTTATGCATATAAAAGCAAAATTTCTTAGTTGATACTAATTTCTTTTATATATATATATACACAGAAAATTCTAGCATTCTATTTCAAGCTATCAGCTGAATTATGGGGCTGTAATATCATATTTATTATATAATCCATTAATAATTATTTTTTTATTGCGTAATTTAACCCATCTCCACAAGTAATTGTATAATATTTTTGTTGAAAGCCATAATATTTAATTTTCTTTTTCCTTTTCACACTTTTTTTTTCCCATCTTTTGATTGGACACTGAGTGTTACAGGTAACTAAGAAAACATTTACCAAAAAAGTAATAAATAACTAAAAAATCGAATAGAGAAGTTAATAGTCAATATAAACTAGGTATATACTTGTGGTTTTAAGCTATGTATTACTATTGTCCCTGTTGTGGGACTGCTTGTTAGGAGATTTTACTATAAAATAATTTGAGTTTGAATTCCTAACATTTGAGCATCTTTAAGGGATTTTTTATATGTTTAATTTGAAGAGCTAGTATGTAAAATCATCCTCCAATTCATTCTGTATTTTAACTTTTTAAAATATAAAGTGGGTTTGGCTTTTCAAATTTAGAAAATCAAAAATACTATTTATTATTTAATGATGATCAAATTTCAAGACAACTATAATATATTTTACTTGCTAAAAAATCAAAAAAACTGAGAGAAAGAAACATAATAATAAATGTTTATTGAAAAAATAAAAATAAAAACTGAAAATAAAGAGTGTTGTTGAAGAAAATTTTAAACCTTAATTTTTAAACATAAAAATGTTTCCTATTTGACAAAAGATACTTTTTACTTTTAGAAAATCCGGATACTCTTATAGGGGGAAAGGGCAGAAGAAGATTAAATTAAAAAATCGTTGTGCTCACATTGAATTTATAAATCTAAGCTAATTTCAATGTTTCTTACATAATTGTTTTTCTTACAAATGATAGAAGTTTAATAATAATAATGACACAAGTTTGAGCGCTCTAAGCCCTTTAAGGTAAATTATTAATTCTAAGTTGCTTACTTAATTTATATGTTTTATGATAATAAATAGCTCTAGATCTTTTAAATTGAAATATTTCCCATATACGTGTATATATATAAATATATATATATACTCAGGTACAAATTTTTGCAAGTTGTTTAATTGGAGGAAGTTATATTAAGTATATATGCAATGAGAGTACATAAATGTACCAAAGTTTTATCACCTATATATATATATATATACATATATCATTAGGATGGATTATTCGAAGTTAGAAATCTCACATATATATAGAAAAGTTCGAATATTGTTAGTAGATTGGCCAGTAGGAATTTTATTACCAATAATTTAGACACATTATTCTTGCTACAGAAATGTAACGATATTTCATTAAAAAAAATAATGAAATGACACAATCCATTAATGCATCTAATATTAAAAGTTAGAAATGTTATACATAATATTAGTTATTAAATCTATTATAATAACTGAAATGATTTGTCAAAATCATTGGTTCTAAAAACACTAAATGAATGTAATAAAATTAATTAATTTCAAAACAACGAATAAAATTCTCTAGTTTCACAAAAAATCATTAAAACAAATTGACTAATATATAAATAAGAAATACAATATATTTTTTTTTTTTTAGGGGTCGCTTTTCCATTAGAGCAGAACGGTGACATTGCAAGCTCTAAGAAATTTCCTCAATTTATTTTGCTTCTCCTCCTCTTTCCCTTCAATTAAAAGGCAAGATTTCATTTTACGCGTACACGTTTATTATGAAATAATCTTTTTTTTTTTTTCTTCTTTGATGAATAGATTTATCATGAAATAAATAACCAACTGGACTACATAAAACACAATCCATTCCAATATCTTTATAAAATCTACTCTTTTTTTTTTTTTTTTGAAGGTTTTATAAAAACTAATTTCATTAAATGAAAAATGTAGTAGAAAGAGAATAAGAATCAACCATAATAAAGCTAAATAAATTTAAAGAAGGGTTTATAAAATAAAAAATGGTAATAAGGATAATAAAAAATAGAAGAAAGTCCAATTAAATTAAATAATATATATTAGATATAGATTATAGAAGTTAGAACTGGTACCTTTTTTTGTCTGATTTGTGGCTCAATTCCAGCAAAGTCACGCGTGAATTTTGTATTTCTTATCAACACCAAGAAACTTCCCCATACGCCACACACACCAGAATACTCTCTCTCTAACGTCCATATATTCTTCTCTCTCCCTCTTCACCTTCTTCGTCTTCTTCTTCCATACTTGTTTCTCTCTCTTTTTTCTCTGTTTCTGCGAATTGGGTTTCGTTTATCTCTCTCTGATTTCAATTGGGTCATCTGGGTTTCGTTAAAAACAAAAAAAAAAAAAGAAAAAGAAAAAAGAGAAAAAAATGCGGGTGAGCAACAACCTTGTTGGCCTCCTCAACTTCATTACATTCTTGCTTTCGATTCCAATCCTCGTAGCAGGGATATGGCTGAGCAAACAAGGAAGCACTGAGTGCGAGAAGTTCCTCGAGAAGCCCGTAATCGTGCTCGGCGTCTTCCTCATGGTCGTCTCTCTCGCCGGTCTGGTCGGTGCTTGTTGCAGAGTCTCGTGGCTTCTCTGGATTTACCTGCTCGTCATGTTCCTCCTCATCGTCATCCTCTTCGCCTTCACTATCTTCGCTTTCGTTGTGACCAACAAAGGTGCTGGAAAAGTTTTGTCAGACCGTGGTTATAAGGAGTACAGGCTCGGAGACTACTCGAATTGGTTGCAGAACAGGGTCAATAATACCAAGAATTGGAATAAGATCAAGAGCTGTCTCATTGATAGCAAGGTCTGCTCCAGTTTTGAAGATAAGTACGTTAACGATACCGTCCAGCAGTTTTATACTGAGAATTTGTCCGCTCTTCAGGTATAATGGGTCTGCGTTTTATTTTTTATTTTTTGGTTAGAATTTAAGTGCTTTTTTGAATTTTTTTTGTGTTTGTTTGAGATCTAACATTTTATTTTCTTCCATGAGATCGGCAATTTAAGCTTTTTTGGAGCGTTTTTTTGTTTTCCGATTATTCTATTCATTCCATGCGTCTGTTAAAAGATCTGAATATCAGTTTCTTTTTTTTTCTCTTTTTTTTTTTCAATTATTTACTCCAACTGGGAAAAAGCTTTACCGAGTTTTTGTTGCTAAAATAATTTGAATTAAAGTTGCTTATTTATGTCGTATTTTTACAAAAGCGTTTTTTTCCCCTTTTCTGATTGATTCGACTCTCTAATTGTATGAACAGTGAATATTTCTAGGACATTTTGGTTTTGTATTGTAAAATCCGTTTTATCCTGTCCAAGATATTCGTTTATAGAAGTTTAAAAGGCTTTTTGAAAATGGTTTCTGATTCTAGGATAAAACGAATCTGTTCTTTTCTCGACTTGTTCCCTAACCCACTTTCCTTTTTCTGCAACTTTTCTATGGGTTGATGATAAAGGTATGCAAATACCCTGTTCAGTGCTAGTGAACTTTATCATATGGGCTTACATTTTTATTAGTATAATAATTATATTATTTTAGTTTTTATTTAAACCAAATTGGGTTTTGATGTTTGAATTTGGCAGCGAGTGCAATGATGATGCTCATAAATTATAATAGTCTGGTATTTTGTTCTTATGCTTTTATACCATGGTATCAAATCCCATCCAAAAGTGTTTTTTTATGAGAAAGGCAGTGTTTTGTAGGTTAAAATGTACAGTTGGATTTCTTGTTCTGCTTTACAACTAATTGATTTATATGATACATAAACTTCTTAATTCTTATATTGATTGGAGTTGTAAATTGTGTATTTCTTCGATTAATTGGCTTCTTGTAAGATTTATGGAAATCTATTGCTGTAAAGATACCTGGCTGGGACTGACTTTATCAAGTTGTGAATTTGGTTAAATTTGATTTCGACTGCTAGTTGGTATAACAAAGTTTGGATCTCTACTACTTTCCCATTTTCCAGTTCCTCTCTTTGTTTTTGTCTTATTATTTATAAAACAGCTTCTTAGCCATTAGAAAATTCTTCAGATCACTAACTGTTCGAAGTAGTTGGAGCTTAGAAATTAGAATTAAGTGCATTGAATAACATAGCATGTCTCTGTAAGCAGCAAGTGGGTCCTTTGTTCCCCATAGAAGTTAAGGCCTTGGTTTAATTAAGATTTTCTCAAATATATATTGGATAGAGGAGTTGTAATAAATTGAAAGTAACATAGATAACTACTGGAATGTTATCATGAGAAATTAGTTGCAGCTTGCCATAGCTTTCAACTTCGTATATAGCTTGACTGACTGGATGTTTATTAGTGTCTGCTGAGAAAACGAAATTGCCTTTGATTCCAGATGGAAAGAAAGGCTGACCTAGTTTTTTCAATTATTTTTACTTGATATACTTCACCATCTTCTCAAATTTCAAAGAGATCTTCTAATACTTTTCACTGATATGCAGTCTGGTTGCTGTAAGCCGTCAGATGAATGTGGTTTTACATATGTCAAGCCCACCGAATGGACCAAGACCGCTAACAGTACTACTGCGAACCCTGATTGTGATCTATGGGGTAATGAGCTGAAGACTCTGTGCTTCAACTGCCAGTCATGCAAGGCTGGATTGCTAGACAATCTTAAAAACGATTGGAAGAAGGTTGCGATCGTCAACATTATATTCCTTGTCTTCCTCATTATTGTTTACTCTGTCGGTTGCTGTGCATTCAGGAACAACAGGAGGGACAATTCTTATTGGAAAAACTAGAGTGGATTTAGATATTATTAGGCTTGTAGATTTATTAGGGAGCTTTCTCTTATTTGCTGGATTCTATGAGAGTAACCCTTATAGTGGTTTTTTTTTTTTTTTTTTTTTTTTTTTTTTTTTTTTTTTGTAAAGTTTTTATTATGGATTCTCTGCTTAATCATATTCCTTTATTACTTCGCTGTAATAGAGTTTTTGTTTTTGATCAATCTCGTAATTTTACATTACAGTAAATGGAAATTGTCTCCAAAGCTAGGATGCTAAAATTACTTGTGTGAGGCTGCTATAAGTTTTCTATTTCATTGTTACTAATATTATCATCATCTTGCGGTATTAGTAAAGATGGCAAAGGATTTACTTCTCTAGAAAGTGATTTTCAAATAGGTGCTTCTCTAGAAAGTCATTTTGGAAGAAAGCATTTCTAAACCCGTAATTTAATACATAATTCAAATTCTCCTTAAATATTGTGGATAAGGAAATTAATTTCTGTGGAAAGGCAATAGGCCAACTCAAATTATCTAGTGGTGGGTGGAGAAGATGCATCATATATTTTGCCTTAGCCCCACTTTTCTCATCCCACTTCAAAAACATATTTAGAAAGTGAAGCACAACCATTAATGGTTTTCGTCCTTTTGTTTGGCATTATATTAGAATGTGGGCTCAAATGGTAGAAAACTAGGGAAAATGGGGTCTTTGATAGCGGATTTTAAAGAGAACTTTCCTTGTGCTGATACAGATGGTTGCTATGAAATGGTAGAAAATGCAGTGATGGGAAAGAGATTCGACCCCATTTAATCATCTTAGGCCGGTGGATGCACCAATAACTTCTTGTTCCACCTACCAAGCGTCTAAAGAGCAATTCAATCCTATTTTCATTGTTTTTTATCATCTGCTTGTCCTTAAAGGCTTTTATTGATGCTTGCTTTTCACATAACATTTTTTTGGATTTCATGTTGGTTCAAAATATTTTGTACTTATTGCTACATTGACCATAAATGGGTGTGAAATGTGAATTTTCACTTGGTCATGGATTTTTTGTTTTTTCGTTTTTTTTTTTTTTTTTTTAATTGTATTTTTGTATTTTGGTGGTTTGAGGGTCCCACTTCTTAATCCGAAGTTCCATATGGTGACGATTTGGGTCTGGTTAAAAGTTAACCCCAATTTCGCTTTCTTCTTCTTGTTTTACTTGACGTGATAAAAGATCCGAAAAACATGTTATCTAACAAGCAAGGAGCGTATATGGCTGACAGGTGCTATTGAACATTTTGCCCTTGCCACGTCCTAAAAGATTCTATTATGACTCGGTCTAAACCCCTTAATTCTGGGCTTTTCCTAAAATATCGAAACTACCGGTGCTAAATAGAAATAGGTTTTATATTATTTCCAATAAAGAAAATTTGCAATTTTTAGAACAGTATATGCTCGTGTCAAAATTTTCTTAGTTTAAGTCTTAAGAATATAAAATTGTTTAGATATGGCAACTTGTCATGTTAAATCGTGTATGTGTCGTATTCATATGAAATTTAGTTAATCCAAATACAATTCATTAAATTTTCGTATGAAAATAAATAAACATGAATCCATTTGATAAATTATCATATAATTCGTCACTCGATTCGTTAAACCATTAAAAATGAATGTAAATTTTAAATTTTAAATTTAACTTAGTTTTCATATAATAAAATAATTTTTTTAAAAAAAACTTACAAAAATTTTTGTTTGTTTTTAAATTTTTTAAAAATTAAACTAAAAAAAAAACAAATTAATACATGCTTAAGAATAAATTAAATAATTTTAATATTATAAAATTTATTTGTTTACAAAAATATCTATTTTTAATGGATCTTATTGGATGATATTTCATAGTTATTTATGTATTCTTAATTTAGAATAATTAATTTTAATCTTAATATATTTAACAATCTTTCAAATGGAAGAATAACTATTTTGAACTTTTCAAATAAATGTTCTTTTTTTTTTTTAAATTACAAATTACCCCCTGTTATCCCATAACTCAAACTTATATTCTTATAGAATCCATGCTCTTATAGCATAAATAGATGTACCACTAGAGCTATCCTCTTTACCAGGAATAAATGTTCCTTGAAAGAAGAAAAATAAATATTTCTTTTTATAAAACTTAAAATTTATCAAATATGATAATGGTGAATTATAGAATAAATATCCTATCACTATATTAGTTTGCATACTAAACGTGGCTTTAATGTGGGTTTTGGATTGCTTTTAAACTTCACTTTTGTCTAGGATAAGTTTTCATTAAATGTAGTTTTTTTGGTAAGCCTATAAATTTTAGCTTTTTTTAATAATTTCCCCATTTCAAAGTTAAAATACAAGATAATTTCTCGAATTCTCCTTCTAAAATAATTAGAATTTTAAAATTAAAAAAACTATTATATCCTTCAACTAATAATAATTTTTTTACCCATTTATATATAATTATAATAATATATATACAATTGAAACAATTAAGCAGGTTTTTTTTACCTCAAATTTTAATTCTGTAACTTTTAGTAATTTTGAAATAATAGTTTACCAAATACTAATAAAATTATTAGAAAAATGAATTATTGCTTCACTAGAGCTTTTGTTAATTCTTTCCTAATTTATAACAATCCCAAACTAAGCCTTAATGCACGAAAATTGTCATTTTTACTTTGCCAAAACCAAAAACCAAAAGGTTTATCTGAAAATGTAATAAGAAATTCTTGTCACGTTAAACTCTCTATTTAGTTGGTTTTGATCCTATTCACTTCTTCATTATTGTGCAAGTAATTGGGAACAAATTTCCACTTATTATTCATCAATCTGCAAGAGTTGTTTGATTTGATTGATGAGCCAAAAGTCGTTCTTCCAAATCAATTTTACCATTTGTTTTGTCTGAAGATTCATCAACCAAGACATGTATATTTTTTATCTCTTCTTGACATGGCAGCGTTGGATTTGTGTCACGTTTGCTATCTTCGAGGTCTTTTGCTTTACCCCATAGCACAACATATAAACCAACTATCACAGCAAAAGCTCCTACTAAGCTGAATGATAAGGAAACAAAAGGGATATATTTCAGAATTTAATTTTAATGCATGTAAAGCCAGTTAGAAAACAGCAGGGGATATAATAACCAAAGAAAAAATTGAGTCAGAAACTGGTCAAAATTTTGTGAAACACAAAAATGTTTTAGTGTCAATTACCTTTCAACATATAAATTCTCATGTAGAAAACAAGCAGCTATAATGGTTGTAATGACAGTGCAAAGAGGGTTGAACATTGCACAGAAGAGCGGACCTCTTTTCGATATGCACCATGCTTGAACATAAAATGTCACCGCGGTAGCGAGTCCCTAGTTATAGATAGAGAATTTAATGATTTTTTCTATTCAACATTAATCTTTTATATTAAGGTTTCATGCAACTTAATTATACCAATTGATGTACTTTTTATAAGGCGTTTAGCTAAAGAATAACAGAGAGATTAAAAAGGGGGTCTAATTTTGCTTACTGCATAGATACAACTCCCAATTTCAAGGACTGAATTCAGTTGCCATGCTTCAAAGTCATGGTCTATGAACACTGCAAATATTGCTGATTGAAAGGATGACAGAAAACATATCCAAATCGATGAGTAAAAGTGGTCAGGACAGCTTTCTGAAATTTCTACCTGAGATCGAAATAGGAATTTTATTAAATATTTGATTTGGGAAAAAACTAAGATACATAAATTAATCCTATTTGAACAAAATAAAATATGGAAATAAATTAAGTACCTGCATAATAATCCAAAAGGACCAGAAACAGCTGCTACCAAAAAGAAACAGACAACCCAGCTGCAAATTCTCACCTCCATTGCCAAACAGAGAATCTGATGGTAGAAACTGTGTATTTAATAACTTTGGTCCTTTAAGTAGTGCCATGGAAACGGCTCCACCAACACATAACACTGTCCCTATTATCTTGGCAATACTACTGAAGCTTCTTGGATTAACTTTCTCCATTCTAATCATGTAAAATACCAGCAAGTATGTAAAAACTTGTACAAAAGGATTTACAAAATCAAAGAAAAAAAAGAGAATCTTTTTAGCTCTATCAACCAAATTTTCTTAAACTATATGACACTATCTTTGATTGAGACCAAGAGAATCTTCCTGAATTTTCATGCAAATTGGAAAAAAAAAAAAAAAAGAAAAAGAAAAAGAAAAGCCCCCATTAAACTTTAACTGAGATTCAAGGCATTTTACCCTGCTGTGGCTGCCATTACAAATGTGATTGCAGGCATCAGATTAGTCATTGCAGTGGCTATTGTTGAAGAGGATAAGAATAAGCCTTCAAAATAGGCATTTTGGTTGCCTGTTACTCTGCATATATATATATATATATATATATGTGGAAAATCACGAACATAACATACACATCAGAAACTCTTACCCCCTAAAATGGAAGATTGTAAAAATTCATACACAGAGAAATTTACCCAATAAGAGAGCTCACAAATATCAGATAAAAGCTCCTCAATCCAAATGGTCTTCTACGTGGATCTCTCCTGCGTCAGAAAAAGCAGAAGTAACGAACTACATATATATATGTATGTAAGAGAGAGTGAGACATTTAGTAGATAATGAGAGTAGCATACCATCTAGAGTAACAAGCTACTGGAGTCATGGTAATGGTGCCTAGAGCTTGCCTGTAGACCACGAAAACCCTGGGGCTCATTCCTTGTAAAAGAGCAGCTCTAGTGAAAAGAGCAAGCCCTGCATAGATGCATTGCAACCCAATCATAGCCATTGCAGGCTTGTACCCATCCCACCTGCTCATCTTCACCTGCAAATGCAATTATCTAAAAAAAATAATAAAAAAAAAGGCTTTAGACCAATACTGGCTATATATAAAGAGCACCACACAATACACTAAAGAGTATTGCCCACAATGTAAGGGCAACTCTGTCCACCTTTTCTTATGAGTCAAAATAATTACATATATAAAATGCAGAATATATATATATATATGTATCACTATTTTTCAGCTGTATTAAATGGAAATTAAAATAATGGTGGCTAGAGAAGGAAACAAGTTTATTAGAACTAAGACACACACACACACACACACACACACACATATATATATATATAGGATCTGAACTTTGATGGTTTTCAATCTTCAGTAGTATGGTCTTAAGCTGTATATCTATATACATATATATATATATATATATATAAAGAATTTAAACGTACACTATAGTTTTGATGATAAACGTACACTATAGTTTTGATGATATCTCTAGAAGAGAAAAAAAACTTGCGGATATATACAGAGAGACCGAAAAAGCAACCTTGCTAGCCTTCTTTCAAAGGAATGGATAAATTTATTTAATTTGTTGGCGCATATATGATTTGATTTGTCAAGATTAGTATTGACTGAACCAATCAGAGTCCATTCATACATGCATGGGCTGCCCATGGTTCAAAACCTGTTGGCTGTCAAAATTTTGCACCAACCTTCCACGTCACAAGACCAATATATATATATATATACATATTTATATAAAAGAAGATGGGGTTTTATAACCTTGTGAGGAAACCAAAGAGTTGAGCAGTGGAAGTGATGGGACTTCAAGTTGGAGTTATTCTTAAAGATAACATATGTATATATAATATGATTGTCTGAATAATGCATCCTCGTCTTTGTCTTTGTTAATTTGATTTGATTTGTTTGCTTGTTATTTTCTAGCTATTTTGGTGTTTCGGTATTTTTTTGCATGTGGAGGGACTTGACACAAAATGTGGCATTACATGGTGTCTTCATGAGGCTAGCTTTGCTTGGTTTGTTTATGAAGAATTGGCGGATAATATTGCTTAGAGTTATCTCAAATTCTCAATCAGTACAGACCTCTACGGCTCTAATTTATAACCATTTTCTGGTGTAACTGATAAGCACACTCGAAGCTTCCTTGGAAAATTCCATTTTCTCAAAAATAATAAAATAAATAAATAAATAAATAAACTTTTTTAGTTGCCCAATTTCACTTGAACATCCAGAGCTACTGTTTTATCAATCAGTTTCAATCTTAGCTACCTTTGTTTAACAGAATAATCAGAGCTTCTCCTTTTTTTTTTTTTTTTCCTTTATTGATATAAATAATCAGGGCTTCTAATTAATTAAAATCTTGCTATTTTCTTTAGGATCGACCCAACAAAAAAAAAAAAAAAAAACAAAGAAAAGAAAAGATAGAATATCATTCATAAATCATAATGGAAAATTTTGCGCATTAAATTCTGTACTTGAAATTAATAAACAAATTATCAGATTCTCATCAATCTTGACTCTTAATTAAACAAAAAGTTGGTCCCTAAATATCAGTTTTTTGCACCATATTAAATTTTTTTTTTTTTCTCTGATCTGAAGATGGTGGCGAATCGTGCAGGTGGACCTCTTTAAAATTTCTGTTTTCCCGTGCAAAGTAATAGACTATCTTCTACATTAGAGCCCATCTTGTCCTTTTTTTTTTTTTTTTTTTGACATAAGACCAGTCATGAAAATATCAATATCGACAAAAATGTTAAGGATTTGATTTTATAAAAATATCGATAGAAATATTAATAAATTTATGAAAACTATAAATATTTAATTTAGAATAAAATTTTTTACATATAAGATAATTAATATAGTCAAATAATTAGGCCTGACAATATATCGTGTTAAATTATATTTGTGTCATGTCATGTTCGTATAGAATTAAGTTAACTCAAACATGATCTGTTAAACTTTCGTGTGAAAATTGATAAATATGAACCCATTCAATACATTTTTTTTTAACCTGTCATCCAACCCATTAACCCATTAATGACAAATACAAATTTGAAAATTTAAATTTTACTTAGTTTTGAAATAATAAAATAATATTTGCAAAAAAAATTATAAAAATTCTTGTTTGTTTTTAGACTTTTTAAAAATTAATTAAACTAAAAAGAACAAATTTATATATATTTAAAAATAAATTAAGTAATTTTAATATTAAAAAACTTGTGTAATTATCAAAATACCTCTTTTTAATGGATCTAATGGGTTTATCGTATTTCATCCGTTGAAACCCATTAATTTATTAGGTCTTATTGAATGACACTGATATAGATTCGATACGATATCGTCAATCCAAATCCGTAAATTATTGTGTCGTGTGAGATTTTATCAAGCCTAAAAACAATGTAAAAATACAATAATTAGAATACAATGATAATGAAATAGTCTATAAATATTAAAAATTATTTTAAGTAAAGAAAATATACTATTTGTTAACACCAAAATATAGAAAATTTAACAAATAATATTAAAATATATGAAATTCTCAAATATTATTCATAATACATCATCATACACTTTATTAATATTGAATATATCGACGGATATATTTTACCCCCTATTATCAGTATCGAATATGAAAAAATATGGAAATATTGACGGAAATGTGAAAAATATCATGGATATTTGCATCCGTGCATCAGACAAAGGATGCTTGATGTGATAAAAAAGGTTCCTCCAAATCAATTTTATGACTCGTCTTCTTCAAAATATCCTCCTCATCAACTTCGTTTTGCAGCTTCGGATGATCAGTTTCTTTTTTGGTTTCCACGGCACCCTCGGCTTTGCCCCATAGCAAAATATATAAGCCAATGATTACTCCAATAGCACCTACCAAGCTGTTAAAAAAATAAAATAAAATAAAAATTGAAGTATTTTAAATTAGATCTAACAAAAAATTTGAAATAGTGGACTCCAATCTAATACGGTCTAAGTATCCCAAACAGAAGAGTGAAAAGTAAGAGTCTATTAATTTCTAATTACCCTCCAGCATAAATCTTCTCATGGAGAAAAATAGCAGCCAAAATGGTCACCATAACTGTCGATAGGGGATTGAACATTGCAGCAAAAAGTGGACCCCTTCTAGATATGCACCAAGCTTGAACAAAGAAGGAAATCCCAGATCCTACTATTCCCTGCTCACACCAAATTAATTTCCAATGTCATTATTAATATTAACAATTTCAATTTTTGTCCCTATATTATTTATGTGAATCAATTAAGAATGAACAATAATTACATACCACAAAAAAACAGTAAGCAAGTTGAAAACTAGAATGCATAATCCATGCTTCAGGATCTTGCTCTAAGAATAGTGTAACTGTTGCTGATTGAATTGTTCCCAAGAAACACATCCAAGCTGATAAAGACAGATGGTCAGGATAGCTTGTTGAAATAGGAACCTGTTTGAAAAATTTGGAAATAAATATATATGTTAGATTATTTAATTAAGATCCCGAAGATGGATTTTTAACAGTCTGAATTGAGTAAGGGCTAATTAAATAAAAAATACCTGCAAAATTAGCCAAATCGACCGGCAACATGCGCTTGCAAAGAGAAATGCACAACCCAGCAACAAGTTCTCACCTTCTGACAATGAACCAAAAAGGGATTTTCCAGGTAGGTGCTCTGTGTTCAGTAGCTTTGGACCTCTAAGCAATGCCATGGAAACAGCTCCACATACGCATAGCACTGTCCCATGAATCTTGGCAATACTTCTCAACTTTCGGATGTCTACCTCCTCCAATCTAAAATGATAGCAGCAAAAGTCAATTAGTCTTGTTAAAAAATAAAGTGGCAAAATATAGTAATTTAACCTGGCTACTTATGAACTAGTTGATCACTAGCTAGAAAAATAAGATACATTATCCCAAGTATAGCATGTTTGTCAATGTCATCTGAGTTATCACTTTATAGAGACAGAACATAATGAGGACTTGAATTATTTAAAGAGATAACATTTCGATATATATATATATATATATATGTATACATATTTAGAGGATCTCACAATCTTTTCCTCTTGGGGCCCAGCGTCCTCGCTGGCACACCGATCCGAGTACTGGCTCTGATACCATCTATAATAGTCTAGTCTGAGTTATCACTTTATAAAGACAGAACATAATGAGGACTTGAATTATTTAAAGAGATAACATTTCGATATATATATATATATATACATATTTAGAGGATCTCACAATCCTTTCCTCTTGGGGTCCAGCGTCCTCGCTGGCACACCGATCCGGGTACTGACTCTGATACCATCTGTAACAGCCTAGTCCAGTGGCTTTGATACCATCTGTAACAGCCTAATCCAGTGGCTTTGATACCATCTGTAACAGCCTAGTCCACTGGTTCTGATACCATCTGTAACAGCCTAGTCTAGTGGCTCTGATACCATCTGTAACAGCCTAGTTCTGTGGCTCTGATACCATCTGTAACAGTCCAGTCCAGACCACCCGCATGCAGATATTGTCCTCTTTGGGACTGAGGAATCCTCTTACAATCCAGCCCTCAAGGTTTTAAAAAATCTCTGCAAGGAAAAGGTATCTACACGCTTATAAGCTATGCTTCGTTCCCGTTTCCAACCGATGTGGAATCTCACATAGAAAACGAAATATATATGTATATATACCCAATAAGTGCTGACAAAAATATCAAGGAAAAGCTCCTTAATCCCAATGAACAACCACTGGATTTTCTTCTGTTACAAGGAAAAAAAAAAAAAATCCATGAAGGGCAGGGTAAGGAGCTTAAATTAAAGAGAAAGAAATAAGAACCTATTGAAGAATATTACCTTGAGAAGTAAGCAACAGGAGCAATGACCAAAGTGGCTATGGCCTGCCTGTAGACCACAAACACTCTGGCATTCATTCCTTCTAGTAAAGCAGCTCTAGTGGAAAGAGCAACACCTGCATATGCAAATTGTAACCCAGACATAGCCATTGCTGGCTTGTAATCACCAATCCCACCCATAACTTCTTCTTTTTTCAACAATTAAAAATGAAAGATCCTTTTGACCCTCCCTAATAAGAAAGAATTGCACACGAAAATCTTATAAATATACTCAGAAAAATACTAATACACCTATTGTTGTGTCACTTTATGTTTATCGCTGATCAGTGAGAGAGACTGAGACAAAGCATAGTCTGGAATTTTTCTGCACAACTATATCACTTAAATAGGGAATATTAATTGTGTCTCTGACAACTATGTTCCTAGAAGGAGCCAAGCATAATTGGAGCGGTTGTTTTGTTTGAGAATTTTTTCTTTCTTTTTTTCATGGAATTGTGTAATTTGTTTTTTTATTTTCACAAAAACAATCTCCTAAAAACTGGCACTATTTATATTTTTCTTATAAACATTAATATTAAAATCTATATTTGGGATTGTTTTTGTAGGAAATGTATCTTTCATAGAGAAGCTTCTCCTGGCAGGAAGCATTAATTAATTAATACGTGTTTCTGCTAATAATATTTTCACATTTTTAGGCAAATATTATACTGTAGAAGAAAATGTTTTTGTGTTAATTAAGATCAACCATATCTTAATAACTTAATATTCACCATATATATATATATATATATATATATACATATAGAGATATTGTAATAACTTAACTCCCGAACATATATTTTTTTTTTACTGATATATCTTGCATCATTCGGCTTTACTTGATTAGTTCTTAAAAAAAGGTTGAATTTAATTGATTAGCCTTTCCTATTGGACAGTCTAAGGGCATCGTCCACCGTTTTCCATATAGACTATGAGTTTGAACGATTTCATTCGTGAATATTTAAAAAGAAAGAAGAAGATAATAATAATAATAATAAAATAGATTAGCCTGATACTAATAAGATATTCACAATCAACAGCTGTAATTTCAAGGGCACGCAATTGAATGATTAATATGTTACGTTAAAATTTAGCTTCATACGTGAAATCTGGGAACAATGTACATATCACAATTGTATGTATTAGCATTTTCTTTTTTTCCCCAAGCAAAATATTTGTCTGTTTCCACTATATTATAAAACCGTACCAAAATGAAAGTATACCAAAAGGAATTAATTTGTCAAGTTGTTCAAGGTGGCACCGTTTCATACGCATGATCAATCTGAATTTTTGTTTTGTCTTCTCCATATTGTTTTGAAACGGCACATTTTGGCATCTACAGCAGTTTCATTTGCATATTATTTGAGGGTTAATGTGTAGAGTCCTAAATAATTTTGTTAACCTATAATTTATGTGTTAAGTAATATTGGTATGTTTTAATTTTTTCTAAATTTGGTGTGGTGACTCAGAAACACCTCACCAAATGAAATGTGATTAGTATATGACTTTCTGACGGAATACTTATATTCACCATGATAATTTGAAATTTGATGGTCATAAAATGATTCCACCATGATAATTTATTTATTAAATAGCAAGTTTGTATATTAGGTTAGGTTCAGTTGTAATGTAGTGACGCACAGTTTTCATCATGCAATGTATGGAATGTGATTGAACTTTGACTAATAAACATGGAAAGCTGTCGTTATAGCAATATATAAACCTGTATATATCCATTTCAAGGTAAAAGGTTTTTTTATGGTGCATGGATGGTAGAGTAATTTATCAAATTCTCACATAAATTCAATGGAATCGAACTTGATCCCAAAAAAAAAAAAAAAAAAAGATTTTATGCCATGCATGCTTTGATAATTCTTACATATTTTTGGATAAGGGTTAAGTTTTTAGTAATAAAATTGGTAATTAAATAATACAAAATTTAAACAAGAAATTGTTCTTCTTTTTTTTTTTTTTTTGGGTGTTGAAAGAAATAAATTGTTTTCTTTAATTGTCTAATTAATTTTATCCCAAAATAGAAAGGTCGAATTGAAACATATATTGTCTAGATATATATTATACTATAAACTATTTATGTGATTTTTTTGTTTTTATAAAAAGATATCCATGTAATTGTTATGTTGCTTTGGAAAAATTCTGATATTGGACTTAATGACTTAACAGAAATATGGCCCTAATTATTCTTTATTGTCTTATTATTATTATTATTATTATTATTATGTGGGAGCCACTTTTTAGTTCCTACTACACTTTATATACATTAACTGCCAGTTCTTTTAAGGACAAATACCAATAGAAAGGTTGATTGAGTATATTAATTTGACATAATTTTATGGTAATAAAATAATTAATGATTAAATTGAAATTTAATTTAAAGTTTTTGGGGTATTTTTGAAATTGACTTTGTATTGTTTTATTTATTTATTTTTTGCTATTTTACATTGGTTAATTATTTGAAAACGTGAAAAATAAAAAAGGAAAATTCTTCTTCAAAAAAGTATTCTTGATTTTTTTTTTCTTTTTTGTTTCTAAAAGAAAACTCTCTCTCTCTTGTAGTTATAAGTGAATTTGAATTTAAAATTTTTGAGGATTTTTAATTATTAAAATTATTCGTGTTCAAAACTTACATATGAAAAAAAAATATAAACATTGCTATTAAGCTATTTTGGACAAATTCTTCAAGGTTTGGATCCAAATTTTGAGATAATTTAGTAAATAAAAACTTGATCCTATAAGATTATAAAATCTAATAAGTAAACATATATATATAATAAAAGTAAATTTTTAATTACCAATATTATCATGTGGCGGCACCCAAACTAAGATTGCTACTATTACTACTATTATATTTAGTGATAGACCTAGAAAAAACAAAATTTAGGGGGCAGTATTATAAAAACTAGGATTGCTACTATTACTACTAGTATTTTTAGTCATAGACCTAGAAAAAAGGTTTTGGGGTGCAGTATTATCAAATAGCATAAAGCATTTTCAATTTTTGTTTTCGAGTGATACAAACATATAATAAAACGAAACATTGTTTATTACACCATAATTAATGTAATTAGAATTTTCAGTAAACAAAGTATGTTAAAACTATTTTTAGGAAACATATAATTTAAATGCTTTGGCAATTATAATAAATTGAATAAATTTTAATAAAAAAATTAAACATACTCCTTGAAGCAAAAGGAGAAATTTTTTTATAAGGAATTAATAAACCAAAGTAATTTGAAACTTAGAAAAAATATTAAAAACATAAATAAATATAAAGCATGCATGTTTTTTTAGTTACGAATATTGTATCAGTTACCTCTAATAGTATTTAAATACAAATTGTAAGTATTATAACTAAATTAGGCTAAAAAAGCATTATATTATGAAACATTAAAAGATAAATTTTATGATTATATCAAACAATTAATATTGAAACAAAAGAGATAAAAAATAAAAAAAAAAGTAGATAATAAAAACCAAATATTTTAAAGTTCATTATAATGAAGTTGAGGACTTAAGTACCATTACCCTGAAAGTTGATAATATTAAAGTGCATATTATAGAAGTTAGAGAATTTAAATTATACAAATTTGAAAGTTGAAAGTACCAAAGTGTAATTAAAAGAGATCACGTGCAATGCACATGTGGATTATCTATTAATTAGACCAATTCACATAAAATTTGAAACTTTAAAATTCAAATTATCCAATTTTAAAATTTAGAGTTCCAATTGCACTAATTTTAAAATATTAAAATGCAATTAACTTTATTTAAATATATATATATATATATATATATATATTAGTCGCCTGCCTTATAAAGAAAGCTACAAGGGTAGGTAAGGGATTAGGCTTACGGTTAGGCAGGAAAAACACATTACTTCAAGAATTGCTTACCTCTTTATGAATTAGTTGTGCTCCGCTCGGGCTTCTCTAGCTATAACCAAAGCCCTTTCCGGCAAATCTTTAACTCCTCGAATACAATGGGATTTCGCACCTGGCAAATCTTTGGGGGAGCATATAGGGAATGTTAAAAGAAGAATAGGATACGTTAGTAAAATGATAAAGAAAATTTTATAATAAGAAGAAAGAAAAAATTGAGAGGGTGCCCCCAACCCTGTGCGGATTCGTCCTTGGCTATTCTTAAGTAATTCCACATTTACTCTTAATAGTTAATTAATTAATTACTACTATTATCAATTGGAACAAATTTAATGTCTTATGTAATTAAAAAAAAATGCACTCATAGTTGTATTAATGAGAGTACACTATAGTTGTATTAATAAGAATACACCTCAATTTTTGAGTTGGCTAAAAAATTTCTCCTCCTCCATTGTAATAGAAAAAAAAAATAATTTGAAAAATATAAAATAAAAATCATACTTAGTTTTGAAAAGTAATTTGAAAAATATAAAATAAAAATCATACTTAGTTTTGAATCTATTTGAGATAGATAGGGATGGGCCTCAGGATTTAGGTTTTTGGTCCTTTTGAGGAAGTATGGGCCGAATCTAATTGAGATAGACAGGGATGGGCTTTAGGATTCAAGTTTTTGGTCCTTTTGATGAAGTATGGGCCGAGCATTTGTTCGAAAAACCTTGTAGCCTATTCTGTTTTCCCAAAAAAGCAAAAAAAAAAAAGAAAAATTTGGCTCAATACCCATCAAAATAAGTGGGTAATGAAATTTAGCCTCTCCTTCCAGATTTTTTTAATTTACCCTCTAGTTCCAATTTTGCCCCCAATAAAAATAAAAAATTACTTTGTTCTTTCTTTTCCTTTTCTTTCAAGAAAGCCAATAGTCCATTGAAAAAAACCTTCCACAACTCTACTTTCCTTTGATCCTCTTTCCCCGAAAAACCCATAATCTCATTGAAAAAAACACCTCCTACTCTACCTCTGCTTTATTTTCATCCATGACCCACACTCCCATCAACAAAAGAGCCATGACGGTGACCACCCCGAGCCCCACCATGATGAATCGATTGACGATGGCGAAACTAAGTGAAATGAAAGGGTAGTCATAGGAAAAGTAGAGGAAGAGCCAGGCAACGAAAACAACCAGGACATCAATCCAATGGTGGGGCTGGACATTGGTTCACAGATCCTCAATAGCTCAGACCAGGAATTACAAAAACCAGAGGAAAATTCAACATGAAATGTGGACGGTGGGATAGAAGTAAGAGAAGAAAAATGGTATAGTTGGAATAATGAAAAAGAGATGGGTAGATTAAAAAAAAAAAAATTCAAAATGGGAGGGGTACTTTTTATTAACGCCTTCAAAACAGGATATTGGGCCTAGGAATGTCAACAGGGCGGGACGGGGTCAGTTTTTAAAATCCCATCCCCATCCCCGCAGGAAATTTTCTATCCCATCCCCGCGGTTTTCCCCGTTTATTTAGCTGCGGGATAGGGACGAGGATTCCCCTTATTGGGGACGGGGCGGGACGGTTTTTTCCCGTTTCTTATAATTGATATATTCTTTTTTTGAAATATTTATATAAAAGAATTTTCTTGTAAATAAAATATAAATAAAATGACTAAAATTCAATAAAATTACAATAAAATGCATCAAGATCTAAAATAAAATTATAGTAAAATGCATCATGGTCTAAAATAAAAATACAATAAAATACATCAAAGTCCAAATTTACAATTATAATAAAATACATTCTTAAAAAAATACAATGCAACATATAAACATGAAGTTTATAAAAATACAAACAAAAAATAAAATTTTACTTTTTATTTCCTTAAATCTCCATGGAAGAATATTCCGTAAGAATTGATTGCTACAAAATTAAACAAAAATATTAATATCAATAATTTTTTTAACAATTAAATGTACACATTTTTTGTAATAAATAAATTCAATTTACCTCGTCATCAATTTCAATGTCACTCATAGTAGAAGAACAAGCTCCAACATGTGATGAAGAAGATGAAGCTAAAAAAAATGAAACAAATTAGTTAACAATAAATACAAAAAATATTTAAGATGCAAAGATATAAAATTTAATTTTTCATACCATTAACTTCAGCCCATAACCAATCTTGTGCACACATCAAAGCTTTCAAAGTTTTAGGATGAAGTCTACTTCGATGTGGACTCACAAATCTTCCACCGGTACTGAATGCAGACTCGGATGCAATAGTAGATACTGGAATAGCTAAAATATCTCTTGCAATATTGATAAGTGAGTTTTAGCTCACTTATTTAGTTTTATATAGCTTAATTATTTGTGGAAAACTCAAGCATTTATGGTTATTTTGATATGTTTTTGTGTACTTGTATAGGTGAGCTCTAAAGTGAAATTAAGAGTAATTTCATGGTTTTTGAAGCTTTGGAGATCATTTTGGAGAAGAGGAAGGCTCACCATACCTCAACCAAGTCAAAGATGCCACCCATTGTTCAAGATTCTCAAAACTTTGACTTTCCATGTCTTGATTTCTAATTTTGATTTTATTGACTTTGGTTAAATTGTAGCTTTAATGAGAGCATGTGCAAAGCATGTGCCTTTAGTGTCATGTGCCTTTAGTGTAGAGATTTGCATGTGCAAATCATGTGACTTCATTTAAATGGGGCATGTGAAAGTCATATGCATATTTAGGGCCCTTTGATCTTGATCTAAAGGTTGGGTTTAAGGCTAGGATTTTAAAGATGATTGAAAGAGGTTTTATTGGAGGAGGCTTGGTAGGAAAGGAGGGAGCCACCATTGTAGATAGCTTGGAGAAGAACTAGAGAGAAAGAGCAAAATCTAGAGAGAGAAAGCTTGGGCTTGGAAGAAGATTGAAGATTGAAGAGATTCTATTACAAGATTCCTCCTCCTTCGAGTTTTCTCTATCTTTTATTACTCTCTAAATTGTATTTCTATATAGATATATATTGTGTTTGACATGGGTTTAATGATGAATATACAATTTATTTTGGATTTGGTTGATATTTTGTACATGGATTGCTAGATTTACTATCTAGGATGTTGATGGAACTCTTATTTGGATTGTGATTGAATGGTGGGTTGATAATTATTGTGCAATTCTATTATTTTCTTGTGTATTTCTTGAATTCAATGTTATAATATGCCTAATTAGAGTGGAAACCAATTGGGTATTGGATAAATCTATAAATTTTTCCTTGGGAAAGGGTTATTTATTAGATTTGTCACTAGGATTACACAACCCATCTTTTAATTAGAGTTGGAAAACTTAATTAGGAAGTGGATAACCAAGAAAAGGGGAATTAATGCATGGCTTTTTAGGTTAATTTAGGAAGGGATTCTTGAATTTCCACTAATTATCCATAGATTCTAATTTTCCTAGGGATAGGAAGTTGGATGCAATTAGAAACCTTTTGGTTAGAATTAATGATAGAAATTCAATAGTAATCACCCAAAGTAAGTTCAATTATGGGAAGAATAAGAGGGAAATCAATATCCTAGATCTTTAGATCATAATATTTGCCATTTCCATTACTTGTGTGTGTTATTTCTCTTGATTTCTTGTCCCACTATTTTAGTTTAATCATAATATTAGTTTTAATTTTTGTTGACACTAGTTTTAAGTTAAATTGCCTAAATAAAAAGAATTAATCAATAATTTTGATACGTAGCAAAGTTTTGAATATCAATCCTCGAGAAAACGATACTCACTCATCACTTTATTATTTGTGCGACCCGTATACTTGCGGAATTAGCGCATCATATATTATGCAAAGTAGGATACTTCATTGCATTTACTTTTCACCATGCTAGTATATCAAAGTCATGAGATCTATGCAAAATCGGCTCCTCCAAGTAATGGTCAATTTCAGATTTAACATGATCAACATTAGTGGTACTTGAAACAAATAAATCAAACTTTGCCAAACGATCTTTTTTTTCCAGATGGAAGCACATTGGGTTAGGAAGATGAAACATTTGCACTCAAAGTGCTCTTTGATTGATATTTTTTCACCAAATCATAGCAAATATGACGTACAATAGATATCTTATGCACACCTTCATCCCCATAAATCAAAGGAAAATAATATTCTATCACTTTCATTTTATACCTTGGATCTAAAAGAGTTGCCATAGCCATTATTCCATGTGTTTCACTCCAATATTTTTCAAATTTAAATATCATACCCGAGGCCATCAATCTAATTTCCTCATAAGAAGATGTTAGCCAATCACAAATTGACATCCTAATCTTACAAATATGTGGAAAAAAAAAAGATTAGCTGTAGGATACTTTGTTCCTAAAAATATTTTAGTAACTTCATAAAACAATTCTAGCCTTTCATAAATCTCTTTGGCTAAATCCCGATCTTGATCACTAGGCAAACATTTATATAGTGACTCTCGTTGCTTCAAACGGGGAGAAACAGTCTTATATTTCAAAGCAGTAGCAAGCATAAAATATGTAGAATTCCATCTAGTTTTACAATCAAGTACCAACTTCTTATCATAAGAAATTTTCAATTGACGAACACATTCTAAGAATTTTTCCTCTCTTTTTTGTGCTGTTGTCCAAAAATGAACACTTTCATGAATTTTTTCAATACTTCCACAAATTATTTCAAAACCATCTTTCACAATCAAATTCAATATATGTGCACCACACTGCATATGAAAAAAATTGACCATTTAACAAAAGTGAAGAATTAGGAAGCTTATCCAAAAGAAGATTGACCAAAGCATCATTAGTACTACAATTGTCTAAGGTCAAAGTGGAAAGCTTACCATCTATATTCCAATCCAATATGCAATCCATAAAAACATTACAAAGAACCTCGGAAGTATGTGGACAAGGCACATATACAAACCTACAAAAAATAATAATAGATAGTTATAATAAACTAAACTAATTTGCCTTTTATATATAAAATAATCTAATAAACATGAAATTTAATATATAAAATTTTAAAGTACCTTATAATTCGACTTTGAAATGTCCAATTATCATCAATGAAATGTGCCATAATAGCCATGAAGCCTCTATTTTGGTTGGATGTCCACATATCCGTAGTAATTGCAACTCTACCATAATTCTTCTCTAACAATTCCATTGTTTTGGATTTTTTGTAATCATATAATTTAAAGATATCACTCTAATTGTGTTATGAGAAACCACTTTAAACAACGGTTGAACCGTATTCATAAACCTCTTAAATCCATAATGCTCAACTATTGAAAGAGGATACTCATGCAAAACTATCATGTTGGCAAGCTCCTTTCTAGAACTCTCTTGATCAAAAGTGTATGTGCCAACTTTAACTTTCCCACCGGCATCTTTAGTAGGATTCAATATTGATTGCCTAATATCCTTTTGTGTTCGAAGAGGACACCTTTTAAAATGATCATGTAAATGTTTTGTTCCATTTTTACTCTCTCCTCCTAGTTTCTTACTACAATAATTACATACAGCCTTATCCACCCCATCTATCTTTTTCTTTTTAAAATGATTCCACACAACCGAACTCAATTTTCTTTTTCCAATTACTTGATTATTATCCGTATCACATACCTCTATTAGAGTTTACTCTTCTTGACTAGGTGTTTCTTGAGTAGTATTAATTGGAGTCGAACTGTTGCTAGCAGATGTTGATGATGCTTGATCCTTGTCATGTGGATTGCTTTCAATTGAAGGTGTATTGACATTTGCTGTCGAACCACTAGCTTCGGCCATAATTTACCTTAAAAAAACAAAAAAAAGCATAATGAGTAAATAGTCGAAACCACCTAAACAGCAGTGACAAAAATAACATTCCAGATAATAAAAATTCCATACAGAATTGTGATGAAGTTATTAGTTCTTTTAATATTAAAGTTTTATAACTTTCCACAGCCCCTAGTTCTTTTAATATTGATCTGGTATTCCATTCTGTATCAATCACCTCTTTAAACAACTGAAATTCACAAAACATATATAAGCCCCTAATTTCCAGCTAGATGAAGGAAAATAAGAATTTATTGATGCTGGTAAGCTAACTGGTAAGGTGTATGACATTAAAAATAGAACCAGTAATGGGTGATCATATAAAGAAATAGATGCTGTAGAAAACTAGAAATCACTCGGCCAGTGATTTCTAACCTCCTTCTTCTTCTTCTTCTTTTTCTCAGGAAACCCTAACTCCTAACCTCCTCCTTCTTCTTCTTCTTCTTCTTCTCTCTGTGTCAATTTCACATGGTGGTGGCTGAGGAATTGGACTCCAAGACCACGACCACGACGATGATGATTGACGAGATTTATGAGTTCTCTGCTCCTCATTTTTTCAACTTCGTCAAAGGTGAGACTAACGAGGAATGCTGTAAGGCCGAAGTCTGGTTCAATTCCAATCATACTTATGCTCCTTCTCGTGAGTTCGATCCCACTCTTCTCTATTTCTTTTTCCTTTTTTTTTCCCCTAAATTTCCTCAAATTTTCTTAATGGATTTTCATTTGTCTCTGTTGATTTTTATTATGATGTTGTCTAGGATTTGTCTAATTGTTGGTTGTTGGTTTGGTTCGGTTGCTATACTTTGAGTTTTAGGGCATTTCTTGAATTTCTCGATGAATTAGTTTTTTCTTTTTTTTTTCCCAGGAGTTAAATCATTCTCGAAAAAAGAACAACAAAAAAGAGAGAATTTACTTTCTAAATTTATTTGCATTTTCTAAATTCTTAGGGTTTGTCTATAGTTTTTCTTTAAGATCTCTTTGTTAATTTGTTTCTCTCCGAGTTCTGTTGGAGTTTAGGCTTTGTTTCAATTTCAGCAAAATCAGAAATCCTTCAGAATTTTCTCTTCACAAATTGTTAATTATTCAATTCTTTGTTACTTGAATTTGTAATAATTGTGGCAAATTTTTGAACTTAGGTCTCTAGAATTTTGTTGTGCATGTATATATATATATATATATATGTTTGGCAAGGCAAACCATTCCTATTTATCTAAACCCCATCTCAAATAACTCTATAAGACACAAAAATGGGCAGCTCACAGCTAATCAAATTTTGCCACAAGCAAATTGGTTCTATTAGATAGAGTCCTAAATGGTAAGATGAACCATCCAAAAGCAAGAACAAGAACGAGTAGAAGCAAAATCAAGGCATGACTCCCACTTCCAGAACAGAACAAAAATTTATAGAGCAAAAATAAGAACCAAGAAAGCAAAGAAAGCAAACCTCACTTGGCTTGAAGTTTGAATGAATGACTAAGCCACGAGAAACAAAGCGCAAGCAGCAAGCTTGTGATGCAGAGAAACGTTGCCGATACATGCGACAAGTAAGCTTGGCGGCAGCTTGGTGGCACGGGCAGCAGCTTGGTTAATGGACTGGTGCGGCTATGCGGCAGTAGCTCTTTGTCTTTGTGAGGTGAAGGTAACGGCAAGCAGGAAGCCAAGAAGGGATAGGGAGTCGAATAAGCCAATAAGGGCTGAGCTGGGCTGTTTTTTTGTTAGGGTTTAAAATCATATAAATAAATAATATATATATATATATATATATATATATATATATATATATATTGGGCCGAGGTTTGTATTCCCTGGGCTCGGCCCGGCCCCGATTCCGATTTTAAATAATAGGCCTGCAACCCCGATTTATCGGGGAAAAACCACCCCATTAGGGGCGGTGCATCGCAGGTTACGGTTTGTGCGGGTCAAATTGCCATTTCTAATTGGGCCATATTCCCCCTAAAAAAAGCCTAGATAAACCAAGTTGGGGCTAGCCTGTGTAGTAGAGCGCTTGCTTGGGCAAAGGGAATAAGCAAAAAGGTAGTTATAGAATATGAATGCAGAGAGGTTGATAGAGGCAATTAGATTGCAAACTAATTTTTTAAAAATTACTGTTGATATATTTGATTATTAATTTTAAATTAAGTTTAATGTTTAGTTTTTATATAAAAAAAAATTTAAAATATTAAATCTGATAACAATAAATTAAAAGTTAAATTTCATAGTTATTTGTGTATTCTTAATTTAGAATAATCAATTTTAATTTGAATATATTTAATAATCTTTCAAATGAAAGAATAATTATTTTTAACTTTTCGAATAAATATTCCTTTTAATGAGGGAAATAAATATTTTTATGGAATAAATATTGATAAAATTTAAAATTTATCAAATATGATAGTAGTGAATTATAGAATAAATACTATATTACTACATTAATTTTGCATACTAAACATGACTTTAATGTGCGTTTTGGATTGCTTTTAAACTTCGCTTTTGTTTTAGGATAAGTTTTCATTAATGGCCGGTGTGGTAAATGGGAAAGTATTAAAGAAAATCGATTCCCAAAAACTAGTTTTTTGGAATTCAATTTTTCGAAAATGAGTTTTTTTGTGATTTTTTTTATAGTGTTTGGTTAGTTATAGAAAAAAAATAAAATTTACAAATAATTAAATAAGTTTGTGCATTAAAATTAAATGATAAAAGTATATTTTAAAAAAAACTTAAAATTAATTTTCCAGGGAATTTAGAATAACACATTTTTTAAAGGATTCAATTTTCATCCCAATTTTCCATATTGTGAGATTTATTTTTCACTTGGCCCACAAATTCTTTCTTTTAAAAATTATTCAAACAATAGAAAATTTTACTTTTCTAGTGAATTTTAGATTTTCACTAACTTTATCATTACCCAAACGCTCTATAAATGTAGTTTTTTTTGTAAGCCTATAAATTTTAGCTTTTTTAATAATTTACCCATTTCAAAAGTTAAAATACAAGATAATTTATCAAATTCTCCTTCTAAAATAATTAGAATTTTAAAATTAAAAAAACTATTTTATCCTTCAACTAATAATAATTTTTTTACCCATTTATATATATAATTATAATAATATATATAATTGAAACAATTAAGCAGGTTTTTACCAAAAGCTCAAATTTTAATTTTGTAACTTTTAGTAATTTTGAAATAATAGTTTATCCAACACTAATAAAGTTACTAGAAAAATAATTATTGCTTCAATAGAGCTTTTGTTAATTCTTTTCTAATCCATAACAATCCCAAACTGAGCCTTAATGCACGGAAATTGTCATTTTACTTTGGCAAAACCAAAAACCAAAAGGTTCATCTGGAAATCTAATACGAAATTCTTGTCAGGTTAAACTCTCTATTTAGTTGGTTTTGGTCCTATTCACTTCTTCATTATTGTGAAAGTAATTGGGAACAAATTTCCACTTATTATTCATCAATCTGCAAGAGGAGTTTGATTTGAGTGATGAGGCAAAAGTGGTTCTTCCAAATCAATTTTACCATTTGTTTTGTCTGAAGATTCATCAACCAAGACAACTATAGTTTTTCTCTGTTCTTGACATGGCAGCTTTGGATTTGTGTCACGTTTGCTATCTTCAAGGTCTTTTGCTTTACCCCATAGCACAATATATAAGCCAACTATCACAGCAAAAGCTCCTACTAAGCTGAATGATAAGGAAACAAAAAGGATATATTTCAGAATTTAATTTTAATGCATGTAAAGCCAGTTAGAAAACAGCAGGGGATATAATAACCAAAGAAAAAATTGAGTCAGAAACTGGTCAAAATTTTGTGAAACACAAAAATGCTTTAGTGCCAATTACCTTCCAACATATAAATTCTCATGTAGAAAACAAGCAGCTATAATGGTTGTAATAACAGTGCAAAGAGGGTTGAACATTGCAGAGAAGAGCGGACCTCTTTTCGATATGCACCATGCTTGAACATAAAATGTCACCGCGGTGGCAAGTCCCTAGTTATAGATAGAGAATTGAACGATTTTTTCTATTCAACATTAATCTTTTGTATTAAGGTTTCATGCAACTTAATTATAGCAATTGATGTACTTTTTATAAGGCGTTTAGCTAAAGAATAACAGATAGATCAAAAAGAGATCTAGTTTTGCTTACTGCATAGAAACAACTCCCGATTTCAAGGACTGAATTCAGTTGCCATGCTTCCAAGTCATTGTCCATGAACAATGCAAATATTGCTGATTGAAAGGATGACAGAAAACACATCCAAATCGATGAGTAAAAGTGGTCAGGACAGCTTTCTGAAATTGCTACCTGAGATCGAAATGGGAATTTTATTAAATATTTGATATGGGGGAAAAAAAAAAAAAAAAAAAAAAAACAAATAACTTAATCCTATTTGTACAAAATAAAATATGGAAATAAATTAAGTACCTGCATAATAATCCAAAAGGACCAGAAACAGCTGCTACCAAAAAGAAACAGACAACCCAGCTGCAAATTCTCACCTCCATTGCCAAACAGAGAAATTGATGGTAGAAACTGTGTATTTAATAGCTTTGGTCCTTTAAGTAATGCCATGGAAACGGCTCCACCAACACATAACACTGTCCCTATTATCTTGGCAATACTACTGAAGCTTCTTGGAATGACTTTCTCCATTCTAATCATGTATAATACCAGCAAATATATAAAAACTTCTACAAAAGAATATACAAAATCAAAGAAGAAAAAGAGAATCTTTTTAGCTCTTATCAACCAAATTTTCTTAAACTATATGACACTATCTTTGATTGAGACCAAGAGAATCTTCCTGTATTTTCATGCAAATTGAAACAAAAAAAGCCCCCATTAAACTTTAACTAATATTCAAGGCATTTTACCCTGCTGTGGCTGCCATTACAAATGTGATTGCAGGAATCAGATTAGTCATTGCAGTGGCTATTGTTGAAGAGGATAAGAATAAGCCTTCAAAATAGGCATTTTGGTTGCCTGTTACTCTGCATATATATATATATATATATATATATGGAAAATCACAAACATAACATACACATCAGAAACTCTTACATCCTAAAATGGAAGATTGTAAAAACTCATACACAGAGAAATTTACCCAATAAGAGAGCTCACAAATATCAGATAAAAGCTCCTCAATCCAAATGGTGTTCTACACGGATCTCTCCTGCGTCAGAAAAAGCAGAAGTAACTATATATATATATATATATATATGTAAGAGAGAGTGAGACAGATAGTAGATAAAGAGAGTAGCATACCATCTAGAGTAACAAACTATGGGAGCCATGGTAATGGTGGCTATAGCTTGCCTGTAGAACACGAAAACCCTGGGGCTCATTCCTTGTAAAAGAGCAGCTCTTGTGAAAAGTGCAAGCCCTGCATAGATGCATTGCAACCCAATCATAGCCATTGCAGGCTTGTAACCATCCCACCTGCTCATATTCACCTGCAAATGCAATTATTTAAAAAAAAAAAAAAAAAAAAAAAAAAAAAAAAAAGGCTTTAGATAAATACTGGCTATATATAAAGAGCACCACACAATACACTAAAGAGAATTACCCACAATGTAAGAGCAATTCTGATTTTATATCTCACTCTATCTACCTTTTCTTATGAGTCAAAATAACTGGATATATAAAATGCAGAATATATAGATATCACTATATTTTAGTATCAACATGGAAATTAAAAAAATGGTGGGCTAGAGAAGGAAACAAGTTTATAAGAAATAAGACATATATATATGTAGGATCTGAATATTGATGGTTTTCAATCTTCAGTAGTATGGTCTTAAGCTGTATATCTATACACACACACACACACACACACATATATATATATATATATAGAATTTACACATACACTATAGTTTTGATGATATCTCTAGAAGAGAAGAAAACTTGTGGATATATAGAGAGAGATAGAAAAAGCAACAAAGCTAGCCTTTTTTGAAAGGATTGGATAAATTTATTTAATTTGGTGGCGCATATATGATATGACATATAAAGATTAGTATTGAATGAACCAATCGGAGTCCATCCATGCATGCATTGGCCGCCCATGGTTCAGAACCTGTTGGCTGTCAGAAATTTGCACCAATCTTCCACGTCACAAGACCAATATATATATGCATATTTATATGAAAGAAGATGGGGTTTTATAACGTTGTGAGGAAACCAACAAAGAGTTGGGCAGTGGAAGTGATTGGACTTCAAGTTGGAGTTATTCTTAAAGATAACATATGTATATATATATATATATATATATATGATTGTCTGAATAATGCATCCTCTTCTTTGTCTTTGATAATTTTATTTGATTTGTTTGCTTTGTTGTTTTCTAGCTATTTTGTTGTTTCGGCATTTTTTTTTCATGTGGAGGGATTTGACACAAAATTTGGCATTACATGGGTGTCCCCATGAGGCTAGCTTTGCTTGGTTTTTTTATGGAGAATTGGGGGATAATATTGCTTAGAGTTATCTCAAATTTTCAGCAAGTACAAACCTCTACGGCTCTAATTTATAACCATTTTCTGGTATAACTGATAAGCACACACGAAGCTTCCTCGGAAAATTCCATTTTCTCAGAAAAATGAAATAAAATAAATAAATAAATAAACAAACTTTTTTAGATGTCCAATTTCACTTGAACGTCCAGAGCTACTGTTTTATCAATCAGTTTCAATTTTAGCTAAGCTTTGTTTAACAGAATAATCAGAGCTTCTCCTTTTTTTCCTTTTTTTTTTAGTGATTAATTAAAATCTTGCTATTTCCTTAGGCTGTACCCCCCCAAAAAAATAAAATAAAATAAAATAAAAAATAGAATATCATTCATAAATCATAATGGAAAATTTTTGTGCATTAAATTCTGTACTTGAAATTAATAAACAAATCATCATATTCTCATTAATCTTGACTCTCTTACTCAAACAAAAAGTGGGTCCCTAAATATCAGTTTTTTGCACCATATTAAACTAAATTTATATCTGCTTTGAAGATGGTGGCTAATCGTGCAAGTGGACCTCTTTAAAATTTCAATTTTCACGTGCAAGTGGACCTAAATGTCAGTTTTTTGCACTATTGTTGTAGATGACAGCCCATATTGTCCTTTTTCCGCACATCCCACTCTCATCAGACAGAGGATGTTTGATGTGATAAAAGAGGTTCCTCCAAATCAATTTTATGATTCGTCTTCTCCAAAATGTCCTCCTCATCAGCTTCATTTTGCAGCTTCCGATGATCAGTTTCTTTTTTAGTTTCCACGGCATCCTCGGCTTTGCCCCATAGCAAAATATATAAGCCAATGATTACTCCAATAGCACCTACCAAGCTGTTAAAAAAAAAAAAAAAATGAACTATTTTAAATTAGATCCAACAAAAAATTTGAAATAGTTGAGTCCAATTCAATACGGTCTAAGTATCCCAAACAGAAGAATGAAAAGTAAGAGTCTATTAATTTCTAATTACCCTCCTGCATAAATCTTCTCATGGAGAAAAATAGCAGCCAAAATGGTCACCATAACTGTGCATAGGGGATTGAACATTGCAGCAAAAAGTGGACCCCTTCTAGATATGCACCAAGCTTGAACAAAGAAGGAAATCCCAGATCCTACTATTCCCTGCTCACACCAAATTAATTTCCAATGTCATTATTAATATTAACAATTTCAATTTTTGTCCCTATGTTATTTAGGTGAATCAATTAAGAGTGAAGAAGAATTACACACCACAAAAAAACAGCAAGCAAGTTGAAAACTAGAATGCATAATCCATGCTTCAGGATCTTGCTCTAAGAATAATGCAACTGTTGCTGATTGAATTGTTCCAAAGAAACACATCCAAGCTGATAAAGACAGATGGTCAGGATAGCTTGTTGAAGTAGGAACCTGTTTGGAAAATTTGGAAATAAATATATATGTTGGATTATTTCATAAGATCCCGAAGATGGATTTTTAAGAGTCTGAATTAAGGGGTAATTAAATATAAAATACCTGCAAAATTAGCCAAATGGACCAGCAACATGCGCTTGCAAAGAGAAATACACAACCCAGCAACAAGTTCTCACCATCTGACGATGAACCAAAAAGGGATTTTCCAGGTAGGTGCTCTGTGTTCAGTAGCTTTGGACCTCTAAGCAATGCCATGGAAACAGCTCCACATACGCATAGCACTGTCCCAAGAATCTTGGCAATACTTCTCAACTTTCGGATGTCTACCTTCTCCAATCTAATCAGATAGCAGCAAAAGTCAATTAGTCTTGTTAAAAAATAAAGTGGCAAAATATAGTAATTTAACCTGGCTGCTTATGAACTAGTTAATCACTTGGTAAAAAAATAAGATACATTATTCCTAGTATAAGCCTTCGAGTACATTTTCATAATATTTTCAAAAAGCATTGAATTTTTCAAAATTTGTAAATCTTCACTTAGAACATGTTTGTCGATGTCATCTGAGTTATCACTTTAGAGACAGAACAAAATGAGGATTTGAATTATTTAAAAAGATAACATTTTGGTATATATATATATGCACATTTAGATAGGTATTTATGTATAAGCCGTAGGGACAAAAGTCAAAAAACAAAACTGGAATTTGTAGAGATAACATCTATCTCTAATCTGAAACTGTTCAGCTGGGGACTAAACAAAATAGAAATATTTAGGTCTAATTTAGAATTTGTTCATTATTAAATTTTACCCCAAAATGGATGCCATTATGAATGTGACTGCTGGGACAAGATTTCCCATTGCGCTGGCCATTGATGATGAGGCCAAGTATAGACCTTCAAAATAAATATTCTGACCGATTGTTACTCTACAACAGATTAATTTCAGAAACATAAAAATTAAAAAATTAAAAAAATTGAAGTTAGCAAATATATAATTACAATAAAGCCAGAAAATGAAATTATATATATATATATATATACCCAATAAGTGCTGACAAAAATATCAAGGAAAAGCTCCTTAATCCCAATGAACAACCACTGGATTTTCTTCTGTTTCAAGGGAAAAAAACAAAAAATCCATGAAGGGCAGGGTAAGAGAGATTGAATTACAGAGAAATAAATACGAACCTGTTGAAGTATATTACCTTGAGAAGTAAGCAACAGGAGCAATGACCAAAGTGGCTATGGCCTGCCTGTAGACCACAAACACTCTGGCATTCATTCCTTCTAGTAGAGCAGCTCTAGTGGAAAGAGCAACACCTGCATATGCAAATTGTAACCCAAACATAGCCATTGCTGGCTTGTAATCACCAAACCCACCCATAATCTTTTTTTTTCAACAATCAAAAGTGAAAGATCCTTTTGATCTTCCCTAATAAGAAAGAATTGCACACAAAAAACTGATAAATATACTCAAAAAAATAGTAATACACCTATTGTTGTGTCACTTTATGTTTATCGCTGATGGGTGAGAGAGACTGAGACAAAGCATAGTCTGAAATTTGTCTGCACAACTATATCACTTAAATAGGAAATATTAGTTGTGTCTCTGACAACTATGTTCCTAGAAGGATCCAAGCATAATTGGAGCGGTGGTTTTGTTTGAGAATATTTTCTTTCTTTTTTTCACGGAATTGTGTAATTTTTTTTATTTTTTTTTTCACATGAACAATCTTATAAAAACTGGCACTATTTATATTTTTCTTGTAAACATTAATATTAAAATCTGTATTTGAGATTGTTTTTGTAGGAAATGTATCTTTCATAAAGAAGCTTCTCCTGGCAGGAAGCATTAATTAATTAATTAATACGCTGCTAATAATATTTTCACATTTTTAGGCAAATATTATACTGTAGAAGAAAACGTTTTTGTGTTTATTAAGATCAACCATATCGTAATAACTTAATATTCACCCAAATATATATATATAGATAGATATTGGAATAAATTAACTCCCAAACATATATGTTTTTTAACTGATACATCTTGCATTATTCAGCTTTACTTGATCAGTTCTTAAAAAAAGCTTGAATTTAATTGATTAGCCTTTCCTATGGGACAGCCTAGGGGCACAGTCCACCGTTTCCCATAGAGAGTTTGAACGATTTCATTCGTGAATATTTAAAAAGAAAGAAGAAGATAATAATAATAATAATAATAATAAAATAGATTAGCCTGATACTAATATGATATTCACAACCAACAGCTGTAATTTCAAGGCACTCAATTGAATGATTAATATGTTATGTTAAAACTTAGCTTCATACGTGAAATCTGGGAATAATGTACAGTCACAATTGTACTTATTAGCATTTCTTTTTCCAAGCAAAATATTTGTCTGCTTCCATTATATTATAAAATTGTACCAAATGAAAGTATACAAAAAGGAGTTAATTTGTCAAGTTGTTCAAGTTGGCCCCGTTTCATACGCATGGTCAATTTGGAGCATTTGCTATCCTGAGTTTTTTTTCAGCCTTCTCCATATTGTTTTGAAACGGCACATTTAGGCATTTACGGCAATTTCATTTGCATATTATATATACATATGTATATATATATATATATATCTTAAACGAAATTAAGAAAAATAAATTAATAAATAATGATCTTCTTAGGATAGAGTTTGAATTGGGATCATTGGCGAAGAATCACAAATATCAATGATTATAATTTCAAAGAAGCCATATGGGCTGACTAATGCTGTCTCCCTCTCAACATGTATTGCCATGGTATGCTTTTGTCTCGTTAAACTTTTCTGTGCCTTTATTATTATAATTAGCACAGTCATTTAGCAAGTTTAGGTTTTATCTGTGTTTAGATCTGGCATGTTATTAGATCATGATATGATTGCTTCTTTCCCTGCCCCAGAAAAGAAATTTATTTTTTTAATTAATATATATACATATATAGTCAAGTAAAATTGATTATCTGGGTAAGGTATTCACATGTACATTAAAAAAAAAATAGTATTTAAATAGTGAATATGAGACACACTAGTAAAAAATCATCAGTAAAATTTATATACCAAATGATAGTTTAAATAATTAGTACCAGATCTTCATTTTAATATAAAAAATAATAAAATAAAATATCTCCAATAAAAATTTATGACATACATTGATGATTGTCACTCATAATGACAAATAACAAAACTCAATATATATATATATGTGTATATGTGTGTGTGTATGTAACAAAGTGTTGTATAAGGATTTTCATTTCATTTATTTTTCTCTTTTTTAGGTTTTTATTTTTTGTTTGTTTGTCACTTATAGGGTTACAATTTGTCTTTTTAGCCTTGCTTTTTGAGAGTTAATGTGTGGAGTCCTAAATAATTTTGTTAACATATAATTTATGTGTTAATTAATATTAATATGTTTCAATTTTTTTTTCTAAATTTGGTGTGGTGACTCAGTTGCACATCACCAAACGAAATGTGATTAGTATACTATGACTTTCTGATGGAAATACTTATATTCACATTATATATTTGAAATTTGATGGTCATAAAATGATTCCCCATGATAATTTATTTATTAAGTAGCAAGTTTGTATATTAGGTTAGGTTCAGTTGTATATGTAGTGACTCACAGTTTCCATCATACAATGTATGGAATGTGATTGAACTTTGACTAATAAACATGGAAAGCTGTCGTTATAGCAATATATATATATATATATATATATATACTTGCATACATCCATTTCAAGGTAAAAGGTTTTTTTATGGTGCATGGAAGATAGACTAATTTATCAACTTCTCACATAAATTCAATGGAATTGAACTTGATAAAAAAAGAAAAATGATTTTATGCCATGCATGCATTAATAATTCTTACATATTTTTGCATAAGGGCTAAGTTTTTAATCATAAACTTGGTAATTAAATAATACAAAATTTGAACAAGATTGTTCTTTTTTTTTTTTTTTTTTTTGTTGGTGTTGAAAGAAGTAAGTTGTTCTCTTTAATTTTCTATTAATTTTAATCCCAAAATATAGAGGTCGAATTGAAACATAGATTGTCTAGATATATATTATATACTATAAACTATTGTCTAGATATATATTAGACTACTATAAAAATTTATGTAATTTAAAAAAAAAAAAAAAAAAGATATCCATGTAATTGTTATGTTGCTTTGGAAAAATTCTCATATGGGACTTAATGACTTAACAGAAATATGGCCCTAATTATTCTTTATTTTTTTTATTTATTATTATTATATGGGAACCACTTTTTAGTTCCTACTATTATATACGTAAACTGCCAGGTTCTTTTAAGGAAAAATACCAATAGAAAGGTTGATTGAGTAGATTAATTTGACATATTTTATGGTACACATCGCTCGAAATAAAATAATTAATGATTAAATTGAAATCTAATTTAATGTTTTTGGGGTATTTTTGAAATTGACTTTGTATTGTTTTATTTATTTATTGTTTTCTATTTTACTTTGTTTAATTATTTCAAAACATGAAAAAGAAAAAAGGAAAATTCTTCTTCAAAAAAGTAATCTTGAATTTTTATTTATTTATTTATTTTTATTTTTTTGAAGAAAACTCTCTTTCTTGTAGTTATAAGTAAATTATAATTTAAAATTTTTGAGGATTTTTAATTATTAAAATTATTCGAATCTAAATCCTCACAACGAAAAAGTATAAACATTGCTATTAAGCTATTTTGGACAAATTCTTCAAGGTTTGGATCCAAAATTTTGAGCTAATAAAAGTAAATAAAAACTTTATCCTGTAAGATTGTAAAATCTAATAAGTAAACATATATATGTATATATATATATATATAATAAAAGTAAATTACTAATTACCGCTATTATCAGGTGGCGGCACCCCAACTAAGATCGCTATTATTGCTACTATTATTCTTAGTAATAGACCTAGAAAAAAAATTTAGGAGACACCATTATAAAATTGCATAAAGCATTTTCAATTTTTGTTTTTGAGTGATACAAACATATAATAAAATGAAACATTGTTTATTATGTCATAATTAAACTAATTAGAATTTTCACTAAACAAAGTATGTTAGTATGTTAAAACTATTTTTAGGAAACATATAATTTAAATGCTCCGGCAATCATAATAAATTGAATAAATTTCAATAAAAAAAATTAAACATACTCCTTGAAGCAAAAAGGAGAAAAAAAATTAGAAGGAATTAATTAACCAAAGTAATTTGAAACTTAGAAAAAAAATTAAAAACATAAATAAATATAATAATAAGCATGCATTTTTTTTTTTAGTTACACATAATTGTATTAGTTAATCTAATTGTATTTGAATAGAAATTTTAAGTATTATATTACTAAACTAGGCTAAAAAAAGCATTATAGTATGAAACATTAAAAGATAAATGCTATGATTATATCAAACAATTAATATTTGAAAAAAAAAAAGAGAGATAAAAAAAAGTAGAGTATAAAAACAAAATATTTTAAAATTTATGTTAATGAGTTGAAGACTTAAATCATACAAATCTGAAAGTTGATGATATCAAAATGTATGTTAATAAAATTAAGAATTTATATTGTATAAATCTGAAAATTAAAAGTATCAAAATACAATTAAAAGAGATTAAATGCAACGCACATAAATAATTTATTAATTAAATAAATTCATATGAAATTTTAAATCTCAAAGTGCATAATTTTAAAATTCAAAACCCAAATAGTAATAATTTTAAAAATTTAAAATGTTAACGTGCAATTAATCTCTTATACATGTATGTATATATATATATATATATATATATATTATTTTTTTTTTTTTGGGCGAAGAAATGAGGGGGCATATAGGGAAATTTAAAATAGGAATAGGATACAATAGTAAGACAAATTTTGAAAAAAAAAAAAAAAAGTAAAAATTGAGAGGGTGCCCCCAACCCTATGTGGATCCGACTTTGACTATTCTTAATTGCCACATTTATTCTCAAGTAATAATTAATTAATTAATTACTAGTATTACCAACTGGAACAAATTTAATGTAATTAAAAAAAATATTTACTCATAGTTATATTACTGAGAGTACACAATGGTTGTATTACTAAGAGTACACCTCAATTTTTGAGTTGGGTAAAAAATTGATCTTCCTCCATTGTAATAAAAAAAATAAATAAATAAAAAAAGAAGTAATTTGAAAAATATAAAATAAAAACCAAATTTAGTTTTGAGTCTAATTGAGATAGACAGGGATGGGCTTTGGGATTCAGGTTTTGGGCCTTTGAAGGAAATATGGGCTGAACATTTGTTAAGAAAACCTTGTGGCCCATTCTGTTTCCCCAAAAAAGCAAAAGAAAAATAAAAGCCTGGATGAACCGGGTCGGGTCGGGCCAGTGTAGAAGAACGTTTGCTTGGGCAAAGGGAAAAAGCAAAAAGGGAGTTAATATGATACAAATGCAGAGAGGTGAGAGAGGCAATTGGATCGCAAACTATTTGTCTATTTTTCTGGCTCACTTCTGAAAACTCTCTCCGATACCAATTCGAATCGCAATCCCCATGGAAAAAATGACTGTAAGTTGTAAATTCAATCGCCGATTTGGTCTATTTCGTTTAGCCCTTTGTGATTTCTAATTTTATCTTCTTCTTCTTGTTGTGCTTTGTATGTGTTCGCAGTTGCAGGACTCAAACCAGCCCAATAACAGTCCGTTGTTGAACTCTGAAGCTGACTCTCAAAGAACCCTGTACCCTTTCAATCCCTCCCTTTTTCTGGATTTTATATATATATATATATATATATATATATATATATAATGCATATGAAGATGTGTATGTATGTGTAGGTCTAGGGTTTTGGGGGATTTAATATATCTTTTGGGTTTTATTTTTTGTCTTTTATTTTATTTATTTATTTATTTTTGTTGGTTTCAGATACCCATATGTGACTGGAACGTCTGTAATTGCCCTCAAATACAAAGATGGGATTTTAATGGCTGCTGATATGGGAGGTTAGCTAAAAATTAATCCTTTCGTTTGTAATTTTTTTTTTTTTTTCCTTTTTGGCTCATTTGGTTTGGATTGATGTTGTTCTGCTATGAATGATAATTGTTGCCAATGTTGACGATGATTAATGATGTGGGCTTAAGCATTTCTTTGTTAATGAAGAGAATTTCGGCTGCCTTTTTTAATATTGTTTTTACAACTATTGGAATCTTTTCCGAACTATGTGCTTTTATCAGGTTGAGCAGAATGCAATTGTCCATATTCTTTTTTTTTTTTTTTTTTTTTTTTTTTGGTGGTTGGAATTATGGGAATTTTAGTAACACTGTTTGATTTTACTGACAACAATGTTGATGTAGTACAGGGTTGGAAACCTTGTTTCAATTTACTAATTCTTAGTTGTTTGAAGATTTCTAGTAAAATGAAGGATATATGTTTTGTACTCTTCTTCCCAACCACTAGCTCTCTGGGCTGCAGGTTTGTTTAGTAGTAAAAATTATAATCGCAAATTCTATAAGTGTTCTTGGGGAAAAACTTATATCCTGTCAAATTTTTTACTATCCATGGGCAAAAAGACTTTAATTTGCAATTTGTTATGTTAAATAACTGTCATGATTCTATTTCATTTTTACAAGTGACGTGCTTACTTTATCAAAATAACTGGGTTTTATCATATTTTGGTTTTTCTTCTTCCTGTTTCCTCTTTGCTTACCGTTTTAATTATTTTTGTGTCCTTGATGCATCCTTTTTCTTCAGTAATGCTTCTAACCTAACTCCTTTCTGACTTCTTTTGAAATTGGAGTGTCATAACCATTTAAAATAAAACTTTGGCATCAACATGTCTGTTCATGTTTTTGAGACTGAGCTGTCTGCATTTAGATAACAATAGCTAACTCTCCTTACTTTGTCCACATCATGTGAACTATAAATTTATTGGCAGGTTCATATGGGTCTACCCTGCGATACAAGTGTGTGGAACGAATCAAGCCTATTGGAAAGCATTCTCTTCTGGGTGCAAGTGGAGAATTAAGTGACTTTCAGGAGCTATTGCGTTATCTTGATGAGCTCATGTAAGCAGTGGTTGTTTTAGATAATACAGTTACGAATTAGCTACAATCTTTATGAGTTTTCCTCCTTATCACTTGGATTTCTCTTTCTTTATTCTTTTGGACATGGGAGTCTGTTGTGGTTGAGTAAATTTTATTGGCTTTGATGATTTTAGCCTGTACGACAACATGTGGGATGATGGAAACTCTTTAGGGCCTAAAGAGGTACACAACTATTTGACTAGAGTGATGTACAATAGGCGTAACAAGTTCAATCCTCTGTGGAACTCACTTGTCCTTGGTGGAGTGAAAAATGGTCATAAGTACCTTGGGATGGTAAGCCTGAATTGATGGTTTTCTTCATACACAGCATAATGTGCACTATCTATATTGTGTATTTTATTTTGTCAAAAGCCAACATGACTCACGTTTTATCATAATTTTTAAATAATATAGGTCAGCATGATTGGTGTAAATTTCGAGGATAATCATGTGGCTACTGGATTTGGGAACCACCTAGCAAGGCCAATTCTCCGTGATGAGTGGCATGAAAACTTGAGTTTTGAAGATGGTGTAAAGCTACTAGAGAAATGTATGCGTGTGCTCCTATACCGGGATCGGTCTGCTGTCAACAAGCTTCAGGTTTGTTTTTGTACACATTTTCTGAATTAAGTTTCTAAATTTTTTATGGATAGCATATACTGTTTTATACTTATTTTTATTGCATATAGCGCATGAACTGTTTGTGATGGAGGTCAAAGTGTTCTAAAAGAAGTGTTTTCCCATTTTTTATTTTATTTTATTTTATTTTTAATTGCAAAAGTTTATATTTGGTTAGCTTTTTTCTCGGTTGGGGAAAATTTTTGTCTTTTGTGACCAAGTCACTTAGTTTCATTTGCTTGTTGTAGTGTTCTATTCAGTATGTAGCATTAGATTTCGTACTATTTACAGAGATGACCAAAGGGGGAGGGGATATCAACTGTCACTTTTGAGTGAATGGATGACGGGAGACTACTAGTGGACTTTGGTTTTGGGCAGATGATTGATAGGGAGTGCAAGCAAATGACATGAAACAATTACGGTGGTGAGATGAAGCGGTGGGTAGGGACTGGGTTTATTAGCTTCTGACTCTTTTGTGGTGTCCTGTGCCTCAGTTCCAGGATTGGAAATAGTCCTGTAACAGTTGATTCCCTACCCTGGGTAACATAATACAGTGAATATTTTGTGGTATAAAATGCAGGATTGGGTTATCCTTGTTTGATGTCCCAAAAATGATGTTGGGTTTAGAATTGGAGAGCTGTTTTTCATCCATCATCAAGTAAAGATGACATTTTGTTTTGATTCGATGTAGTTGTTGTATCATATGAGGACCTAACCGATGCGTATAAGATATAACCATGCTTCATAATGTTTACTGAAAATTTTCCTTGAATTGTTTTTGAAGTCTTTTTATTAATACTGTCTATATTTGGCTGTTTGGCTGTTGCAGATAGCCAAAATCACTGAAGAAGGTTTTACAATTTCTCAGCCTTACTCACTGAAGACTTTCTGGGGATTCTCTGCTTTTCAGAATCCAACTGTGGGTGCTGAAGGTTCATGGTAGCTTGGTAGCTACACAGCCTTTTTAATGCATATCATGAGAAGCTTTTGTAATAACTATGTTATGTTTTAAGATCTTATGATAATCTTGACCTTTTTTTTTTTTTTCAAAAAATAATATTTAATTTTAACTTTGGAAATACAAGCTCTATTAAATTGGACATTTATGTTAGGATTTTTGTTCTGCAAGGTTTCCTACTTGGTTTGATTTGTCACTGTTGTTATATTAATGTGACTATTATTAGTCTCATTGTCTAGACTACTTGTTGAATGATTTACAAAATATTTATATTCTCACATATGATTATAGTATGCAATATTACGTAATATAAATGTGCCTAATTTTTGTTTGACCCTATGAAATCTGTTGTGTGTAACCCTTCTCTTGGTCCATCTGTTGATCATGAACCAGCCCTTTTTCATAAGCATCTGGATAAGGATCTACCTTGTCAACCGCCATCATGGTCATGTTCTCTCTGGTTTCTCATTCGTTTTTTTTTTTTTTTTTTTTTTTTTTTTTTTTTTTTTTTTTTTTTTTTTTGTTGTTCCTCTCCTCGCCCTCTTTTTTTCTCCTCTTATGTTAAGCATTTCTTAGTTATACCTTATTTAACAGTTACCCTTGAACAGGCCACACAGGGGTTGAGTTGGAATTGTACTACTGCATTTGTATGTTCATGCAAGTCATGAAATGGATACCAGGTTCGATTGTATGTCTAATCTAAGGGTCAGAAACATATGATGGTTGGTGGTTGGTGGTTGGTGATTATAAGCTAATACAGGTGCCTAAGCCAACGTGACTATTGCCATTTTTCTTCTCGTCTCCACCTTAACAAAACCATGTTTGCAGCTAGGAAATAAAACTAACCATCTTATCTAAAACTTGTTCATTTGGCTTGTTTATAGAGAAGAAACTTTTTCTATTATCACAACCCAAAACTCTCTCTGGGGGTGTACACTGGTAAAAAAATCTGGTCCCCTATTGCTGATGGAAACCCCAAGCGCACGTTTCACATATTTATGGAAAAAGACATTGTCATACGCATGTGCTGTTTGCTTGCTTCATGTGGTCGAGGATTTAGACTTAAAAAAGCTACTTTTGAATTTGGCTGGCATCAAATTTGAGGAAGGTGCAGTTTGGGTATTATTTGACGTGCTCTCTTTAGGCTCTAATGAAAAGGTTGTTCCGTGGATCTTTCTACCTTACAAAGTCTATCACTTTAGGGATATTTCGATAGAAAAAAAATAAATAAAAAAGACAACAAATTGAGGTTTTAGCTACACGATAGTCATTACAAAGAGAGTTACATGTTTGGCATATTCATTTGGAGGGATGCAGCAAGACGTGTATATATATATATATATATGTTGCTTCCTAGTCTAGTCTCTCGGGCACTTTTTTCAGACATTGAAGCGGCCAAAAGCCTGTGCATATATACACTGGATTCTCAGTTGCCGCAACTGATCACAGTTTAAATGATTGATGGGCAATCCTCCTACACATGCAATATTTACAAATCCTTTTCCATCCTTCTCGGAGCTGGGAGGGTTAAAATCCCCTCACGGCAACTAAAATATTGAGTTTATTCTATTCATCTAATGTCCCCTTGGGGGCTGCAAAGCCAAAGTTTAACATTTTGAGTAGTCTCTAATATCCAATAAACAATAATAAAATAAAAAATCTGGTCAAGTTAACATTTCGAGTTTTTTTTTTTTTTAATTGAATTTGATATGTTGGTGAAATTTATAATTTTTTTTTAATTTTTTATTTTAATATTGAAATGGAAAATTTTAAATTTTAAATTTTTATAAAAAAAAATTATAACTTTTCGTTAGATTATCTTTAAAAAAAAGCATGAGTAAATAAAAGCTCTGTGGTAGCGAGACTTCATCGTTAGTTTTGTTATTATTGGTACTAGTAAATTAGTTTGACTTATTTTGTAAGATAATGTTGCAACTGGGACTAAATAATTGCCATGCCTTAAATGATATAATGATCTGTCTGTTCCGTCTACTAATTATGATGCAGACCCATAAGAAACATGGGGCCTACCATATCTTCATTTGCTTACCTGGGTGTTTTGTGCACGTGGCTGGACATAAGGTTTTCAATATCAATAGTAAAATAAATTTTTACCAATTCTGTTTTTATCACTAAATTTATAAATTAGAAAATTTGTTATTAACTTTTTATCAGAAATTTTTTATATATCCTAATAAGTACATGAAAAAAAAAAACTAATAATATAATCAGATATTACAGTTATTTCATGGTAAATATGGTTGAAATTATGATTCTATATAATATGATTATTAAAAATTTTTTTCTTAATATTTGAAATGAACTATTCGAACCCAGAATTATTGATTCGAGGAAAGCCTAGCCCCACGTCATCATAGTTTTTATAATTTTTCGCACAAGTAATAGGATATATTTATTCTTATTTACCAAAAAAAAAAATGGATACATTTATTTAACTGTAAAAACTAAGGTAAATTTCATTTGAATTTCTCCATTTTTGTTATAATTATAATAGATTTTTATTTTTAAAAAATTATTTCTAATATCTTTTTTTATGTTTTTTAATCTAGTAAGAAGATACATATTTTACAGTTTATCAGTTAAATGTTAAAGAAAAGTCAAGAATCAGTATTTTATTTGTAAAAAATACAATGCTAATCTTTAATTATTAAATATATATAATAAGTAATTAATATGATTCGACCAAAAACAAAAAGTAATTAATTTGCGAAAATTATGTCTTACCTGTAAACTTTGAACAAATAAATCAATACAAAAATCCAACCCCTAATCCAAACATATACGTGTCTGTACGTCGTGATAGTACACACTGTGTGCCTTCGGGATTACCCTTTTTGGTAAAGTCCTTGCAGGATTATCCTATTTCTTAGACTATGATACAAAATTGAACTCAACTCCAAATTAAAAAGAAGAAAAATTGAAAATAAAAAAACGAAAAAATAAATAAAAGACTTCACAGGTGGATTGTATTTCATCATCGTCAACGGCATATGTGACTGAGCTCATGGAGCTTACCATGGGGCTAGATGTTGTAGATAACATTTATTACCCAAAAAATGGTACCTGTGGGACATACTACAATGAAAACAGTGAATTTCATAAAAATAAGAAGAAAAAAAAAAAAAAAAAAAACAGTGAAAACAGTGTACGGTGAAAATACATAAAAAGTGAAAAGCCAAGACAGCACCCCTTCCTAAAATACATTATCAGAATGCTCTAAAATCAGATACCTCACCCTCTATAGTTTTTATTGCTTTTAACACACATGGACATAAGACAATATACCCAGTTTCTAATTAATGTCCCAACATAATTTCCCATTTCCCAAACATACCCATTTCCTCCACTTTTCTTTCTCATTCCATTCCCAATCATCCCAATAGAAAGAAAAAAAAAAACAAAAAAAACAAAAAAAATGCAGTCCATGTTCAACCTCCAAACCACTTTTGGTCTTCCTCTCTGTGTTTCAGGGATCACCCACCGTCTCACTTTTTCTCAGGAGTATAAATCATTCTCTCAGACACCATTTTCCCTTTGGCTCAATTGTTATTAATTTTTAATTATATTTTTGTTTTATTTATAAGTTGTTTATTTGTTGTCTAGGATGGCAGATCATGATCTCAGAAGGGAAGCCATGAAAAAACAGAGATCAAGAAGCAGGGAGGGAGTGCATGCAAATCAGGAGATGGGAAGTCAGAGAAATTGTGATAGGGTGATGGAGGAGCTCAGAAAAGGTGAGGTTGATGAAGATCTAGCTTCTGGACCCCATGATCTCTCCTATACTTGTTCGGCTTGTACAGCAAAAGCTGCATAGATTGTCAAAAATTAAAAAAATTAAAAATTTAATTATGTTTTGGAAATGCTTTTGGGGAATTATTATTATTATTATTATTATTTTAATATATTTGTAGTTCCTGTCCTTTTGTCTTTTTGACATGTTAATCTTGCTTTAATCTACACTGTTTCTTCTTCTTTGTTGGTTTTTCTGTTTTGGACTGTTTCTCTAACCCCACAAATACTATGTTTGTGATTTTAGGAGTGAAAATGATTTTGAGAATCCTTGCTTACAAAGTTCCTAGTCTATCTGAAGTTTCTAAAATTCTACTGAATCGGAAAGTTGTTTCTAAAAAGAAGAAAATAGTACTAGAGAGAGAGAATAAAAGTTAAAAACTTAATTAAGAGATAAAACTAGTTCCAAAATCTAACATGTGGAATACTACATGATATATATTTTCTACCCACCATCCTCTACTCCACAATCTGCAACCATATTCGGTGAGTGCACTTTTACATATTCCTGACTATTGGTTTTTGTCTTCTTCATTACTCTTTTTGAATGTCGAATTGATCACTCTTCCAAGAAAAAAAGGAAAGGAAAAAAACCAAAAAAAAAAAAAAAAAAAACAGAAAAAAGAAAAAAGAAAAAAGAAGAAGTCAAATTGAACACTATATATATATATATATTCTATATGTTTCTTTGGAAGCCATAATGCAAGAGACTAAAAATTACAATAATGTGTGTTAGTTGAGGAATATTTTTTTAATACCAAAAGATAGTTTTTCAATCCATGGCCACACAAGAGTTTTTTAGTAGAAAGAATTTCATTTAATTATTCTTATCTGCTAATTTTAGAGTGCATTTGTGGGCAACTTTTTTAGCCTCAGATTCATTATAATATGTTAATAATGAATTTTGGACAAAGATGAATCGGTATTGTAAAAGAATGAATGAGAAAACTAGATCAAGTCAGATCAGGCATTTGTCTCGAGGGACACCCCATTTCCTCATTAAAATTAACGACCAAAATAAAAAAAATAAAAGAAGAAAAAAAAGGCCATTGATTAAGATAGCAATATATGTAGCAGTTGATGCTTATGTTTGTGAACAATATTTAGCCATGCCACGGGTTTCATTTTCACACAAGTTTTCTATTCAGAGTGTATATATATATATATATATATATATTAGGCAATAATTCTGTTCAGAGATTTATTTAAAAAAAATCAGTTCAGAGTGTAAATTCTAATAGAAGCAATAATTCTTATGCAGTATGGTCTTAATCAGTGTTTTCATATGATTGACTGTGTCGACCAACAGTCCTCCTACGAGTAACTCTTATTAGTTATATTGCGTTAAGTTGCTGGCATCCTTTTCTGTCCAAAATTAATAGTGCTGTTTCCTTTGTTTATTTATTTATTCCTGAAACATCTTATATTTTGTGATAATTAATTCAATATCTGTAACAATTAAATTGTATGGTCCCTTGGGAATAGTCTAATTAATCACAAAACCAACATTTTTCTTTAATTTTTTTTTATAAAGATTTAGAATTTTAATCTCCCACTGTCAATATTGAAACAAAATAATAATAATGAAATTGTATAACTACCTTTTTTTTTTTAATTTTAATTTTGATATTGGAGGTAAATGATGTAATCACTCGGGTCAGTACTGAAGAAACAATGTCTTTTAATGTTATGAGTATCTGTTTCTGATGTTATGAAATATTTATCAAAATGCTGATGTTATAATTTTTTTTTTTTAATATGCTGATATTATATATACACAAATAAAATTTATATATACACAAATATGACTAGCATTATACACACATATGAAATTTATGTATCATATTTTGGTTATTATCCATGTCGTGGTCTCCATTTCAACAAATTACCTGCTAAATTATTATTTTCTTTAAAAAAGGTTCAAAGTTGGAATCACACATTCCTAATATATATTAAAAATGAAATAATAAATGAATTGCCCAAGTCATGCCATAAATCTTGGTTTTTAAAAAAGTAAACAAGATCAAGTACAAACAATTAGATTAAATGAGATTAACTCAGTAAATGTATACTATTTACATTCATATTTTAAAAATTATAAATTTAAAATATTCAAAGTTAAAAAAAATTATTATAAATAATAAAAAAAAATGTACAGACAAATAGAAAACAAAATATTATTTCATATTCAAAAATTCATAAACTGAACTGGTGATCAATCTAATATCGGTAAAAACGTGTAAAATAAAGCGACCCGAAATCGCTGTTAAACAAATCATCTCATCCGGTAAATAGTAATTAAAAGGCTCCACCCGATCAAGTTTGGAATTTCTCAATTGGGTCATGAATAAACTGTGTCGTTTGCTGCAGTAGATTCCATTCTATGGTCCCTAAAAGACTGTAGACACCTCAGTTTATTTCAGAAGTATGGTCCAAAATACGCTGGGGTTGAACAAGAATGGTCCAAAAATACATTACTATATGGTTGAAATTGGAGAACAATTATGGAAAATGTGGGGATATACATTGATGGGAAATATAAGAGGGACCTCTACCTCTCTCTCTCTCTCTCTCTTGAAGAAGAAGAAGAAGAAGAAGAAAAAAGGGTGACTCTCAAATTAAATCGTTCCTGTGGTTGCCAGGGGTACTTTTGCTTTATCTAAAATTCTAATTCTAATGTAAATTCTATTCCAATTTGGAAGCAAGCTAAAGCCTCTTCTGATGATATGTCATATAGATAGAATGCATTTTTCCATTTTCTTGAATATAATTTTTATTTTTCATTGCATTGGATATGAATTTTTAATAATGACATTTGACATATTCTTTTATTTGGCTAAAAAGAAATAAAGGGAGTGCGATCAAAATTATAGCACATGATTACATATTATTTTTGGACTAGAGGTTTTTACTTGAACATTACTAGAAATAGGGTCTACTTGTTAGAACCAATGTGCTTCAATGCACTTGATGCATTGTCTCACGATAGCCTTCTGTAGACTCCCTTAAAAAACTCTCTGAAACCTTTTTAAGTCATGGTCTGATTTTTATTCCCCTTAATATATAGTTTTAATATGCAAGTCCAAGTCATGTACAAATAAACACAGATTTTTTTTTTTTTTTGGTTTTTTTTTTTGTGCTATTTAAAAGAAGAAATTTATGATCTTTTACCACAATGCTTAATTTATTTATCTTTATTTTATTTTATTTTATGTTCTCAAGTCTTTACGCAGAGGAAATGCGTTCATTTTCTTTATACTCTACCTATAATCTCTATAACATTTTTTCTTTTAACAGAAAATCTCTGCTTTTTTATTTATTTATTATATTTTTGTTATTATTATTTTTTTTTTTAGGGTGAAAATGACAGCAATTTAGATGAACCCTTCTAGATAAAGATCCATTCAAGCCCAAGCTCTTTTTTGGGCTGCTCTCCTTCTTTCTCCAGCAGCCCAGACTTTCTTGTATCAGTTGCCACTCAATAGGGTTTAAGCTCTTTCACTTCCACCATTTTTGAAGCTTTCCGAGCAAATGATAAAAGTTGTGTATCCATTTTTGCCTCCATTAACTCCATTTTGCTTTCATTTCTGTTCCATAATTTAGCTCTGTCTTCAGATTCACTCTCACTGGTTCAAAAACGTTGCTGTCTATGGCCAATATTTCTCTGTCTAAACCCTACAAAGGGCGGCTCAGGGGCTTCCCAAACCTTTCCAGAATCTCAGAACCTTGTCCTCTCTATCTCCTTCGTCTCTTCAGTTCCACACAAGAACCGACGCTGGCCGCGACTGACGTATCGGAAACAAGCTCCGAAACTTCCTCTTCCGATCCACAAACTGTACCCCAAAGCCCAAACCCACCAGATGTAGCAGGGAACTTGGTGACCCAGAGAGTTCCACGAGGTAAGCATCGAAACCCAGAAAAGATTGAAGATGTTATCTGTAGAATGATGGCGAACCGGGCTTGGACAACCCGTTTGCAGAACTCGATTCGGGATTTGGTTCCCGAATTCGACCATTCGCTCGTGTGGAATGTGTTGCACGGTACCAAGAACTCGGAGCACGCGCTCCAGTTCTTTCGGTGGGTCGAGCGTGCCGGTTTATTAAAGCACGACCGCGAGACCCATTGGAAAATTATTGAGATTTTAGGCAGAGCTTCGAAGCTCAACCATGCCAGATGCATACTATTCGACATGCCTAAGAAGGGTGTGGAATGGGATGAGGATCTTTTTGTTGTACTGATTGAGAGTTATGGTAAAGCTGGGATAGTTCAGGAGGCTGTCAAAATTTTCAACAAAATGAAGGAATTGGGTGTGACGAGGAGTGTCAAGTCTTATGATGCATTGTTTAAGGTTATCCTTAGGAGGGGACGCTATATGATGGCGAAAAGATATTTTAATGCAATGTTGAGTGAGGGGATAGAGCCTACTCGGCACACCTATAATGTTATGCTGTGGGGGTTGTTTCTCTCTTTGAGGTTGGAGACTGCAAAACGGTTTTATGAAGATATGAAGGGCAGGGGCATTTCACCTGATGTTGTCACATATAATACAATGATTAATGGGTATAATCGGTTCAAACTGATTGATGAGGCAGAGAAATTGTTTACAGAGATGAAGGGAAGGAACCTGGCACCTACTGTGATAAGTTATACCACCATCTTAAAAGGATATGTTTCTGTTGGACGGGTTGATGATGCACTGAAAACTTTTGAGGAGATGAAGTCTTTTGGTATAAAGCCCAATGCTGTCACGTATACTACATTATTGCCTGGACTTTGTGATGCGGAAAAGATGCCTGAAGCTCGGGTAATGTTGAAGGAGATGGTGGAGAAATATATTGCTCCTAAGGACAATTCTATCTTTGTCAGATTGTTATCTTGCCAGTGCAAGGCTGGGGATCTGAATGCCGCTGCAGATGTTCTCAAGGCAATGGTTCGGCTAAGCATTCCGACGGAGGCAGGTCATTATGGAATTTTAATCGAGAACTTTTGTAGGGCTGGGGTGTACGATCAGGCAGTGAAGTTGTTGGATAAGCTTGTAGAAAAAGAAATTATATTAAGGCCCCAAAGTTCCTTGGAGATGGTACCTAGTTCTTATAACCCAATTATTGAGTATCTGTGCAATCATGGCTATACAGGGAAAGCTGAAACTTTTTTCCGGCAGTTGTTAAAAAAGGGTGTTCAGGATCCAGTTGCCTTTAACAATTTGATCCGTGGTCATTCCAAAGAAGGGAATCCTGATTCTGCATTTGAAATTTTAAAGATCATGGGTAGGAGAGGGGTACCTAGAGATGCAGATGCTTATAAGTTGCTTATCAGGAGCTACTTAAGCAAAGGTGAGCCTTCTGATGCTAAAACAGCCTTGGATGGTATGATTGAAAGTGGCCATCTTCCAGACTCATCATTATTCAGGTTAGTGATGGAGAGTCTATTTGAAGATGGGAGGGTTCAAACTGCAAGCAGGGTTATGAATAGTATGTTGGAGAAGGGGGTGAAGGAGAACATGGACTTAGTTGCTAAGATTTTGGAAGCCCTTCTCTTGAGAGGTCATGTGGAGGAAGCATTGGGACGAATTAATCTACTTATGCATAGTGGGTGCCCACCTAATTTTGATAGTCTCTTATCTGTTCTTTGTGAGAAAGGGAAGACCATTGCTGCACTCAAGTTGTTAGATTTTTGTCTTGAGGGAGACTGTAATATTGATTTCTCAAGCTATGATAAGGTGCTGGATGCTCTTCTAGCGGCAGGGAAAACACTTAATGCTTATTCAATATTGTGCAAAATAATGGAGAAAGGAGGGTCCAATGATTGGAGTTCCTGTGAAGATCTTATTAGGAGCCTTAATCAGGAGGGAAACACAAAGCAAGCAGATATTCTATCCAGAATGATTAAGAGAGAGAATACCAGTGGAAGCAGAAAAGGGAAGGTACAAGCTTCAGCTGCTGCCTGATTTGCTGTCTCTATAAAGTTTTTGCAGTTGAGATAGAATTTTGCTTTTGAATTATATTCTACCTAAGAAAATGATACTGATGATGAAATAAGTAATCATGAGTTCTGTTGGTTAGTTGAGATTCCTTTGAACACTCTTCTTTGTTATTTTCTCTGATAATTCCCCACTATCATTATTGTGCTAAAGGCCCTTTGATATTCCATTTTTGCTGATATAGATGATGCAATGTATTAGATGCTGAACTAAAATGATATCATAGTAGGGATGACTCTGTTTTCAGGTCAAACGTGTACAGTATTGGTGTACCTGGCCATTACTTTGTGTTTCAATCTGCGTAGAACTGTTTTTCCTTTTCATCGGTGTAATATCTTAGATTCTATAATATATGCATTTCTATGCTGCATCCTGCACTGCCACTATCCCTGCATGAAAGTGGTGAAGTTTCTCAGGCTTCACTATTTTGAATGAATCCAAGAAAATAAGAATAATTGGATGATCCTAAGTCCATGTTTACTTGCATCTAGTGTGCCCTCGGTAATATAGGGCCTGTCTGGCCATCTGTTTTGAGAACAGTTTTGTATTTTCCCTTCACTCTTCTGTATGTTTTATGAAATCCTTTGGTTTTACTGAGCTTAAAATCATTTTGTTACATATATTTTGTTCTCTTTTTGTGTGTTTTAGATCGGAAAGAATGCAAGTTTTTGGTTTTACAGAGTTTGAAATTAATAGTTCTGTAATGTAGGTTTTATTCTTGACACTTGTCACAAATTCTCTTTTCTCTTTGGTCAGTTTTCATTTTGCTGGTATGTTTTGGGAACGTTAATCTTAATTTGTTGAATTTATTTTATTTTATTTTTTATTTTTTCTTTTTCATTTTTAAGGTTTTGATCTTCATGATGCTGTCTTTCTTCTATGGATGGTTTGAATTTGTTGAGATTCTCAACTTTTTTGTTAGATACTAATGAGAAGACATCAGTGTTGTATGATAATATAAATTAAGATTAACTAGATTAAGACTTCTGCATCAATTTTTTGCATTGAAGTTCAGTTTTGTTAGGTGACAGGCTTCTCATCATGATTTAGTTGACAACTTTTGCTGATCATCCATGTTTTCTTGTAGTCACTGCATATTAACTGCTTAATGTTGTTTTGTTGTGGTCATAGGACAGATAGTCTATGCTACAAATCTCTTTCTCTTAAAAGAGTTTTTGAGCGTATGCTAACCAGTTAATAGTTTCTGGGGAAAATTGAGTTAAACAAGTAATGTTACGCATGGTTGTTCATGAAGGTACCTATAAAGTAGTTAAGGGCTTAACTTTTTATTTTTTTGCTTTCATGTTTTTCTTTGAAGGTGAACATATATGTTAGTGGGAAAAGGAAATTAAAGACAAGGACCACCAAAAAACAAAAAGAATGAAGTGCCTTTGCTTTGTTTCAATTTCATTTGTTCCATGCCTAGATGCTAAAGCACCTGCATTTTTTTTTTCCTTTTCTTTGTGATATATATAGCCTTATAACTCAGTTTATGTTCTTTGGCTATTTTTATGTCCTTTGCTTCGCTGATACGTAATTAGAAGTTGACAGAATTCTATCTAGTTTACATTTAAACTGGAACATTGCTATAGCTTGATTTGTGGATTGTTTGTGAGTAATCAAATATTTGTTTTTATAGAGTATACATGATGTTTTTTGTTGTTTGCCGTCACGCTCTGCGATTCGTTGAACTATGAACTACACTAAACTTTTTACCCTTTTTTTGTGTGTTGTGTGTGTGGCTGTCTTTATTAAGAGGACAAAGAGCTCCAACTGTATTTATTTATTCATATATATTTTTTTTCAAACTAACTTGCAATTTGGGGCAGAGGAATTTTGGATCTATTGAATTTGAGATGGCAACCTAAACAGTAGGTGCTGGATAGCAAGTATTAATAAAGCTTAGGGCACTTAATAAGTGCAGTTTATATCACATGGTTTGATTGTTATGCTAATATGAGAAAGATATTTGTTGTATAGATGTTTTTCGTTCGAGGTAATCATGTTGATCTTGTACAATTTAATTGAACTAATTCGTTCATAGCCAAGAGGGAAATCAATGTGTTTTGCTTGTTGGTGGACCACGGAGCCTAACATTTGGGAAATTCCTTATTGTATATTAAAAATAGAGTGGAGATATAGTGGTGATTAGATCCTTAAGCTACTGGTGTTATTACCAAGTGGGAGGGATCTGAGGTTGACATAGGTTATATGTTCAAGGGATAAATTCTATACTCGGTGTTTGGATTTCTCCAGCGAAAAAGGGGCAAAAACAATTTGAAAAAAATAAAATACAATGATACATATCTCCATGAAAATAAAACATGCACTTATATATATATATATATATTTGGTGAATTGTACTTATATAATACTTGTGTGTGCATATTATATAATATTCGTGTGTGTATATATAATATATTTTACTTCCTTTAAAGTAGACACAGAAAACTAAAGTGTCTTTATATAGTTTCATAAATTTCTTGGAATTTGCATGCTTTTTCACTGTGCCTTCCTCAAAAATTTGTATGGCCATGTCAATAGCCAAAAATGGATAGCTTTTTCTTACTCCATCCTTTTTTCACTGAAACTTTCACTCCCATCTTGTGTCACCATTTGTTTACTAGGCTTGTTCAACTACTTTTTTTTTATTAAATTGAATCAAATTTGAAAATAAAAGATTTTAAAATGTAAACTTTTTAAAAACTGCATTCTTAATAAACTTTTTAAAAACTGCATTCTTAATATTTTATATCTAAAATTTAATATACTTTAATATAGTTTGGTTGATATGCAACATTTTTTTTTTAATAAAGTGTATTAAATTGTAAATATTAAAATAATTTTTTAATAATTTTGATATTTTACACTTTTATATTTTCTAATTTGAAATTTGATGTATCTTTATATTTGTTATGTGAGATGATTATTAAATACTAGAATAAAAAATCAAACAAAATTCAAATTGTAATAAATTGATAAATTTAAATTTAAATTGCGGAATCAAACAATTAAAGATCTAAAGTATAAAATTTTAAAAACTGATAGGACCAAGGATAATTAATCCTTATAAAAACTTTTGTAATCTACAACCCGAAACAAAATACACATTTTTTTATTTACAATTCATAGGTTTTAGCATATTTATCAACTATAGGTCGTTTGCTAGATCCCTCTTTATATCGTGTCCCTCTAAATAAACAAATAATTAATAAAGGATTTATTTATCATATATAAGATTTATTTATCATATATATATATATATATATAGCAACCGAACGCGATAAAGAAATACGTAAAGAAAGTTTAAAACTCTAGACCATTGCAAGAGCAAATAATGATTTTGCATTAGGTTGTTTTTGTGCCGATAAAAAAATCATTATTTAAATTAATTAACTTTTTATAGTCATGAACATATGTAAACTACACGTTTAATGTTATTTGAGATTCTTTTATTACGTAGGTGCAAATCAACCTAGCCATAACTTTATATATGGACCGCACGTAATTCACTCTCAATTAGGGGTATGTATCAGTCGGTTTTGCTCGATTTCAGTCAGTTTTTTGCATTGGATAAAAATTAATCAGTCGGTTGGTTACTAAATTGAAATTTATTTTTTAGCTTTTAAAATCGACCAGTTGGTTAGAATTGGTTCTCGGTCAGTTGTAAATCGATTTTTGATTTTGATCTGTAGATGATCACAAATTTATTATTTCCATTTTCCTCTTGCAATGCCACATACACTTCCAGTGATTTGTCTGATTAAAAACCCTAAGACCTTTGAGTCTATATAAGGAAGAAGAGGAGAAAGTGAATAAAGGAAAAGCAATCATTGTATTTGAGAGATTAATTATATATATATATATATATATATATATATTTTAGAATATCCATATAACATATGGTTGTAGGGTTTTCCACGTTATATTGTTATCTTTTGCATTGTTTATTTTTTCCAAAGTCATCATTATGCATTGGACTTGGAGAGACAACAGTATCCTCTATACGATTCTCTCAAATATCTTGTTATAGTTTTGGGCCCATATGTGAGTGCTTTGTTGATGGGCTTTGGGCCTTTTATGTTTAAACATTTGAGTTTTGAGAGTTTTTTGAGAATTATTTCGGGATTAAATAAAATAAATAATATTTGGAAAATATGTGGGGTAAGGAAAAACAATTCTCTGTTGAGAGTTTGGAGCATGCACATTCTTTTCAATGTTTTTTCAATTTTCAAAAAAACACAGAAAAGTTTTTGAGAAATATGTGAAAAATCATAGAAAAATTAAAGTGATTTGCATAGTATGTGAAGGTATGTAGAAAGTTCGTAGAAAAGATTTTGGAGGTGCCGTGTTCAATTTTTTTGCAGCCGTTGTATACTGGGAGATAATCGTCATAAAATACCTGCATCGGTAGGCCAAAAATATCTTAAGGATACTGTGGAATTACGCAGACCTCGATCAAATTTATAGAAAATAGATCAATACAAAGACATACAGGTTATAATTTATTTTGATTATTTTATGTAATTTTATCTTACATTGTTTCATGTTATCGACATGTATTTATATATATTCATAAATATTTTGCTAACAATCTTAAGATGTTATTCCATGTTTATATATGTATGTATGTGTGGATTGCTTATATTTATGTGTTCTAAATTTGTTCTGTGAACTGTGAGTTTTATAAAATTGAAGAAAAAAAAAATTATTTTCTTTGTACCCGTGAGTGTGAGGAAATTTTTTGTGTGGGCATTTGTTAATTTTTGTTTAATCAAACTCTATACGGTCATGATTGTATAATTTCTTTTTGGGTCTTTGATGTTTTATATGTATTTGTTTGATTCGGGTATGGAAAGAAAAAGAAGGGAAAAAATAAATTTGTTTTCTCATGGCGTTTAAAAATTTTTGGGCAAAAATTTATTTTTGTTTTAAATCAAATTTTTTTTCCAAAATTGAATTGCTGATGAATTTCTAAATTTTTGGTGAATTTTCGATAATTTTCCGTCTCTAGATAGTGAAAAAGAGGTGAAAAATCGAAACCGGATCGATTGACCTGTTTACTAGGAAAACGGGTTGAGAAAAATTCGGCTGGAGGTTGAAGACTGGTTGAAAATAGGGTTAACGAGTCGAAAAAACGGGTATGGGTAGGATTCTGGGTTAGTGGGCTTGAATTTAAAATGCTGATGGACGTGGCCCATATTCTAAGGCCAACTTGTGGTTAGCACAGGCTATTGTTAAGCCCAAGATCCAGACCCAATTCAGACCTAGGCCCATGAGAAAAACCGACCCAACTGATTATTTGCAAGTGATGTGTCGTGATAAGAAAGTGCCACATGGTGTGATGAGACGTTGACAAATGGTACACAATGGTAAGGCAACATGGCACACCGTGGCGAGGCCACGTGTCTTACAGTCATGAGGCCACGTGTCACGCAAGCGTGAAGTCAGGTGTCGAGCTATGAGTGGAAACACGTGTCGACTTCAAACGATAGCCATGTGTCATATTACGGAGTTGCCATGTGTCAACCTGGTATAGGTAACACGTGTCAGACTTTGCGGTTGACACGTGTTGGTCAGAGAAGGTGCCACGTGTGTGGTTCGTGCACAAAGTGTGTGTGATGTGAGTGACACGTAAGGCCATGTGACATCACCTCGTCACTCGTTATGGCGCGTGGTGGATGACATGTCGGCTTCAAGTGCCACATGTCGTGACACATCAGCACCCATGGCCACATGGTGGTACTACATCAAAATAGCGATGACATGGCAATGTGCCATGTCAGCATGGTGATGACGTGCTGTGGTGCCACATCAGCACAATGCCATGTCATGGCCACATCAACACAATGACAAGTGGCAGTGACATCAGCGATGATGTTATTCTTGTGTAATTGATGATGTTAGTCTGGTGGGTGTATAAAGTAATTTTTGAGTGTATACAACAATTTTGTAAGTGTATACAGAAATTTTGTGGTGTATACAGAAGCCCTATAAAATAACATTTTTTGTGTTTTTACTGTGAAAATTAATTATAATTAGTTTGTTGAGATAAAAATGACAACTAATTGATTTCAATTTTGTGATTTATACAGAAATGGCAAGTGAAGATAATAGGACTATACCCACTCAGACTTCTGGAATTCAAATACCTTCTTTTGCTAGTCACATAGAGAAACCTGAGAAGTTCAATGGAGCAAACTTCAAGAGGTGGCAGCAGAAGATGCTGTTTTACTTGACCACGCTGAGACTTGCAAGGTACTTAACTGAAGATGTACCACCTAGTAATGAAGAGAGTTATAGGGAGACACTCATGGTGGTGGATGTAGGGAACAATTCTGATTACTTATATGCAAATTATGTCCTGAATGGCCTATCTAATGCCTTGTACGAAGTATACTATGGCATGAAATCAACAAAGGAGCTATGGGAAACACTCAACCGAAAGTACAAGACTGAGAATGCGGGTTCGGAAAAGTTTATTGCAGGCTGATTCTTGGACTGCATAATGGTGGACTGAAGCCATTAATGAGTCAAGTACATGAATTGCAAGTGCTGATTCAAGAATTTCTTGCTGAAGGGATGATTATGAATGAAGCCTTACAAGTGGTTTCTATGATTAATAAGCTACCTCCAAGTTGGAGTGACTTCAGGAATTAACCGAAGCACAATAGAAAGGAGATGAATATGGAGCTCTTATTCGCAAGCTTCACATTGAAGATGACAACAGAAAATCTGATAAAAGAGCTTCGAAGGCCGTGGTGAAGGCTAATGTTGTGGAGTATGGTCAGAACTTCAAGAATAAGAAAAAAACTGGATAAGTTTCCAGGTTGGGGCCTAAAGGAAGAATCTCCAAGAATGCCAAGTTTCAAGACAGGTGCTCTAACTGTGACAAGATGGATCATAGAGTTACAGAATGTAGGCTACCGAAGAGAAAGAGCAACAAAAAGACACAGATGGTGGAGGACATCATTAGAAAGGTTGATGACATTGACCTTAGTGTTGTGAACTCTAAGGTGAACTTGGTGGGATCTAATCCTAGAGAGTAGTGGGTAGATACTGGTGCGACCCGCCATGTTTGTTCAGATAGGAGCATGTTCACTTCCTTCGAACGAAAGAAGAATGGGAAAAAGTTGTTCATGAGTAACTCTGCTACCTTAGAAGTCCAAGGTGATGGTAAAATAGTCCTGAAGATGACCTCTGAAAAGGAGCTAACTCTGAATAATATATTGTATGTTCCAGACATTCACAAGAATCTGGTATCTGGATCGCTGCTAAGCAAACATGATTTTCGCTTAGTGTTTGAGTCAAATAAGGTTATTTTGTTCAAATTTGGGATGTTTGTGGGAAATGGCTATGTAGTCAACGATTTATTTAAACTCAATGTAATGACTGTAAAGCCAAAAGAAATGAATAAATCTAGTAGTTCTTCTGTTTACTTGCTTGAGTCTTCCATTTTGTGGCATGGTAGACTAGGACATATTAGTTTTAATTATTTGCAGAGGTTAATTAACTTAAATCATATTCCCATATTTAAAATTGATTCCAACCATAAGTGTAAAACTTGTGTGGAAGCAAAATCAACGAGGTCATCATATCAAACAATTGAAAGAAATAATGAACTTTTGGATTTAATACATAGTAATGTATGTGATTAAAATTCGCATTGACTAGAGGTGGTAATAAGTATTTTATCACCTTTATTGATGATATCACGAAATATTGTTATGTATATTTGCTCAAGAACAAGGATGAGGCTATAGAAAAATTTATTCTCTATAAAATGGAAGTTGAGAATCAACTCAACAAGAAAGTTAAAATGATACGAAGTGATCATGGTGGAGAGTATGTAACTCCATTTGGAGAGTATTGTGCTCAACAAGGCTAATATTATAATGAAGTTACTCCACCACAATCTAATGGTGTTCTTGAGGGAAAAATAGAATTTTGAAAGAAATGATGAATGCAATGCTAATAAGTTCTGGATTACCTCATAACTAGTGGGGGGAAGCCATTTTGTCGGCAAACGACCTTTTAAATAAGATGCCCCAGAAAGATCAGGTAAAGACACCCTATGAGCTATGGAAGGGAAGCAAACCTTGCTATAAATATTTACAAGTGTGGGGATGTCTGGCCAAAGTAGTGGCACCTACACCTAAGAAGATGAAGATAGGTCCCAAAACAGTTGATTGCATCTTCATAGGATATGCACAGAATAGTAGTGCATATCGGTTTTTCGTGTACAGGTCAGAAATTTCTTATATACATAAGAACACAATAATGGAATCGAGAAATGCATCATTTTTTGAACACATTTTTCCATATGAAGTGGAAGAAGGACCAAGTTGTTCTAAATGAACTTACGATGCTATCAGTGATGATAATAATGATAATGATCGAGTAGAAGAAGAGATTGAGGTTGAGATTAGACATAGTAAAAGAGTAAGAATAAAAAAATCCTATGATTCAGATTTTCTTACTTATATTCTAGAAAGTGAACCTCAAAGCTTCCAAGAGGTTGGAAATTTTCCTGAAGGGAATTTATAGAGAGAAGCCGTAAAATGTGAGATTGATTCCATCTTGTAGAATCACACTTGAGAGTTAGTAGATCTTCCTCCCGGTTGTAAATCTTTGGATTACAAATGGATTTTTAAAAGGAAGATTAAAGTAGATAGTTCAATAGATAAATACAAAGCGAGACTTGTAATTAATGGATATAACAAAAAGAAGGCCTTGATTATTTTGATACTTATTCTCCAATAATAAGAATAAATACCATAAGGATAGTACTGGCAATCGCTGTATTGTGAGATCTTGAAGTACATCAAATGGATGTGAAAATAGTCTTTCTTAATGGAGCTCTAGATGAAGAGATCTAGATAAAGCAACTTGAGAGTTTCTCTGCTCCAGGACAAGAAAAGAAAGTCTGTAGATTGGTAAAATCCTTATATGGACTTAAACAAGGTCCAAAGCAATGGCATCAAAAATTTGATAATGTCATACTAAAAGATGGGTTTAAAACAAATGAATGTGACAAATGTATCTATGTAAAAGATACAGAGAATGGATATGTCATTCTATATTTGCATGTAGATGACATCATAGTAGATAGTGACGACAATATGGTTCGAACTACAAAAGCCATGTTAAATTCCAAATTTGACATGAAAGATATGGGGCTTGCTGATGTGATTTTAGATATGAAAATCATGAGAACTTCGAATGGAATCATTCTTAATCAAATGCATTATGTAGATAAAATACTGGCTAATTTTAGTAAAAATGATACTAGTAAAGCCAGAACACCTATAGATGTGAGTTTACACTTATCTAAGAATAAAAGAGAAAGTATATTTCAAGTGGAATATGCAAGGGTGATTGGAAGTCTGATGTACTTGATGAGTTGTACCAGACTAGACTTAGCCAGCATAATAAATAGACTGAGTAAAGACACTAGTAATCCAAATGATGATCATTGGAAAGGGATCATTAAAGTACTAAGGTACTTATGATATACTTGTGAATACAGACTGCACTATACAAGATATCCTGCCGTATTAGAAGGATACAGTGCTGTAAATTGAATATAAGATATCAAGGACTCAAAGTCCACCAGTGGCTATGTGTTCACATTAGCAGGTGCTACCGTGAAATGGAAGTCCTCAAAACAAACCGTGATAGCTCGATCCACGAAAGAATCTAAGTTTATTGCATTGAATAAATGTGGTGAAGAGGCACAATAGCTACGCTAATTTTTAGAGGACATTCCGAGGTGGCCTAAACCCATGCTAGTAATAAGTTTACATTGTGATAGTCAATCTGCGATTGGAAGGGCATAAAATATTATGTATAATGGAAAGTCTAGACATATTTATCATAGACACAATTCCATTAGATAATTAATCTCAACTGGAAATATCTTAATAGACTATATAAAGTTGAAAGATAACATTGTGGATCCGCTAACCAAAGGGTTAAATAGAGACTTAGTTGAGAAGTCATCGAGGGGAATGAGACTGAAGCTCGCGAGTAAAGTCGATATGATAGAAACCCAGCTTAATTGAATGGAGATCCTAAGATCTAGGTTCAATGGGACAACACAATTATAAAGACTGGTATGGATCACTGTGGAGGTTAATCCTTTGTCCATTCTTTTTATGAAACAATGATTAAGTATAAAGTATGTTTTTAATGATTCCTATAAGTGTGTGTGTGGTAATCAATGTATAGTTATACTGATCACATTGGAAATAGGAATCACCTATGTGAGAGAGAAGAGTGGTTGCTTCAAAAAAGAATTGTTAAGGGCACAATTCTTTAGAAACTCTCGCAGAACTAGGGAGGTGTTCAAGGCCAAAATGAATACAATAGTATGAATTGAAGTGTACCAGGAAGGAATCATATGTGGGTTATGTTGTCATTTACATAAAAAATGAAATGGTTCAAAAATATCGCATCAACCATAAGTCAGTAAAGTAGATGTAGTCTCACAAGGGAAGGCTCAAAGAGTAACATCTATCTATCGTATGCAGGTTCCGACTACAAAGCTTTACCACCAGAGTCATGCTTTGTTTTAGAAGTCAAATCATTCATGTGGGGGATTATTATAGTTTTGGGCCCATGTGTGAATGATTTGTTGATGGGCTTTGAGCTTTTTATGTTTAAATGTTTCATTTTGAAAGTTATTTTAGGATTAAATAAAATAAATAATATTTGGAAAATATGTGGGTTAAGAGTTTTTAAGGAAAAACAACTTTTTATTAAGAGTTTGGAGCATGCACGTTCTTTTCAACATTTTTTCAGTTTTCAGAAAAACAGAAAGAAAAGTTTTTGAGGAATATGTGAAAAACCAGAGAGAAATTAAAGTGATTTGCATAGTGTGGTAAAGTGAAGATACACAGAAAGTTCATAGAAAAGATTTTGGAAGTGCCGTGTCCAATTTCTTTGTAGCCATTATATCCTGAGAGACGATCATCACAAAACACCTGCATCGGTAGGCCAAAAACATCTTAAGAACACTATAGAATCATACATGCTTCGGTCAGGATCAATACAAGGACATACAGGTTCTAATTTATTTTGATTATTTTATGTAATTTTATTTTACATTGTTTCATGTTATCCACATGTATTTACATATATATTCATACGTGTTTTTTCAACATATCTAATCTCATCAATTGTATTTTATAATTAATCATTTACATAGTTTTACTTTTGGTTTTATTTTTCTTCTCCTTCTCTCTCTACATTTGTTTTGTATTGTTGAAGAGAAGTGGAAATTAATAAATTTCACGAGTTTTTGTCTCTTAGGTTTGTTCAAATACTGAGAATGCTCGGGGTCAAAGGTATATCTCATTTTGTAGCAGAGATTTTGAAGTCTTGGTAAGAGGCAAATGCTATCAAGCAATGGATTAGTAAGTTGCGAGAGCCAAAAAAATTCAATTAAACTGAGATTGAAAGTTCAAATGGAATCGAGAGTGATTTGAAGAGCATCATTGTTGATAGGCTCTATGACTACAAATGTGAAGTCCCACATCGGTTGGAAAGGAAAACGAAACATACCTTATAAGGTTGTGGATACCTTTCCCTTGTAGACACGTTTTAAACCCATGAGAGGTTGGGTTGTAAGAAGACTCCTTAGTGCCAAAGCGGACAATATCCACATGCGGGTGGTCTGGACTGTTACAACATAAGTGGAATGGTAAAATGACAATATGGAATGGTGAAACAATGTCCAAAAATAGCCATTAAGAAGAGTAGAAGTTGGAGAAGGATCATTAGTTTTAAAAATACTCGGCCGGTTTCGGTCACTATCGGTTTTCTAGTAGTAGTAACCGTTACCGATCGAAGCCCCTTGGTCAGCACCGGTTAACCAATTGAGCAGATGACGATCATTACCAATCATCGATCGGTGTGATTCGGTCGAACGGTGACCGTGGTTTTACAGTTATACTACACATCTCTACTTTCAGTCATGCATGTACACTTGAAAAGGGAGCAAGTAGATGAGTTACAAATGAAAAAATTTGAGCAAGAGATATTAGAATTATGATATTGGTGGGATTAATATTAATAATGACTCCTTATTCTCTTCCTGCTGCCGATAGCCTTGTAGTTCCTTCACCTTCAAAACTTGAGGATGGAATTATTGGTAAATTTAAAAATTTAGACTAAGAAAACGTATAGATCGATGTGCAATTGATTGCATGCAACGAGCTTTTCCAAACCTTAGCGTACTCGGATTGCTTTACTTATTGCGAAGAAGGTATGCAAACGGATTTACTCATGGGGTATTAATTTGACATTCGTTTTTTTATTTTTGATACTATTCACAAATTTTTTTTTTAATTTCTTGAAAACATATTCCAAATAGGGTAATTCTTTATCTGATTTATGACATTATAAACATTATTATTATCTCAGTTTTCTTAACATAATATATCTAGTGGAACAGAGTTGCATTTATTTTTCTTTTAACTTTCAGAAAATTATTTAGCTGTAGGAATGCTCGTATATATAGGAGTAAGGAATAACAGCACCAATGTACATTAAACTATATATGTTTTGTCACTTTGCATTATAAACTTTTTTTTTTTTTTTTGGAGTTTAATTAATTTTTTATTGAATTTTTTTGCATTTTATACTCTAAATTATTTAGAATTATATGTTGCACCCTTATTTATTGTTCCATGTTCCAACCATGTAAGAAGTTTGTTAAAAAGTTAACATAAAAAGGACAGAGGTGCAACGGTGTAATGAAAAGTGAAATTCAAGATAGCACGTATAGTTTATGGTTTATTGGTGTCAATATCTCTATAGAAGTAATTATCTTTTTTACTATATTGTAATACTAATGCATGAATTTATTAAAAAAAAAGAAAAAAAAGAAAAAAGAAAGAAGACACATTAATGCTCATTTTATTTTTTGCTGTACTTCTAATATATATATATATATATATACGGTTTTGATATGATAAAAGATATATGAAGAAGGACAGTAAAGAATAATCATTTATAACCATTAAATTACTAAAATCATATACATTTGACGATTGTAAGTGCTATCTCTCACCGTTTCTCTCCATAAATAATTTATGATATAATATATATGCATATATTTATTTATATTTGTTAAGTGTTAAATCTAATATTTATAAGTTTCTCTTTTATCATTTTTATCTTAATTCATTACATGAGAACTACGTGTATATCTGGTAACCTACGACAATAATAAATCATTGCCACAGACTATTTTTCTAATACAATTAGAAATGTAGCAATTATCGACACGTTGGGCATGTATGACTGTTTTGTACTAATTTTGTTGCACTGAATTGAATTGTATTGAAATGTATAGTGCTATACTATATTAATATTATATAATATTTGATGTTAAAATATGCTGTCCTATATTTTTTTAAAAAAATAATTTTAATTGAAAAATATATTTTATTTTTATTATTATGCATATGATTTTTTAAAAATAATTATATTAGTCAAAATCAATAAAATTGACTTTTTATTATTCATATAATATTTTTTAAATAATTATATCATTCATAATATATTAAATTTGGTTGATTATCATTCATTACAGTAGTTGCATTAAAAATAATTAAAAAATTTTCAACAACAAAAAATAGTAATTTTTTAACATTAAAGAAGGACAATCACTAAATAAGGGTTTTATTTTTATTGGAGTATCATCTGTGCAAACCAATTGATTTTCTCACTTTTGAATATTTTGTTACGCTTGAGAAAGCAAAGACAATTATTAAAGAAAAAGCCTTCATATTTTAAATATGAAATGTTATTAATTGACACATGGCATTGATTGATTGGCTGTACTACCTCATATTACAGCTTGGTACACAACGTGTACCTGAATAATTTCTCGTTGGTTTTTGTCTAATTAAGCTTTATAATTTCTTAAAGCATTATCACAATGAATTACGCATGAAAAACGTTCATTTATTTTATCATCAACTATATATATATATATATATATTAAATATGAATGCTATCTAACTGCCTAAAAAAAAAAAAATTAAAATTAAATATGATACGAATTTGTAGATAGGTGATTTCCATATAACTATCCGTATTTATTTATTTATAGATTTATATATAACTCAAAAGTCACCCAATCTATAATAAAAAATTAATTGCATTATTCTATCTTCATCTGTCAAAGAAACAAAAATAATAAAATAAAATAAAATAAAATAAAAGAATAAGGACTATTAATGCTAGATGTGTCATCACGACTTCAAATAAAATATTTTATTAAAGCAATTTTAATTTTAAGCATTATTATCTGCGTTTTCTTTAATTTATTTAATTATTTATTTTTTAAGAATTTGGTGTACCAGCTTGCTTAATATGTATGTTCAAACCTCACATCGTACATAGGACATTCAAAGCCCAATCTGCAGATTGCTATCGATAAAGAAATATGCATGACTCTAAATGTAGGATCAAAAATAGAAAGGTAGTCGTCTATAGTCTAAATATATATATATATATATATATTTATATATATATATTTTAAAAAGTTAATAAACATGGTCAAACTTGTTATTAAAATACTATATAAAAATAAGAAACTATTTTCTTTCGCTATTATATAATTTATGTTTAAATTTATTTCTTGTTAATAAAAAATGTCACTATATATGTATGTTATGTTTGAAACTAGATTTTTGTTCCCTCCAAAAAAAATTAAATTACAAACAACAATAATATATTCCCAATGATTTTTTAACTTCTATAGTTTCAAAAATACATATATAGGTGATTTTTGTGTATATATATATATATATATGTATAAGTAGCGTAGACCTATAACTATATATGCAGTTTGTATTAATTCACTACTTTAAATGTAATAAATATTTTTTAAGAGAGAAATTGTAGAGTTATATATAGATGCAGGTAGAATAAAACACTATAATTTTGATGATGGGATTAGTATTAATACTGACAATAGCCTTCATCACCTTCTTCGCTTTCTGATAGCCTTGTAATTATTCCTACAAATTCTTGGGTTGATGGATTAATTGGTAAATTCAAAAAGTTTAAGTTAAAAAAGTGTATTAAACGATGTGCTCAAGATTGCTATAAAATATCTCTTTGAGACCTTAGGGCCTCGTAAGTTGTTTTCGTTGTATTGTGAAGAAGATCGCAGGCTCGTTTACTCACCTCTCGCTTTTTCCTGTAATCTTGGTTGCTGAAATTCCATCTTCCCAAAGATTGGATTTGGTAAGTATTCAGCTCTTTGATCAAATTGCAACAAATTATAAATTGCTAGTCTAAATTAGAATATGTTTTTACATAATATAGTCTAATTAAAGTGCATTTTCTTAAAATATTTAGTGATATTAAAATTCACTTAACTCTTGTATTTAGGTGGGGATAGGAGGGGAGACAAAATATGGGATAAAAGAGTTCAATCTAGATAATGATTATTGTCACGTTTAAAAATTTAAGTTATGAAGAAATAAAGTTTCTTTACATATATAAACAATTTTCTTATAAATTTTATATAGCCCATGGCCATGAAAAATATTATAATTAAGAGCGATGGTAATAACATTTTTAGGATTAAAATTCAAAATTTTAGTATCAATAAAAATATCAAAAGTTAAAAATATGAAAATTTTCATATATATATATATATTGGAAAGTATCAAATATTAATAAAAATTTATAAAAAATGATGAAAATTTATTTAAAAAAATAAAAAATTTTAATAAAATTTTAGAATTAGCTTATTTAATCAATTAATTATCAAATTGGTTATAAAAATTAAAACAATATTGAATAGATATTATATTTCTCTTAATCAATTTAATTTATAACAAACGTTAATAACCATAAATAAATTATTATTAATAAAAATATGCAAACAAAAAATATATATTTGATAAAAAATATTTATTAATTGAGATAAATCAATTATTACAATTACATTATATTTCATAAATATTATTTCAATACTCATAAAATTGTTAAATGATTAAAAATTATTAGTCTCTTACTTATTCTCATTTTGAAATATAAAATGTAAAAAATAATTATTAAAATATATATCTCTTTAATAATTTTTTATATAATTATTAATATGTCAATTATAAAGATCATGTATTAAATGTAGCTGTCATTGATGTTTAGTATGATATATTCTATCGTCTTTTTATTTTTAATATTTACTTAATATTATTAATTTAAATACTATCAATACCAATGCTACTTAATATTGTATTTCTATGTTATTATTTTATGTTATTATTTTCCATTCTTATATAATCAATTATTAATTTGAATTATGAGATTGCAAATGAATTTATCTTATACAAAATGTATAACATGTATATATATACTTTATCAATAAATAAAACTTATAAAAGTTATTCAATTTAATTCATTCTGTTTTATTCATATCATTAAATATTTAAAAGAAAATTAAAAAGTTAAAAAAAATTATTACTAAAGATAATTTGGTAAAATAATTTAATAAATATCAATAATGTTTACGAATTTTTTTATAAAATTTTTTTTAACAAGTTTCATAGATATTTTTACAATTTTCGTGGAAATTTCAAAAATTTACATGTAAATTTCTTAAATTTTGATAGATATTATGGATTTTTTAACTAAATTGTTAAAGATTCAATGTGAATGTTTTGGCTGAAATTTCCATAGAAATTTTGGTAAAATTTTAGAAATTTCAGTGAATATTATGGAAATTCTACCCGTTTTTATTTAGGATCTAATTTTTTTTTCAACCCCTTAAAAAAATGAAAAAAAATCTGAGAAATTTTGATGGAAATTTTAGATATTTAACACCTTATTTAGGACAAACCTATAGCAATGTTTATTGTATTTTAGATAGAGAGCCGACCAAACGAAGGTGGAAATCCCTTTTATAGGTTGGGCTTTCCAGCGCATCCGACATTTTGCAAGAAAAATACCCTCACTAATGACCAAAGTAATGGATTGAGCTGCATGTCAGGATATAGCTGTTATGAAGCGGGGCATGGGACATCTATCGGCGGTGGAAGTCGTACATCCAAGTAAATGATTAGATCAATCCGAACGGATGTATTGAAATCTTTCCACTTCAAAATGAAAAAAAATATAGTATTAATAAGAAATACTTTTATTTTAACGTAATGACATAATACGAGAGAAACTTACAGCATGTTAAGTTTTGCTTAATTTGGATCTTGCATAAACTGGTTCAAATTCCCAATATGCACAGTAACTATTATATTATAATTTCGTTCTTCTTTTTGAAAGAAATAAAAATGAATTGGGCATATAATTTTGAGAAAAAGAAATTGTTTAGCTTGATGTGATCTGGGGCACAAGTCGTAGAAAGTGAGAATTGGTCTTAACCATATATATATATATATTTCGCAATCAGTGATAAAAATATTGATTTTGATGGAAATGTCAAAGGTATGATTTTTTGAAAATATCGATGAAAATATCGATATCGATAAAAATATTGATAAAATTATAGAAACCGTAAATATTTAATTTAGAATATAAATTTTTGTATATGAGATAATTAATATAATAAAATAATATAAAAATATAATAATAATAAAATAGTCCATAACTATTAAAAATTATTGTAAGTAAAAAAAAAAAATACAATATTTATTAATAATAAAATATAAAAAAATTAACAAATAATATTTAAATACATGAAATTCTTCAATACGATTTATCTTATTCGCATTCCCTCTTTATCGGTAATTTATTGTTATTATTTTTTAAAACCTTATCGGTGAATTTATTTATTTATTTTGTAAAATTAATTTTTACATTGTCACTGATGATTTATTAAATATTATTGTTTTTTATTTAAATTCAGTGTCATAACAGTGAAAATAGTTTTGATAAATTATAAACAAATTAAATTTTAAATTATTAAAAAATATATAAATTCCAATGTGGAAATTATCACCAATCATGGAATGGAAGCTTTTTAGCACAAATCACCAATCACCAATCACGAATCACGAATCATTGATCACCAATCATGAAGAATTCCAAAATAGTAAAAGAAGCATTGAAGCTTTTTAGCACAATGACAGTAAATTAAACAAAATTTAAAGTTGGTTTTGAGGTCCGAGGAAGAAAAAAAAAAAAAAAAGAGAAAAAAGAAAGAGAGTATTTTTTTTTGTTTTTGTTTGGCAGATACAGAGAAGGCTCTCTTTGGGAGCTCAAAGACCATTGCTCCAATGGACTTTTTTTTTTTTCTCTCTCTCTCTCTCTTCTCTAACCAAGTAACCAGGTCCCCATCTCTCTTCCACCGAAAGAGATGAGAAAGAGAGACAGCAAAATTTCCAAAATTTTTCCATCGACAACTGATATCTCCACAATTATTCATCGGAAACCCGAGATTTCTACCATTTCAGATGATACCGGCGAAATTTCCAAAATTTTCCCACCGACAACCAACATCTCCATCTGGTTGCTACAATTATTCATCAAAAACCCGATATTTTCACCGATTTCATATGATACCGATGATATTTTGTGGCAATGATTACATTTCCTAAGCACCACGACAAATATTTCTTCTCCCCCCTCTATCGGTGTCGTCGGTCTTCGAAGTTTTCGAAACTTTCTAAGCACCACGACAAATATTGTCACTGAAATTTTGAAGTTCTCGACGACTTTTTCTTCCTTGGTCGCAATTAATGTTTTATTTTATTGCTTGTTCAATATTTACAATGTCTCCATGATCTTTTCTCTTTTTGATAGATGTTAACCATGTACAAGACCTTATACCACCCTGCTGCAACAATGTAACTATATACTGCGATGGACTCTTTTAGTCATATCCTGCGAAATTATAGTTTAAAAAATCAAAATTTTTTTATAAAGTTTTACAAAATTTTTGTTTTGCCTATATATATAAAGTAAATTTGAATTCTATATGGGAATGGATAAATTTTTTATAGTACTTAGCGAAATTTTTGATATATTTTTTTAAAAATTTTCGTTAAAATATCCATGTCAAATTCTTATTAATTTAGTTTAAAAATTTATAATTTTCGTGGAAATTATAAAATTTTGATTAAAATTTTAAAAATATTTATTGAATTCAATTTCCATAATTTCTTATATTTTTTATTGAAAAAAATTCTAAATATTATTGATGTTTAGTAAATATTTTTGCTAAATTAACTTTATTAATACGTTTTTTTTAACCTTTAAATTTCCTTCCAAACATTTAGTTATTTAAACAAAAAAAAAAAAATTGAATAACCTTGATAGATTTCATTCATTAATAAAGTATATATATATATTGCTATATTATTTTTTTATGAAAATGAATTCCCTAATTATAGGTTAATAGTTGATTATAGAAGAATAAACAATAATAACATAAAATAATAATACATATTATAAAGAATCTATGTTGATATTATTTTTATTAATATCATATAATAATTATCATTGAAGGTAACTACATTTGAAACAAGATTTATGCAGTGATTTACATGCAATATTTATAGAGACACATTTTTTTATTTATTACTTATTACATTCAAATCTTCAAATGAGAATAAGGAAGAGGCTAATAATTTTTAATACTCAAGAGTTTTATATGGTATTAGGATGACATTTATAAAATATAATACAATTATAATAATTGTTTTATATATTTTAATTAATAAACAATTTTATCAAATATGTATTTTGGTTTTGCATATTTTTATTTATAATAGTTTATTTATATTCAGTAATTATAACATCAAGAATTATACAATATTTTGTAGATAGAAAAATGAAAGAAAATTTTTTTGAAACAATTTCTTTTCTAAAATTTTAGTATGAATTTTATTTTTTGAAAATTTTTGGTAGGAAAGTAGATGTTTGGTAGGAAGACAAATGAAATTCAGTAAAATAAATCAGTATAACAAACTTTTACTAATTTTTTTATAATAAAATATTTTACTAATTTAACATAAAGAAAACATTTCAAAAAAATTTTGGTAGGAAGAAAATAAAAGAAAATTATTTGAAAAAATTACTTTTTTCCTAAAAAATTTACTTTTTTTTAAATACTTTACTAATTTATTAAAAGAATAATAGTTATCTCCCTTAGAAAAGTCTAAAAAATTTTAAGTTTCTTTTCAAAGTTTATAACCTTTTTTTCATACTAAAAATTTTGGAAAGAATTTTAAAATTTTATAAACTTATTTAAGGGAGGACTATTTTTCTTTTAATAAATTAGTGAAGTATTAAAAAATAAAAATATATTTTCTCAAAAAATAAAACTAAATAATATATACATATTATAAAGATTCAAAATAATAAAAAAAAAAGACATAAAGACCTATGAAAAAATGTAATCAAGTAATTTTTATAATATAAAGTAATTTTTTTAGAAACATAAAATTGTTATAAAAAATACATATTATATATATATATAGAGTCCTACTATGGTCAGGACGGACGAGACAAAAAAAGTGCGGTCTAAAAACATGGGAAATTGCTCAGCCATTGGATTACAATGAGTCTCGCAAACGGCTCAAATTACTTTTTGTCACATGTGAAAAATAATTGCGGAAAATTTTACATTCCTTTAATATTCCCGCTATTCATTTCTTGCCTGGTGCGCACTATATTTTCACACAGATCTGGCCATTTAAAATTTCCCACCCATCATCATAAAATTTTCACCAAACGGTGTAGCTGGGAGGCTCGACTTGACCATTTCAAAAATCCGTTGACCATTTCAAAAATCCCAAATCCTTCCGAGTCGGCCACCTTTCAGAACACTGCACGGCCGTTGGCGGTACCATACTTGGGGTTAAATGTTAGTATTTTGTTGCCTGTATCGTAATCATTAAGTATAATTCATTAAATCTAAAGATAAAATTTATAAATTTTGACAATGTGTATTAATGAATTTCTTTTTGTTTCCAATTTAGGAAAAAAAAAAAAGGAGGAAAGAAACATGGACAGAGAAGAAGAGGAAGCTCCAATTGTAGGAAGCCCAGGTTTAACCCGTTTTATACATGTTCATCTATTAATTTTGATTGCTTCCATCCCTTCCCTGTGAGCTTCATTTTTGTAAAATCTATGCTTCCATCCTTTCCCTGTGGCATTAATGATTAATAGCATGTTATATAAATTATAAGTAGTCAGTAAGTGTGATTTGGAAGTGGATTGAAATGTATTATATGGAAATTAATAATGATCATATGTTGATTTTATTATCTCAGATGGCAACGTGAATGATTTACAGTATGAAGCAAATAATCATCATGTTGGCAATGTAGAAATATCCCTGCTGTCATGCTCTAATGACGTTGATGATGTTTACATTCCCCAAGTGTTGAAAAACTTAAAACCAACAGTTGGACAAGAGTTTATACCGATAGATAAGGCACTTGAGTTTTACATTAAGTATTCAAAAAGGTGGGATTTAGTGTTCATAGCAATTCTAGTAAGAGACGTAAAGGTACTAATGAAGTTATACGGAAAGAAGGAGAATCTTCTAAAAAGGGTGGTAAGAAAAAAAGGTGTCGGGGGATAACAAGAGATAATTGTAAGGCAAAAGTAGCCGTGGTTATGTCAAAAATGGGGAAATATGTCATTAGTGTATTTGTTGAAGAGCACAGTCATCCATTATCAAGCCTTAAAAAAGTCCATTTATTGAGGTCACATCGTAATGTGTCTGAAGCTAAAAAATCACTAACACAGCAGTTTTCAGCAGCAAACGTGCCAACTCACCAACAAATAAGTATTCTTGAATTTGAAGTTAGGGGTATAGAAAATATTGGGTGTACGAAGAAGGATATTTATAACAATGAAGCTAAGTTGCATAATGAAATGCAGGGCCAAGATGCAGAACTATTGAAGGAATATTTCCTAACAGAGCAAGAAAGGGATCCATCATTTATGTTTAAAATAGATGCAGATGATGAATGTAAATTGATGCGTTGTTTTTGGTCTGATTCGGTTTGTAAGAGAGCTTATGGATGTTTTGGTGATGTAGTGGTATTTGATACAACTTACAACACTAATCAGTATGGTATGATATTTGCACCTTTGGTTGGGGTTAACAATCATTGTCAAACAGTGATATTTGCATGTGCATTCTTAAGTGATGAAAGAACTGAATGTTTTTTTTGGTTATTTGAGCTATTAAAGAAGAGCATGCCTGCAAACACCCCAAAGATGATTATCACCGATCAAGATCCTGCAATGATAAAGGCTGTAGCTCAGAGCTTACCGAATACATTCCATAGGTATTATAGTTGGTACATACTTGAGAATTTTTCTATATATTTAAATGCAATCACTTACAGGGATTTTTACAAGGATTTCAAACACTGCATTTGGGAATCAAAACGTTCGAAAGATTTTGAAAGAAAATGGAGTTCTATCATCGAAAAGGCGAACCTACATGACAATGAATGGTTAAAGTCAATATTTAAACTACGTTCGAGATGGGTGCCAGCATATGTTAATCATGTATTCTCAGCTGGAATGTCAAGTAACCAATATGCAGAAAGCTCTCATGCATTTTTCAAGAGGTACATTTTGAAGAAAAATTTATTGATGGATTTTATACTTCGATTTAATAGGGCACTTGCACATCAACGTCACGAAGACTTAAGTGCTGATCATGTTGATATTAATGAGAAGCCTGTTTTGAAACTGCCATTGGAAATGGAGAAGCAAATGGCTGAGATATACACACGCAAGATTTTTTATGAGTTTCAAGATGAGTTGTGACATAACTTAGTAACAGTGCCACAAATTGTTAGTGAAAGTGATACACATAAAATGTATACGGTCCAGAGTTGTCCAAATGGAGGTGTCCCAAGGTTTCAAGAAATTGCTTATGATAAAGTTTTGGACTATGCATCGTGTAGCTGTAAAAAGTTTGAGAGTGAAGGGATTCCATGTAGACATATTTTGGCATTTTTGCGACTCTTTGATGATATTCCTCTGCCAAATCGATATATAATGAAAAGGTGGACTAGAGCTGCAAAGTCTTAAATAATATACGACAAGGAAGGTTTAGAGATAACTGGAAAAAGTGGTTCAATGTTAACATGGCGAAGTAAACTATTCAAACTTTTCTTAGAACTCGTTGATAGCATCATGTTAAATGAAGAGGCAGCTGTAATTGTGAATGATGCTCTGCAAAGTTTGGTTGATCGGTTTAAATCCATAGGTGGTAGCACAAAGAGTGGAGGCATTTCTGAAAAAGGTAGTAATGTTAATCACACAACTTTGAAAGATCCATCTCAGGTAAGGGCAAAGGGACGTGGAAGAAGATTAAAATAAGCTAAAGAGAAGGCAAAAAATGCTCCTAAGTATAGAGGTCGACGTTGCAATGGATGTGGAAACATTGACCAAGCACACGACAAAAGAAATTGTCCAGTCCTTAACAATTGGTAAGACAAAAAAATTGTATTATTTATTGGTTTTATGCAATTGGAACAATCACATCATGTACAAACTATTATGGTTTCTATGTAGGTCCTCACAACAAGAGAATATATGTCAACAAGAATCGGAATTTGAATATGATGCTGACCAGTTTTAATTTTACAGGTATAAAACTAGGTTATAATTGCTGTATGCCTGTTAAATATCTTGTTCCTGATGCCTATTCGAAATTAGTCCTTATAGTTTTCCATGTTTTGTTATGCAGGGCCACATTAGCAGCTTAAGGGATGACCCCTGCGTGTGGACGACCAGGCCTGCAAAACTGATGCGTCAATAATTGTTTCCTTAGTTTGGTGCCGTTGTCTAAACCTCCAAATACAAAGTGTCATAACATTTTTTTGGATATCAAAGAGGACTACACTGACGCTACTACCTTGTAAACACGTTGGCTTTGTACCCCGAATATATTTTAGACAAAATAATTACATGCAAATTTTTTTATTTCTTCTTTCCACTCAACATTATAATTTCGTTTGATGCTTGTAAGTTTTTGTACCGATTTTGGACAAAATATTTACTGAGGAATTTAAACAAATTTTGCAAAATCCTGTAAAAAAATTAAGCAAGAACAAAAAGAAATATCATTTTTGTTAAGGGACCAACGCCGATGATGTGTTAACTATTCATCATCGTCTTATCAGTCCATGCTGACATTACTTTAAAAACCACTCGTTGGCTTAGGGGCACAAATATAGTATAATACTTTGACTGACTTGCCTTTGTAATTTCGTTTGATGCGTTTAAATTTCTCGACTGATTTTGGTCGAAATAAGTACACATAAATTTAATCAAAACTCTAAATCTCATTTAAAAAATGGGAAAATTATAAAATAATTCAAAAAAAACTTAATGAGGAACAATGCCGACATGAAAGTAATGCTTGACCGTCGGTTTATAGAAACACCGATGCTACACTAACAAGTACATCTCTTTTTAGTTCCATATTTGATGTATGGTTGTTTTCACTTATTTCCCCTCACCATTGTAATTTCGTTTGATGGTGGTAAGTTGTTGTTCCGATTTTGGACAAAATATTTACTTAGGAATTGAAATAAACCTTGTAAAATCATGCAAAGAATAAAGCTAGAACAAAAAAGATATGTAACGTTCATTAGGGGACACACCCCGATGCTAAGTTGACATATCATCATCGTCGGCTTACGGTCACAAAACAAGGATAATTTATTGACAGTATTGCCTTCGTAATTTCGTTTGATTTTTGTAAGTTTTTGCACCAATTTTGGCCAAAATAATTACTGAGGACTTAAAACAAACTTTGCAAATCATGTAAAGAATCAAGCTAGAACAAAAGGATGTGTTACGTTTATTAAGGTACCAACACCGACACTACGTTGATACACCATTGTTGTCTTAGAAAGACATGCCGACGCTATGTCAATGACCATTTGTCCTCTTACGTCCACAAAATTAGGATAATTTATTGACCGTATTGCCTTCGCAGTTTGGTTTGATTCCTGTAAGTTGTTGCATCGATTTTGGTCAAAACAATTACTGAGGAATTCAAACAAACTTTGCAAATCATGTAAAGAATTAAGCTACAACAAAAAGATGTGTTACGTTTATTAGGGTAGAAACGCCGATGCTACGTTGATACACCATCGTTGTCTTCTAAAAAAACATCGAAGCTATGTCAATGACCATTCGTCGGCTTACATCCGCACAATTAGGATAATTTATTGACCGTATTGCCTTCCTAATTTCGTTTGATTCCTGTAAGTTGTTAAACCGATTTTGGTCAAAATAATTACTGAGGAATTAAAACAAACTTTGCAAATCATGTAAAGAATCAAGCTACAACACAAAGATGTGTTATGTTTTTAGGGTACAAACGCCGACGCTACATTGATACACCGTCGTTGTCCTATGAAGAAATGACAACACTATGTCAATGACCATTCGTCAGCTTACATCCACAAAATTAGGATAACTTATTGATCGTATTGCCTCCCTAATTTCATTTGATTCCCATAAGTTGTTAAACCGATTTTGGTCAAAATAATTATTGAGTAATTAAAACAAACTTTGCAAATCATGTAAAGAATCAAGCTACAACAAAAAGATGTGTTACTTTTATTAAGGTGTCAAAGCCGACGCTACATTGATACACCATCGTCGTCTTATGAAGCAACACTGACGCTGTGTCAATGGCCATTCGTCGGCTTACATCAACAAAATTAGGATAATTTATTGACCGTATTGCCTTCGTAATTATGTTTGATTCCAGCAAGTTGTTGCATTGATTTTGTTGAAAATAATTACTGAGGAATTCAAACAAACCTTGCAAGTCATGTAAAGAATCAAGTTAGAACAAAAAGATATGTTACATTTATTAGGGTACCAACGCTGAAGCTATGTTGATACACCATCTTCGTCTTATGCATAAACGCCGATGTTGTGTCAACGACCATTTGTCGGCTTAAATTCAAAAAATTAGGATATTTTATTGACCGTATTGCCTTTGTAATTTGGTTTGATTCTTGTAAGTTGTTGCACCGATTTTGGTGAAAATAATTACAGAGGAATTAAAACATACTTTGCAAATAATGTAAAGAATCAGGCAAGAAAAAAAAGATGCGTTACATTTATTAGGGTACCAACACCGATGCTACATTGATACATCATCATCATCTTATGAAGAAACGCCGACGCTCTATCAACAACCATTCGTCAGTTTATGTCCACAAAGGTAAGATAATTTATTGACCATATTGCCTTCTTAATTTCGTTTGATTCCTATAGGTTGTTGCATTGATTTTGGTCAAAATAATTACTAAAGAATTCAAACAAACTCTGCAAATCATGTAACGAATCAGGTTAGAACAAAAAGATGTGTTACGTTTATTAGGATACCAACGCTGATGCTACGTTGATACACCATTGTCGTCTTATGTATAAATGTCTACTCTGTGTCAACGACCATTCATTGGCTTGCATCCACAAAATTAGGATAATTTGTGGACCCTATTGCCTTCGTAATTTGGTTTGATTCCTGTAAGTTGTTGCACCGATTTTGGTGAAAATAATAACTAAGGAATTCAAACAAAATTTGCAAATCATGTAAAGAATCAGGCTACAACAAAAAGATGTGTTACATTTATTAGGGTACTAACACCGACGCTATGTTGATACACCATCGTCATCTTAGGAAGCAACGCCGACGCTGTGTCAACGGCCATTCGTCGACTTACATCCACAAAATTGGGACAATTTATTGATCGTATTGCCTTCGTAATTTGGTTTGATTCCTGTAAGTTGTTGTATCGATTTTGGTCAAAATAATTACTCAGGAATTCAAACAATCTTTGTAAATCATGTAAAGAATCAAGCTACAACAAAAAGGTGTGTTACGTTTAATGAGGTACCAGCGCTGATGCTACGTTGATACACCATCGTCATCTTATGTAAAAAAGCTGAGGCTGTGTCAACGACCATTCGTCAGCTTACCTCCACAAAATTAGGATAATTTATTGACTGTATTGCCTTCCTAATTTCGTTTGATTCCTGCAAGTTGTTGGGTCGACTTTGGTAAAAATAATTACTGAGGAATTCAAGCAAACTTTGCAAATCATGTAAAGAATCATGTTAGAACAAAACGATATGTTAGGTTTATTAGAGTACCAACGCCGACACTACGTTCGTGCACCATTGTCGTCTTATGAAGACACGCCAACGCTATGTCAACGACCATTCGTCGGCTTATGTCCACAAAATGAGGACAATCAATAAACCATTTTGCCTTCCTAATTTCGTTTGATTCCTGGAAGTTTTTAAACTGATTTTGGTCAAAATAATTACTGCGAAATTAAAACAAAGTTTGCAAATCATGTAAAAAATCAAGCTACAATAAAAAGATGTGTTATGTTTATTAGAGTATAAATGCCGACGCTACGTTGATACACCATCGTTGTCTTATGAAGAAACACCGACGTTATGTCAAGGACCATTCGTCGGCCTACATCCAGAAAATTAGGATAATTTATTGATCGTATTGCCAACCTAATTTCGTTTGTTCCTGTAGGTTGTTAAATCGATTTTGGTCAAAATAATTACTGAGTAATTAAAACAAACTTTGCAAATCATGTAAAGAGTTAAGCTACAACAAAAAGATGTGTTACTTTTATTAGGGTACCAACGCTGATGCTACATTGATACACCATCGTCGTCTTATGAAGCAACACTGACGCTGTGTCAATGACCATTCGTCAGCTTACGTCCACAAAATTAGGATAATTTATTGACCGCATTGCCTTCGTAATTCGGTTTGATTCCTGTAAGTTGTTGCATCGGTTTTGGTGAAAATAATTACTGAGGAATTCAAGCAAACTTTGCAAATCATGTAAAGAATCAAGCGACAACAAAAAGGTGTGTTATGTTTAATAGGGTACCAACGCCGATGCTACGTTGATACACCTTCATCGTCTTATGTATAAACGCCGATGCTGTGTCAACGACCATTCGTCAGCTTACCTCCACAAAATTAGGATAATTTATTTACCGTATCGCCTTCCTAATTTTGATTAATTCTTGTCAGTTGTTGCGCTGATTTTGGTCAAAATAATTACTAAGGAATTCAAGAAAACTTTGTAAATCATGTAAAGAATAAGGTTAGAACAAAAAGATGTGTTACGTTGATTAGGGTACCAACGCCAACGCTACGTTGGTACACGATCATCATCTTATGAAGAAATGCCGATGTTGTGTCAATGACCATTCGTCGGCTCACGTCCACAAAATGAGGACAATTAATTGACCATTTTGCCTTCCTAATTTTGTTTGATTCCTGTAAGTTGTTAAATTGATTTTGGTCAAAATAATTATTGAAAAATTAAAAAAATTTTGCAAATCATATAAAGAATCAAGCTACAACAAAAAGATGTGTTATGTTTATGAGGGTACAAACGCCGATGCTGCGTTGATACACCATCGTCGTCTTATGAAGCAACACTGACGTTGTGTCAACGATAATTTGTCGCCTTACATCCATAAAATTAGGATAATTTATTGAGCGTATTGCCTTCATAATTTGGTTTGATTCCTGCCAATTGTTCCACCGATTTTGTTGAAAATAATTATTGAGGAAATCAAAAAAACTTTGCAAATCATGTAAAGAATCAAGCTACAACAAAAAGGTGTGTTACGTTTAATAGTGTGTCAATGCCGACGCTACTTTGATACACCATCGACGTCTTATGTATAAATGCTGACGCTGTGTCAACGAACATTCGTCGTCCTACCTCCACAAAATTGGGATAATTTATTGACTGTATTGCCTTCCCAATTTTGTTTGATTCCTGTTAGTTGTTAAACCGATTTTTGTCAAAATAATTACTTAGTAATTGAAACAAGCTTTGCAAATCATGTAAAGAATCAAGTTACAACACATCTTTTCTTAGGGTACCAAAGCCGATGCTACATTGATACACCATCGTCGTCTTATGAAGCAACACTGACGCTGTGTCAACGACCATTCGTCACCTTACGTCTACAAAATTAGGATAATTTATTGACCGTATTGCCTCCCTAATTTCGTTTGATTCCTATCAGTTGTTGCACCGATTTTGGTCAAAATAATTACTGAGGAATTCAAGCAAACTTTGCAAGTAATGTAAAGAATTAGGTTAGAACAAAAAGATGTGTTACGTTTGTTGGGGACCAATGCCGATGCTACATTGATACACCATCGTCGTATTAAGTATAAACGCTGATGCTGTGTCAAGGACTATTCATCGGTTTATGTCCGCAAAATTAGCAAAATTTATTGATTGTATTGCCTTCCAAATTTTGTTTGATTCCTGTTAGTTGTTAAACCAATTTTGGTCAAAATAATTACTAAGTAATTAAAACAAACTTTGCAAATCATGTAAAGAATCAAGCTACAACAGAAAGATGTGTTACTTTTATTAGGGTACCAACACCGACGCTACGTGGATACACCATCGTCGCTTTATGAAGCAACACTGATGTTGTGTCAGCGACCATTCGTCACCTTATGTCTACAAAATTAGGATAATTTATTAACCGTATTGCCTTTGTAATTTGGTTTGATTCCTGTAAGTTGTTCAACCAATTTTGGTGACAATAATTATTGAGGAATTTAAAAAAACTTTGTAAACCATGTAAAGAATCAAGCTACAACAAAAAGGCATGTTACGTTTAATAGGGTACCACCACTAACACCATGTTGATACACCATCGTCGTCTTATTTATAAATGCCAATGCTGTGTCAACGACCATTCATCGGCTTGCCTCCACAAAATTAGGATAATTTATGGGCCGTATTGCCTTCCTAATTTCGTTTGATTCCTATTCGTTGTTGAGCCAATTTTGGTAAAAATAGTTACTGAGGAATTCAAGCAAACTTTACAAATCATGTAAAGAATCAGGTTAGAACAAAAAGATGTGTTACATTTATTAGGGTACCAACGCCGATGCTACGTTGATAAACCATCATCGTCTTATGTATAAAAGCTGACGCTGTGTCAAGGACCATTCATCGGCTGACGTCCACAAAATTAGGATAATTTATTGATTGTATTGCCTTCCTAATTTCATTTGATTCCTGTTAGTTGTTGTGCCGATTTTGGTTAAAATAATTACCGAGGAATTCAAGCAAACTTTGCAAATCATGTAAAGAATTAAGTTAGAATAAAAAGATATGTTATGTTTATTAGGGCACCAACACCGACGCTATGTTCGTACACCATTGTGGTCTTTTGAAGAAACACCGATGCTATGTCAATGACCATTCATCGGCTTACATCCATAAAATGAGGACAATTAGTTGACTGTTTTGCCTGCCTAATTTTGTTTGATTCCTGTAAGTTGTTAAACTGATTTTGGTAAAAATAATTACTGAGAAATTCAAACAAACTTTGCAAATTATTTAAAGAATCAAGCTAGAACAAAAAGATGTGTTATGTTTATTAGGGTACAAACACCGAGGCTACGTTGATACACCATCGTCGTCTTATGAAGAAACGCCGATGCTATGTCAATGACCATTCATCTGCCTACATCCCTAAAATTAGGATAATTTATTGATCGTATTGCCTACCTAATTTCATTTGATTCCGGTAGGTTTTTAAACCAACTTTGGTCAAAATAATTACTGAGTAATTAAAGGAAACTTTGCAAATCATGTAAAGAATTAAGCTACAACAAAAAGATATGTTACTTTTATTAGGGTACCAATGCCGATGCTACATTGATACATCATCGTCGTCTTATGAAGCAACACTGATGCTGTGTCAATCATCATTCGTCAGTTTACGTCCACAAAATTAGGAAAATATATTGACCGCATTGCCTCCGTAATTTGGTTTGATTCCTGTAAGTTGTTGCACCTATTTTGGTCAAAATAATTACTAAGGAATTCAAAAAACTTTGCAAATCATGTAAAGAATCAAGCTATAACAAAAAGGTGTGTTACGTTTATTAAGGTACTAACGCCGATGCTACGTTGATACACCATCGTCGTCTTATGATTAAACACCGACGCTCTGTCAAAGACTAGTCGTCGGCTTACGCCCACAAAATGAGGATAATTTATTGACCATATTGCCTTCTTAATTTCATTTGATTCTTATCAGTGGTTGCACTGATCTTGGTCAAAATATTTACTGAGGAATTCAAACAAACTTTGCAAATCATGTAAGGAATTATGTTAGAACAAAAAGTTGTGTTACGTTTATTAGGGTACCAACGCCGATGCTACGTTGATACACTATCGTCATCTTATGAAGCAACGCCGATGCTATGTCAACGACCATTCGTCGGCTTATATCCCTAAAATTAGTATAATTTATTGACCATATTACCTTCATAATTTGGTTTGATTCCTGTAAGTTGTTGCACCGATTTTGGTGTGAGAACAATTACTGAGGAATTCAAACAAAATTCGCAAATCATGTAAAGAATCAGGTTAGAACAAAAAGATATGTTACATTTATTAGGGTATCAATGCGGATGCTACATTGATACAGCATTGTAATCTTATGCATAAACGCCGGCGCTATGTCAATGCCCATTTGTCGGCTTACGTCCACAAAATTAGGATAATTTATTAACCGTATTGCCTTCGTAATTTGGTGTTATTCCTCTAATTTGTTGCACTGATTTTGGTCAAAATTATTACATAGGAATTCAAACATACTTTGCAAATCATGTAAAGAATCAGGCTAGAAAAAAAAGATGTGTTACGTTTGTTAGGGTATCAACGCTATGTTTATACACCATCGTCGTCCTACGAAGCAACGCCGACGCTGTGTTAATGACCATACGTCGACTTATGTCCACAAAATTAGGATAATTTATTTACCATATTGCCTTTTTAATTTGGTTTGATTCCTGTAAGTTGTTGCATTGATTTTGGTCATAATAATTACTAAGGATTTCAAACAACCTTTGCAAATAATGTAAAGAATCAAGCTACAACAAAAAGATGTGTTAGGTTTAATAGGGCACCAATGCCAATGCTACGTTGATACACCATCGTTGTCTTATGTATAAACGCTGACACTGTGTCAACGACCATTCAGTGGCTTAAATCCACAAAATTAGGACAATTTATTGATTGTATTGCCTACCTGATTTCGTTTGATTCCTGTAAGTTGTTAAACTGATTTTTGTCAAAATAATTACTAAGTAATTAAAACAAACAGTGCAAATCATGTAAAGAATCAAGCTACAATAAAAAGATATGTTACTTTTCTTAGGATACCAACGCGGACGCTACATTGATACACCATCGTCGTCTTATGAAGCAACATTGACGCTGTGTCAACGACCATTCGTCGCCTTATGTCTACAAAATTAGGAAAATTTATGGACCGTATTACCTTCGTAATTTCGTTTGATTCCTGTCAGTTGTTGCACCAATTTTGGTCAAAATAATTACTGAGGAATTCAAGCAAACTTTGCAAATCATGTAAAGAATTAGGTTAGAACAAAAGAAGTGTTACGTTTATTAGGGACTAACGTCGATGCTACGTTGATACACCATCGTCGTCTTATGTATAAACGCTGACACTGTGTCAACGATCATTCGTTGGCTTACCTCCACAAAATTAGGATAATTTTTTGACCGTATTGCCTTCCTAATTTTGTTTGATTCATGTAAGTTGTTGTGCCGATTTCGGTCAAAATAATTATTGAGGAATTCAAGCAAACTTCGCAAGTCATGTAAAGAATCAGATTAGAGCAAAAAGATATGTTAAGTTTATTAGGGTACCAATGCTGACGCTACGTTGATACACCATCGTCGTCTTATGACGAAATGCCGATGCTCTATCCATCAACATCGTCGTCTTATGAAGAAATGCCGATGCTCTATCAACGACCGTTCGGCGGCTTACATCCACAAAATTAGGATAATTTATTGACTGTATTGCCTTATTAATTTCGTTTGATTCCTATAAGTTGTTGTACTGATATTGGTCAAAATAATTACTGAGGAATTCAAACAAACTTTGCAAATCATGGAAAGAATTATTTTAGAACAAAAAGATGTGTTACGTTTATTAGGGTACCAACGTGGATGCTACGTGTATACACTATCATCGTCTTATGAAGCAACGCCGATGCTATGTCAACAACCATTCGTCGGCTTACATCCATAAAATTAGGTTAATTTATTGACCACATTGCCTTCGTAATTTGGTTTGGTTTCTATAAGTTGTTGCACCGATTTTGGTGAAAATAATGACTGAGGAATTCAAATAAAATTTGTAAATCATGTGAAGAATTAGGTTAGAACAAAAAGATATGTTAGGTTTATTAGGGTAGCAACGCCGACGCTACGTTGATACACCATCGTCGTCTTATGCATCTACACCGGCGTTGTGTCAATGACCATTTGTCAGCTTACATCCACAAAATTAGGATAATTTACCGACCGTATTGCCTTCATAATTTGGTTTGATTCCTGTAAGCTGTTGCACCGATTTTGGTCAAATAATTACTGAGGAATTCAAACATACTTTGCAAATCAAGTAAAGAATCAGGCTAGAAAAAAAAAATGTGTTACGTTTATTAGGGTACCAATGCCGACGCCACGTTGATACACCATCGTTGCCTTATGAAGAAACACCGACGCTTTATCAACAGCCATTCGTCGGTTTACGTCCACAAAATTAAGAGAATTTATTGAACATATTGCCTTCTTAATTTCGGCTGATTCCTATAGGTTGTTGCATTGATTTCGATCAAAATAATTACCGAAGAATTCAAACAAACTTTACAAACCATGTAAAGAATTAGTTTAGATCAAAAAGATGTGTTACGTTTATTACGGTGCCAACGCCGATGCTACATTGATAAACCATCGTTGTCTTATGCATAAGCGCCGACGCTGTGTTAATGACCATTCATCAGCTTACATCCACAAAATTAGGATAACTTACTAATAGTAATGCCTTCGAAATTTGGTTTGATTCCTGTAAATTGTTGCACCGATTTTTGTCAAAATAATTACTGAGGAATTCAAACATACTTATCATGAAAAGAATTGGGCTGGAAAAAAAAGATATGTTATGTTTATTAGGGTACCAATGCCGACGCTATGTTGATACATCATCGTCATCTTATGAAGGAATGCCAACGCTATGTCAGCGATCATTCGTCGACTTATGTTCACAAAATTAGGATAATTTATTGACCGTGTTGCCTTCGTAATTTGGTTTGATTCCTGTAAGTTCTTGCACCGATTTTAGTCGAAATAATTACCGAGGAATTCAAACAAAATTTGCAAATCATATGAAGAATTAGGTTAGAACAAAAAGATATGTTAGGTTTATTAGGGTACCAACGCCGACGCTATGTTGATACACCATCGTCGTCTTATGCATCTATGCCGATGCTGTGTCAATGACCATTTGTCGGCTTACGTCCACAAAATTAGGATAATTTACCGACCATATTGCCTTCATAATTTGGTTCAATTCTTGTAAGTTGTTGCACCAATTTTGGTCAAAATAATTACTGAGGAATTCAAACAAACTTTGCAAATTATGTAAAGAATCAGGCTAGAAAAAAAAGATGTGTTACGTTGATTAGGGTACCAATGCCGACGCTACGTTGATACATCATCGCCGTCTTATGAAGAAATGCCGACGCTCTATCAAAGACCATTCGGTGGCTTACATCCACAAAATTAGGGTAATTTACTGACTGCATTGCCTTATTAATTTCGTTTAATTCCTATAAGTTGTTTCACTGATTTTGGTAAATATAAATACTGAGGAATTCAAACAAACTTTGCATAGAACAAAAAGATGTGGTATGTTTATTAGGGTACCAACGCCGATGCTATGTTGATACACTATTGTCGTCTCATGAAGCAACGCCGATGCTGTGTCAACAACCATTCGGCGGCCTATATCCACAAAATTAGGATAATTTATTATTGCCTTCATAATTTTGTTTGATTCCTATAAGCTGTTGTACTGATTTTGGTCAAAATAATTACAGAGGAATGCAAACAAACTTTACAAATCATGTAAAGAATTATGTTAAAACAAAAAGATGTGTTACGTTCATTAGGGTACCAATGTTGATGCTATGTTGATACACTATTGTCATCTTATGAAGCAACGCCAATGCTGTGTCACCGACCAGTCGTCTGCTCATATCCATAAAATTAGGACAATTTATCGACCATATTGCCTTCGAAATTTGGTTTGATTCCCGTAAGTTGTTGCATCGATTTGGTGAAAATAATTACTAAGGAATTAAACAAAATTTGCAAATCATGCAAAGAATCAGGTTAGAACAAAAAGATATGTTACGTTTATAAGGGTACCAACGCCGGCGCTACGTTGATACACCATCGTCGTCTTATGCATAAACGCCGGCGCTGTACCGATGACCATTCGTCGGCTTCAGTTTGCAAAATTAGGATAATTTATTGACTGTTATTGCCTTTGTAATTTGGTTTGATTCCTGTAAGTTGTTGCATCAATTTTGGTCAAAATAATTTGCTGAGGAATTCAAAAAAACTTTGCAAATCATGTAAAGAATCAAGCTACAACAAAAGGATGTGTTACGTTGAATAGGTGGCCAACGCCAACGTTACGTTGATACACCATCATCGTCTTATGTATAAATGCCGACGCTGTGTCAACGACCATTCGTCGGCTTACATCCACAAATTAGGATAATTTATTAACTGTATTGCCTTCCTAATTTTGCTTGATTCTAGTAACTTGTTGCACCGATTTTGGTCAAAATAATTACTGAGGAATTCAAACATACTTTGCAAATCATGTAAAGAATCGGGCTAGAAAAAAAGATATGTTACGTTTATTAGGGTACCAACGCCGATACTATGTTGATACATCATCGTCGTCCTATGAAGCAATGCCGACACTATGTCAGTGACCATTCATCGACTTATGTCCACAAAATTAGGATAATTTATTGACCATGTTGCCTTCGTAATTTGGTTTGATTCCTGTAAGTTGTTGCACCGATATTGGTCAAAATAATTACTGACGAATTCAAACAAACTTTGCAAATCATATAAAGAATCATGCTAGAAAAAAATGTGTTACTTTTATTAGGGTACCAACGCCGACGTTACGTTGATACACCATCGTCATCTTATGAAGCAATGCCAACGCTGTGTCAATGACCATTCGTCGACTTACGTTCAAAAAATTAGGATAATTAATTGACCGTATTGCCTTCCTAATTTCGTTTGATTCTTGTAGGTTGTTAAACCGATTTTGGTCAAAATAATTACTGAGGAATTAAAACAAACTTTGGAAATCATGTGAAGAATTAAGCTACAACAAAAAGATGTGTTACGTTTATTAGGGTACAATGTCGACGCTACGTTGATACACTGTCGTCATCTTATGGAAAACACCGACACTACAACAATGACCATTCATCGGCTTACATCTAGAAAATTAGAATAATTTATTGGCCGTATTGCGTTCGTAATTTGGTTCAATTCCCGTAAGTTGTTGCACTGATTTTCGTGAAAATAATTACTAAGGAATTCAAACAAAATTTGCAAATCATGTAAAGAATCAGGTTAGAACAAAAAGGTATGTTACGTTTATTAGGGTACCAACTTCGACACTACATTGATACACCATCGTCGTCTTATGCATAAACGCTGGCGCTGTGTCAACGATCATTCTTTGGCATACGTCCACAAAATTAGGATAATTTATTGACCATATTGTCTTTGTAATTTGGTTTGAATCCTGTAAGTTGTTGCACCAAATTTGGTCAAAATAATTACTGAGGAATTCAAACATACTTTGCAAATAATGTAAAGAATCAGGTTAGAACAAAAAGATGTGTTACATTTATTAGGGTACCAACGTTGATGCTACGTTGATATACCATCATCGTCTTATGGATAAACACTGATGCTGTGTCAACGACCATTCATTGGCTTACGTCCACAAAATTAGGATAAGTTATTGACCATATTGCCTTCGTAATTTGGTTTGATTCCTGTAAGTTGTTGCACAGATTTTTGTCAAAATAATCACTGAAGAATTCAAACAAACTTTGCAAATCATGTAAAGAATCAGGATGGAAAAAAAAAAAAAAGATGTGTTATGCTTATTGGGGTACCAACGTCGATGGTAGGTTGATACACCATCGTCATTTTATGAAGAAACGCCGACGCTATGTCAACGATCATTCATCAGCTTACATCCATAAAATTAGGATAATTTATTGAGCGTATTGCCTTCCTTATTTTGTTTGATAGTTGTAGGTTGTTAAATCGATTTTGGTCAAAATAATTACTAAGGAATTATAACAAACTTTGCAAATCATGCAAAGAATCAAGCTTCAACAAAAAGATGTGTTAAATTTATTAGGATACCAACGCCGACGCTACGTTGATACACCATCGTCGTCTTATGAAGAAACACCGACGCTATGTCAACGATCATTCATCAGCTTACGTCCGTAAAATTAGAATAATTAATTGACCGTATTGCCTTCCTTATTTCGTTTTATTTTTGTAGGTTGTTAAACCGATTTTGGTCAAAATAATTATTGAGGAATTAAAACAAACTTTGCAAATCATGTAAAGAAGCAAGCTACAACAAAAAGATGTGTTACGTTTATTAGGGTACCAACATCAACGCTACGTTGATACACCATCGTCGTCTTATGGAAAGCACCCACGCTAAGACAATGACTATTTGTCGGCTTATGTCTAGAAAATTAGGATAATTTATTGGCCGTATTGCCTTTGTAATTTAATTTGATTCCTGTAAGTTGTTGCATCAATTTTTTTCAAATAATTTCTAAGGTATGTAAAAATTTTTTTGCAAATCATGTGAAGAATCAAGCTAGAACAAAAAGATATGTTACATTTATAAGGGTGCCAACGCCGACGCTATGTGGATACACAAGCATTGTCTTAGGAATAAACGTCGGTGCTATGTCAACGACCATTCGTCGACTTACATCCACAAAATTAGGATAATTTATTGACCGTGTTGCCTTTGTAATTTCGTTTGATGGTGGTAAGGTCTTGCAAAGATTATCAGTAAAAATAGTTACTGTATTGCATTTGTTAGTTCCAATGATCGTGTAAAATTTTTTAATTAGTGTAGAAATCTTTATTACAAGGGATTTGGCACAACATGTCCACAATTTGTAACAAATTTAAAACCATATTTATTTATTTAGTCAATGGTAATTAGAACATGCACCAAAGGTGACGCGGTGGACATGTAGTTGCGTTGGCTTTGGTTATATTTTCATTTTGGGATTGACACCGATGAAGTGATTACAAAAGTTGAGAATCCTCCTTTCGACTCTCGATTCTGAGAAGGACAAGCTCATCATGATTCTCGGAACAGCTTTCACAACCGAGGATTTCGAAAGGGTCGAAGGGATTTTGATGGGTAGAGGCGCGGATATGAAGCCAGAAATAGAGACAATGGGAAGATTTTTCTGTTACAGAAAAAAAAGGATTTTTAGATTAGATTCAATAGGAGATGGAGTTGAAAAGTGCGAATGCCCATATTATTATTTGGTACATGTTCATATGGGCAGTTTCTCTACTCTCTCCTTTGCGCTTTTCAACTCCATCTCCTATTGAACCTTATCTAAAAATCCCTTTCTTTCTGTAACCGACAAATCTTCCTGCATTGTCTCTATTTCTGGCTTAATCTCTGTACCTCTACCCACCACAATCCCTTTGACCCTTTCAAAATACTCAGTTATGAAAGCTGATGAGCTTGTCCTTCTCATAACCGATGCTTCGAGAGGAGGATTCTCAACTTTCTTAATCACGTCATCGATGTCAATTACAAACTGAAAATATAACCAAAGCCAATATAATAAAAATAAAAAAAAACAAAACAAAACAGCAGTAGGATTATTCTGAATGTAACAACGAACAATTCACATGAACTTTAATATAGGTTGTATCATTATAAACAGTAGTTGACACAGTGAAGTAGTAGACACAGTAAAAGAGAAGATTGTGGATCGAAAAACGTGCATAATAATAGTGCTGACCAGTGTCCTCGATTTGCTCAAAAAACCCAATTTGGTCAGATATAATTTGATATGTTGCATACACATTTAGGGTTTTCTGACAAACATTTATTCCATAGATTTTGTTTTTCCTATGTTTGGTAAGTTTTTGCATTTGGTAATAGATACTCCATAGGAATAGATAAGCCTCCATTTAAAGGAATAGCAATTCCTTATTAAAACCTCAGAATTCCTATTTCTATGTTTTAATTTGGATAAAATTTAAAATATCCATATCATATTTAAATTTAAATTGATTATCATATACTAAAAATATATAAATAAATATAAAATTTAATTTTTAATAAATTTTTATCAAATTTGAATTTTTTGGAAAAAGACAATATTTATAAAGCCTAAATCTTAATTTTAAGTCAATATATTTACCAAACATATAAATAGGAATTATCAATCATTTTTTCATTTTCTATTCCTATGAACAACTATTCCTATTTTTAAAAGAATACGTATTCTGTATACCAAATGTAGCCTTATTCACTTTTCCAAAATTGGCAATAGCAAATCTTTTCACTGAGTGGGTCAACAAGAGAGAAAAAATTAATTACGTAGTCAAACGCTTAAAAGTCGATTTGATAAACATCGACGTTAAGGTGTGACAACAAAAATTTGGACGCCACACTACCAACGCTTCAATTCCTTGGTTGATTGATTCCAGTATTAGTTTTACCATTAATTAGAGTAGGTGACACAGCAAGTGTAAATATTTTTGCTCGAAAAATATTGCCTACTTAATTATTCAAATGTAAATAATTAAAGAAACCCTAGGATGGCAAACGTGTCCACTCCATCAATATTAATGATGCTTACTATTCTTTGCCAATCGGTCTCCCCAAAAGTCTGCTAAATTGTCAATTTTTGAGAAACCTTACCCATTCGACAATTATACAGAGTAATTAACATAGTTTTTGAAAACGTCACTTGACAAAGAAAACAACAAAATAATCATAGCAAATACTAATAGACAAAAGAAAAAAAAGCAAAGCCAACGTGGTTGACATGTTATATCATCGGCTTGTGCCTCATTACTTTTTATTTTCCTTGTTATAGTTAATGATTTTAAAACCAACGTGATGTCAAATACATATTTCTAATGATTTTAGAATACATAATTACAAATTATTTTAAACACATTTTAAAAAATCATATAGAACAAAGAATATTCGAAAAACAATTCGAACAATAATCTTCCCTATTGTAATTTCCATTGATCTCGTAAATATTTTTAATATTCTTTTTTCTTTATTTAATATTTTTAATAATCTTCTCTATTGTAATTTCCATTGATCTCATAATGATTTTAGAATACATTAAAGACGATGCTGTAGGGATTAGGTATCGTCGGTATTTTTTTTCTTTATTTATTTATGTCATTTTTTTTCTTGTTAAGAAATATTCTTTTCTGCATATCAGTTGGTATTTATTTAAAAATTATTTTAAGAAATTTTTTTTTTAGCTATTTATTAGGCTCGTTTTACATAACGTTTTACATAGCGTATTTGGGATGAGAAGGAAACACTATGTTATATTTTTGGGGGCTTTTTTATATCTAGATGGAATGATTTAAATGACATTAAAAGATTGTAATTTCCAATGGCGAAGGATAACAAGGAATAAAGTTAAATAAGAAACGTACAAAGCCAACGCTATGTAAATATTGGCAAGTTTATGATCGTTAATAGCAAATCCCATGCGTTGGTGATCGAAATTAATATGTTGCTTAAAAATTTAGGTTTCTCTGTCGAAAATTAATTACATAGATTTTTTGAATGTTCCAATATTGGCAAGTTTAGACACGTGTACTTGGATTGGACATGATATTCGTGTTCTGAGCAAATCTTTTCGCTAACTGTGATCACGAATTATTCAACTTCTATGAAAATATTCAAACATTCAGAAGTATAGCAAGCTAGACAAAGCCAACACCGTTGGTATGTTATAGCGTCTGCGTATGCCCATGTATTTTAATATTTTATTTTCCTTTTTATCCTTAATGGTTTTAAAAGCCACATGATGTCAAATAACTTTTTCTAAAGATTGCAGATTAAATAATTACAAAATGATTTTAAACAAATGTTAAATAAATCATACAAGAAATATAACAACATTTTCCAACACAAGTCGAAAAAAATATATACCAAAGCCAACGCTGTTGGCATGTTATAGCATCGGCTTGTGCCAGATTAATTTTTATTTTCCTTGTTATATTTAAGGATTTTAAAACTAATGCTGTAGGGACTAGGTAGCATCGGTATTTATTTATAAATTATTTTAAGAAATATTTTGTTTAGTTATTTATTAGGCTCGTTTTACACAACGTATACAAAAACATTAACAAAATTAGAACCCTATTTACAAAGATAACAAATGGAAATTACAACATGCACCTAAGCCGACTCTACATACATTTACTAGCGTCTGCTTTTGTCTTATTTTCATTTCAGATTTGGTAGCATAAGGTGATTAAGAAAACTGAGAGTCCTCCTCGTCCAGGCATCGATTATGAGAAGAACAAGCTCAACATGATTATCGGAACAACTTTTAGATTGGAAGATTTCGACATGGTCGAAAGGATTCCGGTGGGTAGAGATGAGGAGTAAGAGCAAAAAATAAAGACAATGAATGAAGATTTGTCTGTTCAAGTAAGCAAGGGATTTTAAGAGAAGGTTACATGCACATGGAGTTACAAGGCGCCAATGAGAGCAGACAAAACATCTCTGAAAATCCCTTTCTTCCTATAATAGACAACTATCGGTCATTGTCCGTATTTATCGCTTCAACTCTGCATCTCTACCCACCAGAATCCTTTCAACCCTGTCGAACTCCTCGATTCTAAAATATGTTCTGATTATCAGGATGAGCTTGTACCTCTTAGAATCGTTGCCTCGACGAGGAGGCTTCTCAACTTCCTTAAACACCTCATGGTACCAATTCCAAAATGAAAATAACATAACAACAAAAAAATAAAAAAATAAAAACAAAACAGCGTTAGGATTATAATGAACATAACTATGAGCAATTCGTTTGAACTTTAATATAAGTTGTACCATTATAATGCCTCAAACAAATGTGCATGTCTGTCCTAGGAACGATGATCTGGTAAATAGCGTATTTGTGATGAGAATAAAACCCTATGTTCTGTTTTTGGGTTTTTATTTTTTATTTTTTTTATATCTGGATGGAACGATCTAAACGAAATTAAGAGATTGTAATTTCCAATGGCAAAGGATAACAAGGAAAACAATTAAATAATAAACGTACAAAGCCGACGCGAGTATATGTCCATAGCGTCGGCTTTAGTTAAGATCATATGTGATCATTAATAGCATATCCCACACGTTGGTGACCGAATTTGATATGTTGCTTAACAAGTTAGGATTCTCTGTCAAAAATTAGTTACATAGATATTTTCATTGTTCAAATATTGGCTAGTTTAGACGCGTGTAATTGGATGGGACATGATATTCGTGTTTTGAGAAAATCTTTTCGCTGATTGTGACCACAAATTATTCAACATTTATGAAAATATTCAAACATTCGAAAGTAGAGCAAGCTAGACAAAGCCAACGCCATTGGCATGTTATCGCGTTGGCGTAGGCCCATGTATTTTAATATATATAGATATATATATTATTTTATCCTTAGTGATTTTAAAACCCACATGATGTCAAATAACTTTGTCTAAATATTGTAGATTAAACAAATGTTAAATAAATCATACAGGAAATATGACAACATTTTCCAACACAAGTCAGAACACAAATATACCAAAGCCAATGCCGTTGGCAATTTATAGCATCGGCTTAGACACATATTTTCTAAATTTTATTTTCTTTTTTATCATAAATGATTTTGCAACCCATATGATGTCAAATTACTTTTTATAAAGATTGTAGATTAAAAAAATATTAAATAAATCATACAGGAAATATAACAACATTTTCCAACACAAGTCGGAAAAAAAAATACAAAAGCCAACGCCATTGGCATGTTATAACGTCGGCTTAGACACATATTTTCTAAATTTTATTTTCCTTTTTATCATGAATGATTTTACAACCCACATGATGTCAAATTACGTTTTCTAAAGATTGTAGATTAAAAAAATGTTAAATAAATTATACAGGAAATATAACAACATTTTCCAACACAAGTCAGAACATAAATATACCAAAGACAACGCCGTTGGCATGTTATGGCGTCAGCTTAGACACATGTTTTCTAAATTTTTATTTTATTTTTTATCATGAATGATTTTACAACCCAATGATGTCAAATTACTTTTTCTAAAGATTATAGATTAAAAAAATGTTAAATATATCATACAGAAAATATAAGAACATTTTCAAACACAAGTCAGAAAAAAAATACCAAAGCCAACATCGTTGGCATGTTATAGCGTCGGCTTAGACACATATTTTCTAAATTTTATTTTTCTTTTTATCCTGAGTGATTTTAAAACCCATGTGATGTCAAATAAATTTTTCTAAATATTGTAGATCAAAAAAATATTAAATAAATCATACAAGAAATATAACAACATTTTTCAACACAAGTGGGAAAAAAAAAAAAATACCAAAGCCAACGTCGTTGGCATGTTATAGTGTCGGCTTAGACACATGTTTTCTAAATTTTATTTTCCTTTTTATCATGAATGATTTTACAACCCACATGATGTCAAATAACTTTTTCTAAATATTGTAGATTAAACAAATGTTAAATAAATCATACAAGAAATATAACAACATTTTCTAACACAAGTCGGAAAACAAATGTATCAAAGCCAATGCCGTTGGCATGTTATAACGTCAGCTTAGACACATGTTTTCTAAATTTTATTTTCCTTTTTATCATGAATGATTTTACAACTCACATGATGTCAAATTACTTTTTCTAAAGATTGTAGATTAAACAAATGTTAAATAAATCATACAGGAAATATAACAACATTTTCCAACATAAGTCGGGAAAAAAAAATACCAAAGCCAATGTCATTGGCATGTTATAGCGTCGGCTTAGACACATGTTTTCTAAATTTTATTTTCCTTTTTATCCTGAGTGATTTTAAAACCCACATGATGTCAAATAAATTTTTCTAAATATTGTAGATTACCTTTAAAAATATTGACAAAAAACAGAAATACAAAAAATTGACCAACGCCAATGCTATTTACATGTATTATCGTCGGCTTAGGTCTCATTTTATTTTTTATTTTAATATTCCTTGTTACCTGTATTAATTACAAAATATTTTAAATAGCATTTACAAAAAATCAGATGCTTGAAGAACCAACCCGCGTCTCTTCATATTGGATGTATTTATTTATTTATATTTGGACTCTTCTTCATCGTTTAGGTTTTTTGACGGTACATAATATTGTAGAAGCAAAGGCTAGGGTCGGCTTTGCCGTATGCTTCTTAAATAGTTGTTTTTTAAAATTGATTTACACGCATGTTCCTATCAATGGTCTGATCCGTATCTTCTCCACTACTCTGGTCGGCGGAACAGAAATGTGGTTACTTCTGATGTTCTCGTTGTCGCTTGTTGACACCTCTACAATCGTCATTTTGATTGTCTGCAATACTTAAGTTATGGATCCATGTGCTGAAAATGGCCTCGCCGCTATTGATGCTGATATAGCAGCCTCGACTGAAATGGCCGCACCCAATCATGTATCGAAATCACACAAACGAAGAGGACCTATAAGGATGGAACGTATTACGATGGATGAGCCACCTTGATATAATGAGTTTGGAGTTGAAATAAACCGTGCAGCCATGCACATGAACAACTTGGAGGGGTCTCTGGTTAGAAGTACAATACCAATTTCTATTTGTCAGTGGAGCGACGTGCCTGAAGACCTCAACAACAGCATATGGGAAGAAATAAAGGTAATGCATGTAAAGTTTATTTGTAAATTAGTTATGAATTGGTATTGCTCATTCAATATGTATATGAAACCTGGAAGTGTTTGTTAATTTGTAATTTGCAGAAAGCTTCCAATAGAGATGAGAGTTTGAAGGAGCAAACTCTCATGGATTGTGCTGTGAAACGGAGGAGATTTGAGAGTGATATGTATGTAAACTATGTCAGACCGTATTTTGGCACGCCTGAAGTTTCGAAGCACCGACCACAAGTGTATGATTTTATAACCCAGGACATTTGGGATGAGTTTGTAAGTCAAAGGGTGACCGACGACTACCAGGTATTTTTGTTTTCGTCAACCATTAATGTTTAGTTATCCTTATAAATCTGAATGCAGTTCAATTTTTACTGGCATATTTAACTTATTGCATGAGTGTCAATTTTTTGTAGGAAATAACGAAGACAATTAAACAAGTATCCACATTGAATGGGTGCATTGGGATATGCAAGATTGGAAGTGCTCATGGTATAAAAGATAATAATGTTAGTTTTGAAGTTCATGTATTATTTAATTGCATCACATATGAAATTCATATTTATTTTCAATATTCGTAGCAAAAGGAAAGATGCACCCAAGATTACAGAGGCCGAGAGGACCTATGGACTCGGGCACGAATGGTAAAGGATGGAAAATTCACAAATGAAGATGTTGAAGGTGTAGTGGAAACGATTGTAAGTTACTTTATTCATGATACAACTGTTTGAAATTAATTACGTATGCCTAAACACTACACATTATTGTTATTGACATGCAGTAAAATTATATTATTTTCTTGTAGGATGGCTTAAGGAACCAAGCCAACAAAGGGCAATTTGAGTCCTCCCCTTTGGATGATATCCTTATGCAAGCATTAGGGATCAAGGAGACTGAAGGTCGACTTAAGGGTCGAGGCAAACATTATACCGTTAAAAATTTTTCCGACATCCATAGGCTACATCCTAAAAAAGTGGCTAAGTTTGACGAAATTGAACAGCTACGGTTGATGATCCATGGCCTGTGGGAGGCCGTCAAAGGGAATCCCAACGTTGACAAGCTTAATAAATTAGCAGATGCATGTAGTTTTACCCTCGAATCAAATCCTCAAACACATGGGGAGCAGTCATCGCCCAATGAGGCACACGATGAGGATGTGATACATGATGATGATGTTGGCAATCGTCCGATACCATCACATCATGGCCTTGATGCTCCTCTTGTCCATCCACCACAAAGGACAATTTCAGAGTTTTTTTGACAACTCACAAATAAGTCGACTTTAAATTTGTCAATCATATATAATTTTTCTACTTTTATTTTCACTGCTTAAAAATTATTAAACTTATGTATTTTATTGTCACATCCATGTGCAGTGTACAATTAGATATGTACTAATTAATTTGTAACATTGTTTGTTACGCAGGGTGTTGAATGCTAGCTTGCCCAAGGCAGTGTCCATAATATTGTAGCACGTGGCACTGTGGTCCCTTCTCTCCCAAAGAATAGATGCGACTGTGTCATGCTTGTTTGCATCGTTTGAAGGTCACTGTAGATGAGGTGTTCTAGCCATTTGCCCCTTTGCCTATTCCGACGTCTAACTATATGCAAGTCAAAGAAGCCGCATGTGCATTACTTCCATGGCCTTCAAATCTTGTCATTATCCCAAATATAGAGGTATAATTTCATGGGATTATTTATGATATTTGCATATATAAATTTCATTTGCGTAGGGTGGTGCTGATGTACTTAAATAATCTTCTGTTGATATTTATATTGAATGTCCAACCTACCATATGTTCCACCTATAGAGGATACACATGTGAAGGAGACACATGTAGAGGAGACGCACGTGGAGGAGGCACATGTGGAGGAGACACATGTGGAGGAGACACATGTGGAGGAGACATATGTAGAGGAAGTTCCATATGGTTCTAACCCACCATCCACGGAGGAGACACATGTACCACATGTGGAGGAGACATGTGTAACTCCAGGGAGGAAACCCATGTCGAGGATGACCAATGTGGTGATCCCTTAGTTTTTACCCCACCCATTCGGGTGTTGCTAAGCCGGATCGAGGCTATGGATATAAATAATATTTGGATATTCGACATGGAGAAAGGAAGTGTGGGGGATGTAGATCAGCTGTGCACAGCGAAGGCTGACATCCTTGATTTTTGTAACATACGGGAAATATCTACAGAGTGCATACTGTTCTACATTAGGTAACAAAACTACATCCATGTATAGAGTGTCTAAAATTTCAATTCAATCAATTATAATTATCAATATCAAATTTTCTATTTACTTGTACACACTTCAAATGATTTTGGCAGACACTTATATACTGGATTGGAAGCCACACATGGTGCATGAAGGTTTTGCTTTGTTCATCCCGCACTGATTGCACCGGTTGGTTATGCAGACCCAAACGCTAGAACGAAAAATATTGTGGGTAGATGGAGATCTGCTATAACACCCCATCCCAAACAACATCGGAATTTTCTTCACGTTGACCAAAATTGACTGGGTTTGACTGCTGTTGACCGAGAGGGGTCAAAATTTGACTTTTTGATTCAGATGGAATTTCTCTTTGACTGGGGTATCGTTGCAAAGTATGCATTGACCCGAGTCCATAGACTAGTAGCACGTTGAAAATAGAGCTACCGTTTGAAAGTTATGGGCAAAACAAGTTGAGGTCTAAACTGTCCAAGGGGTGCTAGAGTTGACTTTTTGTTCGTGCAAAATTGAGCTTTGACTCATGCACGGTTGTGAAGTACTCGTCAATATAAGTTTATAGACTAGTGGCACACCCAAAGCGAATATGTGGTTTACAAGTTATGGATTTGTAAAGTTTTTTTTTTTAATACTGTATTATTTTAATATTATTATATATATATATATATTTATTTTTATTTTCTTTTTCTTTTTATGTTTTTTTCCTTTTCCCCCATGTGGGAAAATGCCCCCATGGGCTTCTTCTTCCTTTCTTCTTCTTCTTCCTTCTTCTCCTTCTCTCTTCATTTCTCCTTCCCCGTCAATCTCTCTCTCTCCCTGTTGCATCTTTTCCAGCCACCGAACGGCCACACGCGCCAGCCACCGGTTAAGCCCAGTTGTTAGTGAGCTCAGCTACCAAGTTTGGTGGCTGGTCGACAGGTGACGAGCCTAGATTGACGGATGAAGCCGGCAGCAGCCCATTTTGGTTTTCCGGTGACTTCGATGTTTTTCAGCCAATCCAACCTGATTTCATACCCTATTCCCCCTATTTTGGACCTACTAAGCTAGATTTTGAGGTCCATTCAGCTCAATTCCCCACCGTTTGGGAGACACAACAAGTTGAAGTTCGGTCGAAAGCTTCCGTCCACTTTCCAGCCACCTCCGGTCGAGTTGAGTCCAATGGAGATTGGTAACGTATTCCTCGTCCCCTTAGCTTTCCGTTGATACCTTATTTGTGAATTTTGGATACCGTTTGTGTTAAACCCCCCCGGATACCGGGTATTATTTACCCGAATAAAATATTAATTTATTTGATCCTGTGTAATATTGTTATTCTAGGAGCACATGTGAGTCATAGAATTGATCCTATGGAGGATCTTGGTTGGATTGCATACTCGAGGTGAGTGACCCACCTTCAAACTTAATTTGAGTGTTTAATTATATGTATTTTATGCTAATTGATTATTTGAAAATGTGATATTTCATGTGTTAATTGTATATAATTGAAATGTATGTGTATTAAATCATAATTTGATTTTGACAAATTATGAAGATTTTATTTTTGTGAAATTCAATTTTAAAGAAGTTGTGAATTTGAATTGTTGAATTTAATTGTGAATTTATTTGTGTTTTATAAAAATGTATTTATATTTTGATGAATTGTGGAATTTAATTATATTTTGAATTTTGAGGAATTGAAGGAATATCTATTTTAAATTGTTGTTAATTTCATTGATGGATTTATTATGTGTTTGAAAATGTTTATTTATGAGAATTTTGATTGTTGTGGATTTTATGATGTTTAAATGACATATTTGATTCAAATTGGTTTTTTTGAAGATTTGAGAAAGAAATATTGATTTAAATTATTATGTTCAAAAATATTTATGCCATTGAAAAATTTGTATATTTAAATTGATGGAATTGAGAGTTGATGGATTTGAAATTGATGGAATTTATGCGATAGATTTATGACGATGGTTTATAAAGGAATTGTGGAAAATTTACTGGTTTAATTGGATGGAATAAACCCAATGGTATTTATGAGATTTTGAGATTTGAAAAAAAATATATTGATTTTATGATTTTTAGATGCACCATACACGTACTAGTGTTCTTTATACATGGATATGATTAGTGCGCAAGTGGATGTGGTGAGTGCACAGGTGGGTGTGAGTAGCGCACAGGTGATTATGGAGTTGTCCTGTGGTTGCCATCGGATGAGGGTAGGCCGCCCCTCCATGGCCAGGACACCTGTTTGCAGCGGCGCGGTGCGACGCCACGCGACCGTATGCCGGTTTCTCTCTTTAACCTTCTGTCTGGCGGTACTTGGGATGCTGGATACCGTTGGCGCCACTGGTATATAGTGGGTGCATCAAATGGCTTTCATGACGTGATTTTAATCATACAATATTTTAGAATTTTATTTAAATTAAAATGTTTTTAATAATGTTTTATAAATTAAATTGTTTTGGTAATCTAAATTGAGTTCTAGTATTAATTATTTGGTTTTATTTTATTTATTTAAATATTTCTTGGATCATTTTTGTTAATGTAAATTTTATTGTGTTTTTGTATTAATTGTTTACAATATTTTATTCCCAATTTAATATATGTTATTAGCATTATTTTTTTTTATAATTATTTCTCACTAAAATTTTTGGATTATTAATTTATTGTCTTTTATTTGCAAATTATTAATTAAATATTTTCTAGATTTTTGGGGCATAAAATGTTGGGTTTTGTGAAAATGTTTTAAAAAAGGAACTTTTCCAACTGAGTGAATCGTGAGGGTTTTGAGGGAAAATATTATTTTTAACTACCTATTATTTATTTACTTATTTCTTATTAATCGATTAATTAAGTTATTTACCCTTTTATTATTATTATTACTATTGTATAGTAGATTGGGTTACTCACTGAGATGATTAGCATTTCACGTTTTTAAATTCCATTCCCTTAGGCTCAGGTGGTAGACATTGTTCGATCAAGACGAGCTCGACGTCTTGGTTCGTTGCCGAAAGTCCAAGATGCTTTTCCTTTCCTTTCTATCTTGTATTGTATTAAATTTCATATTCAATTGTACTGATAATGCTCTATATACTATTTGGACGATTATTTATTTAAATTCTGCACTGGTTCCCTGTCATTCATTTGAAGTCCTGCAAACTTGTGGATGTAAATTGTAGTAAGGTAGGAGGAATAAGATGGTGTATATAGAAGTGTATTTTCAGTGCAGAGAAATTGTGGTAAGTCCAACCTTTAGGGGAGGTTTTGCCGGATTTTCCATTGGAGGGTCCGGTAGGGTTTCCCTGAGATCACAATTTGTCTGGAGTTTCGGTGAGGGATCTTGGACGGGTCCTGACACCTGCAATTCGCAACCAATTATGGTTCTTTGCGTACTGTTCAGGGTATGTGGTGTTAACTTCCAATAATTAGTTAGCCAAGTAATTTAATAGTTATGCACATGTTAACTAATAATTTATTATTGGTTTGTAGCAATCATTAGATGTTAGGGGTTATTGACCCATTCTATGCAGCAACTTGGTTTTTTGATTCTTTGGCAAGTCTTAACAATGAAATCAATAAGGACTTTAGGAAGATGATCGGCAAGTAAGTTCAATAGAAACTTAATTTTAATAATTTATTTGTAATGAAATTTACAAAGAATTTCATAATATTATAATAATGCTACAATGTATGTGTTAATATAGTTCATTCGTTGCATGGAAGAAAGAGACCAGGAGCGTAACCACAAAAACAAATTGACTGGCAAACCCATACACAAGTAAATTAGGATGGTTAAAATTGAGTATTATTGTTGTTTGTTTACATACTTATCAAACACAAGTAGTATTTCTTACATAATACAACGTTAACATTTATGATTGCAAATGTAAACTCCTAAGCAGCCTGGTATTACGGAATATGGTTACTACATAATGATGATAATACGGGACATCACTAGGGAACAAATATTCTGACCAAAATCGGTAAAAAAATGTACAAGAATCAAACGAAATTAAGAAGGCAATAAAGCCAATAAACTATCTTAAGCCAACGCTTGGTCATTTAAATAGCGTCAGCATTTATGAGTAAGACGATGATGAAGTTAAAACATAACATTGGTGTTGGTCCCCTAATAAACGTAACACATCATCTTTACATGATTTTGCAAAGTTTGTTTAAATTCCTCAGTAATTATTTTGACCAAAATTGGTGCAAAAACATGTAAGAATCAAACGAAATTACAAAGGCAATACACTCAATAAATAATCTTAAGCTGAGATTGGTCATTTACATAGCGTTGGCGTTTATGATTAAGACGACGATGATGCGAAAAAGTAACGTCGGCGTTGGTCCCCCGGTAAACGTAACACATCATCTTTTTGTTCTACCTTTATTCTTTACATGATTTTGCAAAGTTTGTTTGAATTGCGTAGTAATTATTTCGACTAAAGTCGGTGCAAAAACTTGCTAGAATCAAACAAAATTACAAAGGCAATACTAAATAAATAATCTTAAGCTGATGCTTTGTCATTTACCTAGCATCGACGTTTATGATTAAGATGACAACAACGCGAAAGTGTAACGTTAGCGTTGGTCCCCTGGTAAACGTAACACATCATCTTTTTGTTCTACCTTGATTCTTTACATGATTTTGTAAAGTTTGTTTGAATTGCTTAGTAATTATTTTGACCAATATCAGTGCGAAAACATGTAAGAATGAAACGAAATTACAAAGGCAATACACTCAATAAATAATCTTAAGCCGATGCTTGGTTATTTACCTAGCATCGGCGTTTATGATTAAGATGACAATGATGTGAAAACGTAATGTCGGTGTTGGTCCCCTGGTAAACGTAACATATCATCTTTTTGTTCTACCTTGATTCTTTACATGGTTTTGCAAAGTTTGTTTGAATTGCTCAGTAATTATTTCGACCAAAATCAGTGCAAAAACTTGGAAGAATCAAACGAAATAACAAAGGAAATACACTCAATAAATTATATTTTGCTGATGCTTGGTCATTTACCTAGCGTCGGCATTTATGATTAAGACGACAATGACGCAAAAACATAACGTCGGCGTTGGTCCCCTGGTAAACGTAACAATCATCTTTTTGTTCAAGCTTGATTCTTTACATGATTTTGCAAAGTTTGTTTGAATTCCTCAGTAATTATTTTGACCAAAATCGGTGCAAAAACGTATAAAAATCAAACGAAATTACCAAGGCAATAAAGTCAATAAATTATCTTAAGTCGATGCTTGATCATTTAAATAGCATCGGCGTTTATGAGTAAGATGATGATGAAGTTAAAACATAACGTCAGCGTTGGTCCCCTAGTAAATGTAACACATCATCTTTACATGATTTTGCCAAGTTTGTTTGAATTCCTCAGTAATTATTTCGACCAAAATTGATGCAAAAACATGCAAGAATGAAAAGATATTACAAAGGCAATACACTAAATAAATAATCTTAAGCTGACGCTTGGTCATTTACCTAGCGTCGGCGTTTATGATTAAGATGAAGATGATGTGAAAAAGTAATGTCGACGTTGGTTCCCCGGTAAACGTAACACATCATCTTTTTGTTCTACCTTGATTCTTTACATGATTTTGCAAAGTTTGTTTAAATCGCTCAGTAATTATTTCGACCAAAATAGATGCAAAAACCTGCTAGAATCAAACAAAATTACAAAGGCAATACACTCAATAAATAATCTTAAGCCGATGCTTGGTCATTTACCTAGCGTTAGCGTTTATGATTAAGATGACGATGACGCAAAAGCGTAACGTCGGCGTTGGTCCCCTGGTAAACGTAACACATCATCTTTTTGTTCTACCTTGATTCTTTCCATGATTTTGCAAAGTTTGTTGAATTACTCAGTAATTATTTCGACCAAAATCAGTGCAAAAACTTGCAAGAATCAAACGAAATAACTAAGGAAATACACTCAATAAATTATGTTAAGCCGACACTTGGTCATTTACCTAGCGTCGGCGTTTACGATTAAGACAATGATGATGCAAAAACATAACGTCGGCATTGGTCCCCTGGTAGACGTAACACATCATCTTTTTGCTCAAGCTTGATTCTTTACATGATTTTGCAAAGTTTGTTTGAATTCCTCAGTAATTATTTTGACCGAAATCGGTGTAAAAACGTACAAGAATCAAACGAAATTACGAAGGCAATAAAGTCAATAAATTATCTTAAGCCGATGCTTGATCATTTAAATAGCATCGGTGTTTATGAGTAAGATGATGATGAAGTTAAAACGTAACATTGGTGTTGGTCCCCTAGTAAACGTAACACATCATTTTTGCATGATTTTGCAAAGTTTCTTTGAATTCCTCAGTAATTATTTTGACCAAAATCGGTGCAAAAACGTATAAGAATCAAACGATATTACAAAGGCAGCAAAGTCAATAAATAATCTTAAGCTGTCGCTTGGTCAGTTACCTAGCATTGACATTTATAAGTAAGACAACGATGACACGAAAATGTAACATCGGCGTTGGTCCCCTGGTAAACGTAACACATCATCTTTTTGTTCAGGCTTGATTCTTTACATGATTTTGCAAAGTTTGTCTGAATTCCTCAGTAATTATTTTGATCAAAATCGGTGCAAAAACATGTAAGAATTAAAGGAAATTATAAAGGCAATACACTCAATAAATTATCCTAATTTTCTGGATGTACGCCGATGAGTAGTCGTTGATATAGCATCGGCGTTTCTACCTATGATGATGATGAAGCGTTAACGTAGCGTCGGCGTTTGTTCCCTAATAAACATACCATATTTTTTTGTACTAGCTTGATTCTTTACATGATTTTGCACAATTTGTTTGAATTCCTAGTAATTATTTTGAGCAAAATCGGTACAAAAACTTACATGAAGCAAACGAAATCACAAAGGCAATACAGTCAATAAATTATCCTAATTTTGTGCTCGTAAGCTGACGATTGGTCTTTGAACTCATGTCGGCATTGACCCATACAATGACGATGTAGATAAAAGGTTGTGTCGGCACTAGTCCCCCAATAACCTTAACATATCTTTTTGTTCCTGCTTTATTCTTTACATGATTTTGCAAAGTTTGTTTGGATTCGTCAGTAATGATTTTGACCAAAATCGATACAAAAAATTCCAAGAAGCAAACAAAATCACAAAGACAATGCAGTTAATAAATTATCATATTTTGTGGATGTAAGCTGACGAGTGGTCTTTGGTATAGCGTCAATGTTGTTCCATAAGACGACGAGTAGTCGTCAACGTAACGTCGGCATTAGTTCGCTAATAAACATAACATATCTTTTTGTTCTACCTTTATTCTTTACATAATTTTGCAAAGTTTGATTGAATTCCTCAGTAATTATTTTGACCAAAATTGGTACAAAAACTTACAAAAAGCAAACGAAATCACAAAGGCAATACAGTCAATAAATTATCCTAATATTGTGGAGCAAACGAAATCACAAAGGCAATACAGTCAATAAATTATCCTAATATTGTGGAGCAAACGAAATCACAAAGGCAATACAGTCAATAAATTATCCGAATGTTATGGCCGACGATTGGTCGTTGAACTAGTGTCGGTGTTTACACATAAGATGATCAGGAAGGGAAACCATAGCGATGGCGTTGGTCCTTTAGTTAACATAACACATCTTTTTGTTCTAGCTTTATTTTTTACATGATTTTGGAAAGTTTGTTTCAATTATAATTTTGTCCAAAATTAGTACAAAAACTTACAGAAGCAAACGAAATTATAAAGACAATACAGTCAATAAATTATCCTAATGTTGTGGCCATAAGCCGACGAGTGTTCATCCCCTAATAAAGATACCATTTCTTTTTGTTCTTGCTTTATTTTTTACAGGATTTTGTAAGGTTTGTTTAAATTTCTCAGTAATTATTTTGTCCAAAATCGGTGCAAAAACTTTCAAGCAGCAAACAAAATTACAAAGGCAATACAGTCAAGAAATTATCCTAATGTTGTGGCCATAAGCTGACGAGTGTTCATTAACCTAGGATTTTGCAAAGTTTCTTTAAATTCCTCAGTAATTATTTTATCCAACATCGGTGCAATAACTTACTAGAAGCAAACGAAATTACAAAGGCAATACAGTCAATAAATTATCCTAATGTTGTGGTCGTAAGCAGATGAGTGGTCGTTGATCCAGCATCGGTGTCTATATAAAAGACTACGATGAAGCTTCAATGTAGCGTTGGCATTGGTCCACTAAATTATCATAACATCTCTTTATGTTCTAAAGCCAACGCTTGTTTGTTTCCGTAGCGATGGCGGTGGTCCATTTTTTAATTTCTTCATTTTCTTTGTAACTTTTTTTCTTTCTAATGATTTTTTTGAATTTGTTTAGAATCATTTGTCATTATTTTGTCTAAAATTATTCAAACAATTTACAAGATCAATGGAAATTAGAGTGGTGAAAGATAACATTCATAAACAAGTAATAAAAACAAGGGGTAAGCTTTACATGTCTAAAGCACGGCTTTGCTATTTGATTTAATCTTAGGAACTTTTGTAAATTTTATGGTTTGTTAATGATTTTTGTAAAACATTTACAAGCATCAATGGAAATTTCAATAGTGAAGGATAACAAGAAAAAAAGACACTTGACGCTGTTATTTATAAACAGCATCGGCCTTAGTGTACTTTTTAATGTTTTAATTTTGTTCATGATTTTATTTATTTATAATTGATTTTGTATATTTTATTTAACATTATTTGTGATTATTTTGTATAAAATCATTAGAAAATTTACAAGCATCAATGGAAATTACAATAGTGAAGAATAACAATAAAACAAAATTTAAATAAAAAAATGTAATACGCCGATACTGTTACGTGTATGTAATGTCCGCTTTGGTTCAAGTTTGTCAATTTTTATTTTTTTAAATTATCTTATAACTTTTGTTTCAAAACCTTTATCATTATTTTGTCTAAAATCATTAAAAAAATTTACCACCATTGATGGTTAGGCACAACATATTTACATTTAGCTTAGATAAGATTTATTGTGCTAAACGAGTAAAGTTGAATGCGTGACAAAAGGTTAAACCATTGTGTTGCACGTTTTAAATGTAAAATTTACCAATATAGCGTGCAACATTAACTAAAGAGTCAATCTACCTCAGACATCGGCTTTAGTCTTTCCATGGAAAAAAAAGAGGAAAAAACATTTTGATGTTTTACTTCTACTTGCTAAAATTAGTATACTTGAATGAGTAGCAAGATGTTAAACCATCTTGAATGAGTAACTTGCCGCCTCCATTGTGCCAAACAGTCCCTTTGTCCTAGTGGGCCCCATAGAAGTTGAACAATTGCTTTGCAATTGCACTGAATTTTGCCAAGTGTATCCATTAGTACCACTTTATATGATTCATTTAGAATCGACAACAAATAAAAAAATGCCACTTAATTAACGAAGTCATATTGCATAGTTCGACAACATAAGTCAAATTTTTTGGGGATACATTTGCTTCTTAACAAGGACATACCAGAATTTAGTACATAATTAGTTTACCAACACACACATATATTGTCACTTGGTCAATAGCCAAACATTTTAAATAAACTAAATAATAAAATTAATGCAACTATAACAGTCTTACGGTCATATTGGTGGCTCCTCTTAGTATTCTTCTGAATTGCTTCAAGAATATTATTAGATTTCTCCACTTGCAAGGACAAATGATGAATTTCACCGATAAGTATATCCATTTTGTCAACCTTAAGCTCTCCTTCTTTTGCCCAAATGAGTTTACCACATCCTTTTTCCTGTGTCAATTGAATTTATAAAATGAAAACCAAATGAAAATTTAATTAATTTATAAGCAAAAACAAATGACAATTCAACACATTCACAATTCTGTATGACCTGTTCTCCATCTATGCATTTCCAAAATTGACGATTTGGGTTCTTATCTGTCCTTGATGTTTTTAAATGTATATATTGTCCACATGAGCACATCTGGATCGGTTAAACTTCACTAGTACTAGTTGACATGCCTAAACAATTAATCTCCAGCTGTAACTTCTGAATAAGACAATGCAAGATTTAATAAGCCATTGGTTCACATTAAATAAAAAAATAAAAAATAAAAAATAAAAAAACCGAAGCAAAGGCTCATAATTACTAACGTTTGGGATTGTCAAGGAGAAGGCCTGGATGGTGGAAGTAAAGAATATCTGGGGCTAGGAGTGGGTGATGGTGGATTTTATTTGGGAACTTAGAGACACTGAGAGATGGTGGGATTTGAATGGGGAATTTTGAGACAGCTCGAGATGGTGGATTTTATTGAGAATTTTGAAATTTTAAAATGGTGAGAGATGAATTTTGAAATTTTGAAATGATGAGCTCCGTGAATAGTTGTGAGGCCCGGGAAAGGAAATGGGAAAGGAAATGATTTTTTATCGCGGAATGGTTGCAATTTCTCATGTGTGACGGAAAGTATCTAAGCCATTAATTAGATAAGTTGAAATCCAATGGCTAGGCATTTTCCCATGTTTTTAGACCGCACCCATTATGATTAGGATCGACCTGACCATAGAATCTATATATATATATATATATTATATGTGCGCGCACATGCATGCGTGCACATTCTCGATGTTTGGCTGAATTCGATGGTGGGTTTATGGATCTTACTTTAGTTTAAATTTTTTTAGTTTATTAATTTATTTAACTGAATTTAATTTAAAAACTAAAAGAAAAAAATTACAAGATAGTAGGGTGTAATTTTCTATGGTTTCTGTTAATTTTAATAAATTTGAACCGATTTATAATAACTTTAAAAATAGAGGATATTGGGGTGTAAAAAAAACGCTATACAACTCACTAAATGAAATAATATAATTTTAAAAAATATTAGGTAATTATCCAATTTTCTTATTATATATGGTGTACCACGCGATCATTGGTACTACTGAGTCCACTAACACCTTAGATGCGTAGTATGAAAATTAATATGGTATTACATATATATTTCAAGGTTTAAATAATTTTTATATATGAAAATTAATATGCGTGATTGTATTGAATGTTCGTAGTTTTACTTTTTTTTTTTTTCCCCCTTCAATTTTTCTTCCAGGATATTTTATTGCTTCAATCTGTCAATCTGTTCCTTCAATCCATTAAACTATATATTCTTTTAAAACCAGACCGCAAAACAGAAAACAGGATATTTTCCAGGATGCAAGTATTTTTTACTCTCTTTTTTTTTTTTTTTTTAATGAAACTTTAATTAGCATGTCTTGAATTCTAGTGTGGTACTAATCACTCTCAATCAATTTCAATGAAGAAAATTGTTTGCATTAAATTTCGTGATAGTTAGTAAGTTGCAAGCCAAAAGTAAAAACTAGTAAGAATATAATTAGTGTGCTTTAACTAAATGGTGTAATAAACCGATAGGATGATTGAGTTTTGGCTTTCCAGAAGGTAAGTATTTAACTTAAAGTTGGAAAACCTAGTTTTTTGTTTATACTACCACAGCATTACAGTAGTAAATTTTCTATATATTAAGCATTAATTTTTTTGATAAAATATATTAGGCATTAATTAAACAATAAATTTGAAAATGAAGCCATGTTTGATTAAGGGCATGTGTACATGTATATAATTATCTAATTAACTAAGGCGAGTAATATATCACTCCTAAACAATTAACTTGCTGAAGCTGAGGGTTTCTAAAGTCATGGAATTGTGAGGTACAGCCTTTTTTTTAAATCCAGCCCATTAAGGTTTTTTTATTTGTTCTTTAAGCTTATTTAATGGTTAAATTAATTTGTGGACAAGTTGTTCGTAAAAATGACAATATTTAAAAATGGAAATATTTAATCCGTACAAATAGGTGTTTAGTTTTAATATAGAGAGAATTTTTAAAGAAGTTTGTTTATATATTAATTTTTTAAAAAATAATATATATATTTTTTCTTAATATTTTTGTGTTTTGTCTTCTTTTTTTTTTTTTTTAATTTTCTGTATTTTTTTTTTTTTGGGTTTTTTTGTGATCCGAAGATCACAACACGAAGGGACATTACCATCAAATCCTCCTCTTTTTTTCTTTTTTTCTTTTTTTTTTTTTTGGTGGTAAAACCACCAAGTCTAATTAATCAAATAATTAGCTTCTTTTGAAAAATGAATATGCATTTGGAGGGGGAAAAGGAAGAAAAAAGGCATTTTTCTCCCAAGAATTCTAAGTCTATTAGAACGCGATCGATCATATATACAATATAAAAATAATAGGCAGTTATTAACTATTATATGTTTATCTCTCAAAAAAAAAATATTTTATGTTTATTTTCCTTTTTTTTTTTTTTTGATATTATGTATAAGATCAATTAATGAAAAAATGCATATATAAAAAAAAAAAAAAAGAAATAGACGAATGTATCATTTAGTTCAATATATGAATTGTACGAATATTTAAAATGTCCCGAGTTTAAACACTACTAGAATTATATGAGATTTTTTTTGCAAGTATATCTCAAATATTTTTATCAGACAACAAAAAAAAGATATTTAAAAAAACTATATCTTATTTAAAAAAACAAAGGGGAAACTTTATCTCAAATATTTAAAATTTCCAGTCAAACAATCGTTTCCAGTTAGCATATATATATATATATATATTTTTTTTTCCCCTCTCTTCCAAAGGGAAAATACAAAATTCGCTTCCACTTTCTCCATATATTGTTCATTCAATGCATTTTTTTTTCTCTTCTTTTTGAACGATGTTCCTTCAATGCACATATATGGACCACCAACACATTCAAATGTTATTGTTTAATTAATTTTGTTTTTTTTTTTTTGGCGCAAAAATTCAAATGTTATTCGAGTAAAATTTGAGAAATATAATGTGGGTAAATAACAATTAACAGGTAAGCCAGCCCATTTTGTTTAGAACTTTGAAGCCCATTTTCAACATAATATGTTCTATGGTCCATGGATAAGAGACCAGTGGCAAAATTAACGATTTTTCAGAAAATTAAAGTTTTTTTTTTTTTTTTTGGGATAAATAAGTTCACATAACTGATTCATTATGAAAAATAGAAAAAAGAAACATATATATAATATATAATATATTTGGAGCTTCTCACTATATTTTCATCAAAACATACTAAATGCTGAAACTAACGTTTTTCAATCAAATATTATATGATTGCGTTTTATGGGCCAAAAATCTCAATACACACAGCCACAAATTTAAAATATCCATACTAAAAATTAATATTGAGAGAGTTATGTATGGTTTTTGAATAAATAAATGCATTTTTTGGACAAGCTATGGGAAGGCAATTAAGAGGGATGGAATATATATATATATATAAACCAAAACCACGTGTTTTAACAACCTAATGCATGTGGTTCAGGCCGCTCAAATTTAAAGACACTAAAAAGATGATCCACATAAAGAAAGCGACGACACTCTCAAAGTATCTAATTGGGACCCTGTTTGGGTAGAAAGATTGCAATACATGACAAGCAATTTCTTGCTTGTTTATTGGCCACATATGAAAGATTATGCTTGCATCACTTATCATCGAAATTGAAAGGCAAACGGCCTTTCAAAATTTTGGAAAGCGAGAAATTTTAAGATGCTAAAGCCAATGAATTAGGTTTAGGTTTTAATTCGTTTTTTATATCTATAGAATTATATACAAACATATATTATATATATATTTTCTATTGGGCGTCATCGAGTTTATATTGATGCATGTGGCCACATTATATAAGCTCTGTAAGGCGGCATACCGAGCATCAACTATTTTAAATTATTACATTGAATAGAATAAAATTTCACATACAAATAAATACACCAATTGGCCATATGTATTATTGCATATGCAACTCAATGCTGTCAACAACAAAATTGTCAGAACTTGACAAAAAATAATGCTAATGTTGCAGTTCATATTGTTAAAATTCAAAATCCAATTACACATGATTATTATTATTATTCTTTTTCATGGGTAAATGATTGTTTATTTAATAAATAATAGATTTTTTTTTTTAAATGATAGATTTAACAGGTAAGAAATGGATAAATATTACTATTATTATTAATGACAATAAATAATCTGGCTTATATTAGAACGACTTGATGGTTTAAATATTAAATTTTCTTTTATTAACCTTTGCATCACATTAAAATTTAGGATTTAAAATTTTAAAAAGTGATCAAATATAAGTTTAATAATATACTAAAATTCTACTTATAGAAAGTGAATCATGTCTAAATCAGATGATTAATAAATATAATTTTAAATCTTAATTTTTAATACGATCTAAAGATTAAAAAAAAAAGTTTTGATGTTAGTCCAATATTGATGGTTGATTTAGGCCTAGCCACATGTATAATAGTATATAATACGAATCTTTTCCTTTTCTTTCTTATTAATCGAGTGAAAGAGATTTAGGACTTTTTGCCTGAGGGATAGGTAAACTTTTGTCAAGGTTAATTACATTTTAATACTTTATAGTTTGGAAAAATTGCATTTTGGATTGTCAAATTTAAAACATTCCAATTTAACCTCTTACGTTTCAATTTGTTGCATTTTGATCCAATTATAACCACTTATTTCACTATCTCACTATGTAAATTTATAAACCACATATGTTAGTTCCAAATCGTTACTTTATGTCAAACCATTTTATACTTACATCACATAAATACCAACCAGTGAAAATCTATAACTTATGGATTGTTTTTAACCATTTTAAAATTCAAAACATCTAAATATTCTTAAAAATACAGTTTAAAATTCACTTTTTCAAAACCAACTATTTTCTCTACGTAAAACCAAGTTATTACCAATTGAACTAAAACACCATCTCAAATACCAAAATATTTTAATATTAAGGTTTACAAGTTCATTATGAACAAATTAAAGTATGAAACTATTTAGATTATTGCCAAAAATACATGAAATAATAACATATATAAAATCATAATTATTCAAATTTTTTTTATAAAAAATTTCAACCATGAAATCATCAACTTAAAAACATGCCTCAAGACATATATATATATAAATGATTTCCACTCATAGATAATGTAGAAGCACTTTGTTATACATCACTATCTGTCAGATGGTTGGTTTGAATTCTACAAAATTATAAAAACATGAAAACCCCTTAGGATACCGGTTTGGTATGTACTGGCCAAAGACAATTCATTACTCAATATGGTGAAAGCATTTTTGATGCCAAAATGCAATTAAATTTGCAATATGAGTGGCGTACCTTGTATGCAAGAAAGAAATGAGATATTTATATACTTTGACACTAGGTTTCTTTTAGAATAAGGAAACTAGATCACAAAACCTAATGAACTGGACCACGGAGCCACATTCTAGGAAAGTATTGTTTCTATGAAAAATGAACCGGTACAACATCGTTTAGCAACATAGAATAGACTTTGTGTGAGAAGTTATTCAAATGGAATGTCTAACATTTGTTTTAAACACCTTCTAATAGGGTCCACTCCAGAAACCCTTCTTGGAATTCTGGATGGTCCTAACTAAGACTGTCCCATTGGACACCTTGAAAAAAAGAATAATAAAAAAAATAAACAATAAAATCTCACCAAAAATAATGAAAAACCAATACATGCACATAAGCTAATGCATCAATGTATATAGAATAACTACAACAACATGCAAGTTTCTAGCTACAGTTAACAACTATAGTTCGTTATACTACAAGCCATTATTTTCTATACATATTAGGGTCACTACTTTATTCATAATTTAAATTAGAGTACTTTTAGAGTATTCATAAAGTTAAGTTATACAACTAATGCAGATAAGTCTAGATAGAAAAATAACGATAAACGAAGGGAAAGGTAAATATTGTTGCTGTTGTGGCATACTTTAACGAACAAGTGATGAGCGAAGTAGATTGATCACAAACTTCTTACGCTTATCGGAACGATCAAAAAATAAACAAAATATAATATAAAAATATTTCAGTGAGTGGCATAATATTATAAAAAAATAATAATTTATTTTGTAAGTCATTCTCTCAAAACCTTGCATTACCAATCTTTTGAAAAGTTTCCCTTTTCAAATCATTTCACCAAAGCCCAAATTTATAATACCAAAATCATTTCTCATATGCAAAATTATGGGTATAATTACAATATAATACCATAATTGAAATCAGAATATAATTCTATTAAAAATTTTTTAACACGACAAAGGAACTATCAACATGATAAATATAATCTAAGTGAATCAATTAATAACTACAAGAAACAATCATAATAAAACATAGAAAACCATATAATTTGGACACCAAATAATTTAAGATCTAACGATTAATATTAACAAAAAATCGTAAACCATGATCGGTAAATTAAATGTAAAACTATATCATCAGCATGACCCATATAATTGAATGAACATAATTCAATCCACAATTAAATTCATAAGGGCTGTAAATAGTTTGATAATAAGACTATTATAAATAAACATCAATACCAATATAAAAACTTGTGTGTCATATTAACCACTGAATCCAAATATATTACTCCCTTTTATCAAGTGATCAATGCAAGAGATGGGTACATTATCACCCTCTTGTCACATATACATCGCTTTTATCACATTAGTAAGGTAAGGGATGAGTACATATTGCCATTCTATTAAATATACATCTTTCCCATTACATGGACCAAGTAGGGGATAAGTTCATATATCTCATTCTTATCCGACATACACCTCTCTCATCACATGAACCAAGTAAGGGATGAGTACGCATACCAACCTCATGTCCAACATACATCTTTCTCATCATATGAACCAAGTAAGGGATGAGTATGTATATCACCTTCCTTTCCCTATACATTTCTCCCATCACATGGAACATGCATGCAATCCATAATATTATCCATCACTGTAACTAATTGGATATTTGGCACAATATATTACTCTAGTAATCTAAATCTTTTAAAAAAAATCATAATCCAAACACTTCTTTAAACCCAAGGCATGTAAAAGAAAAACATTTACTAACCAGACTATACTTATGACATCCATATTTTTAAATCCGAAATCAAACCAAATCCAATATCATATATTCATTTTCAAAATCATACATAATTTTAAATTTAGTTTTAGAGATTTGTATACCATACAATATACCTAGTACTGTTGAGTGGTTTTTAACGTTCCAAGGCACCATAGGATACAGGGAGAGTAGGAAAACTTTTCACGATCCTTTAGTGTTTTAAAGGCATCGTTGGAGAAATCATCATCACTATTTTTTGCGGTAGAGGATGCATAATACATATATAGTGGTCATAACCATTATCCAATATTTTTTTGGTATTGTATGATTCACTAACCTAACCACACCTGATAATACAATATCGTGGGGTAATATTTTCAATATCACACTTTCTATTTTCAAGAATAAATATTGTACCATAAATTGAAATTTAATATCCTAAAACCAAACTATTTATTTGATAATTCATTAAGTGAACTATTTATTTGATAATTCATTAAGTGAATTTATAAACCATAAGCTTTGCATAAATATTTCAAAATTTCCGAGTCAACTTTTCATGCCAAAAATTATTAATTTGTGAGTGCATAACATAATAATAACAATGAACTATATGTCACCATGAACTATTTTTCAGCACTTTAAAATTTAAAGCACATAACAGGCTTAAAATATATATAATTTTCAATCCACTTTCTCTAAACCAAATATTTTTCAATTGGGCTAAAACATCAATTTAAATATCAAGACATTTAAATATTAAAGTTCACAAGTTCACTATGAACTTATGAGAATTTGAAACCATTTAAGATATTGCTAAAAATCACATAAAATAATAAAACATAGATGTACAAGTAAATATTCATATATGCATAAAATAAGAATTTAAATCAACTATATATATATATATATATAAAAATATCCAAACCATATATATTGTACTAGCATACCTAAAACTATTTAAAAATATAAACTGCTTACAAATATGGCTGATGCTTATTCCTACTCCACTGCAGAATTGCCTTCAGGCATGACATGGGTGCATGAAGTATAACAAAATATTTCTCAAACTCCAAAGCCTATGCATACCAATTATCTTAAATTTGAAATTTTCCATCTGAATGCTTATTTTATGAAATTAAATCCTCCATTATGCCCTAAAAGAATCTAAAACATATTACCAACTTCATTTTGGCCCTAAATTATCCAAATGTAGTTCAATTTTACCAACTAGTTAACTAATTGATCCAAAATGTAAATATATTCAAATGTTGTCCAAAATTAGCAAATAATATTCCAATGGAAAGCCTATGAGATGGGGATTATATTGGTATACCCATCTTAGTCCACAAATCTTGTTGATGATTAGAAAATTTGTCAAAAACTTTGGTTAAACTTGACGTTGATGGAATTATGAAAAATTTCCACAAACAAAGACTGAATTCGAGATTAAAGAGTTTAAAATAGGTGGAAAGGTATATGGATCAACCTAAAATGGTAAATAAACTCATTGAAAACTTCAGTTGAACTTGAGGTTGATGGAATTGTGGGGAATTTTCCTCAGCATGTCTATACATGCGACTCTTCTAGTCTGAGGAAGAGGCTAGTCTAGTTCATTCTTAAGTTTATCAGACAGATGAAACCTTATCCAATGCTGAGATACATGTGATTATAAAAATTTGAGATGACTATATTATACATAGCTCTATCATTCTTCCTCAACTGATCATTTTATAAATAGTTAATTTTTGCTTAGAATTATGATTTATTTTTTTAAATGAATCATACCTTCACCAATATTATTGATTATCACTTTTACTCCTCTGCAATGTAATATGAGTGCCTAAAATATAATGTAATATTCTAAAGGCTCTAAAAATTAAACCATGTACATTGGAGTGTACTAAACATCTTAAAATAATTAGTATAATTCTAAAATTGCCAAAATTGGACTTCAATAGATCAATTATATTGTGAATCCTTAAGATTTGGGATTCAAACTAAATGCTAATTTTATGATATTAAGCCTTTTAATGAGTCTTAATAACATTTAACAACATATTTCAACACCAATTTGGTCCTAAATTGTTCGATCACAGTTCAATTTACTCAATATAAAACTAATTGATCCTAAAATAGGTAATTACTCGAATATTAACCAAAATTGACAAATCATATATCAATGGATATCCCATGGGATGGGTAACACATTGGTGTTCTCACCTTAGTCCAAAAATATCGTCAACGACCAAAAAATGCATCCAATGTTTTGGTCAAACTTGAGGTTGTTATATCACCTAAATAATAAGGAATTGGTGTAAAAAAAGGCCAAATTTGAATTCAATGGGTTCAAACCCAAACATAACGCTGACAATGGCTTTAAACCATCGATCCTAGCATGTTGCCATTCTTATGGCCATGAAATTTCATGGTCAGGATGGGTCATATGATCGGGCAACATGTGTAAGGTAACTTGGTGAGAGAATGTGTTAATTCTAACAAGACCCAAAAGGCATATTGGATGAATTTGGATCGAGTTTGACAGGTTATGGGTCTGGTGAAAAGATTCATAGTTTTATGTGTTTTGGGAGGATTTTAGGGATATAATAGGCATTTTTTGGTTTGTTTATCCTAAAGCATTTATAGATATTTGGGTTCACTAAAAGACAAAAACTGATAATGGTTTTGGACTTTGATCAAATACATTTATATAAATTTTGTAGATCCATAACTTTCAAACCTTGATTTAGAATTAACCATGCCACTAGTCGATAAACTCATGTTGATGAAATCTACGCAATGATATATCGGTTAAATCTAAAAATTAACCATACAAAAAGTCAAATCTAAAATTCACATACGGTTCAATTGGTTATCCACAATCAAACTTGTACAATTGGGATATTATCTGATATGAGGATGCCACATAAACCCTTCATAAGGATAAATCAAATGTTAAATATCCAAAATTACAAAACAATTAAAACCTAAAAGACTCTTCAATCTTGAATAATAAATACTATTATCTATGAATCACTCACAATATTACATCAAAGCTAGATTGCAAATACATAGTTCTTTAATAACAAGCAGTGGAATGCTTAGGCAAATGCTACCCTGAAATTTCCTTTATCGTCATAATCAACAATCTCGATCCTTGCTATTTCATGAACATCCTACAAGACTCCAAATTAATCTTGTATTCCCCTAATCTTATAGGTTGTCAAATTTGACTGGCCAACCTTGCCTTTGTAACTTCATGAGACAAATTTATTTCCTTGAACTTCACTTGCAAATCAGTCAAAATTAAAAAAAAAAAAATTGATCAGATTGGGCATAACCTTCATGTGAAATTGCATTTCTTCTATGCATTATTGCCTAGCTTATGTATGCAAACTTTTCTTTTTAGATAAAAGATAAAGAGGATGAAGAAAAGAAACATAAATCTGCAAAGGAGGCCATGGTATAATTCTGACTTTTGGTGACTGAATAGTTAACCTACCTCTAAACTTTTTTGTTTTTGCATTGATGCAGCTTCACAATGCATAAGTTACCATTTCATCACCACCATGGAATAGGTTGCAAGATTTACTTTTTTTCTTATTTTCCTCCAAAATAGACCAGACATATCACTACAAGCTCTCTACAAGAAAATTTTAATTTTTTTGGAATTTCCAATCCCTAAACTATTCTCCACCAATGAAAATATTCCTCATTTGGACCACTCAACTTTGCCCAACAACTCATCCAAGAAGTCACCAAGTACTCTGATTTCATAAAATAATTTCCAAATTCATTGAAATGCCATGCACATTTATCCTCACAACTAGTTCCACTAATCTGGATTCCTAGAATTGATTCAGCTTCATCTTGAGACAAACTACTTTGAAAAAGATCATAATTGTGTAGGTGGGATTTATGTTGAGCAATGATTCCCCTCTCCTCCCCTGACCCATTGATTTGAGAAGGTTTTAAGGAGGGAATTTGATCATCAAATTCTGAGATAAGCAGAAGGCTGAGTGAAATGTGATTGTGGGGTATGTCTGAGAAGAGTATTTGAGAGGAACATTTGGAACGAAGATCGTTTCGTCCTGTTTTGTGATAAACGTAGCTCAATGTAGAAACTTTCATGGATGTTTTTGGCGCAATCACCTATATCAAGATAATTAGGAAAGTCAGTACTTTTCTAATGCCAGACTTTATGGTTTAATCTTTTCGGTTAGTGAGTTAATTTTCTTGAAGAGTAAGAAACCTAATGCAATAATCTATAAATACTTCCTTATTTTTCATGAATAGGTAAGCACAATCTAAGAACTCTATAATTCAACTTTGGCATTTAAAGAACATAGCTAGACTTGAAAGTCAAAGTGTATTTGGCCAGTACCACACCGGTGCCATGGCGATCTTGACTATTCCTTCCATCGTATAGATCATTGTTGGGTTTCCATATTTTCAAGTGGCGGATTAGATTCCTACATCAACAATTTGACACATTAGTTACGGGCACTCTCACCATCATCGTATGATATGTGCCTATAAAAGAACTAGAAAAGAACCCTTTATAGGTTCAACTATTGGCAGTGCAATCATTGAACTGCAGAGATGTTGACAAATAATAATAAAATCTGGCAACCTGTTTCAATACCTTAGAAAATTAGATTTTGGCTTTGCAAACTGTTTGCACAGACATGTAAGAAAAAATGATCTCCATGGTTCAACTTATACTTCAAGCAACTCAATGTTCAGAAGAAACCAATTGTATCAACTAATAATTAATAAGGCACTTGTTTTTAGATTTGTCCCAAGAACAAAACAGGACTCCCTATTTAAGAAGAGTGCCAAAGAATCAAGACTTCATGGGTCTATGGGGTTTTATGGTTCAGAACAAGAGAAGGGGAAAAGAACAAGAGATCTTAGTGGATCTACCCTTAACCCAAATTTAGCGAGATGAAAGTCAAGATGAGATGAATCAACAACCCGAGCAATCCTTTTAGCATGAACCTTTTGAGAAAGCCATATAGATATATCTTTACATGATTATAGTCATGGAAAATGCATGAGGCAGCATAAATAGGGTACTCAGTTAGAACATCATAATTCAATGGATGCTTGAGACAAAGACCAAGGGGAGTTTTTAAGGTGATGAGGGATGTCTTAAAAAGAGAGGAGGACAATGGAATTATCGATGACGACTAAAGCATTGAGAAAGATAGTACAACAGGAGGTGATGCATTTGAAAATAAGATGAATAGCCTATAGAAAACTTTTGGATAAATAATTTAGTGAAGACACCTTTCACAGCTTAGTAGATACGAGGCTACCATCTCGATTTTTTTGGCTCAAATTTGAGCAGTATGATGGCTTCCCTGATCCAAAAGAACATGACTAACAATATCGCAATATTATGGGGCAAATCAAAATCTCAAAAGAGAGAAGAAAAGTAACTATATGTAAAATATTCCCTACCAGTATGAATGGATAGGATTTGTCATGGTTTTATAGCTTCAAAGCCAGCTTAATAAATTTGTTCATGGAACTTGTAAAGCTTTGCAAGGGTCAGTTTGCCTTAAGCATAAGGGTTAAAAGAGAATTGAGCTTCTTGTTCACTATTTGAGCATAGAAAAGAGGAAACCCTAAGGGCCTTTACACAAAGCTTCACTAAGGAAAAGATTAGCATTTCCAATTACAATGAGTCGATAGCTGTAGAAGCCTTTCATAAAGGATTGCTCCGTGAGAATCCTTTGTACGATTCTCTCACCATGAAAACTCTCTCAACTGTGATAGATACACATGAGAGAGCAACGAGTTCATTAAGTCGGCGAAGGATGGGAGGGAAGATGGAAAGGAAAAAACAAAGGAACCATTGTGGATCACCATGGTCATAGAAGTAACAGATACTCCCTATAGGATGAAGGATATTATGTTCCTCCACCCCATTTAAGGAATACTCATTTAATCGCTATGACAGAAGGTGTCACCATAGATCTGTTCAAGACTTATTCTCTTACTATAACTCCTAGACAAATGGTACGGTATATTAGAGATAAGAGTGATGTATGGTGGTCGCAACAATTTAAGTCTGAAAGACAATACTCGCTTTTGTGCCTTCTATAATGATATTAGATGCACAATGTAAGATTATCATCAGTTCAAGTGGGAGATTAAGTCTGATTAAATGCGGCTATTTGAGAAAGTTTATGCCCACAAATAAAAGCCCAAATAGGGTGAATATAAGGCATGACAAGAAAAATGCAATGATCACCAAAATATGGATGATAGAATGGATATGGGTATAAGAATATGGATGAGAAGAAACCTCTTTAATGAGTGATTCATACCATATACAGAGGATTTGCGAGTGAGGGAGTAATGACAGCCATGAGGAAGAAACACATCAAACTCATGGAGGTTGCTTCAGTAGGAATAGTTGCTTTACCATCTTTGAGAACACTAGATATCACTTTCATAAGAGAAGATGAGGAAGGGTTGTACATGGCCCATGATAATGCTTTATGGTTGAGCTTTCTATACGGGTTGTAAAAGAGTGTTAGTTGATAATGGCAGATCGATAGACATAATTTTCATCAACACCCTAAAAGAAATGAGGTAGAAGAAGCACCCTCAACATATTATGCCATCCTCAAATGTCTGTGACTTCACATCATGAAAGTTATTTCATCCACGTATCACTAAATGTGGATGTTTCCTAATGGAAGAAGAACCAAGATATTAAGAAGTAGTCAGAGAATGATTTGGTCTTACTTTGACACTACGATGAAAGGCAAATCTTATGGTGACAAATAGCAATAAAAAAACCTCATGGTCTTAATGGTGGAAGTAAGAAAAGATAACATTGACCAAATTGAAGAGGTTCCTTTAGACCCTAGGAATCTTGCTCAAACTATAAGGATTTTTTCAATAATAGGTCCTAAATTGATAAAGCAATTGATTGGCTTTCTTAGAGAATACAAGTAATGCTTTGCCTGGCACGTGTCTAATATGCTTAGAATAGACGCATCTGTAATAACTCACATATTAAATGTTGACTGTAGTGTAAATCAGTGAGGTATAAAGAACGGAAGTTCGCTCCTAAGAGGAATCAGGTGATTAATGAGGAGGTTAATGGACTGAACAAAAATGACATGACTTGAGAAGTATAGTACTCTAAGTGGTTGGCTAATGTGGTCACGGTGAAAAAGAAGAATGGGAAGAGCAGGGTTTGCATTGACTTTATGTATCTGAATGAGGCATGTCCAAAAGATAGTTTTCCTTTTCCAATGATAGATAGTTAATAAATGCAACGGCTAGCCATGAGCTCATGAATTTCCTAGATGCTTTGTCAGGCTACAACCAAATTTTGATACACTCTGATGATTAAGAGAAAACTTCTCCATGATTGAGAGAATGATTTATTATTACAAAATGATGCCTTCCAACTTGAAAAATGCAGGGGCAATCTCTTAATGGCTCATGTGCAAAATGTTTAAGGAAAAGATTGGGAAGACCATGAAAATATACATTTGATGACATGCTAATGAAGTCATTAAAAGCTGAAGAGCACGTTGAACATTTGAGGCAAACATTTGAGATCTTAGAGAAAACAATTAGACTGAATCCAACAAAATGCACTTTCAGAGTTTGAATTGGAATGTTTCTCGGATACATAATCACAAAGAGAATGGTAGACGCCAACCTAAGTTAGATCAAAGCATCGATAGAAATGCTGTCTCTTTGGAGCAAAAAGGACGTACATAAACTAAATGGGAGAGTGGCTGCCTTGAGTAGGTCCATCTTCAGATCATCTGACAAATGCCATAAATTTCTTGATGTCTTGAGGGGATACAAAGACTTAAATTATACAAATGAGTGTGAAGTGACATTTAAGAAATTGAAGTATTATCTCAACTCACCTTTAATATTAGTGAAACCTAAATAAGGAAACATGCTCCAATTATATCTAACCATCTCGACAAAGGCAATCAGCTCTACATTGACAAAAATAGAGGGAAAACAACAAAAACCAATTTTCTTCATTAGTAAGGTGTTGTTGGATACAAAGACTTGGTATAGCATGATGGAAAAGTTTGTGTATGCCCTTGTCATCTTTTCTAAAAAGTTGCAACCTTATTTCCAATGTCATACTATTGAAGTAATTATAGCATTTCTTTTCAAAACAATCATGCACAAGCCTGATTTAGTAAGAAATTTGGAACCATAGGCAACCGAGTTAGGAGAGTTCAATATTAGATGCATTCCGTAGACAACTATGAAATCCTAGGTACTGGCTGACTTTATTGCAAAATTCATGGTGGGAATAGAAGCCACTAAGAGGGAAATAGAGGAGCTGAGTGAACTATCTCCGTGGATGACTCATCCAATATTCGAGGAAGTGGTGTTGGGATTATAGTTAAGAACTTACATCTCGTATTAGGGTTTCATGCTTCGAACAATGAAGCAAAATATAAGGCATTGATCGTTTAGCTGGAACTCGCCTTAAAATTTAGAGCAACACTTCTCAAGATATTCAATGACTTTTAGCTAGTGGTCAATCAAGTTAATGCGACCTACACAATCAAGGACCCTAGTATGACAACTTATCTTTATAAAATGAAAGAATTGATTCAGAATTTTGAGAAAGTTGAACTCTAACAACTACCGAGGGATGAGAATAACAATGTTGGCACTTTAGCAAATATTGCCTTAATAGTGCTATCAATTGAGAGAAGATTAATATTAGTAGAGGTGCTATTCAAGAGAAGTGTCATAAAGATGAGAGGATTATGAATGTAGAAAAGGATGAAAAGAATTGGACCAAGGAAATCATTCGTTATTTCATGGACAGTCATCTTTCCTCTGACAAATTAGAGGAATGGAAGTTACAAATTAAGGCTACAAAGTATTGTTTAATTGAAGACCAAGTCATCTGCTTAGATGTTTCAGACCCAAGGCAACTCTAAAAGTAATAGTTGAAATGCATAAAAGGCAAAGTGGAAATAATTTAGGAGGAATAGCAATTGCTAGAAGAATAATTTTATATGGGTTTTATTAGCCAACAATGCTTAAGTATCTCGATAAATATGCCAGAGGTTATGAAAAGTGCCAAAAGTTTGTTCCAATCCATCATGTACCTTCCAATGAACTTGCATCCTTCTCTAGCCCATGATTATTTATCCAATGAGGCTTAGACATAGTGCGACCACTTCCCACAGCTCTAGGTTGGTGAAAATTTATCTTAGTGGTGACTAACTATTTCTTGAAGTGGGTAGAGCCTGAGGCATACTTTAATGTTAAAGATATGGATGTGGTGAATTTTGTCTGTAACAACATCATTTGTAGATTTTGATTTCCGAGAGTAATCATCTCAGATAACGGATCTCAATTTATTAGCACTAAATTCAGAAACTTTTGCTCAAAATTTCTTTACACCAGTTAATATTAAATAAAGGCTTCAAACGGTCAAAGTTAAAATTATCTTTAGAAAGGATAGAAGGAGTTCAAAGTTATGTAACATTGTTTTCATTAGTTTCCTTGGCAACTTTTGTCTCGGCTCTAGAACTTTCAACATCAGAACCACTGTCACCTCTGATCATTGCATCACATGCTATCTCTAACTCACAAACACTTGGCATTTCCATATTAGCAACTATGCTTGAGGCCTCATCTTGTTTCCCTCAGGCTGAGTCACCTCGATAAAGGAAACATCAAAAAAGGTATAGGGATGGTTGCTCAGAGGATGAAATGGTAGACCATTAAGCCTTTTAGACTTTCTTACACTCTTTCTTATATTTATGAGCTCTGATGGTCATGTCGAGGGTGAGTGATGAGAATTCCTTCGTACCCGTACAACCAACAACTGGCTGGGGTGCTGATCCGATACAGTTGAAGATGGGGTCAATTACTAGGGCACAAGCCAAAAGATTTAAGAAAAATTTGGCTGGATTCATACAAGTAGTTATTATATCTCAAGAGGGAAAGTTAATACCTGAAGGACTAAAGCCAGTTTTATGCATCCAAGTGGTGAAGGCCGATATGGAATCGAGTAACTATTTTAGTGGATTTTTGGACTACGGACAGCAAGGAATGGATCAAACACTTCATGAATTCAATGAATATCACTAAGAGGTTATGTAATCAAGACAAGGTAGAAGCTAAAGCAACTAAAATGGTGATTTGTGCATGGAAGGACTTTTGGGCCGAAAATGCTGTTTTTGCCACTAGCTTTACTGTATTTTGCTAATTTAGCATTTCTTTTCTTTGTTCCAATCAAGGGCAACATATGGGAATCATCATTAATCCCATTTGGCATCCTAAATGGCATAAAGGATCTGATTTGGAGCTTTTACAAGCTGAAAATTAGTCAAAATGAGTTTAGTAGTCAAATTAGTTAACTAGTTTCCTAATTTGATTTTGACTTTTTGTTTTAGGAAACTAGCTTTTATTTTGGTTTTATTTAATTATTTTGCTGGAAAAATTAACTTAGTAATGTTATTATTTTATTATTTCAATCGTAAATTAATTAATTTTTAAATTCAAAATAAAGGAATTAATTATTCAAAATTAGATTAGGAAAGGAATTGAATTTTCGGCCACATTAGGAATTTGTCAATGTATGGCTGATTTTGTCTTAGATTTTTAGTGCTTATTGTTTTGTGACTTTAACCTATTTAAGAGTTTATTTTTAATGAGAATTTAGCTTACATATTATTCAGAAATTTATTTGTGAGAAAAGAATTTTTTTAGTTCTCTTTGAACACCTAAAACACCATTAGAGAGTGAATATTTTAGTTTGACTTATCAATAGGATTTCCATCCCCTATTGTAGTGTCTTCAATATACCAAGGTTTTTAGTCATAGGTTGATTAGGGGTTGAGGTGATCATAATAACTTGAACTTAATTTTTCTATTCCGGGCTAATATAATATGGGTTTAAGCGTGAGTCGACCTAGGTTCATATCTGTGAGATTCTTCATAGATACCTTCTTCATCTTCTTAAGGTTCATTTTTTACCTATGCTACTGCTAATGCTTTTTCATTTTTCTCATCAACTAATCCTTTTTTTTTTTAAGCTCTCCTTGTTAGCCTAGACCTTCTCCACTGCTCCAAAAGAGTCCAATGGCCTACTTTGAAAGTTTGAACATTAGCCTCGAGCTTCCTCTTAGCATGATAATTTGCCTTATATTTTTCCAAGGCAATGGTAGCGTTTAGAACAATTTAACAAGAATTTTAACAAGGCTTATTTCATAAGGATAAAAAGAAAATATCGAAGAGTGAATAAAGGTTTAATAAAGCATTTACCATGAGGCCAAAAGATGTTATCTAGCGATGTAGCGTATTTGGGCTCCTTTTTTAGATATCCTTCCTATCTTTTGACATGAGAAGAGCCTAAGCCACTTCTTTACAGGTTCCTACAGATTTATAGAGTGTGGCATTCGCTAAGAATGTGATAAAAATGTTTTGGAAATGCTCCACCAGTGATTCTACATGGTTTTTCTTTGCCAGCAGCTCATCTTAAATGTGGTTCATTGTTCTTATTTTGGATGGTGGAAGAAATGGAACTTTAGAATATGATTGCGTGGGAGAGAGCATTTTTCTTTTCCTCTCATGTTTGGCTTTGTTAGCCTTCTAGGCACTCTTGGCCTCGGAAAGAGAAAGCTCGGCAACAATAGTCATCCTTTTTGTCATTTTGAAGAATTCAGAATCAAGGTCAGGCGACAATTCCATGAATGCGGTAAGAAAGGATCCAAAAAGAAATGTAAATACAACACCTTAGCTGTGAAATAACGGGAGCTTTAACAATAGGGGTATGGAAAGGAATGCCTATCGGAATGGATCCCTTGAATTTGGTGAGGCCATAATAAAACAGGTTATCCTTCGAAAGAACATCTTTGACATCAAAGCCTTTTATGTTCTGAAGATGTTTGAGCATGATTTTCTATGCCTAATTCAGTGGCTTAGGAGTGAAGTTTAGTCTTCGATCTGAATGAGCAAAAAGTTAAAATTGCAGAAAAGCAATGACCATTGAAAACAAGCAGGGAGATTGCTCTCCAAAATTTATATTCCAAGTCAGTCTTATATATCTAAACTCAGATTTAGTGTTAACATGACCCCATTCTCCATCAATGAAGAAATATCCGAAGTGCCAAACCTTATCACAAAAAAAGGTTTAGAGGAAAAGCTTCATGTTCATGGGGCCCTGGAGTTTATAGCTTAGTCATCGTTACTCTCTTTTAGAGAATAGTATCTAAAATAGACGCTTGGATCAATCTTGAACTTAAATACTCTAGACAAGATTTCAAACATGAAGAGGGTTCTCCAGCAATTGGGAATTAGTTGGAGAAGGACTAGGTCAAAGTAGAAGAGGAAATATGGGATTGATAAGGGAAGCGAGAGATGGAGTCATAGCTTAAACAGAATTTCATAGAGACATGTAAATCCTCTTTGAGAAGAAAAGGAATTCTCATCGGAAGATGGGCACTTGACTAAGAAATTTTCGATGGTTAGTTATATTGAATGTCCATAAGTTCCTCTTTGGACCTTATTTTGCATGGGTATGGAGAAGAATATCTCTTGAGCTTAGCTTTTCTATGGAAAGTTAAGATTCTCGGAGCATGAGACAGGTCGCTAGAATCCACCTCATCCCCCTTGGAGTTTGCATTTTTCTTGGATCTAGATTGATGCGATCGAGATGTTTGGAAGTTTCAACTTCTTTAACAGAAGTTACAATGAGAATAATTGCCATTCTAAGGTGGGTATTTTCTACACTACCATCCGAGGAGCTACTTTTGGAATCTATCTTGCCTAATGGTCTAATCTCGGAACCTCATATAAGTCTATTTGCTTAAAAATTTCTTTAGGGTCTAGAGAAGACATGCTTATCTAATACTTACGATGTCTATGAGAAATACTTAATAAAAATTCAAAGTGTTTCTTAACCAAGGCGTTTGGTGAACTATAAAGCAGGAAAATGCAAATCCAAAAAAAATGAATTTGAAGAATTTAAAAGAGATTTTCAAATGAATAGACAAACTAACCAGGAAACAACGGAGAACAATGAAGGGCTTAAGTTGTTCCCATTAAGAAGCTGCTTCTAAAAACTTTGGAATTCTTCAACCCACACCAAAACTTGTAGGTACTCATCCTAGAACTTGAAAACAAGAAGCAATTGGTTGCCTAAAGTATGTTTTAGCTCATGATATGAGAGGTTCAGAAGTATTATTGGGAGATTAGATCTATGAGTCGTGAGAGTTTTTTGCAAAAGGATTTTTTAAAGATTTGTAAAGGATGACCAATAGCAGTGGTTTTAAGACTTTTGGTTTAAAAGGTATCATTATGAGGAGCCTTGGAGAGTGCAATAGAATGACACTTGTCATTCATGTTAGTTTTAATGTCTAAGTAAAGTGTGAGTTGAAACGGCTCCTTCACCATACAAAGCACAACTTTCATCTTGAATTTAAGCTAAAATTCTATCTTGGAATTTCCTTCACCATTTAAGTACAAGTTTACTCATATTGAATCTAGTATAAGTTGGGAGGATGGATTAATTAGTAAGGTGATTATGGTCTTTGAACTTGTATGAGTAATAGTTAGTTGTGAGCAGTTTGGAAGCAAGATTTGCCTTGGAATTTTTTAGAACAATGTCTGAGAATTGGCGAAAGTGAGGTCAGCCAAGAGCATTTTGACTGTGAATGAAACCATGGTGTGTCCAAGGAAATAGCAAAGAGCATTTTGACTGGGAATTTTCAGACTCCTCCAAGTAATTGAATTTATTTGGATGAGTGGGGGGTTAACTGTGTGGGTGGAATTTATTCCAATGACATTCCCTCCCCTCCCCTCCCCCCTTCAATTTTTTTGACAGGGAAATTTGATCATGAAATTCTAAGAGGAGAAGAAGACTAGTGAAATGTCATTTTGGAAGTATGTCTGAGAATAATATCTGAGAACAATGTCTAGGAGCAAGGTGTATTGTGAGAAGTGTACCTCATCTGAGATAACATCTTTCTTATCTATTTCGAGAGATAATGTCTAAGACTTGTATGTTGATTACTCAAATTAGGAAACTTTCATGGATGTGTTAGGTGCAATCACTTGTATTAGGATAATCAGGAAAGTTAGGACTTTCTTAATGCGAAACTCTCTGGTCTAACCTTTTAGGCTAGTAAGTCGATTTTCTTGAGGAATAAGAAAATCTAATCTCCAGAATCTATATATACTTCCTTATTTTTCATGAACATGTATGCACAATCTAAGAAGCCTAGAATTCAACTTTGGCAGTCAAAGAACACTACCTGACATGAGCGTCAAACTATCTTTGACCGGTACCACATCTGTGCCCTAGAAATCTTCACGATTCCTTCCATTTTGCAGGTCATTGTTATGTTTCCACCTTATCACATGGTAGCTTATGGCAGACTAGACTCGTGCATCAACAATAATCCCACCTTCCAAAAGGTAAAATCAAATCAGATACACTCAAATTAACATCCTAAACTTAAAGATATAGCACTCGTTAATAGCTAGCAAACATCAACTAAGGATCAATATATACTTGAATCTTCTTACCACTGCCCACTATCCACAAACAGCCATTTCACTACTAGAATCACATTGATAAATGACGTAATAAATTCGTCGCACAAAATAAATAATGACGTATCGCACGGCATCGCCTAACATCCTGTCGTTAAATCCATAAGACAACAAGCAATACAGTATGAGAGTCGCCTATATTTTACTTTTTAGCGACACATATTGACTTTTAGTGGCGCATTCTATTAATTCACTTATAACGACGCATTATTTAGCAACACTTCACAATAATGTTACTAAAAATATATTAGCGACTGTTTCATATAGCGTCGCTAAATATATTAGTCGCTAATGAGTCTCCTATTTAGCGACACATTAATAGAGTTGTCTATTTAACGACGTATTAATAGAGTTAACTATTTAGCGACAAATTAATTCTATTTAGCAACGCATTAATAGAGTCGCCTATTTAGCGACACATCGACACTTTTAGCGACGCATTATTTGTTAATGCGTCACCCTTTCTTTCTTTTTTTTAATTTTTTTAAATTTTTGCAAAGTGATTAAAATAGTAAAAATATAAAAATAATTAAAATACAAAAAAACAAAAACTAGCTTCGTCCAAAATAATTAGAAAACAAAAATTTTAAATAAATATTTTGTCATAACAAATTAATTATCAAATAAATTAAATATCATCTCATTGACATATTTTTATATAATTTGTAAGCTAATGTATTTTTCATAACAAATTTAATATTAATTAAACTTCCATGAATGCATACTCATTGAGATGGAAGTTAACGTCCTCTTGTTGATGATATTACACCCTCATACTGCATATGGAAAAATTAAAAAAGTTATTAACACGTATGCAAAATAAATAAAATATTAATTATTATTAAATTTGTAAGTTAGTAAATGAAAATTTAAAGAATATTATCATTGTTCTTAAGATTTGACGAGGCACATTTCTCCCATCATAGTCATTACAAACATAGTCACTCTCACATTCATCCTCATTATCATTTTCATCGATACTTGGCAACAATATGACAAATGGATTGTGAACCATCATAGTATCTCCAAGAACATCTTCTTCAACAAAAGTAGACCATCTTGAATCAAGTTGATCTTCAACATAAAATACTTGTTGAACTTAGCAAAATAATGTCAAGCAATATCACAAACAAAGTTTCTACAAAAGCAAGATTAATAAAATCCAACGAACCTAACCTGCAATTAAAATGAAAAAAAAAAAAAAAAAACAACCCGTTTCATGTCTCCTCCAACCACAAAGAAAAAAGAAACTCACCTAAACAATGGAGACAAAGAAAGAAGAAACCCAGAAAATCACAATGGCGACACAGAAAAATCCAGCTTCCCCGCCGACGACAATGTAGGCAAATGAAAAATGAAACCCGAAATATCTCACTCTTCAAATCTCTCTTAGATTGCTTCCAAATCTAATATCTATTAGGTAGTGTACTTGATGTAGTTTTAAAAAAGAAAAACGGATTCAAAGGAGTGCATAAAAATTTTAAAACGCGCCAAAAATTTTCAAAAAATGACAAAAACGCGTCTTTTCTCCCAATTGCATTTTTTCTCCTTTGATTAATTTTTTATTTTTCATCTACAAATAAAAACTGAAAATATTTCTTAAAAATGTGAAGCAAAATATCGAAGATTGCTGTTTATTTTTCTGTTTTTCAAGTACACCTTTATTATTTATAAAATTTGTATGTCTTTCAAAATTTTTGCTTTTTTTAATTGAGAGAATAGGCGACACATTCTCTTGAAGAAAGGTCACCTGTTCTTGAATTTTGGGATCAAGCAACGTATTATGGTCGAAAAGCGTCGCCTGTTTCATTTTTTATATTTTCTTTATAACCTTTAAATAATTTTTTAATTGCTCATCTACAAATATATTTATGTAGCAATCCAATGAACATAAATTCCATTGATCTAAAAATATAAAATAGCTTTGTCAATGCTCTTCTCAGTTATTCACATATATATGTATAGACGAGACACAAAATATCTCAAGACCTAATTTGAGATAGGGTACCGAATATAGAATTCTAATTCAATAAGCATTTATCGACCAATTTATCTACATAAGTATGTTAAATGAGCTTAACTTTCATGTGTTTGTGGTCAATGATAGTTTACATGTTTTTAAAAATTGAAAGTCTATTAAATTGCTTTTTTTTAAAAAAAAATAAAAAATAATTGAAGGAATAGGAGATGCAATTCCATTAAAACGCGTTGCCTATTCCATGTTTTTTTTTTTTAATCTTTAATTAGTTTTGTTCATTGCTCATCTACTAATTAAAAAAAAAAGCATATTTGCAAAATTAAAAAATTACTAAAAACAACTTTCAAATTTAAAAAAAAAAAAGTTAAAAATTGGTTGGATGAAACGGCGACGCAGTTGTTGACAAATGCATCGCCTTTTCATCTATTTAGCGACTCTTTCTTAAAAGACTATGTCGCCTAAAACTATATTAGCTAGTTCTTGTTGTATTATTACATCCAAATGATTTGGCCTGGTGGTGTGGTGATTTATTGAGAGTGTAGGAGGTCCTGGGTTCAATTCTTTTTATGACTCTATTTTGATTTTATTTTTTTTATGGGTTTCTAAATGTTTAAACAAAAAAATTAAAAAAAAAAACTTGTTCATCTATTTGGCGACGCATTCTTTAAATAATGCATCGCCTAACACTATATTAGATAGTTTTTGTTGCATTATTACATCTAAGTCATTTGGTCCAGTGGTGTGGTGATTTCTTGAGTGCGTAGAAGGTATAGGGTTCAATTCTTGTCATGGTCCTATTTTGATTTAATTTTTTTTATGGGTTTCTAAATGTTTTAACAAAAAAATTGGAAAAAAAAAAGGCGACGCGTGTCGCCTGTTCGTCTATTTGGCGACGCATTCTTTAAATAATGTGTCGTCTCACACTGTATTAGCTAGTTTTTATTGTATTAGTACATACAAGTCATTTGGCCTGATAGTGTGGTGATTTCTTGAGAGTGTAGGAGGTTCAGGGTTCAATTCTCGTCATGGTACTATTTTGAATTTTTTTTTATGGGTTTCTAAATGTTTAAACAAAAAAATTGAAAAAAAGAAGAAGAAAAGGTGATGCATTTGTTGAAGAATGGTGCGTCACCTATTAACTATATAAAAAATAAAAAATAAAATCTTAGTTTTAGCGCTCTAATATTTTTACTGGTTATTTGTTGTTGAAATAAAATTAGATTTATTAAAAGAATTAAAAAAAAAAAGATGAGGAGAGAACAAGCGACGCACTATTGCATCGCCTGTTAACTATATATAAAAAAAGAAGAACTAAAAAAACTTAAAAAGATAACAGGCGACGCATAATCTAAATAGTGCATCTCCTGTTAACTATATAAAAAAAAAAACTCAGTTTTGACACTCTAATATTTTTACTAGTTATTTATTGGTGAAATAAAATTAGATTTATTAAAAGAACTAAAAAAAAATGTGAGGAGAGAACGGGCGACGCACAATCTAAATAGTGCGTTGCCTGTTAATTATATAAAATAAAAAATAAAAAAAAATAGCTCAGTTTTAGTGCACTAATATTTTTACTGGTTATTTATTATTGAAATAAAATTATATTGATTAAAAGATCTTAAAAAAAAAAGTGAAGAGAGAGTAGGCGACGCACAATCTTATTGGTGCGTCGCCGGTTACACATACAACCAAAAAAAAAAAAAAAAAAAAACAGCTCAGTTATATTTCTCTAATATTTTTATGGGTTATTTATTATTGAATTAAAATTAGATTAATTAAAAGAACTAAAAAAATAGAGGAGGAGAGAACAGGTGACACACAATTTATATAGTACGTCGCCTGTTAACTATATATATATATATATATAAAGGCTCGTTTTTTTCCGTCTAATATTTTTACTAATTATTTGTTGCTGAAATAAAATTAGATTATTTAAAAAAACTAAAAAAAATAAGAAAGTAAAGGGAAGAAAACAGACGACGCACAATCTAATTAGTGCGTCGCCTGTAACATATAGAATAAATAAATAAAAAAAAAAACAGCCGGGGTATGTTACTCTAATATTTTTATTGATTATTTGTTGTTGAAATAAAATTAGATTGATTAAAAGAACTAAAAAAAAAAAGGTAGGAGTGAACAGGCGATGTACAATCTAAATAGTGCGTCGCCTGTTAACTATATATTAAAAAAAAAAATTAGTTTTGTTACTCTAATATTTTTACTAGTTATTTGTTTTAAAATAAAATTAGATTATTTAAAAGAACTTAAAAAAAATTAAAAAGTAAAGGGAAGGTAACAGGCGACGTACAATCTAAGTAGTGCGTCGTCTGTTACCTCTATAAAATAAAATAAAATAAAATAGAAAACAAAAAAACAGCTCAGTTATGTTGCTCTAATATTTTTACTGGTTATTTGTAGTTAAAATAAAAGAATACTATTCAAGAGATTTGCAAGAATAAGCTATACAAGAAAAATTATATAATTGAACAATAACCTTATATAATTAAATTTTATTATTATTTAAACATAGATTAGTGGTTAGTATTCATTTTTCATGAATAGCATTTAAACGTACAATACAATTCAGATAAAATATACACACAGTATTAATGGCGACTCTGGTCAGCCCTACATTCAAGGACCCTTAACGAACATGTCGCATGTTTTTTTGTCTTTAGCAACCTTTTGAGGTCGACAGTTTTTGGATGCGTCATATATTTATTGAATTTTTACTAACGCATTAATTTCAGAATCGCGGTTTTGTTTTTTCAGTCGAGTTTATTTCGTAGCGTCGCTAGATATCAATTTTCGCGTAGTTTTTGTCCAACAAAGCCCGACCCCATTGTAGATTATGCCATATATTAAATGATTTGTTACCAATCCCATCTTCCGTAATAGAGCAAAAAGGAGAATATTTTGCTTAGGACTCAACTAACTAAGCTATTAGGATTATTAATCAATCTCCAACATTGCTTTGATACCAAAGCATGGTTGAATTAATTCTTCCAAAGACAGAAATCCTATACTTCCTTGTGCTTTTGGTAGACATTGATCATACCAACTTGTCCAATATATTACCTAACTGGCTCTAGAATACTAAATTTTGCCATCAAACTATAAAGATCCTTAATGATGAGTTTACATAATTGAAAACACCCATAAAAAAAAGTCGGAATGGATTGAACCACATCTGTAATTGATTTTTCTGTCGGCTTTAGACTGCAACTTCTCCTTCTACTTTGGAGTTTTTTAGACTTTATTATTATTATTATTATTATTATTATTTTAAAGATGTTTTTAGACTTGAAAAGTATGTTTAATTTTTACACATGCAAGTTGATTATTTTTTTCATGAAGTAATGAACATTATACACTGCATTGATTACAGCATATGTGTATGTAATTAACGTATGTGTATTATGTGAAGTCCATGAGCTTAAATTTAATATACGAATAATTATTATATATATATATATATATATATATATGAATTGCGCAAATAACGAGTGCACATATACTTCTGAACCTCCAAAATAAATACACGAAAAAGTTATTTGCCTACCCAAATTAAGAGTCATAGGTATTGAAGATAACTCCTAACTAACATAATTTTAATACTCCCTTGCACCTAACTTTCCCAAATTTGAAATATATGGGATTTCTGGTTTACAAGATCTCGATCGTGGGATCAATGAAAACGGCACCACTCTTGAAAAGACATTTACGTACATGCATTAAAAATGCTCCAAAAATACTTTTTTTTTTTTCTTCCATCACATTTTTCTTACGATTAATTTTCTTTTTGGAGAAAATTATTTATGCACCATTCATATATGTGTCCCTTACTTCCTAAGTTTCTTTGTTTCTAGAATATACATTAATTAGGGGTTAATCTAGGGATTTTTTTTTTTTTTTTTTTTTTTTTTTTTTTTTTGTGGGAACCATTATTGTTGAGGTCTCTGTTGTTGTTAGTTAATGCCCTTCCCGTTAGTTATTGGTTCACCTACAGTTTTATTATCATTATTGTTGTTGTTGTTTGATAAAATATGGGGAAGAAGATTTTAGCACAGCACGATTGATCCAACCCATGATATTGGGTTGGTCTAGAGTTATCACCCGTGATTATGGGGACTCCCTCTATTATTTTCCTTTGATAATAAATTTGAGATATAGCAAAATAAGTTCGACAAAAAATAAAGATATAGTATTTGTTTCTGACATTTACTAAAATAAGTATAAATAAACCAATTTATCTAAGGTATAAAATTCCTTGTTGGGAAATGATAAAAATCTCAATTTTTTAATTTGATTTTAAAATTTTTTTCCAATTGATATGGAAACTGTTATGAATTATCATTTTATCATCTAAAGTTTTTGGTTTTTCCTTTTACTTTTCTTTATTTTTTATTGAAATAGCAACCCATTATTTGGGAAAAAAAAAATTAAAAGCCAAAAGCTAATATAACTGACATCTTTAAGCTCAACAAAGTCTCACAAGATATAAACCTACATGATAATTTGTAAGTTCAGGTTGACAATATAATGTAACCCACATGACAATTTGTGAGTTTTGATTGACAATCTTATAAAAGTATCATCTAATAAAATCCAAAAAATTAACTGGTAAAACATGATAACACACGATAGATCCATTAGATCAATTAAAAAGAATATTTTTGTCATTATTTAGGTATAGATTTTTTAAAATAATTTAATTTATTATTTAAACATATATTGATTTGTTTTTAAATTTATGTATTTTACAAATATTAAACAAGCAAATACTCTTTGGAAGATTAAAAAAATCATTTTATCATTTGAAAGCTACACCAAAATTTGAATTTTTAAATTTATATATGTATCTAACAAATTAACAGATTGAGTGATCAGATTATATGATAATTTCACAAAAGTATTCAAGTTTACCTATTTTCATTTGATAGCTTAACAAGTAAAATTCGGATGGGCTAAATTTTACAAGAACACAATAAAAAATGACACACAAAACGAATATTGTCAGGTTTAAACATTTTCCTTTGTTCCATATCTTTTTTTTTTTTCCTTTTTTGGGGCTACTTTTCCTAACCCTGCCAAATAAATTATTTAAAATGTGTGTGTGTGTGTGTGTGTGTGTGTGTGTGTAGAAATCATTAAACAGGTAGTTATCTAGATGCCATAGAGACATGTCATCGCCCATATTATAGTTGTTCTGTATAATATATGTAGTAGATCAACACATTAATTATTTGGTTGTAATAACTTTAGTAGGTACTGTAATTCTTTCTTTAAAAAAAAAAAATTAATTGAGACAATATAGAAATTATATATTGGCAATAAATTGATTCCTTTTCGGCTTTGTAATTTTTACCTAAATAAGTAAACATATTTACTAAATATGATTTGGTAATTTGGTTGGTTCTTAGTTTTTGTTTTTTTATTTTTCTTACCTAATTATGTAATTTGATTAATTTAAATATTTTTTTGATAAAAAGCTTTATTTAAATAGAGTTTGTTAAACATAGGGGAGAAAAATCAACATAATTTAAAATGTGTTCAATTTGGTGTCTATATTTTTTTTTTCTCCATTAACTTTGTATTTGCATCTAATTAAGCTATCTAATAAATTTAAGCTAAAAAGAATTAGCACTAATAAATATTTGAGGCAAATGAATTACGCACAATTAGGTAGAAGAAATAAAAAATTAAACACAAAAAGCCAACTACATTACCAAATAACAACTTATATATCTATATATATATGGTATAAAAAATTAACTAGGTATAAAGTTTAATACATATATATATATATATATATAGCCAATATCATAATAGATCGATATGATAGTTTTAGTGTCAAGTTTTCCTTTATTAGCATTTTTTTTTTTTGCCTAATTATGTAATTTTTTTTATTCAAAAATTTTCTTTTTATTTTTTTTTTTGTTGATAAAGCTTAATTAAACTGTTTGTTTGTGTTCATCAGTAACATATAGTTAGAGTTTGTTTAAACATCTCAAATTACTAAAAACTTTGGGGCAAAAAACAGCACAATTTAAATTGTGTTCAATTTGGTGTTTATGTTTTCTTTTTTTCTCTATTAACTTTGTATTTGTAATTAGTTAAAATGCCTAATAAATTCTAGCTAAAACTAATTAACACTAATAAACATTTAAGATAAGTAAATTATACACAGTTATGTAGAAAAAGTAAAAATTGAACATGAAAAGCAGACTACATTACCAAATAACAACTTATTTGTACAGTTTTTTTTTTTTTTTAAAGGTATGAAAAAATTAATTACACATATTTGGAACTAAGAGAAGAGAAGGGAAGAGACAAGGCTGCTTGGATTGGATTTGGGAATTGGATTGGAATTGGAAATTGGTATAAAGTTTAATATATGTATATATATATATATAGAGAGAGAGAGAGAGGGAGACTCACATTTAGATCGAAATGACGCCCTATTCGGTAGAAAAGAAAGTATTGAAGGAAACTAATTCTTGAGAATCAGTCTTTTGAAATTCAGTTTTTCGAAAATAATTTTTTTTGGGAATTTTTTTTATAGTGTTTGGTTAATAATAGAATAATATAGGACTTACAAATAATTAAATAAGTTTGTGCATTAAACTTAAAGGGTAAAATTCTATTTAAAAAAATAAGTAAAAACTAATTTCCCCAGAGAATTTTAGAATGACATCTATTTGAGAGGATCAACTTTCCATTTTAGTTTCCCACATTGTGAATGTAACACCCCGTCCCGAATCGCACCGGAATCCGTGCACGTTGACCGAGGTTGACCGTTGACCGTTGACCGAAGGGGTCAAAAGTTGACTTTTTGACTCGGTGGGAATTTTGAGTTGACCAGGGTACCGTGGCGAAGTGCATGACGCCCTGAGTTCGTAGACTAGTAGCACGTCGAAAACGGAGCTACGGTTTGAAAGTTATGGGCAAAACAAGTTGAAGTGTAAACTGTCTAAAAGGTGCCGGGAGTTGACTTTTTCTTGTGATGTAATTGTGAGTTGACTCTTGTATGGTTGTAAAGTACTCGTCGATACGAGTTCATAGACTAGCGGCACGCTTAAATCGGACATCCGGTTAAAAAGTTATGGACGTTTGAAGTTTACCGGATACCGTATTATTTTAATGTTTTTGGGTCGTGAACAGTGAAACGCCACGTGTCAGTTTCTGATTGGTCCACGTGGCATGAACAGTGTCACGCAGGGTTTTAATTTTGAAAAACTCTCGGGGAAGAGAGAGAAAGAGAGAGAAGAGAGAGAAAGAGAGAGAGGAGAGAGAAAGAGAGAGAGAGAGAGCCACCGCCGGCCACCGGATTTTGCCACTGTTCCGGCCGAGTTACTGTACACGCGCCGGACAGAAAGCTTGCCCACCTCATTTCCGGCAAAACCTCCAAATTTCACGGCGAACGGCCGCCGGACGCGCCCGGATCGGACGTCCGAAGTTTGGCGGCGATTTTTCCCCCTCCACCGCCGGCCACCGCGAATCGGCACTATTCCGGCCGATAAACAGTACACGCGCCATACACCCAGCATCCTCTCCTCAAGTCCGGCCTACCCACCAAAAATCACGGCCATCGGACCACCGACGCGCCGGGATCGGAGCGTTTTCCGGCGAGGGGTCGAAAATCTTCAAACGGTGATTTCTCCGCCGTCCGACCTCCGTTTTGCTCACCGTCGGTCCCGTTGGATTTCTCTCCTCACGATCTACAAATCTGCAAAATTTCACAGCAAACGGCCACCGTCGGAAATTACTGTTCCGGCGACGGTTGCCGGTGACGTGGCGGCCCGCCGGAAAATACTGTTCCGGCGAGTACCCGAAAATTCCGGCCAGCTCCAGTCCGCAGTGTTCGACCTCCTGAACCCAAATCCGACTTCCGTTTCCACCAATTCGCGACGGTTTGGGAGAATTGCGGAGCCGAAACCCGAAAAGCTTCCCGATAAAATTCAAACCCCGTCGGGTACGATCATCGGAAATTAAGACCGGATCTGTGATTAGCATCACTCGAGCTTCGATTCGGTATATGATTCGTAAATTTTAGTTATCGTTGTGTTTTGACCCCCCGGGTACCGGGTATTATTTACCCGAATAAAATATTAATTTATTTGACTGCCTGTGAATTTTGTTCTAGGAGCACCGGTGAGTCGTAGAATTGATCCCGTAGTGGATCATGGGTTAATTGCGTGCTCCAGGTGAGTGACCCACCTTCAAATTAATTTTGGGGAATTTAATTGATGAATATATTATGTGTGAATTAAATATTTGGAAGTTAATTTCTATGTGCCAAATATTTATTTGAATTATTGTGGAATTATTTGTGAATTTATCGGATTTAAGAAAATGTGTATTTCACCAATTTATGCCATGTGGAATTATTTTATGGTTTTGAGGATTTTGAAATTGGTGTGGTTTTAATGGTAAATTGGGCACGATTCGATTTTCAAATATTTCAAGGAAAATATTTGGTTATGTTGGTGATTTCAATTTTTATGAAATATGCCCATAAAATATTATGGGATTTGATTATGATATTTCGAGAAATTATTTATGCTTGGAAAAAAAAATGTGGATATTTGAATTGATGGATTTGGGAGTTGGTGGATTTGAAAATCATGGGATTTATGGTATTAATTATAAGGAAATTGTGGAGAATTTCCCGGTTCAAGCGGATGGATTATGCCCGCTATGCTTATGAAAAATGTGAAATTTGTTTTAAATTTATGGATTTTATAATTTTTAGATGCACCGTGCACGTACTGGTGTTCTGATTATGTGATATGGTATATGTGATATGGTTAGTGTGCACACGGTTGTGATTAGCGCGCAGGTGGGTGTGATTAGCGCGCAGGTGATGTGATTAGCGCGCAGGTGGGTGTGAGTAGCGCGCGGTTGATATTATGAGGGTGTCCTGTGGATGCCATCGGAGAGGGCGGCCACCCCCCTTTGGCCGGGACACCAGGTTAGCAGCGGCGCTGTGGGACGCCACGCGACCGTATGCCGGTTTCTCTCTATAACCTCCTGTCTGGCGGTACCTTGGGACGCTGGGTACTGTTGGCGCCACTGGTATATAGTGGGTGCATCAAATGATTTTCAAAACTGTGTTTTAAAAATAAAATGGTAATGAAAAATATAATTGTTACCGCTTCTGGTATTTAATTGATGTCTTGGTTTTCTGGGAATATGAATAAAGGGTTTTGTGAAATTGTTTTAAAAGGGGAACCTTTCCAACTGAGAGAATTGTAAGGGTTTTGAGAGAAAATATTATTTCCAAATAATTATTATTTATACTTATTACTGTGATATTATATGGTATAGTAGTAGGGTCGCTCACTGAGATGATTAGCATCTCACACTCTTAAATTCCGTTCCTCTAGGTACCAGGTTGTCGGTGTTCACTCGGAGCGGACTTGATCTTCCTCGCTGTTTTAGTTCGGCAGTACCCTGTTATTCTTTTATTGCAGTTGTAATATTTCTTTCACTCTTGTTGTATTTATTTTGCACTGGATTACTGTATTTATTTTTTTAAGTACTGCAATTTGTGGAACCAATTTGTAGTTTGTGGGAGAAATAAGGGGATATTTTTGAAGTGTGTTTTCAGTGCAGGTAAATTTGTGGTAAGTAAATCCCTTAGGGGAGGTGCTGCCGGATTTTCCGTTGGAAGGTTCGGTGGTATTTCCCTGGGATCAGGGCTGTTTAGGGTTCCGGAGGAGGAATTCTGGACGGGTCCTGACAGTTGGTATCAGAGCTCTAGGTTCTAGTATTTCGAAGGGACTGTGCATTGTTGTGTGTCCCATCCATGTCTAGTCTCTCGTTTTACCCGCGTGGAAGCGTTCTTTCTGTTTGTCTCGAAGTAAATTCGTTCCCCGAGTTTGAATAACTCTAATCTTCGAGGGTGTCAATTAGGATCATCTAGCGTAACGGGGACTTCCTATGGCCTAGTCGATGGTCGAGGATGCCTTTTCTTTTTGAAGGTCTAGCTTATCATCGTGAATGGTATCCGTTTCGTTCATGGAGGAGAAGGATGATTGCCTAAGGATGTGTGTCGATTGATTTCAAGGCGTCAAAATATTTTTCCAATCGATTATCAAAATTAAATGCTTTTCAACGTGGTATTGGAAATTAAAGGTGTTTTATTCAAGTATTTTTGGTTTGTGTTCGTACATGTATTTGTATGTTATAACGTTTGATACTATACTGCACCATATGGAGGCGGCGAACCAATGTGGTCCATGTAGAGCTAGCCCCATGATCATGTTGCCTACGAGCCCGGGGAATTGGACGGCCAATATAGGCAACCACCCTGGTTTGTATTGGTAGCAGAGTGTCGGCGACAGTTGGAATCATGGATTACGTAACATGTAGAAGGTGTCGTACGTACCTCCATTACAAGCGTGCATATTTTATTTTATGCTATGGATTTTAAGATATGAATTTCAATGTGGAGTTTTAACAATTGCCTATGCAAGTTAGGTATAGTTGAAAAATATATTTTATTATTTGTTTTATGTTATGGTTTTTCCAAAAGCGACTTAAGGTTAAGTATCGCCAGTCGAGAAGCCAAAGCAGGGTATCGTTGAGTTCAAAAAGGAGATCTTAAAGGAAGCACGCGATTCAAAGTATGCGATACACCCCAAGGGTACCAAGACGTATGGAATGCTCACTGGATGACATGGTGGTTTGGCACGATAAAGGAAGTTGCAAGATCCGAATAAAGGTACTTAGGTCATCGATAAGTAAAAGTAGGGAGATGTAAATATGGATTTCGTGCTTAAACTATCATTCACAAAGAGAAGGTACGACAGCGTTTAGAGAATCAAGCAAGATCCGGATAGCGACTAAAGTTCTACTTGGTGGTTGATGAGGTTAATGAGATGAGGATGATTCCTTAGGCATGGTTGGATGTTTAAGCATGGTTATTTTTCATTCTAGAAGCTAAGATCTTGATATCTTATTTCCTTGGAGATTTAAGGTTCGTATTGATGGTGCTTCATCGATTCAAGGTGGTTGATATTGTTGGTGATAATTTACAATGATAAGGAGTATGATTTTTGGGACGGAGTTAGAATTTAAGAAGTGTGGAATACTTTATTGGGTTAAGGATCTAGTGATTTGTTCATAGTATTGGTGGTGATGCTAGAATTAGGATTTAAATTCTTTATTGCTTGAGGTGTGGATTCATGGAATTTATTTGAAATGGGGGAAACTTAGGGTTTTCAAGAATGATATTTGGATGTTGAGAATTTTATTCATGACCTTGATGAATTTAGTTAAAAGAAAGATTGATGTTTGTCGAGGTTAAGACTATTGGTTAATCAATGAGGAGCAGGGGCTTTATAATTGTAAGTACTAGGAGGGTAATCGAAGACAAGTGAATTAATCTCAACCTTAACTTGGTGATACTAGTATTTGAGGAAATTAGACTTAAGTTCTAATCTAACCTTTTAAAGTGCTGATCGAGTCACGAGAGTTGGTTGTTGGTTTAAGGATGCATGCTTTAGAAGCACCTTATGGTTAGCGTTCGACTATGACCAAGACTTGTAGATCGTGTTCTCGTGGACCAATTTGACTATCCTTAATTAGTGGGCATGAGAAGGAAAGTTGCACAAGAGGGAAGTTAAAGTCACTATTAGGCGAATGTAGTGGCAGATGCTTTGAGTAGGAAGGCTACTGGATCCCTTGCTCACATCCAAGTCATCCAACTACCTCTCATGGTGGAGTTGAAGAAGATGGGGGTGTTAATGCATATGCATCCTTCAGGAGTTCTCATGGCTAGCTTCCAGGTACGACCGGTGTTGGTGGATCGTATAGTAGAGACCCAAATGGAAGATCCTAAGTTGAGGACAATTAAGGGCAAGGTACAAGAAGGTCTTGATCCGGAATTTTCCATAAGGAGGGATGGAGCCCTCGTGTATAAAGGACGACTTTGCGTTCCGGATATCCCAGGACTCAAGAAGGAGATTTTGGAGGAGGCGCACAGCTCGATGTATGCGATGCCTCCGGGAAGTACCAAGATGTACCGGACGCTTGTTAAGTATTATTGGTGGATTGGTATGAAGAGAGAAGTGGCAGACTTCGTATCAAAGTGTTTGATTTGTCAACAAGTGAAAGCAGAAAGACAGAAGCCTTTGGGACTACTCCAACCTTTACCGATTCCCGTGTGGAAGTGGGAAGAACTCAATATGGACTTCGTATTCAAGCTTCCTTCCACACCTAGAAGGTACGACGGCATTTGGGTAATCATTGATCGTCTCACCAAGTCGGCACACTTCCTACCGGTACGAGAACATTTTTCACCCGAGAAGTTAGCTTAGTTGTTCGTGCAACGCATTGTAAGTCTTCATGGAGTACCGTTAGCCATCGTCTCCGATCGAGATCCGCGCTTTACTTCACGACTATGGCGGAAGTTGGCTGATGCACTAGGAGCAAGACTTAACTACAGCACCGCTTTTCACCCACAATCTGATGGACAAGCAGAGCGCACAATCCAGACATTAGAAGACATGCTAAGGTCTTGCATTATGCAATTTAGCGGTAGCTGGGATGAACAACTGCCACTGATAGAGTTTGTCTACAACAACAGTTATCAAGCGAGTACTGGAATGTCCCCGTATGAAGCTTTATATGGGAGGCAGTGTCGGACACCTTTGTGTTGGAGTGAGGTAGGAGAAGAGAGGCTCCTTGCAACAACTAATGCGGTCGGATCTGAGTATTTAAGGATGACCTTGGACAAGGTGAAGATCATTAGGGATCGATTGAAGGTTGCCCAAGATAGACAGAAGAGTTACGCCGATGTGCGTAGAAAGGATTTGGAATTCGAGGTAGGAGATTGGGTATTCCTAAAACTATCTCCATGGAAAGGAGTAGTACGTTTTGGACGACGAGGTAAGTTGGGTCCTCGTTATATTGGGCCTTACGAGGTTACGGAGAGGATTGGCCCGGTGGCGTATAGGTTGGCGTTACCGGAAGAGCTAGCTCGAGTACACAACGTGTTTCATGTGTCGATGCTACGGAAGTATATTGCAGACCCTTCGCACGTACTCGAGAGTCCGGATATAGAGATAAGGGAAGATCTTTCGTATGTGGAGCAGCCAGTACAGATTTTGGATCGCGAGGAACGCACGCTACGCAACAAGACTATTCCTCTAGTTAAGGTCTTATGGCGGAACCACTTGGTCGAGGAAGCAACGTGGGAACCCGAAGCACAGATGCGTGAGCAGTACCCGTATCTGTTCCAGTGACGTGCGGAAATTTCGAGGACGAAATTTTTGTAAGGGGGGAAGGCTGTAACACCCCGTCCCGAATCGCACCGGAATCCGTGCACGTTGACCGAGGTTGACCGTTGACCGTTGACCGAAGGGGTCAAAAGTTGACTTTTTGACTCGGTGGGAATTTTGAGTTGACCAGGGTACCGTGGCGAAGTGCATGACGCCCTGAGTTCGTAGACTAGTAGCACGTCGAAAACGGAGCTACGGTTTGAAAGTTATGGGCAAAACAAGTTGAAGTGTAAACTGTCTAAAAGGTGCCGGGAGTTGACTTTTTCTTGTGATGTAATTGTGAGTTGACTCTTGTATGGTTGTAAAGTACTCGTCGATACGAGTTCATAGACTAGCGGCACGCTTAAATCGGACATCCGGTTAAAAAGTTATGGACGTTTGAAGTTTACCGGATACCGTATTATTTTAATGTTTTTGGGTCGTGAACAGTGAAACGCCACGTGTCAGTTTCTGATTGGTCCACGTGGCATGAACAGTGTCACGCAGGGTTTTAATTTTGAAAAACTCTCGGGGAAGAGAGAGAAAGTGAGAGAAGAGAGAGAAAGAGAGAGAGGAGAGAGAAAGAGAGAGAGAGAGAGCCACCGCCGGCCACCGGATTTTGCCACTGTTCCGGCCGAGTTACTGTACACGCGCCGGACAGAAAGCTTGCCCACCTCATTTCCGGCAAAACCTCCAAATTTCACGGCGAACGGCCGCCGGACGCGCCCGGATCGGACGTCCGAAGTTTGGCGGCGATTTTTCCCCCTCCACCGCCGGCCACCGCGAATCGGCACTATTCCGGCCGATAAACAGTACACGCGCCATACACCCAGCATCCTCTCCTCAAGTCCGGCCTACCCACCAAAAATCACGGCCATCGGACCACCGACGCGCCGGGATCGGAGCGTTTTCCGGCGAGGGGTCGAAAATCTTCAAACGGTGATTTCTCCGCCGTCCGACCTCCGTTTTGCTCACCGTCGGTCCCGTTGGATTTCTCTCCTCACGATCTACAAATCTGCAAAATTTCACAGCAAACGGCCACCGTCGGAAATTACTGTTCCGGCGACGGTTGCCGGTGACGTGGCGGCCCGCCGGAAAATACTGTTCCGGCGAGTACCCGAAAATTCCGGCCAGCTCCAGTCCGCAGTGTTCGACCTCCTGAACCCAAATCCGACTTCCGTTTCCACCAATTCGCGACGGTTTGGGAGAATTGCGGAGCCGAAACCCGAAAAGCTTCTCGATAAAATTCAAACCCCGTCGGGTACGATCATCGGAAATTAAGACCGGATCTGTGATTAGCATCACTCGAGCTTCGATTCGGTATATGATTCGTAAATTTTAGTTATCGTTGTGTTTTGACCCCCCGGGTACCGGGTATTATTTACCCGAATAAAATATTAATTTATTTGACTGCCTGTGAATTTTGTTCTAGGAGCACCGGTGAGTCGTAGAATTGATCCCGTAGTGGATCATGGGTTAATTGCGTGCTCCAGGTGAGTGACCCACCTTCAAATTAATTTTGGGGAATTTCATTGATGAATATATTATGTGTGAATTAAATATTTGGAAGTTAATTTCTATGTGCCAAATATTTATTTGAATTATTGTGGAATTATTTGTGAATTTATCGGATTTAAGAAAATGTGTATTTCACCAATTTATGCCATGTGGAATTATTTTATGGTTTTGAGGATTTTGAAATTGGTGTGGTTTTAATGGTAAATTGGGCACGATTCGATTTTCAAATATTTCAAGGAAAATATTTGGTTATGTTGGTGATTTCAATTTTTATGAAATATGCCCATAAAATATTATGGGATTTGATTATGATATTTCGAGAAATTATTTATGCTTGGAAAAAAAAATGTGGATATTTGAATTGATGGATTTGGGAGTTGGTGGATTTGAAAATCATGGGATTTATGGTATTAATTATAAGGAAATTGTGGAGAATTTCCCGGTTCAAGCGGATGGATTATGCCCGCTATGCTTATGAAAAATGTGAAATTTGTTTTAAATTTATGGATTTTATAATTTTTAGATGCACCGTGCACGTACTGGTGTTCTGATTATGTGATATGGTATATGTGATATGGTTAGTGTGCACACGGTTGTGATTAGCGCGCAGGTGGGTGTGATTAGCGCGCAGGTGATGTGATTAGCGCGCAGGTGGGTGTGAGTAGCGCGCGGTTGATATTATGAGGGTGTCCTGTGGATGCCATCGGAGAGGGCGGCCACCCCCCTTTGGCCGGGACACCAGGTTAGCAGCGGCGCTGTGGGACGCCACGCGACCGTATGCCGGTTTCTCTCTATAACCTCCTGTCTGGCGGTACCTTGGGACGCTGGGTACTGTTGGCGCCACTGGTATATAGTGGGTGCATCAAATGATTTTCAAAACTGTGTTTTAAAAATAAAATGGTAATGAAAAATATAATTGTTACCGCTTCTGGTATTTAATTGATGTCTTGGTTTTCTGGGAATATGAATAAAGGGTTTTGTGAAATTGTTTTAAAAGGGGAACCTTTCCAACTGAGAGAATTGTAAGGGTTTTGAGAGAAAATATTATTTCCAAATAATTATTATTTATACTTATTACTGTGATATTATATGGTATAGTAGTAGGGTCGCTCACTGAGATGATTAGCATCTCACACTCTTAAATTCCGTTCCTCTAGGTACCAGGTTGTCGGTGTTCACTCGGAGCGGACTTGATCTTCCTCGCTGTTTTAGTTCGGCAGTACCCTGTTATTCTTTTATTGCAGTTGTAATATTTCTTTCACTCTTGTTGTATTTATTTTGCACTGGATTACTGTATTTATTTTTTTAAGTACTGCAATTTGTGGAACCAATTTGTAGTTTGTGGGAGAAATAAGGGGATATTTTTGAAGTGTGTTTTCAGTGCAGGTAAATTTGTGGTAAGTAAATCCCTTAGGGGAGGTGCTGCCGGATTTTCCGTTGGAAGGTTCGGTGGTATTTCCCTGGGATCAGGGCTGTTTAGGGTTCCGGAGGAGGAATTCTGGACGGGTCCTGACAGTTGGTATCAGAGCTCTAGGTTCTAGTATTTCGAAGGGACTGTGCATTGTTGTGTGTCCCATCCATGTCTAGTCTCTCGTTTTACCCGCGTGGAAGCGTTCTTTCTGTTTGTCTCGAAGTAAATTCGTTCCCCGAGTTTGAATAACTCTAATCTTCGAGGGTGTCAATTAGGATCATCTAGCGTAACGGGGACTTCCTATGGCCTAGTCGATGGTCGAGGATGCCTTTTCTTTTTGAAGGTCTAGCTTATCATCGTGAATGGTATCCGTTTCGTTCATGGAGGAGAAGGATGATTGCCTAAGGATGTGTGTCGATTGATTTCAAGGCGTCAAAATATTTTTCCAATCGATTATCAAAATTAAATGCTTTTCAACGTGGTATTGGAAATTAAAGGTGTTTTATTCAAGTATTTTTGGTTTGTGTTCGTACATGTATTTGTATGTTATAACGTTTGATACTATACTGCACCATATGGAGGCGGCGAACCAATGTGGTCCATGTAGAGCTAGCCCCATGATCATGTTGCCTACGAGCCCGGGGAATTGGACGGCCAATATAGGCAACCACCCTGGTTTGTATTGGTAGCAGAGTGTCGGCGACAGTTGGAATCATGGATTACGTAACATGTAGAAGGTGTCGTACGTACCTCCATTACAAGCGTGCATATTTTATTTTATGCTATGGATTTTAAGATATGAATTTCAATGTGGAGTTTTAACAATTGCCTATGCAAGTTAGGTATAGTTGAAAAATATATTTTATTATTTGTTTTATGTTATGGTTTTTCCAAAAGCGACTTAAGGTTAAGTATCGCCAGTCGAGAAGCCAAAGCAGGGTATCGTTGAGTTCAAAAAGGAGATCTTAAAGGAAGCACGCGATTCAAAGTATGCGATACACCCCAAGGGTACCAAGACGTATGGAATGCTCACTGGATGACATGGTGGTTTGGCACGATAAAGGAAGTTGCAAGATCCGAATAAAGGTACTTAGGTCATCGATAAGTAAAAGTAGGGAGATGTAAATATGGATTTCGTGCTTAAACTATCATTCACAAAGAGAAGGTACGACAGCGTTTAGAGAATCAAGCAAGATCCGGATAGCGACTAAAGTTCTACTTGGTGGTTGATGAGGTTAATGAGATGAGGATGATTCCTTAGGCATGGTTGGATGTTTAAGCATGGTTATTTTTCATTCTAGAAGCTAAGATCTTGATATCTTATTTCCTTGGAGATTTAAGGTTCGTATTGATGGTGCTTCATCGATTCAAGGTGGTTGATATTGTTGGTGATAATTTACAATGATAAGGAGTATGATTTTTGGGACGGAGTTAGAATTTAAGAAGTGTGGAATACTTTATTGGGTTAAGGATCTAGTGATTTGTTCATAGTATTGGTGGTGATGCTAGAATTAGGATTTAAATTCTTTATTGCTTGAGGTGTGGATTCATGGAATTTATTTGAAATGGGGGAAACTTAGGGTTTTCAAGAATGATATTTGGATGTTGAGAATTTTATTCATGACCTTGATGAATTTAGTTAAAAGAAAGATTGATGTTTGTCGAGGTTAAGACTATTGGTTAATCAATGAGGAGCAGGGGCTTTATAATTGTAAGTACTAGGAGGGTAATCGAAGACAAGTGAATTAATCTCAACCTTAACTTGGTGATACTAGTATTTGAGGAAATTAGACTTAAGTTCTAATCTAACCTTTTAAAGTGCTGATCGAGTCACGAGAGTTGGTTGTTGGTTTAAGGATGCATGCTTTAGAAGCACCTTATGGTTAGCGTTCGACTATGACCAAGACTTGTAGATCGTGTTCTCGTGGACCAATTTGACTATCCTTAATTAGTGGGCATGAGAAGGAAAGTTGCACAAGAGGGAAGTTAAAGTCACTATTAGGCGAATGTAGTGGCAGATGCTTTGAGTAGGAAGGCTACTGGATCCCTTGCTCACATCCAAGTCATCCAACTACCTCTCATGGTGGAGTTGAAGAAGATGGGGGTGTTAATGCATATGCATCCTTCAGGAGTTCTCATGGCTAGCTTCCAGGTACGACCGGTGTTGGTGGATCGTATAGTAGAGACCCAAATGGAAGATCCTAAGTTGAGGACAATTAAGGGCAAGGTACAAGAAGGTCTTGATCCGGAATTTTCCATAAGGAGGGATGGAGCCCTCGTGTATAAAGGACGACTTTGCGTTCCGGATATCCCAGGACTCAAGAAGGAGATTTTGGAGGAGGCGCACAGCTCGATGTATGCGATGCCTCCGGGAAGTACCAAGATGTACCGGACGCTTGTTAAGTATTATTGGTGGATTGGTATGAAGAGAGAAGTGGCAGACTTCGTATCAAAGTGTTTGATTTGTCAACAAGTGAAAGCAGAAAGACAGAAGCCTTTGGGACTACTCCAACCTTTACCGATTCCCGTGTGGAAGTGGGAAGAACTCAATATGGACTTCGTATTCAAGCTTCCTTCCACACCTAGAAGGTACGACGGCATTTGGGTAATCATTGATCGTCTCACCAAGTCGGCACACTTCCTACCGGTACGAGAACATTTTTCACCCGAGAAGTTAGCTTAGTTGTTCGTGCAACGCATTGTAAGTCTTCATGGAGTACCGTTAGCCATCGTCTCCGATCGAGATCCGCGCTTTACTTCACGACTATGGCGGAAGTTGGCTGATGCACTAGGAGCAAGACTTAACTACAGCACCGCTTTTCACCCACAATCTGATGGACAAGCAGAGCGCACAATCCAGACATTAGAAGACATGCTAAGGTCTTGCATTATGCAATTTAGCGGTAGCTGGGATGAACAACTGCCACTGATAGAGTTTGTCTACAACAACAGTTATCAAGCGAGTACTGGAATGTCCCCGTATGAAGCTTTATATGGGAGGCAGTGTCGGACACCTTTGTGTTGGAGTGAGGTAGGAGAAGAGAGGCTCCTTGCAACAACTAATGCGGTCGGATCTGAGTATTTAAGGATGACCTTGGACAAGGTGAAGATCATTAGGGATCGATTGAAGGTTGCCCAAGATAGACAGAAGAGTTACGCCGATGTGCGTAGAAAGGATTTGGAATTCGAGGTAGGAGATTGGGTATTCCTAAAACTATCTCCATGGAAAGGAGTAGTACGTTTTGGACGACGAGGTAAGTTGGGTCCTCGTTATATTGGGCCTTACGAGGTTACGGAGAGGATTGGCCCGGTGGCGTATAGGTTGGCGTTACCGGAAGAGCTAGCTCGAGTACACAACGTGTTTCATGTGTCGATGCTACGGAAGTATATTGCAGACCCTTCGCACGTACTCGAGAGTCCGGATATAGAGATAAGGGAAGATCTTTCGTATGTGGAGCAGCCAGTACAGATTTTGGATCGCGAGGAACGCACGCTACGCAACAAGACTATTCCTCTAGTTAAGGTCTTATGGCGGAACCACTTGGTCGAGGAAGCAACGTGGGAACCCGAAGCACAGATGCGTGAGCAGTACCCGTATCTGTTCCAGTGACGTGCGGAAATTTCGAGGACGAAATTTTTGTAAGGGGGGAAGGCTGTAACACCCCGTCCCGAATCGCACCGGAATCCGTGCACGTTGACCGAGGTTGACCGTTGACCGTTGACCGAAGGGGTCAAAAGTTGACTTTTTGACTCGGTGGGAATTTTGAGTTGACCAGGGTACCGTGGCGAAGTGCATGACGCCCTGAGTTCGTAGACTAGTAGCACGTCGAAAACGGAGCTACGGTTTGAAAGTTATGGGCAAAACAAGTTGAAGTGTAAACTGTCTAAAAGGTGCCGGGAGTTGACTTTTTCTTGTGATGTAATTGTGAGTTGACTCTTGTATGGTTGTAAAGTACTCGTCGATACGAGTTCATAGACTAGCGGCACGCTTAAATCGGACATCCGGTTAAAAAGTTATGGACGTTTGAAGTTTACCGGATACCGTATTATTTTAATGTTTTTGGGTCGTGAACAGTGAAACGCCACGTGTCAGTTTCTGATTGGTCCACGTGGCATGAACAGTGTCACGCAGGGTTTTAATTTTGAAAAACTCTCGGGGAAGAGAGAGAAAGTGAGAGAAGAGAGAGAAAGAGAGAGAGGAGAGAGAAAGAGAGAGAGAGAGAGCCACCGCCGGCCACCGGATTTTGCCACTGTTCCGGCCGAGTTACTGTACACGCGCCGGACAGAAAGCTTGCCCACCTCATTTCCGGCAAAACCTCCAAATTTCACGGCGAACGGCCGCCGGACGCGCCCGGATCGGACGTCCGAAGTTTGGCGGCGATTTTTCCCCCTCCACCGCCGGCCACCGCGAATCGGCACTATTCCGGCCGATAAACAGTACACGCGCCATACACCCAGCATCCTCTCCTCAAGTCCGGCCTACCCACCAAAAATCACGGCCATCGGACCACCGACGCGCCGGGATCGGAGCGTTTTCCGGCGAGGGGTCGAAAATCTTCAAACGGTGATTTCTCCGCCGTCCGACCTCCGTTTTGCTCACCGTCGGTCCCGTTGGATTTCTCTCCTCACGATCTACAAATCTGCAAAATTTCACAGCAAACGGCCACCGTCGGAAATTACTGTTCCGGCGACGGTTGCCGGTGACGTGGCGGCCCGCCGGAAAATACTGTTCCGGCGAGTACCCGAAAATTCCGGCCAGCTCCAGTCCGCAGTGTTCGACCTCCTGAACCCAAATCCGACTTCCGTTTCCACCAATTCGCGACGGTTTGGGAGAATTGCGGAGCCGAAACCCGAAAAGCTTCCCGATAAAATTCAAACCCCGTCGGGTACGATCATCGGAAATTAAGACCGGATCTGTGATTAGCATCACTCGAGCTTCGATTCGGTATATGATTCGTAAATTTTAGTTATCGTTGTGTTTTGACCCCCCGGGTACCGGGTATTATTTACCCGAATAAAATATTAATTTATTTGACTGCCTGTGAATTTTGTTCTAGGAGCACCGGTGAGTCGTAGAATTGATCCCGTAGTGGATCATGGGTTAATTGCGTGCTCCAGGTGAGTGACCCACCTTCAAATTAATTTTGGGGAATTTAATTGATGAATATATTATGTGTGAATTAAATATTTGGAAGTTAATTTCTATGTGCCAAATATTTATTTGAATTATTGTGGAATTATTTGTGAATTTATCGGATTTAAGAAAATGTGTATTTCACCAATTTATGCCATGTGGAATTATTTTATGGTTTTGAGGATTTTGAAATTGGTGTGGTTTTAATGGTAAATTGGGCACGATTCGATTTTCAAATATTTCAAGGAAAATATTTGGTTATGTTGGTGATTTCAATTTTTATGAAATATGCCCATAAAATATTATGGGATTTGATTATGATATTTCGAGAAATTATTTATGCTTGGAAAAAAAAATGTGGATATTTGAATTGATGGATTTGGGAGTTGGTGGATTTGAAAATCATGGGATTTATGGTATTAATTATAAGGAAATTGTGGAGAATTTCCCGGTTCAAGCGGATGGATTATGCCCGCTATGCTTATGAAAAATGTGAAATTTGTTTTAAATTTATGGATTTTATAATTTTTAGATGCACCGTGCACGTACTGGTGTTCTGATTATGTGATATGGTATATGTGATATGGTTAGTGTGCACACGGTTGTGATTAGCGCGCAGGTGGGTGTGATTAGCGCGCAGGTGATGTGATTAGCGCGCAGGTGGGTGTGAGTAGCGCGCGGTTGATATTATGAGGGTGTCCTGTGGATGCCATCGGAGAGGGCGGCCACCCCCCTTTGGCCGGGACACCAGGTTAGCAGCGGCGCTGTGGGACGCCACGCGACCGTATGCCGGTTTCTCTCTATAACCTCCTGTCTGGCGGTACCTTGGGACGCTGGGTACTGTTGGCGCCACTGGTATATAGTGGGTGCATCAAATGATTTTCAAAACTGTGTTTTAAAAATAAAATGGTAATGAAAAATATAATTGTTACCGCTTCTGGTATTTAATTGATGTCTTGGTTTTCTGGGAATATGAATAAAGGGTTTTGTGAAATTGTTTTAAAAGGGGAACCTTTCCAACTGAGAGAATTGTAAGGGTTTTGAGAGAAAATATTATTTCCAAATAATTATTATTTATACTTATTACTGTGATATTATATGGTATAGTAGTAGGGTCGCTCACTGAGATGATTAGCATCTCACACTCTTAAATTCCGTTCCTCTAGGTACCAGGTTGTCGGTGTTCACTCGGAGCGGACTTGATCTTCCTCGCTGTTTTAGTTCGGCAGTACCCTGTTATTCTTTTATTGCAGTTGTAATATTTCTTTCACTCTTGTTGTATTTATTTTGCACTGGATTACTGTATTTATTTTTTTAAGTACTGCAATTTGTGGAACCAATTTGTAGTTTGTGGGAGAAATAAGGGGATATTTTTGAAGTGTGTTTTCAGTGCAGGTAAATTTGTGGTAAGTAAATCCCTTAGGGGAGGTGCTGCCGGATTTTCCGTTGGAAGGTTCGGTGGTATTTCCCTGGGATCAGGGCTGTTTAGGGTTCCGGAGGAGGAATTCTGGACGGGTCCTGACAGTTGGTATCAGAGCTCTAGGTTCTAGTATTTCGAAGGGACTGTGCATTGTTGTGTGTCCCATCCATGTCTAGTCTCTCGTTTTACCCGCGTGGAAGCGTTCTTTCTGTTTGTCTCGAAGTAAATTCGTTCCCCGAGTTTGAATAACTCTAATCTTCGAGGGTGTCAATTAGGATCATCTAGCGTAACGGGGACTTCCTATGGCCTAGTCGATGGTCGAGGATGCCTTTTCTTTTTGAAGGTCTAGCTTATCATCGTGAATGGTATCCGTTTCGTTCATGGAGGAGAAGGATGATTGCCTAAGGATGTGTGTCGATTGATTTCAAGGCGTCAAAATATTTTTCCAATCGATTATCAAAATTAAATGCTTTTCAACGTGGTATTGGAAATTAAAGGTGTTTTATTCAAGTATTTTTGGTTTGTGTTCGTACATGTATTTGTATGTTATAACGTTTGATACTATACTGCACCATATGGAGGCGGCGAACCAATGTGGTCCATGTAGAGCTAGCCCCATGATCATGTTGCCTACGAGCCCGGGGAATTGGACGGCCAATATAGGCAACCACCCTGGTTTGTATTGGTAGCAGAGTGTCGGCGACAGTTGGAATCATGGATTACGTAACATGTAGAAGGTGTCGTACGTACCTCCATTACAAGCGTGCATATTTTATTTTATGCTATGGATTTTAAGATATGAATTTCAATGTGGAGTTTTAACAATTGCCTATGCAAGTTAGGTATAGTTGAAAAATATATTTTATTATTTGTTTTATGTTATGGTTTTTCCAAAAGCGACTTAAGGTTAAGTATCGCCAGTCGAGAAGCCAAAGCAGGGTATCGTTGAGTTCAAAAAGGAGATCTTAAAGGAAGCACGCGATTCAAAGTATGCGATACACCCCAAGGGTACCAAGACGTATGGAATGCTCACTGGATGACATGGTGGTTTGGCACGATAAAGGAAGTTGCAAGATCCGAATAAAGGTACTTAGGTCATCGATAAGTAAAAGTAGGGAGATGTAAATATGGATTTCGTGCTTAAACTATCATTCACAAAGAGAAGGTACGACAGCGTTTAGAGAATCAAGCAAGATCCGGATAGCGACTAAAGTTCTACTTGGTGGTTGATGAGGTTAATGAGATGAGGATGATTCCTTAGGCATGGTTGGATGTTTAAGCATGGTTATTTTTCATTCTAGAAGCTAAGATCTTGATATCTTATTTCCTTGGAGATTTAAGGTTCGTATTGATGGTGCTTCATCGATTCAAGGTGGTTGATATTGTTGGTGATAATTTACAATGATAAGGAGTATGATTTTTGGGACGGAGTTAGAATTTAAGAAGTGTGGAATACTTTATTGGGTTAAGGATCTAGTGATTTGTTCATAGTATTGGTGGTGATGCTAGAATTAGGATTTAAATTCTTTATTGCTTGAGGTGTGGATTCATGGAATTTATTTGAAATGGGGGAAACTTAGGGTTTTCAAGAATGATATTTGGATGTTGAGAATTTTATTCATGACCTTGATGAATTTAGTTAAAAGAAAGATTGATGTTTGTCGAGGTTAAGACTATTGGTTAATCAATGAGGAGCAGGGGCTTTATAATTGTAAGTACTAGGAGGGTAATCGAAGACAAGTGAATTAATCTCAACCTTAACTTGGTGATACTAGTATTTGAGGAAATTAGACTTAAGTTCTAATCTAACCTTTTAAAGTGCTGATCGAGTCACGAGAGTTGGTTGTTGGTTTAAGGATGCATGCTTTAGAAGCACCTTATGGTTAGCGTTCGACTATGACCAAGACTTGTAGATCGTGTTCTCGTGGACCAATTTGACTATCCTTAATTAGTGGGCATGAGAAGGAAAGTTGCACAAGAGGGAAGTTAAAGTCACTATTAGGCGAATGTAGTGGCAGATGCTTTGAGTAGGAAGGCTACTGGATCCCTTGCTCACATCCAAGTCATCCAACTACCTCTCATGGTGGAGTTGAAGAAGATGGGGGTGTTAATGCATATGCATCCTTCAGGAGTTCTCATGGCTAGCTTCCAGGTACGACCGGTGTTGGTGGATCGTATAGTAGAGACCCAAATGGAAGATCCTAAGTTGAGGACAATTAAGGGCAAGGTACAAGAAGGTCTTGATCCGGAATTTTCCATAAGGAGGGATGGAGCCCTCGTGTATAAAGGACGACTTTGCGTTCCGGATATCCCAGGACTCAAGAAGGAGATTTTGGAGGAGGCGCACAGCTCGATGTATGCGATGCCTCCGGGAAGTACCAAGATGTACCGGACGCTTGTTAAGTATTATTGGTGGATTGGTATGAAGAGAGAAGTGGCAGACTTCGTATCAAAGTGTTTGATTTGTCAACAAGTGAAAGCAGAAAGACAGAAGCCTTTGGGACTACTCCAACCTTTACCGATTCCCGTGTGGAAGTGGGAAGAACTCAATATGGACTTCGTATTCAAGCTTCCTTCCACACCTAGAAGGTACGACGGCATTTGGGTAATCATTGATCGTCTCACCAAGTCGGCACACTTCCTACCGGTACGAGAACATTTTTCACCCGAGAAGTTAGCTTAGTTGTTCGTGCAACGCATTGTAAGTCTTCATGGAGTACCGTTAGCCATCGTCTCCGATCGAGATCCGCGCTTTACTTCACGACTATGGCGGAAGTTGGCTGATGCACTAGGAGCAAGACTTAACTACAGCACCGCTTTTCACCCACAATCTGATGGACAAGCAGAGCGCACAATCCAGACATTAGAAGACATGCTAAGGTCTTGCATTATGCAATTTAGCGGTAGCTGGGATGAACAACTGCCACTGATAGAGTTTGTCTACAACAACAGTTATCAAGCGAGTACTGGAATGTCCCCGTATGAAGCTTTATATGGGAGGCAGTGTCGGACACCTTTGTGTTGGAGTGAGGTAGGAGAAGAGAGGCTCCTTGCAACAACTAATGCGGTCGGATCTGAGTATTTAAGGATGACCTTGGACAAGGTGAAGATCATTAGGGATCGATTGAAGGTTGCCCAAGATAGACAGAAGAGTTACGCCGATGTGCGTAGAAAGGATTTGGAATTCGAGGTAGGAGATTGGGTATTCCTAAAACTATCTCCATGGAAAGGAGTAGTACGTTTTGGACGACGAGGTAAGTTGGGTCCTCGTTATATTGGGCCTTACGAGGTTACGGAGATGATTGGCCCGGTGGCGTATAGGTTGGCGTTACCGGAAGAGCTAGCTCGAGTACACAACGTGTTTCATGTGTCGATGCTACGGAAGTATATTGCAGACCCTTCGCACGTACTCGAGAGTCCGGATATAGAGATAAGGGAAGATCTTTCGTATGTGGAGCAGCCAGTACAGATTTTGGATCGCGAGGAACGCACGCTACGCAACAAGACTATTCCTCTAGTTAAGGTCTTATGGCGGAACCACTTGGTCGAGGAAGCAACGTGGGAACCCGAAGCACAGATGCGTGAGCAGTACCCGTATCTGTTCCAGTGACGTGCGGAAATTTCGAGGACGAAATTTTTGTAAGGGGGGAAGGCTGTAACACCCCGTCCCGAATCGCACCGGAATCCGTGCACGTTGACCGAGGTTGACCGTTGACCGTTGACCGAAGGGGTCAAAAGTTGACTTTTTGACTCGGTGGGAATTTTGAGTTGACCAGGGTACCGTGGCGAAGTGCATGACGCCCTGAGTTCGTAGACTAGTAGCACGTCGAAAACGGAGCTACGGTTTGAAAGTTATGGGCAAAACAAGTTGAAGTGTAAACTGTCTAAAAGGTGCCGGGAGTTGACTTTTTCTTGTGATGTAATTGTGAGTTGACTCTTGTATGGTTGTAAAGTACTCGTCGATACGAGTTCATAGACTAGCGGCACGCTTAAATCGGACATCCGGTTAAAAAGTTATGGACGTTTGAAGTTTACCGGATACCGTATTATTTTAATGTTTTTGGGTCGTGAACAGTGAAACGCCACGTGTCAGTTTCTGATTGGTCCACGTGGCATGAACAGTGTCACGCAGGGTTTTAATTTTGAAAAACTCTCGGGGAAGAGAGAGAAAGAGAGAGAAGAGAGAGAAAGAGAGAGAGGAGAGAGAAAGAGAGAGAGAGAGAGCCACCGCCGGCCACCGGATTTTGCCACTGTTCCGGCCGAGTTACTGTACACACGCCGGACAGAAAGCTTGCCCACCTCATTTCCGGCAAAACCTCCAAATTTCACGGCGAACGGCCGCCGGACGCGCCCGGATCGGACGTCCGAAGTTTGGCGGCGATTTTTCCCCCTCCACCGCCGGCCACCGCGAATCGGCACTATTCCGGCCGATAAACAGTACACGCGCCATACACCCAGCATCCTCTCCTCAAGTCCGGCCTACCCACCAAAAATCACGGCCATCGGACCACCGACGCGCCGGGATCGGAGCGTTTTCCGGCGAGGGGTCGAAAATCTTCAAACGGTGATTTCTCCGCCGTCCGACCTCCGTTTTGCTCACCGTCGGTCCCGTTGGATTTCTCTCCTCACGATCTACAAATCTGCAAAATTTCACAGCAAACGGCCACCGTCGGAAATTACTGTTCCGGCGACGGTTGCCGGTGACGTGGCGGCCCGCCGGAAAATACTGTTCCGGCGAGTACCCGAAAATTCCGGCCAGCTCCAGTCCGCAGTGTTCGACCTCCTGAACCCAAATCCGACTTCCGTTTCCACCAATTCGCGACGGTTTGGGAGAATTGCGGAGCCGAAACCCGAAAAGCTTCCCGATAAAATTCAAACCCCGTCGGGTACGATCATCGGAAATTAAGACCGGATCTGTGATTAGCATCACTCGAGCTTCGATTCGGTATATGATTCGTAAATTTTAGTTATCGTTGTGTTTTGACCCCCCGGGTACCGGGTATTATTTACCCGAATAAAATATTAATTTATTTGACTGCCTGTGAATTTTGTTCTAGGAGCACCGGTGAGTCGTAGAATTGATCCCGTAGTGGATCATGGGTTAATTGCGTGCTCCAGGTGAGTGACCCACCTTCAAATTAATTTTGGGGAATTTAATTGATGAATATATTATGTGTGAATTAAATATTTGGAAGTTAATTTCTATGTGCCAAATATTTATTTGAATTATTGTGGAATTATTTGTGAATTTATCGGATTTAAGAAAATGTGTATTTCACCAATTTATGCCATGTGGAATTATTTTATGGTTTTGAGGATTTTGAAATTGGTGTGGTTTTAATGGTAAATTGGGCACGATTCGATTTTCAAATATTTCAAGGAAAATATTTGGTTATGTTGGTGATTTCAATTTTTATGAAATATGCCCATAAAATATTATGGGATTTGATTATGATATTTCGAGAAATTATTTATGCTTGGAAAAAAAAATGTGGATATTTGAATTGATGGATTTGGGAGTTGGTGGATTTGAAAATCATGGGATTTATGGTATTAATTATAAGGAAATTGTGGAGAATTTCCCGGTTCAAGCGGATGGATTATGCCCGCTATGCTTATGAAAAATGTGAAATTTGTTTTAAATTTATGGATTTTATAATTTTTAGATGCACCGTGCACGTACTGGTGTTCTGATTATGTGATATGGTATATGTGATATGGTTAGTGTGCACACGGTTGTGATTAGCGCGCAGGTGGGTGTGATTAGCGCGCAGGTGATGTGATTAGCGCGCAGGTGGGTGTGAGTAGCGCGCGGTTGATATTATGAGGGTGTCCTGTGGATGCCATCGGAGAGGGCGGCCACCCCCCTTTGGCCGGGACACCAGGTTAGCAGCGGCGCTGTGGGACGCCACGCGACCGTATGCCGGTTTCTCTCTATAACCTCCTGTCTGGCGGTACCTTGGGACGCTGGGTACTGTTGGCGCCACTGGTATATAGTGGGTGCATCAAATGATTTTCAAAACTGTGTTTTAAAAATAAAATGGTAATGAAAAATATAATTGTTACCGCTTCTGGTATTTAATTGATGTCTTGGTTTTCTGGGAATATGAATAAAGGGTTTTGTGAAATTGTTTTAAAAGGGGAACCTTTCCAACTGAGAGAATTGTAAGGGTTTTGAGAGAAAATATTATTTCCAAATAATTATTATTTATACTTATTACTGTGATATTATATGGTATAGTAGTAGGGTCGCTCACTGAGATGATTAGCATCTCACACTCTTAAATTCCGTTCCTCTAGGTACCAGGTTGTCGGTGTTCACTCGGAGCGGACTTGATCTTCCTCGCTGTTTTAGTTCGGCAGTACCCTGTTATTCTTTTATTGCAGTTGTAATATTTCTTTCACTCTTGTTGTATTTATTTTGCACTGGATTACTGTATTTATTTTTTTAAGTACTGCAATTTGTGGAACCAATTTGTAGTTTGTGGGAGAAATAAGGGGATATTTTTGAAGTGTGTTTTCAGTGCAGGTAAATTTGTGGTAAGTAAATCCCTTAGGGGAGGTGCTGCCGGATTTTCCGTTGGAAGGTTCGGTGGTATTTCCCTGGGATCAGGGCTGTTTAGGGTTCCGGAGGAGGAATTCTGGACGGGTCCTGACAGTGAATTTTGTCTTTTTTTGGGCTAAACCCTACAAATTCCTCCTTTTAAAAGTCATCAAACAAGAGAAAATTTTACTATCCCAGAAAATTTAATATTTCTTCTAACTTTGCTATTACCCAAACACCCTGTGAGGGTTTTAGTATCATGTTTTACTTTATTAACATTTAGATCGCTTCAAGGGTATTGGATTTAAATATTAATTAATGATCTAATATAGATTTAATGACAACATATGTGTTTTTAAACATTGGTTTTTGAAGTAATCCAGGAATTCACTACGCGAAAATTGATATCTAGTGACACTCACTTAGCGATGCAACAAAACAAATGCGTCTAAAAAAAATAAAAACGCGACTCTGAGGTTAATGCGTCAGTAAAAATTCAATAAATATACGACGCATCCAAAAACTGCCGACCTCAAAAGGTTACTAAAAACAAAAAGCACGCGACACGTCCATTAAGGATCGCTGAATGTGAGGCTGACCAGAGTCGCCATTAATACTGCGTGTATATTTTATCTGAATTGTATTGTACGTTTAAATGTTACTCATGAAAAATGAACACCAACCACTAATCTATGTTTACATAATAATAAAATTTAATTATACAAGGTTGTTGTTCAATTATATAATTTTTCTTGTATAACTTATTTTTTGCAAATCTCTTAAATAGTATTCTTTTATTTCAACTACAAATAACCAGTAAAAATGTTAAAGTAACATAACTGAGCTAATTTTTTTTTTTGTTTTTTTTTAATAGAGGTAACAGGCGACGCACAATCTAAATTGTGCAATTGTGCGTCGCCTGTTACCTTCCCTTTACTTTTTAATTTTTTTTTTAAGTTCTTTTAAACAATCTAATTTTATTTCAACAATAAATAACCAGTAAAAATATTAGGGTAACAAAACTGAAATTTTTTTTTTTTAATATATAGTTAACAGGCGATGCACTATTTTAGATTATGCATCGTCTGTTCACTCCTATCTTTTTTTTTTTTAATTCTTTTAATCAATCTAACTTTATTTCAACAACAAATAAGTAATGAAAATATTAGAGTAACATAATCGAGCTATTTTTTTATTTATTTTTTATTATATATGTTACAGGCGACACACTAATTAGATTATGCGTCGCCTGTTCTCTTCCCTTTACTTTCTAATTTTTTTTTAGTTTTTTTAAATAATCTAATTTTATTTCAATAACAAATAATTAGTAAAAATATTAGACTGAAAAAAATGAGCTTTTTTTCTTTTATATATATAGTTAACAGGCGACGCACTATATAGATTGTGCGTCGCCTATTCTCTCCTCTCTTTTTTTTTTAGTTTTTTTTTAATTAATCTAATTTTAATTCAACAACGAATAATCCATAAAAATATTAGAGCAATATAACTGAGTTGTTTTTCTTTTATTTATTATATGTGTAATAGGAGACGCACTAATAAGATTGTGTGTCACTTGTTCTCTCTTTATGTTTTTTTTTAGATATTTTAATCAATCTAATTTTATTTCAATAATAAATAACCAATAAAAATATTAGTGCACCAAAACTGAGCTTTTTTATTTTTTATTTTATATATATAGTTAACAGGCGACGCACCAATAAGATTGTGCGTCTCCTGTTCTCTCTTCACTTTTTTTTTTTTTAAGATCTTTTAATCAATATAATTTTATTTCAATAATAAATAACCAATAAAAATATTAGTGCACCAAAATTGAGCTATTTTTATATATATATATATATAGTTAACAGGCGACGCACCAATAAGATTGTGTATCGCCTGTTCTCTCTTCACTTTCTTTTTTTTTTTTTAGATCTTTTAATCAATCTAATTTTATTTCAATAATAAATAATCAGTAAAAATATTAGTGCGCCAAAACTGAGCTATTTTTTTTTTATATAGTTAATAGGCGACGCACTATTTAGATTGTGCGTCGCATGTTCTCTCCTCACTTTTTTTTTTCGTTCTTTTAATCAATCTAATTTTATTTCAACAACAAATAACCAGTAAAAATATTAGAGCGCCAAAACTGAGCTTTTTTTTTATATAGTTAACAGGCGACGCACTATTTAGATTGTGCGTCGCTCGTTCTCTTTTTAAGTTTTTTAGTTCTTTTTTTTATATAGTTAACAGGCCATGCATTATTTAGAATTTCCGTCGCCTGTTCTCTCCTCACCTTTTTTTTTTCAGTTCTTTTAATAAATATAATTTTATTTCAACAACAAATAACCAGTAAAAATAGTTAACAGGCGACGCATCCTTCTTCAACAAATGCGTCGCCTTTTTTTTTCTATTTTTGTTTAAACATTTAGAAACCCATAAAAAAAATAAAATCAAAATAGAGCCATAACAAGAATTGAACCCAACACCTCTTACACTCTTAAAAAATCACCACACCACCAGGCCAAATGACTTATATGTACTAATACAACAAAAACTAGCTAATATAGTGTTAGATGATGCATTATTTAAAGAATGCATCACCAAATAGATGACGACGCATTGTTCAACAAATACGTTGCCTTTTCTTTCTTTTTTTTTTCAATTTTTTTATGTAAACATTTAGAAACCCATAAAAAAAATCAAATCAAAATAGAGTCATGACAAGAATTAAACCCAAGATCTCCTACACTCTCAAGAAATCACCACACCACCAGGCTAAATGACTTGTATGTACTAATACAACAAAAACTAGCTAATATAGTGTTAGGCGACATATTATTTAATGAATGCATCGCCAAATAGATGAACAGGCGACTCATTCCTCAACAAATGCGTCACCTTTTCTTTCTTTTTTTTCAATTTTTTTGTTTAAACATTTAGAAACCCATAAAAAAAATAAAATCAAAATAAGGCCATGACAAGAATTGAACCCAAGACCTCCTACACTCTCAAGAAATCATCACACCACCAGGCCAAATGACTTGTATGAACTAATATAATAAAAACTAGCTAATATAGTGTTAGGCGACGCATTATTTAAAGAATGGGTCGCCAAATAGATGAACAGGCGATGCATTCTTCAACAAATGTGTCGCCTTTTATTTTATTTCAATTTTTTTATTTAAACATTTAGAAACCAAAAAAATAAAATAAAATCAAAATCGGACCATAAAAAGAATTAAACCCAGGACCTCCTACACTCTCAAGAAATCACTACACCACTACGCCAAATCATTTGGATGTAATAATACAACAAAAACTAGCTCATGTAGTTTTAGGCGATGCAGTCTTTTAAGAAAGAGTTGCTAAATAGACAAAAAGGCGACACATTTGTCAACAATTGCATCACCGTTTCACCCAACCAATTTTTAACTTTTTTTTCAATTTGAAAGTTGTTTTAGTAATCTTTTAATTTTGCAAATATGCTTTCTTTTTTTTTAATTTGTAGATGAGCAATCAACAAAACTAATTAAAGATTAAAAAAAACATGGAATAGGCGACACATTTTAATGGAATTGTGTCGCCTGTTCCTTCAATTATTTTTTATTTTTTTTAAAAAAAAGCAATTTAATAGGCTTTCAATTTTTAAACACAAGTAAACTATCATTGACCATAAACACATGAAAGTTAAGCTCATTTAACATACTTATGTAGATAAATTGGTCAATAAATACTTGTTGAATTAGAATTCTATATTCGGTACCCTATCTCAAATTTGATCTGGAGATATTTTGTGTCTTGTCTATACACATATATATGAATAACTAAGAAGAGCATTGACAAAACTATTTTTTATTTTTAGATCAATGGAATTTATGTTCATTAGATTGCTACATGAATATATTTGTAGATGAACAATTAAAAAATTATTTAAAGATTATAAAGAAAATATAAAAAATGAAACAGACGACACTTTTTGACCATAATGCGTCGCTTGATCCCAAAATTCAAGAATAGGTGACCCTTCTTGAAGAGAATGCGTCGCCTGTTCTCTCAATTAAAAAAAATAAAAATTTTGAAAAACATGTAAATTTTATAAAGAATAAAGGTGAACTTGAAAAACAGAAAAATAAATAGTAATCTTCGATATTTTGCTTCGTATTTTTAAGAAATATTTTCAGTTTTTATTTGTGGATGAAAAATAAAAAATTAATCAAAGGAAAAAAAAATGCAATTGGGAGAAAAGGCGTGTTTTTGCCGTTTTTTGAAAATTTTTGACGCGTTTTAAAATTTTTACACGCTCCTTTGAATCCTTTTTTCTTTTTTAAAACTACATCAAGTACACTACCTAATAGATATTAGATTTGGAAGCAATCTAAGAGAGACTTGAAGAGTGAGATATTTCGGGTTTCATTTTTCATTTGCCTACGTTGTTGTCGGCCCGGAAGCTGGATTTCTCTGTGTCGCCCTTGTGATTTTCTAGGTTTCTTCTTTTTTTATCTCCATCGTTTAAGTGAGTTTCTTTTTTTTTTTTTTGGTGGTTGGCGGAGACATGAGGTGGTTTGTTTTTTTTTTTTTTTTTTTCATTTTAAATGCAGGTTAGGTCTGTTGGGTTTTATTAATCTTACTTTTGTAGAAATTTTGTTTGTGATATTGCTTGACATTATTTTGCTAAGTTCAACAAGTATTTTATGTTGAAGATCAACTTGATTCAAGATGGTCCATTGTTTTAACTTCACCACAACATCGTACTTTTATTGAAGAAGATGTTCTTAGAGATACTACGATGGCTCATATTCCATTTATCATATAGTTGCCAAGTATCGATAAAAATGATAATGAGGATGAATGTGAGAGTGACTATGTTTGTAATGACTGTGAGGGGAGAAATGTGCCTCGTCAAATCTTAAGAACAATGGTAATATTCTTTAAATTTTCATTTATAAATTACAAATTTAATAATGATTAATATTTTATTTATTTTGCATAACTGTTAATAACTTTTTTAATTTTTCCATATGCAGTATAAGGGTGTAATATTGTCACCAAGAGAACGTCAACTTCCATCTCAATGAGTACGCATTCATGAAAATTTAATTAATATTAAATTTGTTATGAAAAATACAATAGCTTACAAATTATGTAAAAATATGTCAATGAAATGATATTTAATTTATTTGATAATTAATTTGATATGACAAAATATTTATTTTAAATTTTTGTATTCTAATTATTTTGGATGAAACTAGTTTTCGTTTTTATATATTTTAATTATTTTTATATTTTTACTATTTTAATAACTTTTCACAAAATTTAAAAAAATATTAAAAAAAAAGGAAGGGGCGACGCATTAATAAATAATGTGTCGCTAAAAGTGTCGATGCGTCACTAAATAGACGACTCTATTAAGTTAAAACTATTAATGCGTTGCTAAATAATCAACTCTATTAATGTGTCGCTAAATAGGCGACTCTATTAATATGTCGCTAAATAGGCGACTCATTAGCGACTCTATATGAAACAGTCGCTAATATATATTTAGCAACATTGTTATGAAGGGTCGCTAAATAAGAGTCGCTCTAAGTGGATTGATAAAATGCGCCACTAAAAGTCAATATGTGTCGCTAAAAACTAAAAGATAGGTGACTCTCATACTGCATCACTTGTTGTCTTATGGATTTAGCGACAGGACGTTAGGCGACTCTGTGCGATACGTTGTTGTTTATTTTGTGTGACGCATTTATTGCGTCATTTATCAATGCAATTCTAGTAGTGATTGATAAAAAAAGACTCGATACTAAAATTATCAAGTCAACTTAATATGAGTCTAATTTTTTTATATATAAGCAAATATTTTATTAGAGATGCTTATGTGAGAAAGGTTTAATCATTTGATAAAGTGACAATTAATTTTTGAAATTAAATCTAAAACCTTATTTCGAATGTTACTATCCTTAATATTTGTCATGTAAAGAATCCCTAATTGAGTAAAGTTACAAATTCCCTAGTTAGAGAATTCTTATATATATATATATGGTCGATCAGATTTCTGTTAAGTTGACTTTTGATTTTATCATCAGATCCTCCATTGTTAACCATTAGATTGCGTTAAAAACTAATATTTAAAATTTCATTTATGCTTTATCAATCCCAACATGGTTCAATTTATCCAAATAGGGTTTTCGTGTATTACTAAATTTATTTTAGATCATTTTTTTAATTTTTAAATCTCAACCATTTAAATGATCTAACGGTTTTCAATGAAGGATTTGATAACAAAACCAACAAATCGATCTAATGTAAGCTTGATTCTACACATAGTTATTCATTTTGACTAAACAAATTAATAATTTAACTAGATCTAACTAGAAATTAATAGATGATACGAAAACAACCATGACGGTGGTGAAATATAGGGATATCACTATTTCGTGAATGGTTAAATACTTGAATTTTTCCAATATTATACAGGCATACATACATATACATATAAATATATATATATATACATATATATATATATATATATACATATATATATATATAATTAACCAAACTCCTATAGAACATTCTAATAGAATATTCATTAGAATTTTCTTTATTAGTTTTTGAATTTTTTTTCTTAAGGAATGAGATTCTAAAAATATATTTGAAATTTATATGAATTTTTATATATTTTACTTTGTCCCTTTTAAAAATATATTTTTAAATTTCAAACTTTTAAACAATTCAAATACTAATAATAAAAATCTATTAGGACATTTTCACAGAAGATTGACCATATATATAATGTCTCTATATTCTATTGTTAAGTTTATATGTCCCAAATCATTTAGACCATGTACCTTTCCAATTCCCACGTGGTGAAGGAAATTTTTTTTATTTTTTAAGTGGGAAAGGAATTGTATTTTCGGGAATAGGGTAGAATTTTTACTTTTTCCTTCATATTTCTCTTTTATTTATATTTTTTTTATTTATTTTTACTGTTTTATTCCTTTATATATATATATATATATGTATATATATTATATGCAGAGTGAAACTATTATACAGTTGTCCTAGGAAACATAATATGTGTAAATAAAAATCAATTTCATACTGACTAATCCATTCGGTTTTACATTTTAATTCTTTTAAGATATTTTATTTTTAATGTTAAAAATTTAATATAGAAAAGTAAAGGTTAAACATTTAAATTTTTGTGGATTCAATTTTCAATATCCACATCAATATGTTTTTTAGAATAAGCTGAGGATACAGTTCCCACTAGAATATATATATATATATATATATATATATAGAGAGAGAGAGAGAGAGAGAGAGAGAGAGAAAGAGAAACTCATCTAATTGTGCCAAATATTAATGCGGCACAAAACTAAATGGAGATAAAAAAAAAAAAAATACATCAAATTTTCAAATTTTTTTTTTAAAAAATCCAATGCTATTTAAACACTATGTAAAATTTTAATTGGTTTTTATTAAAAGACTCACCTTCTATCATTAGATTTTTAGCACTAAAAACAAAAGTAAACAAAATACTTTAAATTAATATTGTTATATATCATTTGGTTATTTTATCCCTAATTGTATACAAGTATATATATGTAGACTCCTTTTATGATATCAACATTTATATTTTTTTAACATGTCTACATCCGTAAAAAAAAACTATGGTTTTTAAGAAACTGTCATCACTGCTATCAATAAAAATGATGATTTTTTAAAAAATGATCATTTTTGCAAACATCTAAACATTAAAAAAGTGCAAATGTTCGCACCGTATAATCACCATATATATATACACAATATTAATAAAATTATTATATCCTAATTATAAAATCAGGATATAGGACAAACCATTTAGGATAAATTGATAATTTATACTTAATTTTGATTACTTTGTTCTGTATTTTAACTTTATAAAATCACAATATATTTATAGAATAATTATTATATATTTAAATATAATTCAATAACGATTTATAAACCAACGATCAGCTACCCCTCCAAAAGAAAATTTAAAAAATAAAAATAAAAATAAAAAGGTACAAACACACCGACCTACTTTCATCTAAATAGGCTCTGGCTAGCCACATTCATTCTCTAATGATTCAATGAAGATATTAAAATTCATGACTATATATGAACAACTTTGATATTTATAAAAATGCATCTTATCTAGATAACCAATTATCATAAGAAATATTTTATTTATATTTTTAGAGGTTTGGGACAAATACAAAAGTTTTCCTCACATTTCCAATAATTCCATCCGCGCCTCCCACCTTTCTTTTCTCTTTGGTATGACAATTTAAATTACCCTTATACTTTTAAAATTAAATTACCTTTAAATGACTTGTGAGGTTTTTTTCTTTTTGTTAAAATTATTTTGTGATAGTTTAGCAAAAATTAATTTGAAGATTTGATAGTTTTGTTTATATGTATTTTTAATTAATTTTATTTAAACTATATGATAATTCTTCAATTGAAAAAAAAAAAACTATATGATACTTTTAATTAGATAAGTTTCTTTAACTAAATGATAATTTGTGAAATATATTTAACTAAGAGTATTAAAATGTGTAAAATATATTTAACTAAATCTATTATATTTTTTCAAATATGTTTAATTAAATGAATGTGTCAAATGTATAACTTACTTTAGAAGCTTATTTTAATTAAAATTATCTATAATTTTAAAAAATAAAAAATTATCATATAGTTTAAATAAAATTAATAAAAATACATGAAGAAACAAAAGTAATCAAAATGAAAAAATTTTGAAGTCTTCAAATTAATTATTGCATAAAAAGAAAGAACAGGAAGTTTATAAGACTTGGAAGTTGAAAGATGTTGTCACTAATGTGGCAAAATATCTATTTAACAGATAATGTTTCTTAAAAATTATTTTCCAATGGGTTTTGCTCAAAATAAAATTCGCTAATGTGTACAATATTGTAAATGGTTTGTTGTTTTATTTTTTTTAAAAAATTTTATTCCCTACTTTTAGGAATTTTTTCCCTTCATTCACCATTCGTTCATCAATATAACTATGCCATTCCTTCACTTACACTTTTGGCCTTTTGAGTTTATTTGATTGTTCTTCATTATCCTTTTTTTTATTTTTTTATTTGGTATGTTGAAATATGGTGATCTTGCCACAATGTGCAAGGTAATTCGATTACACTTGCACTCTTTGTTTTGCAACATCAAAGACCAAAAATTATTTATGTTTATGCATTTTATTTTATCTTGTAATGTTTAAGAACAATATCTTTTTTGTAATGCCCTAAACTCATTAACTATAGCTTAGGGTCTTTTTGTCTATTTGCTGGAATTGTATTTCCAGCAACATAAGTCCACTTCCTTGGATGCCGTTTGAAGAAGGTTTGGGATTTGGATCTGAATTTTGGATATAATAAACTAGAAATGCAGAGGAAGCAGCAGCAAAAAGAATGGTCCAATTTGGAGCTGAGAAGGCTGACTTAAGCCCTAAACAATCTGACCCTTGTGCAGTTTTGTTGCCCAGAAATCTAGACAAAATGCCTCGGGTTTGATTATTTTGGAATGGGTAAATGGACTTTGTTTTATCTGATTTTTGGCTAGAACACAGTTTAATATTCAAAAAGGCTTCCCTCCAATTTTCAAGTCAAATGGAGCTGGGTTTCAAATTCAAATGCCTCAAACAAGCTGAACTGCCCATTAAAGAAGGTTTCTTACATGCCCAGCACATTGATTAGAGTTAGTTGAGGTAATTTGGCTTGGTTGGTTACTTTTAATGGTTTTGTATTTATTGCTCAATATAGCAGCATGTCTTATTGACTTTTTTGATGTATTTAAAAGTATGAAAATTGTAATGAAAACGTGAGGAAGTAATATTCAAAAATTTTGAAAAACAACAATTTTGGCTCTCTCTCTCTCTCTCTCTCTCTCTCTCAACTACTACATTTGTTTTCTTCTTCTTCCCAAAAGCTAACAACCTTCTCAAGAACCCCAAACCTCCATTAAAAACCAGAAACAAAACCTTAACAAACCCAAAAAACAAAATCAAGAACCAAGAACCAACAACAATCGTTCTTGATTAACACCTTGAATGATTGTGCTCTAGGGTACAGCAACATAAACCTACACCAAATTCCATCATGGTATTGTTCTCTCTTTGTTTATATATATATATATATATACAATAATGATTTAGTGAGCTACCTAATCACTTTATCATAGGTTGTTTAAGGGTAGAATTGAAAAATCATTTATGGCAGTATTAATTTAAAGCATTTTTAATTTTTTTTTTTAACATTAAAAAGCTTGAGCAAGACTCTCAAGAAGTTTGGCATACGCTGGGCTAGTATGAGGTCCAAATGTGTTAAGAATTTTAGCATGAGTGATGGGATAGGGAAATGAAGGCCTATTCTGAGAGGAATTTCATGGAAGCATGTGAAGCCGCCATGGTCAAAAAGCGGGGACTCATTTTCATCGGCATAGTTGACAAAAATGTTAAAAACGTTGTATTTCTTACCGACCTTTAAGAATTGCTCAGGATTATTCATTTATGATCGGTACATGACTGGGTCCTTTTTTGCTTCCCCCTTTTGATGACGACAAAGGGCAGCTTGCTCAGCAGAGACTTAGGAAGAGGTAATTGTTTCCCCTCCCGCACTTTAGGAACTACCGGGATTAGAATAGATAGAGGCTTGCCTTTCCAATTCCTCTGCCTTATCTTCAACTATTAATATTAGGCAATCCTATTGGCCTATCTTAAGAAGATTTATATTCATTTATTTGTCTATACAAGTTGACTGAATTAGATGCATTCGAAGACAATGCTGATGACCAATATGGTAGAGGGAAATACTTAGTAAAAAATTAAAATGTTCCTTAGGGATGTAGAAAAACAACAAAACAAGGAATTCAAATACAAATTTGAATCTAAAGATAACATCAACCTGCGAAAGTTGAAGAAGATAAGCAACACGAAGAGCATGAAGAGCTTGAAGAAAAGTTTTAGGCAGTGGACAAGAAGTTGAAATTTCTCTGGAAGGATGGTGTTCACAGTATCGTCGAACAAGATTTGAAGAAAGGTGGTAGCATAGGGTTTAAATCTTTGAAACAGCGCAAGACAAAGGTGGTAGCATAGGGATTAAATCTTTGAAACAAAGCAAGACTTTTTCTCTGTTTGCAAATAATTGGAAGTTTTGCAGAGGATGAGAAATTTGTGTCTACGGTGAAAAATGAAGAAGAAAGGTGAATGGCGAAGTGTACATAGGGAGACATGGACTTATGAGATGGAGATCTATAATTTTGAATCAACAGTCAGGATTGAGGGAACTTTGACGTGAAAAGGGTAGAAGTAATTGCAGTGTTTGTGAATAAGAATGGGTCATCATGTGGCAGGAATGTTGGTTGAAATGCCCTAAACACGCCATATGAGCAATAATGAGGAATCTTTTGGGAATTGTGCAACTTTTGTCTTAGGACTAACACACTCCACAAGGTGAACTTTTCACCTGGAGGAGTGGCCGCTGACTATATGGATCAGTTTTGTCCCAAAGATAAAAGTTTGAACCTTGAATCAAGTGACATTAAATGTAGTCTTGAATAAGGTTCTTGTATTTTAGCCACAAACATTGTTAAGTCCAAGACTGATACGAAGCTTGGCTAGTAACAAGGGCCTGACTTTGACATAGAAGGGTCAAGCCTTTTTAGGTTAAGGAACAACTCAAATCAACTTATATTTTCGGCCTATTTTGATATGTTAAATTAGCTAAAATTGGCCTTTATTAAAAAGAACATCTGCTACCTGTCATAATTAAGGAAAGCACCCAAACCTCTCTTATGGAAACTATGCTGCTGAAAATTAGCTTGTAAAATAGAAATTAGAATTTTGGAAATAAGGTAATTTCCTAAATTCAAGGCTATGTGGATGAAGCCTATTAGGGTTTGGTGGGTTGGATTTCTTAAGGACCAAGAATTCCAATGCCTATATAAAAGAATGAAAAGTCAGGAAGTAGGTAAGTTATTCTACACATTACTCTCTCTAGATTTACTATAGGCATCCAAAATACAATTTGACTTGAACATCAAAGTGTTTTTGACCAGCACCATACCGATGCCCAAGATATGTTCATGTGGGTTCTCTTTTACTGGAATCATAATTGGAATTACCATATAAAAAGGATTCGAAATTGTTCTTCTACACTAACCACCCTTTAGTTTTTTGTATCTATCAAAGTAATAATATAGTTATCATTTTCTTCCAATTAATTTATCGGTTAAAAATTATAAACTTCTTACCAAAAGAATAATACTTAATCTGAGATGTTAATTTCAAATTAAGCCCTTCATATCCATACTATAAGATTGTAGATAAGTCCCCTCTAAAATAGAAATTATTGTAACCCTACTTAAAAAAAATTGACCATCATTAATTTGTTTACCATTAATCTATAAAACAGAAAAAAAAAAATTGACCAAAAGGCTAGAAAATTCATATTATTTTATTTTATATTTTATAATTATAAAGATTGAAAAGGTAAGAAAAGGTGTATGATTTGTATGGTAATGAATAAAAGTTATGAATCATTCTCAGCATTATTCAAGGGATTGGCAAACTACAATTACTTGTATCATTTTTTTCTTTATTTTTACAAATTTGAAGGGTACAAATCCTATATTTCCGCACACAATTTGCTTAAGCTTACAAACTATATATCGTTGTTAGGAAATATAGGGTTAAACGTCTCTTGAACTATTAAATACTTTTATATTTTATTATCTAAATTTTAAAAAATGTCATATTACCACTTGAATTATTGTTTTTTTCATTACTTTAAGGGATATTGGTAGCTGTTACCCCAACTTTATCGAGATTGATATATTATATTTCAAACTTTTTTTTCCTGACATTTTACACCTCAAACTTCCTTTTTGCTTACACCGTTGGTTTTTCTGTTAAAAATGCATAACAAATTGATCATGTGTCACATACGTGCTTACCAAGTAAGGTTAAATCAGGCAATTTCATAAGTCTCATCATGTGCCTCTCACGTGTGTGATCGGTGATAAAACAAAATTGATATCTTAAGATTGGGATTTTGAGCGCCAAAAAAAACTGAGATTGGTCTTAGGGATTCATATATTGATCGTGATCTGATCAAAAAATCCCTCTACAACTCTCAAATCCCACCTCTCTGTCACCGTCATCAATGGCAGTTAACCAATTTGGTCAAAAAATGAAGGAAAAAAAACCCAAATGGACATAATCTCAGAGCTTCTCGAAGAGCCTCCAAATGAAAGCGGCCTTGTGATTCTCTCTTCTTCTCTCTCTCTCTCTCTCTCTCTCTCTCTCTCTCTATAAGATCATCTCCTCTCTCCTCCTCCTCTATTCTCCTTCTGAAGGTACCGTCTTCTTTCTCTCTCCTCCTTTTTCCTTGTCTCTTAAATCCGCCATTACCACCACCATATCGAAGAAATTACCATCGGCCTTCCATCCTACCACTGTCTCTCCCTCTACACCTCCGGTTCCGCCGATCTCCCCACCTCCAAAATAGTCACTTCCTTAATCGTGATATTATCCTCCTCACTACTCATTCTCTCTCCATAGCCTCCACCAAAGCTTTTTTCGTTAGGATTTTCAATCCCTGAATCAGAGTGTCTATGTTTGCGCTTTTTCCGATTATCCGTACGTTATGGTTTTTGGATTTTGGAAGACTGAAAGGATTATGAAGTGTTTGTATATAAAAAGGTTGCATCTTTGGTCGAGGTTTTAGGCTAATGTGTCATAGGAATTGGAGAAGGATCCTTGCTTCTAAATTCAAAACAAAGAAGTTACTTCGTTTAACCTTGCTTGATAAACACGTATATGACACATGATCATTTCCTTATGCATTATCAGCAGAAGAATCAACAGTTCAAGCAAAAAAGAAGTTTGGGATGCAAAATGCTAGGAAAAACAGTTCAGGATGCAATGCATCAACTTTGATAAAGTTTGGGATGCTTAGCTACCAATATCCCTTATTTTAATGCAATTCTTCAATTTTGTTAAAATAAATTTGGCAAAATTAGATCATAAACCTTAGATAAAATGAAACTAAATAAAGTTATTTTCCAATAACGTTATATTAATCATGTATGATTAATTTTATTCAACTCATCTATGAAAATGGCATAATCAAGTTGAAATAGTAATATGACACTTTTTAAAGTTTAGCTGGTAAAGTACAAAACATTTAATAGTTCATGGGTGTAAAATGTTTTAACACTATAATATATATTTTCAAGAGTTTTCCACAGTCCAACCCAAATATATGATAAGACTTGTATTATTGAAACATAAATTATGCAAACATAGTCTATAAAAATGTAAAATTGGACTATAATACCATTTTATAAAGGGTTATTTCCAACCGTAGTACTTGAGATTTAGCTAATATCAATTTAGCCTCTGCATTTTGAAACAATTCAGCTATAGCCTTCCTTGTCCATCTAGAGTTTCGAGCTTGCTTCTCTCTCTCTCTCTTTCTCTCTCTTACATGACAATTTAACTTACTTTTATACCCTCAAAATGGTAGCTTAAATTACCTTTATGCCCTTAGGAAAATTAAATTATTATTTAATTTGTTTTCAACTTTCAAATTTTTTGAATATAAAATAATAATTAATTTGAAAACGTTTAACTGATGTCATTTAAACTATATGTTAATTTCCTAATTAAAAAAACAATCATATGTTAATTTCCCAAATATTAATTTTAAGAGTTAACTCCAACTGCAATAAATTTGAGTTTAATTTATACATATATATATATATTAGCAAAAAAATTCATTTTTCAATATACTAAATATTAATTTAATTATATTAAATTAAATAAAACCTCTAAGAGATAAATCAACAAGATTTAAATGTTAAATATGAATTTTATAAAATAAATATAATAAAAACAAAAGTGATAAATAAACAAAATTTAAATATGAGTTTTATATAATAAAATTTATAAATATGAGTTTTATGCATGATATCACTTTTGTTTTTATCATTTACATATATCATCTCATCCATATAAAATTTTTTTAAAAAGGTTAATAAAAATAAAGAAATATTTGTGTATATTAAATTATTTGTATTGAAATTCAATATTAATATTTTTTGTGATTAGTAATCAAGGTTTAAAATTTTGATATCGATAGAAATATCGAATGTTCAAAATATGAAAATTTTTATGAAAATATCAGAAAGTATCGAATATTAATAAAAATTCACAAAAAATAATAGAACTTTTTGTTAAAAATTTAGAATTAACTTATCCAATTAATCAATTATCAAACTGATTATAAAAATATTGAATAGATATTATATTTCTCTTAATCAATTTAATTTATAGTAAGTGGTAATGATCATAAGTAAATTAATATTAACAAAAATATGCAAAAAAAGTATATACTTAATAAAAAAATTTTATCAATTAAGATAAAACAATTATTAAAATACTCATAGAATACTTAGGTGGTTGAAAAAAAATTTTTTTTTTCTCGTTCTCATTTTGAGATGTAAAATATAAAATGTAATTATTAAAACATATATATTCATGATAAATTTTTATATAATTATTAATATATCAATCATAAGGATCTTATATTAAATATAGTTGTCCTTGATGTTTAGTATAATATATTCTATCATATTTTTATTTTTATTTGTTTAATGTTATTAATTTTAATACAATCAATATTAATTCTACATAACATTGTATTTTCATGTTATTATTTTATATTATAATTTTGCTATCTTATATAATCAACTATTAACGTATGATTATGGAATTCTAATTAATCCATCATATATAAAATGTATAGCAAGTATATATATATTTTATCAATAAATAGAACATTTCAAGGCTATTCAGTTTAATCCATTCTATTTTGTTTATATCATTAAATATTTGAAAGATAATTAAAAAGTAATATATAAAGTTTATTTAGTAAAATAGTTTACTAAACATCAATAAGATTTATGAATTTTTTTATAAAATTCTTTTTTTAAAAAAAATTTATAGATATTTTTAAAATTTCCATGAAAAATTCAAAAATTTATATAGAAATTTCTGAAATTTCAATGGATATTATATATTTTCTAACCCAATTATTAAGGATTTGATATGGATATTTTGATGGAAATTTCCATAGAAATTTTGCCAAAATTAAAAAATTTCGATGGATATTATAGAAATTTTATCCGTTTCCATTTAGAACCTAAATTTTCTTTTGACCCCTTAAAAAAATAAAAATTTTGGAGAAATTTCAATGGAAATTTCAGATTTTTAACACATTGTGAATAATTATATTTCTTTCCTATTTACTATCCAATGTTACCTAAAATAAAAATAAAAATAAAAATTTTAAGGAAAAGCAAACGACAAAACAAATATAATTAAAAGAGTAATTAAATGGCATCCTATTAAAAATGATAATAAAGATAAAATAAAAAGTATTTGCTTGTATATAGATTTTTTATCGAACTAGTCGCTATCTAGCTCATCTTATGGTATTAAATATTAATATAGCATAAAACTAAATGAAGGTAAATAAAGAAATGTATAAACTTTTCAATTTTTTTAAAGAAAAATCTAGTATTATTTGAACACCATGTAAAAATTTAATTGGAGTATATTAAAAGATTCACTTTCCTTTCCTAGGTTTTTAGTATTAAAAAACAAAAATAAAAAAAAAATACTTTAAATTAATATTGCTATATATAATTTACTGATCTTAGTCCTATATAGCCAATAATAAAAGTGAACTAAGTAGTCCACTACATCATTACTATATTTGTGTATATATATATATATATATTAAACTTTCAACCCAATGATTCCAATCACAACATGGCCATAGACTGTCAATTTCAATATATTTCAATCTCAGTCTAAATAATAGTTTAAAAAATATATATCAATTTCAATCTTTGATTCTTCATCTTCAACTATGGCCACAGATTGTGAAAGCCAAATTCCTAAATAAAGCTGTGTTCTTCATTTCATTGATGGAATCAAGCTCCCAACGAGTGTAGATCAACTACACCATGCAATTGTGGGTGAGACATGTTGGGTTGTTATCGACAATGAAAGGGGTTTTTCTTTGGGATAAATTTAGGATCTAGTTTGATTTTGGCACAAAAGGGTTTGGTCTAGTTTTTACAGAGACAGAGAGAGAGAGAGATAGAGTCAAGGAGAAGAAGCGAATGATGGAAAAACAAGGAAAAAAAAAAACATAATTAGCTTTTTAATCAATTTTATTTGTAGTACACATTTTCCTATATAATAATAATAATAATAATAATAATAATAATATATTTTTACTTTTTTTAAAATGTACAATTAGTTATCTGCCCTTTGACTATTAATTTTAACAAAATATTCCAAATGATAGGGGCTACAATTGAATTGTTTGAAAATTGAGGAACTAAAATTGATTTAAGTTAAATCTCAAAGACTTCAATTGAAACTAACCCTTTTATAAAATATGTTATACAATTTATGATCCAATATTACCGATCTTATACATTAGGTTTGAACTGTACAAATTTACTATATTTTCTGCATCAATTCCAAAATAAAGTATTTGCTAATTGCTCTTCCATGGAAGGGTTATAAATAAAATGCACTTATACACCCAACAAGTTGTAGGTTTAAAAATATCATGATCCATCTGTCAATATTAGTGGCAGTTTGGAGAGGTTTAGTTCTCAACTTGTTGGGGCTTAATGGTCTCTCTTTGCATGAGAGTTTTTCTTCTTATGTTTCTTTCATGAGAGTATGTGTCTTTTCTTTAATCCTTATTGAAAAAGGTTTGTTATGTTTAACTTGTGTATGCTTCCATGGAGGAAGTCACAAACATATTTAAACAACATTTGCTTTTGACAGCTGAAGAAAGTTGCTCCCTTTCAATTCATCAATATGATCGGCAGAAAGGAGATGAAATTCTCACCTATTGTTTGTTGGTACAAGTGCTAACTAGGTCTCATTTTAATAAAAGGGCTTTTTTAGATATGATGCAGTCTTTATGGGGTACATCTTTGCTAGTTTCATTCCGAGAATTAAGAGATTCTACTTTTCTTTATTGTTTACTTAATGGAGCTGAAAAGATGAGGATTTTGCCTTCATAACATTTTGATCACTCATTAGTGTTGATAGAGCAGATTTTCCGGGTTGTGCTCCCACATTGGTCATCAATCATGTTGTTTTTTGTTCGGTTCAATTTTATAATGTTCCTTTGTAGTGTATGTCAAGGTATGTGGGTGTGACAATTGGCTCTAAATTGGGTGTGCTGATTAATATGGATTTTGATGAAATTTTCAAGGCAAATTCAGGCCTGTTCAATTTCAGATAATATTATGAGATCGTTATGGCATGGGGCAATGATGAGCATGGATGATTCTACAACTTTTTGGGTGGATTTCCAATACAGCCATTTGCCATATTTTTACTTCAAATGTCGTATGTTGGGACATGTGCAAAAGGATTGTGATGTGTGCATTTAAGGATCTAATCATCACTATGGTGCTTGGCTAAAGGCTACTTTTTCTCTCAATCCTCTTCATCCTCAAAGTCTTTTTTTTACCATGGTGATGAGATGCTAGTGCTGTTGAAGTCGAAGAATTCCACCAACAATTTAATGGAGGAGGTTATTAAACAATTACCATAGTGGTTGGGTAGTTTTGCATAATCGAAGGATGATATTGGTGTTGCACAGGATATTTTAAAGGCGCATGGTGCATGATATGGAGAAGGATTTAAACCATCCTATTCATCCACTGTATGCTAATTCGGATGCTAAGGTGGATGTTGACATGAAAAACAACTTAATTAAGCTTATTACTAATGGGAATCGACCACCACAAGTTACATATTATGTTGGTAGTGGATCAAAGAACTCTAAGCATTATGGATGGAAAAGTTTAAAGATTTCCAACAAAGTTTCGCTTTCTAAGGCAAGAAGATCAAATTATCTAATGTTTCCCATGTTGCTAATTCTCCATCCATGGTAAGGCTCAAAGAGTAGCTGCACCATGAGCCGTGAAAATACTCAGTTGGAATGTTTTAGACCTCAAAAAACCTTAAACATTCAGAGCATTCCGTTGAATGCTAAAGTTGTAAGATCCCGACATTGTGTTCCTAATGGAAACTCGCCTACTTAGTCACCAATTAGAATGAATTTGAGTAAAGGTTCGTATGGGGGACTACTCTAGTGTAGACAACGTTGGAATAGGAGGTGGATTATGTCTTTTTTGGAAGAATATGGTGTCAGTTCAAATCCCATCCTACTCACTAGGGCATATTGATGTTGCCATTATACATCTTGTTAAGGGTCATTTTTGTGTGGCTTTTATAGGCATCTAGATATAAGCCAATGACATTTTTCATGGAATTTATTTCATAGATTACAGGCTTTATCAAGTTTGGCTTGATTTTTTGAGAAGTTAGGAGGAAGCTTGCGATCTGGTTTGCAGATGAAGAATTTTTGTGAAGTTGTTAATGACTCGATTTTGAAGAGCTCCAATTTAAAGTTATAAATTCACTTGGATGAATGGAAAGAAAGGCGAGGTGAATGTTAAAAAGGTTTGGGACCGTTGGTTCTCCATGATTGGTGGCAAAATTTATTTTCTATAGCAAAATGTGTCACCTAATCAATCCAGTTTTATAATCATTACGGCACTGTTATTAGGTATAGATGGTCTAGTGAGTTCTAAAATTCAATATATTAAATGATTTCATTTTAAAGTTGTCTGGGTGGATGGGAATGAGTGTTATACTATTGTATAAGAAGTTTGGAATTCTACTTATGTCAAGACTGCTCATATGGATAATGCTTCTATTTGGTTAAAGACCTATGTATAGAAGTTGAGTATTTGGGAAAAAAAAAAGAAAAAAAAACTCTCTTTTCAAAATATCAAAACCTATCTCACTGATTGTTATAGTAAGTTACCAGAATTATATTCTCACCTTCCAACTAATACTAATCTTGCTAAGTTACATGTTGTGAATTCAAAAATAAATACATTGCCAGAGAAGGAAGAGATTAAATAGAAATAGTCATCAAGACTTTTTTGGTTGTGAGAATGAGACAATAACACACAATATTTCCATAACTTTGCCACCACACGGAGACAAAAGAATATCATCTTGGGTATTATGGATGAGTTAGAGGAATGGGCTGATGATCAAGTTTCGGTTCATATAGTTTTTGTTGATTTCTACCAGGCTTGGATGTTGATGAGAATGTTTTATTTAAGGTTCATGGTCGTGTTCTAGATTGAGTGAATGATGCTTTGTGCCAGCCTTTTACTGTTGATAAGGTGAAGACAAGTCTGTTTTAGATGCATCTTTCAAATGCATCTTTCAAAAGCACCTGGTTCAAATGGTATGCCTGTTCTACTTTTCTAAAATATTGGTCCATTGCTGGTGAACAAGTTACTGTATCATGTTTGAAGATTTTAAGTAACAAAGAAGATTTAAGTGGTATAAATCATACCTTAATTGCCAGCCTTTTACTGTTGATAAGGTGAAGACAAGTCTGTTTCATATGCATCTTTCCAAAGCACCTGGTTCAGATGGTATGCCTATTCTATTTTTCTAAACTATTGGTCCATTGTTGGTGAACAGGTTACTACATCATGTTTGAAGATTTTAAATAACAAAGGAGATTTAAGTGGTATAAATCATACCTTAATTGCTTTTGTTCCAAAAAGTCACAACCCACTTTAGTTTTTAGATTTTTGACCTATAAGCCTATGTATAGTTTTTTCATAAGATTATTTCTAAAACAATTGTTAATAGGCTGAAAGATATTCTATCTTATACTATTTCTAAAGAATAAAGTGCCTTCATTTCAAGTGACGAAGTACAAATAATATTACGGTGGCTTTTAAAAAAATGGATTTGATTTGTAAAAAGTCTTCGGGTTTGGATTATTTGATGGCCACAAAATTAGACATGGGTAAAGTTTATGATCATGTTGTCCATAACAAATGATGTTCAAGATGGGTTTTGCAAAAAAATGGATAGAACTTGTTGTGAGATATGTGTATATAGTTACCTAATCAATTTTAATTAATGGTTCATAGTATGGTTTATTTACTCTAGGAAGGGGTTTGCACTAGGATGATCCACTATTACCTTATTTGTTTCTAATTTTCTTTGAGGGTCTTGCCTATTTGTTGAAGAACGTTGTTCCAACTAGTAACCTACAAGGTATTCAGATGGCGCCATTAAGTCCCAATGTTACACATCTTTGCTTTGTAGATGATATTGTCATTTTCACATGAGCTTCACTTTTCAAATGCCAGGTGATTTTATAGTTGTTACAAAAGTATGAGGCTACTTCTAGTCAGAAAATCAATCTTTCAAAAATGGTAGTGACGTACAATCCAAATACAACAAAGAAGTGCGTGACAGTATAAAACTCTCTTTGCAAGTTCAGAGTGTTATTGGGCACTCTAAGTGTCTGGGTTTATAATCATTCATTAGGAGGAATAAAAGGGTATTATTTCAAGTTATAAAGGGTAGAATATGGAAAAAGTTGGAAAGGTGGAAGGAAAAACTCTTATTTTAGGTAGAAAATGAGATCATGATCAAGGTTGTAGCACAATAAATCGTAACTTATACCATGAATTGTTTCAAATTGCCAAAATGTTTTCTTAACAATGTTAACCATTTAATTTCCCATTTCTGATGGGGTAATCTTAGGGAAAAACATTATACCTGGCAATTCGTGTTGGTGGGTTGTGTTCGTGTCAACCCGTTTAATAATCGTGTCAAAAATGCCTAACCCGAACACGACCCATTTATTAATCGTGTCAGGTACCTAAAACACTAACCCGACCTGTTTATAAATAGGTCAACACGACACGACCCGTTTAACACGATTATTTTAACGGGTCGTGTTGACCTATTAACCCGTTAACCTGAAATTGATCTATTAACCCGAAAACTAACCTATTAACCCATTAACCCGAAAATTAACTTATTAACCCGAAAAATTTTTTATTTTTTTTATTTTTATGTTTTTGTTTTATTAAAGATGTATTTTTTGTTTTTAAAAAATTAATAATAGAAAATTATTTTTATAAAATTTTTAATTTATAATGTTTTTTAGTTATTAAATATTATATTAGTGATAAAATATTAATTTAAAATTAAATTTAAATGGGTTGTAATAGGTATATAATCGTGTCGGGTTGAAACTGACACGTTTAATAAATGGATCGTAACGGGTCAATTTCGAGTTAAACAGGTCAACCCGAAAATGACACAATTAATAATCGTGTTAAACGGGTTGACCCGATTATGACCCAAACCCATTTATAATAAACCCAAACCCATTTATTCCGTGTCATTTTCGAGTCGTGTCGCCGTGTCATGATCCAAATTGCCAGGTCTAAAAAACATCGAATCCATTAGGTTAGCTTCTATAGGTGGGTTGGGCTTCCATTCCCTAAAAGAGTTTAATTGAACAATGCTTGCTAAACAATGTCGGCTATTGCAAGATCCAAATTCATTACCTGAGCGTGTTTTGAATGAGACATATTTTCCACATAGTTCTTTGTGTATTGCTTGCATTGGTCGAAATCCTTCTCATTTTTTGAAGAAGTTTAATTTGGGGTTGAAGGATTTTAGAATTATGAGGTATTTAGCGTGTGGGAGATGGATCTTCAATAAGAATCTATAAAGATCCATGGTTGCCTTAAAGGGGATCATTAACAATATTGGAGAAAGAATTCTTCATGAGAATGCCACGGTTAGTCAGCTTATGATTGTGTTTGGAGGATAAAATATAGCTTTGGTCCATTCATTTTTTTCAACTAGAGGAAGCCTCCATTATTAATGGCTACCAATTGGTGGTTTTGGGATCCATGATCAACTAGCTCAGAATTTCAATTCTTGGGATATGCAGATAGTGCAATTGAAGTATTGGGTGGTGAGTTGGTGCTTTAATTGGGAGTTTGAGTAATTATTTGGCACATGTATGGTGGAAAACCTTTTTAAAGTTGTCTATTCCTAACAAAGTGAAGATTTGCTCGTGGCGAGCATATCACTCTACTTTGCCATGTTGGTTTGGACTTGTAAGAAAGCATGTAGCTATAAATCCAAAGTATCCTTTTTGTGACTAAGTGGATGAAACTATTCTGCATGTTTTATAGAGTTGGTTAGCTTCTCAGAGGGTGTGGAAATGATTGGATTTCCTTTGAACTTTAAGAGAGGATCCTATGATTGATTCTTTTGCTTACCTTTGTTGTTTTGCCTTATGCAACTTAACAAAAGTTGAGCAATAAAGTTTTTCTTGGATTTCATAGTGTTTATGGAATCGGTTAAATGATCTTGTGTGTGGCAATTGTATTAAAGATGATAAATTTTTGGTGGACTCTGTTTAGGCTTGCATAAGGAGTTTACAAAGGCTCACATTTCGATGATGGTCAACAATGTTAGAACTAGTCAAGTTACTTGGCGCACACCTCTTATTTATGCTTTGAAGATTAATGTGGATGTTGCTTCGAGGTATGCTAGAATTGGAGTGGCTGTACGCAATGGCAGAGGTGAATTGATGGGTGCTTTAACGTGGCATATGGAAGGGTGTACAACTATGCTTACGAGTGAGCTTATAGCAATTCCTGAAGCTGTTTTCTTTTGTCATCAGTGTGGTTTCTTCCAAGGGAAAATTGTTAGTGACTATTTAGTAGCAATTAATATTCTTGTTGATTCACACACTAGTTTGGTTCCTAATTGTTTCGTTATGGAACAATTTCAATCTTTATTAAAAGCTCATCCTAGCTTTAAATGTGTTTTCGAGTTTGGGAAAGCAAATAAAGCAACTCATAGAGTTGCAAACTATGCTACTACTTTGGAATCTTTTGAATCTTGGCTTCCCTTTGTTCTTCAAGATGATGTTTGTACTAGTATTATTTCTTAATCATATATAACCTTTTTTTTTTTTTTTAAAAAGAAGGAAAAATTCTCAACTTGTAAAAAATAAATAAATAAAACTTTAATTATGTAACACCCCGTCCCAAATCGCACCGGAATCCGCGTTGACCGAGGTTGACTGTTGACCGTTGACCCAAGGGATCAAAAGTTGACTTTTTGACCCGGTTGGAATTCTAGGTTGACTGAGGTACCGTTACGGAGTACACGTTGGCACGAGTTCGTAGACTGGTAGCACGTTGAAAACGGGACTACGGTTTGAAAGTTATGAGCAAAACAAATTGAGGTCCAAACTGTCCAAGGGGTACCGGAGTTGACTTTTTGTTCATGCAAGGTTGAGCTTTGACTCATGCATGGTTGTGAAGTGCTCGTCGATACGAGTCCATAGACTAGCGGCACGTCCGATTTGGACATGTGGTTTGAAAGTTATGGACCTGTAGAGTTTTTCAAATACTGTATTATTTTAATATTATTTTTGAACGTGTAACGATGTGCCATGTGTGACTTAATGAAGGTGACCATGTGTCACCATGTTGAGAAGCCACATGTCAACCATGTGTAAAATCAAATTATTTTTATTATTATTTTAAATAATAATATTGTTATTTAATTATTTAATTATTTTTATTTTTATTTTCCTTTTTCTTTTTCTTTTTCTTTTCCTTTTTCTTTTCTTTTTGTTTTTCTTTTTCTTTGTTTTTCCCCACGTGGGAAAACACCCCCTTTCTTTTCCCTTCCCTTCTTCTTCCCCGAGCCCGACAGAGGCAAAACAAAACGCACAGTTTTTTTTCTCCCTCCCGTCGTTTCTCTCTCTCCCGTGTTTTCTTTTTCCGGCCACCCATACACTACACGCGCCGGCCACCGTCCAAGCCCACACGCCGGCGAGCTCACCAGCCAAATTTGGCTGCCGGCCGGCCGGCAACGCGCCCAGATCGGGCCGGCGAAGTTGCGACGGCCGATTAACTTTTTCCGGCGATTTCGCCGTATTCCGGCCAGCCCAGTCCGAATTAAACCTCCTCTCCCCCTATTTTGGGTCCTCTGAGTTCAAAAATGGCCTCCAATCTCAAAAATTCGAAGCGGGTTGCGAGATACGAGGAATTAAAAATCGGCCGAAGCTTTCCGGCCAAATTCCGGCCACCTCCGGCGGAATTGGGGTCGATGGAGACCGGATTTGTAATCCTCGTCGCTCAAGCTTCGATTCGGTATATTATTCGCCTATTTTGGTTAACGTTTGTGTTTGATCCCCCGGATACCGAGTATTATTTATCCGAATAAAATATTAATTTATTTGACTGTCTGTGAATTTTGTTCTAGGAGCAACGGTGAGTCATGGAATTAATCCCATGGTGGATCTTAGGATTATTGCGTGCTCCAGGTGAGTGACCCACCTTTAAAAATGTTTTTCGGGTAATTAATTGTATTTATGTGGTATTAATTTGATACCTGTAATTGGTGCTCATGTGGCGTATTTTAAATACAATCGGGAAAAATATTATTTTATATATATATTTACCCATTGGTGCTAAATGGAAATTTTGGGATCATTAAGAAATTCCCGATTATTATTTTATTGTGATTAAATGGTATTTATTACACATGAGCAAGTATTTTCAATAATTAATTGTGTTTGGATTTTATATTGTTTTCGGGCATAATTGGGTTAAATATTTTATGAAAATATTTGTTTAAATTTTATAAATTATGCCCGCGGTATTTTTATGGTTGCATCTCGTATTTTGAGAAAATTGTGGTTTGTTGTTATCAATGTTTCGTACCGGTTTATTTAATAAAAATATGTGAGATGGTAAGTGTGAGAATTTAATGTATTTCCCATGGTAATTTTGGAAAACGGTACGGTTGGTTAATAATGATTATTTTTAGATGCACTCATACAGTATTGGTGTTCTGGTGTATGGACACGTGGTAGCGCGCGGTTATTATGTGGTTTAGCGCGCGGTTATTATTTCTCCCGTTGTTGCCATTGGACCGTGGGTAGGTAAGTTTGTTATTGCGCACAGCCGTCCCCCTCCTTGGCCGGGAGATGGTTTCAGCAGCGGTACTGTCGGGACGCCGAAGTGCCGTTGCAGGTTTCTCTCTTTAACCCCCCCGCCAGTCGGTGCTCGGGACGCTGGGTATCGGAGGGCATCACCGGTATATGGTGTGGTGCGTCAGGTGTAATTTTCAAATAAAGTTTCAAACCCCAAAGAGTACAAAATTATTTATTATAATTTATTGCAGTTTATTTATATTTGGGGTATTTATTTGTTTATTTGTTGTTTATTAATTTATTTGGTTCCTTGGTTTTCGGGAAGTACATACATCGGGTTTTGTGAAAAGGTTTTAAAAGGGGAACTTTTCCAACGGAGTGAATAGTGAGGGTTTTGAGAGAAAGTATTACTTCAAATGTTTATTTGTTTATTTATTTAATTATTCGGTATTGATTTATGAAATCCATTTATTTGGTATATTATTAATATTAAAGGTGTACAGTAGATAGGGTCACTCACTGAGATGATTAGCATCTCACACTCTTAAATTTCGTTCCCCTAGGTTCAGGTTGAGAGACGTTGATTGTCCGGGGCGAGCCCAACATCTCAGTTCGTTGCCGAAGGTTCAAGAAGTTTTTCTTCCCTTTTTCCTCTCGACCTTGTATTGCTTCTTTATCTGTCATTTTATAAATTCTGCATGTATTTGTATAATGCTCTGTATACTGTATTGGACGTGTAGTTGTTTTTATGCACTGAGTTGCTGTTATCTTTTGAAATGCTGAAATTTGTGGAACCAATTTGTAGTATCGTGGGAAGAATAAGGGGATGTTTTTTTTTTGAAGTGTGTTTTCAGTGCAGGTAATTTTTGGTTAGTCCTACCCTTAGGGGAGGTGCTGCCGGATTTTCCGTTGGAAGGTTCGGTGGTATTTTCCTGGGATCAGGGTGTAACACCCCGTCCCGAATCGCACCGGAATCCGTGCACGTTGACCGAGGTTGACCGTTGACCGTTGACCGAAGGGGTCAAAGTTGACTTTTTGACTCGGTGGGAATTTCGAGTTGACCAGGGTACCGTGGCGAAGTGCATGACGCCCTGAGTTCGTAGACTAGTAGCACGTCGAAAACGGAGCTACGGTTTGAAAGTTATGGGCAAAACAAGTTGAAGTGTAAACTGTCTAAAAGGTGCCGGGAGTTGACTTTTTCTTGTGATGTAATTGTGAGTTGACTCTTGTATGGTTGTGAAGTGCTCGTCGATACGAGTTCATAGACTAGCGGCACGCTTAAAACGGACATCCGGTTAAAAAGTTATGGACGTTTGAAGTTTACCGGATACCGTATTATTTTAATATTTTTTTTGGGTCGGTGAACAGTGAAACGCCACGTGTCAGTTTCTGATTGGTCCACGTGGCATGAACAGTGTCATGCAGGGGTTTTATTTGTTAAAACACTCGAGAAAGAGAGAGAGGAGAGAGAAAGAGAGAGCCACCGCCGGCCACCGGATTTTGTCACTGTTCCGGCCGAGTTACTGTACACGCGCCGGACAGAAAGCTTGCCCACCTCATTTCCGGCAAAACCTCCAAATTTCACGGCGAACGGCCGCCGGACGCGCCCGGATCGGACGTCCGAAGTTTGGCGGCGATTTTTCCCCTCCACCGCCGGCCACCGCGAATCGGCACTATTCCGGCCGATAAACAGTACACGCGCCTGACAGCCTTGATCCTCTCCTCAAGTCCGGCCTACCCACCAAAAATCACGACCATCGGACCACCGACGCGCCGGGATCGGAGCGTTTTCCGGCGAGGGGTCGAAAATCTTCAAACGGTGATTTCTCCGCCGTCCGACCTCCGTTTTGCTCACCGTCGGTCCCGTTGGATTGCTCTCCTCACGATCTACAAATCTGCAAAATTTCACAGCAAACGGCCACCGTCGGAAATTACTGTTCCGGCGACGGTTGCCGGTGACGTGGCGGCCCGCCGGAAAGTACTGTTCCGGCGAGTACCCTGAAAATTCCGGCCAGCTCCAGTCCGCAGTGTTCGACCTCCTGAACCCAAATCCGACTTCCGTTTCCACCAATTCGCGACGGTTTGGGAGAATTGCGGAGCCGAAACCCGAAAAGCTTCCCGATAAAATTCCGACCCCGTCGGGTACGATCATCGGAAATTAAGACCGGATCTGTGATTAGCATCACTCGAGCTTCGATTCGGTATATAATTCGTAAATTTTAGTTATCGTTTGGTGTTCGCTCCCCGGGTACCCATTTGGGGATTACCCGAATAAAATATTAATATTTGTGGTTTTGGTACTGTGGATGTTTTAGGTGCACGTGCAAGTAGCGGAGTCGATCCTGCGGAGGATCTTGATTGAGATACGTGCACAAGGTGAGTGACCCACCTTCAAATTAATTTTGGGGAATTTAATTGATGAATATATTATGTGTGAATTAAATATTTGGAATTTAATATCTATGTGCCAAATATTTATTGGATTTATTGTAGAATTATTTATGAATTTATTGGATTTAAGAAAATGCGAATTCTACAAATTTATGCCATGTGGAATTATTTTATGGTTTTGAGGATTTTGAAATTTGTGTGGTTTTAATGGTAAATTGGGCATGATTTGATTTTCAAATATTTCAAAGAAAATATTTGGTTATATTGGTGATTTCAATTTTTATAAAATATGCCCATGGAATATTATGAGATTTGATTATGATATTTCGAGAAATTATTTATGCTATTGGGAAAATGTGGATATTTGAATTGATGGATTTGGAAGTTGGTGGATTTGAAAATCATGGAATTTATGGTATGGATTATAAGGAAATTGTGGAGAATTTCCCGGTTCAAGCGGATGGATTATGCCCGCTATGCTTATGAAAAATGTGAAATTTGTTTTATGATTTAAATTTATGGATTTTATAATTTTTAGATGCACCGTGCACGTACTGGTGTTCTGATTATGTGATATGGTATATGTGATATGGTTAGTGTGCACACGGTTGTGATTAGCGCGCAGGTGGGTGTGAGTAGCGCGCGGTTGATATTATGAGGGTGTCCTGTGGATGCCATCGGAGAGGGCGGCCACCCCCCTTTGGCCGGGACACCAGGTTAGCAGCGGCGCTGTGGGACGCCACGCGACCGTATGCCGGTTTCTTTCTATAACCTCCTGTCTGGCGGTACCTTGGGACGCTGGGTACTGTTGGCGCCACTGGTATATAGTGGGTGCATCAAATGATTTTCAGAACTGTGTTTTAAAAATAAAATGTTAATGAAAAATATAATTGTTACCGCTTCTGGTATTTAATTGATGTCTTGGTTTTCGGGAAATATGAATAAAGGGTTTTGTGAAATTGTTTTAAAAGGGGAACCTTTCCAACTGAGAGAATTGTAAGGGTTTTGAGAGAAAATATTATTTCCAAATAATTATTATTTATACTTATTACTGTGATATTATATGGTATAGTAGTAGGGTCGCTCACTGAGATGATTAGCATCTCACACTCTTAAATTCCGTTCCTCTAGGTACCAGGTTGTCGGTGTTCACTCGGAGCGGACTTGATCTTCCTCGCTGTATTTGTTCGCGCAGTACCTTGTTCTTCTTTTACTGCAGTTGTAATATTTCGTTCACTTTTGCTGTATTCTGTATTTTGTAGTACTTCATAAAGCTCTGTATACTGTATGGGACACTTATGTATTTGTATTGCACTGGATTACTGTATTTTTATTTTGGAGTGCTGAAATTTGTGGAACCAGTTCGTCGTACTGTGGGAGGAATAAGGGAACAATTATAGAAGTGTGTTTTCAGTGCAGGAAATTTTGTGGTAAGTCCATCCCTTAGGGGAGGTTCTGCCGGATCTTCCACAGAAGGGTCCGGTAGGGTTTCCCTGGGATCAGGGCTTGTCTAGGGTTCCGGTGGGGAACTTTGGACGGGTCCTGACAGTTGGTATCAGAGCATAGGTTCTTGTAATCCTAAGGGACTGTGCATTGCTGTACAGCCCATCCGTAAATTCCTTCCTTTTGTAATCGTGCTTAAGTGTCCCTGTTTCTAAACTCTTGTTTGTTTCTTCAGTTTAATCGACTACGATGAGTCGGCGGGACACACGTAGAACTCGGGAACGCTCGGCTGAGAGTTCCGGGAGTCGATCAAGCCTTAGAGATCTGGTCTCTCAGCTAACTAGAGCCTTAGGAGGTTCAAGCTCTAGTAACCGATCCGTGGATCAGGCTCGACGTTTAGGAGCCGTGGAGTTCGATGGAAGCCAAGGCCCAGCTGCAGCCTTGAAGTGGCTATCCAGCATGGAGAAAATCTTGGAAGAGGGGATGCAGTGCCCCGATGAGGATATGGTGAGGATTTCTGGGTTCATGTTAGAGGGAGACGCCCGGAAGTGGTGGCAAATGGAGAAGACCCGCAGAAGGCATACGTGGGACCAGTTCAAGATTGCCTTCTCTACTGAGTTCTGTCCTCCTGCCTACCGTGAGGCGAGAAGGAGAGAGTTCGAGGGACTGCGCCAGGGAAACATGACGGTGACAGAGTACGAGAGGAGGTTCCGGGAGCTGTCAGAGTTCTGCATGCACTTGATTCCCGACGATCACGCGAAGAAGGTGAGGTTCATAGACGGGTTGAACGAGAGCATCGGCTACACCCTTTCTGGGTCAGTACACCCCACCTATCAGTCCGCCAGGGATGCAGCGCTCGAGCTAGAGAGACAGGCGGAGATACACAGACCCTCGAGGCGCAGACCGTTCGAAGGTTCGTACAGCGGGGTACCTCGACAGGGGGCATCTAAGAAGAGTCATAGTTCAGGCTCAGACAGTGGTGGGTTCAGCCCTCGAGGCAGATTTCAGAGGAGAGGCGGCTATCGTATGCCCCAACCAGCGCGCCATTCCATCAGCGGCGGCACGAGCTCATATAACTCTGGGTTTAGCCCCAAGCCATTCTGCAGACGTTGCAATAGAGCACACCATGGGATTTGCCAGTTTGAGGGTGTGTGCTTTCAGTGTGGGCAGGCGGGACATATTAAGAGAAATTGCCCTTATGGAGAGGCGGGAGTGTTAGGGGCGAGCCCACCATCACATAAGGCCAGTGGATCGCGGGGTCAGAGTTCCCGAGGGAGTTATGCAGTAGGAGGTTCATCGGGATCAGTCCCACAGCCTGTTGGACCGAGCAGGGGTAGAGGACGGAGGCCCCAGCAGACAGGGCAGGGTCGAGTGTTTGCGATGACCCAGCAGGAGGCCCTAGCTACACCGGACGTCGTGGCAGGTACGTTGAATATATTTGGTAATGATGCATTAGTACTTATAGACCCGGGAGCAACACATTCATTTATCTCCAAGGAATTCGTCACTCGGGTCGGTATGACCCCTACTCCTTTAGAATGTCTAGTAGAGATAGCCACTCCTGCAGGAGAATCCTTGTGGCCTAGCCAGTTAATCAAGGAATGTTTCTTCTGTATCGAAGATCAAGTGATGGAGGCGGACTTGATCCTGTTGGATCTGTCCGGACTTGATGTAATTTTGGGCATGGATTGGTTGGCAAGGAACCATGCATCTGTAGACTGTTTCAGCAAGGAAGTTACATTCAGGAGGCCAGGGTTGCCAGAAGTAGTATTCCGTGGAGGAGTTGGAAGGCCCTTACCGAGGTTGATATCTACCCTTACCGCCAAGAAGCTACTGAATAAAGGTTGCCAGGGGTATTTGGCTCATGTGATAGATACCCGAGTAAGTGGGGTCAGGTTGGAAGACATGCCCGTTGTGAGGGATTTCCCGGACGTGTTTCCTGAGGAGTTACCAGGATTGCCTCCGGAAAGGGAAGTTGACTTTCCCATTGAATTGATTCCAGGCACCGTGCCTATTTCTCTACCACCGTATCGGATGGCTCCAGCGGAGTTAAGGGAGCTAAAGGTCCAGTTGCAAGATTTGGTAGATAAGGGGTTTATTAGACCAAGTATATCGCCGTGGGGAGCCCCAGTTTTGTTTGTAAAGAAAAAGGATGGTAGTTTAAGGCTGTGTATAGACTACCGACAACTTAATAAGGTCACCATTCCTAATCGCTATCCGTTGCCAAGGATAGATGATCTATTCGACCAACTCCAAGGTGCCAAGGTGTTCTCCAAGATCGACTTGAGGTCGGGATACCATCAGTTAAGGATCCGAGAGTCGGACATTCCTAAGACTGCCTTTAGGACGAGGTACGGACATTATGAATTCCTAGTGATGTCGTTCGGACTCACCAATGCCCCAGCAGCTTTCATGGACTTGATGAATAGGGTGTTTCGTCCGTACTTGGATCGTTTTGTCATTGTATTTATCGATGACATTCTGATCTATTCAAGGAGCCAAGAAGAGCACGTGAGGCATTTGAAGAGAGTGCTCCAAACTTTAAGGCAGCATCAGCTATATGCTAAATTCGACAAGTGTGAATTCTGGTTGAATCAAGTGGGTTTTCTCGGACATATCGTGTCGGCAGAAGGTATCTATGTGGACCCTGATAAGGTAAAGGCAGTGTTGAGTTGGGAGCGCCCTACCACTGTGAGGGAGGTACGAAGTTTTCTTGGATTAGCGGGTTACTACCGTCGTTTTATTGAAGGGTTTTCAAGGATTGCCGGGCCGCTTCATAGATTGACCCGAAAGAATGTTGAACTTAGTTGGACGGACAGGTGTGAACAGAGTTTTCAGGAGTTGAAGCAAAAGTTGACATCCGCACCTGTTTTAACTTTACCTGATGGGAATGAAGGTTTTGAAGTTTATTGTGATGCATCCCATCAAGGGTTGGGTTGCGTGCTAATGCAGAATCAAAGGGTGGTAGCGTATGCATCTCGGCAATTGAAGCAGCACGAACAGAATTACCCTACGCACGACTTAGAATTGGCGGCGGTAGTCTTTGCTCTAAAGAAGTGGAGGCACTACTTGTATGGGGCCACGTGCCAAATCTATACCGACCACAAGAGCCTCAAGTATATTTTCACTCAGAAGGAGTTAAATATGAGGCAAAGGCGATGGATGGAGTTGTTAAAGGATTATGACTGTGTGATTGACTATCACCCGGGTAAGGCGAATGTAGTGGCAGATGCTTTGAGTAGGAAGGCTACTGGATCCCTTGCTCACATCCAAGTCATCCAACTACCTCTCATGGTGGAGTTGAAGAAGATGGGGGTGTTAATGCATATGCATCCTTCAGGAGTTCTCATGGCTAGCTTCCAGGTACGACCGGTGTTGGTGGATCGTATAGTAGAGACCCAAATGGAAGATCCTAAGTTGAGGACAATTAAGGGCAAGGTACAAGAAGGTCTTGATCCGGAATTTTCCATAAGGAGGGATGGAACCCTCGTGTATAAAGGACGACTTTGCGTTCCGGATATCCCAGGACTCAAGAAGGAGATTTTGGAGGAGGCGCATAGCTCGATGTATGCGATGCATCCTGGGAGTACCAAGATGTATCGGACGCTTGTTAAGTATTATTGGTGGATTGGTATGAAGAGAGAAGTGGCAGACTTTGTATCAAAATGTTTGATTTGTCAACAAGTGAAAGCAGAAAGACAGAAGCCTTCGGGACTACTCCAACCTTTACCGATTCCCGTGTGGAAGTGGGAAGAACTCAACATGGACTTCGTATTCAAGCTTCCTTCCACACCTAGAAGGTACGACGGCATTTGGGTAATCATTGATCGTCTCACCAAGTCGGCACACTTCCTACCGGTACGAGAACGTTTTTCGCCCGAGAAGTTAGCCCAGTTGTTCGTGCAACGCATTGTAAGTCTTCATGGAGTACCGTTAGCCATCGTCTCCGATCGAGATCCGCGCTTTACTTCACGACTATGGCGGAAGTTGGCTGATGCACTAGGAGCAAGACTTAACTACAGCACCGCTTTTCACCCACAATCTGATGGACAAGCAGAGCGCACAATCCAGACATTAGAAGACATGCTAAGGTCTTGCATTATGCAATTTAGCGGTAGCTGGGATGAACAACTACCACTGATAGAGTTTGTCTACAACAACAGTTATCAAGCGAGTACTGGAATGTCCCCGTATGAAGCTTTATATGGGAGGCAGTGTCGGACACCTTTGTGTTGGAGTGAGGTAGGAGAAGAGAGGCTCCTTGCAACAACTAATGCGGTCGGATCTGAGTATTTAAGGATGACCTTGGACAAGGTGAAGATCATTAGGGATCGATTGAAGGTTGCCCAAGATAGACAGAAGAGTTACGCCGATGTGCGTCGAAAGGATTTGGAATTCGAGGTAGGAGATTGGGTATTCCTAAAACTATCTCCATGGAAAGGAGTAGTACGTTTTGGACGACGAGGTAAGTTGGGTCCTCGTTATATTGGGCCTTACGAGGTTACGGAGAGGATTGGCCCGGTGGCGTATAGGTTGGCGTTACCGGAAGAGCTAGCTCGAGTACACAACGTGTTTCATGTGTCGATGCTACGGAAGTATATTGCAGACCCTTCGCACGTACTCGAGAGTCCGGATATAGAGATAAGGGAAGATCTTTCGTATGTGGAGCAGCCAGTACAGATTTTGGATCACGAGGAACGCACGCTACGCAACAAGACTATTCCTCTAGTTAAGGTCTTATGGCGGAACCACTTGGTCGAGGAAGCAACGTGGGAACCCGAAGCACAGATGCGTGAGCAGTACCCGTATCTGTTCCAGTGACGTGCGGAAATTTCGAGGACGAAATTTTTGTAAGGGGGGAAGGCTGTAACACCCCGTCCCGAATCGCACCGGAATCCGTGCACGTTGACCGAGGTTGACCGTTGACCGTTGACCGAAGGGGTCAAAGTTGACTTTTTGACTCGGTGGGAATTTCGAGTTGACCAGGGTACCGTGGCGAAGTGCATGACGCCCTGAGTTCGTAGACTAGTAGCACGTCGAAAACGGAGCTACGGTTTGAAAGTTATGGGCAAAACAAGTTGAAGTGTAAACTGTCTAAAAGGTGCCGGGAGTTGACTTTTTCTTGTGATGTAATTGTGAGTTGACTCTTGTATGGTTGTGAAGTGCTCGTCGATACGAGTTCATAGACTAGCGGCACGCTTAAAACGGACATCCGGTTAAAAAGTTATGGACGTTTGAAGTTTACCGGATACCGTATTATTTTAATATTTTTTTTGGGTCGGTGAACAGTGAAACGCCACGTGTCAGTTTCTGATTGGTCCACGTGGCATGAACAGTGTCATGCAGGGGTTTTATTTGTTAAAACACTCGAGAAAGAGAGAGAGGAGAGAGAAAGAGAGAGCCACCGCCGGCCACCGGATTTTGTCACTGTTCCGGCCGAGTTACTGTACACGCGCCGGACAGAAAGCTTGCCCACCTCATTTCCGGCAAAACCTCCAAATTTCACGGCGAACGGCCGCCGGACGCGCCCGGATCGGACGTCCGAAGTTTGGCGGCGATTTTTCCCCTCCACCGCCGGCCACCGCGAATCGGCACTATTCCGGCCGATAAACAGTACACGCGCCTGACAGCCTTGATCCTCTCCTCAAGTCCGGCCTACCCACCAAAAATCACGACCATCGGACCACCGACGCGCCGGGATCGGAGCGTTTTCCGGCGAGGGGTCGAAAATCTTCAAACGGTGATTTCTCCGCCGTCCGACCTCCGTTTTGCTCACCGTCGGTCCCGTTGGATTGCTCTCCTCACGATCTACAAATCTGCAAAATTTCACAGCAAACGGCCACCGTCGGAAATTACTGTTCCGGCGACGGTTGCCGGTGACGTGGCGGCCCGCCGGAAAGTACTGTTCCGGCGAGTACCCTGAAAATTCCGGCCAGCTCCAGTCCGCAGTGTTCGACCTCCTGAACCCAAATCCGACTTCCGTTTCCACCAATTCGCGACGGTTTGGGAGAATTGCGGAGCCGAAACCCGAAAAGCTTCCCGATAAAATTCCGACCCCGTCGGGTACGATCATCGGAAATTAAGACCGGATCTGTGATTAGCATCACTCGAGCTTCGATTCGGTATATAATTCGTAAATTTTAGTTATCGTTTGGTGTTCGCTCCCCGGGTACCCATTTGGGGATTACCCGAATAAAATATTAATATTTGTGGTTTTGGTACTGTGGATGTTTTAGGTGCACGTGCAAGTAGCGGAGTCGATCCTGCGGAGGATCTTGATTGAGATACGTGCACAAGGTGAGTGACCCACCTTCAAATTAATTTTGGGGAATTTAATTGATGAATATATTATGTGTGAATTAAATATTTGGAATTTAATATCTATGTGCCAAATATTTATTGGATTTATTGTAGAATTATTTATGAATTTATTGGATTTAAGAAAATGCGAATTCTACAAATTTATGCCATGTGGAATTATTTTATGGTTTTGAGGATTTTGAAATTTGTGTGGTTTTAATGGTAAATTGGGCATGATTTGATTTTCAAATATTTCAAAGAAAATATTTGGTTATATTGGTGATTTCAATTTTTATAAAATATGCCCATGGAATATTATGAGATTTGATTATGATATTTCGAGAAATTATTTATGCTATTGGGAAAATGTGGATATTTGAATTGATGGATTTGGAAGTTGGTGGATTTGAAAATCATGGAATTTATGGTATGGATTATAAGGAAATTGTGGAGAATTTCCCGGTTCAAGCGGATGGATTATGCCCGCTATGCTTATGAAAAATGTGAAATTTGTTTTATGATTTAAATTTATGGATTTTATAATTTTTAGATGCACCGTGCACGTACTGGTGTTCTGATTATGTGATATGGTATATGTGATATGGTTAGTGTGCACACGGTTGTGATTAGCGCGCAGGTGGGTGTGAGTAGCGCGCGGTTGATATTATGAGGGTGTCCTGTGGATGCCATCGGAGAGGGCGGCCACCCCCCTTTGGCCGGGACACCAGGTTAGCAGCGGCGCTGTGGGACGCCACGCGACCGTATGCCGGTTTCTTTCTATAACCTCCTGTCTGGCGGTACCTTGGGACGCTGGGTACTGTTGGCGCCACTGGTATATAGTGGGTGCATCAAATGATTTTCAGAACTGTGTTTTAAAAATAAAATGTTAATGAAAAATATAATTGTTACCGCTTCTGGTATTTAATTGATGTCTTGGTTTTCGGGAAATATGAATAAAGGGTTTTGTGAAATTGTTTTAAAAGGGGAACCTTTCCAACTGAGAGAATTGTAAGGGTTTTGAGAGAAAATATTATTTCCAAATAATTATTATTTATACTTATTACTGTGATATTATATGGTATAGTAGTAGGGTCGCTCACTGAGATGATTAGCATCTCACACTCTTAAATTCCGTTCCTCTAGGTACCAGGTTGTCGGTGTTCACTCGGAGCGGACTTGATCTTCCTCGCTGTATTTGTTCGCGCAGTACCTTGTTCTTCTTTTACTGCAGTTGTAATATTTCGTTCACTTTTGCTGTATTCTGTATTTTGTAGTACTTCATAAAGCTCTGTATACTGTATGGGACACTTATGTATTTGTATTGCACTGGATTACTGTATTTTTATTTTGGAGTGCTGAAATTTGTGGAACCAGTTCGTCGTACTGTGGGAGGAATAAGGGAACAATTATAGAAGTGTGTTTTCAGTGCAGGAAATTTTGTGGTAAGTCCATCCCTTAGGGGAGGTTCTGCCGGATCTTCCACAGAAGGGTCCGGTAGGGTTTCCCTGGGATCAGGGCTTGTCTAGGGTTCCGGTGGGGAACTTTGGACGGGTCCTGACAGTTGGTATCAGAGCATAGGTTCTTGTAATCCTAAGGGACTGTGCATTGCTGTACAGCCCATCCGTAAATTCCTTCCTTTTGTAATCGTGCTTAAGTGTCCCTGTTTCTAAACTCTTGTTTGTTTCTTCAGTTTAATCGACTACGATGAGTCGGCGGGACACACGTAGAACTCGGGAACGCTCGGCTGAGAGTTCCGGGAGTCGATCAAGCCTTAGAGATCTGGTCTCTCAGCTAACTAGAGCCTTAGGAGGTTCAAGCTCTAGTAACCGATCCGTGGATCAGGCTCGACGTTTAGGAGCCGTGGAGTTCGATGGAAGCCAAGGCCCAGCTGCAGCCTTGAAGTGGCTATCCAGCATGGAGAAAATCTTGGAAGAGGGGATGCAGTGCCCCGATGAGGATATGGTGAGGATTTCTGGGTTCATGTTAGAGGGAGACGCCCGGAAGTGGTGGCAAATGGAGAAGACCCGCAGAAGGCATACGTGGGACCAGTTCAAGATTGCCTTCTCTACTGAGTTCTGTCCTCCTGCCTACCGTGAGGCGAGAAGGAGAGAGTTCGAGGGACTGCGCCAGGGAAACATGACGGTGACAGAGTACGAGAGGAGGTTCCGGGAGCTGTCAGAGTTCTGCATGCACTTGATTCCCGACGATCACGCGAAGAAGGTGAGGTTCATAGACGGGTTGAACGAGAGCATCGGCTACACCCTTTCTGGGTCAGTACACCCCACCTATCAGTCCGCCAGGGATGCAGCGCTCGAGCTAGAGAGACAGGCGGAGATACACAGACCCTCGAGGCGCAGACCGTTCGAAGGTTCGTACAGCGGGGTACCTCGACAGGGGGCATCTAAGAAGAGTCATAGTTCAGGCTCAGACAGTGGTGGGTTCAGCCCTCGAGGCAGATTTCAGAGGAGAGGCGGCTATCGTATGCCCCAACCAGCGCGCCATTCCATCAGCGGCGGCACGAGCTCATATAACTCTGGGTTTAGCCCCAAGCCATTCTGCAGACGTTGCAATAGAGCACACCATGGGATTTGCCAGTTTGAGGGTGTGTGCTTTCAGTGTGGGCAGGCGGGACATATTAAGAGAAATTGCCCTTATGGAGAGGCGGGAGTGTTAGGGGCGAGCCCACCATCACATAAGGCCAGTGGATCGCGGGGTCAGAGTTCCCGAGGGAGTTATGCAGTAGGAGGTTCATCGGGATCAGTCCCACAGCCTGTTGGACCGAGCAGGGGTAGAGGACGGAGGCCCCAGCAGACAGGGCAGGGTCGAGTGTTTGCGATGACCCAGCAGGAGGCCCTAGCTACACCGGACGTCGTGGCAGGTACGTTGAATATATTTGGTAATGATGCATTAGTACTTATAGACCCGGGAGCAACACATTCATTTATCTCCAAGGAATTCGTCACTCGGGTCGGTATGACCCCTACTCCTTTAGAATGTCTAGTAGAGATAGCCACTCCTGCAGGAGAATCCTTGTGGCCTAGCCAGTTAATCAAGGAATGTTTCTTCTGTATCGAAGATCAAGTGATGGAGGCGGACTTGATCCTGTTGGATCTGTCCGGACTTGATGTAATTTTGGGCATGGATTGGTTGGCAAGGAACCATGCATCTGTAGACTGTTTCAGCAAGGAAGTTACATTCAGGAGGCCAGGGTTGCCAGAAGTAGTATTCCGTGGAGGAGTTGGAAGGCCCTTACCGAGGTTGATATCTACCCTTACCGCCAAGAAGCTACTGAATAAAGGTTGCCAGGGGTATTTGGCTCATGTGATAGATACCCGAGTAAGTGGGGTCAGGTTGGAAGACATGCCCGTTGTGAGGGATTTCCCGGACGTGTTTCCTGAGGAGTTACCAGGATTGCCTCCGGAAAGGGAAGTTGACTTTCCCATTGAATTGATTCCAGGCACCGTGCCTATTTCTCTACCACCGTATCGGATGGCTCCAGCGGAGTTAAGGGAGCTAAAGGTCCAGTTGCAAGATTTGGTAGATAAGGGGTTTATTAGACCAAGTATATCGCCGTGGGGAGCCCCAGTTTTGTTTGTAAAGAAAAAGGATGGTAGTTTAAGGCTGTGTATAGACTACCGACAACTTAATAAGGTCACCATTCCTAATCGCTATCCGTTGCCAAGGATAGATGATCTATTCGACCAACTCCAAGGTGCCAAGGTGTTCTCCAAGATCGACTTGAGGTCGGGATACCATCAGTTAAGGATCCGAGAGTCGGACATTCCTAAGACTGCCTTTAGGACGAGGTACGGACATTATGAATTCCTAGTGATGTCGTTCGGACTCACCAATGCCCCAGCAGCTTTCATGGACTTGATGAATAGGGTGTTTCGTCCGTACTTGGATCGTTTTGTCATTGTATTTATCGATGACATTCTGATCTATTCAAGGAGCCAAGAAGAGCACGTGAGGCATTTGAAGAGAGTGCTCCAAACTTTAAGGCAGCATCAGCTATATGCTAAATTCGACAAGTGTGAATTCTGGTTGAATCAAGTGGGTTTTCTCGGACATATCGTGTCGGCAGAAGGTATCTATGTGGACCCTGATAAGGTAAAGGCAGTGTTGAGTTGGGAGCGCCCTACCACTGTGAGGGAGGTACGAAGTTTTCTTGGATTAGCGGGTTACTACCGTCGTTTTATTGAAGGGTTTTCAAGGATTGCCGGGCCGCTTCATAGATTGACCCGAAAGAATGTTGAACTTAGTTGGACGGACAGGTGTGAACAGAGTTTTCAGGAGTTGAAGCAAAAGTTGACATCCGCACCTGTTTTAACTTTACCTGATGGGAATGAAGGTTTTGAAGTTTATTGTGATGCATCCCATCAAGGGTTGGGTTGCGTGCTAATGCAGAATCAAAGGGTGGTAGCGTATGCATCTCGGCAATTGAAGCAGCACGAACAGAATTACCCTACGCACGACTTAGAATTGGCGGCGGTAGTCTTTGCTCTAAAGAAGTGGAGGCACTACTTGTATGGGGCCACGTGCCAAATCTATACCGACCACAAGAGCCTCAAGTATATTTTCACTCAGAAGGAGTTAAATATGAGGCAAAGGCGATGGATGGAGTTGTTAAAGGATTATGACTGTGTGATTGACTATCACCCGGGTAAGGCGAATGTAGTGGCAGATGCTTTGAGTAGGAAGGCTACTGGATCCCTTGCTCACATCCAAGTCATCCAACTACCTCTCATGGTGGAGTTGAAGAAGATGGGGGTGTTAATGCATATGCATCCTTCAGGAGTTCTCATGGCTAGCTTCCAGGTACGACCGGTGTTGGTGGATCGTATAGTAGAGACCCAAATGGAAGATCCTAAGTTGAGGACAATTAAGGGCAAGGTACAAGAAGGTCTTGATCCGGAATTTTCCATAAGGAGGGATGGAGCCCTCGTGTATAAAGGACGACTTTGCGTTCCGGATATCCCAGGACTCAAGAAGGAGATTTTGGAGGAGGCGCATAGCTCGATGTATGCGATGCATCCTGGGAGTACCAAGATGTATCGGACGCTTGTTAAGTATTATTGGTGGATTGGTATGAAGAGAGAAGTGGCAGACTTTGTATCAAAATGTTTGATTTGTCAACAAGTGAAAGCAGAAAGACAGAAGCCTTCGGGACTACTCCAACCTTTACCGATTCCCGTGTGGAAGTGGGAAGAACTCAACATGGACTTCGTATTCAAGCTTCCTTCCACACCTAGAAGGTACGACGGCATTTGGGTAATCATTGATCGTCTCACCAAGTCGGCACACTTCCTACCGGTACGAGAACGTTTTTCGCCCGAGAAGTTAGCCCAGTTGTTCGTGCAACGCATTGTAAGTCTTCATGGAGTACCGTTAGCCATCGTCTCCGATCGAGATCCGCGCTTTACTTCACGACTATGGCGGAAGTTGGCTGATGCACTAGGAGCAAGACTTAACTACAGCACCGCTTTTCACCCACAATCTGATGGACAAGCAGAGCGCACAATCCAGACATTAGAAGACATGCTAAGGTCTTGCATTATGCAATTTAGCGGTAGCTGGGATGAACAACTACCACTGATAGAGTTTGTCTACAACAACAGTTATCAAGCGAGTACTGGAATGTCCCCGTATGAAGCTTTATATGGGAGGCAGTGTCGGACACCTTTGTGTTGGAGTGAGGTAGGAGAAGAGAGGCTCCTTGCAACAACTAATGCGGTCGGATCTGAGTATTTAAGGATGACCTTGGACAAGGTGAAGATCATTAGGGATCGATTGAAGGTTGCCCAAGATAGACAGAAGAGTTACGCCGATGTGCGTCGAAAGGATTTGGAATTCGAGGTAGGAGATTGGGTATTCCTAAAACTATCTCCATGGAAAGGAGTAGTACGTTTTGGACGACGAGGTAAGTTGGGTCCTCGTTATATTGGGCCTTACGAGGTTACGGAGAGGATTGGCCCGGTGGCGTATAGGTTGGCGTTACCGGAAGAGCTAGCTCGAGTACACAACGTGTTTCATGTGTCGATGCTACGGAAGTATATTGCAGACCCTTCGCACGTACTCGAGAGTCCGGATATAGAGATAAGGGAAGATCTTTCGTATGTGGAGCAGCCAGTACAGATTTTGGATCACGAGGAACGCACGCTACGCAACAAGACTATTCCTCTAGTTAAGGTCTTATGGCGGAACCACTTGGTCGAGGAAGCAACGTGGGAACCCGAAGCACAGATGCGTGAGCAGTACCCGTATCTGTTCCAGTGACGTGCGGAAATTTCGAGGACGAAATTTTTGTAAGGGGGGAAGGCTGTAACACCCCGTCCCGAATCGCACCGGAATCCGTGCACGTTGACCGAGGTTGACCGTTGACCGTTGACCGAAGGGGTCAAAGTTGACTTTTTGACTCGGTGGGAATTTCGAGTTGACCAGGGTACCGTGGCGAAGTGCATGACGCCCTGAGTTCGTAGACTAGTAGCACGTCGAAAACGGAGCTACGGTTTGAAAGTTATGGGCAAAACAAGTTGAAGTGTAAACTGTCTAAAAGGTGCCGGGAGTTGACTTTTTCTTGTGATGTAATTGTGAGTTGACTCTTGTATGGTTGTGAAGTGCTCGTCGATACGAGTTCATAGACTAGCGGCACGCTTAAAACGGACATCCGGTTAAAAAGTTATGGACGTTTGAAGTTTACCGGATACCGTATTATTTTAATATTTTTTTTGGGTCGGTGAACAGTGAAACGCCACGTGTCAGTTTCTGATTGGTCCACGTGGCATGAACAGTGTCATGCAGGGGTTTTATTTGTTAAAACACTCGAGAAAGAGAGAGAGGAGAGAGAAAGAGAGAGCCACCGCCGGCCACCGGATTTTGTCACTGTTCCGGCCGAGTTACTGTACACGCGCCGGACAGAAAGCTTGCCCACCTCATTTCCGGCAAAACCTCCAAATTTCACGGCGAACGGCCGCCGGACGCGCCCGGATCGGACGTCCGAAGTTTGGCGGCGATTTTTCCCCTCCACCGCCGGCCACCGCGAATCGGCACTATTCCGGCCGATAAACAGTACACGCGCCTGACAGCCTTGATCCTCTCCTCAAGTCCGGCCTACCCACCAAAAATCACGACCATCGGACCACCGACGCGCCGGGATCGGAGCGTTTTCCGGCGAGGGGTCGAAAATCTTCAAACGGTGATTTCTCCGCCGTCCGACCTCCGTTTTGCTCACCGTCGGTCCCGTTGGATTGCTCTCCTCACGATCTACAAATCTGCAAAATTTCACAGCAAACGGCCACCGTCGGAAATTACTGTTCCGGCGACGGTTGCCGGTGACGTGGCGGCCCGCCGGAAAGTACTGTTCCGGCGAGTACCCTGAAAATTCCGGCCAGCTCCAGTCCGCAGTGTTCGACCTCCTGAACCCAAATCCGACTTCCGTTTCCACCAATTCGCGACGGTTTGGGAGAATTGCGGAGCCGAAACCCGAAAAGCTTCCCGATAAAATTCCGACCCCGTCGGGTACGATCATCGGAAATTAAGACCGGATCTGTGATTAGCATCACTCGAGCTTCGATTCGGTATATAATTCGTAAATTTTAGTTATCGTTTGGTGTTCGCTCCCCGGGTACCCATTTGGGGATTACCCGAATAAAATATTAATATTTGTGGTTTTGGTACTGTGGATGTTTTAGGTGCACGTGCAAGTAGCGGAGTCGATCCTGCGGAGGATCTTGATTGAGATACGTGCACAAGGTGAGTGACCCACCTTCAAATTAATTTTGGGGAATTTAATTGATGAATATATTATGTGTGAATTAAATATTTGGAATTTAATATCTATGTGCCAAATATTTATTGGATTTATTGTAGAATTATTTATGAATTTATTGGATTTAAGAAAATGCGAATTCTACAAATTTATGCCATGTGGAATTATTTTATGGTTTTGAGGATTTTGAAATTTGTGTGGTTTTAATGGTAAATTGGGCATGATTTGATTTTCAAATATTTCAAAGAAAATATTTGGTTATATTGGTGATTTCAATTTTTATAAAATATGCCCATGGAATATTATGAGATTTGATTATGATATTTCGAGAAATTATTTATGCTATTGGGAAAATGTGGATATTTGAATTGATGGATTTGGAAGTTGGTGGATTTGAAAATCATGGAATTTATGGTATGGATTATAAGGAAATTGTGGAGAATTTCCCGGTTCAAGCGGATGGATTATGCCCGCTATGCTTATGAAAAATGTGAAATTTGTTTTATGATTTAAATTTATGGATTTTATAATTTTTAGATGCACCGTGCACGTACTGGTGTTCTGATTATGTGATATGGTATATGTGATATGGTTAGTGTGCACACGGTTGTGATTAGCGCGCAGGTGGGTGTGAGTAGCGCGCGGTTGATATTATGAGGGTGTCCTGTGGATGCCATCGGAGAGGGCGGCCACCCCCCTTTGGCCGGGACACCAGGTTAGCAGCGGCGCTGTGGGACGCCACGCGACCGTATGCCGGTTTCTTTCTATAACCTCCTGTCTGGCGGTACCTTGGGACGCTGGGTACTGTTGGCGCCACTGGTATATAGTGGGTGCATCAAATGATTTTCAGAACTGTGTTTTAAAAATAAAATGTTAATGAAAAATATAATTGTTACCGCTTCTGGTATTTAATTGATGTCTTGGTTTTCGGGAAATATGAATAAAGGGTTTTGTGAAATTGTTTTAAAAGGGGAACCTTTCCAACTGAGAGAATTGTAAGGGTTTTGAGAGAAAATATTATTTCCAAATAATTATTATTTATACTTATTACTGTGATATTATATGGTATAGTAGTAGGGTCGCTCACTGAGATGATTAGCATCTCACACTCTTAAATTCCGTTCCTCTAGGTACCAGGTTGTCGGTGTTCACTCGGAGCGGACTTGATCTTCCTCGCTGTATTTGTTCGCGCAGTACCTTGTTCTTCTTTTACTGCAGTTGTAATATTTCGTTCACTTTTGCTGTATTCTGTATTTTGTAGTACTTCATAAAGCTCTGTATACTGTATGGGACACTTATGTATTTGTATTGCACTGGATTACTGTATTTTTATTTTGGAGTGCTGAAATTTGTGGAACCAGTTCGTCGTACTGTGGGAGGAATAAGGGAACAATTATAGAAGTGTGTTTTCAGTGCAGGAAATTTTGTGGTAAGTCCATCCCTTAGGGGAGGTTCTGCCGGATCTTCCACAGAAGGGTCCGGTAGGGTTTCCCTGGGATCAGGGCTTGTCTAGGGTTCCGGTGGGGAACTTTGGACGGGTCCTGACACAGGGCTTGTCTAGGGTTCCGGGAAAGGAATTCTGAACGGGTCCTGACAAATTACTTGTGGAATTTGGGTGAAGAAGTAAAAGAAGTATTGGAAAAATTATCTACTGCACTACACAAACAATTTATTTATTCAATTTAAGCCACTGTTAGTATAAGTAACTATATAGGTGTTTTACCAGTGATATTTTTAAAAAGGAAAGATTTCGTATATACATCTTCGAGATTTGATGAGGATTAGTTGACACCTCAAATTTGAAAATTCATCACTTAACTCATTGAACTTTGGATAATTATCATTTATCATTTTAGACTCCTTTGAAAAGTGTCAAAATTTATAAGACTAATTTTTGAAAATTAGTTTACTAAATTAAATTTTCCTATGAATTATTTTTTAGAATATTTGGTTTGTATAAGGATATTTAGGAATTATAAATAATTAATTAATTTGAGTTTTAAAAAATTAAGAATAAAAATTTCTTTTAGTAAAATATATAAAACTAATTTTTCTTGAAAATTCAAAATAACACCTTTTTTGAAGAATTCATTTTCTATCATATTTTTTGAAGATTTAGTTTTCCCTGAGCCCACAATTTTTTCCTTCTAAAAATCATCCAAGCACAAGAAAATTTTATTTTCCTAGAAAATTTTCCAAACAATGCGTTAGGGGAAAATCTATTTTGCTTTACAGAACAAAATAAATATTACATTATAATATTACATTATTATCAATAATTTATTTTGTTATAGTGTACATTAAAAAATATCATTTACCATAAATTTCATTTATATAGTAATAGAGAATATCATTCACAAACAATACTAATAATAATGACAAGCAATGTAATTAAAAAATGATAAGTAAATTATTATTTTTCATATATATCATTACATAAAAGGATCAAAAAATAAAGTTTGATAAAAAATATAAGGGGCAAACTGGAGTTTTCCAAAAAGAATTTAATTAAAAATCAATTCCAAAGGAGGTAAATGATGACTCTTCAAACGTTGAGAGTGTCAATAAATTTTTATCAAAGATTAGAAGTGTAGATGAAATTTTCCCTTTAAAAACTCTCTAAACAATATACAATATTTGAGTTCCTTTTCAAATGGCCAAAAATTATTCGGTATCCCAAGGTTGTATATGATTTGATGTACATGCCCAATCAAATAATACAATATATAAAAAGAGAGGCAATTTGTGTTGTGTTTCATGTTAGCCCATTATGTAAAGCAGTTAAGTATATCAAGATTTTTCAACCCTAACCCATATCCATTTAAAATTTATGTTAAACAGCTTGATCTGTTTAATCTGTTTTAATAAAATATTATTTCTTTTCTACTTGATATATTAAATGTATATTTATTTATTATTATTTTTAATTGATATGTATTAATTTAATTTATTCATATTAATTTGTATTAATATCAAGTTAAACGCGTTAACTGTTAATAACCCATTTATATTGATCGTCATTTTTTAGTTGGATTACGTTTCCAACCAAAATTATATACCATTAGATTGTGAAGCTAAGTTGCGGAGATGACAGTTAGAAATTGCATTATTCGGATTTTCCATTTCAATTTAATGGTACACATGCACTACTTGATTAATTAGTCATGCATATCAAATCATGAGTTGAATAATTTTTTGATAAATAATTTGAAGTGAATATGATTATTAAATAAGAAATAAATTTTTTTTTTAAAGAAAAATGCATATATACAATTAACGCAATAATATTTTTTTAAAAATTTTAGCTGCACACCTAAATAAACTTGATATAGTTTCAAAATTAATTTATATTTTTAATCCTCATATAAAGTTATTATTAAGGATATTCATTAATTAAGTTTATAAAGTGCAACCAAACATCTATATATACAACTAAACAATTTAGAAGTTACGAATGAATAATCTTAAACGATACATTCTTTAAAAATCTTCGGAAGTTTAAAATTAGATAATTTTGAATATGTTCAAAAATATACAACCAAATATTTTTAAAATTATACAAAAGAATAGACTAAATAACACCCAAAAAAATTTATATTATTCAAGATACTTGATGGTAAGAAAATAGTAACTTAATGCTTGGTTTAAATGGCAGATGTAGGAAATTTTTTCAAGGGGTACTATTATATAGTAGAGTAAAATGTTTTCAATTTTTATTTAGAAGAAATACAAACATATACTAAATCGAAACATCATATGCTATACTATAATCAAGCTAATTAAAATATTTAATGAGTGGGTTGGCCTAGTGATATGTCTTCACATCGATATCTTTGAAGTCGTGAGTTCAAGTTGCTGATCCTCCCTTCTCTTTAGATTTAAAAAAATTAGTATAACCCTAATTTTAAAAAAGTAATAATAATTAGAACATTAGGTTAAAAAAAAAAAAAAGTAGATTGAAAATATTTTTTTTTTCCCGCATAAGTTTTGGCATAAAAAATTTAAAAAAAAAAAAAATCTCAATACATGCAGTTTGGATATAGATTGCAAAGGCATATATTTGATATATAGAAAGCAAGAATGTTGAAAGGTGAAGAAAAAAATTTTAAATAAAAAATGAGAACAGATTGAGGCCCCATGTGGGTCCACCCTTGTTTGGTTTTCCTTTCAAGATGTGCAAGAGGGTTGTTGGTTTAATAAAGTGAAATATTTTTTTATTGTAATCCTAATTTAAAAAAATAATAATAATAATTAGAATATTAAGTAAAAAAAGTATATTGAAAATAATATTATTTTTTTCTTTTCCCGTTTAAGTTTTGGCATTAAAAAAAAAAAAAAAAAAAAAACCCTCAATATGCACAGTTTGGATATAGATTGCAAAGGGCGTGTTTGGTATTTAGAAAGCAAGGACGTAAAAAGGTGAAGAAAAAAATTTAAAAAAAAAATGAGAACATATTGAAGCCTCATGTGGGTCCACCCATGCTTGGTTTTTCTTTCAAGCTGTGCAAGAATGTTGCTGGTTTAATGAAGTGAAATACTTGCAAGTGAGCTACAGTGGCGTGGCGGTAATATCGTTGCCCATGCCAGTGCCACTGATGGATCCAAACTTGACATTGTAGATTATATGATCAGAATTGTGGTTTCCAATTGGTTTTTAGTTCCTTTGTTTTTGTTTTGCTAACTTTTTATTTTCTTCTTACGCAACTTGCTGGTCATATAGTTTTAGCTTTTGCTTGGCCAAAGAAAGTGAGAGAAACATTTTGCATCAAAGTGTGAGTATGGGTAGATAGTTTAGGCATTATAAAAACTAGGGATATTATCAACACTAGTTCCAAAACTATATATTCAATTTCACATTGGTCCTCAAATTTTTTATTTTATTTTTTTGACAAATTCATCCTCAAACTAGTACCAACAATGCATCATTGGTCCCTCTGTCCTTTACCATCCATTTGTACCGTTAAACTCACGTGCTTTACATGTGAGCCAATTATGAGGGGTATTTGAGGTCTTTTCTTACCTATTTCCTTTATTCCTTCTCTTATAGCACACCACCCTATGCTAATCTTGTGATATCTTGATTAATCTATTCAGTTTTCGTCATTTTTGAACTCATCCAATCATCTTCACTATTAGAAAGATGAGAAGGAGCTCCACCTTCAACCTTCAAGATCCACCAAATACTATGAACCCAACATCCAAAATCCATTTTGGAAGCTCCACTAATCTATATATAAGACTTCTAAAAGCTTCAAAGTCAAATGAAAGAAATTGCATCAGAAGTCAATTTCGATTTTTTTTTTTTTCTTTCTTAAGTAGAATATAATTTTCAATTTTTTAATCTAATAATTTTGAATATAACGAAAAATTCATAATTTTTTTTTTTTTACTCTATTTTGTTTCAGTACGCATATTAAGGGGAGATGATTCAATTTACTAAACCAATTATCATCAACTAAAAATCACTATTTCAATAATATAATTTTAAAAATACAAAAACAATTTAATTAAAATTTGATTGGTTGATCTTGATGTATTATTTTGATTACCGTTTATACTTGGATAAAGTTTTTCCTTTTTCATATTATTTTAAATCTCAATCATAACTAGTAAATTGAAAGTTTGAACAACAATGGCAGGCCACTTCTCTTCAAGGTTGGGAAAAATTTAAATTTCAACAATATTATAATCATTTTCAGTTCATTTTTTAGGTTTGCAAAGAAAAAAAGGTGGTGCATATGAAGGGGAGGGGAGAAGGGAAGGTGGTGCATACAAGGGAGAGAAGGATAATGAAAAAAACCTTAAATGTCCTTCATAATTTGCTTACTTTTAAAGCATGTGTGTAACAACCCGTATCCAAAATAACCCTGTTGTTCATGTTGGACAAAGTTTGACCAAGCGGATTGTATATGGATCCAAATTTGACTTTTTCGATAGTTAAGATTTTTTGTTTGACTGATGTATCATTTTGTAGATCTCATCGATACGAATTCGTAGACTGGCGGCACGCCAAATTCTGAGTTACGGATAAAAAGTTATGATTCTGTAAAATTTCAAATATTAGTTTTATATCAGTGTCCAAATCAGTCTCAGATTTTCATCTGTTCATGACCCAAGGCTCTATATAAATGTTGAAAAGTGTACCCAATAGGAAACAAGTCCTAAAATTTCTCTTCAGACCCATGGATCCGAACCGGATCGTTTCGAACCCGTTTTAATCCCAACTGTGTTATCACCGTTTTGTCCAAATTCGACCACCATCTTGATGCACATGCCAACCATCCTTGTTACCCACCTTGAGACAACTAAGACGGCCAAATTTTAGGCCAAACCGCGAACCAATGCGCTGGGATCAGCCTTTTGAAGTCGGTAGCAGATGTTTTGCATTTTTCGGCCGGACTGACCCATACACCCTTTCCCCTATATTTAGACCCTCTAAACTCATTTTCATGTTCCATTTGCCAAGATTCCTCACTGTTTGAAAGATACATCAATGGGAAGTTTGGCCAAAATTTCCATCAATTTTTTTGGCCACCGATAACATTTTTGGACTGATGTGAGTATATCATTGTGTTTCTTATCTCTTGGGCTTTCCGTTGATATAAAATTTGCAAATTTTTGATATCGTTTGATAATTTTTTTATTTTTGGGTCCATTGGTTAAATAGTGGATAAATTCGGATTGTGTTTGGACAAAATTGAAGTTGCATTAGTGAAATTAGATATTATTAGGACTCATTAGAAGGTGCAATTTTGAAATATTAGCCTCTGGACGAAAAGCCCCAATTTTGGATGTCGGGTTTTAAGGGTAAGCAATATAATTTGACTAGTCAATATCTAATTTGCTTAATTTTATAGTTGTACAAATTAATTTAAGACATTTGGTATTCACAAATATTTTTTTGTTTAGTTATTGAAGCCTGAAAATATTTTATTATATTATAGACACTAAAGTTGAGCTCGGAGGCGATCCTGCAAGGGTGTAGGAGTGAGCATCTGTAGTTCTATGAGTGATTATATTTTTAAAAGTGTTTTGGGCATGTAGTATAATATATATGATTCGGTTATTTTACGTATATATCATTTGATTTAAATTATTACTTTATGCATATATGAATATCAACATTTACATCTATGTGTTATTATTTTATGTTAATTTTGATAAGATTTTAAATGGTTTCTAACTCTGATGAGTTTATAGTGAACTTGTGAATCATATTATTTAAATATCTTGATATTTGAATTGAGATTTTAAATTATTTTGAAAATTAATTTATTTGAGAAAGCAAATTGAAAATTATATGATTTTAAGCATGTCCAAGTATTTTACAATTTTATGTGCTTAAAATTGATTTATGGTGATATATATTTTACTGTAGTATTTCTGATTTTAGTATGAAATAATGATTTAAAAATTATGAAATATTTAAACATGCGGTTGAGTTTTAATATTAAATTATGATTATGATACAGTATCGTTTGGAAAAATATGATCTCATAAGATTATTTTACAAATATTGTATTGTTTATTTTTAATTGATGTACCATATAGTACCAGTATTTCGGATCAGTATTATATTATAGCACGCAGGTTTATCACGATGCCGTGAGGTTGTGTTTATTCGGACAGTCTATTATTATCATGAATAGTGAGGTTGGGTTCATCCCGACGGTTTATTATTACCACGGACCGTGAGGTTAGGTTCATCCCTACTATTTATTATTGTCACAGGCTGTGAGGTTAGGTTCATCTCAATGTTTTATTGTTACCACAGACTGTGAGGTTGGGTATGTCCCAACGGTTTACTATTTCCAAAATACCTTTCGTAGATTAAGGGTTGTGAGATTGATGTATCCCATGGTTTACAGTTGCGGTTTGGTATATCGTATGATACATTGTTTATGTTCTGAGTATATTATTGGTTTACCAATATTGTGGTTATTACTGTACTTTTATATTATTTTATGAAATTGTATTTATAATATTTTATGTTTAATATTTATATCTCGATTAAGATATTTTACAATATTATAATGATCGTTCACTTTATATCTTTTTTAGCATCGATTTTACGGTATTGAATTGGGCTATAAGTTTGGGTTTTATGAACTAGTTTTAAAAAGGAAATTTTCAAAATAGTGAAACGAGAGGTCTTGAGAGAAATTCATTTTCCTATTATACTATATCACTCACTAAAATTTATTTATCTCACGTTTTATTTGTTTTAAATTCGTTCTCCTAAGTCTAGGCAGTTAGTGGCAGTCTATATTGCGCACCGTTTGTCACGTCATTCTTTCCACAACAGCAGCAATATCTATCTATCTTTTTTTATTTATCATTTATTTGTTCTTCTAAACCTTGCAAATACTCTTAAAATGCTTTGATCTAAATTTTGGACATAGTAGAGTCCATATTATATATATGTGTAGTTATGGCCTGTAATGCGATAGGCTGGTTGTAGACCATAGTTATGGACTTTTATGCTGTTGTGATTTTATATTTATATATTGAGATATTATTGATAATGCTTATATTCGTTTATTCACGTTTTAAGTAAGGTTTCATTGGATTTTTTTAAAGATTATCTGGTAGGACTTCACTAGAAGAGACCACCTGGGAGATCCTAGGAGGATTCCCGGAGCAGGTCCTATCATGTGAGTTTCACGGAATGGATGGAAAAAGGGGATGGAAAAGAACCTAGGGACTAATGTGAATTATTAAAATTAGTTTAAAGATGAAATTGTCAAAACAAAAAAAATTTAAGGACTGAAGTGATACTGATTATCTGGTTAAGGACTAATAATAACAATATCCCTAAAAACTATATAAACTTTTCATAAAAATTTTGAATATTTTGTTGGTGGTGTATAAAGATTGTAACTATACAGTGTTTTTTTAGAAATGTAAAAAGAACATTTTTTTTTTCTTTTTTCCTTTTTTTTTTTTTTGTAACGGTGGAAAATATATAATATACATGTATTTACACACACACATACACACACACACACACACACACACACATATATATATATATATATATATATAGAGAGAGAGAGAGAGAGAGAGAGAGTAATGATAGGGTATTTAGAAAGAAAGACACCTGTGTATCAATTTACATCGTTCAAATGATGACACATCATTTTATTTTGTTAATTTTTTAAATAAATCTAAATAAATAAATAAAAAGAGCAACTCATAAAATACATACAGGACAACTATTAATTATTTTTTATTGTTGATTTAACTCTTTTACAGCTAATTGAAAAGAAAAAAAAAATTTCCTATGTGACATCTTACACGACATTTCCCTCTTATAAATCCCTTAGGCCATATTTGGTGTAGTTTTATTTGTGCTTTTGCTTCTATTTTTACTTTTTCAGAAATATTTTTTGAAAAAAATTATGTTTTATTAACTTTAGTTAGAATTGTTTTTAAAGATCTAAACTATTTTTTGAAAATTATCCACAAAATATCATAACTAACTTTTGAACCTCAAAAATTTTATTTTAAATTTTTAAAAACTATATCAAATAAGATTTTATAAAATCTTCACAGTATCAAAATTTATTAAGGAAATTGATTGGAAATGTGCTAACATAATGGAAATATGCTAATGTGTACTCAGTACGTCAGTAGATTTATAAGTGTGAGGTGGAGATTAAACAACAACAAAATTCCGTGATTTAAAATGAGAAAATTAATAGGGTCTAGCCGTCCCTTCCTACTAGCTACTAATGGTTAGATAATTCCCACCATTCCCTCTCTCCCATTCGTTGCACAAACATGCATCGTTATCATTTTGAATTCCAAGAACATCAAATTGGTTCGCCGTTGATAGACAGATATAAGTTGCTATGATATGATAATTAATAACCTTTCCTTTCATCAATTACATATATACATAAATTTACCAAAAAAAATTACATATATACATATTTACCAAAAAAGAAAAAAATTACATAGATACAAATATCTTTCTTTATTTTATTTGGTAGCATAAGATCATTCGGTAATGGAGTGGGATGTTGAGTAGGCTACCAAATTTGTATTTATTTATTTATTTTTAAAATTGATGGGGTGATTTTTTAAATAACCAAATGGGTGATGATTATTGGTGGTTATACATATATATATATATATATATATATATATATATATATATATATATATATATATCTTGGTTCACGGTGATGAAATCTTTCTTTCCAATTTTATACACAAAAAAAAAAAAAAAAAAAAAAAAACAAAAACTATCCATACAGTTTCGTGAGATTTTGAAAAAGAATATACATATATATTTATTAAAAGAAGTAGGTCTAAGTTCCATGATTTTGGGCTAGTGAGCAGGAAAACAATTAAAGCTCCTCGGTGGGTTGTTGGCCCATACCCATACCATACCATATGCATGATTCTCTCACCCGCCGGGGGGTGGGGCGGCGGCATTGGGGAGTGGCAAGTTAATTCGTCTTCTCAGAAATCTAAATAATTTTACTCATTTTCATTCCCTGCCTTTTCGTTTTTCCCTAATTTATTCTATTCCCAATATTTTCCATACTTTTGACCTTTGGCCCCAACATGTCTTTTTCAATCATATGATAGTTCCTTCTGCTTCACGCACACAAAAACACCTTGAAGTCAAATTAATTATTAGTTGCTGATCATTTGATTGTTTTCTTTCTCCCTAAGATTTGATGTTTTATTATATTTCAACTTCTAATTAAGGTGCATTTTGGGCGAGAGTGAGAGAGGGAAAAAAAATATATATATATCTACCTTTATAAATTAGTTTAAAGGTCTTATTCTTGAGTCATGTTTGATATATATATATATATATATATGTATATCAATTGCAATAGCATGTTCGATGGCAAAATAAAATGAAATATACCACCATTAATTATATATATATATATATATATATATATATATATATATATATAATAGCATGTTCGATGGCAAAATAAAATGAAATATACCACCATTAATTATATATATATATACACACATATATATTATATCATGAGCACTTGGAGCAGCTAGCAATTGCAATAGCATTGACCAAAGTAATGGAAAATGGTGATAAACTGAAAGTAAAGCACCTAATTTCAGCGCTGTATATACGCTGAGCAGTCTTAACAAGACAAAATGGGCCATACCTCCATGTCAAGTTCCTTTTAGCTTCTTTATTATTTGCTCTCCAATTAATACAATTTGGATAGCATTTCCTAATCTCTTAATCCGACCACAACTTTCCTACTTGGTTTTCTCAATTCAAACTTTTTAGATCATCCTTTTTTTTTTCTTGATTTGGATGTAACATATATAACAAATCAAAATGGTAAAATCCGGTGTAGGTATAATAAATCGAAAGATAGGATTTGGGATTTGATTTTAAAAAAGTCAAATCATTATGATCTAAGCCTTATCCTAAAATAGTTATCTCAAGGTTCTCAATATGACCACTAACATAAAATCTTTCTTTTTTATTCTTCAAATAGTATCAAAAGCTGAAATTTAAAATTATATTTATTAATCATTTTATAATCTTTAATAATGGTCATCAAAAGTGGATCTCAGTTTAACAAAATAAAATAAATCTTATTTGAGCTGACTAATCATCTATATATATATATATATATATATATATATATTGTATATATACATATATAACTACAGACGGCTATCGTCCTCCATATAGTGGGCGACTCTCTCACTATATATACATATATAACTACAATGGCTATCGTCCTCCATATAGTGGGCGACTCTCTCACTATAACATTTTCATATATATATATATATAAGAATTTTTCAATGTGGATGTTCGCATTTTATTAAAATACAAACGTCACCTTAAACAATAGTTTCTCTAGAAACCGTCGTTTAAAGTGTTATTATTATTGATGATTTTTTTAAATACTATGGTTTAAAACTATATCTGTATTTTAATAAAATGCAGACGTTTGCATCGGACATAGACTATATATATATAAATATATATATATATATATAGGGGAAGGTTCCACATACAAGCCTTTTGACAAAGTTCTTTGACAAGTAATCCAAAACTTTAATTAATATGATTTAACGGTATACATTTACCCTTTTTCGAAAACATTTAAATTTCTTATATATATATATATATATGCAAATTCTATGGTGAGGACGGTCCGCATGAGAACCGCAGTATTAGTGACGGTTTTTCATAGTATTAACGATGGTTTTTTAGAAAATCCTCACCAATACTATGAAAAACTGTCACCAATACTATAGTCCGCATGAGAACCATCCGCACCATACACGGACTGTATATATATATATATATATATATCTAAACACCTCTTTATCCTTCACTTAAAAATAATTTAATGCTTTAAAACAATAATTTTATATCTTAATTAAATATTTATCTCTCTTAATTAAACTCGAACTATATTTCTTTTTCCTCAAAACCCATCTAAAAGATTTCTAATTCTCTACTTTTAACGGATAAAATTGTTAGGAGAAAAAAAAGAAAAAAAAAAGGGGCAGAATCCATTAGGAAAAAAAAACTGTGAAAGAGAAAGAACACAATACAATCCAATAAGTTTCTCTCTCTGTTCCTTAATTTTTGCCATTATTTAAAATATCATTGAGTTATAAACTCAAAATTTGAATATATATTTAAAAGCTAAAAAATCTACCGGTCTTTCACTATCTTTTCTGCAAAACAACTCGAAGGAAAGAAATATCTGTGTCACTCTTATATAAATGCAATTTAGTAAAGGGTTAGCTGCGAACTTAAATTTTTAGCAGCAAAACTTGGTTTTATAAACCCTAAACTCAAAACAATTTTTTTTTCCAATTTTTTAAGCTTTTTTGATGCATTGATGGATTTCTAGCAATTAGAATTAGAAATCGATAGGTAGGTTTTTAGAAGATAAAAACACGGTTGAGGCTTAATTAGAAAAGAAAAATATTTATTTAAGAGAGAGAAATATCTTTTTTTAAAAAATTAATTATTTAAGGAAAGGATAAAACTTAAAGGGGTGTTGGACTTAAACATAAAAAAGTTTCTTATGAGGACAGTCAAAAACATTCCAAAAAAAAAAAATTCAATAACCATGAAAGAAGGACATATTAAAAAACAAAATCAAAATAAAACAAAAAAACTTAAAGAAAACAAAAATGAAACGAAACAAAACAAAAAACACCTTTGGAAAGATTAAAAAAAAAATGCATAATCTGGTAGAATTTGCATTGACCAAAGACAAAAAATGTGGATTTGATTATATTAGGGATTAGAATTAAAATTTTAATTATTGATTAAATATGAATTTAATAATTTATTAAAATCATATACAGTCATAATAAACATGTAGCAACTTACATGATTATAAATAAACTTTTAAAATTTTATTTTGAAGCAATTCATAGGATGAAAAAGGATTTTTTTTTTTTTTATGATAAATCAGCAAGTTTGATAACACTGGTTGTAAATTCATAAATATATAAACAATTTTGATATATTAAAAACATAGTTTTCACCTTATGTTAGGCACTTATTGATGTGGCAGTTGCTCAAAATTACTATTTTCTTAGCTAGAGTATTAGTTTTGAATAATTAATGTAAGACCTTTAACATTTGATACGTCAATATATTTTTATTTTATATTAATTAATAATATGTTTTTGATAAATTATTATTCAAAAGTATATGTATATATGAATAGAAGAATTCCCCTATCAAGACATCTTAATGGTTTTTCCATCCAAACTTTACTTCTTAATTCTTTAATTGTTTCGAGGATTGAAATATAAAGTTATTTTTAGAGTTTAAATAAGCCAAAACAAAGTTCGCTTTGCCCTCTTAGGGTTTTAATTACTATCCAGCTCATTTAAGACTTCCTGATAAGAGATCTACTTTGTGTATATATATATATATATAGTCCTACTATTATAAGGGAGATTGCCCATACATGTTGTGTGATGACTCCAAATTACATTTAATTTAGACGGTATATAACCCCAAGTACATGTATTTCATAAGGGTATATATCAAATTACATGTAAGCTAGATTTAGGGTTGCTTTGAATTATGAAAAAAATTAGCACAAGCTCTTGTGAAGTAATAATTAATTTTTCTAACAACTTGATGAGTGTTTGGTAAACTGTTGTTTCAAAATTGCTAAAAATTAAAAAATTAGAATTTAAAAGTTAGTTAACTATTGTAATTGTATACAATGATAAAAATAAACATGAATGATTATATATATATATATATATATTATTTCATAATTGTGTTTTTAATTAAATTATTACACTTAATATTTTAATAACATACATACATTTTTTTGATTATACAGAGAATTAATGGAACAACAAGCCACATCTTAGGTAATAAAATAATATTATTTTAGAACACAATAAAATAAAAGAGCATTTGGTTAGCTGGTGTTGATTATGATGGCTTATTAATGGTCAACAAAACAATGAACAGAGACGAACATGAGAAAAGACTAATGAGGTGTTTGGTAAAAGATAAAGTATTGAAGGAAATTAATTATTGGTATCAGTTTTTTGAGATTCAGTTTTTTAAAAATGAGTTTTTTTGGGATTCTTTTTATAGTGTTTAGTTAATTATAAAGGAAAATAAGACTTACAAGTAATTAAATAAATTTATATATTAAAATTAAAAGATAAAGTTGAGAGGGATATTGATTTTCTAAATTTAGTTTCCTGAGAATTATTTTTTCTTTTGATCTGTTTGGTGAGTAATGGGAAAGTTGGAATTGATAAGTAATTAAATATAATATTGTATAATAAATTAAGGGTAAATATGTATTTTAAAAAAAAATTAAAACTATTTTATCTGAAATTCTCATAATGACACCTATATAGATGGGAACAACTTTTTCACATATTTTTCTACATTGGTGGGAATCTAATTTCTTGTACCCACACTTTTTCAGTTTTCAGTAAGTATCCAAAAAAAAACAAAGTTATCATTTTTCTAAGAGAATTAGATTCCCACTAACTTTACCTTTACCCAAACATACCGTCAGGGAATTTTAGAATGACACCTCATTAGTATGATCCATTTTCCCTGTCAGTTTTCTATATTACGAGATTTATTTTTCACACAAATTCATTCTCTTAAAAATTATCCAAACAGGAAAAAAATTTCACTTTCCTAGGAAATTTTAGATTTCCCACTAACTTTACTACTACGCAAACATCCCATAAAAAAAAATCAAAGGATAAACTTAAAGTTATGAAAGGGTAAAATAGAATTTTATTATTAGTTTAAGATATTATAGTTATTTTTAATTTAAAATCATGATTATCTAAGAAGGAAAATTTGAACAGCTGTCTTTAATTATTTATGAGATTCTAGTTTTTGAAATAGATAGATTATTATAGAATGTAAAATATATAGATTTACTAAATACTACATTGATGAAAAATTATGCTATAATCCCAAAGTATAGGTTTATAAGAAAAAAAACCAAAAGCACATATAATCAAGGTAATATATCCATATAATTCCTATAATAACAAAACTGTACATATATATATATATATATATACAAATCCCCTCATTCGTACTCAAATTCAACTCAACTCAACTCCATTTAAAATTTTTCTCCTACTAACTTTTACTATATAGGTGACAAAATGCCTCCCCCTAATTGAACAAATATCTCATTCAAAACCAAAACTAAGCAGTGTACGGTGTACCTCATTAATTAGCCACCGGTCTAGTTAGCTGTTCTTAATCTAAGGTAATTAAACAGACCTTTTTATTTTTTTTATTTAAAGGAATGGTACTTAGACGGAGTTTAATATCCGATTAGTACAATTGATAAAAATAGATATTTAGATTACAGAGTTTTATATAATAAATTTTTTTTTAAAATTTTTTTTATTAAAAAACTAATAAATATTTAGTTGTAAATAAAAAAACCTACATAAATGCTCATTGAATTTATATATAAATTAAAACAAAAATTCTAAAAAAATTTTAAATTTAAATTTTTCTAAAATAGATATAAAAAATTATTTTTTAATCAATAAATACTTGTTAAATCTTATTAAACATTCTTATTTTTTAACAAAAATATTTTAACATTCAAATAAAGCTTTTATCTAAAAAAAAAAAAAAAAACTCTGCGAAACCAATTTTAGTTCTCCTCAAACAAAGCCTTTTTATTTATTTATTTATTTATTTATTGATAATATAGACAAGCCTTATTTGAATAACATAAAGATACAAGGATACTTTTGCTATAAAATAAAAGTGCAAAGCTAAATAAAACGTGACCCGAGAAAGCACAGGAGTTTGAGGAATTGCGAACCAACCACCCCAGTACTGGAAACACCATCCTGGCTGCCTGCCTGCCCGCCCTCCTTCTACTACTTGCCAACCAACCATAAGCCATTAATTGTTTTGGGAGACTCAGACCATATCACTCCAGCTGTGCCTGAAGTGTTTACCCGTTGGAGTGAGTAGAGAAAACAAACTCATTCACTGCCTTCTTTTTTATTTATTTATTTTTCCCTCTATCATTGATTGATTAATGAAAACTATAATACTACTACCGTCCAATCTAAAAGCCACACACGCAATATAATAAATATTATTTATTTACACAAATAAAAATACACAAAAATAAATTATTCAAAGATTAAAGAAAAAAAAAAAAAAAGAGTACTGAAAGTGAGCTTTAACTGTATGGATGTAAACACTGGGGATTTTTGGAAGCTATAAGTATGTGGTTTTTGGCGAGGTTGGGGGGGCGTGGAGAAAGATCATCATAAGTGTCATCCAGCGAGAGGTTCAGAAATTGTCATTTCAAAAACCCATTTTGGAATCGGCAAGTGAACCCACTCTCAGATTCTAGTTCTCTTTGTTTTTTTGTTTTCCTCTCTGTTTCGTCTCTGTTTCGACTCTGTAGAAAACAAGCTCCTTCTATCTTGGAGTTTGCTCTTCTTCTCTCATTTTCGCCATCTGGGGTCTGTTTTACTTCGCCATTTTTTATTGTCGCCTGTACTTTTTTGGTCATACGTACACGGATCTTTGTCAATTTGCAGAGAAATCAAACTATATACACACACACACACACACACATACACAAACACACATACAAAGGTTTACAGGATATATTTTGGTATAGCCGTGTTTTGAAGGGAATAAAAAATGGTTGCATTCTTGTCAGCTTGGCCATGGGACAACTTGGGAATCTTCAAGGTACATAAAACCCAGAAAAAATAAAATATATCAATCATGCTTTTCCATTCTATACATGATGGTTAAATTATTTCCTCTGTATTGTTAATCTCACTTTTTATTGATATTTTGGTTTTGATTTTCACAGTATCTGCTACTTGGACCTTTGTTTGCAAAAGCATTTTATCCAATAATTCAAGAGGAGACGCTGAAATTTACCTGGTGTCTGCATATTTTACTAATAGGATTTGTTAGAGCTTATGTTTACCAGCTATGGACGGTTTTCGCTAACATGCTTTTCCTAACAAGAAATAGACGGATTGTTCAACAAGGTGTTGATTTCAAGCAGATTGATAAAGAATGGGACTGGTAACAAAATTTCCTATTATATGAATTACTTTTAGTATTTGCCCGTAACATAAAAAGCATAAATTGTTGTTGGTCCAAACTAACTTTCTACATATTTATGTAAGTTGCAATTTCTAATTTTTTATTTTGCAGGGATAATTTCTTAATTCTTCATTCTCTTATCGGATCCTTGGCCTGCTATCTCTTCCCATTTCATGAAAATCTTCCCCTATGGAATACAAAAGGCTTTGTCATAGTTCTGATACTCCATATCGGAGTTTCAGAGCCTCTATATTATTGGGTTCATAGAGGTTTCCATTCAAACTATTTTTTTACCCATTACCATTCCCTCCACCATTCTTCTCCGGTACCCCAGGCTTTTACAGGTAAAAGCAAGCAATACCCATCTGCCTATATATCTGATTTCTTTGATTTGTTGATTTACGCTGATAAATAATTTATGTATATTTTTTTGTGTGTGTGCAGCTGGAAATGCAACATTCTTGGAGCATCTGATTTTGAGCATAATTATTGGAATTCCTATACTTGGGGCTTGTGCGGTTGGATATGGATCAATAAGCTTGTTCTATGGCTATCTTTTTATTTTTGATTCTCTCAGATGCCTGGGGCATTCCAATCTTGAAGTTGTTCCACATAAGATGTTCGAGAAATTTCCATTTCTCAGATATCTAGTATATACTCCAACGTAAGTAAATTTTAAACAACACGTCTACACGAGCTTTGATTGCGTTTCTAAACTTAACTCTGATACATTATGTAAAAGTTATTGTTAGAAATTTTCTAAGAACTAGCTCTGTTGAATATTTTATGCCTTACAAGAACGAAGCTAGTTTCCCTCTGCAATTTACCTTTTGTCAGGTTCTTATCTAAGAGAGGAAACCTTCAAATAATCCCTTCATAATGAATAAAGTAGACTCTTTCCAGTTTACTGAGCAAAAGAGATGGAGTTGAAAGTAGCCAAATCTGCCATCTTTTGCGTTTGATAGTATGATCATTTGATTAGTGGTACTTTTTCTTCGCCACTGAGATAGCCAGTTGGCAATGTTTTGATAAATTGAGAAACCCAATTCAAAATATCACCTAAAACCAAGTAGGTTCACATATTGTTTTCAAGTTGGTAGATAAAATAAATACAGTGTCAATATGTACGCTTTTGATAACTAAATTCGGTTGCTGATCGGTATGTGTTATCCCCCGGCAGAATTTGAATTTGCTAGCAATAAATGACCTCTTTTTGCTTGGTGTCATATGTCCAGATACCATAGCCTACACCGCTCTGAAATGGGCACCAATTTTTGCCTTTTTATGCCTCTCTTTGATGCAATTGGGAAGACCCTGAACAGCAGGTCCTGGGAATTACACAAGATGATGAGTTTAAATGCAGGTGGGTTCAGCAGTCAATTTCGGAGCAGTATTGGATCTTAAAATGTTTTTCATAAAGATTTTTTCATGTAATTTTCACAATACATTTCATAAGCAACAATTTCCTGCACACCCTTTATTACAAGGAATGGACATTTTTAACATTTTTCTGAACCTTGTAAATGTATCATGCAGGTAAAAACAGCAGGGTACCGGATTTCGTGTTCCTAGCCCACGTTGTGGATGTATCGTCAGCAATGCATGCGCCATTTGTTTTCCGATCATTTTCCTCAACGCCATACACAATGAGGCTCTTTTTGGTGCCCCTTTGGCCAATTACTTTTATGGTTATGCTAGCAATGTGGGCTTGGTCTAAAGCTTTTCTATTCTCCTCTTACGACATCAGAGGCAGGTTGCATCAGACATGGGTGGTGCCTCGATTTGGCTTTCAGGTCTGCTTCTCAATATTACGCAACGATCATCACTTATTGACGACCTCAATTTTTTAAATAAAAATTAAACAAATAAGTTACTATTTTTCCTGTAAACTTATTAAAAATGACTTGTTATGCAGTATTTCTTACCATTTGCTACAGACGGCATCAATATGCATATAGAGAATGCCATCCTTAGAGCTGATAAGATGGGAGTTAAGGTTCTTAGCCTTGCTGCATTAAATAAGGTTGGTGTCTGGTGTGTTTGGATTACTTTTATTTTTTACAACTAGATATATATATATATATATATATATATATATATATTAAATTGGCTTCTGGTGAATTCTGATCATGGTTGTTGGGGGTTGTTAATATTCTGAAAGGTAGACGCGTGAAAAGGTAATCAGTCCTGATCTTCATTTAAATTTCAATAATGGGAATCTGAAAGCTTTCACTTCTGAAGTATTGTAGACTTGGTAACATCAATGCAATTTCTATTCATCCGTGATGTGTCATACACCCCACAATGGTCTTCTTGTTTCTGTTCGTGGCTTGCTACTAAACATTAGCATTTAAAATGTTAAAATGGATGTTTGAGAACCACCAAGAAAGACTGGACATAACCATTGAACCAACCATGTGAAAGTAGGATCATTTGCTCAGCCAAACTTTCCTTGCCCTCCTTATTTCTACTTTTCCAAACAGCTGTTAGTGTCCTGTGGTATATTTTGGGCCCTTTTACTTAGAGAGAAGATCCATATAAAAAGCTTGAAAATTTCTTGCTGTGTATATGTCAGTTTCTAAAATCTACCCATTCCTGGCATAGAGCTGCAATTTCTTTTTCTTTCCCCCACGTTGATTTCCAAGATTAAACAATTACATGCTGTGGAGCTATCATTGAGGTCTCGCTGTGAAGCTAGCTATCAATGGGGGCCCCACTGGGGACCCACCATTATTTTCCAATGGGTCCACATCACTCCTCTATACATGTGAGCCCATTTTGTCATCTTTTTATGTACGAACAATTTTTTACATGAGCCAATAATACTTCTTCGGAATCTTGTCTACATATCCACAGACCATGACATACAACGCCTCCTTCAAGATTCTGTAACTTATAAATACATCCATGTTCATTTTCTGGTGCTATGAGATTCTAGTCCACTAACCAATCCCGATATGAATCGCTGACTCTCATGCCTCGTTTTGAGGAGAGATCCGCAGACCCTTTCTAAGCAGTGGGAGTTCTTTTCGCATTAACTTGGTAAGATTTTTGAGGACCACAGTTTTGTTTGATTCTAGGCTTGGTCAATGGAGTGGCTTTTGTCACTGTGTCCCACAGGTGAGGGTTGAGGTTAATACCATAGCATAGACCAAAAGTTTAAGACTGCAGACCTTGGGTCAATTAATATGTATTAATAATTAGTTATTAACTTCCCAAATTATAACTTACTCATTTCTCATTGGCTAAACTCTCTCACACATGAATTCCAAGATGATTATCTCTTTTAAGGGTAGGGTGCAAAGTATTAATAAATTAAATGAGTTGTTTTCTTTCATTGCTAATTAAATTAGATGACTTCCTTGCACTTTGAATTATATTACCTAATTAAATTAGATGAATGAATTCCTTGCACTTTGAATTATATTCCCTTTTTTACTTTTACCCCTTAAAAAAGATCAAATTATCTTAACTAATCTTTTGCATAGAATTAAACTAATGTTAATTGAGTTTTCCTTATTTGCAGAATGAAGCCCTGAATGGCGGTGGAACACTCTTCGTGAACAAGCACCCGAATCTCAATGTTCGAGTTGTCCATGGAAACACTTTAACCGCTGCGGTGATTCTAAATGAGATCCCAAAGGATGTTACAGAGGTGTTTTTATCAGGAGCTACTTCCAAGCTTGGAAGAGCTATTGCACTCTACCTTTGCAGAAGAAAAGTCAGGGTCCTGGTAAGTTCTCATAAATATACATACATACATATATATATATATATATATATCACTTTTGTTCAATATCCATTTATATTTATTTCTTAAAGTTAAAAGAGAGAAATATATTAACACCATTCAGCATAAAACCATGAAATTTACCTGGTTTTCCACCCAACAAAGATATATAAATATATAACACATGCCATGTGCATCTGAAGAAAATTCAATCTCCTGTTCATATATAGTCAATATTTCCCTGGTTAGGTACTGGAAAATGAGCATAGCAAAGCAATGAACATGGGGGCAATAATATTGTTGTTGAGTTTCAACTTATTAGCGCCTATGTTGTCCCTAACCATTTTTCTGGTGGCACCATTTTGTTTTATCAAATTGAGTATTTGTAGGACACCTTAATAAAGGCTGATAACAAAGACAACTAATGAAATTTTGTTCCACATCGATTAGAGTGGTTTTCTAATGGATTAATCATTTTTATCCAGATGCTGACTCTGTCAACAGAAAGATTTCAAAAGATTCAGAAGGAAGCTCCAGCAGATTGTCAAAGTTATCTAGTCCAAGTCACAAAGTATCAAGCAGCCAAAAATTGTAAGGTATGTGTACCATTGAATTTTGGACCAATATATCCCAAAGCGCAGTGAATATTTGCATGAGTTTTTGTTTGATTATACTTTTTTTTTTTTTTTAAATAATTTTATCTATTCGAAAGAATCTTTCTCCCACTAAATATGCTACCATTTATTGGTCCAATGATAGACATGGATAGTCGGCAAATGGATCACACCAAGAGAGCAAAGGTGGGCTCCTAGTGGAACCCATTTTCATCAATTTGTAGTACCCCCTGTCCTGCCTTTCAGAAGAGATTGCACTTATGGTGACCTTGCGGCCATGAGATTACCAGAAGATGTCCAAGGGCTTGGAAGTTGCGAGGTAAAAATGTAATCTCTTAAATGTAGTCTTATTCATATACATTAACCATATAGCTTGTTTTTCTGTCTTCTTGCTCTTTTGTGCTTGTGTTTACAGAAAACCCATTGTATAGAGTACCAGCAATAGCACTATGATTCAGAAATATACAGAACCATACTTTTTCATTTCATCTTAAAAAGATCACCTAAATTGTTCAATTACCCAGATCACTTGTTAATATATATACAACTTTAACATATTTCACAAAATCGGCTATGCCAGTTTATATTCACTCCCTGTTAGGCATATTGGTGAAACATAAATGATATGCATATAATATACCATATATATATATATACATACGAGTTTTGTTTGATGGGTTTTGTTAAATATTGGTTTCACAGTACACAATGGAGAGAGGAGTAGTACATGCATGCCATGCAGGTGGAGTGGTTCATGCACTAGAAGGCTGGACACACCATGAAGTTGGGGCTATTGATGTAGACAGAATTGACCTTGTATGGAATGCTGCTTTGAAACATGGTTTAAAGCCAGTATCATCAGGAAAAACTGATTAATTGTAAAATATATGAGGAAAAAAGAAAACTATATATATATGTAGTAGATTTTATTCATACCAACAATGAAGCATATTCAAGGTGTCATTTTACCTTCTTCAAGATGATGAGGAAATTTTACGACTCTCACCCGAATAATATTGTTGGATTTTTTATTTTTTATTTTTTATTTTTGAAAAAAGAAAATATGTTTGGATAGCTTTTTTAAATTATTTTGAGGCAGATGCAAACATGGCAATAGCATAAATTTTCATCGAAGAAAAATATTATTTATAATTATTTATGAATAATTATCAATATGATTTTAGGATAAAAAATAAAAATTAAATTTTCCAATAAAATCCACCAACAATAATAAATAATAAAACCCTTTCAGTCAGTAAATTGGTTATAAAAATCAGCAATTTAATCCTATAAAATGGATTGATTGGAATACTATTTGGTAACATGATTGGTTTTTAGTTTTTATCTTTTTTATTTTTCCTACCTAATTATATGTAATTTGTTTATATCAATTGTCAGTTAATGATAGTTAAAGTTTATAGGCATCTAAGTTAACTATAAATTTGAGGACAAAAATATATATAAACATCAGATTAAACTTCAAATTATGTTTTTTGTTTTTATTTCCTTCACAATTATAAGTGTTTAAAAGCTCTGACAAACTATAACTACCATTAGCTAACATTTAAAATAAGCATTACAAAATTGGGTGGAAAAAAAAAATTTAAAAATAAAAACTAAAAAGTAATCATGTTACTAAAAGACATTTTGTTTTTATTAACAAAACGAACTCAAGTTGTTCAGCAAAGTTAGTCAGGAATACACACATTAATTAAAATAGTTATATGGATGTCATTATGTCATTTAATGATAATTTTTGTATATATTAAAATGGAGAGTACTAATAGTAGTATTTAAACTCATATATTTTATGTAAGAGAAACAATATGGTTTTATTAACTGTGGCCTCTGTTGATGCACGAATTTGCTCCGTCAAATGCTGCCATACAATGAGGTTGAAACCTAGAAGTCACCTGCAAAAGAAAGAGAACATGAAGTTTTTAAGGCACTAGTGTTGTGCCAGCTAAAGATACTCCGATGCTCAAGTAATAGTGTACTTTGATTGTCAAAGGCAAATTCTAGAGTCCCTCTAAGAATGTGCATACATGGTCATGGAAGAATGAGAACGTATTTATAGATTTTTGGCATTGAATTTTCTTATTCCTCAATAAAATTGACCCACTAATCTAAAAGGCTAAACCGCAGAGTCTCGAATAAGGAAAGTAGTAAATTTCCTAGTTCGGACGATTCAAAAGATCTTGTGAAACTAATTTTATGGAAGTTTCCAATATTGAATAGCCGAAATATGAGTCTTGAACGCTCTCTCTCAAAATATTCGAGGAAGACATTTTCTCAGATAGAATACCTTTGTATTTAGGTATGATAAGACAATCATAAATATCCTCTCAAACATTCTTCTCAGACATATTCTTGAAATAATATTTTGCTCAACCATTTGAATTCTTTTCAGGATTCCATAATCAGATCCCATTTAGGATTCTACTAAGTCAAAGGGAGAATTTATTGCTCATATTAGGGATTTGATAATTAGCCAATATCCTTTGCTAATACTAGAAAAATGTTATCTTAGACATTTCGAGAAAGTTGTGTCCATGACATCTCGGATACTAATCTTGGACAATATTCCAGGAAAAGCCATGATTGAAGTTTATTTGTGAATTGCACAACTTCAAACTCATTCTCGAATGTCAATCTTGAAAATGATATACTATTTAATCTCTGAATTGTGCAACCCTAAACTCATTCTTGGATGTCAATCTTGAACAATCCAAGGTAATCCTTCCTCAACTGTCCTCAAAATATGCTTGGGTCTTCTTGATGTAGGTTTTGGTTCACTCTCAATTGTCACCTTCAATATCATCTTTTCTTGAACACATGTTCCAACCCATCTTGATAATAATCTTGGACAATATTCCAGCAAAAATAATGATTGAAGTTCATTTAACGATATATTGTTAAATTTCAGATCTCAATCTTTAAGATAATATACTTTTTAATCTCTGAATTGTGCAACCCTAAATTCATTTTCCGATGTTAATCTTGAACAATCCAAGGCAATCCTTCCTTAACTGTGCCTCTAGTTATTGGGTCTTGTTGATGTAGGTTTTGGTTCACTCTTGTCTCAACTAACCCAACCTATCTAAATGCTAATCTTGGACAATATTCTAGGAAAAGTCATGATTGAAATTTATTTGATGATATATACTCATTCTTGAATGTCAGTCTTGAAGACCATTGGCGGACCTGTCATTCTCTATCAATACTCGGTATGAGTTTTTTTTTTTGTTCAAAACTTTCACTAGGTTACCTATCATTTGATTACTTTAGCCTAAGCACACTTAACTTGAGAGTTCTTTCGAACCCTAAAGCTAACTATTTAAAAAAACCTTATCATTATAAAAGTAACTATCATTACATTTGAATTATTTCCTAACCTACACCCAAATGATATAAGATTAGACACCAGGTAAAATACCAATATACCACACCAGCCTACACTAGTCATCATACTTTTCTTAACTGTCTTCCTTTTCATGAACATCTTCCTTAGTGTCATCCATTTTTCTTAGACATTTTCCTTAGTCCTATACATTTTTTTCAAACATCTTTCTCAACCTCAATCTTAGCTCCTCCCGAAGCTCATGAGCGAACAATTTTCCTTAGTTCGGAAGTTCGAATTTTCATCAAAATAAATTCTACCCACACAGCATCTCAAGATAACAATATGTATAGAATTAGCTCAATTTGGATTTATAAAAAAAAAAAAAAAAAAAAAAAAAAAAAGAGTTAGCTTAATTTCAATATTCAAATTATTGCTTTGAATTAAATGCTTAGCACTATTGTCTAGTTCTTAACTTCTTCTCTAATCTTACTTGTTTTTTCCTTTGACTATTCTCCCTGTATACAATAGGTCTTCTATTTGTTACAGTATTTTGGTGTGGATGCAATTAATGGTATAGTTCGGTCCAAGTTTGTTTGATGCCTAATGAATTTAATTAAATTAAAGTTCAATACATTTAATTTTCTTGTTAGCTAACTATCTTTCTTTCAACTAATTCATATCTACTTTTTTAGTAGACGTGTTGGTACCTACTACGTCGACAACTTGGGGGACTTTATAACCCTTTTTTTCTTTTTCTTTTTTTAAAACGACATGACATATATATTGCTAAGGTTTTGTTTAGGCACGGAGAAATTTTTTTATACAATATTGAACCAGAATTTATTATTATTATTATTATTATTTTGGACGAAACCAAATTTATTGTTTTTGATAATTGAGATTTTTGCATAGTCTTTGTCGTTGTTTGTCGACCACCTCTTGAACCTGTAATCTAGTGGTCATAACTCATCCACTTGACCATAAGACTAGAAGGTTGTGGGACAAATGTTTGCATGGCTAAATGTTAATGCCCTAATAAATTTATTTGGCATTAAAATTAGAAGATAATACCCATAAAGAGGACCGACCAAGATTTAGAATATTCTTTCGGAAAGTCGTTTAAGGTTCTGAGAGGGAAAAAAATAAGTGCACCTAATACAGCAATGGATATTAAATATTTATTAATCTATTTATTTATTTTTAAACTTATTTCTTTAACAATGTCTCCTTGAGTAATGAAAAATATTAATAATCACATTTTTTATATGGAAATCAAGGATTAGCAGGCCAACTTTTATATACTTTTTCTTTTTTGGTGAATAACTTTTATATGCTTTTATTATATAAATGTGAAGAAATTAACTATGCACATAGCAAAAAAATTAAACAGAACAAAAAGTAGTTCAAACTTATAAAAAGTTATTAACAAAACATACTAAAAAGCTAATGTAAGTTACAAGAAATATTGTATATTATCTACATCTAGATACAGAAAAGCTAATAGAATCCAACTTACCAAACAAAAGCATAAATTTGAGTACGGTCACCTATCTAATTAATTTATTTCACAACAGTAATTTTTAAAAGTCATCAGCCTATTTAACAACTTTTTTTTATATTAACTAATTTAGTTATTATTATTATTATTATTTACCTAGAATTCACTTATCTATTTATTAAATTATATTAAATTCACAATCATTTAGGTATTGGTCATTTATTGGTACCCAAAATAATGAAAGAGCTAGTACGTGTAGCTTACTTCTTCAACTAACTTAATTGACTACTGGATTTATTCAATCCAGTGTATTAAACTACTTATTAATGTTAAATCTATTAATTTTTGTATGTTTAACTCAAAAAAAAAAATTATTGTGCTTTTTCTTTTTTGGAAAAAGTCAATTGAATTAGTTAATGAAGATAACCAATGTCATTCTGAATTGTTGGAAGTAGCCAATCTGGCCCTTCCTCCATCCAAATAGTTACGGAATCTTGAAAAAGAGCAAAATGAGCTAATTTGTACGCCACTGTATTTGTAGTCCTAGGTGAGAAGCTACAATGAAATTGTTCATTGGAAGCAAGTAAATTCCGAATATTTTTTATCTAAAAACACTGTAGTAAGAGCATCTTAAGGAACTCTTTAAATGTGTTATGCTTTTTATTTTAAAAAAATAACATTTAAAAAAGAATTCCAATAGATTCTTTATTTTGATTTTTTAGTTTAAAGAGTTGGTTGGGCTTTCCAAATGTAGAAAGCCAAAACCACTTTTTATTTTAATATTATATGAATTTAATTAAATGTAGCACATGTTTTTATGCCACTATTATAATACTTAAAAGGTAGATAACTCATATAAAATAAAAGGGTTACAAGTAAAATAATAAATATTTATAGAAAAAATAAAAATCAAGAGCAATAATAGTGAGTTTTGTTGGAGAGCATTTTTAAATTTTACTAATTATCTCAAAAAATACTTTATATTATAAAAAATATACTCTTTTACTTTAAAAAATCCCATAGGATGTTCTAAAAGATAATTTTCAGCACTAATAGATAGTTGCACTACTCTTCTTGAATCATTTTTAATCATTCCTATGCCCACCTAACTATTAAACTCCCTAGCCTCTTTAATTTATCTCCCCACTAAATTATTGTATGTTAATTTTCGGAATATATGCCAGTTTTATAATTTAATGTTATCGCGGGGGGGGGGGGGGGGGGGGGGGGGGGGGGTGGGAAATTCCTACATGTGTATACGAAGAGGAAGAGGATCGTGGCCCAATATAATATTGGTTTTAACAGAGGCTCACGTTTAGATGGGCTACCAGGTTGAGGCCCAAGATAGTATACGGTTTTGGGTTGAACTCTGAGCTATATTGTCCAATCCGATCTCCATCAAATGGCTGGACCATAATTATCTTAGAGCTTCCAAGTTTATTTATTAAATTATTACTTAAAAAATAAAAAAAAAGTTTTTTTTTTTTTGAAAAATACGAAAATGTATTTATTAAAATTAAAATACCAAATTACCAATTGATATGGTATATTTTTCATTTGAATTTACTTATTAATATTTATGTTACATTATTTATCAACTAATATCCATATATATGTAGACCAATATATATAAAATCTGATTAGCGTGCAGCAGCCGCGGAAAATAGTTGATAAATTGCATGGATAATTATGCTCAAACTATGTGAACAATGAATAAGGTTTTGAGGTTTGACCATTAATAAAATAATAAAATAAAACGTTTTTTGGGTACGAACAATTAAAGAAAGATTTATGGCCTTCCGATAAACTTTTTCCAATGAGTTTCACTTGCTTTCCTACACTCAAGTTTGCAGTCATTCTTGGAAAAATGTAGACAGAAAATAGGATTTAAGACATACTTTTTCTATTAGGCATTTGCATTCTATTTATAACCCTTCCACTTTGGGGAACTCATCATGATGCCATATGTCTAGGGTTTTATAAACCCTGATTCGTAGACCCTTTCTTCATCTTGTCGAAATGGAATTTATGCTTGAATAGTTGGATTTCTGACCAGTTTATGGTATAAACATATGTTCGATCGGAACTTGTTACTCTTATACCACTCGTAACATTTGGATAAGTAGAGTGAGCTACACCTCTATGAGTGTCCGATCAAAATTAATCTTGTTTAGGAGTTCCAATTAATCATACCTCCATTTTAATAGCTCCTAACTGATTTGCTCAAATGATATATTAAAGGATTATTATATATCATCACTGTTTTCATAAATGAAAAGCTATAGAATGGAAATTAAATACATGGAAAAGTGTTTCTAAAGAGAATGTCAATCGCTATCTAATCTATAATCAGTTTAAATTTGGCTTGAACAATTTTTATCATAAACCAAACCAACTATAGATATATAATTTTTTTAATATTTTTTTAATATATTTTTATGTTTCTAAATTATTTAGTAGATATTAATAATATATACTAGAGTATATATTATCTTATTTTTTGAGTGGGGGGTTTTGAAATTTGTTCGATTGAAAGGTTCGAAAAAGCAGCAAACGACATTGAATCTTGTTACATATCTATAATTTCATAAAATGGGCATTAAAATTAAGAAAAATATTATATGTATTGAAATATGTTTGCGATTGGTTGTAGAGACCTCGATTGGATAAGACATAAAAACCGAAAATGGGATCAAGTAATTCTTGTGATCAACTATTAATTATAAGTTTACTTGTTTACCTTTATTAATTATAAGACGATTATTAAAAGAACATATGTAATTATTGATTGAAACTATTCTTAAGATGGAAATTAAATTAATTATATTTATTTTAGAGCGGCCAAATGCCTTTATTTTATTAATTTTTCAAGTTAATTACCATCTCATAAAAATAAAATAAAAAAGTTAATTACCATATTTAAGCATGTAAAAGTTGAAAAAACACCATGAGGATTTTCTATTTCCATTCCTTTTTTTTTCTTCTTTTTTTTTCCTAATACTTTGTTCTCATTCCTATCCAACCATGGGATCCTTAATTCTATATATAAGTTTTTTTTTTTTTTTGGGAATAAATTCTATATATAAGTTATAGGGTTCAAATTCAAAGCCATTGTTGGAAAAAAAAAATAGTAGATTTATTAGGTTACTGATAAATATTCGGACATGAAGATTATTATATGAGAGACTTCTTAAATTGTGTATGATTAATGGTGTTTTTTCATGTTAAATGAAGTCAACACAATTGATAGCCTTTCACATTCATAGCTATAAAGTCATGCATATGAGACATGCTTTTTTTAAAAAAAAAAATTAGAATTTGTCAAGAAAATTGGCCCCATTATATCCTAAACTTTATTGTGGTTAACATTTTACACTCTAAAGAATTTTTCTGCTAATTTGTACCATAAACTCACAAAATCCTTAAACCTTTGTTCTTTCTGTCAAGTACCAAATAGAAATGAGGGTACATAGTGCAATTTTATATAGTTTAAGGTGTAAATTGTAAAAAATTTCAAATAAAAAGTAATAAAAATAATCAAAAAATAATGAAACAGGATTATTATCTTTTTTAATATGTTAGCCAAAAAAAATTTTAAAAATTGCAAATGAAATTTTTCAAAAATAAAAATAAAAATTTTATATATAATAAATATTCTAAAAAATAAAATAATATAAAAAACCATTTAAAAATTTTGATTATGTAAAAACAAATTGACACAGATTATTACAGAAATCCAAATTTATTGTTCAATTTTATAATAACAATAAAGAATATATTATAAGATATTATAAATAACAAATATGACACAATCTTGTTATATTATATTTTAAAATAATATTTATTATAAAATATATATTTTTTTATAATATATTAACTATAATAAATTTTATAAAATAGCATTATAAATAACAAATATAAATAATATATATATATATATATATAAAGAACCTATTTTATAAAAATAAAGTTTTCTTTTATATTTTAGAAATACTTTATCTCTTTTTTTGTAGGTCTTTATGTTTTCTTATTAATCTCTTAAATATGCACAGATTCTTATTTTTATTTTTTAAACAGTTACATATGCATTTTTATAATAATCTATTCAATTTTAATTTTACATATTCAATTTTTCTATTGATTTTTATTTATTTATTTATTTATTTTAAGAATATTTAAATTGTATTTAAAGAGTTTTATTGTTATTTTTAAAAAATTGCATTTGCAATTTTTTTTAAAAAGTTTTTACTAATTTATTAAAGAAATAAAATCGCTTTTTTTAAATAATCAATTTATATTTTAAATTATATAAAATTACATTTTATATTTTTATTTTTGTTAAATTTTTGACAGAAAAGTCAACAGAAAACTTATGATAAATAATAATAATAAAAAAAATAATCTTTATTTGTTATTTATTTATTTTTAAAAATGGTGTTCCTCTGTTGCCACTCGTCGCAGTTTCTTGTATTCAAAAACCAAAAGGTGACATGCAAAGGCTGTCTCCAAACAGACACCTGTCCTTTCGACCATCCCAACCGCCACAACAACCCAAATGTTTCGTACCAAAAACATTCCTCCCAATCTCATATCCTTTTTTTTCCATGTTAATTTCACTCCATTGTTTCTGTTCCAAATCAAAGATCAAATATGGAGAAGAAGAAGAATAAGGTATTTCTTGGAGTACAAAAGAAAAGACCCACTAAGCCAAACAAAAACAAGTTGCTCAACAAAGTCTTGGACTATCTCATGTCTAACTCTTACTTGTTTGCTCCTCTCATTTCTTCCTCACCCAACTCTGCTCTTTCTTCTGCTACAGGTTTTCATTGCTTTTAATTTGCTTTGTCTATTGCATTGTTTTTTTTTTTTTTTTTTTTTTTAATGGGTTTACTATATGGTTGAGTATGATGGTTTTTTTTGTTCTTATAGCAGTGAAACAGAAACAAACCGCTAAAGAAAAATGTAATAAGAGGTTTCTCAAAAAGGTTGAGGAATATCTCAAGTCTGATTCTTACATGTATGCTTCCTTGGTTTTTCCTCCCCAACCTCAATCTATCAGAGATCACTCAAATGGTATCAAATGCTTCCTCCACCCTTTCTTGTTCTTTTTGCACCAGTTTAATACATGTGGTTGATCTAGGATTTCTTCCTTTTTGTTAGTATTTGTTCCCCTTTTTGTTCTGGGTGAGGAAATTGCTTATTAGTTTTTTAGTTATCCATTGACTGTGATCTAGATTCTTGAATTGGGGTTGAGAACATGAGCATTGCTTAATATGTTATGATGTATAAGAAAAATTAGAGAATCAAACAGATACTTGAGGAAAGTAAATACAGATTGGAAATTGGAACATATTCCAGATTTATGCTAAGGTGTACATCACATAGAAGGTGTAATTTCTGTGTCTAGTTGGTTACCTTTAGTAGTCATTTGGTAATGCGCTGATTTTCGTTTGTTTGTTTTTCTAACTAGTTAGGCGTAATTTGCTTACTTCATTTTTTTTTTTTTTAAGTATTAGTTAGTGGTAGTTAAAATTTGTTAGACATCTCATAAAACTATAAACTTGAAGGAAATGAAAAATGAAAAATAAAAACATAACAAAACAAAACCAATACCAAAAACCAACACAATTTGATATTATGTTTTAATTTGGTGTCCTTGAGTAATATAGTCAATCAAGGTGTCAACATATAACTACAACTAATTAACACTAACAAATATTTGAGGTAATCAAATTACACACAATTAGTTAAAAAAACCAAAAACAAAAAATCAACATGCTATCAAACCTTAAGAAACATGTGTTTGCACGTGTGTGTGGCGGTTCATATGTTCTAGTGAAGTTGAATGTAACAATTGCTAAAAGAAGTATTTTCAAGTGCAAACCATCCATGTTTCCAATGCCAGATTTTTCCATTTCTCTTTTAGTAAGGAGAGGCCAATGCTTAATGTTACATCTCCATACTTCTTAAGATGCCAAGTATCGATCTAGGCCTGTGGAAACCTGACAGGTATTGGATTATGCGGTTGTGGTATAATGTCTAACGCCAAGGTGTATATATTTAATTTAATACACAAAAAGATAAAATATACTTGCTTGAGATGTTTGAGGAGTCTGTTTACTAGCTTTTTACCTTACTCAAACCCTTGTAAACTTGCAGCTAGTATGAAAGTGATGGATCGAACATAATTTGGTATTGCCACATATGCCTCCTACTTAAAATGTGTAATAACAAAACTTAATCTTTCTCATTTTTGTAGTTTTTAAAGAAAATCATCTAAAAGGAAAATGTTTCATTGATTGTGGTCAAACTTCAGTGAAGTCCCAAGACTTGCAGAAAATTCTATTACCCTGTGCTTTCCATGGAAAAGCCTTATATTTGTATTTATGTTATGTAGATAATGTATTATACACGTATGCACCTTTTTGTGGTGTTATAGTTGAACTTGTAGAATCAGGTAACAGTTGAAACTCGAGATAGTTTTCCTTCTCCAAGCCCATGTATAAAAAACACAATTAGCAGCTTTACCTTGTATAGGACAACCATTTCATGCTGCTGTATCAGCATTCAGGTTTATCTGGTAGTCGAATAAGATGATACAATACTTTGAAGGAAATTCATATCATCTTGCTGAAGTTACATTTTGAAGGATATGTCAATGTCCTTTAAAAGCTTTTGCTTCCAAAAGAATGAAGACGTCATGAATATTTTTTGACTCTTAATGCAAAAGTTGCTCTCAGATTGTATAGCTCCCTTACTAATATTCATTTTGGAATGAAGAGAAAATGTATATTATTGATTTTTATTTATGTTGATTTTTCATATGTAGTTTTTATGATCTAAAACAGAATAGCCTAGCACTTTTCATATTCCAAAAAATATATGAACAAGCAATTTTTGGCAATTCTCTTCCTCCCCTGGTTATTACCTTTTCTAATAGTAATTCAGGATGTTTTTGCTTTCTTGAAGTAAACAAGGAAGCAAAATATGATGTGGCTGGGAATAGTATCTACCATATGGAAATTTGGGATATTCTCGAAATTTACTTGTTCTAGATGCTTGTGACTGCATTTATAAGCAAGTTTGTTGATGAGTGAGAATATAGAAGACAACAGATATATATACATGTGAATAAGTATTTGTTGGATTTGAAAACCATCTAATTAAGTAGGTAAAAAATGCTAGTTAATATTCAATTCTAATTTGAGCATTAATACAGTTTGCTGAGTAAAAAATTTTACATGAAACCAACCATTGCAAAACATTATGTCCTGTTATTATAATAGGCAAGATGTTTGAGGATTCTATCCAGGATTATAGTTGATAGTTAGTGCATTACCAGGTTATTTTGGAATTAGCTATTAGACAATTAGCTTTAAAATTGTTACATTCACAAAATTGTGTCCAGAAAAAATTTTACATGAAACCAACTGTGATGCAAAACATTATGTTCTGTTATTATGATAGGCAAGATATTTGAGGATTCTATCCAGGATCATAGTTGATAGTTGGCGCCTTACCAGGTTTTTTATGTTTTGGAATTAGCAATTAGCTTTAAAATTGTTATATTCACATAATTGTGTCCAGAAAAATAATTCTGAGGCACTATCGGTATCCTGTAGATTACAAAGTTATTTTACAAGTAGAATTGCTTAGAATTTATGCTTAGTTAAACTTGTGTTCCAACCTAATTCAGCTAATGGCAGTTATAAAATCCGAGAATTGTAGGTTAAGCTGTAATAGACCAAACTAAACCTTGTTCAGCAGCATGCATGTGGGACTTGGAATAGGCTCGTATTATATATGCCTGATAAACATTAGAAAATCTAATTGTTTTATAATGTTAAAGATTCAGAGCTTTCTGAAATTCCTCTGCTAAGGAGCTGCATTGTTCAGATATATATTTCATCTTGCTGATTATAAAAGGATAACTTCCTCTCTTTCCATTTCCTATTTTCATAAACTGTTTCTTAATCATTATTGCTGTCCTGATATATTGCCTTGTGGAAGTATAAATGACTAAAATTTATAGGAATCAGTTGTTAGAGATAATTTCTTCACAGTTTTTTTTGTTGTTGATCTTTGAAGTCTTAATATATTATTCCGTTCTGTCATAAAACTTATTGAATTCCAGGATCTCTACAGTACTGTAGGAGCACTGCGATGGAAGTTCCAATAAGAACATCAATTTTGAGAGACAACCAATTGACAAATGAGATAGCGCCGAGCCAAGCCTCCAAGGATCATACTCCTTCAAAAATTATCTTGGATAAGCATTCTTTGGTGCACAAGGAAACAGTCAAGCACATGATTTGCCAGAATTGCGGATCTTCATCAAGAGGTCACATTCTTTCGCATACAAAATGTTGCGCTGCCCTGTCAACTTGATTCATTATTCAATCAATCTTTTCTTAAGAACCGTTTATTTGATTCAACTTTGGCATGCATAGAACATTATTGAGTTCTGTATTTTGTCATGGCTCCATTGCTTCTTTTTGGAAATAGTTTGTGGACAAAATGTGGGAGGGACAATGATAAATGCAATATGCGGTACACATACATTGGACATGTGCATTGGTTTGATGTCTAACAGGACCGTTGGAAATTAACTAATCAATAACTGAAGTTGACACATAAAAATCAGTTGATTGAAATTCGATCATTATCAAACATGGCTTGATATAAATTTGTTGTACCCTATATACGAAGATATTGATGTTGCGTTGAAGTGATTATTGCACTATCATATATTTATATTAGATTGTCCGGTTCTCGTGTTGTTTTTATGTGGAAGAGATCGATCCCCAGAATGACAATTTAATTATTGGTTTGCTAGTAACAATTATTGGTTCAAAATTATTATTCCATACATAAGAACTTCTAATGGTTTTTTTTATTTGTTCTATTATCACAGGGTAAAGGATGCTCAGCTCACAGCTTAGGAAGTTTTGCTGACTCAACTGATACGCCATACATGAAACAGTTCAGTAACTATGAATCACAGGTTCCATCATATGGTCATAATGTTGTGAATTTGGTTAGGGTTCTTACTGTAGGTATTATCTCCTGTATGCTTTTAGATAAAATAATTAGTGTAACTATATCAGGTTTCTCGCTGGTTCACAAATTTTATGTTAAAAGAGTTCTCTGTTGAATAAGTTAAAAAGCAGTACAAATTTACACAATGAGCAATGCAATTATTTACTATGCAAGGTTGGAATTGATGAATTTCTTGATAATTTTGAATGGACATGAAAGGGAGGCATTAAGCTATAGGAGTATAGTAATTGACGCATAAGGGTAAACCTATATTGGATTCTAAATTGGTCTTTTCAAGAAAGGCCCAATAGAAGTCTGTGACTTTAGTCTATTCGTTATCCAACTAGATCTAATCTGAAAAGGTATATTTTGATCAAGGCCTTGTGTAATATAATTTTTGCTTCTGCTTTTTTAAAAATATTTTTTGAGAAAATTATTCTTCCTTGTTTTTTATTAGAAGGGTTTTTAAAAGCCTAAAACACTTCATGAAAATTGACATAACATTTCCTAATGTCGTTTTGAGCTTAAAAACTATTTTTAACTCCTTGTAAACTATGCCAAATAAAGCCTACATGAGCATACCCTGAATAGTGCGCTTTTGAATGAATGGTTGAATGGCGTCGCCTCAAATAAGTTGCAACTTTAAACAGTTTTTCCCTTTGAATGATTTGACTGATCACCATGTTGAGGATTTGACAATCACAAATATGTATTATAGAAAGTTGGTTGGAACTTGAAAGAAGCAGAGGCATGAAAAACAATGTGGTATATTGCAGAGATATGGTTGTCAAGGATGTAACCTTTGGGAGTGTCACTTTCTTGGGGGTTGAGTAAAGTTCTTCCCCTTTTTTATATCTTCCACGAGGGGGGAGTTGTAATCAGTACTCAGTATCTTATCTGTTAGATCTGTCCTTGTTTTTTCCGGGTTCTGAAAGGTCTATATCATAGCTTTAAAACAGGCAACAGTTTTTAGTTTCAAAGGTTTGGGCTTTGGTTCTGTACATGTTGAATTTCCTTACAGTTGTTTGCTTAATGACACCCGAAAAACCATGAAAGTAAAACTATTTCCAACGATTTCAATATTTCATAAATGTAGAGTCGGTTGAGAATTGTGGTAAAACTATACATATCTATGTTTTGGGATGTGGGGTTTTGGAGAAAGCGTTTTAAGGTGTATTACAAAGAAGCAGAATTTTCCAGTGTAAATGATGAATATGTGCGAGTTTTCATTTTCATTATTAAAGTAACGTACCCTGTACTCATGTGCAATTGTCTGCTTTCTTCACTCTATATTCCTCATGTTGCTATGTCTTTCCCTTGACCCTTCCAATAATTATAAATAAATAAAAAATAATAAAATAAAAAGCCCTTGTCCAAAAGGCTGAACTACATTGATAGACTTGCTTGCTAACTCAGTAACCTTTTTTTTTTTTTTCTTTTTTTTCTTTTTTTGGGTGTGTGGAAGGATAGGATATTTATGTTCAATAGTATCAGCAATTTTAATTAATGAACCATATTTGCGGCCTAAACTGTTGGTTGGCCTGGACTAGGAATTTTGATGTAAAGTTGGGAGCCTTTTAGAGATTTTGGAGAAATTTGAATATTGTGATATCAACAAGCGGTGGATGAGTTGGGGAGATTGATGATTGATTGATTGTAAAAGCCAAGATAAGAAGAAGAAAGAGTGTCAGTCTAAGTTGGAGGCAGGGCAAGGTCAAATAGTGGTGTACGTACGTGGGGGTAAGCAATTAATTCAATGTAATTTGTCACTACCGAAAGCACACCGTTACCAAATTGGCTGCAGAGATTCGGTTTCCAGATCACACTCCCACAACTCCAAAAGCTTGGCCAAGATTTTGAGACAGATGTATATTTTTACATGTATACAAATAAAATGGATATATTTTTTTTTTTTGGTAAATAAAATAAAAGAAAATGGATAACTTTTGATATATATAGTTATATATGTCCAGCTTGTTGGAAAAATTTTATCACAAACTAGATTATGCAGTACAATTCACCTTAATGAATTGGACTAACGCTAGCACAGAGGTTCTACATGCCTCTACTGCCTTTTTTTTTTTTTTTCTGTACTAAAATGAATAAATAAATAAAATACCTTATATATATATATATATATATATATCTCTCTCTCTCTCTCTCTCTCTCTCTCTCTTTCCATTTTTTTTTTTTGGTGCATTTGAAAAGATAATATAAAACTATTTTAGTAAATTTTTGTTTGATTTACTGTCTGTTTCACTTATGGTATGATATCCTTTGAAATGTCTTCAATTTATTATTATATACTTATAAATTGGTTTCAAGAATTTTGTCTATTTTTCTTAATTATGATTTTATTCAAACCTGTATAAAAAAATTAGGACGATCGACATAGGAACCTTCAGTATTGACATACAAACCTTCGGTATAAATAATAGTTTATTAAAAAAATTAACATATAGATATATAAAGTTTGTCTATTGTCAGACAATCCATATACTATTATACAGAGATGATTATTAATAATGATTTTTTAAAAAATCATCATCAATATTGAGATCCGTATGCAGAGCATCCACATCTTAGAATTTATATATATATATATATATATAATATCACATATTATTTGAATGTTTTCAAATAGAATTTTTCATATTAAAAAAAAAATTCCTTTTTACCATTTTAAAGGAACTCTATACAATATCATTATTTACATACTACTATTTAAATATATAAAAAATATAAAATAACTTTATATAATATTTTTAATATTTAAAATATCTACAATTTATAAAGTTTTAATTAAATCAAAAAATATTTTTTTTTTCAACAAAGAGCTTACAAATCAAATATCAATTTATAAAAACTCTTTACAATGTTTTTAAACGAAACTGATATTCATGGAAATTTCGTAAAATTTTCTTTCCGATTAGAATACTTTTGGCCAATGAAAAGATGCATTAGTTGGAATGCTAGTCTCAAAATTATGAATATCTCTTAAGATGTTCGATGGTATATTTCTAAATACATTTAAGAAGTTCAATCGTATACTTTTAAATATATTTAAAATATTCATATCTGAAAAGATTCAATCTTATATTTTTAAATATATTTGAAATATTCATATTTAAAAACGTTTAATAATATATTTTTAAATAAATTTAAAATATTTGATTATATATTTCTGAATATATTTAAAATTTTTAATTTTATATTTTTTAATATAAATATATTTAATTAATAAATATTTTTAATAATAATTTTAAATAAAAATATAAATATAAATTTATAATAAACGTATAAACATAGAAAATAAAACTTATCTAAAAAACCAAAACAAGAAGAGTACATTTTTTATTTTTAGCCTTTTGGGCTTTGTGTAGTTTGTTTTAAATTGAGTCTCCTCTTGATTTGTCATCAGATTTGACAGTCTAGATCCAACAGTTTTAGTCTACGAGACGAAAAAAATCAGATCAATGCACTCGTTACCTCTTTGGAAATCATACCAATTATAATAATCTCCACAACCTTGACATATTTCCGCCAAATGATGTCCCCAAAAGATTATACACCAAAATTTCAAGCAAAAAAAAAAAAAATTATATATTAAAATATATACATATGTACATATATGCCCAAAAAGATGGGAAAAAAAAAAAGTAAATTAATAAACCAGTTGGGTTCTGAACTGGGAGGGCATTGTTTTTTATTAACAACTTTTTGGAAAAAAGTAAGGAAAATAATATGATACTTAATTAAATCAATAAATACTGAAATTAAATGCAAAACAAAATAAAAATTATACATTTTTAGTACCTAAATATACACAAAGATCCATTTAAGAATTTTCAAATCAGAAAATTAAAGGGATAAACACCTTGTAATGTAAGAATTATTAGATTAGAGATTCTTTAAGAGATCGATTGATTCACTATCATTGTTAGTAATAATAAAAGTGTATATATGTAAATATATTCAATAATGTAATTACCAAATAAAATATATTCAATAATATTTTGATTCCTATTACTAATTAATATATTCAATATTTAAATACATTTAAATAAAATTTAAAATGTAATAATGTATCAAAATTATGTACAAAAGTTAACATTTTTAATTAGGAAGGTGTCGCCTAACATTGTTTATTCATAAACAAAATAAACGATACATGTTTTATGAAAACATCGTTTATTTTTAGAATTTTAGTCAACGCTTTATTTTCAACATCACAACTTTCTTTTCATAAATTTTTTTTTTTTTTTTTGGGTGTAGCGTTGCATAATTAGTGTCACTAGTTTATTATTTGGCATAGTGATATAAACATTGATAATAATAAAAATTATATATATGGGGTTAAACATTGATAATAATAAAAATTATATATATGGGGTCTTTCTTCTATCAAAAATTTTTCTAATTTAATTAAATCAAAATTTTTTTCTAATTTAATTAAATCTAAAATGTTTATATGATAAATAATTATATTTAATTAAATCTAAAATGTTTATATGATAAATAATTATTAATTAGTTGTATTATCAATTATAAATATTTGAATTTAAATTTAAAAATAGAAAAGAAAATGTTACAATCTTTAACATTTCTTAAATAAAAAATTTTAATTTAATAAAATTGGAAATTTCATTATTAAAGAATATATATATATATATATATATATAAAATATATGTGTATGTATACACCTAGTATATATAGTATACGTGTATGTATACACCTAGTATAGAGGAACCCCTCGTGCAATGACATTTTGAGTAGCATCTGTACATGTTAAGGGCCAGTACAAACCGTCAAACCCTCACATGCTATGTCTTGATCTTACCTCAAATGCTGACTAAACAGGGTCCCACTCGAAGAAAAAAAAGACCAAAACCATGACTGTGATTTGTGGATTTTGTAAGCATTTGCATAAAACCCATCTCCCCAATGGCTTGTTTAAAGCAGAAGTAGTAGCGGCTGGCAGGGAAATTGAAGGTGTAAAACACATTATATATTCTTGCTGAGACATGTTTTCCTTGAAAGAGAGTAGAAGCCATGTATGGAATTTTTCAATAAACCTTCTAAAACAGTGCAAGTCATGGGGTAGGGCAAAGGAGCAATTTGAGGTCTTGAAGGATGATATAAATAGTAGCCACATGTTTCCAACCAAAGACATTGATGAACTCTCTTTTGAACTCCCAGTGAAAACAGCCTTACCCATGAAAAAAAACTCTTCAAACTTTAGACCCATCAAGGCCTGCACGTGTGTGACATTAATGTCGACCCCTTTCAAGAAAGTGACTTCCCTTCAATTTCTTTGACATCCCATACATATTCTGTATATATTTCTTATCAAGTAGACCGATAATATTATATTAAAAGATTTAATAAATTTATAAATTCAATTCAATTAAACAAATTCAAGCAAATTAATGTATAATCTTATTATGTCAACATGTTAAAAAAATTGTTGACTATATATATATATATATAATAAGTCACTTTTTATTATAGATTCCTTATTTTAATAAATTCTGTATTCATGGTAAGGTGTTTAGCTAATATTTTGGATGGATTAGTGTTGTTATTTAAATTTAAATCTTAAAAATTTAAATAGAATATAGCAACCCTTAACTCTTTTGAGCATTATATCCATCTCTAGTTTAATAAAATAAAAAATTCTCTCATTAGAAAATTCTTTTATATGGATATAAATATGTATTATATATATATATATATATATGCCCCATGGCTATAGAATGGATGATAATAATAATGCAATGTCAATCAATCTTCATGTGGGCTAGGCTGGTTTTGTTGGCTTCTTTAAAGCATCCCCACGTTAGAAAAAGACCTAAAGTGTCGATATACAAAATATATGCACGGCAGATTTCGAGGATTGACATTCTGATTTTAAGAGGAAGTGGTCAAGCAACGGCTGTCCACATTACCCACAATATACATGAATGATTGGCTCCCCAAGCCTTGAGTTTTAAATCCCTTCCATGACCACTTAAATTAATGATAGCGATATCACTTTTCATTTCTGTTTCCAACTTTCTATCACCAAAAAAAAAAAAAAAAAAAGAGACTTTGTATAAAAAAGAAAAAAAAAAAAAACTTTGTATCTCTTGGCCGAATAATATTCAACTTAATTAATTCATATTCTAAACTAATTCATTAAATTAGTTACTACTTTTTAATTAGGACTATTCATAACGAGATTTTATTATAATGTGAGAATAGATCTCCCTCCAAAGTGATCAAGAGCCCTTATTTTCGCTTATAATTCCTCCTGTCTCCTTCAAAGACTCCTAATTAAATTTTAGTGTCCCTACCCTTTTGAAATATTATTTTAACCCTTTTTCTACCATCATGATTCATGTGCAATGTGAGTCCCTGGCTATAAACATCCATGTCGGCAAGTAACTGTCTATTCGAAGTCTCTTCAAGTCCTTTCGAGGAAGGAAAGCCATACATAATTTATAGAGAAATTCGACCATTTAATAACCTCACTCCCCTACTACTATTCCTTGTGCTTGGTCTAGGCTCTAGCTAGTCAGCTTCTATGCCTTTTTTCAAACGAGGCAAGTGTACCCGCTTCAACTTTTTATGATTGATCTTTGAATTGATTTAAGCGTTGTACTTTGAATTTTAATACTTTGATATTTCACTTTGAACTCTGAGTTAACAAACAGGTTGGATTTAGTAACGCAATAAAATTCTAATAGTGAAAGGATAGAAGTACCATCGTTGTTTTAGATTGGAAATTCGGTCTAAAACCAATGAATCCATCATTTGGGTTGTAAGTGTTTATTAATTTTTATAATAACAACAACAACAATAATTATTATTATTATTATAATAGTTAAGTAATGTTGATTAAATTATTTATAAAATAATGAAAAATTATTGTAATTATAATTTCTTTTAATATACCAAAAAAAGTAAAAAGATAATTTAATAATTACTTTATCCATTTGACCACTTTATTTGATTGAATAAACTCATTCATGGTTTCTATCAATATTTTAAAAAAGGAAAGCGTAAGACCAACTGGTTAGGTGAGGCATAAGCCTTAGGATAATTGGGGCATGAGTCCATCATGCGGGCAGCGGTGTATGCTAACTGTTATTCTTCCAACTTTTTTAAATCGTCAAAAAATTAAAAAGATAATTTAACAATTACTTTATTAATGTGACCGCTTTATTTACCCATTTGGTCTATGTTTGAAATCTTGGTTCTTTCTATCTCTCTAGGAATGTAGTAGATATTGTCGTGTTATGTTTTCTATTTTACAATGAAAAAAAAAAAAAAAAAAAAAAAAAAAAAAAAAAAACGCATTCAATCTTATATTTGGCTCTTGATCAAATCATATCATATATTGGTTAGAAATTGAAGCACGCCATGCTATTATTTTAAGAGTTAATAGAAGACAAATTCAGCTAAGATCCTCCATAGCCAAATTTTACTTTTCAGTAATAATATTCTGGGCCCTTTTTGTTTTTTACTAGTTGTAGAAAGATTGTAAAATTGCGTGCATAATATCCTCTCAAATTAATAGAGAATCAATATGAGCTCAACGAAACAACAAATTAAATTATCTTTGGAGAGTGAGATGTGGGGTCTGTCATATTTGTCTATATAAGCGCCTACACTTAACTACCATGAATGCATCCCTGTCCATCTCTCTCTTTTTCTTTCTCTCTTTCAGTACTAACCATGAGAACAAGGTCATGTAGTACTTCTTCCCCAATAATACCCCAGTTGAGAAGAGTAGGTTTGAATATGAAGAGGATTAAAAAGAAAAAGTTGAAGCTTCGTCTTATTAAGAAGCCTCATGAGCAGGCCCGAACGCTAAGGAAGCTTAAGCAGCTCCAGAGAGCCATCCCAGGGTGCCATGAAATGAACCATCTAGGAGACTTGTTTGAGAAAACTGCAAATTACATCTTTCTACTTGAAGCTAAGCTCAATCTTCTCAGAAAGCTTTCCACCATATGTGGATTCTGATTTCTAAGAAGAAAGGATATGGCTCGTTATGGAGTGATTTTTAAGAATTATTTCAAATGAATTTTCAAAAATCGACTGATCGATGATTTTCTAGAATCATCAAATAAGTGATTTTTGGATAACAAAATTATTAGAAAGTGAATTTACATTTTATTTTCAAACACTGTATAAAGCACTTTTATTTCCTGGAAGTGAATTTAGTCATTGTGAAATCACTCCTGACGAGAATAATTTCTATGAATTCCGTTGTAATAAGTACGTGCCCAGCAGTAGTGGTATGGAGCTAAGCTTAGGATTTATTGAATGTGCTTTCTTCTGCTTTGAACTTTGTATGTATCCATGCCATCCTCAAACCAACTGGGATTAAATAATTAAAATACTATATATTAATATTTTTGTTCTTCTTGTAGTTTTTCCGTTTTTTCTTCTTTTGATTTGTTTTATTTATTTATTTGGTAATATCTTTTAATTTGTTTTATTGATTTCTGAAATATGATATATATATATATATATATATATATAATATATATGGAAATTCTATGGTGAGGATGGTACGCATGATGATTGCACTATTAGTGATGATTTTTTATAATATTAATGATGGTTTTGTAGAAAATCATCATCAATATTATAAAAAACTGTTATTAATATTGTGGTCCGTATAAAGACCGTTTACATCATAAACGTATTGTATGTATATATATATATATATATATATATGCATATAGCAAATAGAGTTTTGATTGCTAGGAAATATTTACGACATACCTTTATAATAGAAAGGTGCTAACACGGACATTCCTTTAAAATATCAGCACCTATATATCAATATGTTAATTATAAAAAAACTAGAAGTGTATACCATATGCATAATGCATGTCATGCTATAACTAAGTTACCGTAGTCAAGGGAATACTCCTAATAGGTTAAAAAAATATATATATATATTCACGTGCTCTCAGAACACTGCCTCCCAACTCTCACAAATAGGTGATCCCATGTGGATCCCATTTACTGGTAAGAGAAGTGAACAATGCTTTCGGGAGCATTGAAAATTTACACAAATTGTATATATATTAGGTTAAAATTAGATTTTTAATTAAAATTAGTATTTTTTTTTCTCTTTTTCTTTCTATTTTGGATGAGAGATATGCATTTAGACTTTTTACATGAAAAGACAATAACTCTGTTACTTGGTGTTCTCTTCGAATTATGTCTATATTATGTTTGATGAGGCAATTTGAGGTGCCGGACCCAAAAAAGCCATGCAGCACATACAATTTTATACTTGGTTTTGCATGTAGCCAAGTTTCTGTAAGTAATATATATGTGCGCCTGCACGTATACATACAGCTAGAGGGACAATTTTTTTTTTTTTTTTAACCGTGTAACTGGTGTAATTTCTATTTACCTCTGTTTGTCATTTATTTATTTATTTATTCCATCAATATTAATTTCGTTTATCATCTTCATATGTATATAGATAGGATCAGGATAAATTACCACCCAAAAAAAAAAAAGGATCAGGATCTATAAATTCACAGTTTCTCATATAATAATTCGGATTTACGTTCAAATATCGTATATCACATTTGAAAATAAAAAATGAAAATCGCAAATCTTATGCAGCGATATAATTTGAATTAAAAATCTTCATGATTTGGAATGTAGGGGCTAATATAAAATAACATATTTTTCTTTCACACTTCAGGACTTATTAACACTATAATATGTATAGAAAAACTGGATGAGTGACAGAATCTTAATCATACGTTAGATATGTAACATTATATGAAATCTCTAATTTATATTCAAGACAATCTTTTATATAAATATATATGTTTATATAAGACATTGTTCTAAAATTTATGTTAAGCATTTAACATCCGGTTACATAAATGTAATTTCAATGACAATTAATTGTAGGAATAGGCGAAACCAAGTAGGGCTCGGGTGGCACGTGCCCCCACCCCACCACCCGCCACTCAAAATTGTTTTCTTTTTATTTATTTTTTAAAATTTTCTTTTATATTTTATCTTTCCTATCTTATTCATTTAAAATTTTACAATACTTTTAGATTTTATACTTGTAATACTTATCAGCAATTTCTTTGTTATATTATATTTATTTAATTTTTAGTTAATAGCACAATAAATTTATAATTAAAATTAAAATTATTCTTTTTTGAAAAAAAATATATAATAGCTATTTAACTACTTTTTTATTCTACATAGAAATTTATGTAAACTTTTGGTTTTAATTAAAATTTTATTTGTTGTTTTTCATTTTCCTTAATTTATTTTTGCCGTTAGTTTTATATATTTAAATACATGTTAAATTTAGAATAGCTATAGAGAAATACTTGTAAATAAAGCATTCATTTCATAATCATCAAAAAATTATGTTCCAACAAACATCTCTAAATCATATTTTCCTTTTCTTGAAAAAAAAAATTATTTTAGTAAGTATTTTAATTAGTTGGACTTTAATATAGCTAAATTCGTTACATTTTTTTTTCTATATTATTATTTCTTCAAACCACACATTAGAAAATAATCAATACTTGACTATGTAATGGTGTTCCCCCCTCCCTTCTCGAAAAATTTTTCTGGATCCGCCATTGAATGGCACCATCGGCAGATGACATCTAATACGTACATATATATATATATATATATATGAATGACATCTAATATATACATATATATATATTCTAAGAAATTCTCCTATTTAATTAGGTTTTTGAAATTAAATTTAGGATCCACGTTTAGGCTTTTAAAGGTGAATAAAAGTTATAAGATCTGGAAAATATATGTGTATATGAGCATATAGAATTCTGAATAAGGAAATCATTATATACATATATGTATATATATATATATATATATTTATATTCATATATAAGAAAATTACAAAATTCATCTGAAAGTCTGTAAATTTTTTCCATTGACGTTATTTTACTGGTGGACACTAACCATCCAAGTAAAGTAGTACAATTATATGTATATATGGATATTTTAACCTTTTGCTGGTATCCCATAAGATTGTACCTACCTACCAAGAAGGAAAGTGAGGGGCCAGTACCAATACTACCATCCGAAATCACATTTGATACGTAGTTTTTGTTTCTCTCCTTGTCTCTTTCAATTATTATATTATCCGCAGCACTGTATTAGCTTCCTTATCTTGTCCTTACCCTACTATCAATATAGAGTCTAGAATTATTTGTAGCTATATTTATATGAAAGAATTTTATTCAGAAAATTTAGATTATATAAAAACAAAAATTCTCTTCTTTCTAATCACAGATGATTAATTAAATAATTATTAGTCTGTGTCTTTGCTGATAAATCACAACCACATGTTTTAATTCTTAGTTAGAAAAAGAATAACATTATTTATATAATCAATTGTTATACCATATTGATCAGCTGTCACCAATTTTTATTTTTTATATTGTTTGGCCAATTATTTTGATCCCTATTGTACATTTCCATTTTATTTTTGACAAAGGTCGAGAATTTGAATTTTTACATTTTGTGAAGGGCTATATTCAATAAGATGTCAATGCACTTTTTTTTTATTTATATTTGAGTAGTTTTCAAAATCAATACACCATTCTGGTAAGAAGACTCCATTAAGCACAAAAAGAAAGGGAAACCTCAATAAAAATTTATCTCGCAATACAAGCCTTAGTTTCCCATGAAAGGATAGAAAAAAATTTGCAGGATATAAATTAAGAGATACATATGTACAAACCAAAACTTTGTTATCCTTGATGGAATACTTTGCTGCTAGGTTATCATAGAGGTTAGCTTCCTTTGGGGTTCAAGAAATCTTTCAATTACTGTTTTTCATTTTCTCCTTGATAAAAACAACTGTCTCCCCCATGTCTCCCAAACACAAGGTTATGAATCATCTTTAAGTTGATTAATAGTAGACTGTGCATCACATAGCCAATCCACATTCTTCCATTCGAACTCTTCTGCAAGATTAACCGCCCACTCTTTGGCCTTGAGTTTAGCACGTTCAATCCCCATGGGATTAATAGGTTTTGGCCTCGAGGAATAAGACCCTTCCTTTGGCATTTCTAGCTATCATGGTTATCGCTGATTTGCCTGTGTGCAAGCTGTGTTGGTGTGATGATGATTCTTCCTCTTTGGCGGGGGCAAGGGTGTTTCCAATGTTCTTTTCTGTGAGTAGCTGTTGAAGGAGCCTTCATTGGTTAAACTGACGTAAACTCCTCAACCATATTTTCCCATCTTACAACCACTTGGGTTAAATATTTTTTATTCTCGAATTTTTTTTCATTTTGCATTTCCCGAACCATGTACAAAAAAAAGACAAGTAGCATGGAAGTAAAGTCTTTTCCTCACAAATTTGAGAAAATCTGAGAGGAGGATGACACACACCATCTCACCAACTCAAGAGCATTACTGTTGTTGACTAAGTCCAGCATCAAGCCCCATTTACTACTAAAAGCAACAACCCTTGTTGTTGCTAGGCATTGTAGGAATAAATGGGTAGTTGTTTCGCTTTCAAAACCTCATAGAGGGCAGCTTGTATCTTCCTTCCTTTTTCTCTAATAGAAAATAGACTTGAAAGGAAGCACATAAAAGGCTAGTCTGCATAAGAACATCTTTAATCTTTCATGAATGTTTGTTACCCAAAGTTTCTTCCAAAGGCTCTCTCGAAGCTCCATGATAGGGGTTAGGATTTTGTGGCAACTTTTGACTTAAAAAACTCCATTGATGCTCTTTGTCCAAAACAACTTGTCTTCAAAACTAAACTTGTTAGTTATATTTTTGATAACATCTACTGTCTGTGGATCGCATAACTCGTCAACATTAAATATAGGTATGAAATTATCAATATGGGGATTTAAATATAATGGTTGGATCTAAAATGGGTGAAATCAAAAAACTTGTTATGTTAATGGGTCATAAATGATTTACGATTAAAACCCATTTCACGCCTTAAAGAAAGGGTGTATTGGTAATTTTAGAATATTGTTAAAAAAACATATATATATATATATATATATGTATAAGATTTAAGAAAGGTTTGGAGTAAAAAAATATATTATTATTATTATTATTATAAGCATTTCAATAATTAAGTTTTTGGTTTTTTTTATTTTTATTTCATACCGTTCATTTATAACAAGAAATGAAAATGTGTTATACTTGCATTTTTCATTTTTTATTTGTCCAAGTTTAAAAAATTGTAAAATTGATTAAAATATGTACTAAATATGTTTTATTATGAAATTTATTTATTCAACTATTTTTATTTTTTTAAATTATAATTTTCAGTAAAGGGTGAAATGGGTTGTTAACTAAAAATATGTTATTTTAATAAACGGGTTTGAGTTTTGATATTTTCACCTGTTAGCTTAACATGTTTAGATTGATAAAATTCAACACAAATATGTTTCAACATGATTTATTATCAAGTTTAGTTTTCAATTTGAAAACTTGAAATTAACTAAAAATATAATTTTAAAATTAATATTTTTGTACATATAATTGAATAATTAATAATGCTACTGTAACATGTATAATTTTAAACTTCACCAAAATTCTAAAGCAAATGATATAACATTTGACATGTCATTTACTATTGGATATAAATTAATAGTGCCTTATAACCATGGAAGGTAAAATCTAATGAAACAATGTCAACTTATTAATGATCAAAATTGTGATTAATAAATTTGACGAATGTAGAGCTATCCTTAAATAACTAATAACTAAAGATGACATCAAGGGCTAGAATTTTATTTTTTTTTATTTTTTTTTTTGGGTAACAAGAAGAGGATAGAAAGCTTTTTTTTTTTTTTTTTCCAAACTTTTAAGCATGGTTTTGCAAAAATAGAGAAAAATTAAAACAGAATGGAGGAATAAAGGTGGATTTGTTTTGTTTTTGATAAGAAAACAAAAAGGAGGTGAAGAACGAAGAAAATTTTTGAGAATGGGGAAAAAGTAAGAGCTCTAGGGTGGAGTAGAAGATAATGGGAAAAATGGTCCTGAAATGTACGATGGTGTGCCTTTATAGACCAAGTACAACAAGAATGTTAAAATTGTAATTTCCATTAAATTAAAAACAAAAAGACAAAATTGACCCTCCAGGCTTTATAATATGGACAAAGTAGATAAGGTTCTTATAGGAATTTTGAAGAGTTTTAAAAGTTCAAATATCAAAACATCCTTGTAAAATAATTCAATTATACTTGGTTCCTTTCCATGACTTTTGTGTTCCAAAAATATCCTTAAATAAAGCAATTAATTTTCTATCCAAAAATTATAAACATACACACATATAGGGATGTAAAAAATGCCCAAAAGCTTCTCGATCAAACCCGCTTAAAAAATCCGACCTAAATTCAGCTTGAACTTGATATGGTACGAGCCTAAGCCTGCCTAATTTCTATTTGGGATGGACTCAGGCTTTTAATTTTAGTAGAGACTTGATAGTGAAACTCAGCCAATTAGACTACACGTTAGGTCGATCTAACGCCCAACTCAAAACCCAGCCAGATTAGCAAGCGCATTATAATTTTATAACCTTTTTTTTATATTTTTATTCAATATATATTAAATAGTTAGTGTATGTTTAATTTTATTTATTTATTATTTGTTATAAAACAAGATAACATATTGAAAATAATTTTAGATTCATCAAATTTATTAATCAAATATTTGGTATTTATTTATTATTTGTTATAAAATAAGATAATTTATTTAAAAATATGATAATATATATATATGTTTAGTATCCAATTACTTTGCATAATCATTGGATTTACTTTCCGTGATTTTAAGACATTTATTAATATATCAGTTATTAATAAAATAACTGTATCATTTGATATAAAAAATTAAGTTAATAAATTTGGTACTTGTGGCATTATTTATTTATTAATGCTATTATTTTTATTTTATTATTATAAAGATAGTTTAAGCAAAATAAAAATAATTTTAAATCAAATTTTAAAACTACAAGAAAACTAATAATTAAATTTTGGATTCTAAATTTTGATCCAAGCTTTTAAACCCAAAGTCCAAGCTCGATACTCACGTCCTAAGCAAACTCAATACCCACAGAGCCGGGTAGCTGGCTTTAGATCTGACATATTGGTCTGATCTGGTCCAGCCTAAATTCTCTCTCCAACCCCAAAAAACCCAGTTCGAACTTACCCGAACTTAAATTTTCGGACTTTAATCGTGCCCGGCAACCAAAATTTTCACCCTACACATACATGCCACATGGCAATTTTATATTTATCAAAAAAAAGCAATTTGTCATGTGTGCATATATATATATATATATATTAAATCACAAGAATACATAGTAATTATATTGCAGCAAGATTAGATTAGATGTTTGGTCAATATGCTTTGAAACTAGTGGTGAATTGATTGATCTTAATTTAATTCCTCCGTAGAATGTTAAACACTAGAATTTAATGGCAAGATCCACCTTAAAAATTCCTTCAGAATCTTTAAAGTGGCATTATCTAAAAAAATTCCTATTGAACAATTTCACAAAAAGTCCAAAGAACGTTCCTTAAAATATGGACAACCTAAACATTTTCTTGCAAATGAACATATATTCCATCATATTTTTACATCATCAATACAATCTTCAACTATAATTCCAATGTTAGCATCCATTACCATAAGAACAATTCTAATGTAAACCAATTTTACAAATATCAAATATAATTATAGTCATATCCACTGTATTCACGCATACTAAGAACACCTTAAAATACCTAATGTAATGAAAAGATATACTAAATATTACAAATATAAAAAAAATTAAATTAAAGTAAATAAAACTACAAGATATTATGATGTGGAACATAATTGATAATATGACACATGAGGAAAGCTATCAACTAATGCCTGAATTTAGATAAACGAATTAAAATAATAAAATGAGAGATAAGAATATTTTAAATGGATTAAATGTAACTCCCTACCTCCATTGGCTTCCCACTTTTTTGCTCTACTGATATTATTCCTAATTTATCCACTGCACTCTAGACGATACGAGATTTTTATTTAGACTTCCTAAGAGGTCACTCATCTTAGGATTACTTTCATTGAAGCACGTTCAACCTCAAAATTCTTTCAAATCCTGAAATCAGCTGCTCTAAAATAACCTCTGTAATTAAAAGAGTATCTAATTTATATTTCAACCATCATTGTCCCATATCTGAACTTTATAGAATTGAACATTAGGTAACCTTTGCCAATATGGTGGCCGTCCAATATCCAACACCTTCCCACACTTACCTTGGCAATATTACATTATTTCACCCATCGTCACAATCCACCCTAGTGCATTATTCACTGATCTTTCCATTTTCTTGCCTCATATCCTTTAAGGCTCACCTGGTCACATTCGTGTATTTTTCATTGTTCTTATCACTACTTACTTCATATCCTTTAAGACTCATAGATTTTACAAAACAACCCCTTAGAGTCCAACATTCTCATTGACACACTTCCAACCAAGTATAGGTCTTGATGCCATTTTTAACACTCTACCTGTACTGGTGTCCCACTCTCTTGCACGATTAATATTGTCCTCAATTTATTCACCTCATTCCAAACGGTATAGGATTTTTTATTCAGACTTTCCAATAGGTCATCCATTTTAGGACTATTCCTATTGGAGCATGTATAGCCTTAAGTTTAAGCCAACTTCTCTTAAAAGACCTATGTTATTAAGAGGTTGTTTACTTTACATATGAACTATCATTGTTCCACACCCAAGCTATATGAGATTGGACAACAGATAGCCTTTGTCAGCAAAATATCTTGTAACTGCCATGCACTCAACTACACTAACTCTAGCAGCATCATACTATTTCACTTTTGGTCCACAATCCATCTCAACTGTTCATTGTTTTTTACCATTTATGCCTACATCCTTTAGGACTCACAGATATTACACTAAATATTATATGAAAATAAATATTTATCTTTTAAAACTATTTTCTCTTAAACCTTGCACTATCACTTTTTTCACAAAATTCATATTTTAAAGCCCAAAACCTTTTATTATAACATTTGATAAATGCAATGAACTAAAAAACATAACCCACGAATTAAACTATAAGCTTTGTTATTTTATAAATAGCTTATATGTAAAATTATAAGTGTAAAAACATAGATATACCATTGAATAAAATTACAAAATTATAATGTATCATACCATAAACCTAGTTGACTAAACCGATCCCAAAAATCCCTCCAAAATTCCTAGGTAACCTTGTTTAGAGAAAGCCACCACCGAATAGTCATATGGAATATTTGGCAGACCATTTCTAAACGAGTGAATAACCAAAGAATTTCATAAATAAAACACACTCGAAATATATTCACAGTAGCAATCCAACCCCCAAATTATATTTTATAAGTCAACGTTTACCATTATATCTACAGCCATAACAAAAATTTCAATACTATCAATGGAGAAATATTACTACAATCTTGATCGATGTATATCATAGCATGCAATAGAATTTTATAGAATTTAAATTAATACAAGTAGGGTCAAAGAAGAAAGGGAAGCTACTAATATTGATAACCACAAAAATGTGATATGTGAAGGAAGCTGCCAACCAATAGTCAAAACTCAAGTGAACATATTAAAATAATAAAATGTGAGATAAAGATATTTTCATGAGTGGATTATTTGATATAAGAAAATAACTGTTTAACTTTCGAAATTCTTTCCTCTCAAAACCTTACATTTCCACTTTTTGAAATATTTTATGTTTTGAAAATTCTTTTGCAATATACTTATTCAGCCCAAAAGTCTATTGAATAAAATTCAATATGCGGTAACTAAATTGAAATTTAAATCTCATTGAATATAACTAATTAAATAAATTAAGATCACACTTTACCTTCTTATAAATCACTAAAAACCAAGCACAAAGCCATATGATTACCATTATGAATATATATGAAAAACATATATTTAGCCATTGAAATCGATTACTCAAAATGTAAATAATTCCATAAATAAATCATCATCTAAAATATGATTTTAAAGACTTGTATATCATATGATATACCTATTGTTATTGAATAGTTTTTAGCATCATAAGGTACCATGAATAGAGGAGGAGGGAGACCACTCTTCATAATCCTTTAGCATCCTAAAAGCATCGTGGGGGGAAGCATCATTATCACTATTTCTAGTAAAAAATGGAATATACCTATACAATGGTCATAACCAATATCCAATATCCAATATAATTACTAATATTATATGGTACACTAATCCAATCAAACTCAATATCATCTTTCAACCATATGACCCATATATATTCCACACGTTCAATTTTCAAATTTAAGAGTTGTTCCATATAAAGCAATCTTTTCTAGTTTCACCTTTTCAAAACAATGATTTCCATTTTTTAAAACTGAGTTGATAATAATTGGGGACTAAAATATCAATTCAAATATTAAAACCTTTTAAATACTAAAATTTATAATTTCAACATGAGCATATCAAAGTCTGAAAATATTTAAAATCTTGCCAAAAATAAAATAAAATCAAGACATGCCAAACTCACATCCAATCATGTCCAACATTATGCCAAGTTAACCCATATGCCTAATGAATGTTTGCTCGATAGTGCACTCGATGTCTAACCCTAACTGCTCACTTGCCACATTCCACTAGCACTGTGTGCCACCAACCTATGCACACATACATACTAAAGGCCCAAGCATGGCACATGGTAGCCACCATGCTTGGCCCATCCTAAGGCTCAAGGGCTAACAAACCTTCCCCACCTGAAGCAGATGATGTCCTCATTGAGTGGAGCCTCGAGTACTTAAATTACCGTAAACTACCATCTCTTTCCCATGTTGTATCAACCTTAGATTCTCCCATCCAATGCATAAGAAAATCAGTCTGCTTAGTCCTCTTGTTGTATGACATGGTCCTATGATCAAGAATCTTCTTAATTTGCTTCTCAAATTTCTTTCTAACTACAAGAGGGACTCTCGTAGGTTAAACTCAATTTGGATTTTCCACATCCTCATGAAATGGTTGCAAAAAGATAACATGAAAGGTTGGATGAATCTTCATCCTATATAGTAGCAACAACCTGTAAGGCACGTTTCCAACGTTCTTCAGCACCTCAAAGTTATGCACCAACGATCGATTTACATTAGTCCTAATCAATTGCTTCTGTATTTGTGATGTCAGCTTCAACAATACCTTGTCTCGCACCTGGAACAAAGGTCTTCTCTTTTGATTAGCATAATTCTTCATCCACCCAGTAGCCTTGGCCAAGCTACCTCTGGCCTGCTCCAACAAATTTTGCTTATCATAGACAAATCTATATGCTGTAAGGCAAGCATTATTTCTTTTCTACTTCACTATCTCTAAAGGTGTTATTAGCTACTATCCCAATGCCCATTACGCATGGTTCATGCTTTTAGATGATGATCTATTAATGTTGTAGCAGAATTGGACCACATCATGCAAACTAACCTAATTCTTTTGGCTAACAGTCACCAAGCCTTAGTAATCCTCCAACAATACATTCACCTTCTCTGTCTGCTCATTAGTTTGGGGATGATTGGCATTAGAGAGCTTCAACTCAGCCTCAACAACTTGAACAACATCATCCAAAACTTTCCAATAAAACAAATGTCACGATCACTTATTATGTCATCCAGTACACCAAAGCATTTCACAAAATATTTCTGAAACAATTCCACAATTACATTCGTAAAATATACATGTGGGGCAATTATGAGTAGGTCATACTTAAAGAATCCGTCCACTACCACTAGAATTGACCACATGTCATCAACCTTGGACAACCTAATAATGAAGTCCAAAGACATGGACTGAAAAAAGCCTCTCTAGGATAGGACAAGGTTGCAACAACTTACCTCTTTCTTTCTCTAGTCCTTCTTTTATTGGCACACCAGATAAGTCTTCACATACACTTCAACATCCTATTCCATCATTGGCCAATAATAGGACTTGGCCAACAAAGCTACCATCCACTCAACTCCTAGGTGACCTGCCTGAAGAAATCTGTAGGACTCACAAAGCAACTCCATTCGAATCCTTCCACCGGTAAGGACATAAGTATACCACCTCTAGCATAAATAAGATCCCTCTCAAGGTAATACCTTAAACCAAGCCCTTTTTAATCTCCTGAGCTAGCTTGGTGTAGGCATCATATTTCAGGCTTTAATCTTTGATTCACTCCAAAAAGTTAGACTTCACATGGGTAATGGCAGCAACAAATGCATGCACCTCCTTCTTGCTAAAGGCATCTGCAACCTGATTTTGCCTTCCTAGGTGACAAATGCAATTAAAGTTAAATTCACCAAGATATTCCCACCATCGTGCTTACTTAGGAGTCAATTTCTTCAAGATCTTGAAATAGGTATTAGCTATATTATTAGTCACCAATGTAAAATTCGTCCCCAACAAGTAATGCTTTTACGCATCCAAATAATGCACTACAGTAGTCATCTCCTTCTTGTGGGTTGAGTACCTCTGCTCTGCCTTCTTCAACTTCCTACTCTAAATGGCAACTTAATGGTTGTCCAACTTCAACACATCGAATGGTAAATTGAAATCAGGATGCTTTAAAACAATATCTATAGAGATGGACTATTTTATCTCCTTAAAAGCTTTCTGGCACCTCTCATCCCATACTCACTTAGTACCTTTTTTTAACAAATCAATCAATGGACTCACTTTCTCATAATAGTCCAATAAAGTTACGATAATAGTTGGCTAATCTCAAGAAAGATCACCATTCAACAACCTTTGTAGGAGGCATCCAATCCAAGATTGGTTACACATTCCTACCATCTATCCGAATTTGCCCTTGTCCTATCCAGTGGCAAAGAAACAACATCTCTAGCCAGCAAAACTCACACTTTTCCTTCTTAACATACAATTGATATTTCCTCATATTAGAAAACACCAAGCGTAAATGCTCCATATGAGCATTCAAAGTTTCATTATACATCATGATATCATCCATATACATAACTGCAGCCGATACAGAAACTTATACAACACATCATTCATTAGATTATAAGGAATTCAAACGAGTCATATCTTATAACACATGTTGTTTTCTGCTGATCACCTTTTGCAATTCACAACCTGCTAGTAGCTAGACTGTGAATCCAACTTTATAAAAATAGTAGCTTTAGACAAGCGATCGAACAAGTCCATAACATTAAGCACTAGGTACTTGTTCTTAATGGTGATCTTGTTTAAAGCCATGAAGTCCAAACACATTCATAAAAAAACTATCCTATTTCTTCTAAAACAATACTAAGGCACCGTAAAGGACCTTGGATGGTCGAATACATCCAACATAGATCAACTCATCGAATTGGTTCTACAATTCCACCACTTCTGACAGACCAATCTTATATGATGAACAAGTAAGGGGTCTAGTACCAAATTCAAACTTAATCTTTTCGTCAAAATGCTCATCTAGGTGGAAGTGTTTTTAGCAACTCAAAGGGCTTCATATTTGCAAATTCTTCCAATCCACCAGCAATAGCATTAGGCAACTTCCTTTATTCTCTACCAATACAGCAACATAGGTCTCCACACCTTTCTTCACACCAGTCTTCAATTACAAAGCAAATCTCATCTTATGCTGGTTTTTATAATACTCTTTCCGTGTCAAAATGCATTCCACATACCAAAAGCACAATCCACTAGAGATCAAGATTCCATTATTGTAAGGCATCAACGATACTTAAATCACATTGAAATCATCTAAAAGGACCACTATAAAACTATAATCCCCTTCCCAGTCTTCAATTTTCAAAGTTGCCACAGTATGCCATACACAAGTTATGTAACCTAGTTGAGGGCCTTGATATGACTTAAGTGTTAATTGACACTTAAACCTAAGTCCACATACTTTTTCTATGTCACAAAACTATGTGTGGCACCTATATTCAACAGCACCATCACATCTGCACCGTTGATTTGTGCTGGGGACCCTAGAAGGAGCAAAATCAATATCATTCAAATTCCCATCGTCGACAATCAGTACATTAATCTTCTTCCTCTTGGGACAATCATGGTCTTTATAAGGTCAATTGCAAATGAAGCAGTCTTCAATACTCTTCAACTTTCCATTGGTTTTATATGATTTAAGCTTGGGAGACATACTCTTCTTCCTTTCCTTACTTTTCTTCTTGCTTCCTTTGGATTGCTTCTCATCACCACCCTTATTCTTATCATCAAAAGATGATGATGGAGCCGAATATTTGAAATCCAACAACCTATCCACAACACTAATGGTAGCATGTAATGTTTGCACCCCTTGCTTCCTCAATTCCATCTTTGCCCACCCTTGCAACCCAAACGTAAAATTAGACAATTTGTCCTCAGATATATTCTTGATGTCTACATAAACGAATTAAACTCCTACACATACTCGTGAATGTTGCCAGTATGCTTTAGTTTCTTCAAAGCATCTCTCGTAACCCAAATCGTGTTACTAAGAAGAAATTGATCATTCAATTCCTTTTTCAACCGACCAATCCCACAGCTCAATCATCATTTTTTTAGCATTCTCATCATCTTACAACATGTTCACCACCAAAATTTCGCATTACTAGTCAAATACATGCTCATAATGGTCGGTTTCTCATGCTCTAGGAATGGGCAGCATTAAAATACTATTCCATGTGCCATAAGAAACATTTCAATTCTTGAACATTTCTAGCCATATTGAAAGGCTTTAAATCAAGAACCTTGATCTTCGAAGGCATGGTCTCAAAGATAGGGGTAAGGCTACTTGTAGAAGACTTGAAGATAGTCAATTTAAACTCCAACAATTGCACATGAGCATTTAATCCATCTTTGGAAGACATCAAATCCTCAACGACAAACACATGCCTATCATTCAACTTAATGATGAATGAGGCAAGATTTTTTACAAATGCCTTAATATTTGCATGCCTTAATATTTTCCATGGCGTTCTCCAACCATTCAAAGAGACTCATGGATGGTTCCTCTGAAGAAGTTGCACCAAGCAAATCCTTCAAACGAAAAACTCTCTTAGGCAAGGCCTTCATCATAATGCCACTAGCCATAACTAGGTTTTGATACCAAGTCTCACAAGGGTAAAATTTATCATCAAATTTTTACCTTTGTGTGGTATAAGGCACCATACCTTAGTTAGCTAGCTCAGCCAATGCACTCTCTCACACACAATGCAATCAAGGTAATGACAAAGTAATAAAGTATAAACTCAATTTACATGTCTCCCAAACCTTTTTTCTCATAGATATAAGGATACATCGGCCAAGAATATGTAAGGATCACCAAAATGCTATTATGGCATCTTTTACCTTACTTCAACATATACAACTTACACAACCTAGTTGTAACAATCCAGACCATCCGCATGCGATATTGTCCTCTTTGGGCCTGGAGAATCCTCTTACAACCCAGCCCTCAAGGTTTTGAAAGACTTCGCAAGGGAAAGGTATCCACACCACCTTATAAGGTGTGTTTCGTTCCCCTTTCCAACCGATGTGGGATTTCACAATCCTCCCCCCTTGGGGCCCAGTGTCCTCGCTGGCACACCAATCCGGGTATTGACTCTGATAACAACTGTAGTAGCCTAGACCACCCGCATGCGATATTGTCCCTTTTGGGCCTGGAAAATCTTCTTACAATCCAGCCCTCAAGGTTTTGAAAGGCCTTGCAAGGGAAAGGTATCCACATCACCTTATAAGGCGTGTTTCATTTTCCTTTCCAACCAATGTGGGACTTCACACTAATTGCATGGGTATTGCTGGATCAATCAGTCTAAGCTATCTAGCCTTGTGATTGACCTCCTACAACCACCATCTATGTGTTATAGGTTGCTAAATGCCACATATTAGGATAAGCCTTCCAACATCTTTGAATGAATGCCACCAAAGCATCTGACATAAGGAATGACTGCAAATCGCTCCATAAAGTCTTCCTAGGCGAATGACAGGTGTTAGACATGCAAGGCACACAAGGCTGCTAAGCAACCATGTGGCCTTGCTTGCACATGCTGCCCTACATGCAATCTAGGGCAACCAACAAAAGCAAGTCAATCCACAGGCGCACCAAGTTTTATGCCTCCGCTTAAGTCTATGAGCACACACACACACACTTACTTTTTCACACTATTACCCATGTGCATGCACATTACCACAAGCATGCTACTACTTGCATGCACATCTTGTGATGATTAGTGTGGGTAGTGCAGGGTATTGACAGGCTACTTGGTATTTAATCCCAAATCATTCGAATGTGGAATATAGGATGGTTCAAATGTAATGATAATCACTTTTTTAATGTTGAGACCTTTTCAGAGCAGTTGATTTTAGGGTCAAAAGAACTCCATGCTTAGATGAAAGTAATTTAAAGATAGGTGACCTCTTGGGAAGCTCTTAACATAAAGCCTTATACCAAGTGTGTTGACTAAATTACAGATAATATTGGCAGAAGGTGACAGATCTACTAGTGGAAGTTTTGTGTTAAAAATAGTATCAAAACCTATACCTAGTGGGAAGTGTACTAGCAAGAACATTGGGCCCCAAAGGGGTGGACTATGAAGACCAGTGTGGGCAGAAGCGGGGCACTCATAGGCTACCTAGTATTCAATACCACATCATCCAAGTATAGAATAAGAGATGATTCAAATGAATGATAGTCATGCTCACAACATTAAGGCCTTTTCAAAGTGGTTGATTTGAGGGTAAAAAAAACTTCAAAGTTCGGTATGCTTAGGCAAAAGTAAGTTAAGGATAGGTGACTTTCTAGGAAACTCTAAATATAAAAACCCATACCAAGTGTGATAGTTAAATTAAAGATAATATCAGCAGAGTTATAGTTTCGCTAGTAAAGATGGGATGTTACACATCTGTTGCTGTCCATCGCCATTACATGTTGTCACTGAGTACTGCACACTGCTAGTGTATTCTGCTACATCAATGCCCACAAGCCACACTAGCATACTTGTTGCCACCTAGTGCCATGCATCATTAGATGCTATACTTAGCCACTGCTGCTTACAAGCCTATGCTTGCACAAATGCACTCATGCCTTCGTACATCACCATGCACACCACACATTAAGGCCATAATCACTTAACCACACATGCACGTAAGCATGATTGCCTACACCACACGTAAAAGGTTTGCCACACAATGGCACCCATGCCTTTCCAAGCTTGCCCACATATGCACACACAAAGCCCATATTGATGGGGGTACTCAATAAACACAAAGCACATATTTCCACACTCATTGGCACACTAGGACAAGCTTATCTTGTGCCCCAATTATGATAGGAGTCAACCCATGCCATGCCTCACATGTACCACCAGATACCCACTTAAAGAGGTTATTTAACCATTTACTATCTAGCAAGCTCAGATATCAATAAGTTTTAATGGCCCTTACCATTGCCCTCAATGCTTGCCATCATGCCAAATTCACGCTCAATCATGCTCAACATCATGCCAAGCTAACCAACATGCCAAATGCATGTTAGCTTGACATTGCACCTGATGTCCAACCTCAAATGCTTGCTTGCCATGTTCCACCAGCACTATGTGTCACCAGCCCAGCCAAATATGCACACCAAAGGCCCATACATGGCACATGGTAGCACTATGCTTGCCTATCCCGAGACTCAAGGGCCTAATAGTAAGTCTCTTATCAATTCAATCAGATAATATTGTATTCTAGCACTAAATTCTCTGTTTTATTTTCTAACCATGAACTTCAAGCCGGAGTTAAACTCAAAGAGAAGTACAAAAACAAAACTAAGAATTTTTCTTAGTTTTAAAGTGTTAAAATGTCCAAGATTTGTTGCATATTACTAATTTACAACATTGATTGTAATTTTGTTGGTTATATATGCATATAGCCTAATATATAAGCCCGAACTCATACTTGGACAACTCTGATAGAGATAAAGTTCAACCACTCTATTTTGTAACTCATGCGAGTAATGAGGAACTCAAAGCTGGATTTCAAACATTAACATTTACAAGGCTAACAAATGCATTGAAAGTAGATGAAACCTTACATCCAAAGTTGTTTTAAATTGACATGTGAATTTGACCCAATGATATCACCTCACACTTACATCTTTGAAGTGATAAGTTTGAGTCACCTTCCTCACCTTTATAAAAATTTAATAAAATAATACTTCAAATTTCTTATCTGTATGAAAATATGTATTTTAAATCCACTTGTCAATAACGTACCACAAGAATGAAACATTTGTGACCAAAGGTTATTTTAATTAATTTCTTTGTTTAGGTTTAAAGCAAATTTGGTCATGAACATTTTGCTTTTGGTGACTAAAACTTGCAACCTTAGAGTTTTTGGCACGGCTTGTTAATGGTCTACACTTGAGGCTAAAAGCTTTAGAAAGAGAGTTTTGCACATTTAGTTACAATTTTCATTGTGATTAAAATTATATTTTCCCATAGTGTGGGTCTCCTTATAGACGGTCAGATTATATGGTCACAAGTATAAAATGCCAAGTTTTGAATTTGATTAGGCTTGAATCCCAAAAAAAAAAAAAAAAAAAAAAAAAAATTCAAAAAATAAAATAAAATAAAGTGAACTCTCCACTTTAACACACATGCATATACACAAAGTTGGTATAGATGGTTTATACATATTAATTATTAAGTACGCTATCTAAATTTAATTTTTTTGAAAAAAAAAAATTAATATAAAGTCAAACCTAAAAACCATAAGGTTCTAAAATTCAATGACCCTATAACAATTACATACATGTTTTCATCGGAATAACTCTGTAACAAAGTCACTATTTATTTTCATATAGGTTCAAAATTTAAATCCCCACATTCATTATGGCAATATCCATAACAAAAAAAAAAAAAAAAAAAAAAAAAGAAGAAGAAGAAGAAGAAGAGAGAAATTACATACATATATATTAGCCCATATATAATGGAGTAGAACTAAAATGAAAAGAACATGTGGAATTAGGAGTGGCTTCCATTGCAGTAACGCCTTCCTACATTATACCCATGATCATCTAAGAGAAATTATATACGTAGTTAAGAAACATATATTTTTCAAAATATAGTTAAGCACTTTGCTTGAACAAGAAGCGACCAAGCCCTTGATTTGAGGGCGTCATTTATGTCATCTGGAGGGCACGAAATGGCTAATCAAGACGACCTCTTAATGGACTTTTTGCTGTAAAGTTAGTGGAATAATATAAACTACCACTTTGACTATATGGTTCATATATATAGGCTAATAATTATTTTCGCGTATTTAATGAAAATGGGCAGCACTTGCACGGCTTCACGCCTCATTCCTATTCTAATTGCTTAAACCATGTTTAATCCAACTACTTCAAGCATTAATGAGTAGTTGCGACCCTACACATTCACTCACTCATAATTCAAAGAAAGTTCCTCTCAAATGTTATTACTTACATATAAAATCTTCGTACTCCATTTCTTGTTTCAATTGTTTCAAATGCTAATCACGTCTCTCTACCTTTAAAATTAATTTGAAATGTATTATATCCCTGATCAAAAACTATATATATATATATATATTACTCTCATTTTGAGTCCACTCAAAACCATTCAAATTATGTATCTGCTTGCTCAAAAAAACAAAGTACAAAAAGAAAGGGTCAAACATATATCTTTTTAATATAGTTAACTCATAAATAAATAATACGCAGTACTTCTCTTTTAATTGAAAAGGTATTGCAAATGTTACTTAATTTATGAAATAATATTAGTCAATTTATTAACAATCTTATATACCAATTAATAGAGAACATGCACTACCCAATTTATAAAATATGTTACCAAGTTTATTAATAATGTTATCATATTAAAATATGACTATTTTATAGATAATGTTATCCATTTTATAAGCTATATCATACAATTTATAAATCGTATTACCCCATTTTAAAGGATTTTTACTATTTCTTTGTAGATGGTTGTGTTGTAGAAAATTCCGTAATTAAAAGAACATGGGATACGGAAGAAAATTATGAAAAACAAAAGAAAACATAAGGGAAAGTAAACCACCGTTGCTTGACTCAAGTGACTGATTTAATTAGACAGGATTATCATCTTTTTGACCCGGACAGCAAGGAAACAAAATGTAACAATTTGAATCAGCGTGGAGATACCTACAACTTTAAATTAAGTGCAAGAGCATGAAGCAGAAGAACATGAATTTCTTTTTGAAAAAGAAAAATTTATTTTTATTTTTTGGTAAAAACAAAGAAAAATAAAATGAAACAAAGAAAAAAGAAATTGGGATGGTGGATATATTTGCTTAGGTTTAAAGAAGATGTCATCTAGTGGTATCAAAGGTATAAAACCAATAATCCTTTCTTAGATTAGAGCATAAAACATGTCGAAACAATAAGAAAACGTACCAAAACTCAAAACTATAACTTTCAAATTCATGTGATGGTTAAGTCGATTTTTTTTTTTTTTTTTTTTTTTTTTTTTTGGTTTTTGAGTGGGGTGGGGGTGGTAAACTACCATGTTTGGTATTATATATTTTGCTTTGTTTGAGGATTGAAAAGGGGGGCTATATAGCTAAGTAGGTCTAAGGGGGGGTGTTTTAATTTGGTGACCTAGGACCTATAAAAAAAGTGGATGGTGGTGTTTGCTTGGGTTTCGCCCCATCATTGAAGCTTGTAGGGCTGTAAACCTTTGTTAGGACAAATGTGGGTCCCATCCATGTGTGCACATGCCCCTGTAACCTCTTACCCTGTGTGCGTTCGTGCACGACTCGCCCCCACTTCATATCACTCTCTCACTCCTTCTCATCCGTCTATATTATTACCAATTCTTCATTTCGCTCGCCCCCAACCCCCTTGGAGCGTCACTTCACGCTCCATTTCAATTCGTCCGCGGCTAAGTTAAACGCTAAAAGTATTTAATAATTCTGTATATTGATTCTATTTATCGAAAAAAAAATTACCATATTAAATAAATAAATAAATTTTAAAAATAATTATTTTTAATGGTTCTATGAATAATTTTGTTAATTTAATATGGTAATAAAAAAAATAAAAGTTGTAAAAGATTTTGTTTATTTTTTAAAGTTATATTAAATAGGTTAATTTAATATTTTATTTATTTTTATTAATTTTTGTTAAAAAAATAATTCAGATTGGGTTTTTGATTTTTTTAATTAGGTATAATTTTAAAATAAAAAATTATATATTAATATTTTAAAACATTTTAAATGGAATCCATTAAAAAAAATTATTTAAAATATTATCTATTAAATAAAGAAAATGTTATATACACATGAATATTTTTCAAAATCAATACCATATAGATTTGGATAAAAAAAAAATTAAACCACTTTTCTTTTTTGTCTTTTTTTTCTTAAATAAATATAGATATATCATATAATAATTTTTAATAATTCAATAATATACAAAACTATTTAAGGTGTTATGATAAAAGGTAAAACAAAAATAGGAAGACGAAATAATTAACAAATATGACAACTGCGACAGCTATAACAACAACAATAATAAAGAACTTGCTCCAATATTAGAAATACTTTCTTTGTTTTATATTTTTCAAATTAACAAACATAATTTGATTTTTAAAGATGAAATTTATTCCATAAATGCTTTTATTGTTTGGACATTTCCTCGTTTATAATATTTGAATATCTTTCATATTTCTTCTAATTAATTCCTTGGATCATATATTATTTATATAGCTCTTGATTTTTTCGTTTTAATAATTAACGAGAAAGATTTTTTTTACCAAGCTTTCAATTTAAAATCTGAAAATCATCATCAACAATTATTCTCAACTAGATTATTATAAATAAATAAAAAACTCCTTTTGGTCTTTAATATATATATATATATATCAACACACTGTTAAATATCAATAATTTTTTGTATTTTTTATTATAATTGTATTTTATTTTAAAAAATGAAATAAAAGAAAGCTTGCATTTATACATCAAGATAATTAGATTAGATATATTAAGGTACATTTAAGATAATTTTATAGTAAAAATTATTGTTTTCTTAAATAATAATTCAAATTTGAATTTTTATATTTAATATAAAAAAAGAAATTAAGAAATTTATTTATTTTCTTTTAAAAAAATTGGCGCGTGGGAGTAAAAATGAGATATTAACGGTTGAAAACTATAAGAAATAGGAAATGCTTGGTGTGTGAGGACGTGAACCTGGGCAATTGGATTTGAACAGTTTAGGAATAAATGTAAGAAATGCTACAGTCACAGCTATAATCTCCTCACAGCCAGTCAATTCTAAGGATCACCGTAAATCACGGGGGCTAACCCTTTCTTGGACCTTTTTGCCCTTTCTCTTTCGCGTTTCCTTTTCATTCTTTCTCTGTCTTGTAACATCAATATCACTCTGTCATTTATCTTTCGGTTTAATTATGCCGTCACCATTTCCTTAACAATTTTTGTTTTTTCAAATAATTCACCGCTAATTTCTTTGCGAGGCAAATATTTTTATTATTATTATTATTATTTCTTTGCTGAAATCTGTGATGCAATTTTATTTCACTGCTAACAATAGAGGATTCATGTTCTTCCAATGACAATCTAATGATAAATGATTTTTAAAAAAAATCACCGTTAAAATCTTTTCATTTTCATTATCTAAGAAAATAAATAAATAAAAATTTTATATATATAAAGGTTCTAATAAAAAATATTAATTTAAAGATATCGTGTGTAAATGTATATCATGATATATTGCTTAAGTAGAATTTATCATATGATGTATTACATGATATACAACCACACAATATCTTTAAATTATCATCCTCATTAGTGTATATATATATATATATATATATATAGCATATGATAATATTTCACAGAGTTTAATTTCATTTATTTTATAGCACTTGAAATTGATCCTGTATTGGTTTTCTTGTTGTAATTTCTCACATTGATGGCCAATTTATAGATTTAAAATCCAATTTTCTTTTGCAACCAAAAGTTGTAAGGCTCTATCCAATAATTAGTTTTCGAAGATTATTTTTTTAATGTTTGAATAGTAATAAAAAATTTATGACTTGCCAGTAACTATTAATTAGTTTGTATGTATCATTTTAATAAAATCAAATAATCTCAAAATGACACTTTTTTAGAAAAAAATATTTTTCACCTTATTATTTTAGGTTGTGAAAATTTTGTTTCTTCTAGAGCTTGCAATTTTCAGATTATGAAAATTACAAAAATTTTTAATTTTTTTAAAACAATTTTGAATTCCCATTAAGTTTTGATATTTTTAAAATTGAGCCTAAATTTATAATTCGTGTATGCCTAGTACTATATATGGAGCTTAATTTTTTCCTTGATAGCTATACTTGTAGTTGGTATATTTTAATCACAATAATTAAATTATTTTCATTCACCAAGAAAAAAAAAAAAAACAATTACATTATTTTCCGTACCTAAGCTTTTTGTTTCCCTGTTATATAAATCCCTTTTGAACTGTTTAATTTTTCAGTACCCGATATGTATATATATTTATATATATATATATATATATATATATATATATTTTTTTTTTTTTTGAATTGTTCTTATGCTATTAGGGAGGCTATCTGAGTGGCTCATAGGCTTGCTTAAATGTTGCATGTTTGGATTCTCATGAGACTTGATAGAAGAGGGAAGTCATTTATGGTCTATTCCAATTTATCTAAGCTGATATTTGTAATGCTATCAGCAATGAAAGTTGTCTTTGTTTAAAAAAAAATAGTAATAAATAAATTAAGGTCATGCTCGATATTAATAAACATAAGTAGTTTTTTCTTCTTCTTTTTTTTGGGCAGCAATGAACATATATAAGTCGTTAAGTACCCATATATTCCTGGACAAATTTTATGTGCATGTATTTTTGAATTTGGAAATAAGTCCATACAAATATATAAATATGAAGAATAATAGTTTGGATATGAGGAAAATACTAAAGATTGTAAACTTTTCGGTTCTCAAACATTTTCCAAATGACGTGGTTGTCACTTTGACAATTAGATTTTGATTGTATTGAATTGGCAATATGGAAAGATTTGGAGGGCCAAAATTTAAAGCCTTTATCATCTTTCATAATAATAAAAGGGGTAGGTTTGATAAACCAATTGTTTTAGCCGCCCAATATTAGACATCACTAGTCCTGAATTTTAACATCAATCCTAGCAAGACAACACAAAATGTCACTATTACTAACCTAATTTTCTTTTACCAAACAAAAAAACTAGTAACCTTATTTTCAATTATATGGAAGATTCCTTTATATAAAGTGGAATAATGTTAGGATATCAACAAATTTATTGAAATCTATAGAAAATGTTGATGTATCGCTATTTGATTGAATATATATATATATATATATGTATATATATATGTGGATATTGCTTTTATGTTATTCTAGAACTGACTTATATTTTTGTTATACTTCCTTCAAAGGTTTATTTATCATATATAGAATATATTTTCTTCAACCAATTAATGAAATAATAACAACTTATCACTTAATAAATATTTTTATAGAATTTTTGTTACTTCTAATATTACTCAAAAAAGTGTATAAAATTTTTTTATTTGTAATTGACAATTTAAATTAATTCGTCTCACATCTACACCTTTGAAGTATAGGATTCAAGTCACATACTCTTCTCTTTTAAAATAGAATAATCGATGCAATCCTAACCAGAATAAAGAATCAATCAAATGTTATCACTGTAATTATAATACTATGCAGTGGTAAAGTGAGTCTACCTCCATTGTTATACATTCACATTCACATCTATACGTGAGGGACAGATTGTGAATTAAAAACATAGAAATGGAGAAAATTTGTTGTAAATAACAACAATAATTATAATAATATAATGCCATGACAAAATTTTAACTTGTGGAAATATAAATGAGACATTGTTTGCAAAAGTAAAGACATATAAATTAGAGACAAACAAATTTAAAAAGTCAAAAAGTTTTTCTTTTATTAATTTTTTTTAATAAAGAAACAAAAGTTGATATCCCATGTTTTTGAGCAAACTAAGTAAATCAAAGATTATTGTTGTTATATTGTATATTGCTGTTGCCGAATATTCAACAAAAATAAAAAAACAATACCATGAGTGCGCATGAGCAGACTGTCTGTGTCTCCCATCAGTATCACTCATCAATTATATATCAGTGTAGTATAATAAAATGAGATATGGATAAATTAAGAATATGATATGTGATCAGATACATATGAATCATCCATGTCACAACGAACTATTTGAAACTATAATTAAATTCAAATAGATGATAAAATATCAATCTAGATGAGTATTATTATTAATGTATTACTATGTTGTGTTGAGTGAGTGGAATTTTATTTCGTATAATTTTTATATGGTCTATATATATATATATATATATATATCCTTAAGTTTTAAAAATTGTCAGGAAATATATTATCTAATATATATTTGCAAATTTTTTGAATATGTATCATGGAAAATTGTTTCTTGATAAATAAGTATAATAACAAGGATCAAACCTGCCAAATACTTTTCTTATTAACTTATCCTGTTAATTTCTTATCATACCCAAGCATTTATATAAAAATTGTTTTCCTGTATAATTTGTTTTCAAGTTCTAATAGCATCTCCAAAACTCTCTTTGCTACATTAAAAAAATAAATAACCATTTAAAAAAAATATTTTTGGATTTGTCGAAACATAATATCTAACTAATGTGGCAAGAAAAAAATAAACATCATAAAAATAATTTTCTACTTGTTGAAGAATTGTCAGATATTTTTAAATTTTCTGAATTATAAATTTTTTTTAAAAATCAAATCTTTCAAAAAATAAAATAAAATAAACTATTAAAATATTTAATTAATTAATAGCCATATATAACTTTTATACGTATTATTATTAATAAATAATTTTAAAATTTACTATATATATTTATACCATATAAATTTAAATGATACCATATACATATCTTATCTTTCATGATTGAGCCAACTTGTTCATGTAAAGCTTAACAGTAAAGCTATTGTTTTTGGAATAACGATCTAGAATTTAAATTCCTTACTCTGAAAATTTTTTAAAAACAAAGAGAAAAAAATCCTCTATAGCATCATATCATGTACCTATCAGGTTTATGCGAAAGTGAAAAAGATAAATATGTCCAATCAAATATTATTCCAATTATCAATGTACGCGAAATCATATAAATCATTACATAATATGTTTCTTTCTTTTTCCTCTCTTACTGGAACAATCGTCAGGAAGACATTTTCATGAAATGCATTTATGGTGGCAATTCAACTTCCAAATAAAAAAAACTCTTTTTTTTTGTTTTTTGTTTCTTTCTTTCTTAAATAAAATATAACTGAAATTTAGATAGATAGAGAAAGATTTAAAAGAAAAAAAAAAAGTAAATGTAGTATTGATTTAAAAAAAAAAAAAAAATTATATATGTTATATACTATTATTTAGTGAATCTCTCAGTTTATGAAGGCATGAGATGGAGGTAATTATTGATGGAGATTTGTACTTGTTGGAGAAGGGCTTCATTTCGCAAGGCCATACTTTTTGAAAACCTCCATGTGGAGTCCCATGTGGAGAATTATATTTTTCTCTGCTTAGGCAAAGCCAAAACCCATGCCCTAAATTTTCTCTGCTGATGGGACCCATTTTCCTTCTCAGCATCAGCATGTTTTCCGGATCCTGCCAATTCCCTTCTTTTCCTCTCTTATCGCCAAACGGAATCAAACTTTCTCATATACACTCTCTATCTCTCTCTCTCTCTCTCTCTCTCTATGAAATCAATTAGTCCAATTCCCTAAACTTTCTTTCACTGAAATGAGTACTATATCTCAATGGCCTATATTTGGCCGCGTTAATCGCTCTGCTTTCATTTTTTTCTTTTTTTGCTTTTTTGACTCTTTTTTCAATCCGGACTCGAGCTATAGCTGTGGAAGTAGCAATAGCCCATATTATTGAACAAAATCCATATGGGGTTTTGCTACATTTTGATTTTAAAACTATAAAACATAATATCTTACACTTGGTCTTACTTTCAAAAAAGAATTTAAAATATCTCGTTCATTTAAGATTTTTTAAGTTAATTTATCATTCCAACCTTTATCAAATAATTTCTGAACATTTTGAAGTGACGCAATCAACTGAGGAAAATTTTCAAAAAAAAAATCAACTGCCGTATAATCTTTTTCCTTTTTTTTTTTTGAAAGTTCTAATTCCTGTTAAAATCATGAAAAGTACTTGTCTTCTACATTCGATGTGACAACCTAATTGAAGATTTATTTATTTATTATTTTTTTCAATGTTAACATGTTCGTTGGCAGTGCAAATAAATAGTATAGCGTGTACCATACACTTCAAGTAAACTAGTTCCCTTTTTTTTCTTCTTTTTTTTTTCTTTTTTTGGGAAAATAAGTAAACTAGTTCTTAAACATTTCACTAATGCCATAAATCATCATTTCATACATGGGAGGAACCAAGGTCAAAAACTTTGCCTTGTAGATTCTAATTTTCTCTTAATCATAATTATTAAATCCGAAACTTCTATAAAGTTCGTCAAAAATTCACTTAGTATATTATATTGGGGTAACAAAAGAATATTGGAGTATTATTATAAATATGTTAAATATTGGTTAATTAAGTTTGACACTTCTTGGCTATAAAATCTTGTATTTCTCTATGCTAGCATCTCATCATCATCATCATCTACTTCCAAAGAGAGGGTCCACAGGCACATTCATGGAGCAACCATCTAGTGAATTTTTGTTTGTATTCATAACTAGTTACAAATGTTAGGTTTGCATTACATTAAGGGGACCTGCAATTTTTCAATACAATATGAATTAAAACATATACATGTACGATATTTAATTTAATATATATTAAAACCTCTAGGGTTTTGAGTAGTGGTGGGCCATGGTCACCATGTGCCTGCATGTGCTGTGTCTTTCTTTCAAAGGCCCACCACCCTCCCTCTCCCTTTAAGCACATATATTCAGTTTCTCTACACAAATATTCTTCTCCTTCTCATTCCTCTCTCTCTCTCTCTCTCTCTCTCTCTCCCTCTTTTTCTGGATTCTCATACACATTTCTTGGATCTGTGGAACCGAATCACTCTGCAAAACTTGTCTCTCTTTCCCATGATTATGTCTCTATTTATCCAATAGAAGAATTCGAAACAAGGTATAAATATATATATATATATATAGATAATATGTATGACTTCATTTTGTGCATATATATGTATATCCAAAAGCCCTAAATAGTAATTCTTTATGTTTTGAAGAAAATAGGTGTTTCAATATGAATCATTGAAACCCTAATTCCTCACCCAAGTTCATATATTTTTTTTTATTTTTTTCAGTTTGTTTTTAGAATGCAGAGTTTTAGCTCACTCAAGCAAGAATTTCTAAAGAATTGGATAAAGGGTCTCCAAATATGCGGCTCATCAAAGAAGAAGATGGATCTAATGGAGAAAAAAGATGCTATAAAATTTTCAGCGGACCTGGCCATGGCTTCTGCAAGAAAAAGCAAGACTTGTTGGAGCCGAGCCATCATTGCTAAAGCCACGGAACCAAATAATACTAACAAAAGCCTCGCGGAGCAGATACTGGGTCCTGATGAGCGTGAGAAAATGTTGCAGAAAACTAGTTGGAAACAATCGGTGGCTGCGGCGACGAGGTGTTATAGCAGCTGCAGCTGGTTGGTTCGGAGCAAGAAGATAGTGAAACGGAGCCGCCGTAATGTCCGAAGAGCATTGATGAGAAGAAATAATGGAGCTCGGACAGTGGTCATGGCGGATTCGATAGCGAAGAGATTGGTGGAGAAGAGAACTAAGAAGCTTAAGAGTCTTGTACCTGGAGGCGAATTCATTATGGATGAGGTATCTTTGATCGAAGAAACGCTAGATTACTTAGTAGCTTTGAGAGCTCAGGTTGATGTAATGCGGTTGTCTTATACCTGTGCCGCTGGTCTCGTAAATGGCAAGTAAGATCAAATGGTGGTTTTAGTTACGAGTATTTTTATTTATTTATTTATTTATTTTGGTTTTTTTGTTTTTAAATTATTCCTCTTTGGAAGACTAGAATATATGAAGACAAAAAAGAGAGAAAAATGAAGCTGGTATAGTTAAATGCAATGTACAGATGAACGACATAATAATATCAGTAAGTGATCAAATATAATATATAAAAGCTTTTGTTTATCTCTTATTTTTATTTCTTATTATTTATATATCTAATTCCTTATGGTGGTTAGTAGCTTGATTTTTGCTTAAATCCACTGCATTTGGATATATATGTATACATATAAATTGATTTTTTTTTTTTTTTCAGTTTGATTTCAATATGGTATGCTTGATTTTTGAACAATTTTGAAAACAATGGGGTTGCCTCTTGTAAAATACAAAAAGGTAAAAAGGAATTGAAAACTCCAATCCAATTGAATGTAATACCAATAGAGGGTATTGCTTATAGAATGTGTGATATTGATCTTTGTGCTTCTTTTGGCTAAACAACTGAGAAGGGGTTTTGTATAATTGGGGCATATGTGTAAGAGAGAGTTGGTGTTGACATACATACATACAAGATCACAATTAAAAGCCAGACCCAACCTGCACACCCGTGCGCACCCTTCTGCCCATATCCTACATGATTATGACAGGAATATATATATATATATATATATATATATATTCCAGCAAAAAAAAAAAAATGTATATATATATATATAAAAATATAATTTAGCAATATATATATACATATAAAAGAAAACTAATCTCATGAAAACTATTCACATCTTATTTTAGAAGATATTGATTTGATTTAGACAAATAACAACCTTTAACATTTATTATGTTATATTATTTTATATTTTCTAATATAAATTGAAAAATATTGGCAAGATATCCATTTATATATTATTATTATTATTATTATTATTAGTTACATTATGCTACTTTTTGTTACTTTTCTATTATGGTAGCTTAATACATTGTTGGATCCATTTTTTAATAACTTAACTGATTTTGAAATAAATAATAATTTAGCGTATGATATCAAAGTCTAATTATCGGTTGAAAATTGAAGGTCATGGTAATTAGTACTATTGATGCTTCTAATGTAATAGACATCTAAAACATAGAGCTCTTTGGAAGTTAAGCTTGAAGATGAGTTAATATATGACTTATTCTCGATTTAAGGTAATGCAAATGGTATTGAGTATAAGGTTGATGGCATATACAATATTACAAGAGAACATATGAATAAATGCATCAAATAATTCCATCTTTCTTTAAATTTTCTACACGGCAAAGCGTGACTGTTAGCCAAATCAGCAGATATATAGACAACGACTATTGATCACATTCCTCATCCAAAATTAAAAATTAAAAGATTAAAAACTATTGATCATATCAAAATATTTGTTTAAAATATTCCCAATGATCTTTGAAAAGGAATGTAGGCAAGGATGAGATCATAATACTCTTCCCAAAAAAATAAAAAGAAAATTAAAAAAAAAAAAAAAAGGATGAGATCATAATAAATTTACTTCATCCACAAGTACACAAACGGATTTTTTGTTTTTTGTTTTTAAATTACATATATTTATGTATTAACTAGCCAATCTAAAAGCTTCCATATTACATCGATATCACAAAGTTTGATGAAGAGATGAGATCATTTGCCAAATGCATCCTTAAAATATATTTTGAGTGGTTCCAACATCTCAAGAAACACTAGGAGGTGAATAGTGTACTAATTATAATCCCCTTTCTGAAACTTGAAACTCAATTCGTATTAATGGTAATGAAATAGAATTTTTTAGTTGGTATTGAATAAGTAAATTAGCAAGGTGGGATCGATCTAGATTATAGATCTAGTTTTAGCCAATTTCAGGGATTAATTATATAAGACTAATAAAAAAAACTGCTTTATATACACAGAGTGGAAAAGAAATCAAGAGTGACCAGCAAAATGATCTAGAATGAAGTATTTGCATGTGTATTAGGTCGATGGTAACACGATGGTAAAAGAACGAAGTTTACTATTTGTCACATTGATAATGAGCATTAATGGGATTTATTATTAAGGTGACAAATACTAATTAGACTTTTTAGTAAATAAAATATTGCATTTTAATACCTAACACTTCTGCAGTTGAGTAACAAATATTAATTCCCTACTTTAACTGATTATGCTAAAAAGCTTAATATGGAAAATTAAATCCATTTGAATAACCAATTATATTGTTATATGTTTTTGGTTAAAAAAAAAAAATTATATTGCTATATATCATATAGATTCCACATTGTGACAAAATAATATTTTCCTAAACGGATTTGCAAGGAAATGTATCATTTTTAGAACCAATATAGTAGGGGCGATCCTTTTCTAAAAGAACAAATATACACACAAATTTAAGGGACAGACAAGACAGTTAAATAGGCCCATGTAAGTAAATTTGGTTATCTGAGAGCCACAATCAAAATCCTATGCTGTTAGGCAATATGGGCCTGATTAACAAATCGGGCTAAGGACTGGAGTCAAGGCCTAGGGGTGGGCCCAACTGTTTTCTCATCATTTTAGAAAGTCACAAAGAATGGACTTGCTAGCAGGTTTAACAGATAGATATCAATCAACTTTTTGTTTTGGGCTTGTTGATGGCTCCAAAAGTCTTTTGAGAAATAACGCAAAACATTTCGTTTAGGTTGCTTATTAAGTACTTACAGGTTTGGTTGAGTACAACCATTAAGAATACATTTTTTAAAATCAAAATTCAAATCTTGATCTCAAAAATAAATAAATAAATAAAAAAGACTCGTTTATAAAGAATGGATGTTAGGGAATCTTGATATAGTTTTGTAGTTGTTTAGACCATTGGATTGTTTTTTACCATAAAAAGAAATGTATTATTATACTAGAAAAATTTTGAAGAATATACCACAAAGAATCAATGGACATTATGTTTGTGCAGAGTAAAGAAAATATGGTGTGATATGAAATTTGTGATTCAATTATAGATCAATATAATATTAAGCTGTCGCTAAAACAAACTGAAGACAGAATTATTGATGAATTCTATGTTTGGTTATTAAAGCCATATCTTTTCAACAATATTTATTTTTGCATCAATAAAATTTGGTATTAAAACTAGAACAATTTCCTATGAGTTACAAATTATATAGACCAAAAAAAAAAAAAAAAATACACACACACACACACACATACATAGAGTTAGAAGGGATTGCATTTGCAAGTCATGGTCTCATTTTAGTTGGTTGCAATCAAGGTACTCTTAGAGAGAAGATTGATTGACTATGGCTCTATATTGCATATTTGATGATGGTAAAGGAGGAAAAAAAAAATATATATATATATATATATACATATATATTGAGCGTTTCATGATGAAAAGAAGTCTTAATTGTTAAATAGCCCTACAATGATTGGTTAATTTTCTATTATAAGTTGAACTACCACCACTTCAATTAATTTTAAGCAATTAAATAGCCCAAAATTAATTTTATATAGTGCTATTAATTAGTTAATGAATTAATTATAACTTGCATTCGAAGCTAAGCAAAAAAATATCAAAGATTACAATGCGGTGAATGGAATGTGGATATGTAATGTGAAAAAATATTCTTCATTTCTTAACATTTTCTGTTAATCATTCCCTTTCTTCGATAAGGATTAGTACATCTATTAATTTTATGTTCAAGTGATGGGATTTTTTATGTTGTGATAGTGTATTTCTGCCCTAAGAAATTCAATTCCTCTCAATATTTAAATAGAAATTATTCAATACACCTTGTGTATCAAGGCAGAATTTGATTTGGTATACACATGCCCAATCAAATAATGTCTAGTGTACTAATAAATAAGACCACAAATTTTCTTTCTTTCCATTTAATTTCTATTTAAGATCTAAATCAACTTGGAAATTATAGTACATCGACCCTAACAATACTTATTATTAATTATCAACAAAGCATATGATATAATTAAGTATTTGCTTGACACATGAGCATAATGAGGACACAAATCTTTAACCAAATCTTCAAAAGTCTAATGAATGCATCAACATGAAACCCAGTAAGCTTGATCCCATTACAAAGCTAGAATACTCCCCAAAAGTTCCGCAGCTAACTTTCATAGAAACCCTTTTCATAAAATATAACTTAGAGAAAAGCTAATCTTTTGCTAAGAATATTAAAGAAAGTTGCTAATCGCAAATAGGATTATTCTAATGAAAGAATGCTTAGCTCTAATGATACATGTCTACTCTCTTTTTTTTATCAATGTTTTCACATCAATCATGTATGTCTCCTTTCCTTTATGTCAATGTTGGCCCAAGTGCTTGCCTAGTTATAATGCCTCTCTACCCCTTTTTTTAGCCTGTTGTGGTTAGAGGTATATATATTAACATGGTGGCCCTAGACAGCTCGAGCAAATTATAAATCCTATCTAAAAGTCTTTTTTTTATTATCTTAGTTTTTTCCATGCTTAGGCTGAATTTATGGTTTTAATTTAAAGGTACAAAAGGGAAAGGCCCTATTCCTTCTCTTTATGAATTTTTTTCCCCATCATCCTATATGCTTCTTTAGTGGTTAGCATGTGTTCTCTCTCATTGGATCTTTATGGAGGTCTCCAATCAAAATCTAATTTTCTATTGAAAACTTGAAAATATTAATATCAAGTAGACCCTATTGTTGGGCTAACTCCGACTTATAATATATCTAAAACACCCTTTCCAACGGTGATATCTTCCCTGTCCAAATTATTTGTTAAAAAAAATAAATAAATAAATTTGGGTATGCATGGAGAAGGAAAACCAAATGTGAGCGTGTGTGTACTCTCCCTTTTTAAGGGTCCAGATTCCATTTGCACGAATGATGATGTACTTGATGGAGCTTTTTCAGATGGACAGAATTCAATCCAACGGTTGAGATTTAGGGGATACTCATTTTCCCTCTTCCAAAATAACTTGATGTTGATGATCTAAGCATGCATAAAGAGGTCCATATAAAGCTAATTTTTTAAATTTTGGGGCATGGCCCATATAAATATGCTTGGAAGTGTTTTGTGATTTTGCTGCATGTCTATAAGTATACATTGCATGCTTCTAAGAGTTACACATATTTGACACTGACTTAGCTCGCTAACTTAGCCATTCTGAATTTGTCCATTGATAATAGTCCTTGAGTTTTAGCTCTCTATATCTTGCTGTGTAGTTGCATGGATTCGAGTTTCAATCCAACCGCCCCATCGGAGGCACATCCTGAAACAATGGATTTTCTTTCTCGTGCTTGGTGTAACTTTGCAGTGCAAGCTCTTCAACCAGAGCTTCAAGACCAATCAATGGTCGTACTTGATAATCAGCTTAACAATTTCGAGAGCAACACCAAGATTGCTACCACTCCTTACTTGGTAAGAGCCGAATCAAATGCTAACGTATATGTACTTTATTCTTTGTATATCTTTTATGATTTTATTAGAAAGCAAAGAGAGTTGATATGATTTTGCGTAACTTGATTTCAGAAGTTGGATAAGAGCGTAAAGGTGGAAGATCCAGATGTTAAGCTACCACAATGGAAATCCAATGATGTCAAGGTAAAAATTTGCAGAGAAAAAACCAATAGCCAATTTGATGTTCTTCCATATTTCTTACCTTAACTATTTATCTTTCCTTTTAACCATATATAGTCATGGATATGGATGCAACAAGCCATGCACCCCGAGTTGAATTACAGCGGCTATTTCCGGAAGAAATGGGTATGTAGTTTCCAAAATAAATTATATCTTCCTGGTTTAAAATGTACATGTAACATGCTCTTGCTATATGTTATCTATCACTCTGTGAATTCATTAATTACACTTTCCAAGACAATTACTTATATTTACCTTTTTAACTTCAATACTATATATTATATTAGAAAACTTGCTCAAATTTGTACTGCTTTTCATGTAGATGTCATGGAAGCTCGTGCCGTTTAAGAGCATATCGATCAGAAAGTGGCTGAAAGAGATAAAGCAGCGGCGAAAAGAGGGAGATAGGTTGCAAAGAGCTGAAGTTCACGCAGCAATCTCAGTGGCAGGTGTTGCAGCAGCACTGGCAGCCATTGCAGTTGACAATGCAAAGAAAGAGGAGTCAAGCACTGCCAAGGGTGCTGCAGTGGCTTCAGCAGCTGCTCTGGTTGCAGCCCAGTGTGCAAAGGTTGCTGAAGCAATGGGGGCTAAAAGGGAGCAGCTCAGCACCGTGATGGGTTCGGCCATGAGTGGCACAACTGCTAGCGATGTCCTAACTCTCACAGCTGCAGCCAAAACATGTAAAACATATTTACCCTTTTTCTCTGTAACTGGCTATATATATAATCCATGTTTTCTTCTAGTCTGTTTATATAGAACTTTGCTACTATTCAATCCCAACTGTGAAAATCACGATGAGCTGGATAGTTTTTATGCATGTCATTTGACACATATCGTGTCCCCATATGCAAGGATGTGACCGTCAAAGTTGACAGCTTAGGATGGGAACAGCTTTTCTGGTAGTGGGATAGGCCAAAATTGTAACTTCAAGCATCATATAGGCTAGAATTTTCTCGCAAATCCTGTGCATTAGCTGGAGTAAATGTATATAATCATAAGCTAAAAAGGAATATCATGGTTGCAGCATTGAAAGGAGCAGCAACACTGAAAGCAAGAACAGGAGGCAAGAATAGATTAAAGGGGATTGCACCAGTGCTGCCCATTGAAGACAGTAGCTATGAGATGGACTTGGACTTGGAGAAGTATAGATCAACACTTGCCAAAGGTGCTGAGCTTGGCATTGAAACACCAGATGGTAAGCAGAAAATGCTGACATATTATATATACATATGCACATGTACGGTTAATTTTTTATCAGGTCGAAGGATACCACATACTTTCAAAAGATTGGACTGCTAGTGTGTGTGTGCGTGTGTGCGCGCGCGCGCGCGCACGTATCTTTTTCTATAGCTTTTTCTATTCTTTATAATTTACATAAATTGAAATGTACTACAGGGGACTACCTGGTGAGATCGGTGTCAATAGTCCTTAGCAGTGAAGCCAAGGTCTGATTTATATACTCTAATCCTTTCAATTCACACTTATTTTGTCATCAGCTATCAAAATGCTTTGGTGAGTTTAGTAATAACCCTAGCTGACCTTTCTAATTCTTATCTCAACTTTACAGCCACTTCTTCAGATAAGGAAGCTCAATCTGTTGAAAACCAAGAAAGAAAGTACGTCATTTTCTATTTGGCTAATCAGGATAGACTATTTGTCAAATGAGTGTTTGTCGGGAAGGAAAATAATTAAGGATTAAAAAGCTAATATATATTTGGTATTTGGGTATTAGGTGTGATATTGGAGCTGCATGCAGAGCTGTACAAGGATTCAGAAGGTGATGAGGAGGACAGTGAAACATGTTATATGATAGTGTTAACGACAAGTAGAGGGATATTCAAGCTAGACATGGGTGATGATTATCAGCGTTACAAAGCATGGGCTACAACTATTAATCACTTGCTTATGCTCTCTTCTTCTATTACTAAATATCAACTCCACTTTTGTAAAAACTGATTTGAATTTTTATTTTTTTTTCACTTTTTACTTTTTCATGTTTTGTACAATTTTTTTTTTTTTCCTTCCATATTTTACTTTGTTGTGTAATATAATTATTTAATGACAATTCATGCTTATCACATAATGAAATATTTCTGTGCACGCCCACATTGATACATACTTGAATATAGCATAAAAAGCATGAAAAACAAGTTCTATTTTTCAGCAAAATCAAGAGCCCTTCATGAATAAGACTACCTAAAGATTTCACCTCTTTTAGATCCAGCACTAATCATTCTCCTTTCCAACAATCCACCAAACCTGATATAAGAGTCATATAAAATAAAAAGGTATAAAACAACTTTCACTTTAGCTAAACATATAGAGCCCCAGTAACTAAACCGCTTAGTTAACAATCCTAGCTTTTTGGTTTGGCATGGGTTCTAAAGTGCTTTTTTAGCTTTTCAGGCTCAAAAGTAGCTTTCAACAGTGCTTGGATATTTTTCTAAAAGTCTTAGACAACTTAAAACCAAAGCTAGTGAAACGAACTTCTCAAGAAACCTATTTCAAAAAGCAGAAAGTAAATTAGAAGCAGTCTATTACAGGTCTTTTCATCATCGAGTACTCACTGTTAAACAAGATTCTTAGCAAGATCTTTCCAGAACACTGCAATTCAAGATACAAGTGGGTTCAGTATAGTCATTTATAGAGCATTTCTGCTGCAGAAAGAGTGCATATAAAGCTTATATATACTCTTCATGTATGTATACGACAAGAGAGGTCACTGTTTAGGCGTTGTTATCCACAAACTTATAGTTTATTGTGCCCATGATACTAATAACAAAAGAACCAGACCGCCCAAGCAGAAGAGCAGACATTACCAAATAAAAATAAGGGGTGAGTTTTCATGCATTGACATTAATAGCCAAGCTCACAAGTTTACACACATTATAATCAAAGGAAAATTAATACTACCAATAAAATAAAATAAAATAAAATAATCATCTCAGAATCATTTAGTGCAATTACTATAGGCCTCAAAAAATGTTCCTCTTATGTGTTATATAGCAAGGTATAAAATTTGTTGATATCTCAAAATAACTTATCGCATAAAAAACCAAAATTTTAATTTTTGAACAAAAAATGAATACATATTCATAAAGTAAAAAGAAAACTCAAAAGTACAAAGGTTACAATTACAAAAACCCAGCTGTATCAGAAGATGATCACTGGCTTGTCGAAGCGTATACGACAACTGATGCTTGAAGACCGTGGTCCACCTTAAAGTGAGCATGGAAAAATCTTTTGACCTGTCATATAAACTCAGATAAATAAATAAAATTGGCTCCACTAAAAAGCAACGTGCATAGATATTTTACAGAAGAACATTGAAAGCTTTTTAATAAAGCACATATTAGCATGTACCTCTCTAAAAGAATGTGATATTAAAAAATCCCTTAACAGTTTCTCTTCAGACTCGAATAATACAATATGACTAGGTAAAGACCAGGTCTTTGCATATTCAGATACAAATCCAACAGGGTCCATCATGAAACGATCCGACTCATCTGGGATTCCTTTATCCTCGCTGTCAACAAAATGCAGAACCAAAATAAGTATTTACAACAAATTGCATGTAGCAGATAAAAATTAAGTCCATCCAAATAGCCATATTTCAAACCATGGCGTGCAGTCTAGAAAATGCATCGGGATGTTACGGTGGAGAGTGGAATAGTAAGGTGTTGCATGGCAAGGCATTAAGAAAATGATACTTCTCACTTTCCCATTGAGCACTTCTTTGGATAGATGGTTCATTACGTCCTCAGTTCCTCTCTGTCAAGCATGCTCATAATTATCAACTGAAAAACAAACAGATGGGGGAAAAGGAAGTCTTATAATAACAGTGCTTTTTTTTTTTCTTTTTTTTTTTCCCCCGGGGGGGGGGGGGGGGGGGTTGGGAACAAATTAATTTGATTAATTACTTGACTGTACACGCACATAAATCAGAAATAAATTAAAGAAAAATAATAGAAAACTAAATCCTATCTCCTGGAAAATGAGAAGCAAACAGCACTCTAGTGCATAATACCATTAAGTTGGCATCTTAAATGAATCAAAAGTTAGTTGGACTTAATATATAGAAAGAGCAAAACGATGTACCTGATGAACCAAACTCATATACATAGCCATTGGGATATTGGTAGCTAGCAAGAAAAGTAAAGCCAATTGCATTTTTGGCGGGCACTTCTTATGGATGTTTGAAGACCCTTTCATTCTACCATTTGGAGAATAAGACATGCTCATTGTAGCTAATGAATATCCAGAGAACATCAAAGTTATTGGAAGCACAGGAAGAACAAACCTGCAACGCAAAGTCAAATTAGAGGTCTGTATATTATTAAGTAAAACCAAAGGTCAAAGAAACACTTTAATTACTTTAAATATATAAAAGAAAAAAATATCAGGTACCTAAATTCTTTGTGACCCAGTACACTGTAAAGTCCTAAAACCCATGCAATAAGACCCGAAATCTTCCATTGTCTGGACTGCATGATGCCAGCTATGGAAAATGGCAAGAAAGTGAGAAGCATGACTGGAAATGCCTGAGTGAAGTACCAGTGCCACTTGTGAGTTCCATAATAATCTCCACCAGAGGAAAGAAAATTGAACTTCAGAAAATTAAGAGGTACTAAGATCCACGATCCGTACATCAAACGATCCAAAATACAAGTAAGCCCAAGCACCAGGACCCTGTCACAAAAAGCCAATAAGTAAATGGAATACTCCATAAAGACAAAAATAGACATTGAGATTTTCAAGTCAGATTGTAGGCTTCTAAATTTAAATATCCTGTAATAACTGAGACAAAAATTTTCAGTGACTTCAAAAATAATTTATTAGAGCCTGTAGCGTTTTCATGAAGTGGTTTTCCCTGTATTCTCAATGTAGATCAAGTAGGTTTAGCCCAAAAAGTTTGCTTCCTGATGAGTACTTAATTTTGCATCCATTAATTACTGTTAGCAGTTAACACACATACAACATATTCACAAATTGCAATATCATTGTGAAGATGATGCATTTACCATGCTCTCTATTGAATATAATTTACTGGAAGAATTATAAGTCACATTATCTCTGAAACAAGATAAAAATATGTGCAATGAGATAGTGATTCCAACATATTTTGTATTGTTAAAAAATTCTTCAATGCTTGATCATGCGAATCTGAAAGTAGTCAAAAGAACTAGCATCCTAAAGGCCAATGCAATTGACAACTAATAGTTGGAGGCTTGGTACAATGTAACCACTATCACACATATAGAAAGTATACTTTACCATCCCACCTTATATTGGCTTCAAATTGTACTGTACATAACAGTTTCATCAATTGTAGCAATAGTTGATATATATATATATATATTACTTAGGGAGGAGAATTGCATCATTTTCATACCACACACCATTAACTCAATTAGTATCACCTTACCTTTCAGCACTAACAAGCTAGAAAACAAAGTACCTTTTCATTTGCATCAATTTATTTCCAAACAATAAATTACCCCTTCACCACAATTAACTTAATTTGTTAGTAATTCTGTATGCTGGGGCAAAACCATTCAAAAGTTATATGTTAGGCCATGTTAACCAAAGATACCACTATGCTAGGCCATTTTCTATTCTAATCACAAAGAAATAAAAGACATCCATTATAAGAAGTAAACAAAGGGATTCCCTAGAAGCATGTACGAATAGGAGAATTTTTTTATAATTTCAAGCATTTGATACAATAAGTGAAAGTAAATATATCCTAGGAAGATGGATCAATACTAACCCGATAGGGGCAACCTCAAGAAAAACGAATCTTAGTCTATCACGCGCCTCAAAGAGCTCAACAAAGCCAACGTAAAGCCATACTATGGCACTTGTTGGTCGAATAGCACAAGCAAATGCTGCTATAGTCACACCCAACCTCCTTGACAAGAAGCGAGGTTTGCCAGAAGCTGGTCTCATGCAGGGCCAGTAGTAAAGGCTCACAAGGGTAAGAACAGTCTCCAAAGTATTTGAAAATGTACGAGTGAAACAGAAAAACATGAACCAATTTGTCAACTGAGAAAAGAGCTGTAAAGCAGTTAAGTACTCTTCTCTACAAAAATGTCATGTAGTCCACAATAACAATATTCAGTAAGAGTAACTTAACACAAGAATACCATTTGAACATGTATTTGGACTAAGTTACAATTTTTTAAAGTTGTAGAGAACACCTCATGCAGAAGGATACAGACCATTTCGCAACATAATTGTCAAAAAGGAGATCAGATAGTTTGTACAAATACAAGTCGCCAACTGCAGAAAATATGGACTGCAACAGCCGTGGGGCCTTTATCTACAATACCAGAGATGGAGGAAATAATTTTACTTAAAAATATGAGAAATCAGCAATAGATCCTAAAATAACATAAACATGCTTAATCACACTTTTTTTTTTTCTTTTTTTTTTCTAGATTTACCAGATAACAATTCATTAAAGGTCATTACGAATATTAGAACCAACAAAAAAAAAACCAAGATCATTCTTTCTGCCTATTAATAATTATAATTGAAGGAAAATTTTCTAGAACGATAAATTATTTTCTAAAAATTTACATTTATATAATCTATCAACTTACTGAATGAACAACTTTTCAATGAAGTAGGTTTTATGCCATCAATCTAATCAAAATTTAGCATATATATGTACACACACACACACACACACACACACACATGTATATATTATTTATGCGAACAATAGAACCAAACTCGGTGAGAATTTCAAATGTAACAAATACAGCACAGTTAATTTTAAATAATAATAGTAATAATTTGGGCCAATATGATAACTCCTTAGTTGCTTTGAATGGATGGTTTCCAAATGCTATATATATATATATATATAACGATATAAATAACTACAGTGCAACAGCATTGATCATGGCGTAACATGATATGCAAATAGTCAGTAATTGTAGGTAAAATACATAACAAGAAACCCAAAGCTTAACCTAAACAAGAATTTATATTTTCGTTTTGTCCCAAAAATTAAAAAAAAATAAAAATAAAAATTGAACGTTGTTAAATGACATTTATGATAGCCATTTGTAGTGGCAAAAATATAAAAATAAAATAAAAACACTTATCAAAATGAGTCTCATTTAACAAACACTTTGAAATGGTTGTGTAATTTTATTTTTTATTAAGCTTGTAGCCACATTTCCCCCCCCCCCCCCCCCCCCCCCCTTTTTTACTATTATTTTTTTTTTATCAGTTTAGCCTATACTATTCTTTGGGGCTAAAGCTAAAAACTTTCAACAAAAACACTTAAAAACAGAAAATCAAAAATGTAAAAACATTATCAAACCAGCACTAGCAAAACTATATGAGAGAAATAGCAATTACCATGAACCATGGTGTATCAAGACCAAGCAAAGCTAGAACTTTGTAAAGCAAAGCAAAGAGCAATGGATGCAAGTAGCTCCGAATCCCTTTTTTCCATTCCCAAGTCAAATGACCATACCTAATAAACCAAAAAACCACAACAACAATAACATTCAAAACAACAAATAATACAATTTTTAAAAAAAAAAAAAAAAAAAAAAGTAAAACGAAGATAGTGAAATTAGAAAGTACCCAAAAACGATGCGGTGAGCGACTTCGAGGGCTTGCCAGTGCTCGTCTGGGTTGAAATAGGTCTGCACCACCAGAGCATTTGCGATTCGGAACGCCAAACAGAGTACGAAGATGGCTCTTGGTGACACTTGCGGATCGGAATTAGGAGCCCTGTCGGGTCGGTTTGAGCTCAATGATGATGATGATGATGGTGGAGAAACCTCGGCTCTGTGTCTCTGCCTCATTGTGCCTGCTAGCTCTCAGTTTGGCGAATGCCTATTCCATGTCTTTCGCCGAGAGTCATTTTCAAATGGTTTCAATTTTTTCAATTTTCCTCTCGTCCAATCACACTTCGAGAAAATTACAAAATATTCCTCCCAACCTTTTTTTCTTTTTTTTAATCGGAACTTTCCATCATATTTTTGTTTTTCTTGGTAAAGGACTTGCCGTCACAATGCATACATGAAAATAGTTTTTTTTTTTTATTTTTTTTATTTACCTTTTTCGCATTAGTAAAATTGTTTTTTAAATGAAAAAAATAAAAATACTATTGTAGAGTTGAAATGTAGTCTAATAATTACAACACTTTGTTTTCATCTTATAAATTTTCTGAAATATATATTTTTCCTATTCCTATATAAATGTCAAATGATTTGAATCAATCAAAATTCAGAAAAAAGAAAAAAAAATCTAAATAAAACAAAAGGAAGGTTTGAAAAAAATATTTTGATTTTATTTTTCCTTTTTTATTATTATTATTTTTATTTTTTTTGTATGTTGCATTGTCTCTTAAGTACATGTTATAACTTAAATATCAAAAAACAAAAAGCAAAAGGTCTTTGATCCTTCTCAGACTTTATTTATTTATTTGTTTATTTCGGTAATAACTTTAAATTTTTTTGGTGAGTTAAATAGTAAATACATGATAATTTTTTTTTTTTTTTTACCCAGTTAAATTATTTTATCGCTCCTGGCCATGTTGGATTTGATCCATTTCACAATATAAATGATTTAAGTTGAGAAAAACATTTGCTGTCTAAAATTATAATAGAAAAGAATAAATCATATAACCAAATTCCAACAAAAAATTAGCATAGGCAATTTGATTTTTTTTTTTTTTTTGGGGTAAATATAGGCAATTTGATTTGATTGGGTAAAGATTTAAATTCTAAGCTTAATGTCAGGCTGTGCAAAGTTTGTAAGCAAGGCTGACTTAATGAAAAAGGTGCTAAATGCCATATGGGAAGATTAAGAGAGTTAAGCCGTGACATTAAGCTTACGTTTTCATGATTCATCATATTCCTCAAAAACATGTTTGTTTGTACAAGTATTTTTCTGTTACCAGCAACCGAACCCATTCCATATTCTTATCTATCTCACTTTGGTTGGAAAAAAAAGAAATGTATCAAACTTGCTTTTCTTTATGGTGTTGACACTTCAATAAACTTGCTATTTGGCAATGATTGTAAGAAAGCATAGGACTCAAGAATAGCCCATTGCTAAATCCACTATTTGCTCGAACAATGACTTCAAATTTGAATCCTTATACCTCCAATATTGGGAAAGAAGAAAAACACAAAAAGTAAAAATGTTAATAATTTATTGTTATTCATCCAGTAAATCCGAAAATCAAAATCAGAAAAAGGGAAGATTGTTTAAATACTAACTCTTGTTCTTCCACCAAAAAAAAAAAAAAAAAAGACAGTCAGACACAAAAACAGCTGCCAAGAAATGGAATGGAACTGGGGAATAAGAATGTGTCAGGAAGAAATGTGCATTGTTGTCCATTATCCAATCAAATAATTACAATGAAATTCTGAAGTTTACATTCCAATGCTATCTTCTGACCAAATATGCAGACATTTTGTCTCATCATTTTTTAATAAACATAAAAAGCATCTGTTTGACATACTATGAACATGTATATTGTATGCTATGCATCTAACTGACGCTAGAGCGTTTCAAGGAGAACAATAAATTGGATTGAATTATGCCACATGGTAAAAATAACTTCATAATGAAACATAAAGGCTATAGTTGCACACCAGGTAGACCGGTCCATAGAAGAATCCTCCTTGGTCGATCCAGAAACCTGGCTTGCCATGCAGGTTCATCGTTTTCATAAATGAAACCACTCTTCATGTACAAATTCTTTGCTGGCTCATTGTCAATAGCTACATGCACATATAGATCACTTATACCTGAAAATATTCCACAAAACCCAGTTCAAGGATCAAAAAGCTGATCCTATTTCAATAATTGAAGTTGAAAGCCATGCAACCAATGGGAGGCAAAAACAAAATTGAGATTTTAATGTGAGAAACGAAGGAAACACAAGAAAACTTATGAGACAACTTTAGATTTCAAGTTCAGGCATGTGTGTGCGCATGTGAGCGTGCGTGTGTGTGTGTGTGTGAGAGAGAGAGAGAGAGAGAGAGAGAGAGAGAGAGAGAGAGAGAGCATTGTAACAGTCCTCTTCCAAGAAAAGAAAATTAGGCAGCATAGCCGCTGACTCGCTGTCAAAGCCCAAGATAAAGAAAGATAAAGAAAGGTATCCAGATAGTGCACCTTCCTCTGGAGAAGGAATTCACTAAGCCTTTGTCAGATTGGTCAATTCCAAGCAATAGATCTTACAAATTCTGATTTAAATTTTACATCTCCCCAAGAAACAAATTGGTCACATGTGTTTCTATTATTGTAGGATACATATTAGCATATGAGAATGATAGAATGAGACAGTAATTGTCAAAGCAATAATCAGACCCCATTTTCACATCTCCATATCAAAAGATAAAATAATATTGAATGTTATCAGACAACATAGAACAACCAGTTTTTCTGTTTTCATGAAAATAGATTGGAGATTTCCTCAACAGTCCTTGAAACTTTATGGCCACGTTAAGCAATTATTTTTCAACAAAGCCACGTCTCTCCTTTTCATAGCAATTACTAACATTAAACCAATTATTTTTAATTTTCATACTTTCTTCCACCTTCTTTATTGTTCCCTTTTCGTTACTACTTTGTTTTCCGGGTGTTTTATTTACTAGAAAGAAAGAAAGAAAAGAGACAGAAAGGGGAAAAAAACACATAATAAATGATAACTTACAAATGTAGCAGAGATGAATTTCTTACCCCATTCTTGAGCAACTGACTTTGACTTTGCAATAAGTGCATAACCCAACCCATTTCTTTGTAGTTCTGCAGCAACACATACATTGCTCAGGTATGCCCGAGCAAAATCAGCTCCAATTCCCTGTTGAAATAAACTCCAAAGATGACTCAACTACACAAATGTAAAGGTACAACTGCCAAGTAAAATTATGTTTAAAGGTAGACAAGAAGAGTGATTATAAAGCATACAGAACCAGCACCTGCACCTGCACCTTTTACCTTATACCAATACATATTAGAGTTTATTATTTAGATGGATAACTGAAGCAGAAATTGATGTTTCATGTTCATAAAGAAATTCATGCATTGAAGTTCCACTGCAGTGTATCTCACAATTAAATTTGATTTCTCCAGTGAGATTAAGAGAGAATCGTATTTTATCGATCTTAGAGTAATTTGGCACGCCAGATATAATATATCCATGATCCATCATCTAAAAAGAAAACAGCAGCATATACTGTATACCAGAGAACTAAAAAGGATATTATAAATGTAGTTTATGGGGGAAAACAATGAAATTTACAAATGAAAAGTCCATATTCAGCCGTCATCCTTTTTAGGAAGTTTTCAGATCTGATAACCATTAAATAAATTGAAAATAGCCACAGCCAGTAGTGTACACCAACCAGCAGCTTGAAGAAATTATTCCTTCAGTTCTGTCATAACTTGGTAGAAAGTTCGTTGCATATCCACATTCTAATGTTTTTCATTTGAAACATTCTCCAGTTGAAAAGTCAAGACCTCAAATTAATGAGGAAAGAATGTAAAATACTCTTGCTGGTGGTTCCCAGCCACATTTTAACTATAAATTTGTTTTTAAGGGTATGGGTTTATGAGTTTGGTTTGTCCTTTACCAATAGGCTAGCCATACCTTAAACGAAAACTAATCCATCTAAATATAATTGAGATTAGTCTGGAAAGCTCCTTCGTATCACTTATCATGTGTAAAAATTTCGACCAACAACATAGGGCATACAGAAGGGTGGGAATTAGGCTTGACTTGAAAAATCACTCCTGCCACCCTCTGGGCAATGACATTAAACACACTCAATGGGAAACTAACTGTCCAAGTACATACCAAGTATACTGGGCTATATACTAATGAAAAACCAACTGGAACAAAACATAAGATATGTAAGACTTGTACAGCTATTTGCTAGAGCAAAACCTGCTTCACCCCTCAAATTATCCAACTGTTACACTCCATTTATAAGCATAAACCATTTTGTTCCCAAAAGTTCCATGATAACTGACTAGCATCTCATTAAGAACCTTGCAATTTCAGCTTACTACAGTATGTGCCAATTGCCCCACTGGATATAGTAACGGGAAGAATAGATATATATAATAGTTGTAGATAAATGAGTATGTATAAAAGCAAAACAAAGAAACTTAACTACAAAACTTGTCCTGAAAAAGAAAATTTTAACAACCAATGCAACAGATATTCAAATTGGTTTACATTCACAAAAAAGTGGGTAGGGAGATAAGGTGTAGGTATTGATATATATAATTGTTTAATAAATAATCAGAAAGAAAAGAATACAAAAAAAAAAAAAAAAAATCGAATCTTTTTCAATATTCACAATAACTAAAGCACACACCTGCATTCTCCATGACAGACTATGATCAATATCATCAATTCATGATTAGCAACAACCTTAAATTTCTCTCTTTCCATGTTTTTGTTCTTTACTTTCCCAATTAATTTGTAATAAGGAAAAATAACTATAATTTTCAAACAGAATTCATCATGTAAAGTATCATGTCCATTAATCTAGAACCATGCAGGCATATTTAGCCAGGCCATTCAATCTCAATTGCCAGAATAATACATACATGATACTGGACAACTAGCCCTCAAAGCTTAAGTTTCAATGTTGAAAATAAATAATGAAAAAAAAGGCCTAATCATAGTATGAAAATGTTAAAACAATCTATAAATACAGCCTAAGTTTCTAAGTTCAGATTCTGATTTTTCTTTTTTTACTTTTTTTTTTTTTGAGCAAATGTTTCTGATTTGTTATTTCCTTCAAATGAAATATAGCAAAACATAAAAATGTGACCTTTAGAGAAGAACCATATAGGCATCAACGAGATTCAAACAATCTATATTATCATACAATCTGAGACTGATACCTCAGGTTTCCTTCCTGTTATCTCGTCTGGAAGTCTCAAACATTGGTTAAGGTCAAGGGTCCCAACTACTACTCGATCCTCTCCATTGCTTAAAAACTACAGAAGAATAAATGAAGAAGTTGGATAAATCTACAAGCAGAACAAGAAGTGAAATTATCTTATGAGAACATAGATGATAACTAAGAGTCTAAGAAAACTGAAAAAGCCATGATAAAGAAAACAAACCCAAGCATAAGAGCTTAGCTGTCTAATAGTATCCCTTTTCATGGAAGATGGTGCCTATGGATCTTTGTGAAATTCGTAGACAAAGGGTATTACTATGGCACTCCCTTTTAGAAATTTTTCTACCTTTTCATGATAACTAGGTAAAAATTATTAAAACAATGCAAATGGAATGAAAGCGAAGGCATGAAGTTTTCTTTTCCCTATTGCCATTAAGTATCAAAGCATTGTTTTTTTTTTTTTTTTTTTTTTTGGGCAAGAACACTGAACTCAGAAGCTTGTTGCGTTGCTAAGCGAAATCACAAAAACTGAACTCACTATCACTCAACTAAAGCCAAATCAACCAAGCTTCAATCCATTTCAGGTTGAACTGTGACTCGGTATCCTCAATATACGGCTTAAGTGACAAGAAGGCAAAATAGCACATTCAAGTATTAAAGACCGGCTTGAACATTAAAGGTCCACCCACCAATAAGCCAAAGAAAATACTAAAAGTCGAATTTTTTTTATTTTTTTTTATTTTATATTTTATCATAACAAACAAAGAAAGCTAACAAACCTTACATTCAGCAGATAATTCATCCGAAAGCTTTGATGTATGTGACAGTGGAACAGTGGCATTTATGCAAGAAACTCTTCTAAAGCCCGTCCTTTTACCTGCAACACGTTCTTTTAATGCTTCAAACTCACGCTCAGCCAAGTATCTTTTGTGATCCTAATAAAACTTGATGAGGAAAAATAATCATCAGTATAATATAAGTTTTTCTTCTACGAAAATTAAAGAATTCAAAAAATTCAACTAGAATGCAAACACATATTTTACATATATGAAAATGCATTAGGAAGAAGAAAATGTTTTAACATGCCCAAAATTCAGAAGAACTTGGATATAACCTGAATTGTAATTATCCAACCAGCCATAACCTCTAAAATTAACATATATACAATCAGGGTATTACTGATAAAAATGACTCGTTTTCCAAGTAATCTGGATTCTTTCCACCAAATTTCTCCAACTTTTCTGAGTTTTATACTTGTAAAAGCACAAATCGACAAAACCCAGAAATCAATTCAAGGAGTTATTATTGATATCTCCGCACATTTATCCATATAATCCCTCGTTAGTAATTTTTTTCTCGAAAGCCAAACAACAAAAGGAAAAGTGAATATCGAATGAGAAACAAACATGAAAGTTAAAACCAAAAGACTAACTTGGACACCAAACGAGTTGGGCTGGAAGTGATAGAATGAGCGGACGCGGAGACAAGCGGCGGCCCAAAGCTGGTCGTCGGAGAAAGCCTCGTCGATGGTAACCAAAGACCGGTCGAATGTGGAAGGGAATGTGTGGCTATGAGTGCAGAGGTGGGAGGCGGTGATTGGAAGCCGGCAATGGCGAATGGGTCGCCGGAGAGAGCCGGCGAAGGAAGAGGATTGGGTGGCCATGGCGGTGCTGTAGAAGCTGCGATTTGGGGGAGGACGAGGCGAACAAGGAGGAGAAGACACCAACGCCATTTTTCCCTTTTTTTTTTCTTTTTTTTTTTTAAATTTTAATTGGCTGCAATGCAATTTATCTCCACGTTCACTACCTCAGCTTTGCTTACATATCCGTTATATGCAATACTGTTCTCTTTTTTTTTGTCGCTTTTTATTTTTTTATTTTTTCAGGCTCCAGCAAAGAGAATTTTTCTTTTTTTCTTTTTCTTTTTTTTTTTTAATAGAAAGAATCTATGATTTCCACTCCCGAATATATTTTTTATTTTTTTAACTTAAGCATTTTATATATAATACAAATTAAAATTCACCTTTTTTTTTATAAAAATTTAAATTTACCTTTGACCAAATTTCTTCAACATACCAACTATTTTAATAAGAAATAGAAATATTGTCCAAAAAAAAGAAAGAAACAGAAAAAGAAGTAAAAAGCAAACCATATATTTATTCGTTTCTTCCTTTTCAATTAAAAACCATTTCATGGTGTAAAAAAAGTAAAATAAAATAAAATAAAACCATCTCACCTCCATATTCAAAATTTATATATTTTCAAAACAAAATACAGATAAAGCAGCATCTAGAAAGTAAACCTTTCACATTTATACTTATTGGATTGTGAGATCGAAATACAAGGAGAATTTTAGAGAATTGTTATAACTGTAACTTGGTCAGGGTATTTTTTTTTATTTTTTATTTTTCATTTCGTTATATTCAAAATTGATATTTTTCCCAAACAAAATACAGATAAAAGCAGCATTTAAAAGGTAAGTTTTTTATATCTCTACTTATTAAGTTGTAAGATCGAAATTCAAAGGGAATTGTATGGAACTATTACAACCATAACATGCCAGAGTTTTTTTTTTTTTTTTTTTTTTAAAGAAACAATTCACACAAAAAAAAATAAAAATAGAAAGCAACTATATAATTATTGGTTTCTGCCTTTTCAATTAAAAACCATTCCCACCGTCATATTCAAAATTTATATACTTCTACAACATAGTAAAAAGGAAAAAAAAAAGGCATCGAATAAATCTTTCAAAGTTTTTAGCTTTGAAACATCAAATCAAAAAAAAAAAAATTACAAGAAATTATTGTAAACAATAAAAATAATAATAATAAGGGAAGTGGAGGGTCTCTTAGCATGGTGAATGGTTTTTTAACATGGTTAAATCTGTATGTCTCATTACTTGCCTAAAGTAAGATGCATATGTGCTTTCCTATTAATATAATTTCTTATTCAAAAAAAGAATCTTGGGTTATTTGAAATTTAGAGCCTTCCAATTTGGAAAGGTTGTATTTGTGCCTTTCAAATTTTAAATATTGCAATTTAATTTTTCAATTAATTTAAAGTTGTTGCATTCTAATTCAATTGTTTTTTTTGTTATTAAAATACAAATTGTTGACATTAGATTTTAAAACAACAAATTGTATTTTAATATTGATGCTGCTAGCCAACAAAAACCAGAAATTTTAATCAGACCAAAACACAATAATTGAAACTACCTAAATTGCCTGTAGGATGGAAAGTTTAGTTGCTATATAGAACAAGATTGAACTATATTTTAGATTAAGATTAGGCTATAATAAGATATAATTAGAATTAATTCAATCTTGAATTTGATATCAATCTGAACTTATATGTATATATATAATTAATAAAATAAATATAATTTTCATATAATATATTTGTTTTATTAATTGTGTAAAACTATTTAAATTATATGTCTTTTATTTAATAATTTTTAAAAACTTTATCTTATTAAATTATTATACTATTAACATTAATTATCAAAATTGTATATACTACACAGAAAAAAAAAATCCATATATAATTGTTATATTGCGAAAAAACAACAATGCAAACATTTATACAAGGATGATGAAGAAGCAAATATAAACAAAAAAATAAATTGAAAGAGGAGAAAAAATAAATATAAAGCGAAAAAAAGAAAAAGAATAATTTAGAGGAAAAAAACAAAGATAAGAAAAAAGAAATGAAAAAAAAAATGAAAGAAAGAAGGGGAAAAAAAATCTAAAACTAAAACTAAAAACTGTACCAAAAAAATAATTAAGATAAAAAAATAATATAAAAGGAAAGAAATATAGTAAAAGAAAAGAAAAACAACAAATAAAAAATGAAATTAAAAAAAAAATAAGGATTTGACTTTTATTTATTTATTTATTTGCAAACTTGTAAACAAGACTAAATAATCCATGTCAAAAGCGGGTTACAATAGTTGAATAGATAAACCCAAAACATGAGTTAGCAATGCTGAACCCAATCTCAATCCCGGACCCATGTGCCAAACAAGCCCCAAAAGAACGACTTTCTCAACTAGAGGGTATTAAGGCTTTGTTTGATATTGATTCATGTAGTTTTGGAATCAATTATGAAAAATCTTTAATAGCTTAGGTGTTCGGTAAAAAGTATAATAGGATTAATTATTTAACAAGTATTACATAACAGCTTCTAGAATGAGATTTTAGGCTTTATTTTGTATTGATTCTGGTAGTTTTAAAATCAATTATGAAAGAATTTTAGACAACTTAGATATTTGATAAAAGTACAGTAAGATTGATTATATTGAGAAGTGTTGTATAGTAGCTTCTAGAATGAGGTCTTAAGCTTCATTTAGTATTGATTTTGATAGCACTAGAATCAATTATGAAATAATTTTTGGCTATTTAGACGTTTGATAAAGTACAGGAGGACTACTTATTTAAGAAATGTTACATAACAGCTTCTAGAATTATGTCTGAAGATGATTTGAAAAATCTAATTCTAAAAGAATCAAATCTTAAGGGCATGTAAATTTAAATCTCTAAAATGTCATTAATTAATTAATATAATGCCACATTATATTTATTTTCATCCTATCAAACAATCATACTCAAATCAAAACCAAATCTAATTTGAATTAACTCTTCTAATATATAATAAATAATATACATATATATATATATATATATATATGAACAAATAATCTTTCAATAATAATTTTTTGGCTGATAGATATTTTATTCTAAAATTGAGATTTGGACCCAAAAAAAAAAATCAAAAATCATAATTTTAAGCTAACGCTTTTTCCAATTTATTATATATTATTTAATTTTAATATAAAAAGTATCATAAAATTAAAAACTACATATAAATTATTTTTTTTAAAAAAATATTATATACATAATATCCATTTTAGCAATTATAAAATTTACAACAATTTAATTTAATAAATTACTAAACATTTATTTGTAACTCTTACCACTTACAACACTTTTATTAATATAAATTACCAAATATTTTATTGATCTTTTTTTTCAGCATGGTAGAAAATGATTCTTTTTTTTAGTACAATTACAGCTTATTCTTTTAGAATTTAAGCATTATCAAACTAAGCTTAATCATATTCCAACCCCTTAAATGATGTAGATCATTGTAGAATGCTATTTAATTTTTGGAATTAAAAAAATTGATTTCATTAAAACCAAAGGAAGGACAGGCTTAAAAAGAATGGCTGGGATAAAATAAAAAGAAAAAAAAAATCAAATGTTATAATGAAGATCCTGAAGAATACAAGAGATAAATTTTGCTAGTCATAGACTCAAAATCAACTCTACCATTAGTTTTAGAATCCAATCTTTACTGAGCCCTAGTAGTAGACTCAAAATCAACTCTACCATTAGTTTTCGAATTCCAATCCGTACTGAGCCTAGTTCATGGACAGTGTTTGTAGATTTAGGCGCCCAACTAAAACAACAAGAATAAGAGCAAGTCTAGTTCATTTATGCTTTTAATAAAACTTAGGCTTTCCCAACGAAGATGGCAATTTCTCCACATATATATATATATATATATAGTTTATCACCAATTGAGCATCGCTTTTATAGATGATAAGAATCCAAGCATCTTCTTTTTTTGCATGATGAAGAGCAATTTTTTTTTTTTTGGGTGATTTTTTTTTTTTTTTTTTTGTGATAATAAATATGAAGAGCAAGTTGAATTGCCATAACTTTGGCAACCTCAATATCAGTAACAAACTTGTTGCAATTCCAAAGGTCAATAATTGTTCCATTACTATTGCAAGCCACCACTCTCAGAGAAGAATATTCAGCGGCATTAACTTTTCCTTTCGGTGAATAATGCAGCATTTCCATTGATTTTAACCAAACCCTAAGGACGAGGGGGCCCTAATCATAGGGTCATGAGTTTTCTTGACTTGAGTAGACTATCTAACTTACATCATATCTACTTTGGATTCCAAAAAATCTCTTTTAAGAGCATCCCGATGCTAAACGCCCAATGGCATTGCCATTAAATCTTTATCAAAAGAATATGAATTTCTACACTGTCTCAAATCGGATCCATGGTCAAAACAGCAAACAGAATAATTTTTTTTTGGTGAAATAGAACCTTGCATAAAGCACAAAAGAGCCCCAGGAAAGGGGATTACAAACTGCCATTCTTGCTCAGACATTCAAGAGCACACAAGCTTAAAATATCTCTGGGCAAGACATCTACATTACAACTAAAATAAAAAACAGAAGAACCATATAAGGCTTTCTTTGCTAATGAGTCAGCAACACCGTTGGCAGATCTAGCATTCCATTTTATAGACCACTTAAAATTTTGGAATCTCGCACGTATCTCTAACATCTCAGAATAGGTAAACCAGCTGAGAGGAGGGGCTGATTGGTCGGCTATTTCTTTTACCACCATGGCTGCATCAGAGGACCATTCAATGAGGTTCCATCCTTTGTCATCTGCATAACCAGAAGCCCAATACAGAGCTTGAAGTTCTGCTTCATAAGGGAAGTCATACTGTGTAGTTTTTGAAGCAAAATACAAAATTTTCCCGTTGTAGTTTTTGAAGCAAACAGAATAAAGTTATGACAATAGCAAATAGTCTATGAGGATAGAAAATAAGCTCAAGGAAAATACAGTATGGAGTCTCCATTAATTTCATCCCACTAACTCCCAGGAGGATCAAACCATATAGCCTTGGCAAAATTACATTTAAAAAATAAACGTGTCAGGTCTTTATCACAAGTCTTGCCGAAAAGGATAAATGGTGCTTCTAATCTCCATGAATCTTTCAACTTCATCAAAAACTGGTAGACCATCTTTTGTCATTTTCCAAAGAGCTATAATTAGCAAATAAGATGGTCAAATTGCAAAATAGGCATTTTTTTTTTTTTTTTTTTTTGGGTTGGTGAATAAAAATAGGCATTTTCTCCATAGATATTATAATGGGATGTTGTAGATTTTGCTTGGAAAAGCATAATTAAAAAATAATAGGCGGAGTTGGTTTTGACTCTTGGATTTGTGATAGAAAGTTTGGCGGATTTGAATAAATTTTGAAAATAGGGGGTAAAGAAAGCAGTCTTTGGCATGCTAATGAGGAAAGGATCCTTTTGCTCGCTTTTTTAGATGTTTGTTTATGTTTGGTTTAATCTAGTTATTTATATTTTAATTCATTCAATCTAATGGTTAAGTGTAAAGCTACATCATCAAAATTCATGACTCTATTCATGTGCAATAGAATTGAATTTGATGAAAACCCACATCAAAATTTACACACAAACTATTCAGTTCTCTTCATCAAACTGCTACTCTTATTTCTTCTCCATCAAATTCTCCATTTTTTTTCTTTTTTTTCAAAAAATCCTTGCCGGCAGGACCAGTTTCCATTCCTGATTTCTCACCAAACTTGGACCTCCTCAAGTTCTCAACAATTTGGTAGGTTAGTAGTAGTCCTCTTTCCACTCTTATTATATTGCATATATATGGCTCAAAGACAAGCTATGACATTTCCATCATCTCCTTCTTCAGATTTTTCTCTCATTCTTTTGTTTGTCTGTATACATATAATTGTCAATAATTAATAAAATAAAATATCTGAGAAAGAGAAGACCATGCATGACTGGTGAACCTGTTTGATATATATGCACTCATCCATCGTAGACTCCATCCATATATATGTCCAAGTTCTTCTATTTGGCAATTATTGTGTGAAAAGAAAAAAAAATGATTTAAGATAAAGGGTAGCAGTGCGGTGGAAAAAATTGGAAAATTTGAGTGAAGGTTTTGATACAAAATTTTTGTTAGTCATTTGTGTGATATTTAATAATGTAGCTTAATCTTGACCATGCAATAAATTAGAAAAAAGAATAACTATGATTAAAATCAAATATAAATAAGCACTCAAAAAAAAGCAAATAGGACTTTTCATTAGGCTTGGCAACATATCATGTGATGTCCTGATTATGTCAAATTTTTTAATTCCAACATGATCCATTAGGTTTCATATTAAAATATATAAATCCGAATATATTTATTAAATTTTCATATAATCCATCACACAATCCTTAACTTATTAAGCATATATTTTAAATTTTGATTATATACCATAATGATATAAAGAAACATTTTTTTTTAAATGGACATGTTTATTGATAATCTAAACATCTCAAAAAAATAAATAAATAAATAAAATCCATATACTAAATTTTCACATGCATTAATAATTATCAATATAAAATAGTACAAAATAAATCCACATGAAACATCCGTAGTATATAAGAAACAGGCATTAACAATTTAAATATTCAAAAATTAAAAACCAAACCAACATTTAAAGTCCAATATAACTATTAAAAAATAATAAATCTAGAACAACACATTATTATTTAAATTCTCATATAAAATTAATTTTAAGATAAAATTATTATATCATATAAAATTACAAAAATATCTCATATTAACAGATCTAATGAATCTAACAATTTCAACGAATTTTATTTATTATTATTTATTTTTTTAATTGATCTTATAAGATAATATTAGTATGAATCTAATTCAATATCGTAAATCTAAATTTATAAATTATTATACGAATTCGTATTATATAGTATTTTTCCAAGTTTATTTGTGATATCCCCATTCATTATTTTTTAGCTTAAAAAAAAAAGAAGTGAACCTCTTAATTGCCAAAATGTAAATACATATTCATAATGTGCACTTATAAGAAACACATTATGAACAAGACCTAATACCAAAAGGCTGCAGCCTAACCTATAGTCAATAATTTCTTCAAATGCAGATTTTTTCCGGTCCAACATTTCAATCGAAATTTGAAAGGGGGCCATAATAGGTTTTAAATTGATTGCGGCTTCGGTGCAGTTGTAATATGGCTAGCCACGATAGCTATATTACAGCCAAAAAAAAAAAAAAAGCCACGATAGATAGCTAGGCATATATAATAAGGTTAGGTATGCATAGCTTTTTGCAGCGATAGTTGGCAAAATAATTATAGGATATAAATATTTCGAATTCGAATTTGTCCATCCCCATGTGAAAAAGAACCAAAAAAAAAAAACACACATATATATATATATATATATATATATATATGTACAAATTAAAGAAGGGGCCTAGCCATTTAGCCAAAAAAAAAAAAAAAAAAAAAAAAAAAAAAAAAAGAAGGGGCCTAGCCATCCAAAACTTGGTCTGGTAGCCATCCAAAAGCTAAGAACTTGACCTTATTAGCATATAATGTCTTGGGTGGTCACATCATTTATCAACTTTGTTTGTCTAATCCACAAAATGCTGTACACTCAATAATGTCAGTATGGGATGCGTTGCCTTATTTTATTATTTTTTTTCTTTTTTTTGAAATTCATTAACGTATAATAGAGTCTACAGAAAATTCCTGAAATGAAAGCCAAAGAGAATCCTGTTATAAATCATCTCAACGTAAAATGCCATGGAAATGAAAGGCACATATTCACGTACATGATTTGATATATATGTATATATAGATATTTGCATATGCAGGAAGCAGTATTTCCCAATTTGTTTTCATTTTGAGAATCATATGACTACTCTTTTAGAAACTACCATGTATTATACGCTCTACATGACTGGTACCATCTTGTTTAATGTGATAGTTTATTAATTTTCACTTTTCATTCATAAAAATATATTTGTAGCCTATGATTTTAACAAAGAAGGAGAACAAACGTTAAAATTATAAAATAATTAAAAATTAATACAACCAGCCTTAAAAATCCTCCTAGGACTTGAGTGTTTTTGTAAAGTTTTATTGGACAATTTTTAAAGAATATCACGAAACATTATCTAATCATCAACAAACAATACATGCAAATATCTAATAATACTCCAACGTATAAAAATAGAACTACAACATCATGTAATTTCATGATTATAGTCAACATCTACAACCTGTTATACTACAAGTCATTAATGCACATATGTGTGTCGATCACACTCCAGTATCCAATAATTAGTTCAGAACATTTTAAAATTATTTGAAAAATTAAATAATACAATTGATGTGAAATAAATATAGAAAGATAAATATAAACAAGGAATGATAAATATTGTTGCGACTATAGAAAAAAATGAAATGACAAATTATGTGCAAGTTAGATTATCTGCTAATTGTCTAGACCTAAGAGAAGGAATTTAAAAACAAAAAAAAAATGTAAGAAAAATATATCTCAGTAAATGATATAACATAATAGAAAAATAATATTTTATTTATATAAATATTTTTCTCAAGACATCTCGTTTACTTTTTAGAAAGGTTTCCCGTTTAAAATATATTTTGCAAAACTCAATTTGTACCTCAAATTAATATCATAAAATCGATACTTAAATAATAAAAATTAATATCCATTAAAAATATGATAAAATGGATCAATCATGACATAAATTTCGAATATAAAATAATATAAACATAATTTCATAAAATAATTATGAAAAGTACAATAAAATTATAAATATTAAAAAACCGATGATATACTCAGTAATATAAATAATGTACCATACAATATATCTATTATTGTTAACTGATGCACGATATTTTGGAATACTACTGGACAATAAGAGAATAAGGAATATATGGGATAAACCCACGTCACAATCCTTAGCGTTCTAAAGGTATCATGGCAATGCAAACTTGTAGGATACACTCACCTCAAAATCCTTAATGTATAAAAAAATATTCTGACAATAATTAACTTGCCGGATGAAACTATTCGACAACCCTTAGCGTATTATAGGTATCATGACAAATATGCTTACTATAATATAATACTAAATAGGGAAACTAATATTATATGGTATACCAAATAAAAATAACAGTACAATATTCATAAACTGATTTTTTCAATATCATATTTTCCTACTTTTCCAAATAATATTGTACCATAAAACATAATTTAATATTTAAATTCAACCGTTTATTTAAGTATTTCAAAATTTTCTAATCACTATTTTATGCTAAAATATAATAGCAACAATGAAATAGATATTACTATAAACTATTTTAAGTACTTAAAAATATAAAATACTTAAACATGCTTAAAATATATATAATTTTCAATCTACTTTCTTAAATCAATTATCTTCAAAAAGAGTAAAATATCAATTTAATTACCAAAATATTTTAATATCAATATTCATAAGTTCATTATGAATTTATTAGGATTTGAAACCATTCAAAATTTTATCAAAATTTATAAAAAATGATAACATATTTACGTGAAAAGCAATATGCTTATATGTATACCTGGCAATTCGGGTTGGTGGGTCGTGTTCGTGTCAACCCGTTTAATAATCGGGTCAAAAATGCCTAACCCGAACACGACCCATTTATTAATCGTGTCAGGTACCTAAAACACTAACCCGACCTGTTTATAAACAGGTCAACACGACACGACCCGTTTAACACGATTATTTTAACGGGTCGTGTTGACCTATTAACCCGTTAACCTGAAATTGACCTATTAACCCGAAAACTAAACTATTAACCCGTTAACCCGAAAATTAACCTATTAACCCGAAATTTTTTTTATTTTTATGTTTTTGTTTTATTAAAGATGTATTTTTTGTTTTTAAAAAATTAGTAATAGAAAATTATTTTTATAAAATTTTTAATTTATAATATTTTTTAGTTATTAAATATTATATTAGTGATAAAATATTAATTTAAAATTAAATTTAAATGGGTTGTAATAGGTATATAATCGTGTTAAACAGGTCAACCCGAAAATGACACGATTAATAAATGGGTCGTAACGGGTCAATTTCGAGTTAAACAGGTTAACCCGAAAATGACACGATTAATAATCGTGTTAAACGGGTTGACCCGATTATGACCCGAACCCATTTATAATAAACCCAAACTCATTTATTCCGTGTCGTTTTCGAGTCGTGTCGCCGTGTCATGATCCAAATTGCCAGGTCTACTTATATGCATAAAATAAACATTTAGATCAAATCATATATATATATATATATGATATCCAAACTACATATATATTATATTCGCATGCCTAAAACTATTTAAAAATATAACCATTCACATATACTACTAATGCCTACCCCTACTCCTTTATAGAGTTGCTTCTAGGCCCAGTACGAGACCTATATTATAATAAATATTTATTAGGTTTCAACAATTAAACAAAAGACATTGATGTATACTAATGTCTTAAAATAATTTATACAATTATAAAATCACATAAATTTGACATCGATGGTCCAATTATGTCCTGAATCTTTAGGATCTAGTATCCAAAATTGGAGTTTCTCACATGAAACCCAATTTTGCAAAATTGAATATTCCAATTTATCCTATTAATATCTAATTATACTAATCTAATTTTAATTTTGTCTAAACACAGTCCAAATTTATCTAATATTTAACTAATTAATCCGAAAAACAATATTGTCAAATAATGTCCAAAATTCATAAAATTTATATCAATGAAAAAGTTCAAAAGATGAAAAATATGTTGGTATGCTTATCTTCACCAATGGTAGAAAACTTTTCAAAAGTTTCAACTAAATTTTTTGTTAATGGATCTCTCAAACGATAAGGAATCTTAGCAAATGGAAGCTCAAAATGGATTCAAGGGGTAGGTGTATGGTTCATCTTGAAATCCGACCAACCCACTGGAAAATGGATCGATGTTGCCACTGGTTTTGAACTGCAAATCATAATGTGTCTGATGGAAGATTGTCGTGAAATTCTATGACTGCAACAATTGTCGAGTAGGCTTCCTCCTTGTATGGCACATGTAGATTTACGGTGGTTAAAAAGGTCAAAACCGACTAACCCGGTTGGATTCTCTCGGGTCTATGATGGTTTTAGGTGTTTTGGGGATAAAATGGATATTTTGGATTTTGTTTACTGTTGGACACTCTCTTCAATATTTATATAGGGCCTTTGATCACTATCAAATGAAAATTTAAAACTGGTTTGGACGCTGATATAATATTGATGTTTAAAATTTTTCAGAATCATAATTTTTTAACCATAACTCAGAAGTTGATATGCTATCAATTTATAAATTCATATTAACAAGTTCTGCACAATGGTACATCAATCAAAACAAGATCTTGATCATAAAAAAAGTTGATCTGAAATCCATATATGATTCACTTGACCAAATCCGATCAAACTTGTACTATAAGGGTTTTTTGGTACAAAAATGGTCTCTCATATTATAATTGTTAGGTACCATAAGATGGTCATGGACTCATGGTATGAATAATATGTAGATATATTATATGTTGTCACCACTCCCCACCCCTTTTTTTTTTTTGTGTTTGTTTTTATTTTTGGTAATAACCACTCCCTCCGTTGATAAAATGAAATCTGAGAACATTCAATATTACTAATTAATCATATTAACTTTCACTTGAAAACATAATAAATTCAAAATAAAATCTTCATTGATTATACATATACACAATAAATTTCCATATGAAGACAATATCATAATATTTTTGTAGGGTATCTGACTATAACTGTTGAATTTGTTAATATAAAAAAGAAAAAAAAAGTGTTGAATTTGTTTAATTGGACTTAATTTATTGATCTTTAGGTATTTTTATTCATAATATTATTAAACTGAAATAATAAAAGACTAAGTCTATACATATATATATATATATATATATATATATTTAAAGATAAATATCCTATCTTTTAAAATAGTCAAAATAACATTAATGATTGATGATAATTTTGAAATTCTCACAGGATTCCTTGATGACAAAATCTTCCTTTTAAAAACAAATACCATCCAATCCTCAATTACTTAATGACAAAGTTAAAATTAACGCTTTTGATATTGAAAACTTTTATCTGTATTGTGAAAATAAATATTAATAATACTAAATTTATCAAAATATTCATAAAATTTGTTGATTGAATAACATGGTAAATTATGTGATAATATTTAAGTGACTATTTTTTTTTTAATTTATCTTTCCATTTAATGGTTCACTTATTCATATTGAGATTATATAAATACGTTAATTAATAATATCTTAACACATGTTATTTGGTAAATATTTTGGTATTTATTGTATTACAGAACAAATATATATATATATATATATATATAGAATAGTTATCCAATTAGGATATTCTGATTTTATAAAATCTAGCTACAGTGTAAAAAATTCACGCTAAAGTAAAAATGACCTATTTATCCTTATTGATTTGAACTGTATCATATATTTACAAAATTAAAATATCCTAATTAGATCATAATTATATATATATATATATATATATATATATATATATATATATATATATATATATAGTGAGGATTATAGTAGGATGGCTCGATGATTTTAACATCATATATTCATTTATTAGTTTTTCAATCATTTTAAGATGGTTAGATTTAAAATCACCTGTTATGAGATTAAAGGCATACTAAAATTCTATAGAAGGTGTATTTATGATTTTACAAAATTTTACAAAATTTTTATTATTTGAAAAGTTTAAATGTATTGAGATATTCTATGTATATGTTAAAAAACTTTTAAAAATTCATTAAGAATCATAAAATATTCAATTAAAGACTTTTAAAGTCTATAAAAGTTAAATATATACAAATATTTTTATAGACTTTTTTAATTCATAAACTTTTATAAATTTTTAAATTAAAAAGAATATATTTTATTTAAAATTTCTTCACCCTTCATCTTTAAAATTTTTGCAAACTTTTGAAGACTTTTTAAAATAACATCTATTAAAATTAATTACATAATATTTTTCAATCTATCCCTCTCCCTATCTTTGATGATCACATTCATCTTTTTTTTTTTTTTTTTTTTTTTTGGGGTCTTGTCTATCCCACATGAATGAAAATTACAGTGGAAAATTTTTCCATATATATATATATATATTTGGGTCTTGATTTAGTGTTGTTATGTCATGATGTCACTCATAATACCTTTTACAATCGTTATAAATTTATGCTGGTTTTTGTACATAAATTTTCCTTTTTAATGTAATTTATTTATTTATTGTAAAAAAATAATTATTGATAAAAAAATTCTATCAAATCATTTAAAAATGAAAGTGGATAGAAGTCTTTCTTTCTTTCTTTCTTTCTTTTTTTTTTTTGGCTTATATCAATAACAGTCTTTCTTAACTCTATAAAGGTTTAGTAAAATTTATAAATATAAAGTTTATAAAATCTTTTGTAGTTGGGTAGGTTTCATAAAAGTTCATGAAAATTTATAAAACTTAATAACTTATAATGTCTACCAAAATCTATTAAAATTCATAAATAAACTTTTTTAAAATTTTATAATTAAAAAATATAATTTTAAATTTTTAAATATTTACTAGAATATAAATATTTATAAATATTTAAAAAAATTATAACATTAATTTTGATATTAAAAATTTAATTATATTTATATAAGATTAGTTTTCGTTTACATGGAGACTCGCATTGACAATGATTTTTAATTTTAAAAAAAATTATCATTAATACTGTTATACAAAAATTAAAATTTTTCTCGAAACCGTTGTAAATTTTATGAATCCGTATGCGAATAAACCATCAATGATCCAGATTTGTATATAGACAGACCGTGCATTTCACTCTATATTTATATATATATATATATATATATATAATATGATACAAGTTTTTAAGTTTTACATTTCCACACTCATTTGAAACCAAGGCACATTAAATAAATGGCACACTCAAAATCAGAAAAAGAGAAATTGGCAATTAATAATCCAGTCCCCTCTTCTCAGTGATGAAGTGAAAATTTAAGTTTGGGACAGAAGGCCTCTCTCAACCAAAGGCACAAACACAAAAATGGAGAGAGAGAGAGTTGGGAAGGCATTAATAAGTAAGATGGAATAAGGAAAATACCGCAAACTTGTGCAGTGTATAATCAGAGAAGCTGTACGGAGCGAGAGAGAGAGAGAGAGAGAGAGAGAGAGAGAGAGAGAGAGAGAGGGAGTGAAGCAGAAGCAGAAGCAGAGCAATGGTTGTAGTAGTAGCATGTTCTTATCCCTGTCTTACGTAGGCGGCTGTTTCTGCTTCTGCATGAAACAAGAAAAGATAGTCATTTTTTAATTTAAAATAAAAATAGAAAAATAAAATAATTTTTTTAAAAAGAAGACTGATTGACTACTGACCATGTCTTGTCCCATCACCAAAGGTTGTGATGATTATCAATATTAATTAATAAAATACCTCATTCATGCTTACATATTCAACTACAGCCACGCGCTGTTTTCATTGAGCTTTCTCTTTAAGCAAAAATGTTAATGGAGGTTTTTGTGGTAAGTGTAAGTCACTTGCTTTTGATTGGAGAGTGTGCGGAATTGTAAAAGTTTAATTAGTAATGCCCTGTCAGACTGGAATAATTGCTCTTCACCCCATCACCTTCTACCCAGGGAGTACTACTACTGAAACAACAACACATGCACATCATCATCTCTCTCTATCACTCTCTCTCTCTCTGTAACACAAAGAAAAATAAAGCAAATTGGTTATGGGAAAGAACAATGGAAATGAAATTCCAATCTGTGGTTCTTCTCAGCTTTTATATGCAAATTAAGCTATTTTATGTTTTTTATCAACTCCCTCGTTTATTAAAAAAAAAAAAAAATGCACCAAAAAGATCTTCTTCTCTTGCAAATGCCAACGTTGGACATTGTGTTTTCCCAACCCCTCCTATTTATATATGTGATTTTTATGCTTGAGAGATTTAATAGAATTTACCCTTTGATTATTTTATGTAATATTATATGTATCTCATATATGCATTTATCTCAATTGGACAGGAAAAAATATATATATATACACTTTGAATGTAAATGTATAGAATAATAAATAGGGCCAGATGAACAGAAGAGCGCATGAGATTATAAAGACAAACTAGTAAGGATTACTTTTTCACTGGTCAAAGCTGTGTGTTAATGAGTGAGTGAGAGAGAGAGAGTACTTTTACCCCTTTGTTTTTTTTTTTTTTTTTTTTTTTTTCTTTTCTTGTATAAGTAAAGTATTCATTGCATCACTTCCAAAATGTTATGTGATGAATCTTCTCAAATCAGCGAGAAAGAGAGAGAGTTTCCAATTCTCAAAAAACTTGGAAACTGTCCGAGTCCCCATGCTTCTTATTCTTTCGGATTTACGTAACTGAGAAGGTAAAAGATGTGAGACAGATGAGAGAGTCAGAGACAGCTGAGTGATGAGAGAAAGTTGGTTATGTCACATTACTCCCACTGCTCTCTCTCTCTTTCTCTCTCTGTACTTCCCTTCACTACCTTCTCTCAAATCGGTCACACCCTACATATGCTTTGCTTGCTTATAATAATCCCAACATGCATACACAACAAAAACTCAAAAATATAAGAAACAGATTTTTGCTGCCTCTTCGCACCATTGATGTATAGCTAGTTATATTTTCGTAATTTTTTTAATTGGGTCTCCAAAAACTGACTCTCTCTCTCTCTCTTCTTTTAAGTCTTTTGCTGGAAACTAAACACATATTTGGGAATGTCAGTACTTTCTGTTTCTCATTTATTTTTGCTCTCCTTTTTCACTATATAAGCTCCGTCTCACTCTCTTTCTACTCACCATACTCACCAACCCATTTACATCACTTCACAGCACACCTTCAATATTATTGTTGTCCCCTCTTGAATGTTTTGGATGCCCTATTTTTTTCTTTAATTTTTGTTTTCTCCGAATATGCTTCTTATGTATCCTACCACTGCAACTTGCGCTCGTGAAGCACATAGTAGAGGAGCCAATGACCACACTTTCCTCCTCCATCTGAAGGTTTTCGAGAGAACAGCAGCTGCGGTATTTGATGGCTTTGTCCATGAATGTGGAATGAAGCAAACGTTTGGATCTTGATGGTGCTATCCTTGTTGAGCTTGTTTCTTTCTTCTTTCTTTCTTTTTTTCTGTTTTTTTTTTCTTGACCTTGCAAGACTTTTTAGTTTTTGAAATTTTATCATAATTTTTTTCTATTTTCTTTTTATTTTTTAATTTTATTTTCACTTCAGCCAATTCTCCCATCTTGCTTATCCTCGTTCATCCCTCCTGAGCTTTAAAATTATATATTTAGTGTTTTTAATAAGTTTGAAATGAATTTTATCTTTCCTTTAACCCCCCTTTGTTTATATTATTATTATTATTAGATTATTATATGTACTCGGATCATATTCATCTCTGGCCAGCAAAACTACAATCAGAGAGATGATGCCCTAGTTCATCTATCTTCTATTGTAACTCTATACTTGTTTTGGATTGTAAAATATTGTAGTTTCACGCGTCCGGAGTTCTTTTGTTTTATGCTTTCTTAATTTATTTTATATTTTAGTTTCGTCTTTTTTTTTTTCCTTTTTTTTTCCTTTCTCTGATGTAATTTGTATTTTTTTTTTTTGTTTATTAGTTTAATGGATTCGGAGCAATTTGTTTTATGCTTTGTTAGTGATTTTCGCCTGATAAGGGTTGCACATATCTTAATGATGGCGACGAGCAAACCATCCGTAAAGAAAGAAAATAATTTTTTGATAATGCATTGCACATGAAATCTCTGTACTCCCAACTCAAGATTATAAAAAAGATATGCAAGTACATATACAAACAATAATCTAATTAGAATCATGTGTTTATAAAGAGAAAAAAAAAAGAAGTTAAAATCATGTAAACTGTCTCATAAAATACCAAATATATATTATTAGCCAAAAAAAAAAAAAAAAACCAAATATATATTTATAAACCGTGAATGACTACATGGTCTCTATTATTAGCTTCAAAATAAATATGCTCCGTCTGTACAAGGGTTTTTTTAATATGCATGTATACCAATCGGTTGAGATGCTCTTTTATTTTTTTTATTAATTATTATTTTTTGTCCTAAATGCACAATCAGCTGTGGCGGACATGTTAAACACAATAACTACATCAAAGAAATAAGTTAGTGTAGCTTTAAATCATTATGATCATTGATTAGTTGAGTGCTTGAGAACATTAATTGCTGTTATAATTGGATTTATATAAATACAGTCAGATTGATCTAATAGCATTATTTCCAAAAGGCTTAAAAAATCAGCCTAGTAGTTTTAAGTTCAAGAAATGGTATGTCAATTCAATTAAAGCTGGCTGAAGTAAATTCAATAATTGTAGCTGAAGATTTAATCGTATAAGATCCATAGGCACCTTTTTTATTTATTTTATTTTATTGTTATTGTTTTATTATTTTTTATGTATGTATTTGCTTGCTTGCAATAATATTGTACCAGTGTTTGTACTCGAAAAAAATCCATTACGCAAACTGAATGCTCTCAGTTTCAGTGCTCAGACATCACGTTTGCCATTTCTTGAAATATTGGTAACATACAAACATCTTTGAAGCATTTTCACTACCATACGATTGTGGAGCAAATGCAACTGACTTTTATTATAAAATTATACATTACAAATATTTTAAAATATAAGTTTATTAAGGAAAAAAAAAGTATACGTAGAGTGTTTTTTTTTTTTTTTGGGTTCCCAATGAAATTAACAGCTAATCTGTTTTATTATTAACAACTAAGGTAAAAAAGCACAAACATATTTAGTGTCATGTTTGAGTAAATGAAGATGAAAAAAGATGTGTGAAATTGATAATCTTTTGCCTCGACATAAGTTCAATTTTTGACTTGTTCTAAATCCAAACTTTACAATTTCTAGAGTATATTATTTTCCTGTATTTGAGATTTAAAAAAAAAAAAAAAAGGGAAAAAAATGAAGTCAGCTTTGTTTTTGTACAGTCACCGATAGAATATAAAGCAAAAGACCAACCGCTATTTTCTTCACCAACCGCCATGTTTTATATTCAGATGATCAACTTGGTACATTCATATTAAATCCAGTACCATCAAATATACAATTAAGCAGCTAAACCTATTGATACATGCAGAATGATATAAGGTTGAAAGTTCACCAAGAGAAGAAAACGTCACATTCTCATCAACTTCATGAGACAAGAGTAAGACAATAAATTTGCGACTATACAAACTTTTTAATGCTCAAATGACAACGAAAATTCTATAGATAATAGTACCCTTTTTTTTTATTATTATCTTAATCATGAATTTACGAACCCAATAATCACTCCCAAATTCTATATATATATATATATATACACGCTCAATGATGAGCATTTATATTAAGATTACTGGTGAGTCTTGATTTCTGATGAATACAAGGCGAAACACATAAACAGCGACATAATTAACAAAACAAAAGAATAATATGTCCAAAAGGTTAAATTCAGCATCCACTACCAGTTGTTACATATTGATTGAGAGCAGAGAACCATGATCTTCTGCCCTCGCTATGTGACGCTGACTGTCTAAAGCCTGCTCTTGAACACCTAGCCAAGTGTCTCTGCAAGTTTCTATCCACGGTGCATGGGATTAACGAGGGACTAATTTCCGGAGCTCTCATGCAAAGACTAGAATTGATTCTCACTGATGGGAATCGTTGGCAGCTCAGGGACCGGAAAGAAGATCCGAGAGGGGAAATTCTGGAGCAACGTAACTCAGGCTTGCAAAATGGAGTTAGTGGTGTGGGCTCTGGTCCCTCACCGGAACATGAACAAAATGACAGGGACAAACTTGTTCTTGCAATCTCCTTGATTGCTGGTTTTGTTCCTGGAAGCATTGCAAATGAAACTATGCCATTCCGACAAAGAGGACATGCAATTGAACCTGGGGGACCATGAGCCACGGTGGAAGTGCAGTTTGTAGAACAAAGGTACAAGGCACAGCGTGTGCAGAACTCATGGTCACAACCTGCAGCATCAGACATCACATTCATGCATCCAATAATTACGTAGCGAAGCATGCATAATCCTAGCGGTTTGTATGAGTACAGCACCACAACTTCAAAGTTTATTGTCATTGCTTGTTTATGGCATCAAATAATGCAGTTTTGAAAGTGTTCAATAATACCATGATAATGTGCAAAAGCATTTGAAAAGAAGAAACATGTTAGAGGAATTTTTCACAAGACATACAAATTCTAAGGACGGCCACATCATTGTGGAGTAACTGAGAATACTTTGCTGATGTTTACAATTAGCTTAAGATTATCATTTTTTAAACAATTTGTGACAATAAACATGTTATATGAAATGGCCAAAAAAGAGACATGGCTCATTAAAACATTCATATAATAAACATGTTATATGAAACGGCACAAAAAGAGACATGGTTCATTAAAACATTCACATACGTTTTTAACAATTAGGATTTAGAGATTATTCTCAGTATATATAATAACAGCGCATTTGACACACATAAACAAATTCCCTTTGTCTAGAGCTGTATTTTAATTCCAACTCATCTATCCTGTCTCGTAGGCCCAACCCAAGAACTGTAGCATCCAAAAGATGCACATGCTCCTCTGACTCCAAAAGCACATACCAAAGTCTTCTATACATAATTTTCTGTCAAGTGTCAGTTCCCAAATTCACTTGTGTAAGTTATGACAAGGGGACTGACTGACTTATGCATACATTGAACTTATAGCTTGATATTGGACCATTGGGTCATGAAAGTTAATCTCCAATTGCATTGTTAACTTCCATGATCCAAACATTAATAAAATAAAACTTATTTCCTACTAGCTTACAAATCTAAATCAATTGGATCCGTCATGTATAACTGAGACATAAATTAACCATTGTGTACATGATAGCGTGGAAAATATTTTACCTTCTGCAGCAACCGTGCACTGTCTTTCCAAACAAACAACACAAGGATCTTGGCTTGAGGATAAAGAATCATTTCGCCATCCACATTCTCTGCAAATTACATGCAAAGAGAAAGAACAAAGTTCAACTCATTTGAAACGTACGCAATCCTCTTCACATTAAAACCAACTTGGAGCCAGAAGTATTTGCCATGAGATTGAAATACGATATAAATATTAGTTAATGTCATTGATGCAACAAATAACTACAGGAAATTGCAAAAGTCCTTATGTCAAATATACCATTCTGTCATGGTAAACGAATAGTGGAAAAATGAAAGATCTTGAAAGAATGTAAATAAGCCTCCATTAAGAAACTCCATGAATAAAAGAAATGTGAACCATTTTGTTCAGAATCATTTGACCAAATAGAAATATTATTCACATATTGTACAAAAAGTTGTTTTAAAATGAATGTTCACAATCCACACGAAATAACTTAAATTTAAGAGCTTTATTTTGGGAGACAGAAATTGTTTACTCTTCCAGTGTTCAGAGAAAAGTTATGTTCGTTTATTGTTGTGACTGCTACATTTTACTAGCATGATTCAATAATTCTAAGTTGGACTTTCTATAAGATATTATCAATGCCATATGTATATGCTATATTTTATACGATTTTATCCCCCTTCTCATATTGCTTGATGAGCTCTTATATGTCATCTTGATAGAGCCAAAACCTTATTACAATACTGATATCAGTAATACCTATCCAATATAATACTCACCTAGCAATTTTGATAATGCTCATAAGGGGAAGAGAAAGGTAGGGTGAAGGAAGACTTTGAGACTGGCCTTCTGCCTGCGTGGTCAGAATTTCCTCAAGCCAAGTTCTATGCCATGAACGAGCAACCATCAAGGCATTCCATCTTTGTAAACATAAGAGAAAAACAAGGGTAAGCCAGAAAGTGAAAGCTCAGGTTACTCAAATAGAGCTAACAATAAGCATGTATGGATTATAGATCTAACTACTTCTAGAATGGATTAATTGCAGATTTCAAATAAAATAAACAAATAATAGAACACACTAGAGCAAAAGGCTCATGTATTCTTAAAGTTAGAGGAAAATCAGGGAACTAGATCACACTTTATCAAATCTTCCATCATATCATTGGGCCATATCAGAACCAGAAACAATCTAGACTCACCACATTTCAAGTTCCATTATACTTTTACAATAAAATCTGCTTAACTGTTTGATTTTAGCCTTCTGATTCATTTTTATCTATCATTACAAAAGTGCTCATAACCACCAAAAGAGTTGAGCTGCAATTAAGTAACCTGAAATGTTTTGGAAGCATTTTATGAGGCAAACCATCAGAAATCAAGGATGCTAAATATTCATCCACAGCTGCATTAAACCAGGGCCATGCACTCATTCAATAAGAGATATCAAAATTTTAAAGAAAGAGAAAGACAGTCTAATTTCATATGATGATGTTTTAAATACTAAATTCCAACAGCTGTCCAAACACATGAAGTGCCTATATATTCTTAACACTTCTAAAACCAATTATCAGTGATTATCCATATGATCTTGTGTTTGAATCATAAGATTGATCCTTCAGATTGATGGCATAGGTTTTTGTTACAGAAAGGGAAGTGGGAAAGAGGAGAGATTCCTTTTAGATACTCCCCTTCACTGAATAACAAGAAGGATAACTTCTATAGTTCATTTCAAGAGGACCACAGTTTTCTGCAGTTGCAAAGTTTCAAACTGTTAAGAGGAGGTTTAATTCTTACGAGAAGCCATCTCATGTCCCCTCCTAAGAAAGTGCTTTAGTGGGATCGACAATGAGCCATGGCTGTAAAAGCAACCTTCTAAGCTGCTTACAATTTATACCATGATTATTGCAATGTACATACAAATAAATCACACGCTAATTAATTAGCCAGTTGGAAAACCAGTCGTTATGTCCCATTGTAGTAATGCTATGATTATAATATAATGAGAGAGTGAGAGCTACAAAAACGCAATTTCAATATAGCGTCTACAGCTATATTGTTCTATATCTCTATCACATATTATTCTTGTTCCATTATAGAAATATGTCAATATTTTACAAACAAAATGTCTTCAGGATTTCATTAATAATAAAATATACTACAAATCTGGGCTGCCAATAAGGTTTTCAAGGTCAAACATTCTTTTGGATGCTACTTATCACCCTCATGTTTAAGAATGTAAAGCTACCAACAACAGGAAACAGAACCAGTAGAAGAATGTAAAGCTACCAACAACAGGAAACAGAACCAGTAGGCCATGCATATGCATAATGAATTACCACATATGAGGACCAAGTAGCTTTAATAGCACAAGATCATGTGACAACCAAAACATATCATACTAGCTTATTTCCTCAAAGCTTGAAACCACTGGAAACAGAGCTAAAAGTGAATATTGAGCTTTTACACTACCAACGGCCTTAAAAATATAAATACAAAACAGTCCTTCTATGACCTTGACATTGATAGAAAGCATGCAATTGATTATTTTCAACCAAAGGCCTTTTCATAATTATCAGTTAGGTAACCAAACACGGTTCTCACTCCCTTTAAAGTCAAAGCAACTTTTGATTTTTATATTAGCCAAAAAGTTCGAGTAATTACTGTAATTGAAGTAAGCATCCTCCACATAATGTTCATCAGCTAATTAGCAAGTGATTTGGCTCCTCCAAAGGAGTTTACCTAAATTTATGAATGCTTAAGCTATCTTTAACAACCGCACATATTTCTAGATAACTAAAATGACCCAAAGTGTAATAAAAAACAATTATTTAAAGTATTCTTAAATCATTTGGTCTTCATAGAGCTACTGAAAATGACAAATAAAACTAACAGCCAGAAGCTGTAAAACAGTGATCTCTCACATCACTTGGAAGACTTTATGTCAATAACACATGAAATGGTCAACGGTTTGGCTATTGAACATTTCAAAAATGTCAGAAATATTAGGTTACATATTAATCCAACACTTGGCACATATGACAACCAAGAAAGATACCTAATTTCATCAGACAAGCCAGGGCCCAGAGGATATTGCAAAAGAAGTGCACATGCCAAAAGTGACAAAACATGGGACACAAGAAAGACATACCCATTTGCATTTTCAGCAGTTAGACTGGTACCCTTGGCAATCAATATCTGTACAATGATATATTCCAAAGAATAGTAAAAATACAGCATTAATGCCAGTAACAAATAAAAAGCAGAGTTCTTCTTAGAGTTAAAAACATACTTGACAACATTGTGCATTGCCACCACAAGCAGCATAATGGAGGGCCGTGCTTCCAGCACCTGCAGAATGCAATGCATATTGAACATTAAGTAGGTAGGAGTATGCTAGAGATGGAACTGTGAATGGAAGATATGAAACATCACATAGTATGTTATTTAAATAATAAAAGGAAAGAAAAAAGGAAAAAAGATTAAATATTGAATTTGGCCCATCAGATTTACAAATTACACAGCAGTAAGTTGTTCTTTACAGACTTTGAACAAAACAAAGATTTAGAATTAAATTTAACAAACGAAAAGGACGGGTAAGGAAAAAGAATATCATAACATTCATCTAAGGACTTCAAGTCAACCTTGAACGTCCAACAAATTCTAAAGATCAACCAGCCTTAAGAAAGTTCAACACCAATAATGAAATAAAATTCTAACGAAGAAGCACCTTAAATCTTACTCTATTAGAATCTAATTCCAATTCAAATGCATCAAAACAAAACCAAGAACTACTGAAACTTTTTGTGCCACTTTATAGAGGAGAGCAAGTCTTTCAAAGCAAAAGTGTAAACAAAATGAATGTGTAAGCCGAAAATGGTTGAGGCTGAAACCTCTGGAGTATAAATATTTTATGTACGAGTATAGTGTGAACTGAACTTCATCATGGGTTGAAATCATAAAAGGCCATGCATTTTTAGATAAAATGGTGTCATGTATTGGCCCTTTTATAAGGGCTAAACGAGTTACTTTTGATCTAAGAAATAGAAAAAACTTTAGAAATTATAGACTTCTAGAATCAGAGAGACAGGATAAGAAGAAAAATACTGTGCAAGAAAGGATAAGAGTAGAAGGTCTAAATACACATCATGTGGGAATCACATATTAGTAGCACTAAAAGATAACTCTTAAGCACCTAGAGACTAGAAGAAAGGTCTTCGAAGATAGGATCCTAATTGAACGCCATAAATACAAGTTCAAGGGAGTAAAACAGCAAGTAGGGTTGCGAAGAAGGTAAAAAAGAAAGAAAATGATTATTATGGGGCTAGGAAGGCGGTGTAAGTGGGCAGGAAGTACCCTAAAAACTAGAAATCCTAATATAACCATTCGCATATGAGAAATCGTAACACAAGTAATCCTGCAGTTCAATTTCTACACAGTTAAGGAATTAAAAAAAAGGAAAAAAAAACGATAAAGAAGGTAAGCAAAAGTACCTATTAGGTCAATTGTAGTTCCATCTTCCACAGTTACCTCAGTAACAGAAGCCCCTAAATCCAAAAGTAGTTGTACACTTTCAACATGGCCGTTCAGTGCTGCCATATGCAGAGCAGTAATTCCTCCATCAGCTGGCTTATTAATCACCTGACGCAAAGCACTAACTCAGACGAAGAAGAACAATAAAGTAAATCAGTACATCATATTCAAAAAGATCAAGAAAAGGAAAACAAAAAGAAAGAATAGCAGAGTTCAAGCTGAAGCTACCTATGATCAAACTCGGAACTTGACACATCATTATCTGATGTATTCAAAATTTGCCAAAAATCAGGCAAGCTGGGAATGTAATCAGCAAGGAGGAGCCGAATACATCGGGAATGACCATTCAAAGCAGCCAAGTGGAGTGCAGTTCCCCCATTCAAATAATCAGCTCTGTGAATCTAAACCTCATCCCCCATGAATTCATCATAATTATTTTTCTAGACATATTTTTAGTGATATATATATATATATATATATACATATATACAGAGAAGAAAATTGCTACTTAGCAAGAGTCTTACATTGGCTCCGAAAAGAACAAGATTCTGAACAACCTCCCAGTGACCATGTTGACAAGCTTGCATCAAAGCGGTCTATTCACCAAAAATTCAGAACACATTTCCAAATTCTTACAAATATTCCCCAAAAAAAAAAAAAAAAAATACATAAAAAGTAAAGCTTTTAGATAAGCCAAAAATCAATCATATGAATGACTGGAAAAAATTGAATTTTGATAAAATATTATTACCTGTCCACGATAATTCCTCAGATTAATATCAACACCAGACTCAAGCAAGAGGGAGACTATCTAAAAAAAAATTGAAAAGAATACAATCACCACCATTAACAAATTCATCAAATGTGCAAAAGAAATAGGCTTTTTTTTTTTTTTTTTTTTTCCCAGAAATACCTCATGGTGGCCCTGAGCTGCGGAGTAATGGAGAGGAGAATTACGAACACCAAAAGTTGAATACCTGACCAACCGAGGATTATACTCCAACAAGGCCTTGGCTTCTTGAAGGTCTCCATCTCTTGCAGCAGAAACCAAACGCTCCCCAGATGCCGAACAACCAAAAGAATTCCCAACAATGCTTAGAAATTTCATGACTCTCCAAGATTTTCAAACCCCAATTAAGATAAAATGAATAAAAAAGATAAAAAAAGGAAAAAAGAAAAGAAAAGAAAAGAAAATTGGGAGAGATTATTATCGCTGGTTTGCTAAAAAAAGCCCCTTTTCTCTCATATGAAAAAAAACAAAAAAACAAAGAACCCCAAATCCTTAATCCACCCGAAAATTTAGTGGAGAAAAAAAAGATATAGAAAAAGTTATCCTTTTGTCTACATGCACGAAATTCTTGGTTCGTACCAAACAACCAACAACCTTCCCACCATAACAAAGTTTTCCTCGAAGATATTCAAGAGCGATTGGTTGTAACGGTCAGAAATCTCACTAACCGCAACCAAAGATTTTGTTCCTCCGAGCAAAACATGAAGAAGAAGAAGAAAGAAGCAGCATGAGCCACCATAAACAGACAAGGTCCTAGGTACGATGTCGTTGTCCGAGGATTATGTAGTTAAAGTTCTCGTGAACTTCGAGAAAATCCCAACAAACAACTAGGAACTCTGAGTTCTTAATCCCAACAAAATTCCAATATCTTCATCTCCTTAAATTCTCTCAGTCGCTCACTTCAAAATTATACCCCTCAATAGAGTTCACAAAAACTCACTACAAGATATTCATGGAATCGAATCAGCTCCAAAAACTCACCTTTAGTATTTCCAAACATCCCAAAAATCTTCAAGACCCACGTGAAATTTTCTCCTCAAAAGCGAGAATCTGAAATAGCCATTAGCAGATAAGCATTGAAGAATCAAAATCTACAAAATTTTTGAAGCGGGGATTTCCTGGATAATAAAAGACTGTGAAAATGAGGAGTTAAAGAAAAAGAAAGAGAAAACCAAGAGTTTAAAATGGGTTTTTGATGGCCAAAAATAAGAAGGAAGAAGAAGAAGGATAGATCATGGAAAAGAGAAGAGAAATGGGAGTTTAATTCAGAAAACGACCTTTTTACAGCAACAACATCAACCAACAACAACACAGTGCAAGAAAAGCGTGTCTTCACGATTGGATATCATTAAACAGTCAACTGGGCAGTTGGTTTGTTCTTCTCTCTCTCTCTCTCTTTCTCTCTCTCTCTCTCTCATTCCTTCCTATGCTCAGAAAAAAAGGCTCAGCTGACTTGGCCTACTCTTCAAGGTCAATTCCATTGTCAGCTATTTTTTTATTATTTTTAATTTTTTTTCAAATATTAAACATTATTTATAATATTAGTATTGTTAATGAACTGGGAAATTAACATTTCTGTGGGGATTAACTAGGTATCAAAAGGGTTCCAACCTTCAAACACTTTCTTAGTTGCTGGTACAAACCGTGGAAGACAAAAGATCAACTTGTAGACCTTTTAAGGGATTAATATTACTCATGGTTGACATAAAACTAAAGCAAGACCAAATATTGCAAAGAAAAAAAATAAATTCACTTTCTTAATATTTCAAACTAACTAAAGAAAATGAAAAATAAAAATATCAACTAATTGCATCAGTTGTAGACGAAAATTTTCATTTTTCTTATTATATTAAACAATTTGTGGTCAATTTGAAATTTTTTTGGGTGAATTTAGTTAATTAATTTTCAAATTATATATGTATAGTTAAATCTAAAAAAGTAAAAATTAAAAATATATAGAGCATACAGCCATTCGTCAATGAGTAATCATAAATTCATATAATACATTCATATATTTCGTCTTAATATTTAGAAAGTTTATTGAAAGAATTTATTTTGAGAAACAAAATAAATAAATAAATATGTTAGGTAAAAAGTTTGTGCCAGTGAAGAAAAAGACGAAATGACCAATAACCCCTTGGAGCTCTACCTGGTACTGTGAACTGCCCTAAATTTACTCTTACATATTTATCATTAATTTTGGAACAGAAAAAATAAAAACTTCTTTCAATATTGTGAGGGAGGATGAAGTTGGAAATTGATTTTCTTAGTTGTATTTTTTTTATGTGCCTAATGAAGAATGGTTATTTTAGCCAAAAAAAAAGAAAAAAAAAAAAAAAAAGTCAAAACATCTCCTTTTCACCATGAGAATTTATGACATGTATATGAAGGAACAAGAATTTATAATCCATTGGTTCGTGAAAAAATCTATCTAAAAATAAAAAGTTGATAAAAATATACATATAAAAGAGAGTAAGAAAATGGGCGGAGATGGCCAGAAAAGGGACAAAACATTCTCCTTAATGATTTATTGACTTTTTTGTTTTTCATTTTATTTCAACCCCCTTTTCAGTACTTGAGCACAGAATTTTTCTTTTTTCTGTTTTTTTTTTCCCAAGATTTGATCAGAGACAGCGTGGATTGCAAAACTGTGTGTTTCTTATGAAAAAGAATATACCAAAAATAAAATAAAATAAAATAAACCATGATTCTTTATCAGCCAAGATTAATTGTTTCTGTTTTCTGTCAGGCATATATGGGACATACACCATGTGTTAAGGAAAACAAATTGTGAGGATTTTCTTTCTTCATTTAGTTTGTGGTTTTCAGAGAAAAAGAAAATAAAAATTATTACAGGATGGAATTTGCTTCATTATTTGCAATAAGCTGTATGTTCTTCTACTTCTCCATAATAACAATTGGGGTAGAGTTATTTATGAATTATAATTGGTGTTTTTTTTAATGGATGCCAATTAAGATATCTAATTAAATCCCTTTTAACACTTGATCATCATGTCTCCAATAATCCTGTCACTGCAATTAATATAAGAAATAAACTAATCTAATGATTAAAATGGCCGTCCCACCATTAAAAAAAATGTGGCTCATTACATGTAGGTTCACATGTTAAAGTATGATGATGGGATTAAATATGCATTCCTTTGGTTTTATTGTGGGGTACGTGGAATCTTATTAACCATTAATTCTATGTTGAATTGTTTTTTTAAATTTTTAATTTTTGGGTTTGTTTATGTCGTTTTTGGTAACTGGGGCTAAGCATTAAGGATTCCAAAGGCTAATTTTAACAACCATTAATGTTTATTTTTGTTTCTTAATTGAAGTCATTATTGAACACATTCAGGAAACCAGAAAGAAAATATTATTTTGGTAAGGAAAAAAGAGAAAGCAAGAAATCCAACTCACACATGAGAAAAGATGTCCTAATTAAAGAGTTAAATTTTGGTATGTCTTTTAATTCTCTTTTTTTATGACGATAAGAAAATATTAGTTATAAAAGTGTTTGAATCAGTTAGAATAAGAGATAGGTGGGGGGGAATTATAATGGAGATTCGGGCGTTAGCAAAACCAAAAAAACACTAGCACAGCAGATGTGTACACCATTTCTCTGATGGAATTCACATATCCATGTAATAGAAAAAGTGTACATTGTATGTGTTGGAGTTTCTCTCAAGCAAGATTTATAATTCCTCTATATTTTACTTTCTAGTTCAAAATTGATAACTATTTTGTCCCTATTATTATTTTTTATTTATTTTTATTTTGTTGATGTCGACCCTTTTAACCTCCTTTGTAAAAAGGAAATATGGTTTCTTTGTTTGTGTCTTCTATTGTTTAAAAACAAAAGTAAAAACAAAATCAAATAAAACCGTATGCAGTATGCCAACCCTTTCTTCTTCTTCTTCTTCTTTATTTTAATATTAGAAGTAGGGGGATTTGAACTCTTAGCTTTTTCATCCATTAGAATCCAACAATTCCGAAGAACCCAAAAAATAAAAAATAAAAAAAAAGACCCAACTCTTTATTACTAACTTTCCAAAGAAAATTACCTTGAGCACACGGTCAGCATGACAGTGATTGATACTATAAAATATATAGGCACAATTTCCCAGCTTGCCTAGATACATCATCAAGACGGTGATTGATGATCTTATAGTATGTATTTTAAGTTTCTTTTAATTTTTGTTTTTCAACACAAACAAACAGAATATATTAGGAAAAAGCAATCCTCCAGACTTTTAGCATGCGTAAAAATAAATCACATTTTGTTTTTGTTCATATGCATGCTTACATATATATTCCCTTTCGATAAGGCGATGCTGGACACCTTGAACTTAGTCACATATAATTTACAAAAATATTTTATATAAATGACCGAACCTAGCCCTTTTATAAAAGATGCGGGAAAAGTTATAAATTTCATAATAACTAATCTCTTTTTTTTCCCAAAAAAAAAATTATATACATATATATACATATGTTCATGAATCACATGGATATGCATATTGTGATTGAAATGTTTCAACTAATATGTAGGATGTGCTAAGAAAATAAAAAAATATACATTGAATATAGTGTAAAGGTTACTTAAAAGTAATTTCCATGATAAATAAAATGTGGCCAATTTATATATATGAGGAGTTTCTTAATCGAATTACATTAACCCAAAAGAATCTTTATCACAAAGTTATTACCCCATCTTGGACTTCCCCAAGAAGGAGGATTACAAGCTAACATTCTTGCCCAGATGATCAAGAGTACACAAATTTAAAATATCATTGGCAAGATATCTCCATTATAACTCAAATAAAAAACAGAGGAACTACATAAAGCTTTCTTTTTGCTAGTAAGTCGGCTAAGCCATTGGCAAATCTAGCACTCCACTTTAAAGGCCAAATGAATTTTTGGAACCTCGCTCGCACCTTTATCATCTCAAAATAGGTGAACCAGCTAAGAGGAGGGGTTGATTGGTCGACAATTTTTTTAACCACCAATGCAGCATCTAAGGACCATTCAATGAGATTCCATCCTTTGTCTTGTGCATAAGCTAAAGCCCAATGGATAGCTTGGAGTTCTGCTTCTCTCCATTGTAGATTGAAAGCAAAAGTAAGCAATTTCATTTCACCACCATATTCTTCAACTTCACTCTTTAATATTGTTATCATAATATCAAAGGGTATCATAGATATGCCAGGTGTCACGGTCCCACTCTTTCGAGGGTACAACGTGGGTCGTGTGGTGCTTACTAGCCCTTTATGGGTAGTAAGCCAACCGTTAGTGTTCGTCGCAAGTAAATAATCCATCCGATATTAGTATTATATAAGCACAAAGCAAGTAATAAAACATTTAACAACAACTGTTAGAAAAAAGGACAAGCAAATAAGACAACAACACAATTGAAGGAAATGTGTTCGTTTTATTTGAACTCGATGGAGAGAACAACAGAGAAGTTTACAAGCACGCTATTAAAAATTCTCACCTATGCTAGTGGTCTAGTTCAATAACTCACCGACTAGTCACCTCCTTCTAAAGAGTTTATTTAGTCATTTTCATTATGACAGGAATATACATCAAAATATGCAAAGAATCATAATGGCACTATTTCTTACAATAGATATTAGAAATCCAAGCAAGTGACCATGGGTTTGACTAATGACTCGAACTTGGCTTGGTAATTACAGTCAAAATGCAGAGGTGTGTATGACTTTTACATCCTCCCCCACTCATTCTGTCAATGTCCTCGACGACTCAATTGCTTTGAACTCCTCGATCTTCTAATTGTAAGGTGCCAAGTTGACTTCTTTCTCCCAGTTGGTTTCCTCTTCTTCTAACCCTTTCCACTTGATGAGGTACTCTCGTACTAGCTGTTGGTGCACATGTCTGATTCTTTCTGCTAGGATCTCCTCCACTTCCTTCATCGTCTTTGGCAACTTGATGTTGACTTTCGCTTTTGCTGGATTGTTTCTCTCTGGATCCTCCTTGTCTAGGTAGTACGACTTGAGGTTGTTGACGTGGAATACCGGGTGCACTCTTATCCATTCTGAGGTTTCAACCTTATATGAGGCTCTTCCGACTTTGGCGATGATCAGTTTTGGTCCCTCATACTTTTTTATCAATCTGGGATTCTTATCTCGTACCCAGCGAAATTACTCTTGGGTTAGCTTGACCATTACCATATCCTCCACGTTGAACTCCAAGGGTCTTCGTTCTTTGTCTGCCCATTTATTCATTCGAGTAGCTACCTTCTCCAAGTAAGCCTTGACTATCTCCATGTTGTTCTTCCACTCTTTACTGAAGTTAAAGGCCCTTGGGTTCTTGACTTGATACTCGCTGACTGTATGTGGAAGTAAGAGCTTCTAGCTATTAACTATTTCGAATGGACACTTACTCGTGGGGGATCCCTTTCGTGCATTGAAGCATAATTGGGCCACATCAAGGAGTTGTGCCCAATTCTTCTGGTTGGCACTAACAAAGTGTCGTAGATACTCCTCTAACATGCTGTTGAATCTTTTCGTCTATCCATCTGTTTATGGGTGATAGCTGGAGGAGATGTTGAGTTGGGACCCGAGAAGTTTGAATAGTTATGTCTAGAAAGACCTTGTGAACTTCGTATCTCTATCACTAAAAGTTACATATTTTGAGAATCTATCCACAACTACCAAAATACTTTAGAGATCCCCGATCTTTATAAGGTTGGTGATGAAATTAATCAACACGCTCTCCCATGAGCGGGCCAAAATGAATAGTGGTTCCAATAACCCCGATAGTTTCTACCTCTCCACTATATCTTGTTGGCATACAAGATAGGTTCGGATGTAGTCCATGATATCGTCACTCATTTGTGGCCAATAGTATCCCCATTTGATCAAAACATATGTCCTTTGCCATTCCGAATGTCCAGCCCACAAAGTGTCATGGCACTCTCGCATTAACATATTTCTTAAGTCTCTGACCCCTGAGACAAACAACCTATTTTTTTTGTCTACAGCAGGCCATTCTCCTTCCAAAATTGGCGAGTTTTTCCCTCCTTGCACAATTTTAGGATATTCTATGCACACTGGCCTCCCCCTTAATGCTGTTTTATCAGTTCTCGCATTGAAGTGGCGATAGTGCTCGCAATCACGTCGGCTAGTGTCTTTAACGCTGCGAGCTCTGTCTTACGACTTAAGGCATCCGCAGCCTGGTTCTTGGACCCCGCTTTGTGCTCAAATTGAAGATCAAACTCCGCAATGAATTCATACCAACGAGCTTGCTTTAGGGTTAGTTTTGGTGTGTGAGGAAGTGACTAACAACTGAGTTATTAATCTTTACTACAAAACTTGACCCCAATAAGTAGTGCCTCCAGGTTCTTAGACAATGAATTATGATAAGCATCTCCTTCTGTTGAGCCATATAGTTCCTTTCTGCCGCTATTAACTTCCTGCATTCATAGGCAACAAGATGACCATCTTAAAGTAAGACTTCGTCTAAAGCGAAGTCAGATGCATCGATTTAGATTTCGAAGAGTTTTGTGATGTCTGGAAGGGCCGACACCGAGTCACTCATCATAGCTTTCTTTACATTCTCGAATGCACCCTCACATTCCTTGATCCACTCCCAAGGCACATCCTTCTTTAGCAATTCCGTTAAGGGAGTTACTTTCTTCGAGTATCCTCTAATGAAGCCACGATAGTAATTTACCAATCCCAGAAACGATCTAAGTTCTTTCACATTGGCGGAAGTTTTCCACTCTTGGATGACTTTTACTTTCTCCATGTCCATATGGATCTTCCCTTCCTCATTGACATGGCCCAGAAACTTAATTTGTCTATTGGAAAATGCACATTTTTTCTTCTTCACAAATAATTGATTTTCTAGGAGCCTTTGGAATACCATTCGAATGTGTTTAACATGTACTTTTAAGGTAGGACTAAAGATTACAATATCGTTCACGTACACCACCACAAACTTGTCAAGAAAGTTTCGAAATACCTAGTTCATGAGAGTGCAAAATGTTGCCTGTGCATTCGTCAATACAAAAGGCATCACCAAGAATTCGAAGGCATCATATCGTGTGACACATGTGGTTTTCTCTTCATCGCCTTCGACAATTCTCACCTGGTAGTATCCTAATCTCAAATCCAATTTGGTGAACAATTTGGCTCCACTTAGCTGGTCGAATAGGTCAGCTATTAAAGGGATTGGATATTTGTTCCACACAGTGACTCATTCAGTACTAGGTAGTCTACGTATATACGCAAACTTCTATCTTTCTTCTTCTAGAATAGTATTGGAGCACCATATGGTGCCTTCAAGGGTTTCATGGACCCTGCCTCCAAGAGCTCCATCAGTTGCTTGGGTAGTTCTGCCAGCACGGGTGGGGCCATTTGATAATGTGCTTTTGCTGGAGGTTTTACTCCAGGTATCAGTTCGATTTTGTGGTCAATGTCTCGTCGAGGAGGTAGGTTCCTCGGTAGGTTATTTGGCATCAAGTTGTCAAAGGATTTCAAGGCATTTAACACCATAGGAGGGGTTGTTTCATCATCTTCACCCTCCTTTGCCAGCACCAATGCTATGTAAAAGGGTTCTTTATGTCTCAACACTTTCTTATATTGGAGAGTCGATAGGAATTTGGAATCGCTTAGTTGCTTCCTTTGTACTGGGACTACTCCTATTTGTTCTCCCATTATTAATAGACTGTTAGCAATGAAAATGGGGCTCTCCTTCTTTTTCACTAGAAAATCCATTCCCAAGATGACATCAAAGTCATCCATTGGTACCACGATCAAATCTATCTAGTTCTCCCAAGTTTCCAACTTGAAAGGTACTTGTTTTGCCAAGCCCACCGTGGGCAAGGCTTTGGAATTTACAGCCTTCATTTGCCCTGCGTCCTCATGCAAGTGTAGGCCTAACCTTCTGGCTTCATTCTCTGAGCAAAATTTATAGATGGTGCCCGTATCAACCATCACGCTCTTCGCGGCCTTCCCATTGATCACCGCATCCATGAACATAAGACATTTCTCATCGATCTTCTTAACCTGAATGACTTGTTTATTGAAGGCATTCAAGAATCTTAGCGCCTCCACTTGGGTACAGTCTTCTCCCTCTTCTATTGTCTCTTCTTGCCTTCCCTCATGCTCTTGGGAGCGAATGGAAACTTGTAGTACGTTGAGGGCATTTGGCAACTTTGTGGGGACCATTACTTAAGAAATATGTTATAGGTCGGAGTTTGAACTCGAATACATTAGGAGTCCGCGATGGAAGGTCTTTTATGCTTGAAGGTTTATTGTTGTCGCCTTCACCAGGTCTTATGAGATTGGTAGGCCTAAAGAACCTACCACTGCTGGCATTCGAAGGAAGCGGTTAGGGTCTTCTGTTGCTGGGGATTTCTATTGAATAATCCATTTGGCGCTCTATTGACCCTAGCCCTGAAGCTAGATCTTGCACCCTTTGTTGTTGGAGCTCTATCCTGGCCCAGGTTTTCAATCCTTTCAGGAAGTAAAAGAGCTTGTCCTTTTATGACATATCGCAGATATCTAGCATGAGTACCGAAAATGCCTTCATATAATCCCTCATATTGCCTGTTTGTTTTAGCTCTCTTAGGTGTCGATGGGTGATGTAATCCACATTCTCAAGGTGGAATTGGTTCTTGAGTTCTTTCTGTAGTTGGTCCCATGTGTCAATAACACATCTGTTGTTCTTAATATCGTTATATTTGGACTATCACCATAGTTTTGCATCATTGGTTAGGTACATTGTGGCCATTGTCACCTTCATTTCGTCTGAGGTTGGCCTCACCGTTTGAAAATATTGTTCTATGTCAAATAAAAAGTTTTCGAGCTCTTTCACATCTTGCACCCTTCCATAGGTTCAAGGCTCGGGCACTTTGATCCGCCCATATTCCATTCCCACTGGGGCAGTCAGTTGGTTTTCCACTGCCTGCATGGTGAGGGCGAGCTTGGTGTTTATTTGCCGCATCTCGATTTTTAGTGCTTCCACAGTGGCTTGGAAGTCATTTGCCAAGTCATTCACAGCAGCTGCTAGGCTAGATATTGCCTCTTCCACAACTCCGTCTCACTCACCCACAGTTGAGCTTGACAGGCTGACACCCCTACATGGGGTCTGCCTTTTTTCGAGTGCGCTCACTCGACTTGCTATATCATCAATCACCTCCATCTTTTTAAAGACCTCGCACCAATTGTGGCCTTTAATATGGGCATCCACGACCCCAGTGAGCTCCCTGAGCTACTAGTCAATGGTATTGAACCTAATTGCATTCGTTAATTTTGACATCTTTGTGAATCAGCTCGTAACCGCGCTGTGATACTAACTGTCATAGTCCCACTCTTTCGAGGGTACAATGTGGGCCATGCAATGCTTCCTACCCCCTCGCGGGTAGTAAGCCAACCGTTAGTATTCATCGCAAGCAAATAACCCACATTATGTTGGTATTATGCAAGCACAAAGCAAGCAATAAAACATATAACAACAATCGTTAGAAAAAGAGATAAGCAAACAAGGCAACAACATAATTGAAGGAAATGCGTTCATTTTATTCGGTCTCGATGAAGAGAACAGCAGAGAGGTCTACAAGTACGCTATTAAAAGTTCTCGCCTATACTAGTGGTCTAGTCCAGTAACTCGCCGACTAGCTATCTCCTTTAAAAAGATTATTTAGCTATTTTTATCCTGACAGGAATTTATATCAAAATATATGAGGAATCACAATAACACTATTTCTTATAATAGAAACTAGAAATCCAAGCAAGTGATCATGGACTTGACTAATGATCTTGCATGATCTTGGCTTGGTAATTACAATCAAAATGCGGAGGTGTGAGTGACTCTTACACTAAGCTTGAGAGATAAACCAGCCGATTAAATTATTAGACCTTAAGGAGTAAATAAAAGCCAATGTTTTACTGGACAATGATCAAAGTTTAAACCTTTCCATCTAAATTTTTTTTAAAAAAAAATTTAAGAAATTATATTGCCAAAAAAAATCCATAGAAACATGATAAAGGAAGCAAACTTTTCCTTTTTTATTTTTTTTTATTTTATAAAATCTATAGATCACAATATTATATATATATATATATATATATATATACATTTTGTATCATATTGATGTTTTAAAATTTCATTAAGACAAAACTTTGGACACCTTTAGTATACAAAATTATTATTGCTAAATAAGTAGGAATGGTTATTCATGGAAATAGATAATGGAAAAAGAATAATAATTCCTACTTATATGTTTGGTAAAACTATTTGAATTAAAATCAAGGTTTTGTTTACTTATAAATATTCTTTTTTTCCAAAAATGTTCAAATTTGAAAAAAAAAATTAAGTAAAAGTTAAATTTTATATTTATTTATATATTTTAACTATTTGATAATCAATCTAAATTTAAACCTATTAAAATATGAAAATAATATTTTAAAGTTGATCCATATTAGATATAGGAATAAAAATTTTGAAATTTAAAAAAAAAATTGCATAGAAGTGTATCTATTTTTGTAGAATGAATAGCTATTTTAGATTTAAAAACTATCCAAACATTAAAGAAAATTAAATTTATATATATATATATATATTTGGAGTTTGGACGCAGGGGTTCGAAGTGAGAGCTTTAACCAAGAATGTCCACAATGTACTTGGTCCAATACATGCTTCCCAGTTCCTGAAAATTTTATTGGGCCTTAAGACAAGATATTACGGGTGTATACCGGGCCATCATCATATAGTTGCAAACTTGGACTATCCAAGTCTAATAGAAGCTCAAACCCATTCTCAAATTGCCTACGCATCACGTTGAATTTGCTTCGTATTTTCTCGTTCTACTTCAATTTCATTTTTTATTTTTTTTCCGTTATTTTTTAGCGTTCTAATGGTTGGAGCTATTTAGCATATATTATATATTATATACCAGGATATTTTTATCTGGAATCGTTCAAAAATACATCACACCAATATTATGTTGATGGAATGTGTTTCTAAATAATCATGAAAGTTATTTTTCTGAAAAAGAGAATTTCTGTATATAGGCACAAATGTAGAATTGCTCTACTAAAGTCTATTTTCCATTTTGTTATCATAGAAACTGTAAGGCAAACCATATGGATAATGCATCAATTAATGAATTAAAAATGAAAATTCTGTTATATTACTTAGCAATTGCTATGTCATCCAGTTGGTGAGAAAATAAATCTATGTACTTATGTGTATCAGGTGATTCCTCTACTGTTTAAACTTCTAATTGGATTTGAAAAATGAATGAAAACCAATAGAAAAAAGTTGAGTTAGCTGGGATCTGAAAAAAATGACATTTCAATTTAACTTTTTAACAAAGTCAGAGGTCTAAATGCATATAATATCAAGGGGACAAAATATATGCACCTCGCTTTTGGAATCATCTAGTTGTCCAAAACGTTGACAGATCCCAAAAAATTCAATGAAAAAAATAAAAAAAGGGCAGGGGGTGAGGTACTTTGGCAAATAAAGGCTGTGTTTAATTATGTGGGACATAAACAATTTTGATCTTCTCTGCAACATGCACATGCCCAATGCACCATTTCTTCATCTTGTGTCCACATCTTGTAATTTTTTGGCTTTTTTATATGCCAATTATATATATGTGTTTTGGGAGTCTAGTGCTATATATTTTTGTTTTTTTCCAAACTTTGACTGACATGTTTAATTTTAATTTTCTTGTATTTGGTAGGAAATTAAGAAACTGATCTTTGACATTTAAAGCAAAGATTGAACAAAAATAGTTGTTAACAATGAGAAAAGGGAATTGTTAGTTGTGTTTAGGGATTTTTTGTCACTCTTTTTATGTGTCTCGTGTTAATTTCGGCTACCTAATTTTCATTTGTCTTGACATTTTATAAGGAAGGATTTTTGGCTGCGATTATGTCTCAGCCACCTAATTAATTAGTATTTCAATTTTCTCTTTGACTGGGCACCTAACTGTGATAATTTTAAATTTATTGGACTGTCTATTTTATTTTATAGCACAATCCTTTGGAGAAAAAATGATAATTAATGTGCACATGAACTACCCACATATTGAAGATTGCTTGTCAGGATTTATATTTGAGGATATCAATCTAGTCCAGCTGAGACAAAAGACATTTTAATCTTTCACGGAAAAAAAAAAAAAAAAAAAACGACTTTTTGTTTTTTTTTAATCTATTGAAAACAAAGACTTTATGTATGATCATTACATAATATCAACTTCATAAAATAAAACTATATTATATATTATTATTTTTTCTGCAACTGATAAATGAACTAATTTAAAATATATTGTTTTTAGACAGATTATTTCCTCCTAAACATAATCTTTGCGTGAGTAAGTGCATTTGCATTGCATGTATTGATTGAAGTTTAAAAATGATATCATTAAAGTGTATAAAAGTCTATTTTTTATAAGTTTGAGTTTTAAAAACACACAGTGTGATTTTAACATAATATCATAATTATAAATATGCTTCATATAAAAAGTACATTCCACAAAATAAGGCCTATATAATAAGGATATCAAATTATTAATAAAAATTCATCTTTTATAAGTCTAAATTTAAAAAAAAATTATATATACTTTAACGTATATATACAACAAGTTCATAATTAAATTAATTATACATAACACATCTTTTTTTTTTTTAATACATTAATCAATGTATCAAATTTTCTACTGATTAAAATGTATTACCCAATATATATATATATATGTTTGTATAAGCATGGGCAACAGTACTATAGAGTTGAATTAAACTTTTTGAGTATTGCATAATATGTGTAATTTTTTATAATTTATTTGAATTATGTGTTTTAATAATTAATATTAGGAAATGAGCAAGTGATCATGAGAAGTTGCCACTTTTAGTAGAAGAGATTCGGGCATCAAATACATACATTTATAATTGTACACCAAAGAAAGTGTCTAGAGCTTAGCTAGCTGAGTGATACAATTCGAAGATAAGCCTTTCGCTGTGTCACTGTCATACATAATTTGTGGATAATTATTTTGTATTTTTTCCATGAACAGTATCTTCATAACCTGTCATGGTTTACGTGTTGATCATCCGGTGGAGAACAATTCAAAATATCTTTAGTTTTTATTTTTAATTTTCAAGGGACACAAGTCATGATTTATAGAACATTTGTAGACTTGGAAGAAGAACCCAAAAAAAAAAAAAAAAAAAATGTATTCCATTCAGAAAGCACACATATTTGGGTTTTGGGTCATGGAGTAAGTTTAATAATTACTGATGCAATAGTGTCCAAAGAAAAATAATGATTATAAAAACAATAGAAAAAATGTACCATATATCAAGGTTTTGGATCTTCAAAATCACATGGATATTATTTACACAAGGACATGATTAATATTAGAAAAAAATAAAATCGTATCAGATCAATCAGCTTGATATTACGTTTGACAAAGCCAAGTTATCTTAGATGCAATCACTACTTACATAGTTACGCCTCGTTTTTCGCATTTTATAAAGTCCAATATGTATATATATATATATATATATATATATGTGTTTGTGTGTTTTTTTTGGCTTAAAATATATATATATATATATATGTGTGTGTGTGTGTGTGTGTGTGTGTGTGTGTGTGTGGACCAACCTTACATATATTCCATTGATAATTCACATAGTATCTAAAAACGAACATTTCTTTTTACAGGGGTGCATTCTAAAAAGGAACTTGAAATTCCGTACTAGTAGAAAAAATTCACATCCATTTAGGTAAAAAGAAAGGACACACTAAATTGTCAATGGTAGTAGGCAAAGGTTTGTTCACTAGCTTCTTCCTTTTTTTTTTTTGGGGAAAGTGATTGAAATGACTGCGAGTTTAGTCAAAATTGAGCTGGATTTTGCAATAAGGTATATCTATATACGTGGTTATTATTATTACTATTATTATTATTTTTTAAGAAATATAAGTACATGGTCATTAATAAGTAAGAAAATTTCCTCCATACCAACTAAATCACCGTCATACCAAAAATGTCGTGGAAAATATGCCAAATGTCATATCGTGTTGCACATTATATTTAATCGCTGAACCCAATTATTGCCCTCCCAAAAAAAAAAAAAACACTTCTATTCACAACCTCTATATCACAAAATGAGTTTGATCAAAACATTTTTTTCAAAAAAAAAAAAAAAAAAGGGAAAAACCAAAATTATAGCACTGAATTTTAGGAAAGGACAACAATGTTAGAATATTTTTCAACGTTTACAACAATATTATATTTTTATTGGTCATGAAAAATGACCGAGCGTTTGAAGGTGACTGATTGACTTTTTGTTTTTAAGAATCAACGAATCTCGAGTTTATCAAGCTCACGACTGCAATAACTTCCAAGTTTCAATCTCAAATTACCAAAAATTAATAAAATAAAAGTCTCTGTATATGCTATGACATAGTAGTGCATATATAATTGGGGTATACGATGGGAGCAAGAGGATATACAGTAAGGCCGACCATGGAACATAAAAGTGACATTTTTGCAGGATCACTACCTCGAAATTTGATTTGCATTTTAGTGAAATTAATATTATATATATATATAAATCCAACTATTTTCTTGGATACTATAACCCGAGATATGCCCATGATTTAAGGAAATAATAGGTGAGGCAAAACTAAAGGCCGGGGCTTCACATTTTCCTAGGACTTTGGGATTCTTATAGATTAATTTTTCAATTGCTCTAAATATTGTCTCTTACATATTTATAGTTTCTTATTTTCTTTATATATATATATATATATATATATATAAAAGAAAATACCCTTCCCGGCAGATCGTTTTGGCCTATATATGTTTTGTTAGTTTGAAGAAGCCGAATAATTGAAAGGAGGAAACTTCCCAGCATTACAATTGCTTCAATATGACTCGCTAACATACAAGAGAACCGAAACAACAAAGACTACTCAAAGTCTCTGCTCCCAAAAAAAAACAAATGAAGAAGAAGACTACTGAAAGTCATTGTGGGCAGCCCTTTCATAGAGAAAGTGACGTGCACTTAGACATAATGAACATGACTAGGACCCCGAGGCCAAATGCCTTACAAGATCCAAAACATGTAAAATAAATATGGATCACGGACAGCGCTGTATATGCATTAATCAACTCCTATTAATCCACAGTAATAGTTTTATTCAATTTTAACGTGCATTTATTTCTCTTCTATATTCCGTGATGGCATGATTAATAAACAACATTACTAATGATATATTTTATGAATTATATTATCCATTATAGCAAAATTATATATGTATATATAAACATGTATAGCATCAATCGTAATCTTAATTATAAGAGGAAAGAAGAATCCATTAACAAGCATTAATAATGGACAGAAACTTGTGAAAAAGATCTTGCCTTATAATTACTTTTTGCCGTGCTAAAGCTTCTAACTTTCTAAGCATCTTTTTCCACAATTTCGAACCTACGTTTCTTATGTTTTCAGTCATATTTCTTTGCTTCCAACTTCACGAAAAAATAAATAAATAAATAAATACAGGGTTAATTGTATTTTACTATCTTCAAATTTCAGAATTTCAGAATTTATGTTTTCAAGTTTTAAAAATAATCATTTAAATTTTCAATCTTTTAATTTATTATAAATTTGTTTTATTTCCAAACCATATACATTGGTAATAATTTTATCTAAATGACTTCCTTTTTCTTGATCAACACCTTTGTTTATTTCCTTACAGATTCTATTGCCTATAATTTATTAATGAAACAAGTTTTTGTGCGGAATTGGTAGTATATTACCAAAAAAAACCCTTCAGCCAAAAAAAAAAAAAAAAAAAATTACAGTAAACTTGTATTTCTATACTTGAAAGTAAGTCCTCTCTTCCTATCATTAGCTACAATTATCATATCCATTCGGTCCTTTTCAAAAGTAAATATATTTCACACATATGTCCATGCCAATATAAAAAAAGTACACTCTTTTTGAAAACCTTTCCTTTTTCTTCCTTTTTAACCTCTCTGGTTTGGTCCTAGTGCGCCAAACCTCGAAGCATCAATATGTCGCAGAAGCAGAAAGTGGAAAGACCCTTCTATATGGGTGTTTGGTTCTATCACTGACTTCTCTTTAACCAGCATACACAAAGTCAAATACTAAATCCTTGAAAATAGAAAGCCAAAATATTTAAAAAGAAGATCAAAGTAAGATTGTCACTTCCCATGCTTTGGGGTCCAGACAATGCCCATTAACATCCTCTTCTTTTTCCTTTTTTTTAAAAAAAATATATAAAAAAAGAAATAATAATAACACCCTCTTTTTTATATTATTTTTCATATACCAGAAACTACATCGTATCATACGCAAAAAAAAAAAAAAATAGGAAAAAGAAGAAATAATAATAAGACTCTTTTTATATTATTTTTCATATACCAGAAACTACATCGTATCATACGCTTAGCCGTTCATACTCTTTTTTTCAAAATTTTATTTTTGTCCTTCTATAGTCTCTCTCTTTAGACTTTTCTAACTATCCACCTATGCTTTGTCGTACCCAGAAGAATGCGAACGGATTTCACGGTGCAGAGTTTCAGATTGGAAATGGAATAGAAGAAACTGAACAGAATGTGATCACAGTGGGAAAAAAAAATAAAATAAAATGAATTAATAATAAAAATATAAATTTGACATACACCCATCTGGGTTTCGAATTTCCATGTGAAAAATATATATATTTTTAAAAAGGCTTTGTTTGTTTTCCTTATTTTATGAAAGAGTGAAAGCAAAATATTTTTGTTATAGCATAGGGTATTAAATGATCATTGGGGTTGACGCAGAGGGTTACTTTGAAGTCAACCAGGAAAAAAAGCCTTGCATTCACCAAAAATAGGAAAAAAAGCCTTGTATTTTATGAAAGAAAAGAAAAAAAAAAATGCCATGATATAAAAAGTGAAATTAATTTTCTGGTATCACTATTCACTAAAGGAAAACTTCATCATGATTCATGAATGAGACTTTGACAGTAATTTTTTTTTTTCCATTTAATTTTGCAGGAATGGTAGATTTCTTTGATTACTCTTTTAAAAATCTCACCCTCTAGCACAATTTTGGTTACTCTTTGAAATATTACATCTGGCACCAGTTTTGCTGCTCTTTTTTGAAGTCTTACCTCCACTGGCACATATTTAATTCTAGCTCATAAACCCACATAACATTCAATTCTCTTTCTCTTTCTCTCTCTCTCTTTCTCTCCTTCTCCAAATTGACTTGCAGGTTTCTCATAACAGTGAAAAGAATTTGAGGTAAGTCACTTTTGGTCCCCCATCAAATGTCTTGCTTGTATTCTTCTCCACCACATGATATAAAAGATTCAACCTTTTGTCAGCCTTTCTGGGATTTTTTTTTTTTTTTTTTCTCTTTTTTCCTCACCAGTTGGGATTTGTTTTTCAATAACCCAGATGGGATTTTACAGAGTAGATGATGATTCAAGCTAAAAGCTTCAATCTTGGTGAGTTTTTCACAATCTCTCTTTGTTAAAAAAAAAAAATAAAAAAAAAAAAACAAGAAGAAGAAAAGAAAAGAAAAGAAAAAACATGGAGCGGGTTTTGCTAGAAATTAAAGAGAAAACTTTTCCTTCTCCAATAGAACAGCCTTATATTCTTGCTCAGCCACCACCACCATCTTTACCTTCCAATACTCAATCTGATACTTTCAATTTCAACAACAAAGTGAGTCCTAGTATATTGCTTATCATTATAATCCTAGCAATCATTTTCTTCGTCTCTGGTTTGCTTCATCTCCTTGTTAGATTCCTCTTGAGACCCCCAAATAGAGACCCAGATGATTTGGAAAATGTGACAGCTCTTCAAGGCCAATTGCAGCAGCTTTTTCACCTCCATGACGCTGGTGTTGATCAGTCATTCATAGATGCTCTGCCTGTTTTCCATTACAAAGCCATAATCGGATTGAAAAACCCATTTGACTGTGCTGTCTGTCTGTGTGAGTTTGAACCTGAAGACAAGCTCAGATTGTTGCCCAAATGTAGCCATGCTTTCCACATGGATTGTATAGATACATGGCTTCTCTCCCACTCCACTTGCCCTCTCTGCAGAGGCAGTTTGCTTCCTGATTTTTCTCCAAACAACAGCTGCTCGCCTATTGTTCTTGTTCTTGAATCTGGGAGTGACAGCTCCAGAGAGATTGTCACTGACAGAGACAGAGAGAACTCGTCTGCTGTTGGCAGAACAAGTTCTGTTCTGAGAGCAAACTCTCAGCTGAGTTTCAGGGGTGACAATGAGTCCGGATCATCAAGGAAATCGTGTGAGATTGTTATCAAAGATGGAAACCCAAGTGGGGTTTCGGTGGAGGAGGATTCAGGGGAAAGAGTAATGACTGTGAAGCTCGGGAAATTCAGGAATGTCGGTGGTGGTGATGATGGCGGTGAAGGAAGCAGTAGCACAAACAATGTGGATGCAAGAAGGTGTTTCTCTATGGGGTCTTTTGCTTATGTAATGGATGAGAATTCTTCACTGCAAGTTCCCATTAGGACACCATTGAAGAAGCAGTCAAGCAAGAAGCCTAGTGCACTGCCATTGACACCAGGTCAGCGGCCGGCGATATCCGAATGCGACTGCGAGTCGATAAGGGAATTCAGATTCAATGGCCTTGACGAGGAAGTGAATGCTGGAAATGTTGGTGGTGGTAGTCAAGTGGGTGGTGGCGCTGCTGGTGTTATGAATGGCAATAATGGCGGAGGCAGGAGTAAAAGAGAGAGCTTTTCTATATCTAAGATATGGATGAGGGGGAAGAAGGAGAATTCGAATGCGGCAGCAGCGAGTTCGTCGAGACGGGCTTTTTCATTCCGGTTTCCGGTGAGGAATGGAGTGGCAGGGGAAGATATGAGCAAGGAGAAAAATGGTGGAGAGAGCAGGAGGAGGACTATTTCAGAGATTGGTATTAGTAGCAGGTGGGAAAATGGAGGGAGTGAATTGGGTTGGGATGAAGAAAACCAGAGCTGTAACAGTTTGGATTCTCAAGTAAATAATACACCATCTTTTGCTAGGAGGACTCTGCTTTGGATTATGGGAAGACAAAACAAAGTTGTTCATTCATCCTTTGATCCTGGTCTCTGATTTTCATTTTGCATTTTTTTTTTTAATATAAACTTTTTATTTTTATTTTTATTTTTTTGGGTCTAGATAATTGTTCTCTTTGATTTCTTCATCCTCTGTAATTGGAAAGGAAAAGAAGTAGAAAAGAAGTGAAAGAAATTAGGAAAGAGATCTGAATACAAAATTCCTGCAATTTATTTGCAAAAATGTTAGCTTTCCAATGTTACAGTTTAAACCTTTCCCAGCAGTATATCACAGAAAGAAAGCATATCAAGTTGAGGAGAAATATATGGTTCTTTTTGCATAATTGTTTGTTCTGGTTTTTCCAATTTTTTTCTTCTGCCCCTTCTGGGTCAGGTCTTCCTTAGTTTATAGACACAAATTGTTGGATTTATATGTTATTTTGTACATTTGTTTTTATAAGATGCTCACTAAAGTTTATAGATTTTGGTTTGTCTTTTTCCTACACCAGCAGATTTTGACCTACATCATAATCCAATTTTGAAACCATTTTAGAGTGTTAGTCTTTTCTTTCATCTCTTAATATTAATAATTGGAGCAGTTAGCAACTAGCATTAATAATTGTAGGGTCAATGACGTGTTTGAATCACATGAGGTCTATTTTTAGGACCAAATTGTCTTTGTTTCTTCATTATTTTCCTTTTTTATTCTTCATAAAGTTGGGAGCTTATGAATCTTCACAAAATCCAAACCAAAATACTCTTGCTGTCCAAAAATGTTTTCTTCAAGATGTTAAAAAAAAATAAAAGAAACAAAAGAAAAGAAGTAAGATATAATGGGTTGCAGTGTTGCAGTGTTGCACTATCCTCCCTTAATGATCATTGGGATGAAGAAAGGCAAGGAAAAAAAGAAGTTAAAATATTAGAACTCAGATACACAATAAATATATTGTAGAAAGTGGTTGGGTATTTCGAATTAAATATGTTATAAAAGCAGCAATAAATGTAAAATTGAAAATTCAAATTCAAATTGAAATGAAATGCAAAATTGCTAGCCACTTGCTCTTAATTTTCTTCCCAAAAAAAAAAAAAAAAAAAAAGAGAATTATTGCTTCATTAATTGATCGGATAATCGATATTTATATATACGTTGCTGAAATTTCCAGGGCTAGTAATTGACCATCAAATTAATATGTGAAACATACATAAGCGTCACCATCGGAGTGGTAGAGATCATTTAAGAGTGAGAACACTACAATGTTAGTAAAAGTACTTAAAAAGTTTGTAAATACGACTTTTAGAATATGGATTTATCGCCCAAAAAAATAAATAAATAATATGGGTTTATTTAATTTGTTGATGATATATATATATATATATATACTATTTTCAACACAAGCCTAGTTATTATTAATGAAAATGTTGGTACCATGTCCATGTATACATGTGTTATATGCAAATATTGGTTTTTGGTTTGAAAGCTTAGCAGAAATGGCCTGGAAAGGTTGTTGTGTTACAGGCTGTTGCATTCAATAGAGTTAATTGTTTTTAGGGGTAAAGGTTGGGCCCTTGGGGTTAGGGGTGGGCAAAACCAAATCCAACATGTTTAACCTGTTCAATTCAATCAATTTTTAACGATTTGGATTTGATTTTTTGGATTGGATTCAAAATATTATAAATTATATGAATTAGATTGGTTATGGATTGGAAATATAAATCTATTCCAATCCAATTCAAATAATATATTATATAATTAAAAAATTATATATATTTTTTATTTTTTTCATTTTTATATATAAATTTTAATATTTTTTTCATTTTTTTATATTAATTTTTAACCTTTTTTTTCCATTTTTATATATTAATTTTTAATATATATATATTTTTTACATCCCTAAATTCAAAATCGATTCTTGAATGAATGAATTTTAATGAATGTATTATTTTATATTATTTGTTCTAACAATTTTAATTTGATTTTGTAGAAATGAGATGATGACATTAATGCTTACTACTTGATAAGTGTATGATGTGTATCATTTGCTACATTTTCTTCTTTATATTTCATTGTAGACTATGTTGTATTATTCTAATTGTATTTTATGTTGGTGGTTTGGATTTAACGTTTTAATGGTTTGGTTTGGATTGCATATTAGGAATACTGATAAGTATGGATTGGATTGTATTTCGGTCCAAAACTGAACCAATCCAATCCATGCCCACCCTACTTGGGGTCATAAGGGTTTAATTATTGGAGATTTTTTTAAAAGAAATCTATTAATTAAAGTTGATAACAAAAACACATTGATAGTTTTTTATTATTATTGTTATAATTATTATTATTATTATTATTATTATTATTATCTAAGAGGGAGAATTGGAACTCAAAATTTGTTAGAACAATGCAATTGATAGAAGAATGAACTTTTAAATAAAATATAAACAAACTATCAAAATTGTTAAAACAAATTAAAAGATAAAATACAAATATAGAAAGCGAGACATGCATTTTTTTTTTAAATGCCATATATTTTTATTTTAATAATATCTCATTATTTTAATATAAAGAAATGTAAAAAGATTTAATAGTAAACTCTTGAAATTTGGATAGATTATTATAGTGACCAGCTGGGAAATTTTTACAGTAGACTAATCAATAGTTTTGTTCTCAATTTAATTCAACAATTTATTTTGACAGATAGTAACTTTGTTAAAAATTATTTTGTGATCTATTCTATATTTAAGGAATAAAGTGCGAAAATTGTGACGATTTGGAGGACAAATGTGTTATATATTAACCTTCGTTACATGTATATTGTTATAACAATAATTATTACATATGTGTGTTTAATATTTTTTAAAACTTATTATGTTGAAATTACTATAAGTTAACAATTATATTTTAATTTTTACACTACAAGAAATTTATCTTTTACTGACAAAACAATATTCTCGGTAAAAACATAAAATTCGTTGGTACATGTTTTACCAACAAAAATAAATTCGTCGGCCATTTCGTCGCTTATGCTTCCTTTGCAATTGTATTTATCGAAAAATTTTTAATTTTTACCAACTAAAATTTTTGTTGACAAAAAATTATTTTTCTCGCTAAAAACTATTTCCATCGAATCTAAAATTGTCGGTAAAAAGTTTTGGCTACAAGATATAGCACATGGAAAACTATTTTTATAATGGTGAAAATATAACTAGCACAGAAATCATTTTGTCAGCAATAACTAATTTGCCATCAAAAGACAATTTGTCAGCAAAGATAGTTTTAGCGACGAAACAATTTTAGTTGGCAATAGTTAGTTTGCTGTCAAAATGTATTCGTCGAAAAAGGTGATTTTAGCGACGAAATAGTTTTTGTCGACAATTATTGATTTGCCATCAAAATAGGATTCTATGGCAAAAGATTTTTTAATGATGAAACTGTTTTGGTTGGCAATAATTAAATTTCCATCAAAAGTGCAATTCGTTTGAAAAGGTTGTTTTAGTGACATAAGTTCTTTGGTCATAAATGTCTTTTAGCGGTGAAATGTTTGGCGGTAATATATTTTTTACCAACAAAATGCTTTTGTCAGCAAAGGTCTTTCTGAATTTTTTTTTTGTAAATTTTATTTTCCCTATAACTTTTTTCAGTTGTTTTTACTAACACAAATATTACAAAAAAATATTCATTTTTTATAAAAATAATTGAACAAAAGAGATTGTTCTTGCCATTTATTATATGAAAATATATGTTATTAAAATTTATAAATCTATTACAATAAAATGTACTAATATATATGAACATAAATAAAACATATATGAACATATAAATCTACTACAGATATAAAATGTCAACAAGCAGCTGATGGAGGAGGTGGAGGTGGGGGAGGAAAACAAAACCTGCTAATTTGTCTCATTTCTTCTTCATACTTTGACATTCTTTCTTCATATTCTTCTTTCAAACTTGATATCCGTTCTTCGTTTTGTAGCCTGTATGAGAGTCATATTCATCTTTCAAACTTGACAGTTGCTCATGCAAAACAATCCCATGTCGGATATATATCATGATCTAGTTCTCAAAACTTCATCAGCAATCACATCCTCATGCACTATCTCCAATACTTCCTTGAATAGTTGTGAACGTTTTTGATGCATGTCCTCCTACAAAAAATAAATAAATAAATAAATTTATATGAATATATTTTCATTAACAAATTTAACAATAAATTGTAAAATATTAACTAAAAGCCAGTTGCAATTTCACAATAATTACCATATGCACAATTCCTGTAATTATATTCACAAATCATTGTGTTTTTGTACAATCTAGTTTTGTAAAATTTACTATACAAGGTTATATGACCGGACTAAATTAACTAGATAGCAATAGTTTAGCTTATATTTTACCCCTTGTAATATCGAATTAGTATCATTACCATTTAAAGTTTGTAAAACAATCCAACATCAATCCAAACATTCATACAATGACTTTTTAACTGTTAAATTATGTTAATCAAAACATAATCTTTGTTCTAATTATACTCGATTCAGGAAAGGGAAATCTCCTCTTTGCGATGCATAGTCATTTTAATAGTTAAAAAATCACAATATAAATGTTTCGGACTAATGTTGCATCTTTTATAAATTTCAAATAATGTTTATGCTAATTTGATATTATATAGGTAAAGTGTAAGAATATTGAAAATGAAATTAAATGAGAGCATTAGTGCTGCAAATCCTAAAAACTTTTTTTTTTTAAAATTAGGCTTACAACGTTATAAATATAAATGTTGGTCTATGAAAGAATAAGAGTACCAAACAATATTCCAACAAAAACAAAAGAGTATCAAACATTAATTCAGGCATGGGCCCGAGCTAGTAACCAACCTAGAGTAAGTTTGTCATTGATCCATTGTTGAGTTTGTTTTTTGTTTTTGTAGGTTAATTTATTTTGATTTGGTTAATTTAAATATTTGGAACACTTTTGAATTAAAATTCTAATAAAACCAAAATTCAAGGACTTAGCGCTTAATAGGGTCATGTAAGAAAATTAGCCAGCGGGAAAAACCAACCAACCAGAGCTGATGTTAGAATTATACAGCTGCATCCAGGAATAGCACAGTTAAATAAAATATGTGATAGATATAATTTTATTATCCATCACTAACATGTAGTAATGCAAAAAATATCTTCTTGAATCTTGAGGACCTTCCAAACCATTCGCTACATGACAGATCTATGTGTGGGCATATCTGATCATAAAATAAATAAAAAAGTTAATTTGAAAAACACTCTGAGACCTCACAGTTTCTGTTTTTCTTTCAAAGTATTTGGTTTTCTACTAAGATTCTCAATCTCTAAAAAATAATACGTAAAACCTTACGTGATTGGAGACTAGTAAGCAGTGTATTTATAGATTGCTAACCCCAATCCTTCTAGTATTTCATAACACCTTTGGTCCAACTAATAGACTTCTTCTTGTATCTTAATAACCAGTTAAATGGATTCTGTCATTTAATAAGCTAGTTTAGGAATCCTACAGTTCATTATTAATTAAGGCTATTGATCAATGGATTAGCTTGCTCCAAGAGTATAAATACAACAATCTCCCACTTACTTTAAGCAAGCCTGGGACTTGGACCTAATCCGATGCTACTCCACTAAAAAGCCCATATTTGAACTCTAACATTAATAATGTTTATATTAAATATATTTTTCATTTGTAAAATATCAATAATTAATTGATAATAATTTTCTTTCAATCAATCAATTATTTATTTTCTTGATTTATCAAATTTTTTAACGGATCCATTGCACTGGCCAATGACTTTCAATATCTAAATATCGAGACATATCAAGAGGATATTTCATACAAATTTTATATTACATAAATACTTGGTAATTAAAAAAATCATAATTCTCAAATCATTAAGATATCGGCCGTTCATAATAGATCTTACTTATTGATAGCTCAAAGAACCAAAGTCATTTAATTATCTATTTATAATATGTTTAGAATTAAGAAAAATAACATATCCAATATTGCCTAAGATTTAATTCATTTTATAGAAATTTATTCTTATTTAAATTTCTCCAATCCTCTTAGAATGACCATAAGTCATTCCAATATTTTATAATATCCAAGATTTATTATTTCATAAAATATTGCAGTATAAATAAAATATCCAACTTTATTTAATAACTGTAAAACAATTTATTAATTATGAGAACCTACAATCATATCTTCTATGGACTCATCCATATGAACATATATGACATAATTAATCTGGACTTTATATGTAAAATATAATGTGTAAAATCTTTTTATAAAAAAAAAAATTCATATTATTAAATCAGAAAATGAAGTTACAATTTGTCTTACTTCTAGAACACAAATGTAATTAATTCTCACTCATTCTAAAGCGAGTCTATGACCCTTTTCAGACCCATACTATCTAGATTCTTCTCAAATACTTCTGAGTTAAAGTTTTAGTAAAAGGATATATCATCTTTTTCGCAGAAGCTATCTTAGTAACCACTATGTATCCTTTTTGTATAAAATCAAGGATCAAGTAGTACTTCTTTTTTATATGTTTCTGTCTTTTGTAATACCTAGACTTTTTGGACTGTGCTATGGCCACAATGTTGTCACAGTAAAGGATAATGAACTAGAAAAACTACTATTGAATGTTGAATCTTTTTGTATACACATGGTTCATTAAGATTTTTTTCAAAATCGAACATTTGTATGGTCCAATCGAACATGATGTTCCATGACATGGATGCTTGCTTAAGTCCATAAATGACCTATGCATCTTGCATGCCATGTGTTTTTAACTTTTTGCTATAAATCCTTCTGGTTGCTGCATATAGATGTTCTCTTCTAGCTCACTATTTAGGAAAGTTATCTTAATATTTATTTGTCAAGTCTCATAATCAATAGCCATTGATATAGTTAAGAGAATCCGAATATATTTAAGCATGGCTATTGGCGAAAATGTTTCATCATAATTTATACTCTCTTTCTAGATATATTATTTTACCACCAATCTAGCTTTAAAAGTTTATATTTTTCCATTTGGTCATTTTTCCTCTTGTAGATCCACTTGCACCTAATAAGTTTTATTCCTTTAGGTGCTTCTACAAGAGATCAGAGTAAGCTAGAATCCATAGATTCCATATCAAGATTCATGATTTTTTTCACTCTTGTACATCAATATCCTCCTATACTTCCTTATAAGTGGTAGGATTATCACCTGAATTATCTATAACGACCTTATACATCTCACCTAATATAACATACCTTGTTGGATTATGACCTTATATATCTCACCTAATATAACATACCTTGTTGGATTATGTATCACTCTCCCACCATGAATTTGCCAACAAATTTCATTTTCAAAAAAAAAGAAAAAAGTAAAAAAGGTTCCAACCGATTTCAACTTTTCTAAAAAATTAAACAATAAAAAATTAAAAATAAAACTTAAAGAAGAGAGATCAAGAAGATATAATTTATGCATAGATTTTACAGATTTTCCCTTCACTCATTCATTCAATTTTTTTCTCACAATACAAGCAAATTTCTCTGCCTATCTTTGTGATTGCGACCAATTTTCCAGTTCCCAAGTCCAATCCATGAAAAAAATAAAATAAAAAATGAAGAACCTTCCAAACTTGTAGTAGTCCACGATTTGCTCTATTTCTGTAGTATTATTTGAACTAAAAATAAAAATTATTTCAAGATTTAGTAGATCTAAGAAATCCAATGGGCAAAAAGAGCATCGTTTGAGTACAGGGAATGAGGTCAGGTTAAATTTTCAATGATTGCCACTAGTCTTGCTGCCTCATCATCGAACCTCATCCACCGGTCAGTCTCCGACGTCGATTCCGCCACTGATCGTTTGATGATGGTCTCCCTCCTTGACGATTCAAAATTTTTCTTGCCCAAAATGATAAAAAATTAAAAATTAAAAAAAGAAAAAAGAAAAAAGAAGAAGATGAAGATGAAGAAACCATAAAAAGAAATTGAAGAAAATGAAAAAAATAAATAAATAAATGGAAAAGAAGGAGAAGAAGAGAAGAGCCTTTGGAGATATATATACAAAATTATATATTTTTTATTTGCCAAGGAAAAAGAAGAGTGGAATCTGGTTTATTTGATTTGGTTCAAAGAGAGATGAGAAGAAAGAGAATGGGAAAAGGAAAGGGCAAAAAAAGATTTAAAAAGGAAAAAGAAAATATTTTTTAATTTATTTTATGTTTTTTAATATAATAATAATATATTTTTATTTTTTAAAATATACAATTACATATTTATCTGTTAGCTATTAACTGTAACAGATTATTCCAATCGATAGAGACTATAATTTAAATGTCTGAAAATTGAGGAATTAAAATTGAATTAAAGCAAACCTCGGGAACTGCAAATCGAGAATGAACGTGGCCTTCATGCACCAATTTAAGATTTGAGGGTATCAAATGAACTACTTGATTTAATCAATTTATTGCTTACCATATACAAATCAAGGATAAAAGATGCTGACATTGCAGTTCGTAATGCATTAATCATTTGTGGAAGAAAAACACCAATTCAGATTATTAAATTAATGTTAATGTTTAATGTTTAATTACTTTCACATTTTAATTAATTTCTTAATGTTTAATTTAATTTAATTTTTTACTTTAATTATGTTTTATTACTATAAATGTAATGTTTTGGTTCACAATTATTTTGTTAATATAAAATTGTGTTTAAATATTATATCAATAGAAAACAAAACATTTTAATTAATAAAATAAACTATTATTAATATATTAGTTTCTACAACTTTCTTAAATAACAATACATATTATTGGATCAATATGGGGAAAATAAATTATATGTGGGATAATTGATGAAATAGATAAAAAGTTGGGAGTTAAAAAAAATGATATAAAAAGTAGATAAAAAGGAATATAAAGAGAATTTTTTTGGATTAGAAATGGTGTATGGGTTAGAGAGAAATTAGTGTTTGATGTGACTTTTGCACCATTTTGATGCAAAATTTGTACCATTTTAATGCAATGGGTTGAAGATGCTCTCGGTTTATACCATCATAATGTATGCAATTAAGATAAATCATAAAAATTTCATACATTTTAAGTTTCTAATTAAAAATTAACAAACATTTGTTCACATTAAATTCATGAAACTTTCATGATTTCTAAATTTCCAACAAAAAAAATTAATCTCAAATCATATATAACATAAGGCTACAGTTACGTAATAATTTCATAATATAAAATTTAAATATAACCATAATTTAATTAATTTTTATCTAACTCTTTATCCGACTCCACTTCATTTTCTTTATAAAATATGCAGCTTAATATTTATAATATTTATTAATTCTTTTCCGTTTGAAAAAGGTGATCTACATGGTGCAGGTGTTTAAGCATTTTGCTAAATAATTTTTTCTTCGTATTTTTAACACTAATTTTTCTTTTCTCGTTTTTCTTTTTTTTTTTTTTCTTTTTCTAACTTCTTATAAATCCTTTGGGGAAAAGAAAAAAGAAAAAAAAACCTTAATCTTGACAAAAAAAAAAAAAAAGAAATGTAATTTTTTCCCTTTTGAAAAGGATGATCTATGTAGTGCTAGTGCCTAAGCATTGTGCTAAATATTACTTTCCATTTTTTTAACACTAATTTTTCTTCCTTTTTTTAAAATTTTTTTGTCTAAATTCGTATAAACCTTCTTTTTTTTTTTTTAACTCTTTGGGGAAAAAATTAAAAAAAAAATCGTATTTAAAAAAATAAAATTAATGAAAAAAGACTCATGCCTTATGACATCAAGTTGTTAATCTCTCTCTCTCTCTCTCTTTAAACCTTACCCCAAAATAAAACGTTATGTCCAAATCTCAAGCCTAGATGTGTCAAGGTGGGACCTAAGCGCACTTTTAGAACACCGGCCACGAGACACTATCTAGTATTTGTATTACCCCTTAATCAAACTATAATATAATACTTCAGTAAGTATATATATATATATATATATATAGTTTAAAAGAGAAGTATTAATGTTACATGATTAAGAAATTGACGTACATTTTTATTATAATAATAATAATGATAATAATAAAATATTTTTTTAAAAAAATCTATTTTTTAATTTTTATTTTATATATATATATATATAAAATTAAGCTCAAATCAATTCTTTAATATTTAAATTAATATTAAAATTTTTATTTCAAAATTTAAATTGCAAATTTAAAATCATATTTATTAATTAATTATCAAATTATATTTTTAATTAAGATTTTAACAAATTGTTAAATTTATATTTTCAAATTTTAAAGCTTTTCATAACATTCAAAATATAATAAAAAAATTAATATTAAAATATCATAATGTGCCCCTAACCCTGCATATATATATATATATATATATATAAAAATAGTGATGCAGACACGAAAATTGTTTTACGAGAACTAAACCATGATGACCTCCATGTGAGAGGGATGATGATGAGTAGTTGGAAAACCATGGCAGGTCCTACAATCGCAGTAAAAAACAGTGGCGACCACGTAGCTCCACATCACCACCATCCCATACATTCCCATCAAACCCATTTCCTTCCCAACAACACTCCACCAATAATCCCCTTCCACCTCCTCCTCCATCCCATTCCCACCACTCCGTATAATTCCCGTCGCCACCAACAAAAACCCACCCGACAAAACCCACCCGGATACCCGCCTGCCCGCCATCAAACCCCAACCCACCCGGATCGCCTCCCACCCGCATCTCTCTTCCGCGATCGAGACCACCATCCCAACACTCATCACCGCCATCAGATAAACCTCCACTCCCAAACCGATCACCACTACGGGGATTCCCACCGCCGGCGATCCCGACAGGACCACCGCCAGCACCCGTGGGATGGGAGCGTATGCGAGAAGGAGAACGTAGACGCAAATGGAGGTCACCAGCGGCCTCTTCCACGTCAGCCTAACGGCGTTCAGCGCCGTTACGAAACTCGGACGCTTTCCGCCGTAAGCGAGGTAAGTGGAGCTGACGGAGGTAACGGCGGCGAGGAGGGAAAGGGCGTAGCAAGGGAGGAAGAAGAGGGCTTTAATGCGGAGGAGAGAGACGGCGTTGATGCGGGAGTCTAAGCGGAGGAACAAGGATTCGAGGTGGGTAGAGGCGAAGACGGCGACGGCTTCCAGATGGTGGATTTGAAATTTCAGAGAGCGGGTGGAGAAGGAGAGGGAGAAGAGGAGGAAGGAGAGAGGGAAGGTTGTGAGGGCAAAAATGGAAAGGAAAATGCGTTTGTTTCTCAGGAAAATCGATGTGGAACGGAGCAGGGTGTCGAGAGTAGTGGTGAAAGTGGAGTGGGTTTGCCGGGTGTGGTGTGAATCTTGGTGGGACATTTTTGTTTTTGTTTTACGTACAAATATTGGGCTAGGGGCGGGGTTTTATTACAACTATACCCCCCACCTTAAGCGTTTTCGTCGTATTTAAGAAGGGGTGGGGCGTTTTAAGGTTTTAATCGTATTTACGTTTGAATGCTGATGTTGTATCCCTAATTACTCGCTGTGAATGGTAAATTTGTATTGAGCATATTTATTAAATGAAACGCAGATACTTCTGTTACAGTATTTAATGGAGTCAATTTTCATTTATTGGGAAGGAAATATACAAAGAGAACAGAACCCCTTCACTGGGTAAGCTAGAACCATCTTATTTCCTCTTACTATTATTATTATTATTATTATTTTATTTTTAATTTTTGGTAATTATCTAATTTCTTTTATGTTTGCAAACAAACAAAATATTGTCAATGTAGTTTGTTTCTTTTTTAATCATGATAATTCAAGGTTGAGATTGCATAAAAAAATTCTTCCTTAAATCATGGTAGTTCAAGGTTGAGTTTGCATAATATATATATATATATATATATATATATATAGCGACTAAATTAAAACATGTGGAAGTAAAATGATGGTTTTTGAAAATTTACACTTTTTTTTAAAAAAAATTTTCCCTTTATATGGTTAAATCTCAAAAGACCTGAAATAACGACTAAGACTTGTATATCCATTGAGAACAAACCTTTTAATAAAAGGGTTAATTTTAATTAGATCCCGGAAGTTTAATATAATTATAAATTGCATTGATATAATTTTATTTATGTCATTGCCATTATCATTTTAAATTTTAAAAAAATATTATAATTTATTTTTTAAAAATTTAATTGCATGATATTTAATATATTAATAATTATATAACATTTAATAATGAAGTGGATTAGGTGAGCATTCCAAGGAACTTTTTAAAAATAAAAAACATCTTTCATATAATAAAAAGCAGCTTTAAATATAAAAAATTAAACTTTTAAAACTTCTTCAACAATGCTCTTTGTATCATACTTATTATTTTTAATTTTTCAATAAACATTTATTTATTATTTTTATTTCCTTCTTTTTTTGTTTTTTGATTTTAATAATAAATATTTTAAAAATATATTAATCTTATATAATGATCTTAAAATTTGATAAGCATTAAATAATATTAAAAATAAAAAGTACTTCTAGCTCTTCAAATTTGGAGAGCCAAATTTACTCTATATTTTAAAAAGTTAAAATACAAAATGTATTGAAGTTTATTTTTAAACATTAACTCTTTAAAATAAAAAACATAAAATGGATGAAAAACCCTTTGAAGATACTCTAAGACTTGTATATCCATTGAGAACAAACCCTTTAATAAAAAAGGCTAATTTTAATTAGACCCCTGAAGTTTAATATAATTATAAATTGCATTAGTATAATTTTATTTACGTCATTGTCATTATCAATTTAAATTTAACCAAAAAATTTTATATTTTATTTTTTAAAAAGTTAATTGCATAATATTTAATATATTAATAATTATATGACTTTTAACAATGAAATAGACTAGGTTCAGTGATTGAACAGTCTTATATATGACGATGAGAACTTGACACAAGTTCAAATTATATAATTTGTTAAAAAAAATTTAAATTATATGACATTTAATATATTGAAACACGGGGGTAAATCTCTATTTTTCATTAAAAGAATATGTGGACCCTTCATCTCTTTCTCGCTCTCCCTCTTACTTTCTCTCACACAAATTTATATTTTCAAATTCATTTTACATTTAATATATATCTATTTAAAATTTTCTTTTTCATTTAAATTCATTTTATTTTTAATTAATTTTTATCCCTTATTTATACATATTTGATATTCATTTTTCATTTATATACAAAATTATTTACAGATATAAATTATTTAGTAAAATTAATTGATATGAAAAATAAATGTTATTCTAATTTTTGTTTCAGTAAGAGTGAAAAGTTGAGCTGTATCTTTTTTAAGTTACACTTTATCTTTTTCTAATTTTAATCTGATTTATTTTTAGTTTAACTTATTATAAAATTTTAACCAAATCAAAATTTAAAATTTTCCCTTGGCTTTATAAAAATTCAATTTTTTTACTATACATTTGTAAATAGATTTATTGTGAAATTGTCAAATTATTTTTGCCAAATCATTTTTATCCAAAAAAATTGGAGATAAAAATTTAGCTCTTCTTAATTTAATGAATTTCATAATGAATCGACTCCAAAATTTTTCTATTAGCTCTATTTAAAATGATTATTCTAAATTATTATTAACAAAAAATTGACATATTTTTCCATAATTTATAGGCTACTCATGGGAATAAATGGCCATTTGTGCTAGGCTATTTTGTATAAGTGTCATATTTTCTTTAGTATAAGTATCATATTTTCTTTAGTGTTGCATTTTAATATACTATTTTATTCTTTATAGTTTTAGGTATTGTAATATTATCTTCTTATTATTGTTTATATTAATAGTAATAGATAGTGATATATTAAAATACAAATAAAAATAAAATAATGATTGATAATCATATTATACTTATATTTTTATTTAAATTGTGTTAATATTTAATTATTAATATTTACTATTTCCATTAATGTTTTTTTATTAGTAATAATTATAATAATAGTTTCCTATTAAAACAAAAAAATTAATTATACTATTATTATTTGATTTTTTATTTTATTCAATTATTATGTGCTATCAATAAAATTTCTAATGTTATTGATTATTATTTGCTATTTATATGTTTTATAGATTATTATTATTATTATTATTATTGCAAAGTAGTTTCATAAAATTATTATATAAAAATATAAAAGAATTTTTATTTATAAGAATATATTTTTTGATTCTAGTTATTAATTTTATATTAGTTTATAACTTTTAAAATTTTAATCTAATAATGACTTATTTTGTTTAAAATTGATTTACGAGGGATGTGAATGAAATTAATTTATGTTTAAAAGTTGAAGATGATAATTTTGTCATTTAAGATATTATGTAGGAAAGAGAAAATGGTTTGGTGGATAGGTTTTATCCGTAAGATTGCTGAATATAATATTTAAAATATGAAAGATTACATCGGATTTATGACAAATTTCAGAGGAGATATGTGGAATTTTAACTTTCTTAAAATCTCTTTGTATATTTTTGCAAAATAAATAAAATATAAATATCTTAAAATATAACCCACCCAAAAGAAACCTTTAGAGAGGAAAAACAATATTAATTTCCCTACTTTTTAACTAGAGAAGTGTGTAATCAGTAGTAAAAAGGTGTAGAATATAAAGAAAAAAAACAAAAAAAAAATAATAATAAATGAAAGTTTTGAAAACAGGTAAAAAGTATCAAGTTCGGGACTGGAGATTTCGGGGACCTAAGAGACTGCATTATATATATATATATATATATATATATAGCGACTAAATTATGACATGTAAAAGTAAATTGATGGTTTTTGAAAATTTACACTTTTTTTTTTTTAAATTTCCATATGGTAAAATCTCAAAAGACCTAGAACAACAACTAAGAATTGTACATCCACTGAGAGCAAGCCCTTCTCTTAAAATCTCTTCATATATATTTGCAAAAGAAATAAAACATAAATATTTTTAAATATAACCCACCCCAAAAAAAAAAAAAAAAAAAAAATCTAGAGAAAAAAAACACATTATTAGTTTCCCTACTTTTTAACTAGGGAAGTGTGTAATCAGTAGTAAAACAAGGCTTAGAAATATAAGAAAAAACAAAAGATAAATAATAATAATAATAAATGAAAGTTTTTAAAACAGGGGAAAAAAAAAAATATCAAGTTCAGAACTGAGGATTTTGGGGACCTAAAATGAACGGGCCAGGTGTATATATAACCTCTTTTAGCTTTTTTTCCTCATTGTATATAGAACTTCCCATATAGAAAATGTAATAGCCGCGTAGTTTATTTGAAAGCACATTTAGCATGCCAAATTATTTTGGTCTATCATCTATTAATTTATATTATATTCAACGTACTGTATTATTATCATTATTATTATTATATGGTGTCTTTGATGTACAATCGTGTTGTATTGTATTAATTTTTTTAATTAAAACTAAAAAAATTGATAATATTTTATTCATATGCTCATCCACTATTTTTAATATGTAAACAAGTAAAAATAATAAAATATAAAAAAATTTATAATAAATAAAATTTAAAATTTCGATATCAATAAAAATATCAAAAATTTTAAATATAAAAATTTACATAAAAATATCGAAAATTATCGAATATCGATAAAAATTTACAAAAAATATAAAAATTAACAAAAATTTATTTTAAAAAATAATTTTTTTTCTTGAAATTTTAGGATTAACTTATTTAATTAATCAATTATCAAACTGTATAAAAATTGTGAAAATATTAAATAGATATTATATCTCTTTTAATCAATTTAATTTATCGTAAACTGTAATAATCATAAATAAACTATTCTTAATAAAATATGCAAAAAAAATATATATTTGATAAGATTGTTTATTAATTATGATAAAAAAATCATTACAATTACATTATATTTCATAAATATCATCTTAATAATCATAAAATTCTTATGTAGTTGAAAATTGTTAATCTTTGTTCTCATTTTAAGATATGAAATATGAACAACAATTATTAAAAAATTTATCTTTTTGATAATTTTTCATATAATTATTAATATATCAACTATAAATATCTCATATTAAATGTAGTTATTCTTGATGTTTAGTATAATATATTCTATCATCTTTTTATTTTTATTTCATAAATATTATTAATTTAAATGCTATCAATACCAATTCTATATAATATTGTATTTCCATGTTATTATTTTATTTTATTATTTTATATTCTTATATAATTAACTATTAATTTATAATTATGGGATTCTAATAAATCTATCTTATACAAAATATATAGCAAGTATATATATACCTTATCAATAAATAGAACTTATAAACGTTTTTTAAAAAATTCATAGATATTTTCAAAATTTTCAAGAAATTTTGGACACCTTAAAAAAAGGAAAAATTTGACTAAATTTTGGCAAAAAATTTTATATTAAAATCTTGATAAATAATTTGTTCAAATGAAAATTGACTCCATTAAATACTAATTTCTCTAGGTATTCTAATTTAACAATTAAGTCATTATCCTCTTAATATTGCACGCACATACACATATACATTTCAATATTTTATCAATGAATAATATTAATTAATTTCTTGTAAATTGAAGTTTATATTGCCAATTGGTCAAGTAGGTTCTATGATAGGAAGTAGTAGAAGAACTACTTTTTTAATTTATAAATTTAAATAAAGTTAAAATCTTTGAATTACTTAGGATCCGTTTGGTATAGCTAATAAAAGTAGAGCTTTAGTCTGTAGAGTTTTAATAAATATTTGATTGTAAATAAAAAGGCTGCATTAAATGCTCAACGAATTTCCATATAAGCTAAAAAATTATATTAAATGCTCATTGAATTTTCATATATGCTAAAAAGAATAGTTTTCTAGAGAAATATGGAATTTGGGCTTCTGTAAATTAACTTTAAAAAGCTGTTTTTTTGTCAACAAATGCTTGTTGATTTTTGTCAAACATCTTTAGTTTTTAACAAAAGAGCTTTTGACCTAAAAAAAGCTCTATCAAACAGCTTTTTAACAAAGTTTTTAGGTCAAAAGCTCTGTTTGAACGCCAAAAGTTATTTTGTTAAAAAATAAAGGTGTTTGGCCAAAATCAAGAAGTACTTGTTGATAAAAAAAACAGTTTTTTTTAGCTGTTTTAGATAAGCCTAAATTTTATGCTTTTTTAGAAAAGTTTTTTTTTTTTAACTTATATGGAAACTTAATGAGCATCTAATATAGCTATTTTAGTTTATATGGAAACTCATTAAGTATTTAATATAGTTTTTTAATTTACAGCCAAACACTTATTAACTTTTTAATAATAGCTCAATTTCAAAACGTTCTATTATATAAAGCTCTATTTTCATTAGTTATACTAAACAGACCTTTAATATGGAGCATGCAGCTTTGATTTGAGTAGAGTCGTTAGCAAGGAAAGGTTGGGGTTTGGCTTAATTGATATATGTTTTTTCCATCTATATTTATGAGGTTGTGGATTTGAAATATGTTAAAAAAAAAAATTGTTGTAAACGGCTTAAACGAAGGAAAAAAAAGAAAAAAGAAAAAAAAGAAAGAAAGAAAAAAAGAGGAAGGGTGTGATTAAAGAGTTCGCGTGGGTTTTGGCTATGGCAACTAAAAATTATGTGTCAAATAGCTAAGTTGTTTATTTAAAAAGATTTGAGACGGATTATTAGTGATTTTAGCACCAGAACAAGTCTACAAATACAACATTTTTTACTAATTAATTAAACAAAATTAATTATCATTATTTTATTGCCTAGTATCAAGTTCAGTTATTTCTTTAAAATAAAAAAAAAACCCATTTTGCGGCGTTGATTGGTTGGTAATTAAATATTATTAGCCAAAAAATGGAAAAATAACTATTTTTATGTATATCTTTATTTAATACAATAAATATATATATATATATATATATATATATATATATATAACGAAAATTGCAAAATAAATGATAAATTTGATACCGTCTTCTATCTAATTTGCCAAGTTGTTGCATTTGAAGACAAATTATCAGCTTTATTTCCCTTTTTTTTTTTTTTTTTTTTTTTGGGTTGGCAATGTCTGATTCTAATTACTGAGTTAATAACATCCTATATAAGGGCATATAAAAATAAATAAATAAAAAGGAAAAAAATTTACTTCGAGGAACACTAATTAAGAGGTAAAGCGCTTTTTTATTCATAATACATATTACATAATATCAGCTTATGATCATATCTTGAATATATCACATATGAAACATGCATGTAAATACAAGTTCCAGTGATGTATATCAATTTGCTGCTTATTTTCACACATATAATATATATATATATATATATATATATAATATTTATCGATGTAGTTTGCCCTTTTCTATATTATAGGTATGCTTCTTAACTTCAGCTCTCAACTGACCCTGCATACCACATAATGCATATATACATGTAAGCAGAAGCAGGGAAAAAAAAAAAAAAAAAAAAGTCAACAACAACTCATACGTAGGTACGTAGTGAGGCATATCATAGTGTGTATATTGAAATATTGAAGGTGGAAATTATATATAATATTGTTTAATTAGGTATATATAGAGACTTACAAAGTATACTGGATCTTGATTTTGCCAGCATCAGGATTGGCAATCTTAGAGAAAGCTTCTTTGGAAAGATCAATGGTTCCTTGGCAACCAGGAGGACAATAATCAACAATCTTAACCACAACGCCATTACCGTCACCTCTGCAAGGCTGTGGCACACCCTGATTGGTTGCCCCAATGCATCTCACCCTGTACCTTCTTCCACATGCCGCTCTGTTGTTCCATATCGCATCGCTCGCTGCTGCTATCATTACTCCATTATCTTGATATCCATAGCATGAAGATGCTGCATATGCAATTTTATTTTTACTTCATTTCAATTCAATAAAGTTTTGCATATATAACTAATTAATTATACTTCAACAATCAACATCTTCTTTTAAGTAACATACAATTATGTTTCAATTAATTAATTACCCAAATTAAAGTGTCACTTTTTTTAGAAGCTTAAAACTTTTAATAGAACATATATAGATCGAGAATGATTTATATATATATATATATATATAGATTACATAATTCATATGATTATGTCGACTTGTCGAGTACTTACGGACATAAGGAGCTGTATAGAAAGTGGCGGTTCCCTCGGCGGCGTGTGCAGCAGAGGCAAGGCATATGAGCATGCCAACCACCATTAGAAGCCGCAATGCGATTCCCATTCTTTGTTGTAAAATATTGCCAAATTTTGTTAATAAAAATGAAAAATGTGGTACGTGCATGCAGGGAAATTTGGACATGGAACAAAGTAGATGGACTTTTGTGGGCTTTTATAGAGGGAGTTTCTGATTTTTTTAGGTTTGGTGTATGCTATACTCTTTGCTTTAATTGGTCTCCTATGGAGTTCTATCGATGCTTCCACATCATCTCCGTCTTAATAAATGAATGGTGGACTAAAGGGTTGTGAAATCTTCATTCTCAGCTACGTACCGAAGACTTAATTAATCACCAGTGCTAACTCGTTTGACAACTTTTTTTTAAATTCTTTTGGTTACGTATTCATTTTGTTTTCTTTGCTTGGAAATATTCAAAATTTTTCTGGGAGCTCAAAGGTATAACCAAAACAAGCACTGTGATTGAGGTATGTTTGGGATAATTTTCGGTTCTCTTCCTTTAAAAGAGCTTTTTTAAGAAGCTATATTTTATTTGGTTTTTGCTAAAAGTTTTTTTAGAGGTTGGAAACCAAAAAAACCTATCCAAACACTCTTAAAACAGCTGTATTTTTTTTTAACTCTTTAGAGCCAATTTCAAAAGCCATCCAAATAGGGTCTGAATAAATTTGTTGTTGCAGCAAATTAAAAACTCGGCTAGGGATAATTTGGTTTTATTATTTTGATTCCAATAAGTTCCATGAAATTGAATGCAGCTTATTATAAGCAAGTGAATGAAATGAAGCAGAGCAAGATTCGTTTTGGCCGCAGGCAGAGCTTTACAAATAAAAATTGGGAATGACGTCAATCACCTATCATATAATGTGACATCATCTGGATTACAACTTGGTAATATGAAAAAAGAATAATTGTACTTAGTATCCTTTAAAATCACCTAATTTTATTTTAGAAGTTTTAAAATTAATTATTACATTGATGCCTTATGTTTTCAAAATTATTACAAATTAATCAAATTTGGTTAAAATTGATAGAAAACGTTAGAGAGGGGTAAGTGCTGTGCTTGTAACTCCTAAATAAGATTTGTTAATTTATTTTTAGATTTTCCCATTTAAAAAATTCAAAAAAAATTTCAAGAGCTCCAAAAAAGTAATGGATGTTTAGAAAAAATCTAAGTGCCCAAAAAATTACCATATGGTAAAAAAATAATCCAAATGCGCAATAAAAGATACCAGATGTTGAAATTTTTTTTTTTTGGAAAACTTGAAAAAAATAGATAATTAAAAAAATTAAGAGCTTAAAAAAATACAAGATGTTTACAAAACTTTTGAAAGCTAAAAAACATACTAAATGCTCAATAAAAAAATCAGAAAGTCCAAAAATATCAGATATTTGAAAAAAATTTGAGAGCCCAAATAAATATCAGATAATTAAAAAAATTTCGAATGCTTCAAAAAAATACCAGATGATGAAAAAAGTTCTTAAAGTTCAAAAAAAATACAAAATGTTCACTAAGAGCCAAAAATAATACCAAATAGTTAAAAAAGTTCCAAGCTCACAAAATGTCATATTGGTAAAAAGTAATTTTGAAAGTTAGAAAAGAATACCAAAAATTGAAAGGAAAAAAAAATCGGAGAGCTTTCAAAAATATCATATGGTTAAAAAAAAATTTGAATGCAAGAAAAAATACCAAATAGTAAAAAAAAATAAAATTTGAGAGCTATATATATATTAGATGTTTAAAAATAATTATAAGATTCCAAAAAAATTTGGTATTTTTATCGAGCTCTAGGAATTTTTTCCACTATTTGTTATTTGTTTGGGCATTCAAATTTTTATTAACCGTCTATTATTTTTTTAGACCCTCATAATTTTGTTATAATATGGTATTTTTATTGTGCTCTCAATTTTTTTTACCATCTAATTTTTTTTTTGAATTTTTGATATTTTTTTAATCATATTGTATTTTTGTTTGTATTTTTGGAATTGTTTGAATATATCATACTTTTACCAGACTTTCATAATTCTTTTTGAACATATGATATTTTTAATCATGCTCTTGGAATTTCTTTTTATTGTTTGGAATTTTTTGGACTCTTAATTTGTAATTTTTTTTTTTTGAATATCTGGTTTTTTTTTTGGAGTATCAGAATTTTTTTACGATATGATATTTTATATCGTGCTCTAAAAATTTTTTACTATCTTTTTTTTTCTTTTTTTTTTTTGGCTCTCTGATTTTTATTTTTTTTTTAACAATCTAATATTTTTTTGGATTTTCAAAATTCTTTCGAACATCTGATTTTTTTAAGCATTCAAGATTTTTTTTAACCATCTGGTAGTTTTTATGTAATCTTTGAATTTTTTTAAACATTTGATATTTTTTATCGTGCCCTCAAAAATTTTTTTACCACCTGATATTTTTTTTTGAACATTTTGTATTTTCTGCACTTTCAAAAATATTTTTTAACTTTTTTAAATGAAAAAATCAACAAAAATAAATTTAAAAAAATCAGATTTTGGGTTCACATGCGCAGCATATTACCCATGTTTAACGATTTCCTCAATTTTGACCAAATTAGATCAATTTGTAAGAATTTTTTGAAACCAAGGATATTAATGTGACAAAATTAATTTTAGAACTCCCAAAACAAAATTAGATGGTACCAAAATGTAATTATTCTTTAAAGAAAATGCCATGCTCTCTATTTCTCAAGGCAATTGATGATATTGATTACAAAAAATTAAAAATAAAATAAGATCACCTATATATTTACTATTGGGTTGATTATGAACAGTTTTAATTAGAGACTTTCTTTTATAGAGTTGTGATGCAAAAGAGGCCCTTGCCTATGCTTAGCTATTCATTCTACTTAAGACTTTTTGGCTTCTTTTTTTGTGTACCATCTCCTTCCTCTACGAACTATTATCTCAAGCTCAATAATTGCACCATTCCAGCATAAATATTGAAAACTATATTTTGCTTAAAAAACAAGATTCATCATTTGTTTCTTATTTACAACTTCATTTTAACAAAATATTCTGCTTTTAAGAACAGCATAGATTGCAATGACACAGGGTGATAATTTCAATCCTGTATTCTATCAAGCTTGTTGCTGAAATCCAAATACATATATATATATATATATATATATAGATATTTCCTTTTCCTTTTCCTAAAAGATCATTCTTAAACTTTAATTGGGATAGTTATAAATTAGAAAATGACTATAAGAACTAGTATAAAATTGAGGGTCTACTAAAAGTAATGTACACCACCCTCGATCCTTTGAAGCTATAGCTAGCTAGTGTATACTCAATATTAGATCAAAAGGGTGTGAATAAAAAATTCATAAGATCTACGAATTTAACAGGTCGGTCCCTTGACTATGGTTAAAAACGTATGCTAGTTCAAAGCACATTTTTTAGCATTAATCTTAACCGCCGCCACCCCAACTCCAACCCCACCTCCAAAAAAATTGAATAATATATAGGAAGCAAATTAACCAACTCAAAAGCTTATTACTTTGGTCAAAAGTGATCATTGGATCGGATACTCTTACGGTTATCAAAGCTCTAAATACAAGACACCCAAAGGGGTGAATTAGGAAGCCTGTTCAACCTCTCACACCTACTTAGAATTGCGGATTTGAGTCTTGGCAAACTCCACTTGAGCTTTGGTGTAGATTCCACGTGTTGCACACTGTGGAACAGGGTGGTAAGGACAGCCGTGTGGAAGAGGGTGGCAAGGACAGCCGTGTCGTGATGGGCTGGGTGGTGTGGGGACTCTTTCTTGAATTATCTATCTTGGGCAAGGACAAATCACCAGGAAACCCTTTTTTTATTCACAAAAAAAAAAAAGCTCTAAATACAAAAGGGAAGAGTCTTCTTCATTGGCGTCTGATGCTCTTTTTGATGATATAGTTCGCTGTATTTCTAGTTTTACTTTTATTAGTTTTGTTTGGGTCTCTAGATTAGCTAATAAATTGGCTCATAACGTTTGTCAATGGGCAGCAACCCAAAATGTACGTGGACTTGTGCTTCAAAGCTGGTGGTCTGCCTCTTGTTTATCTTGTATGACTCACAATAGTGTATCTGTAGAAGCCTTCTGAATTTAGATATTTTTTTGTGCTAACCTTTTTTTAGTTTTCAATGAATTCCCAGTTTTAAGCAAAAAAAAAAAAAAAAAAAGCTTATTACTTTGCTAATTCATATAAATTTTGACCAATGTGTTTCTATGATACGTGAGGCTTATATATATATATATATATATATATATATTAATTGTTCTACATTGTGCATAAATTTCAATATGTAGACACATTAGAGATGAAACCCGTCAAAGACTTTGGATGCGTCATAGAAACACTATTATATATACTTTCAACTATTTCGTTTAGTCATAAAAATTAATGTTTTGTTATGACTAGGGAAGAAACCTTGAACTTGATCAAATCCAAAATTTAGAAATTATTATCAAGAAAGTTGCTATTATATATTATTTTGCAATTTAAATAACTGTTTAAAGACATTTATTTTTTTTCAATTAAGATTTTAGCTTTTAATTAATAATTATTTTAATTTTGATGTATTGATAATTGTCATATCAATAAAGATTTTAATAATGACATTATTTGTTGATAAATAATAAAATTTTAAAATCAATACTTATTTTGATGGGGACTATATTCTTAAGGGAAAGAGTAACTTTTAAAATACAACATAATATAAAATTTAATAACAAAAAAACCCATATGTACAAGATTTTTTCGAAAAAATAAATTTAATAGTCTGCTCAATTTGATTTAATTATTTATCTTGTAAGTTTACAATTGATCAAATCAATCGGTATGCTGTTTATCGACGACTTTTTAATCATCCAAATAAATTCTCACTTAAGTTGGTGGGGGCCGGACCATCAGATGAATCTGTTTGGGGAGGGATAAGGTGGGGCCCACAAGCCGCGGCCGACCGTTGAGTAGGATTTTCTAATTTTCTATTAATTTTTTTCACTTTCATTTTACTGCTGAATTACATCATTAACCATTGACATTTTTAAAATACCATAACAGTCCCATAATTAAAGATGATTAAACTGCTAACAGCATTTGAAAATAAGCATGAAAAACATTACCCATTTTCAAATCATTTCTCAAAAACAGCAAATTCAGAAACAAAATTGGGAACTTGACAAATAAACAGATTGTAACATTAAATTAACAAGTAATTACAAATTAATGCATCTATGTGTATATATATATATATACGTGTGTGTGTGTGTGTGTGTGTATTATTATAAAAAGAAAATATTTGTATGTGTGAGGATAAGAAAAAGTCACAGTAATTCAGGGCCAGTGTCACGGTCACCTTTTGATGCCTCTGTCTCTGTCCCTCCCTCCACAGAGGCTTTAGGGTTTCTGTTTTTTCCCCCCAACCCAAATTAGGTTTTGAAATATTGACATTTTCCCACCATTAAAGCACCCTTACACCTTGCTGCAATTTTTTTTCCTCTCTGTGAAAGAAAAAAAAAAAAAAAAAGAACAAAAAGAAAAACTCCATGGCCAAAACTAGACCAGGAAAAAAGGACATAGACTCCTACACTATCAGAGGCACCAACAAGGTCGTCAGAGGTATGACATTTTTCAATCTCTCTTTCTCAAAAAAAAAAAAAAAAAAAATTAAAACTTTGAAGTAAATGTTTAGAAAGTAGCTTTTTTTTTTTTTTTTTTTTTTTGATGGGCAAATTTCAAAAATGCAAAATGAGAGAAAAATGTTGAAAAACAAAATGTGGGTTATTTATTTATTTATTTTTTTTGTTGCAGCTGGAGATTGTGTGCTTATGCGACCATCGGACACTGGTAAGCCTCCTTACGTGGCTCGGATCGAGAAGATCGAAGCTGACAACCGGAACAACGTTAAAGTTCGGGTGAGGTGGTATTATCGGCCGGAGGAGTCCATAGGAGGTCGGAGGCAATTCCATGGAGCCAAAGAGCTCTTCTTGTCCGACCATTACGACGTTCAGAGTGCTCACACCATTGAAGGCAAGTGTACGGTTCACTCTTTCAAGAACTACACCAAGCTCGAGAATGTAGCTGCTGAGGATTACTATTGCAGGTTCGAGTATAAGGCTGCTACTGGAGGGTTCACGCCGGACCGAGTCGCTGTGTGAGTTTTTCTGGTTTTGCGCTTTTTTTTTTCTTTTTTTTTCCTTCCTTTTTTGGATGATTCGGAAAAAAAAGATTTTTTATTTTATTTTTTCATTAATGGGTTTTTGAATTTTTGAATATTTTTGGGTTTTGGAAGGTACTGCAAATGCGAGATGCCATATAACCCAGATGACCTCATGGTGCAGTGTGAAGGATGCAAGGACTGGTAAAGTCATTCTCTTCCCTTTCTTTTTCAAAGTTTTTGTCATCTTTGAAGATTGCTGATTATGATTTTGTTATTTTAATTTATTCACACACGCGATGAAAAGTTTATTACATTGAAAAAATAAATAACAATAAATAAAAAATGTTCTATCAAATTTGAAGTGTAAGGAAGGTCAAATATTTGAACCCAAAAAATTGAGGGGAAGAGGTAAAGTGAAGTAAAAGGTAGTTTATTTATTGATGTAAACAGCGACTTTTTTGAAAGTGAGCTTGCTTAAGTGCCAAGTGTTTGAGGGTCTGTGAAATTCAAATTTTAATTCGTAAAGCAGAAACTCTTGTCTGTCTTCGTCTTAATAAACAGCTGGTGGAGTGGAATGAAGCATCAACTCTCTGTTCTGTTTTTTAACAGAGAGAATACCACTTTGGAAGTTTGCCATTGTTATTGACGTTTGAATATTTACTTCTTTTGCCTTTCATGCTTTTCTAGACTCATTATTATGATTCCGAAGGGTATGTTTTGTATGATGAATACATGTAGGAATAGAATAGCCATTCCACAGCTTTAACCTTCCTTTGTTTGGTACATTTTTCGATTCTAGGAAAATCTATTCCATGAGAATACATACTCTCCCATGTCAAGGAATAGTCATTCCTTTTAAAAAGCTCAAAATTGGTTTTCATTCATTTCAAAGATAATATACTTACTATATTTAAAATATATTTCTAGATTGATTATTCTATACTAAAAATACATAAATAAATATAAAATTTGACTTCTAATTAATTTTTAACCAACTTTTATATTTTTTATGAGGAAAAAATATTTATAAATGCTAAATATTGAATCTAATTCAATAAAATAACCAAACATACAAATAGGAAAAACCATTCTTTTTTCCAAACATATAAATGATAAAACCATTTTTTTTTTTTTTTTAATTCTTATGAATAGATATTCCTATTTATGCGGAATAATAATTCTATATATGAGCTATTTTAGCCCATTACCTTAACAGATTTTAATTGGCATCATATGTAGACATGATTTCCATATCTTTGTTACTTCAGCATTCACTGGTAAGTACTTTTTTGAATATTGGTTGATAATGGCTTAACTTATCTCAGTATTTTTAATGTACTTGTGTGGTGTGGAATGTCGACTAATTTGCATATAAATCCTATGAAACATACATGAAGTTAATTACCATCGTGTTGCAGGTATCATCCTGCTTGTGTGGGAATGACTATTGAAGAAGCAAAAAAGCTGGAGCGTTTTGTGTGTTCTGAATGTTCTTCTGATGATGATGTGAGAAAATCAAATAATACATTTTCAGTATCACCAGTAGCTGATTCCAAGGTTTGGCTACTAGCTTAGCTAGATACAAGATGTTTACCTGATTGTTTTTATTACTAATAGTTGCATCCGTTGTATGTCATCGTTTCTTATTTAAGTTTCATTTTGGTGGTTCAATCATGTCATATTTGATTGTTCTTTGCAAGATAACTTTGATATGTCTGCAGCTGGTTGAAATTTATTATTCGGTAAAGGTGAGATATAAGATTTATCTTTTATATACACAAATATAAATGAACCTACTATATTCCTGAGTTATGAACTTTAGGATGATGAGTTTTTAGATTTGTTATTAGTTTAATAAACTTGTAATATGTGCTCGCTTGGTCATGAATGTTATCTGAAAGAGGGTTTAAACTTCTTCACAGATACTTTTGTTTTTGATATCAATCCTGGGTCTGTTGTATTTTTTTTTTATTTGCATATTGCTTTTCCAACATGCATAATTCTTATTTTTACCTATTTCGTTATAATCTCTTCTCTTGGAAGAATGCTTTAGATGACATTTGACCGTTATCAATGCATTCACAATTTACTGAGTAGGATATTCGTTTAGGATGTGTTTGTGGGTCTTGAGAATGGGTGTACCTACTCTGGCTCTTGCTCTTCCCTAGAAGTGGATGGATTTTCATTTTTTAGATTTTGGTGGAGGAAGTAATACCTTAAAGACTTTGATGAGGTTAATGGAGTTTTACTAGAGTCTGGCTTCTTCATAAGAAATATAACTGTTAGATCAGAAGAGATATAGAATGAGCAACTTATTGTCTTTCCCGTTTTGAATTCATATTTAGTAGTTAACAAAAGCACACATCTTTGGCAGGTGGAGCCCAAACGCCGGAAGAGATGATCACCTTTGCCGGCAGTGATTTACAGGGGCAAAACAACTCTTCTGTCATTCTTAGTTCTTTGGTCACAATTTTAAGGGTTGTATAGCTCAGCTAGAGGTTATTAGTAACTCTGTTTTGACTCAAAGCTATGTATCTATGTTAGAATTAGTGGGATTAGTCTGTATGAAAAAAGATAATCAAATTAAGCCAGAAAATATGTAGCATGAACACTTGTGGGCTCTGAACTTTTTTTCCCTACTAATCTGCTATCCATTAGTCTGTATGAAAAAAGATAATCAAATTAAACCAGAAAATATGTAGCATGAAACACTTGTGGGCTGTGACTTTTTTTTTTCGCTACTAATCTGCTATCCATTATCAATGTTTGATATGTGTAATTTGTTAGCTTGATATGCGTAATTGGATCAAATTAGCAGTCAAATTTTCTTGGTTCATCTGCCAATTCGTGTTCGACGCATGGATATCCATTTTCATAGCATGTAGTATTTGACCTACAACGTTGAAAGTATTGAGGTTGGAGGGTTGTGGAGGCTTTTTGTCAAACTTTGGGAAAGATTGTTGTGGACCTTATTCACTCACTCGTCGTTTCTGACAAAAGAGAATCCGACCAAGTGAGATTGTGTTATGGTGCATACGCTTTTTGTTTGTTGAAATACCACTGCAAAATACGACAAATTAAGTCCATATCAATAATTTTTTGTCTTTGTCGGTGGAGATTCTGGACAATATCATTTGTCTGAAGACTGCTCCCAAATCCTTTGAAGATGTTTCCGAAAACCATGAAAAAGCTGCAGAGCTTCGTTTGGGCACTGTTTGTCATATATACTCCGCTAAAGGTGGTTGTAAAAGACTCTTGTATTTTCATTTCAAATCTGTCGGTTAACGCAAAATCTCGCCTTGATCAAGCTCTGGTTTAAGGGCTTGGTTTTGACGTAGATTGTGAAAGAATTAGTAAAAGTTGATGTAGATTGCGGAAAGAATCAGTAAAAGTTTGTATCGGAGCAACAGTCAGCTTTTCTGTTAATTGGAATAGTGTATTGCGCTTTATCATCATTTGGGGTTCACTTTCACAAAAATATAACCAGTAAGAGGTAATTTTATTTATTTTTTCCTTATACAAAAGGTGGTAGACAAAGCATCAAAGCTGAGAATCTTAGGCCAATTAGGTGATAGAACATTGTAACCAACATTAGTTAAGCTAACTACTGTCTGATTTAACCTATACCGTGTATATAGGATATATTGTTCTAGTAATGTTTATCTTCTGTAACAGCAACTATATGCATATGGTATTTATACTGGTTTTACTCACAATAATAATATAAGCTCTTCTTCAATTATTCGCTTTCATTATATGGTATCAGAGCTCCAAGTGCTTTAATGAGCTTTTCTCTTTAATAACCATTTATCTTGTTATTCATCATGACTTCTCCTTCTTCTCATTCGACTCTGCTGACAATAATCCGTCTCTGTTACCCAATGAACCTATATTTGCCAACAAAACTTTGGTGGTCATCAATGTGGCCATACAAGTGTGAAGTTCAGCCGCACCAACCACAGCCGCACTAACCACAGCCACCATTTTTGACACCATTGCTGCACCGAATGAATTGTTCAACAATTGTGGGCTAAGCTGTTGAAGATTGTGGCCATGCAACCAACCTTGTAAGCCTATAAATAGGCTCCTTCCCGTTGCATGAAAACCAAGCCAAGAGAGCATCAATATTATCCCAAGTGAGGAATATTGAGAGAAAACTCCGAGAGAGAGAGAGTGTTTAAGTTCCAAAGAGAGCTTGAGAGAAGAGTGAGCAATTCCAGAGAGAATTGGAGAGTGCAGAGAGAGGTTTCACGTGAGAATCCTCCATGAGAGAAGTTTTTATTTTTGTATTCTATTTTTAAGAGATTAATAGAATTCTTTTTATTTTTCTTCTCATATTTCTTCTCTATAGTGGTCAGAGAACCACAACAAGTGGTATCAGAGCTCCAGGTCGAGAGCTTGGGTCCAAAATTTGAAGAAACAAAGCTACTGTTCTTCAAGTTGGTGTTTCGAAAAGTTGCTCAAATAATTAATTTGACAATACCAGGTGAAAGTGCCCGACGAGAGGAGAACAACGAAGTTCGCCGGAGAGCAAGAGAACGTCGCACGCGCCGCCTGAAGATTTCTGCAACAATTCACGCGCCACACGCGCCGCACGCCCCGTCTGGAGGTTGAAGACGACCACGTCAGCAGCCACGTCATCAGCCACGTCAGCGCACCCCTGCCACGTCATCTGCCACGCCAGCCGACACGTCGACAGCCACGTCATCTGCCACGTGTTGACACGTCAGCACCATCTACCACGTCATCAATATTTTTTGAAATTACGGAACAGCCCCTGAATTATTGGAAATTACAGATTGACCCCTGTATTTTTTTGAAATTACGGTACAGCCCCTGAACGATTGGAAATTACAGATTGACCCCTGTAGTTTCTGTATTTGCAAGTTGACCCAGAAATTTTATGAAATTACTTTTTTGCCCCAAAATTTCTGGTAATTATAATTTGACCCCAGAAGAGTCAAGTCCACCATTTTCGGCCGTTCCGGACGCAACGGTTAACTCCGTTTTGCCAAATTCAGCTCCATTTTTGGTCAAGCCATAATGTCAATGGAAGAATCATCTTCGGGAGCTATGGTTAAGCTCACTGCCACAAATTATACACTTTGGAGACCTCGGATGGAAGATCTCCTCAATTGTAAGGATCTGTTTGATCCTATAGAAGCTAAAGGAGAAAACCCCGATCCCAGCAAAGTAGCAGAATTGAAGAAATTAAACAAGAAAACGATCGGTCAGATCAGGCAATGGATCGACCACAGTGTCTTCCATCATGTAGCGAAGGAAACGGATGCATATGCCCTCTGGACAAAATTGGAGGACATGTACCAGGCCAAGACTACTCGGAACAAAGCCCTGTTGCTTAAGCGATTGGTACATCTCACATTACAGAGTGGAACTTCTGTAGCCGAGCATACCAGTGAGTTCCAGAGCTTGGTAAATCAACTATCTGCTGTGGATTACCAACTAGGGGATGAGGATCAGGCCCTCCTACTTCTAAGCTCTCTTCCAGACAGTTGGGAGACATTGGTAGTCTCTCTCAGCAATTCGGCCCCGAATGGCAAACTTACTATGGCTATGGTTAAGGATGCCCTATTTAATGAAGAGGCCGGGAGAAAGGACATTGGCATGGATCAGTCACATGCCCTCGTCACAGAGAGAGGAAGACAGCAAAGAGGTGGTCGAGAAAGGGGGAGAGGCAGGAGCAAGAGCAGAGGCAGATCTACAGACGGCAGAAAATCATCATATAAGTGCTATCATTGTGGCCTGGAGGGTCACATGAAGAAGAACTGCAGAAAGTTGTTGAGAGAGCAGAGACTCCAAGGTAATCAGCCGAAGAAGGATGGAGAGACACTAGTCACTGTTACAGGCGAAGTGGCGCTCTGCTCCACCGAAGAAGAGACATACCTTCATACATCAACCCAAGATGTTGAGTGGGTAGTCGATACTGCAGCATCCTACCATGTCACTCCACACAGAGATTTCTTTAAAACGTACAAAGCAGGAGACTTTGGTACGGTAAAAATGGGAAATTCCAGTTTCGCAAAGATTATGGGAACTGGTGATATTCAGATAAAAACGAATGTTGGTTGTACAATCACTTTGAAGGATGTCCGTCATGTTCCAAATCTTCGGCTTAATCTACTTTCGGGAGCAGCCTTAGACAAGCAAGGCTATGACATCTACAGCCGCACCAACCACAGCCGCACCAACCACAGCCACCATTTTTGACAGCCACCATTTTTGACACCATTGCTGCACCGAATGGATTGTTCAACAATTGTGGGCTAAGCTGTTGAAGATTGTGGCCATGCAACCAACCTTGTAAGCCTATAAATAGGCTCCTTCCCGTTGCATGAAAACCAAGCCAAGAGAGCATCAATATTATCCCAAGTGAGGAATATTGAGAGAAAACTCCGAGAGAGAGAGTGTTTAAGTTCCAGAGAGAGCTTGAGAGAAGAATGAGCAATTCCAGAGAGAATTGGAGAGTGCAGAGAGAGGTTCCACGTGAGAATCCTCCATGAGAGAAGTTTTTATTTTTGTATTCTATTTTTAAGAGATTAATAGAATTCTTTATATTTTTTTACTCATATTTCTTCTCTAAAGTGGTCAGAGAACCACAACAACAAGCACCATTAAAACTTACTGAAACTACTTATTTCCAATGGAAAAAACAGTTTGATGTTCTTCTTATTGGATATGACCTATATGATTTCATCGATGGTACTCTTCCCTGATCTTCTCCAATTCTATCTAACAAAAACAGCTCTCTAAATCCAAATTATACTTTCTGGATTCGGCAAGACTCTCTGTTGCTTAGTGCCATCCTTGCATCTATTTCTAGAGATGTTCATTGATTTGTGAACAAGGCAGAAACCTCTAAAGAAGCATGGGAAACACTAGCAATCACGTTTGCTAAACCTTCAAGGCCACAGCTCCTACGTCTACGCGAATGACTTCATCACCCTTAAGGGTCTCGTTCCATCCTTGACTACCTCAATGATGTCAAAGGTGCTACTGACGAACTCGTTCTTATAAGCAATAACATTGATGATGATGATCTCGCTTTCTTTATCATCAATGACCTCTCAAAGAACTTTGAAAATATCTCTGTTGCATCAGACTAGGGAAACACCTATCTCCTTCAATGAATTATATGATAAGCTTGTTGAATATGGAAACTAAAAAAAGAGAGTTGCTTAAAGACTGGCAGAAGCTGACGTATCCACTTTCGGCTCAAATAAATCCACATCTGGTTCTTATGCCTCAAGATCTTATTCTCAAAAAGGCTTAAATCAGTCTTGACCATATGGTTCTAATTCTAATCATCAACCAATGAATGCATAGTCCAACATCGGTGGAAACTCTCAACCTCACCTCTTCAATTCATTTGGTAACTACAAGGGTCGTTGTCAACTCTGCTCTGCCCAAGATCATTCCGCCGGATTCTACTCTTTTATGCACCAACAATGGACATATACACCATAGCAGCAACAATCCTTTCACATGCTTCACCACCACAAGCTTTTCACTCTTCGAGCCCCTCCATAGACCGTTAAACAATCTCCATGGCTTATGGACTCGGGAGCTTCTTACCATGTTACAACTGATTTGAACAATTTTTCCCCAAGTATGATGGTACATATGAGATAGCTGTTGGTAATGGTAACAGACTATCGATAACTCACATTAGCCTAACAACTCTTCCCCCTCCTTCTAAATCCTTTTTATGACAAGATGTAATTTGTTTTCCTTAGATGAAACATAATCTTTTGTCTGTTTCGAAGTTCTGTCAGTCTAATAATTCCTCCATTGAATTCTTATCCCACTATTTTTTTGTGAAGGACTTGCGGATGGGGACAGTCCTGCTCAAGGGACCGCTTAATGGTGCCATTTATGAATGGCCAAGTCATGCGTTGTCAACTTCTTCTCCTCTTGCTCTCACTAATGTCAAAACAAGACTTCAAGAATGGCATCAAAGACTCGGCCATCCCTCTACCAAATTCTGCATCATATTCTTAGTCGTTTTTCTCTTCCAATCTCCTCTACAACTAGGTTTGATTGTGATCCTTGTAGGTGCAATAAGTCTCACAAGCTTCCTTTTGGCAACTCCTCTATGAATATTTCCCAACCTCTTCAGCTTATGTACTCAGATGTTTGGGGTCCTACGTCAATAACATCTCATGATAGATTTAATTTTTATGTCATTTTTGTAGCTCACTTTTCTAAATATGTTTGGTTCTATCTGATTAGACATAAATGTGATGTCGCTTCCATATTTATTCATTTCGAGCATATAGTTGAAATTTTTTTTCAGCTTTCTATTATATCTTTCTAGTTTGATAATGGTGAAGAATTTGTTAAACTTAGACAATTTTTTCAAAATAATGGTAGCAATCATTTTTTAACAACACCACACATGCCTCAGCAAAACAGTTATGTTAAAAGGCGATATAAGCATATACGTGAAACCAGATTAGCCTTATTGTCTCAAGCAAAATTGTCTCATAAATTTTGGACTTATGCTTTCTTTATCGCCACTTATCTTATTAATACCTTACCTACTTTAACCTTAAATAATTATTCTCTTTTTGAAAAATTGTTTCAAAAACCACCAAATAATACATTCTTAAGAGTGTTTAGTTGCTTGTGTTGTCCCTACTTAAAACCATGCACTAAACATAAATTAGAATCCCATTCCAAACCATGTATTTATCTTTGTCCACTCGGGTCTCAAAGTGGATTTAACTCTTTTGATCCTATAGAGGGTAAACTTTATCAGTCTAGACATGTGGAATTTGTTGAATACGTTGTTATCCTAAATATGGGTTTCTCCCAATGATTCACATGAGTAGGAATCGAATTTTGGCTTGTATTTGTCATTTGTCTGTTAACGAAAGTTACAGATCAAGTTACTTTAAAAAATATACTTCAAGAATTTTACACAAAATAAATATCCAAAATATATTAAGCAAAGTAAAGCTCCAATAATCAAAGTGTATATATATATATATATAGAACAAATTATGGAACTTTGTATATATATAAACTAATAGAATGAATATAACTATATAATAATTCTATTGCAACGTATATGTATAAATGAATAGAAGAACTTTTGCACAGATTAAAACCAAAGTCAACAAATCCTAAACATAATCAATTGAAAGTCATAACAATTGAAAATAAAAGCAATTTATGTAATCACAAGGGGACATATATCAAACATCAATATGTATTAACAAAATAAGATTTGCAGAGGATTCAAATAAATTGAACGAAATTGTAATTTACAGATCAATGAATATTATTGCAACAGTGAAGAACACACGACAGATAGAATCCAAATATATATACATATCGAAGTATTAAACAAAGTATATATATAATCAGATTCACTGCACTAACTGTTACCAAACAATATTAATAAATTTTATATAAATATAAAACCGAAATCAAAGCAAGTAAAGAAGATATATATATATATATATATATATATGTAACCAACATTAGTTAGGCTAACTACTATCTGTTTTTCCTATACCGTGTATATAGGATATAATGTTCTAGTAATGTTTTCTTCTGTAACAGCAACTATATGTGTATGGTATTTATACTAGTTTTACTCATATAATAATATAAGATCTTCAATAATTCACTTTCACTATATTAGGCTCTTTCTGGGTTGCCTTTTAATTTTTAATTTTTAAGTTTGTGGTTCTTGCACAAGAATGGTGCATCACTAAAAAGGTTGTTTGGTTGATATGGCAAGGACAGCGTGAACACAGTCTGTATATAAGTTTCTCATCTCTCTTCACTGAACATAATTAAGCAAAACTTGTATATGGTAACGGTTATAGTCTAAAGCAACTTTATTTCTCTCTTCCAAAATTAAAGCTCTAAAAAACGCCTCTGCTCACATTGACATCGTGATTTATCATTTACCCTTTTGCATGAATTAGAAACTCACAATATATATAATATATTATAGCTTCCTTCAACAAGCTCGACGTATGTTAAGCATGGAAGAAATGGCCTGGTTTCAAGCTTTTCTCATTATTTTTGTGTTATTTTCTGCTTGTTTTGCAGAAGAGAGAGCTCTGTATCTAGTTATGATGGAAGGAGACTCTGTTGCATTCCCTTCAAATACTTCTCCATCTCATGAAGATGGAAGAACTCTGGACCCACATAAGTAAGAACCAGAACTAGTTTCCAAAATTTATACTACATGTTTGTTTTTTCAGATTGTATGTAATCATTTTAGTATGTCTTGCATGGATGGTCAGTGTTTCCAAGTCTCATGCAAAGCGCTTGGTTGAGTCTCATAACCAACTATTACAAAGCACCCTCGAGACTGGAAGCTATAGCAAGCTTTACAGCTTCAAGCACATCGTTAATGGCTTTGCTGTCCATACGACCCCTTCCCAGGTCCTCTCAGTTTCCCTTCATGCTTATATTATATGCGAAAAAATGGAGCAGAAAATCAATACTAACCATGGAAATTGTAACATGGTACTACAGGCCGAAAAGCTGAAATGTGCTCCGGGGGTGAATTTGGTGGAGAGAGATAGAGGAGCCAGATTGATGACTACATACACCCCGAAGTTCTTAGGATTGCGTAAAGGAGTATGGACGCAAGAAGGAGGAGATAGAAATGCAGGTGAAGGGATTGTCATTGGTTTTGTGGACACAGGCATTAACCCAACACACCCAAGTTTTGCTTACCATCCACATCTCAATCCTTTTACCTCCAAACTTTCTCGTTTTTCCGGAGCTTGCGAGACCGGTCCTCGATTCCCTTTGAGTTCTTGCAATGGGAAAATAATTTCTGCTAGGTTCTTCTCTGCTGGGGCTCAAGCCATTGCTACTCTCAACTCTTCAGTGGATTTTCTATCACCCTTTGATGCCGTTGGACATGGCAGGTACAGTAATTAGTTAACCCTTTTGTCTTGTTTTGTTTGTTTCTTTTTTCTGTTTGTAAAATTGAAGTAGAAAGTTTTGATTGATAAGATACAAAAATATGCGTTATAATCCAGTCATGTAGCATCCACTGCAGCTGGAAATGCTGGAGTTCCGGTGGTTGTGAATGGCTTCTTTTATGGACTAGCAAGTGGGATGGCACCGCGGGCACAGTATGTCTTCTTTCTTCCTGATCTTCAAGATTTGATAATGCTAACTCATTTTTATATGGATCTTGGATGCATAGGCTTAAATAATATCATAATATATATATTCCAAGGATATTATTTGTAAAATTTTCTTTTCCTCCTGGCAGAATTGCTATCTACAAGGCTATTTATCCTACAGTGGGAACCTTAACAGATGTGGTTTCAGCAATTGATCAAGTACACAAATAAAAAACTGGTTCTCACATCTATTTTTAATCTAATCAGATTCTTTCTTTATTTCCTAATCCAGTCAATAATATTCTGTTGGATTAGTTAATCAGCAGTACTCAATCTCCAAGTATATCTTAATACTAACATTTTGCTACAAGTTTCCTGCTAGCTGTTCTCTTATTTTTTTTTTTTTTTTATATTTTCATAATGGGTTTAGTGGAATATTCAATGGAAACAAATGTAGTTCTTTTTGGTGGACTGTTACCGTAGGCAATTGCAGATGGAGTAGACATCTTAACACTCTCAATAGGGCCAGATGAACCGCCAGAAGATTCACCAACCTTCTTAAACATATTTGATATTGCCATGCTATTTGCAAGACGAGCCGGGGTATTCGTGGTTCAAGCAGCAGGTAATCAAGGGCCAGGTCCTTCAAGTGTAGTTTCATACAGCCCCTGGGCTGTAGGAGCAGCTGCTTCCAGCACAGACAGAAATTTCCCCGGTTCCCTAATTCTTGGGAATGGCCAAAAAGTTGGAGGTGTTGGATTATCAGGTTAATTAGTTAATTACCCATTCAAGACCATCTTGTTCAGATCCAGTTCGCAAGTCAACGACCACCAATATTAATGTTTCATAAACTGATTGTTTATATCTTTTAGGACCAAGTTTTGGAGGTGGTTTGTTCTTATATAAACTGGTATTGGCTACGGATGCAGTGAAGAGAAATGGGACTTTCCCTAGGACACCACCGTACATTGAAGAATGCCAATATCCAGAAGCATTGGATCCCAATGTAGTGAAACATAGCATTGTTATATGCATCTTCTCAGCTGGCTTCTTGAATGGGAGCTCCACGCTTACAGCCATAATCGACACAGCTGAAACTCTAGGATTCATGGGTTTTGTTCTGGTGGCTAATCCAAACTACGGCGACTTCATTGCTGAACCTCTACCTTTTGATATCTCTGGCATTTTGATCCCAACCGTTGCTAGTGCTCAGGTATAAATAACATATATATCACCATTGTATTAATGATTATTCATCTCTATCTTTAACAAAAATGGCGAAGGTCTTATTAGAAATGAAAAATGTAGGTTATATCAAATTACTATGAACAGAAAACTTACAGAGATGGAAAAGGACTTGTGACTAGGTTCACAGCAAGAGCAGCCATAGAAGAAGGTAGAATTGCTTGTTTCAAGGACCAAGTGCCCACCGTAAGCAGATTCTCTTCGAGGGGACCAGATTTCATTGATGTTAAAAGAAATCCAGCAGATGTACTTAAACCTGATATTCTTGCTCCAGGCCACCAAGTTTGGGCAGCCTGGAGCCCCATAAGCGCCTTGGAACCCATACTGATGGGTCAGTAGAAAATTTTGGTCTTTTCTTGGGGTAATTTAACTTAATATTACATACAGAAATTTCTTAGAACTTCTATGGTTATGTAGGATACAATTTTGGTCTATTGTCTGGTACAAGCATGGCAACACCTCATGTGGCTGGAATTGCAGCACTTCTCAAGCAATACAATCCTTCATGGACACCATCTATGATTGCATCAGCAATGGCCACCACAGCCAGCAAGTATGATAACGATGGAGACCTTATCAAGGCAGAAGGATCATCTATTGGCAGTTTGTATCCCTCAACTCCATTTGATTTTGGCTCTGGCCTCCTCAGTCCTAAGCGTGCCTTGCATCCTGGCCTGGTCTTTTCTTCAGGTGATAATAGGAAAACAGTTGTTGATTCATGCGTTTGCCTGTCCTATTTGGTACAATATTTTGCTTGAACAATTGGAAAAGTAATGTTATGTTGATTCAATGAAGCAGAATATGAAGACTACGTTGGTTTCTTGTGCTCATTGCCGGATATTGATCCAGCAATGATTAGAAATGCCACTGGAGAATGGTGCAATTACTCGCTTGGCCACCCAGCCAATCTGAATGTTCCTTCAATAACAATATCATCATTGATTGGATCTCAACTGGTGCAACGAACCGTAAAGAATGTTGAGAGCAAGGCAGAGACGTACCTTTGTTCAGTGCTGCCTCCAAATGGAACAGTAGTTAACTTGTATCCGCCTTGGTTTACCATAGCTCCACAAGAAACACAAGATTTATACATACAGTTTAATGTGACTGAAGCAATTGGGGAGTTCAGCTTTGGTGAAATCATTCTGACAGGAAGCTTAAATCATGTTGTCAGGATTCCTTTATCCATTTTGCCTGTTTCTGTGTTCTAAAGATGAGAAGCAAAAGTAGCTTCTTCTCCCAAATGAAACGAACAATTAAGGAAAATGATACTGAAAGGGCTGAGGCAGGAAGAAGAAGAAAAGGACACATTAATATGCACAGATTTCTCTATCTAATAGGAAATTCAGAACCTAGTCATTCATCATGATATGAGCACAAGTTGACAAGCTGCTAATAACAGCATGGCACAACCCTGCATTTGCCTTATGTGCCTGTAACAAGATGATATACAAATTCTTACCAAAAGAAAAGATGTTATACAAACTCATACAGTCAAGCGTAGGCAGATAATATATGTATAATAAGACGTCATTTTTATCAAAAGAAGAAACCTTAAAATGCTCCTCACTTTTCTTGCATCGTACGTTATTGCCTTGAAACATCTTTACACATAAAGTAAAAGAGCAATTGGAAAACAGTTTCCATCAGTTCTCAATGCTGAAAAGGTCATGCCCAATACATGTAAGAGTCGTCACCTTCCAATTCAGTTGACAACAAGCGTTAATATCCTACTCCTCTAGAAAATATTAGGTCAGCTAGTTGAATTCACAATATTCATGAATCATTAGGCAACACGTTGATTTTTTGTTTTTGGTTTGTTCTACTTAATTGTGAGCATTTCGCTTACTTCAAATGTTTATTTAGTTAGCGACAATTAGAATTTATTGCTCATCTCAAATAACTACAAACTTCAAGGGGGCAAAAAAAGGTTCAAATTGAAACCAGTTCAAACTGTTTTATCTTGTGTTCATGGTTTCAAACTGTTTTATTTGGTGTTCATGCTTTTTTTTTTCTCCCTCCCTCCCTCCTTCTCCCTCTCCCTCTCCCTCTGTGTCTCTTAAGTACAGAATTTACCAAGATGCCTTATTAACTCCAACTAATACAAGCTAACATTTGAAATAAGCAAACTACATACAATCAAGAAGAAAAAAGCATATCCAAAAAAAAAAAAAAAAAAGAAGTCTAAAATTATCAAATGAAAGGGATTGAAATATTTATAAATACAATGGTAGAATAAAAAATAAAAAATAAAACGGTACATATTGAATAGACATCGGAAAAAATTAATTAAAGTGTACACATTAATCTGTTCTGCACATACACTCTTTACACCGTGGATACCTGTAAACGCTCCTCGCCTTAGGCCTTGTCTGGACGTGTTTAGTTTGTCTAACTGCTTTCCTAATTCTTTGCTCAAACACACGCCATTCAATAGTGTGATTCTTTGTAAAGATGCTTGCAAGCCTGCGTTTATTTGGCCGTATTGTTGGCATTTTTCCTCCACCATAATATATTCGATAACCAGACACCAAGGATGATAATTGACTCCCTGAATCTGTAATTGCAAATGCATCAGCAGCAGTGCAGCCTATGAAGTCCAGTGCCGCTAACTGCACAAAATATTGTCATCAATCAGCAAAGAGCACTGAGAAGAATGGTTCAACACTGTTTCCTTGAGTAATTCAGTTTATATTAACTGCATACGTTAAACAGAACTTGTCAGCTAATTTATAATAGCTTAAGATGAAAGGGGAAGCATTTTTATGTTGAATTTCTCAGGACAAATAAATTTTTTTTAAGACCTAGGAAAACAAAAAATTATTTAAAGCTTAGGTGGCATAAATGCAAAAGATAAAATTTATTTAAAAAAAAAAAAAAAAAAAAAAAAAAAAAAAAAAAGCTGATCCAACTGCTATGACTATTCTCAGAAAGAGCAACATTTACAGTTAAACAGTCGTGAGATCAGAATAACGGTAGACTTTTATTGCACACAGATCAAGAAGAAACCTACTGCCATCTGTGCAACAATGTTTCCTTAGAATCAGATCTACAATTTAACACAGATCACTATATCTGCACTCTAGTATAGATCCATAAAACTTTAATATCCCATTGAAACTGCAAGCTCATGACAAAAAGAGAAATAATTTTTATTTTTTTTTCAATATCAAGTCTGTAAAACAAGATCCATGTCCTACAGATTGCGCATAATTTTTTAAACTTAAGCCTAAAAATGTCATTTGCACCTGCACTGCAGTCAATACAATTCTAAAATCTGTCAGTTACAGACTTCATTAAGAAAGAATCAGCAAAAGAATTGCAGAAGCAAGCATTTATGAAATTCCAATGTGAGAGAACTAGTATGAACTCACGATAAAATGTCTGTGACTATAAGAAACCCCACTAAACAATGGATTTATTACAGCATTTGCATTTATGAAATAATTTTTTCTTTTATGTTTATGCACGCAACATCTGCAGTTAAATGAAAAGTTGCGACTATACATCAATTTATTACCTGAGATGAAAAGTTCATGAATGGTTCAAGTTCGGTTGATGTAAGCAAATTTTCTTTGGTAACCAACTTAGGATACAAGCTTGTCAGAGCAATCAATCTTGACCTCCCTCCGTAAATCTGTGAACCTGCCACAAATATACTTGTCTTACGATTGAAGCCAAGAGCGGCAAGCATAAGAACTGCTTCTTCAGGTGTCAAAGGACATAGGCCTTCCAACCTGAGGGCTTGGGGAGACGGTAATCTGGAACAAAAAAAAAAATTTCTCTCCAATCATAAACCAAACTAGCAGAAAATTTAATGATTTGACTTTCAATTGAACCTCTTTTTGTTTCTAAAAACAAAGTCGTATTTCTTGACTAATATATTAAAAGTTTCACAACTGATGAAGCAATTGCCACATGGAACAACAAAATAAACTGGTCCAAATATTTGATAATTGGAGAAACATAGTTCAACATTATTTTGCAATGAAAATGATGGGACAACTAGCAATTATGACTGCTTACAGGTAGGGATGTGTAGTTACTACAAAGGTGTGTTTAAACAAAATACTGGTGAGAGCGTGTTCAAAATAAAATATTTTAACAAATTGGAACCTGGACCAATTCACTATCAATAAAATAATACAACCCCATTAACAATAAGAGAAGAACAAGACACACTGCATACTTTGTGGTCTTCAAAAGAAGCGTCAATGCAGGGAAATGAATTTCACGGTAAGCTTGCAATTCTCGTCTCTCTTCATCACCTCCACCAAATTCACATAAAGAATGAGCTACCATGTCAATTTCGAATCTCAGGTGCAAAGCTAGATATCTGGAAGCTTTCTTTCTACGACTTTGATTTTCTTTTGTAATTGCTTTTGCATATGAACCAACAAGATAGTGATCCAACAGTCCAGGGTAACTTTCATTTTGACGCAATCTTTGAAGAAGAAGAGCACCAGTCTCTTGTATTTTTGGAACAAATTGCAAAGCATAAAAATTACATCTGCATCGAAGTCTCTAGATGAAGTTCCCGAATTAGGAAGACCAAAATAAACAAGTGGTAGGCCAGGCAACTAATTATAGGAAGTAAGGAATCTTGTACACCTTTATTAACAAAGATATAAAGACGAGGATTTTGGAGGCTAGTGATTTACCTGTAAATGAAATGGAATTGGATCAAATGCCAAGCGATTCCCAAATCCAAGAAAATGGACAACTCCATTTTTAAGTAGGATAGGAAGAATATATTTCAAGTAAAAACTTGGCTTGGCCTCTTTTGGTATGTCTTCATCTGTCACCTGGAACAGCAGTCAAACAATTACTAGAACCCAAACTTATTACAGGAAGCAAATTCTGGATTACTTATGAACTATTATATTTGGCTAGAGAACATACAAGGCTACCAATTGCCTTCAAATCTAATGACCGTAGCTCCACAGGTAGTTCTTTTACTATTCGAATATCAGGAGTCAAGTAGTTAATAAAATAATCCTCCTGATAGATATCGCTGAATTGACTGTAGCATCATACAATTAGCTAGTCACTTTCGCAAAAAAATAAATAAAGAAATAAAGAAATTCATATCATGAAAAGGGGAAGGGTAAAGATTGGGATGTACAATGAATGCTATTTAATGAGCATTAAAATCTACTTATAAGACGTAAAAGATCAAAGGAACATCAACTAGACCAACCCCAATTAAAAAAATAAATAAATATATAATAAAGAAAGAAAGAAAGAAAGAAAGAAATTCATATCATTGAAAAAGGGAGGGGCAAAGAGTGGGATGTACAAAGAATGCTATTTAATGAGCATTAAAATCTACTTATCAGATGTAAAAGATCAAAGGAACATCAATCAGACCAACCCCAATCACTAATCTCATCCTCCTCAATCTTAAACAAAGATTTTACTTCTCCACACCACTCTAAGAAAGGGAAAAAAGAAGACTAAAGAAACAATAAAAAAATTAAAAAATTAAAAAAAAAAAAAAAAAGATAAGATTAGGAGCAACCTTGAATGCATTGCTTAACAGGTCAAAATAATGCTATAAACTATTTGAGGAAGTCAAATTTTGCAAATACTACCATTCATACAATTATGGTCAATAGAGAAATTCGAGATACTGAAACAGTTATGATATCATCCACTAAAACATATTCCAAGATTCCCAACTATCTTTCTGAAATCCAAAGCTTAAATGTTGATTAGGGCATTCATCATATCCCACGAAGAACCAAAAAAAGTATTTCCTAATGGAAAAAGAAGGGATCACCTTACATCTCTCCATACGCTACTGTATAAAAATTTAGGAACAACCAGAGTTGAATTCAGCAAATGAGCAACAACAACAGCATTGCAAACCTGTTCCAAACAGAATAGTCTTTAGGCAGATTGTCCTCAAAACCAACATATGATTTGGAAGCATATCCCATTCTAAAAATGAGACGCAAAACCATGAATTGGCTCAAAAAGCTAGTAAGCATAATAGTAGGAGTTAGAGGTGTGGTATTACTTACAGCTACACGCTGCTGGTTCATCCCACCATTTGCAGTGACCAAAACGTATCCATTTTTTCCCTCTATTAAGGTGTAAAAGAATACGTGTAAGAACCAGCTTAATTAATCAATTTACATCTTGTTTTTTAACCAATATTTAAGATACCTAGATGCTCACTGCCAAATAAATGAGTATGTGACCTTCAAACACACACACACACACACTGAAATGAGAGAGACAGAGAGAGGGAGATAGAGAGCTAGAGAGAGTACAACCATTGGGTTCCCAGCTATGTTGGTCAGCACAAGGCTTCCAAGAAGAAGCAGGAACGAATGGCTCCTGCCACAAATCTTTTGGCTCAGCTTTATTTTGTCCCTGTTCAACACTGAACCAATTAAAGCAGGCAAATGAAAGGCATCAATTCATTGAAAGTGAGATGGTAAGAGCTATCCTTTAGCCAACCAGATGAGAAAAGAAATATGATCTTCAAATACCTCTGCCAAGGCATGGGCAGCCATAGCCAACATCCTTCCATAATTACCTTTCTGTGGCTTCCTGCCTTTATTAAATTTTCTCCATTCTTTCTGCAAAACACCAAAAAAAAAAAAAAAAAAAAAAAAAAAAAGAAAGTTGATAATCTCAATAATCTCATCTGGGAACCAACTGATGTTGATGATATCTATATATGTGACGTTTAATGAAACATTAGAGGTTACACTAAAGATAAAAGTGCTTGTTTTTCCATGAATATTAAAAACATGATATATAGACCACCTAAAGGACTCCATTGGGCCAAAACAATTTAAAAAAAAAAAAAAAAAAAAAAAAAAAAAAAAAAAAGAAGCTTTAAATGTCAAGCAAATGCTATAAATGTTTTCCTGGTCAGCTTACCCCAGTGTTTGCAAATCATTCCCAAAATATATATTTATTTTTTGGGTAAATCATTCCCAAAATAGTGAATGGTGATAATAAGATAATATGCTTTGTTAAAAATGCATCCGCTTTGCTTGTAATTTTACTTTTAATTTCTCTAGCTTAACCTCAGGACCTTCTGACAAGTCCTAAATCACAGTGTACTCAGATTTAATCATTTCAAGAATCACTTCTTTTTTTTTTTCTTTTTTTTCAAAATACCCCTTGGCACTGTTACATTGAGGTAATTAAGTGCACTCGCGAAATATATGCATTCAATTTATACGGACAATCCCAGTTCAAATATATATATATATATATACATATAACCACAACATTAAGCTCCTATCCAATTACCCATTCATTATGCTTATGCAAATGTAATAATTTCGCAATAAATGCAGCTAATTTTCATTGCCACCCACTGATAACAACCAAAACCTACAAATTATATACAAGAAGAAATCTTTACCAACAAATGATTCGGATCTCCAAGCAAACTACTCAATTATCAATAAATTCCTAATACTGAAAATTAAAATGGGATCCGCAACATACCCGAATAGAAATCGATACTGATGCCGAAGATGAAGTCGAATTCCCAGCAGACTTGGCTCTGGAATCGACTCCATGATCTTGTAGCCGAGAAAGCATAATCCAGTTGAACAACAAAAACAAGCTTAGCAATACAATCACAGCCACAAGCCCTTTCAATCTTTTTTTACCAAACTTCCTATTTGCCCTCTGCTTTGCCTTCAAATGCTGCTTTCGACCCCATAGACTCCCCAATCCGGAAAACGACGTCTCGTATTGGGAGTCGGAAAATCGATCGGAGCTCGAGAACCGACTCGGTCCGATTCGGGGAGAGTGACCCGGCGAGGATTGACGGCTCCTCGGAGTGTTTGAGCCGAGCCGAGTATTGATGAAGCTGGACCACGGGGAGGTGTTGGGCTCCGACTGATCTGATACTCCATCTTCGTCGTCTCGTCGACCTTGTTCATCTTGAACGGCGTTTGATGGGTCACCGGAAAAGGCCATGGTTCGGGTTCGGGTCAGATCCGATAAATAGGAGAGATACGCTAGCCAGCTTTTTCAGCTAGCTTGGGAGTTTTTAACGGGAGGAGAGAAAATGAGAGAAGGAAGCTCGACGTGGTCTCGTTGCTAATTTTGAGGCTTTTGAAGGGTCCGAACTGCCAAAAATGGAACGTTTTCGACTTTGGAGTTTGGACCTTCAGAAAATTCTTAGGCTGCCTAATTCCGGCAATAACGCACTTTTGTCTTAAATTTTTGTGCTATTTCAATTTCTCAAGCTAACTAATTTTTTATTCATCAAAAAATTAGAAAATAAATATAAAAAAAGAGCTTACTAATTTTATTTTATTTTTCTTTTAAAAATTAAAAAAAATTAAAATATTATTGTCTTTTATATTTTAAATTTATTTTCAAAAAAACCAGAAGTTAGTTTTTAGTTTTTTTTTTTTTTCCTTGACAAATTAGTTATTGAGAAAAGACTGATGGAAGAGCAATTTCATCATATTTACTTGTTATGAACCAAAAGAGAATTCAATATTTTTGGTATAATAAGAAAAAGGAAATAATCATATAATTATTAAAGAGAATTCAATATTTTTGGGCATAAAAAAGAAAAAGGAAATAATCATATAACTATTACTATAAATTATAATAACTTATGGGTTTAAAGTGCAACATTTGCCACATCCAATCCTTTTAACAGCGTCATCAATCACTCTATTTATTAGTAGATTTTTTTATCACATAAAAGAAATAGATAGTTATTCAAATAAAACTTCTTTAATAAATTTGTGTAAATATATTATAAAGATAATGTGGTAAGAAAAAAAAAATACTGTTGAAATATCTTTTTACTTCTGGATGATTTTTTAGACATTATAAAATTCTTTAAAAGCAAAATTTTATTTAAAAATCAATTTTATTAAAAATAAAAATTTAATAAATATATGAAATTAATTAACAATTATAAATAAAATTTTGCACATATTTATTGTATAATAATTTTAAAATTAATTATTTATTATATTATTTAAATTTAAACAATTCTATTTCTATGTAACATAAATATCAATCAAATTTTATTTTTAAAGATGGTCTGATGATTCAGAATTGAAATCCTTTCTTCCAATATATAAATAAATAATTAATATAAATACATATATATATGATTGATTTTTTATTTTATTTTATTTTTTTTGGTGAATTAAATAGTGAGCATATGTGGCACTGAACACTATAAATACCGAGGCTATTCAAAAAGTGAGGGGCATGTGGATAATGCTGAGAAAAAAATGCTTCGACACAGCAAGTTTCTGAAATGCTCAAGTGTGACAGAGTTGGAACGTTTATGTGCCTCCCTGATCAAGACCAACGCAAACCAAGACTCTTTCTTGATGAACCAATTTATCTCGGCTTGTTCCACCTTTTCCCGTATCGATTATGCAGTTTTAGCCTTTACCCAAATGGAAAATCCTAATGTTTTTGTCTATAATGCAAGGATTAGATGCTTTGTTCATTGTGGTTACCCGATTGAAGCTTTGGAAACGTATGTAGATATGTTGAAGGTTAAGGTTTTCCCTACGAGTTATACTTTTTCTTCGGTAATTAAGGCTTGCACGTCGCTATCTTCATTGGGGTTTGGAGAAGCTGTTCATGGCCACATTTGGAAATATGGGCTCGATTCGCATGTGTTTGTGCAGACTGCTCTGATTAATTTCTATTCGAACTTGTGCAGAATCGGTGAGTCCAGAAGGGTGTTCGATGAAATGCCTGAAAGAGATGCATTTGCTATGACTACGATGATTTCTGCTCACGTCCGGGTGGGTGATATGAGTTGTGCAAGGATATTATTTGAAGAGATGCCTGAAAGGAACATAGCCACTTGGAACACAATGCTTGACGGGTATTCAAGACTAGGGAATGTGGAGTCTGCAGAACTGTTGTTCACTCAGATGCCTACTAGGGATATAATTTCATGGACAACCATGATCACTTGCTACTCACAGAACAAGAAATTTAGAGAGGCGCTGGCAGTGTTTCAGGAGATGACGATGAATGGGATCAATCCTGATGAAGTGACAATGACAACTGTAATTTCGGCTTGTGCCCATCTTGGAGCTCTTGACTTGGGAAAAGAGATACATATTTTTGTCATGCAGAATGGGTTTGATCTTGATGTTTATATTGGGTCTGCATTGGTTGATATGTATGCAAAGTGTGGGTCATTAGATACATCTCTTTTGGTATTCTTCAAATTGCAGAATAAAAACCTGTTCTGTTGGAATTCTATAATTGAAGGACTTGCAGTTCATGGGTATGCTGACGAAGCGCTAATGATGTTTAGCAAGATGGATGAGGAGAAAATCAAGCCAAATGGGGTTACCTTTATAAGTGTTTTAAGTGCCTGCACTCATGCAGGACTTGTGGAAGAAGGTCGTAGAAGGTTTACAAGCATGACCAGTAAATATTCCATTAGTCCCGAAGTTGAACACTATGGATGCATGGTTGATCTACTGAGCAAAGCTGGTTTGCTTGAAGATGCACTAGAGTTGATAAGAAACATGAAACTCAAACCCAACTCTGTAATTTGGGGGGCCTTGTTAGGTGGATGCAAGATTTATAGGAACGTGGAGATTGCCCGAGTTGCTGTTAATGAATTGATTGAATTGGAGCCAAACAACAGTGGGTATTACAACCTTTTTGTTAACATGTATGCCGAGGTGAATCGATGGGGAGAGGTTGCAAAGATACGGGCTACTATGAAAGAACTTGGAGTAGAGAAGAAATGTCCTGGGTCCAGTTGGATTGAAATGGGACGGACAGTTCATCAGTTTGCAGCTTCTGACAAGGCTCACCGAGCTTCCGGTGAAATTTACTTGTTGCTGGCTGAATTAGATGGGCAGCTGAAGCTTGCTGGGTACATACCAGAAATTCGATCTTTTTAAAGCAGCCTGCTCTTCACATTAGAAAATGAATTGGAGAATTATAAGGTAGTGCAGTTAAAACATTTAATGGCACTGAAAGACAGTTAAAGGCAGCTGAATGGCGTTGGGGAAGAAGACCATGTAGAGCAGCAGAGCCAGACTAGACATAAGCGCAGCTCTCATTGAACCAACTGGCTCAAGGAATCTAGTAAGGTTTGATTCTACAAGCGGTTGCTCCGCTCTGAGTCTCTCATTGTTATGGTGGAAGTAGAAGATGAACTTGATACTGGATATAGCTAGTGAAGTTGAAATTGTTCTTACCTATATATTATCATTAATATAAAAAACTGTACTAATTTAAATCTGAAATAGACAGGTAAACGTACTATTTTCATATCATTTGAACTAGGAGTCTGTAGATGTGAGAATTTCTTTTTATTTTTCATATGTATAGGTATGATGGCCATGAGCTAGTTTTCCATTTCAGAAGCCCCTGCAGCATTCTTTTTAATAATCAAGTTGAAGCCAAAATTGATGAGGATTATGAGCAGAAAAGCAAAAATAGTTGAAGATGTTCATTTTCGATTTTCAGTAATCTAATTCCACTGTTTGTCTTGGTTTATTGAATGACAGGCAAGGACATATTCTTCACATCAAAGACATTATCATCATTATTGCCTCAGAAGCTGAAAACACGGAGTTTGAGTACCTGAAAATTTGGAATGCTATCTGCCAATCTTTTATGGAATGGAGGTATTCAGCATGTAAATCAATTTGAAACCTTAAATTTCCGTTTCAGCTAAAAAAGTTAATTTTGCTTGGTCAAAGCTTCATACACACTTATGAATCATATTATGATTGTTCTTATGGCAGGATCCTTACATGGGTCAACCTCATGATTTTTCTTTCATGTACCTTTTTAGCGGGGTAAAAGGAAGTTCTTGCTTGAGTTGATGCAACTGGAGGATAATTATGTTATTTTCAACTGCTAGCGACCAACTTGTCGAATTTTACACTTGTTGAGAGTAGTGACTTTTTTATGGGTCTGGAGAGTGCTGGACCTCTATTCTTTTCTTCTTCTTTTTTTTTTTCTTTTTCTTTTCTTTTATTTTTCAAAACCTCTCGATGAAAACGTGCAGGGCATTTTATTTGGTTCTTGTAGAAAGTTATCATCATTAAGTCAATCCCTTGATTTTTCAAGCTTGATATTATTATGTGTATAGTTTTGGCTATTTTTAGATACATCTCTAATTTATTCAAGCTAACGGATGAACCACAAATATTATATTATATAAAACATTTATAGTAATTATCATCGAACTACAGAAGCACTGTACACCCTGCGAAGTTGCATGAATACATGAATGAAAAAGAATGCTTTATTACATAATGCAAAAGCATCTTAATTGTTCGTCAAAACTCAAAATGAAGGTTGATACAACAAATAATAGAGATCCAACTATACCTCAATTGCATTTGAGTATCAATATGTGAAAGACAACAGTATGGATTGCAATTAAATATAATTTCTATCTAACTGTCATACACCATTGACTTCTCTTTATCTGTATGTGCTTCAGCCATCCCTGACCTCTGCATTATCATATACAAAGCTTGAACTGCTGGGAAACTTAAAACGACATGTCAATTGCCTCATGATCTGGGGTCTTGTATGAGAAACCAGATTCATCACTGGAACGTCTTTTGACCACACTTGCCCTTTGCATTAATCGAACCAATGCTTGCACAACTTCCGACATGGGAGGCCGAAATTCAGGTTCCGGCTGTATGGATAACCAGAGATCATTTAGTTGAAGATTGCAAAAATTAAGATAGGATAATAAGTGGATGTGATAGGAAAACAATAAACCAAGGCTCATAAACAAGTACGTAAAAGCCTGCATACAAGCAGTAGGCCAAAACGAAAACTAAGGGCATATTAAATAAGACTGCATGATAACCAATAAGGAAGAGTCACTATTATAAGAATGGAATCTTTACAAGACACGAAGAAAATTGTTCACCATCTTGTCCCAGCTATCCAATTTTTAGCAGTTAAAAAAAATGTCAACTTGACTATTTTGTCAAAAGGTGGACAGAGGAGAAGAATACCACTACATGGCTGTGATTTTTCCATCATATACCTTTTGGTTTTCATCACTGATAGGTATATGATACATACTTTTCTTCTTTAAAGTGTAATCTACCTTTTATAACGAAAGGCAAATGAGTATCACTACGGACAGGTATATGATATAGGACCAGGCTCAAGTCAAGCCCTTAAGTTCAAGACTTCGTCCAGACCAACGTCCCGCAAAATGTTGAGTGATAAAATTTCTCCCGCAATATGTTGCAGGATGTTGGTCCGGATAAAGTCCTGAACTTAAAGACCTGACCTTAGCCGGACTGATATGACACTTTTCTTCTTTAAAGTGTAATCTACTTTTTATAAAAAGGGGCAAATTATTTTATAAGTTGTCATAATACTTTTTTATAAATTTAACAGCAGTTTAATGAAATTAGAAACATAAACTTGCTTACCAAGTGCAATTATTCATAAGTTGAAAGTTCATGATAATAGAATGATACTATGAACAGTAGAATTTGATGGATGTATTTTCACTAAATTCTGAATTATTAAATGAAAGATGATTCTCTATAGACCACCCAGATAGACAAAAAGTGGATAAACTACTCCACAAACTTCAATAAAGAGGATTTAAAAAATAATAATAATAAAACATTTTATTTAACAATAAATCATTCATATTACACGTTAAATTGCATTCAGACGCCATAAGTGGGTATTTGCTCACCATATATCAAAAGCACGCTACACAAAGCTTGGTCTTAGCGTTAAGAAAGAAATTTACCTGAACACAAAGGGCAATAATATCGGCGAAGCGTGAGAGAGACTTTGCAGGATACATTCCATTTAGGGAAGGATCAACCATTTTCGCTAATGCATCTATATCATGGAGCTGGGGAGTAGCCCACCTGACAAGTGATTGCTCGGATCTGACCCTTGAACTGGACAACAGAAAATTAGGAAACAGGAAACCAGACAAATAAATCAGGACAGGAAAAAAGTTGTACAGATAACAGTTTTACGGATATCATAAACATTAACAGTTTGGTAATTTGTTATAGGTTTACCTGTCTAGTGGCTTCCGACCAGTCAACAGCTCCAGCATCACCACCCCAAAGCTGTACACATCACTCTTTACAGTGTATACTCCTGACAAGGCAAATTCAGGAGCACTATATCCAAATGAACCAACCATTTGAGTTGAAACCTGTGAAGCATGAAGTAAATTTAATTACTCAAGGGAGCATTCAAGAAAGGCACTAAAAAGATGAAAACTTGCTACAGCAGCATAAATGTAACTTCATTTATCAACCTGTCGTTCTGTGTTCGGATTTAGAGCTGCTAAACCACAATCTGACAAATGGGGATTGAGCTCTTCATCAAGTAAAATGTTTGCTGACTTGAAGTTTCTATGTACAACAGAAGGTAAGCATACTTCGTGCAAGTACCTGATGGAAACAGAATAATTTAGATATGGAACTTGGCAGTCACACTTGCACCCCCCCACCCAAAGACATGGCGAGAGAGAGAGAGAGAGAGAGACTTGAAATTTCATACACATGTAACATACTCTAAAGCTCGAGCAGTGCCAAGTGCTACTCTAACACGTGCATTCCAAGTGAGAGTCTTACTTCCTTCTTCAGCAAAATGGAGCATGTCATGCAGGCTTCCATTTCCTACATACTCATACACCAGAAGACGCTGTCCATGCTCTGCACAATATCCAACAAGTGTGACAATGTTTGGGTGCCTCAAGCGAGACATATTAGAAACAGCTTCTAGAAAGTCATCTTCCTCCTGTAATGATAATGCTGCATTATCGATTTTCTTAATGGCCATTATCTACATACACACACACACCCCCAAAAAAAAAAAAAAACAAAAAAAGAAATCCAAATTAGTTGTGATGTAAAACATTTAAAAGCAAGAATGGACAAAATAATGAAAATTGAAAGGCAACCCTCACCCTTCAACAAAGATCCAAATAGTCTTAACCTTACCTGACCTACTCAGCTATTAGCTGCAAGAATCTTAAAATATTTTTCCAAGTTACAATGTAAATCAGGTACCTTTCCATTGGGAAACTCTGCTCTGTATACACGGCCAAGTGAACCTTCACCAATAAGATATTCCTGATTAAAGCTATTAGTTGCAGTTTGGAGAGAAGCAACAGTGTATGAAGTTGCAGTAATCGGCGATTTTATTCTCTTTACAGATCCATTTTTCCCCTGTAATCTCTCGCCCATCACTTTTTCAGCAGGTGGGGGCTTGAGATCCGTTATTGAAGCCATGGGTTTTACTCTCTGCTCTTGCATCTGAGTATCTACTGCAAAATCAAAGAAGAATGCGACATGCAAATGGTCGGTATAATTTGCACAAGAGAAGCAGCTCCAAATTGCTAAAGAATAACTTTGAGTTCAGATATGAAATAGAAGTTCCACATTTAAAGAACATTGTAGCCAGAAAAATCATTTAAATTGTAGTTCATTTAATTTATTAGGTTTTAACCTTTTATATCCATCAAAAAAATGAACTGGTTTCATCAAAAACCTCTAAGAAGATTTGCCTCGTGGCGTAAAATAGATTCACAGAAATCACATATATTGAACCAAATAGGCAGAGTACAATTGGAAGAGCAGGAGAACAAAGATAAAGAGAAAGGGAATCTACCATTATTTGAACCAACAGAGAAACTTTCCCTGGGGGTTCTTGCACCTTTGGCTTTCTTTTTATTCTTCCGAATGCAGAAGGCAAGAGCAAGTAACACAGCGAGACCAACAAACACAGAACCCAGAATTATCCCTGCTAAAGCCCCGACTGTCAACCCCCCATCTGAATGAGATGCTTCATGATCAGAATCAGGTGCATGTGAGCCAGATTTAGAATGATTACGACTACCACGAGATCTGCCTGAAGGTGGTGGGATATACGGTGGTGGTGGAGGAGCAGGACCATTGTCAAAAGAATTCCCATCATATCTATTTCAATTGTGAGAGCTAAGTTACAAAAAGTTGAAGATCATAAAATAGATTGGAATAGAAGATAGAAGACAGAGAATTGCTTACACAAAAGTACGGATTGAGGTAAGTTCTCGAGGTATCCATCCGGTGAAGTGGTTGTTAGCAACGTTTCTGTTGAATGAAAGAAGATACAATCAGAACAAAGGTAGATAATAAAATCTCTGGTCCTTTATTGGAAAGATACTCACAGTGTAGCCAAAGGCAAGCCTGTAAGAACATTGAGAGTACCAGTCAACTGATTGTTCTGCACATAGCTGCCAAAAATTTAGCTATCGTGAGAACCGAAACAAAACTGCATAAAAAAATTGAAATCACAATTTTAAAAGAAATAGAAAACTCACAGTGAAGAAAGATTGGAAATTGAACTGAAGGAATTAGGAAGATCACCCGAAAAGTTGTTGAAGGATAGATCCCTGCGAAGACAAGCAAGATGGTACAAGGCATGAGAAGAAGGAAAACAGCCTGAACATCCAAACTAACTTGAAACTAATCCTTCATCCATCACACTAAAGGAGCAATGGATTGGCATTAGGTATATTACTGGATCAATCTTATTCTTATTGCGAGATTTTCTCCCTGTGGTAAGTTGAGCTTTCCCCAATGTTACGTTTTGTTCGATTTCTTTTTTTTTTTTTTTTTTGGAGTGTGGGCTGCTAATACATAATTAGGTTAATTTAATATGAGCTTAGTTTTGGATTAAATTGTTCACAGAAACCCTAGCTTTCTCTCTTACTCGTCTTCTATCTTTCTCTGTCCTCCTCCTTTTCTTTCTTTTTCTTCTCTTTTTCCTACAGGTATTGTAACAGTTATCTTAAACAATTATAAGGCTAGTAGTACAAGAGAACAATAAAGTCAATTGCTTCATGATTTACATTCCATGATATTAAATAAGTCAAAGAAACAGGACAATGGTGAGAAACATGTAACGAAGTAAGATAACTGACAGGGTTCCAAGGCCAGCAAGATTAGCCAAAATGTCCCCAATTGACTGAGAGAGTGAATTACCGCTAAAATTCCTGAAACCAATGATTTGTTATTTCAGGCAAAAAAGAGATGTCCATTTTGCAAAATAGCACAAAAGGGAAAACACAAAAGGGAATAAAATAAAGGAATACAAGGCAACAACTCACAAATAATTGAGATAAACCATGCTAGAGATGGAATAAGGAAGATTCCCAGTTAAGTTGTTGTTGGCAAGATTTCTGCACATACAATGATAAACAACTCATTGATAATAACACTGATAATTTCAGAGGAAAAGAAATAAAAATAAATAAACAAGTTGAACATACAGGCTCGTAAGGTTTGGCGGCAATTGATATGGGATTGTCTCTTGAATTTTGTTGTTACTCAAATCACTAACAATGAAAACCCCAAATTAACAACTAGATTATCATTGAAAATAATAGAATTTGATTTATTCGGTAAAGAAAAAAGTTAACAAAAACAAAGAACTCACAATTTTCTCAAAGACAATAAGTTGGAAACAAAAACAAAGAACTCACAATTTTCTCAAAGACAATAAGTTGGAAAGCAAGTATCCCAACGTTCCGTTGAGTCCTAACCCCGAAATATCTCTGTCAAAACAGCAACAAGAACCATAAAATAATAATTTTATCAAACAAAACTCCAACTATAATCAAAAAGCAGAATTTGCAATATTATACATGATATTCATACATGGAAACAACAGCTGAACCCTCACACGTTATCCCTTTCCATGACTCTCCACACGGATCACCGCCACTGCTTTTCCAACCAGTTAGCTGACTGGGATTGTTTAACGAGGTGTACATAACCTGAAGAGCTTGAACTGCAATAGAAAAGTACAACACTCATACCCCACACAAGCAATTGCTACAAAATCGAAATTGGTATAATTCCACCATTAATTTGTTGAAGAAATGGATAGAAACATAATAATTTTTTCCCTTTTTTTTTTTTTTTTTTTTGGGTTACATTTAATGATCTCAGAACCCATTCAACTTGCTCTACAAAAAGTATTATTGTGGTTGAACACCTATTCGATTTATTCTTATCGGAAAACGAAGAGCTTTAAACATAAAAAAGATTAAACTTTAATCACCCTTTAGTTTCTTGCATTTTCTCACAAACCAAACAGAGCATAAACTCCCAAGAAATATAAAAAAAATATATATATATATATATATATATACATAAAATATTCAAAAAATAAAAACCGAGAAAGTCAAAAGCCACCCATTCTCACTGACTCTCTCTAACCCCATTCCCATTCCAAAAATCAACAACTACCAACCCGATCAATCACCAACCAAAAGCAAACATAAATCCGATCAACATTCAGGAAAGAAAATGCAAAAATACCATCGGAAGCATCAGTGGTTGCCCTGACAAGAGGCAGAGCAACAAAGATCAGAGTGATTAAAACGAATTCAGTGAGCGATCGAGCAGCAGACAGCGAGTGAGCTAAGCAGTTGCGAGCCATTGTTTGGCAAGAGTATGCTAAAAAAGTGAGGTTTCAGAAACGACGAGGAACATGCAAGAGCACCATGGAGGAAGAAGAGGAAGAGGTAGAGAATGCTAAATCGCAGTAGAAGAAGTAGTAGTAGTTGAGGTTGAGATCGCGACCGGTGGGCAGAGACATTGCCATTAAAGAAAGGGACAGAGGAGAGAGAGACAGAGAGACAGAGAGAGAGATTCGAACCTTAGAAGAAGTAATGAAGAGAGAGAAAATAAAGAAAAAAGTTTGTGTATTTTGTGTGTATAGCGTTGTGCAAGTTTGTATGTGTGTGTGTCGGCCAAAAAAAACAAAAGAAAAAATATTTGCAGAGGAAGAAAAAAAAAAAAAAAAAAAAGCAAAAGAAGAAAATGAAAAAAAGTTTGTGTATTTGGGTTGTGTATAATGTTGTGCAAGTTTTGGATGTGTATGCATGTGTCGGCGAAAAATGAAAAAAATATTTTCAGATTAAAAAAAGAAAGAAAATGTAAACAAAACAAGAAAGATTTGCTTGAAGACTGCAATAGGTGAGTAATGCACGAGACAGACTTTCCATTGATGGACTATTTTTCACTCTCTCTTACCCACACAGTGATTTCTTTCCCGTTGCTTTTTGATCTTATGCTTTTGAGCTCACTTTTGTGTTTTTTGCACTTGCCTTGGAATTTTGCCACGTTTGCTGTTGATACCGGGGAACTGTTTTTTTATTTTTTATTTTTTTTCATTCTTTTGGGTTTTTTGGAAATTGGGTGTCTTGTTAAGTTAATGTTTTTGGTAAGGCTTTTATATAATAGGTTTTGTAATTAACTCCTAAAATAAATATATTCTCCTAAAGTTTTAAAAATATTCCAAATCAGTTTACTTCTTCAAAGTTCTTTGGTCTATATAAGATAGTTTTTTTAAAGTTGAAAGAAATAAAACCATTTGCTTTATTACACAAAATTTAATGTGGCAATACATACATATAATATTAAAACAGTATTACTAAATATCAAATAATTTTACATTTTTACCCCATATATAACTATTTTACCTTAATTTTTTTAAACAATATCGGTAATACCTTACCAACAAAAGAAAAGCATATTCACACCTTTATTTATAAAATCATGAGTTCAAATTAAAAATTTCTTATAAGTTTTATTTTTTATTAATATTATTATGAGAATTTTTTTTGACAAAATTATTGTTATGAGATTAAATGCTATCATGGTGAATAAATAAAGTAATTTACTTATAAAAAATGGCAAATGTAATATACAACCCATTAGATTCACAAAAACAAAAACAACAAAAAAAAAACCATAACCATTTTTTTATTTTTTTTACTGTTTAACCTATTTCTTTAACTAGATACTTACAAAGCAAAATCCAAAACAATGTGCAATTCAGTGTCATTTCACTGTCTTAAAGGGAGAAACAAAATGGCAAAGAGTAAAGCAACCTACTGAACATGAGTAGTTTATGCTATAGAGCCTTTTTATAGGATGTGACTATTTTTATATTTTAATTTTGATTGGTGTGATCCACGAGATTATTGGATGTAGAAATGAACTTTCACTTTCGAGGGCTATATGCATGTTTATGTATTACGGGAATATTTATACACGTTGATGCATTTGATTTGTTAAAATGATAAAAAAAAAATTTAATTAATTAAAAAAAAATTTGTCAGATGTGTGAACCGATGGGGACCCCTGCCTTTTTTGACTTTCAAAGTGTCTAAATACCTTTTCACTTCTTTTTGTGTGATCATGGAAAATATTTTGGTGCATGGGATGCTTCTATAAATTTTGTTTTAGTGGATATCCACGTCAATCAATCATTTTTCCTTTTTTTCTTTCTTGTTTAATAAAAAAAATGTATTGAGAAAAAGTTGTTTAAGAGTGTAAGATTTTTTTAAATTATTTTTTATAGATGTTATATCAATATTATTTTATTGATTAAAATTTTAATATAAATTAAATAAAAATAAATGAATAGTTAAAAAGATACATAAAATTCCATAGGTATGAATAAAAGTACAAATAAAATAATAATATATTATTTGTTAATATATCATTATTTTTTTTTAGATCGTAATTCTATTATAATTCTGTCAAATAATATTATAAAATAATAAAAATTGAATATTTTTTACTGTTAAGCTACATCTTTGATAATGTTAATATATCAATATCTTAGCACTTGGCAATATTATTTCGTATGAAAAAAAAGATTTTCTTCTTACTTTATGTTAAATTTATATAAGTTTTGTTTTTAATAAATTGAATTAAAATGAGTGGAAAAGCATAACATAAGAGACAAACAGTGAAGGGGAAGAATACAGTGTGTGATAGCTAGTTTTTGTGGTTATGACCTTCCCATTCCCATACGCTTGGGAGGAAGTGATAAAAAAGAATTGAAAGGGGTTGTGATGCAATGATGGAATTCAATTTTTATTTTACGGATAAAATAATTTCAAAAGGCGTATGATCGTAAACTTTATAGATTTTGGGTTTTGATTAGACATATGAGCTAAATGTAAATATTTTTACATCATATTTTGTTAAAGCAAGCCGCGACAAAAATAACAATTAATGTTCCAGGAGCCCATTATATACTCTGCATTATTATTCTTCAATTTCCTTTTAAACATCCCGACACATAAAAAGAGAAAACAAAAACAGAGAGCTACTGAATAGTGTAATTCAATTTTATTTTATTTTTTATTTTCTTGGTTTTTCTTTTTCAATGGGAATAATTTGTAGCCTATGTTAAGCAAATGGAAGAAGTTAACTTGAGAAGTAGGAAAGTAATAAAAATTTTATGTTTTAAACAGGGGAAAAGGGGGGGAAAAAAAAAAAAAAAGTAGGAAGCGTTACTCATATTCAAAATTAAAAGGAAAGATAGGCAGGTAGTAAACTAGTAATAGCATAAATAAAGGCTTAGAGTCACGTTCAAAAAAAGTGTGTTTTAAGCATTCAAATTAACAACCTAAAAGATGACTTGTATTTGTCTAAAAATTTTATTCCTTCCCATGCATGAAAAAGGCAATATGCTGCCCGTGATCTGTCTTAGATTCCAGGACTCAAATAATATACAAATTAAACAAGTACCCAAAAAAGTTGACCCTGCCTGCCCCCATTTCTTCATCATCAGTTTCCCACACAAGTCTTGTACACCGACTATTACCCAAAAAAAATAAATTAAAAAAAAAAAGTCTTGTACACCGACAATAATTTGTAAGTAAAGACAATAATATATTCATATAGCTATAGCATACATATTAAAGGGTTTCCTTCTTTTTTTCTTTTTTTTTCTTTTTTTTTTTTTCTTATTTCAGAAATGAGGTAAAGGATTTATATTCAGAAATTGTTGTCCGGAAGACCAATAATTTTATCACTAAGCACTTGGTTATTATCTAGTTTCATCCAATTTTAAGTGATGCCCTCTAATTTTTTTTATTTTTTATTTTCCTTTCAGTTAAGACCCTCATAGTGTTCAAATATGTTATTTAATGAAAGAAAAATTTTTGATGAAATTAATGTAAGACAGATTTTTAAATTGATAAGAAAATATTATCTCAAAAAAAAAATTAATGATGACAAAATATAATGAAATTCTAATGTACCATTACCACCACTATCCCTCTCGACATATTTGTCTTAAGAAAGGATTCAATCAGATGTTATCCCATAAGGAATTATCTATTCGGTTTGAACAGGAATTTAATTTAAAGTTTCAACATATTTGTCACATACCACTACCATTATTAATTTTGTAAGGGCTTGACTAGGGTGGATAAAATCCAATCCAATCCGTTCAACCTATCCAATACAATCTATTTTTAATGGTTTGGATTGGATTTTTACATCAATTGAATTGGATTGGGTTTAAAATATTATAAATTATATGGATTGGATTGGTTATGGATTGGAAATATAAATCCAATCCAATCCAGTCCAAATAATATATTATATAATTAAAAAATTATATTTTTTTATTTTTTTTTATTTTTTTAAATTTTTATAAGTTAATTTAATATTTTTTTTCATTTTTATATTTTAATTTTTAATTTTTTTTTCCATTTTTATATATTAATTTTTGATTTTTTTTTTTTTTTTTTTGCATCCCCCTAAATCGTGTAACCCTAAACTAAACATTTACCTTACCTCCATTGCCGCCCACCACCAGTCCATCACCATAACCAAGCCAAGCTTCGATTCGACCATCTGCTCCTCTGCTTCAAGACTGACGGCTTCAAGGCTCACAGCACCAGTTGCTACTTCAAAACTCAGGGGTCTCACAACATCTGCTATTGAATTTTGTCCAGGTTTGTCAATTTCTTCTCTTAATAACATGTTGGGATGATGATGATGATGATGGCATCTGCTCATTCTCTTTTTCAGAATCCAGCACCAATTCCTGCTTCAAAACTCACGGGTCTCGCGGGTCTCACCGCATCTACTGTTGATTTTTATCCAGGTTTGTCAATTTCTTCTTTTAATAACATGTTGATGATGATGATGATGATGATGATGATGATGATGATGATGGCATCTGCTCATTCTCTTTTTCAGAATCTAGCACCAGTTTCTGCTTCAAAACTCACGGGTCTCACCGCATCTGCTATTGAATTTTATCCAGGTTTGTCAATTTCTTCTCTTAATAACATGTTAATGATAATTATGAGTGTTGTTGTTGCTTGTGATCCATGGGATTTTTCAATCGGTTTTTGAATGATTCATCAGGTTGAAAGATTTCAATGCTTTTAAACTAAAAACTTAATCACTGCTTGAAAAAACAGAGTTGGTTAAGAATTGCCCTGTAACCTGTTCTCGAAAACCCAGCAGAAGCCAAATAATTAGTAATCTTTAGTTCTAAGGGACAAAAAAGAAAAGCAATGCAGCTGGGATTACGTGTTGTTTCAGCTGCAATTTTGAGATGCCTGTAATTGGGACCATGAATCATTTGTATTTTACATTTATATAGAAAATTATTTGTTTCCTATTTTTGTCTAGAGTTGTTGTTTTGTCGTCTCAGTCTACTGACATGTTCATCGTTATCTTTCTCCATAGGTTGGTTAATAATTTAATAGTGCATGAGGCTGCGAGACAATGAATAATAAATGGTTGGTTCATATTGATTCATTCTAAATATCAATTATTTCACAATGTGTTACTCTCTCATTCGATCGATCTATGTATTTTTAGCAAATAACATTATAATAAAAATAATAAAACAAAACGTATACACATGTAGCTAGGTTAATGTGTGTTCTATAATTGAATTTTTTTTGTTTTTTTTTTTTTGTTTTTTTTTTAAACTTTTTTTGGGCTACTTTTTAACTTTTGTGTTGATTTATCTACTATGAACTCTATTGAGTCATGAATGGAACAGCTCAATATATGGATAGCAATCTGAGCCATTCATATGACCCATGAGTCTTGATAGTATTAAACAAGTGAAATTTAAAAGAAAAAAAAGAAAAACTAAGAAACCAGTGGGAGTACAAATGAAATTTATTATCCGTGAGTCTTATTTTTGTTTCCTTCTCCATGTATCTAATTGAATATACATGTGCTGGTGAAATTGTAATACGTGCAAACTGCAAAGTATTGTATATTTATATATGTAGGAAAGTATTTAAGATTGTATTTGATTGGAAATTTATACTGAAAATATTTGATATTGTAGTATTTGTGTTGAGATTTAGTAATTCTTGGTTGGATTTTGTTTTGTGTGGTAGATATGGATAGTGGTAATGACACTGAAACTCATAATACTCCATCAGAATCAGCAGCTTCTGCATCATTTCTTCCACTTCCACCATCTAGTTTAGGGAAAAGAAAACCATCTAGGAAATCATCCATAATGTGGGATCATTATGAGAAAATAGAAAATTCAGATCCTGATAATCCTAGATGTAAATGCAAATATTGTGGCGGGGACTGTGCTTGTAATAGTAAATCTAGGACAAGTACTCTGTTGAATCATTTAAATCATTATTGTAAGAAGTACCCTTATAGAGTGCAAGATAAAAAGCAAAAAATCTTAACTTTTGGGGCCCAAAATGAAAGTGATGAAAGCAATCTTTTTGCTGTTGGTTTTAATAAGGAAGCATGTGGGCTTGCATGTGCTAAAATGATAATCTTAGATGAACTCCCATTTAGTTTTGTTGAAAGTCGTGATTTTAGAATGTTTTGCAAAGTAGCATGTCCTAAATTTGATCCTCTGTCTCAAAGAACGATTGTTAGAGATATTTATGCATTGTATTTGGATGAGAAGTTGCAATTGAAAAATACATTTTCTTTGAATTGCCAAAGAATTAGTCTTACCACCAACATTTGGACTTCCATTCAAAATATCAATTACATGTCTCTCACCGTACACTATATTGATTCTAATTGGATGCTTCACAAATGGATTTTAAATTTTTGTGTGATTCCTAATCATAAAGGAGAGACAATAGGAAAGCTAATTGGGAATTGTTTGTATGAATGGGATATTGAGAGGGTGTTTATAATCATAGTTGATAATGCTTCTGCAAACAATGTGGCAATAGAATATATTAAAAGGAAATTGAATAATTGGAAAGGGTATGTATTGGATGGTGATCGATCACTTACACATGAGATGTTGTGCACATATTGTTAATTTGATTGTGTCTGAAGGGATAAGGGAAGCACATGACTCTATTGCTAGTATTCGTAATGCAGTGAGATATGTTAGATCTTCTCCTGCTAAATTATAAAAGTTTAAGGAATATGCTGCTCAAGAGAAAACTAAGAGCAATTCTCTTGTATTTTTGGATGTTCCAACTAGGTGGAATTCCACCTACTTAATGTTAGAAGCAGCTTTGAAATTCCAAAAAGCTTTTGAAAGGTTGGAAGAGAATGATGGTCATTATCTATCCTATTTTAGAGAGGACGATGGTCGTAGAAAAAGACTTGGACCACCTAATTTTGTTGATTGGAACAATGCTCTTGTTTTTGTGAAGTTCCTTAAAAGCTTTTATGATGTAACTTTAAAGTTTAGTTCTTCACTGCATATTAGTTCCAATGCTTATTTTCATGAAATTTGTTCAATTCAATCTCAATTAGATGCATGGAGTTTAAGTGGTGAATATCTTTTAAATGATATGGCAACTAAAATGAAGAGAAAGTTTGATAAATATTGGGGTAAAATGGATGATATTAATCCATTGTTGTTGATTGCTATTGTGCTTGATCCTAGATATAAATTGGACTATGTGGAGTATTGTTTTGGTGATGTTTATGCTGAAGATGTTGCTAGTTTGATGACTAAGAATTTGAAAGAAATTCTAATGTCTTTGTATGATTGGTATAAGGCAAGTAAGGTGATTCTTGATTGCAATCAAAGTTCAAAGGATAAAGAACTTGAAAGTTGTATGACTAATGAAAAATATTCAGAAGTTGACATTAATCTCTTGAGAATTTCCAAATTTAAAAGGAAAAAGGCAACAAAGGAATCTATTGAGATTAAAAATGATGTGGATAGGTACCTATTGGATCCTTGTGAAGATATATCAAAGAAGGATTTTGATGTTCTTAATTGGTGGAGGGTTAATGCTACTAAGTATCCTATCTTGTCCAAAATTGCAAAGGATGTATTTGCAATCCAAGTCTCTACCGTGGCTTCTGAAAGTGCATTTAGCACCGGTGGAAAGATTCTTGATCCCTTTCAAAGTTCTTTAACCCCTAAGATGGTGGAAGTTTTAATGTGCACCCAAAATTAGCTTAAAGCTTCTTCGGTTATTGATAGATTCTATATAGAATATATGGAATATTATGACAAATTGGATGCAGGTAATATATATATATATATATCTACATATATTGTACCAAATTGTTACTTATATCTATATATATAAATGTTTAAATATAGTTTATTGCTAATTTTATTATTTTGATCTTTGTAGAGCTTACAGAATCAATTAAAATTAGTGAGTCTGTCAACATTGATTAATTTATGATTTACCAAAGATTTAAGATAAAAAAAAAGGAATTATGCATTAATTCTTGAATTATTCATTGATTCTTGAGTGAATGAATTTTAATAAATGTATTATTTTACATTATTTGTTCTAACAATTTTAATTTGATTTTGTAAGAGTGAAATGAATACATTAATACTTGCTATTTGATAAGTGCATGAGATACACATTTGCTACATTTTTTTTATTTTCTATTGTAGATTATGTTGTATTATTATAATTGTATTTTATGTTTGAATAATGATAACTTATTATTTATATTTTATATTTGAAATTTTTTTTATTTGTATTATATATTTATAAATTATTAAATTTCAATCCGATCAACCAATCCAAACCAATTCGATCATAAATGATTTTGTTTAGTTTGAATTTAACATTTTAATGGTTTGGTTTGGATTCCATATTAAAAAAACCAACGACTATGGATTGAATTGTATTTCAGTTCAAAATCAAACCAATCCAATCCATACCCAACCCTAGGCTTGACAATGACGAGAGTTGTGGGAGCAATGGGTTTTGCATGTCGGTCTATATTGGTGTGTAATGGTAATGATAAATTTTAGGTTTCCATTAACAATTTGGAATATTGTCCTACATTGAAATCAAATTGAAAACTAGAAGATTTAAATTGATCAAATTTTTAAAAAATAATAATAAAAATAAAGTATTCAATAATCGGACAAAACTAGAGAATAACAAAAAAGTTTAATTTATTCAGCGTCAATCCAATTCTAGTAACCTCTTGTATAATTAATGAGACAATGCGATATTTTCACATAAACAAGAAAATTAATCAGATAACATCCCAAAAATGATTACTGTTCTGTAGTTGTCTTGTTTAAAAAAAAAATCAACATTAATGTCAGTAATTAAAAAGTTAATGCAAGTGTGATCGCCAACAATATAAAATAACCACTTAAAAGAGAAATTCGAAGAATTTCTTGGACAGAGAGATTATATATATATATATATATAAATAACATATGCAATTTGCTGTAAGTAGCAACAAAAATTGTTGATAATGTACCCATCTAATCTAAGTTACGTTGAAATTAACAAGCTCAACTGCATCTGCATGTGCCTATATACCATACGAACTCTGTGTTGTCTCCGAAATTAGGAATGAGAAGGAAGGAGTAAGGGCTAGGCCACAGACAATTGGCCAATAAGGAGGATACAGATTTCATTTCATATCCATAAAATATTTTCCTTTTTAATAATCCACCTAATTTATAAGTAATTGAAAATTTTCGTTCTCATAATTTAAACTTTTATATACACACAAGAGGATGGATAAGTGGTAAGAAGCCGGCTCAATCCATCATATCTACTTGCATAAAATTGTAGGTTCTCAATCTTGATAAATTCTATTTGAATTTTAGTATAGATTCCATATGATATGCCTTGTAGAAAAAAACAGTAAAAACAATGGTAGACTGGATGATGTGGAGACTCCTATTTGAATTATCTAATTCTACAATTTTCTTCCATGTGGACCAAAACTAATCACCAAAAAATCCATTTTTTTCTATAAAAAAATGATTTAAACTTTTATAAATACAAATAAAAATACTTAATTCCGTTTCAGCAAAACCATCACAGTTTTGTTCATAAAAATAAACCATGTCAGTTTTTATAAATAAAAGTGGGCCATCTCTCTTCATGCTTATTTGCAGGTATTCCGTCTCATCATCATTCATTTCTTTCTTTTTTTTATTTACATCATCATATTTATTTTTAATCACCTGTCTTTCCTGCATCGGTGGGTCCCTTCCATTCCATCCACTGTTTTTTTTTTTCTTTTTTTTTTTTTTTAAAGTTTTTAACGTTTTCATCCATGTACATGTCTTTCAGCAGGTTTAATCTCTGTTTCTGTGGCTTAACCTCTATCACAGCAAAAGGAGTTCGTATACGATGATGGACAGCAACTTTCTGCATATTTTCGTAACAGCTTCCATTTACAGTTCAATTCAATTTTACGTTGTTCAGTTTAGATTTTTGTTGGACTCTTAGCTTTTTATATTTATTTAAATAAATTTATTTATCAAATTTTATTAATTAATTTTAACAATTAAAAGTTATAAAAAAATTTAATAATTTATATTTTATTAATAAATATTAATAGTAAAAACTTATAAAAATGGGTAAACTAATTTTTTTAATAGTTTTTAAAAATTAAAAAGATATAAATAATAATTTTCCAAAAATATGAATTTAAATGAAAAATTATAAAACTAAAAAGGTATAAATAAAATTTCTCATATTCTATATAATATGACAAAAAAAACTAAAATTTAAAAAAGAAAAAGGAAGAAATTAATAATTTCTTTACCAATCAACGATTAATTTTATAAAATTATTAATGGTTTATTTAGTAAGGTTGTATTTGTCGGAGGATGGAGAGGACTATTGAATGTGACAACTAATAAACGTATATATCTATTTATTTATATTATGATTAATTAAGCTTTCCTTGTTGCCATGTAATAGCTTTTCTTTTTCTTCTTATAAATGAAGAAAAACCCAATTTTTGTATATTCCTAAACGAATAATTAGTTACAGTGTTTGGGAAGAGAGAAAGAAAGGGAAGGAAGGAGAGGGATATGAAAAAGTGAGACACAGTGGTAATGTGGGGAGAGAATCAGAGAAAAGGCCAAGGAGAAAGGAGTTGGATTAAACTAGGTGAGTACAAACAGTACAAAGAGAAGGAACAAAAACAATGAGAAAATGCAAAAACTTTATTTAACATAATTGAGGTAAGCAAAGAATCACACCAGTTGTCACCCGTATCCATTCTCTGTTTGTCATTTTCCTTTTTTTTGCTGAAACTGTTTGTCATTTTCTTGAAACATAAGTAAGATGTGGCATTCATACAATATCCCAGATGTCCACTAGTGTACTGAGCCATAAACAAATGCTGTTACCTGGCCCATGAAACAACTTATATCTTTTAAGCCAAAATAAAAAAAGTAGAAACGACTTATATCTTACAGCCATACACATGTATAAATAACCACCTCAAATTAATAAATTTATCACACTTAGCCATTTGTAACACAAGAGTCAATTTTTTTGTCTGTTTTGACTGATGTTAGGTGTGAAATTATGAACTCCGTTAGCTTACAAAAGTGTTTACACTTTACATACCGGAGTCTGGATTTACCCACTTTTTTTTTTTTTGAAAAAGAAAATTTTAGCTTTCAATCCATTTAAAAACATTAATCAATAAATAGACTAAGCCAAAAAATTTTTAAAAAAAAACATTTTACTAAAATAAAGTGAATTCCACTAAAAAATAAAATAAATTTCTATTATTAACCGCATAGAAAAAAAAAAAAATCCCCATCCAAATACCTGTTTGGCAGTGCTATTTACATACCAATTTTGCAAGGTAATTTCATTTGTACACTTAGTTAAAAATAAAAAAAATAAAAAATACATTTTTTTTTGAAAAAATACAATTAGATGTTTAATTAAAATACAAGAGCGGTTCCTGTTGTGGAGGAGCGCCTTTTAGAAACGCTTCAAATGCTTTTTCAAGCTCCAAAAAAGTGCATCGATTTTTTCTCTCAAACACATTATCAAGAGTTTTTCCTATTAAAAACGTTTTTTCATCCATACCGAAAGTATCTAAACGTGACATTAGAGGTTGTATTCATGAATGATTGTGGATTTGGTGATCCATTCTCTTTTGTTGTTGATTTTTCGATGTAATATACATATATAACTTTGCTATAATCGAATCAATTATGCACTGCAAGGAATATAAAAACGTGTTTACAATCTATTATTAATACTAAACTATATGTTTCCAAAAAAAAAAAAAAAAAACTGAACTATATGTTCCAATCTATTAGAAGCAATAAATTGGTGGAGTGTATCCTGTATTTGGTGAAACTAATGTACTTTTTAATAAAATATATAATATAGAATATAGGTATATAAATATTGTCATGGATCCAAATTAACAAGTAATGTAACAACAAAATAATATGTCATTATTTCATTAGCCTATATTAAATTTTATTTATTATTTTAAAAATTTATTCTTTCATATTTTATATTAATTTTTTACTAAGTGAAGTTGATTTAGTTGGTAAGTTTTCACATCCATACTTATAAGATTATCAATTTTAGACACTAAGAAGGAGAGAACTTGCTGTAAATCATAAAAAAATAAAATAATTTGATGTTGCTTTATATATATATATACACTAAACATGTTAATAAATGTAACATTCATTTTTCAATCAATAAAATTTATGCGAAAGTAATTGGTAAACAAAAGATTGTTAAACAACTTGATTCTTATAGTATTGCTATATATATGTATTACCGATTCTCACATTAAGACCATCTTGAATTCTTAATAAAAAACATTTGAAGTTTCTTTATCATATTTTCAATTGCTTTAAAGATAAAAATTTAAAAATATATTTAAAATTTACAATAATTATATTTTTCTAAACTTACAAAAACTTTAAATATATTTTTAATTTTTAATTTTTAAAACAATTCAAAACTTAATTAAATTTTTTTTATAAAAAGCATCAAGACTATTATAATGGAAGAATAACTCAACATCGGAATATATAATTAAACTTACATTCAGTTAATCTAATGGTTATACTATTCGAACTTTCTTTTCTAACCATTAGATCATTCAAATACAAGTTAAATTTAATTAGCTGGCGTAGATTATTATTACTTCATTTCTGTACAATTTTTTCTCAAATGAAAAAATATGATCACACAGGGGTAACTAGTAATGAGAGAATAATTCATATTTTCTTTTGAAGCTAATTTAAGTTTTCCCTTTTATTCATGCATAATATATAAAAGCACATATACCGACAAATAACCTCGATTTAAATGGCAATAACCCCGACCAGGGCATTCACCGAAAAACAATACCCCAAATAAGGGCGTAAATGAATGCAAAGGTCCCATGGGACTAAAGAAATCCAAAGATTTGTAAACCCACCATCCATTTTTTTTTCTTTTTTAATGTGTATAACGTCAAACAGAATTTTTATTGCCCTTTACACAAATTCATAATGCAGCCTACCACATTGATTTTTGCACCTAGTGGACAATAAGCTGGCACATCTACTGAAGTAGGGAAAGCTCTCTTCATAATTTTTATTATTTTTTAATGGTTCTGTGCTTCAAATTAATATCAAGACCCCAAATGTCTCAAAGCCAAGATTTTTGTGGGTCTTACTTCACTTTTCGATGTGTATCAAATTCACATTAGACTGGGTTGATAATTTTAATGTCAAATTTTTTTTTATTATTCATTAAATTATTTTAAAAGTTAAAATTTATAAATTAATTAATGATTTAATTTATAAATTTAATAATATATTAAAATTTTATTTTATTTTAAAAAATTAAATTTATAATAACTCATTAGTAAATTATAAATTTATTTTTAAATTTCAACTTCTAAAATAATTAATTAATTAAAGATATTTTGATGGTATAATTATCAAGTCGATCTAATTTAAATCTGATTGTGTTTATAACTTTAAGAAAAATCTTCAAAGTATATTCAGCCTCAATAATACCTTAAGTGAAATTTATATATATTTTCACTTATATAATATATAAAAAGTTAATTTCTTATCAAATCAATTGTCTTACAGTAATGATTTATCAAATCAACATTTTAAATTTAGTTTTAAATAAAGACAGCCTGATTAAACAAATGCAAGCAAATTAAACAATTATAATTACTTCAACGTGATATTATTAAGTCTATCATTTAGGTTGTCTTTATCAAATTTTGGTTCACTCTAAAAAAATTGAAATTTAAAAATACATCTTTGATTTTTTGTGTCTATAGAGTTTATTTTGCCAAAATAAAATTTTAATATATTAATAAATTTACAATTATCCACTAATTAATTGATTTTTAAATTTTAATTTTTAATGCGATTTAAAAACTATTAAAAAATAATATAATACTGAAACAATAAGATCAAATTAATATAAGACTAGTTATATTTATATATATTTATATCTTCTTCAGCTTAACAATTTAAATTCCATGGAAATTAAGAAAAAAATAATAATAACAAGTTATATTGCTTATATAAATGGATGACAAAGATTGCAGCAAAAACTAATATATTTGATTTGAATAGAGATACTAATTTGAGAATATTGTAAGAATATACATTTCGTAATATATTATGAGATAAATTTATTTCTACAACATATTGTATCTTTACAATGTTTTCAATTTAGCATCGTCACTAAAATTTTGCTATATATATATATATATATATATATTTTTTTTTAATTTTGATGTTGTTTGGCTTACCATCACCATCTTCTTTCAACACCACCATTTGATATGAATTTGTGTGTACCTCAAACTAAATGCTAATTTGTTGGTGGAGTTATGAAAAAGACTAGCAGAATATTGAAACATCTATATTAATATATACAAAGAAACCCATTGCAGGGAAAAAATTTTAGTACTCCTGAAGTTACTGCAAGAGGCTCAGAATTCCTTCCATGCTTTAAATGCCATGTGGTTATCTTAATCCATGTCATATGTAATTACATGGTACGGGAAAAAAAAAATGTAAGAAATAGTTATTTTAACTGTTAACAAGTTCCAGATTTTGCCATTAAAGACCAGGTTTGTAAAACTTTGAGAGCTTGAAAAAAATTTTACAGAGGAGTCAAGAAAGAAGCAGGAGAGAAGAGGTAGAATGGCAGAAGAGAAAGAAACGGAGGACTCGAGAAGGACATAAGTTTGGAGACGGAGAGCTGGCATTGCATTGTAAAGCACATGACTAAAATCATTTTACCATAATGACATTCAATGTATGAAAAGAGCTCTGAGCACTCAATTCTCCGTGAGTATTATAATATTTTCCATACTGTGACAATTCATTTAAAGAAAATAAATAAATAAAAAAACTCCATGTGTGTAGCCTAAGGTTTGGCATCTGTCAACTATGTGTCTGTCTAACCCATATGGTACTTGTATTAAGAAAAAAAGAAAAAAAAAGTGATGGTACTAAACAACAAGCGCAATAATAACTTGGGTTTTAGCAAATTAATTGATTAATTATAAGGAGGCTGCTTTTGTATTTTTAGTCAAAACTAAGGTGAGTGATCATTTTTTTTATTATTTTGAAAGAATAAGGAGAGTGATGTTAATGTGCTGATTTTCAAAGTGTTGTTTTGTTCAAGGAGAAGCGTATTGGAATTTTATTTTTATTCTTTTATTATTATTTAATTTTTTTGGGAGAAAACTGAACTTCTATTAAACCAAAGAAAAAGATACATCATTATCCAGCAGACAGTTTTCTCAAGCCAAAGAGAGACAGAACCAGTGAAGTGTATCGATTACTCATACAAGTAGATCACAATTTATATGGGCTAAAAAATATCATCCATAGTTTAGATTTATATAACTATATTAATTCATAATTTTATATATGTTTACGTTGCATTATGTTGAGGAGTTTAGGGTGCATATGATTGTCGAAAGATAATTAGTTATGAAATATAATCAATAATATAAAAAGGAATATATTAACATTAAATTGATTAAAATATTTTATTAATATTTATTGGTGCATAAAATATTTATTAATTAAATCAACTATGCATGGATAAAGGGGGCCCCCAAAAAAAAAAAAAAAGAAAGTGAATTGTTCCAAATAGAAATAAGGGGGAAGAAAAGGAAGTAATCAGAAAGGAAAAAAAGACGAAACTGAGATTGTGTTAATTAAAGAGAGAATTAAAATCAGAAAATTGACCAACTAAAACAAAAGAATATAGAAAAGAAAATAAAAATAAAAGCAAATGAAAGAAATTAAACTAAACAAGCTATAAAATATTCAAAAAAAAAAAAAACAAAAACAAAAACAAAAAGAAAGGCTACGAAGATAGAATACAGTCAGCAAACTAGACTCAAGGAGTCAACAAAATCAGAGTATATTGGTAAAAGAAAAATGTTTGAGCGTCCCAGTGGCTATAATAATAGACGAGAAGCCCAGAGAATAAAATAACGGGTTACAACGAAATTGCAATGGGTCAGACTGGACGAGCGGCCCAAGTCTAAAACGACAATGAGGTTTTTCAAAATCGCCATGTTATTTATTTATTTATTTGTGAAAAATCGATGCTAAATTCCCCCATAAATAACAACCTAAATAGTTAGTATAACATCCCAAAATTATTTTATAAAACTGTTACAGTGTAATGGAAAAACTGTTGCATTTTTTTTTTTTTCAACAAAGCCAGTTTTTGCTGATGAACTATCTTTATAGGAAATATTTTACTCATCAACTAATTTGACAATTATTGTATCATTATTTATTGATTTTATCTCGAATGTCAACTTACCCATATATTTTATTAAATATTAATTGCAATACTCAACTGCTATTAGCACATATTTTAACATATATATCATATTTTATTAAATATTAATTGCAATACTCAAATGCAATTAGTACATATTTTAACGTATATATCATGTAAGTATATTAGCTTGTATATTTTATAATTTTTTTTTCAATATTAGAGTTATTAAAATATTTATTAAATTTATTTATAAAATAATATAGTAGATAATTTGATAATATTTAACTGATTTATTTTTTTAATTCATTTATTCATGTAAAGATTTACTTTTATATATTTAACTTATATAAATATGTCAATTAATAATATTTTAATATCGTTAAAATTTATTTAAAATTATATTATTTATATATATATTTCTTATACGTTAGGTAGATTTTGACTAGGAGTTATAGTTGTAATCCAACTTTTTTTCTATTAGTTAGGTAATAATTACTTGTTTGGTTAGATTGCATTTTTTAAGCAATGTAGACTAATATAAATCTAAATATTAAAGTTGGTTTCAATTAATAATTTTATTTTAGTCATATATATTTTTGCAACTTCTTTCTAAATATATTTTATATAGAAGGATTGAGTTTTAATTTAGAAGACAAGTCCTACTCAATAGTATGTATACTTTTAAAGTTGTTAGATAGCAACTAGAGTTTTAGTTAAGTTGATTTTCCTATGTTTTAGCACTTACTTTTTTGTTTTATAACATTAACTTGGTTGCAAATTCTGTGTAACTTATGATCTAAAATGTTGTGAAGTAAATCAAGTGCTATATTTTACAACTCTATAAATAGGAGCTCTTTTCCATATTAGAAAACACAACACAAACTTTAATATTCAGAAATATTTTTCTTTCAAATTATTATTAGTTTATATATGTTAAATATTTATTTATATTGTTTTTACAATATACTTTTTGACCATTACAGGGATGCTAAAATGGTTTATGAGAATATCTATTACTGCATTTTAGAATTCCTGAAGGATTGTTATATCTATATCTATAGAGAATAACGCATTAATATTACCAGATCCCACTTGAGTTGTTTCTATACAGATGATCCCACCTTTAATCCCTTCCATCATCACATGGGATATTATGTAATAGGCTAACTACACATGTTTCTTCTACTCTATTCAACGATCAATAAAATATTCTTTTTTTTTTTTTTAGTTGGGAGAGTGGGGAAAGGGAGGATGGTTTAAGTTGATATCATGGTAACAATTTTCATTAACAATTTTCAATCAATTTTGAAATCAAATAAATAATCAACAAGATACCCAATATATATATATATATATATATATCATATGAAGAAGAAAAAAATATCATCATTATATAAAAAAAATTAAAACATAAAGAATGATTAATTTACCTTAAAGCGATGTTGAGTGTGAATTGATAATGAAACCTATTTGCAGCGATGAAAAGAAAGAAAGAAAGAAAGAACAACGACAAGTTTAATAGAAGAAGATATAACCTATAAGTAATTAAATAAGTTTGTACATTAAAATTAAAAGATAAAATTTTTAAAAATTAGGTAAAATCAATTTTTCAAAAAATTTTAAAATGATACAGTTTTAAAAGGATCCACTTTCAATCTTAGTTTCCTACATTGTGAGATTTATTTTCTATTGTATGGATGGAGAGATTCACATTGGATATTATTGTAACAGACTAACTACACATATTTCTTCTACCCTATTCAATGATCAATAAAATATATATATATATATATATATATTTTTTTTTTGGTCGGGAGAGTGGTGGGTGGAGGATGGTTCACATTGGATACCATTATAACAGGCTAACAATTTTCAATTAGTACCAAAACCAAATAAGAAAAAAATATCATCATATGTAAAAAAGAAAAAAAAAGAAAAAAAAAATAACGAACGAACAGTTTAACTCAAAGTGATGTTAAATATGAATTGATAATGAAACCTATTTGCAGCGATAAAAACAGACAAAGAAAGAAAAAAGAACGATAAATTTAATAGAAAAATATAAAACTTATAAGTAATTAAATATGTTTGTTCATTAAAATTAAATGGTAAAATTGTATATAAAAAATATGTAAAATTAATTTTTTAGAAAATTTTAAAATGAAAACTTTGGATCCACTTTCTTTCTTAGTTTTTCATATTACAAGATTTATTTTTTACTGGACTCATAAATTTATCTTTTTAAAAATCACCAAAGTAAAAAAAAAAATTTCTTTTTCAAAAAATTTCAAATTTCTACTAACATTTCAATTATCCAAAACACTATAAATCTAAAATTGAAGAAGCAGAGAGATTATAAAAAACATTTTAATAAATTAAAGTGAATTAAAATTATAAAAAAGAAAAGCTATAAAAATAGAATGCAAGTTGCTTAGGTGCATTTTCTTATTTCAGTGTCCCAATAGGATGAAGATCACTCTTCCTTTTTTCCACTCCACAATTCACATGTAAGGGACCACGTTTTTCATAACCAATAAAAATATAAAATAAAAAAATAAAAAACTATGAACAAGTCAGCAAATTAGACTTAAGCAGACACAAACAGAAAAAAAGAGTCAACAAAATCAGACTACATTGCCACTTTAAAAAAGAACGAATCCGTTTGAGCCTCCCAGTGGCTATAACAGACGAGAAGCCCAGCGAGTAAAATAACGGGCGTCAGCGAAATTCCAATGGGTCAGACTGGACGGGTGGCCCAAGTCTGAAACGACATTGAGTTTTTTCAAAATCGCATGTCATTTATTTATTTGTGAAAAATCCCAAAATTATTTTATAAAACTGTTACAGTGTAATGGAAAAGTAATCTGTTGCAGAGTAGCAGTATTTATTTATTTATTTTTTTGCTATGCCCCCTGGCATCCCCTTACCCCTAAGACTCGAACCCAACGTTCATTGGCCGGGCTGTGCTGTGCTAACCACTGAGCTACCACGCGAGTTTTTTATATTTTATTTTTTTAGGAAACATTTGATTCATCAACTAATTTGACAATAATTGTATCATTATTTTGTTAATTTTATCTTGAACGTCAATTTACCCATATATTTTATTAAATATGAATTGCAATACTCAACTGCAATTAGTGCATAATTTATCATCCAAATCTAAATTATATTAATAAAAAAATTAATTTTAATAGTTAAATATTTTTATTTGTATTCATGCGAATATGAATTTAAAATAAAAATTTTTAAATAGATTATAATTTAGATAAATTATTAAAAAAATAAATAAATTACATGGGAGGCCACGTATGTGATTTAGGTCGTATAATCTAGACTTTTTTTTGGCGTATATTTTGGCCATTTTGGTTTTGGACAGAGAAGGAAAGTGGTAAAAACACGCCTCAGAATGAACGACTAAAATACTTTCTCCTGGGGAAAAAAACAAGACCGGGTTCATTTTTTTTTTTTTTTTTTTTTTTTTTTTTTCATTTTTTGGGGTAAATTTTAAAATCCATAACTCCAAGAGGTTCGGAGAGGGAAGGAAAGAGGAGGAGTGAGTCAAACTGAGTGGGTCGCCTGGAAAACGTAGCAGCCGGGTTTGATTTTGAAAAGGTGATGTGTAATTTTAACAAATAAAGTAGCGGTGCGTATGTGTGTGTATGAGAGCTCAACAATCTGTCTGGTGTGGTGGCACTCCTCCTGATATCTTTTCTCTTTGTACTTTGAGAATAAATAATAATAATAATAATAATAATAATCATTTTTGTTTGAATAATAAGAATAAATCATGAACAAGAAAGGCTTGGCCATCTTAATGCGTACCAGAATGAGGCCCAACGACTCCTCCAGGCTTCCTCAATCTCCTCTCAATGTAATTCTTTTTTTTTTTTTTTTTTTTTTGGCATTTTCAAGATCAAAAAGCCTTTGTTTGGATTCAATTTCATTTCGATCAGATTTTGAATTTTTTTTTTTCTTTTTGGGGTTTGGTTTGGGAAACAGAACCTGGTTAATCAAACGCTGCCGAATTCTCAAGGAAACCAATCAATCGGAGGTGGTTTGCAGCAGCAGCATGGTTCAGAAGATGGAAACGAAAAGCTCAACTCCAGAAACCCCGACAGGTTTTTTTTTTTGAATTTTCCATTGGCTTGGATTTTCATTTTTGATTTCTTGTATCAGCTTCAATTTTTTTTTAATTTTTTTTATTATTATTTTTTTGTTCAGTTTCATGCAATTTTCTCCTCAGTAATTGAAAATTTTTTGGGTGGTAGGGATTTTGAGCGCGTTCGTGAATCCATGCACTCTGCAATATCCATGAACAAAACAGAAGTTTTAGATACAGTGCTTGATGATTTCTCGCAGGTACGCTTGGCTAAACTCCTCGATTATTGCGCATATATATATATATATGTATGTATGTCTGTATGTGTGTGTGTACATATATATATATATATATAGTTTCTATTTTATTTTTTCAACTAACGGTCACTGATACTTGAATTTAGTATTTTTTATTTATTATTAATTACTTCTGCTTTTGTATTTTTAATAATAATGTAGGGTTATTTTAGGCTTTCTCCTGAGAATCGCCAGAAATTACTTATTTTACTAGCCAAAGAGTACGATCTTAATAGGACGCAAGTTCGTGAATTGATAAAACAGTATCTTGGACTTGAGCTTCCTGGTAATTTCTCAATTCTGTATTTGATTATTGATTATTGGTTTATTTTTTATTTTTTGTTATTATTATTTTTTAAAAAATTTATTTGTTGGTTGGAGATTTATATTTTGATTGGGCAATTTGTATAACAGGGGAAGATGGAAAATCAGGTGGGCTTGAAGATGAAGGTTTATTCTCAGCTTTCTTTCGTATCGAGAGGAATTTGAGACATGCTCTCAAGCCCATGTATGAAGTTCTTTTTGAGCGACTTAATACGCATCCTGGGGGTTTGAAGTTCTTGTCCATTCTTCGAGCTGATATTTTATCTATTCTCGCGTAAGTTTATGGTTCATGTGATATCATTTAAATTTGGCTTCATTCTCTATATCATCTTCTTAGTAATTAAATCAAATAACCAACTGCATAGTGTTTGTATATTTATGGATGAGACTTGTAAGTCAATTTTATAAGACAAATAGAACTAATGGAGGTATAACATTGGAGAAGCAACTTTGTCATAGTATGGACTGGTTCAGTGCATATACTTATGTAAGCACTTTATAAAAATGTACAAGCAACTGTAGAAATATATATGTGCATCAATTTTCTATTTTATGAACATGGCATTGGAAGGTTTTTGAACTAGTTCTTAATCTTATTGGAAGGTTTCTATTCTTCTTACCATCTGAAGACTGTGCAAATAAAGGAGAGGGAGCATCATGTTCTTGTCCTTATTGATTTTATACGTTTTAGTATGAAGGGTTTTCAATTCAAAATTTAGATAGCTGTATGTTTGTTGTTTTCTTTCTTAGCATGCTTATTATCCTTTGACTGGGGTCTGTCTTATTATAAACAAGTCTGTACAGTTTACCAGTCTAGCTGTGATAATTTTATTCCCTTTTAACTAATAAAGAAAGGAAAAGAAGACTCTTAACTCATTTTAAGTCAATATTTTGAATGACAGAGAGGAAAATGTTGCCTCTTTGCGAGCATTGGATTCCTATTTAAAAGAGAAACTTAGTACATGGCTTAGTCCCGCTGCCTTAGAGCTTCACCAGATCACATGGGATTATCCTGCCTCCTTGCTGGAAAAGATTGTGGCATATGAGGTATGTGCTATCTTCCTTGTCAGGCTTTTGGACATAATTGTTGCCATGGTTATATTTTAACTAGTATACTTTGTATAGGCTGTGCATCCAATCAGCAATCTTATAGATCTTAAGAGAAGGCTGGGAGTTGGTCGCCGTTGTTTTGGATATCTACATCCAGCAATACCTGGTTAGCAATTCATTTCGCTGTTGCACAGATAATGGTAGTGTGTTGTGTATGTGTATTTGATATTTTGCTTCTGCACTTATTGATCTGTTTTACCTGTCTGTCTTCTCTGTCGCTCAGAGTAAATTTACAACACTAATATAATCAGAATATCTCTGAGAAAAAGAAGAGGTCAGAACATCCGACATTACCCACTGACTTAATTATAAACCATTGTTTTAACCAAATACACTAGTAAATTAATAATTAATAGTGTAAATACTTGAAAAAGCTCTTGAAATATCTATTACTTGATTACTTGACTAATGGACTACATTTAGAATTTTCAGTGTGGTTTTTGAGCTTATTCCATTTAGTGGAAGTTCAGAAACATTTTATGAATGTTTTTTGTTCATTAAATCAATTTATGAATAGATGGAGTCTGAATTTGTGAGGTAAGATAATAAATATTTATGGCATAAACACAAGTAATTCAAAGGAATCAGTTGCTGGCTATGCAGTTTCATATAGAGACCGATACTTTGACTATGGGCTGAATCTGGCAGTAACTGGTGACTCTGATACTTCTAATATTGGTCCCAATGCTTTGTAGTGGATAATTTGTGGGATCATGTTACTAGATTAATCAAAAATAGGATCATACTAAGTTTAACTACTTTTTTTCTTCATTAACAAACTCTTAACTCGTTTGTGTTCTTTGGTTCTAATTTTTTCTGTAGATGAACCCCTTATTTTCATTGAAGTTGCACTTTTAAAGAATGTGGCTCAAACAATACAGGTAATAAATACTCTTCACCTTATCATACTCTTTCATTAACTGGTATGGTCAATTGTATTTATTCTCATTTTCTGTTTTTTGGTCATCTATAATATCTACTGTCTGGCAGGAAGTTTTGTGGGATGACCCTCCTATACCAGAATCTGAGGCAACATGTGCATTGTTCTACTCTATATCATCAACTCAGGTTTGCATGTTTATATTATTTATTTCCGTATATTCTGTAGAATAATTGCAAGGATCAGGGATGTCACAGATGCTGTTGATATGTTATTTATTTCATGTTGCACGTTTACTAGGGAAACACAAGGAACAAAGTATTTGACTTTCAGACTGCTTAAAGTGTGCATATTGTTCCTACCTCAAACTGAATTTTGTTCACGGGAACTGGGAGAGAGAATTGTGTTTGATATTACTCAATTAGAAAGAATGCCAGTGAAATTTGTTTATTTGGTCTACTTATTCTTGTCTGTTCTCTTTCTTTGAACCGCCTGTACCTTTCCATTTGAAGGAAAGGAAAATAATTTATGAATATGAAGAATTGTCAAACTAGAATGGCATGGTTGTGCATTCCTTATATGTGCTCATCTACCTATACTATTTGTTTACTTCTAGTATCAAACTTTTTTGCATTATCATGAATCCGCACACTTTTGAAATTTTACAGCCCGGCTTATCAGGCATCAACCTTGGAAAGTTTCTTATTAAACGTGTGGTAACACTGGTCAAAAGAGATATGCCACATATTTCTGTAAGTATTTCTCTCTGTAATTTAGTCCTACAAAATTTAAAGAGTAAAGACTTCTTTTGAAAGAAATCTTTCTACAATTGAGATAATGAGATGTATTATCAAAATATCTTTTCATTTTTCATAAGATCATGTTTATTTAATTTTATTTAATGTTAGTTGTTTAATTTAAATGGCTTTGTCTGAAATAGGAGTTGTGATCATTAGTATGGTAGAGACCCGGGATGCATTGTTCATATGTAACTCAATGGCATGTTCTTTCAAACAATGTCCTTGAACTTTTAAACAATCTACCTGTGTCAAAAAATTCATAATTAGGTTTTTGAGCTTTTCTACAAGAATAAGCCTGACAAATAGACAATTAAAATAAATTGAAGTTGATGAACCAAAAAATAGATAAATAAATAAATCAAAGGCAATGGGGTATTGAACTTAAATTAAGAAAAAGTGTTTCTCATGGTTTTACCCACAGACTGATCTTTTTAAATTTCCTTTTATTAGACCTTTGCAACCCTGAGCCCAATCCCAGGGTTCATGCAGTGGCTCCTGTCTAAGTTGGCATCTCAATCAAAGCTTTCTGAAGGAGAAGGCGTGTTGAATTCGTCAGCAGATAGATATGCTTCTACATTTTGGGAGAACATTCTTGAACCTGAAGAAGAAAGAGCTCTTATGGATGCTTCCAAGTAAGCTTCATAATTATACAACCATAAACCATTTACTTTGTTTTTTCCTGGCAGACGTTTGTGTTGGGCTGAGAATTGTACCTTGAATGGAAGGTGTTCCATCTTATTCTATGCTATATTTTCCGACCGAAGATGATGTCTTTTCTTGTGTTCGGTGGCCTCTCTAATTGTGTGATTGGTAAAATGTGTCAATCTGTGTCAGCAGAAAAGATGATATTTAAAAAAAAAAAAAAAAAAAAAAAAAGTGATTAAATTTTACTTCTTCCAAGCGTTTGGAAAAATTATGATCAGTTATGTAATACAAAATTCACAGATAAAAATGCAAATAAATTTATAAAGTTATGTATTTTTCATATTATGTACTTACAACTCTCATGAAGCTTACAATGAGCTAACTATTAATGAATATATGGGAGGTAGGTCAAAATCCAGAGAACAAGCATTTTCTAATACCCACCTATCATCTCTTATACTCTGTTATTCTGAATGTATATTGCTTTTCAAATATTCTTAGGACCCAGTAATATGATAGGTATTGCAAGTTTAAGTGGCACATTAAAGTGAGATGATTTTAGCATGCTTCTTAACATCATTGTCACTTGCAGGGAATTCACTGATGGAAAAAATGGTATGGAAGTGATGTTTAACTTGCTGAAATCAACAGATTATGAGTGGACTGTTTCAGCTCAATTGCTTTCGGTACTAAAACCCGCTTTGATGCGACTTTGTGCCAGGTATTTATATATTCACACAAAACTAATTTCTGTGTTCTACCAGACCTAGTTAAGCATGTCAATTTATTAGAAATGCTTTGATGACTGAATTGGAGATGATGAGTATATTCTATTAGCTGAGACTGACAATGGTATGGATTAGTGATAGCAATTTACAAGGCATGAATGTGGCATTTATGCTATTTTTATATCACGCATGAACATGGCACTTATGCACCTGGGTGATATTACTGGTAACAGATGTTGATTCTATAACTGTAGGTACCTTCTACAAGAGAAAAAGAGAGGAAAAGCTCTAGATTCTGTTGCAAACTTTCACTTGCAGAATGGAGCAGTATGTTATTCAACTCAAATTTGTAGAACCGTGAACTAACTTTTTCTTATATTGATTATGGTGATGTAGTTTATTCTGGGATAAATGGATGAAATTTTACGATGTATTTTTAAAAGATTACTTTATATAGAGAGTCTTGATAGTGCTTAGAAGATAAACTAATCTTGATTCTTCCGTCGCGTATTACAGATGGTTGAAAGGATTAATTGGATGGCGGATCGATCAGAAAAAGGCCTCCGTCAAAGTGGAGGTATTATGGTGAATTATGTTTATAGGTATTTTCCCCATCAAAGCCAATCTTTTTTCCTTTGTTCTGTTGGATTTCTTTTTAATTTTGTATTTATCTTCTATTACTATATGTATATTTTTTGGGATAGGTTGAACCAAACCTTTCTATTTAATTGCTGTCATTTTTTTATCTTGACCTCACTAGTGAGGAACACTGAGGTTCCTATATGTCTCATGAATTGGACAGGATCCATTTTATGAATCTCGTACATGGAAAACCTGTTCCTATATTAAAACTGGTGACTTTGAAACATCAGATCAACTTTTCTCGGAATCTCTCACTAACTTCTGATTGTTAACATCCATTCAGATTAACAAAGCCAGATGCACAATTGCTAAAAAATAAACAATTAAAACAAAACAAAACAAAACTCCTATAGCAATTTCCATGTTGTCATGAATTTAACATACACTGGACAATGATTTGCAGACTAGACAATATTGAAGAGTATGCTCAGTCATATTTTAGCACAGGGCATATCCATGCTTCTAATGACCTTCGCCGCATTGTTGAGGTAATATTTCCATTCCATGTGAAAGGCGCTAATTTAGAAAATATCAGATGTTTTGTCACATGCCCGTGTCCAAGCATCACATGCATGAGACCAGCTCGCATGCTCCAGTACATATTTTTCTTTACCACATTATTTTACTTTGGTTTGCAGGCACAGAAGGAACCTGAAGGGGCATAGCAATAGGCAGATTGCAGGAGGATACATGATTATGGCTTTTCTTGCAATGTATACTATATCGGTCATTTTTTTTTTCCTTATTAAACCAAAAAAAAAAGGGGAGAGCTGAACGTTGTAAAATTGTTGCAAGTTGTCTACTTCATCTTGTCCAATATATCTGTAAACCACAGTTTTTGTTTTGGACACAAAAAACCTCCCAAGATGAAAACGCCAAGTGTAGTGTCCTCCCCAGGTGAAAAAGCCAAGTGTGAGTGTTGAATGGTATAAAATTGTGAGTATTCTTTCTCCTTGTCCAATATATGTCTGTAAAGATACAAGTTATGGAGCTTAGCCAATAAAATATTTCAAGCATTTGTTTGAATTCTGCAACTGCAAAACTACTATTATCTAAACTGTTATTACTATTATTTGCAATATGGTGGTAGTTCAGAATATACTGATATGGTACTCGGATAGTTTTGAACTTCTGTTTAGCTTGTCTTAAAGTTAGTAGAATTGTTATGTCCTTACCTAAGAGATTAATTGTAAGACAACATGCAACGATACATTATAGCAAGATAGCCTTAGTGAATGTATATTAGTATTCTGGTAAGTATCATTTTCAAAACATTTCTGATAAACTTCCAACAGAGGGCTATGATGCAGAAGTCTCTGCTCCTCAAGGAAATTGCTCTTCATCTTAAATATGGTTGTTTTTTACCTTACTTATTTCTGATGAAAGGCTCTGGTCAAAGGTGTAGGGGCCCAAATCAACCTTTGCTATTCCCAAGTTATATTGTGAAAGAAAACCAATCGACCATAATGATGGGTTTCTGTTCACTATATATAATACTTTTGTAGTACACATGGCTTTTTTTATATTTTATTTTTTTGAAACTATAGTATACAATTGCTTAGATTTATCATTTCTCACTTTCCACTTTGCTTGTTTCCAAGACATATTCCCTCATGAGTTTCGTGTTGCCTTCATCGACCATCTACAGGAGAAACTCAAAAAACAGAGAATGAGAGAAGCATTCAATAAGCATTAGGGAAAAAATCATAAAAATAGAAAGTTTTAGTAACTGAAAAATCTTTAACCTTGATAGCTAATCGCTTTAAGTTGTCCCACTCAAAATCATTTTTACAATATGCAGATCGAACCTGGATTGAAATGCCATGTTGGTCAAGTCAAAGATACCAACAAACAAAAATAAATAAACATATAAATCTAAACAAATTGGAGAGATAAGAAGACAATTGGATCAGTACAAGTGATAAACAGACCTCTATAATCCGTAAAGCTGCCAAGTGGATGCCAAATTAAAATTCCCGTATGGATTTTTGCAACAAAGTCAAGGCACATAATCAAAGTCAAGAGTAACATGTTTAAAGTCAGCTTTTAGCAGAATTGTTTTTTGGGGTTTAACTTGGTGAATACACTTGGAAAAATTATATATATACATATATATATATATATATATATATATATCTAAAGAAGAATTGAAGAGAAATGAAAGATCTATATATACCTAGACCCTTATGCCTTGAAGATTCTCTCATCAAATTGGCACAGAACTTGTCCCCATCATTCAATGAGTGCCTTCCTATAAACTCCATCAGCTCTTCATAAGCCTCCGGGTTGTAACTCTGCTTTCAAATATAATTATTAAGACCCATCCATGTTAATCATCCAAAGATATAAAATAACACTACATTTTTACTCTATAATTTTATAGAGACCTTTTTGTTTAATCTTGGGATGTGACTGCTAATTAGGTGCATCTCATGCATGAATGCTTTTGCTGAGTGAAAGCCGCAAATCAAGTCATGATGAAATAGAATAAAGTAGTTTTTTTTATGGCAGAAAAATTGAATAAATTAATTATATATTTATGATAATATAATATATTGATTATATAGAGGATGCCCACCCTTCAACCTGATGCATTTAACTAATTAGCAATGATGTGAAGGATTATTTGTCTTGTGTATTGGAGGGATTAGAGCATAAATACTTTGTCAGTTTGCATAATTTGGATCATAAGGAATTATACCAGCGTGTAGAAGAACTTATTGATTTGGTTAATAAAAGAAGAAGGAAATCAATAAATAAAATTAGAAGGAAATAAAAAAACAAGGAAAGAAAGAAAGAAAGAAAATAGGAGCATATATTACACATGGAGACAACTAACTATAAGGATATGTTAGAAGGGTAATTTTTGGTTGCAAAGTGAGATTTAAGAAGAGCATCTGATGGCCATTCACAATTAGAGTCTGTAACTGAATACAAATTAAACCAGAACCTCAAGCTGTGCAAGGACAATCCTGACAGCAATGTAAGTGAAAAAACTGTGGAGGTTTTTCGCTGCTTTTGCTTCTGGTGATGCTTCTCCAAATCCTGCATTATTTTAAACAATCAATTCCACTTTTTAATATAACAAACTCACAAACAGGAAAAGAAAAGACAAAAACAGGATGGGGCGAGTAAAACCCACCAGGGACATACATCTTTTGGCAGTGTAAGCGAGTGGGTCGAGAGGTTCTTGGTTTGGATGGCCAAGAAGAAGGATAAAATGTGTTTCTTTTGGTGTTTGGTTTGGTTGGGAAGAGAAAAGAGAGCTGAGACACTGGTTGAACTGCTGCAGAGGATTCCATTGGATATGGTTGTTGGGGAAATTAACAATTGATATGATGAACTGGGATTTGTGAGAGACCAGACCAGCTTGTAATTAAGACCCAAGAGATTGCAATTGCCGGACAAAAAATATCTTCATAACCAAGCTCCTTTGCACAAAATATCTCTAGGCCTATATGGAAAGTAACTTGGACTTTTTAGTTTACCACATATATCCACTGTGGAACCCATCTAATTCTGTCTGCTACCGCCAAGTAAAACAATTAATTTTGGCCATTAAGTTCTATTTACACACCAAAATCTCCATATACAATATATACCTTTTAAAACAAAGAGAAAATTTCATTTAACGACTTATTTGGTTATTTCCAAATCCATCTACCTCACGTCCACAAATGTGAAGAAAATGTAAATACTGCTTAATATAGTCTCTGAAATAGAGGGAGTATATATAATTGGGTTATGTAGCCAGAGAAAGGGTCTGTTCCCATATGGAAAGGGTATGTAGCCAGGAAATTAGCCGGAAGTGGGCCTGAAATAGCTGGTTGATTGGACTGACCATGAAAGAACAATGACCCAATTTTTTTATTACGCCTAGAGATTGGTTAGTGACTGTGCAATACAATTTTCTTCACAAAATGCAATGAAGGATTGTTTGTAGAATCAAAATCCTATTGATTCCCTGGTATATTTGACTTATTCATCAAAAGATTGTTTATCATGACCTTTTCATAATAATATTATGGAGCTGACCAATTTGTTTGTTATGTCCTTCTCTACACTCCAAAATTATTAATAGCTTTTTGTTTTTGGATGGTATCTGAAATTAGTAGTTGACAGATATATTTAATCAATGAAATCCTCGAATAGAAAATTAAATACCTTATATCTAAACCACCAAGCTAATTAGCTATTTGTTATTATTATTTTTTTTTTACCAACAAATTATCTGACTTATAATTTGATATCAGTCACTTATAAAGTGTCCCAAGCTTGATATCTTTGATTGTAGATTCCATACTTTCTCTTCTTTAATTTTTAGTCTGTTTTCCCACTGCCATGCCCTGGTATAATGGTAATATCATGAAGTTGAATCTTGGATTATTATATATCTGAATAACATAGTTAATATGTCATATGCAGACTACTACCTGCTGTTTACATTGGCATATCTAATTCAGAGTATCCAAAATTCCCCTGCTCCATATTACAAGTTAGTTTGAAAAAATTAAAAAATAATAATAATAAAACAAAATAACATAATTGATTCTCTTTGTCCTTTTAATAAAGACAGAAACCGTTCTACATCAGCCCAAAAATTATATATATAGAAATTTTAATTCAAAAGAAAATCGTTAAAGAGTAGTTCATAGTTGAACGAATCGGAGAGCATAATGACAAATACAAAAAAACAATCATGTATACTCCATTATTTAAAAAACAAATATTTGCTTACACATCAAAGAATTGCATGACATTATACATAGATACATTATGTACCAAAATTCCTTAACCACTTTTTTATCTTAGCCTTCTGTGCATTTCCCAAATGATCTGCAAACTCACAGATTTTCTCCTCCTTTCACTTTCTCTGATTACAAAATGATCCTACTCTCAAATAAAAGAATACCAATTCAATTCTTGGCCCTTCATGTTCTTCTCCTATTATCCATCAAAGCCAAAGCCAAGTGCAAAAGTGGCTGCAACCTTGCCTTTGCTTCATATTATGTATGGAAAGGTTCAAATCTGAGTTATATTAGCAAAGTCTTTGATCAACAAATCTCTGAAATTCTAAAATACAACCATGATCAAGTCCCAAACCAGAATACCATCATTACCGGTTCCAGAATCAATGTACCCTTTTCTTGTGAGTGCTTGAACAATGATTTTCTGGGTCATACTTTCACTTACACTACCCAGCATGGTGATACTTATGACAAAATTGCTGGAACTGCTTTTGCCAATCTCACCACAGAGGATTGGATCCAAAGAGTCAACATTTATAAACCGACCGAGATGCCAGCTGATGTTCCTATCAATGTTACAGTGAATTGCTCATGTGGTGACAGAGATTTGTCCAAGAGTTTTGGATTGTTTGCAACTTACCCTCTTCAGCCCCATGAGAGCTTGTCCTACTTGGCCGATGAGTCCGGTGTTCCGGCGAAGGTGCTAGAGATGTACAACCCCGGTTACAATTTTAGTTCAGGGAATGGTATAGTCTTTGTGCCTGCAAGAGGTTAGTCAACTCATTTTCAATTTTGTTGGATAAAATTGCTATTCTTCACCATTAGTTAATTATAGAATACCATTTCATCTAAAGAAAAAAGAATGTTACTTGTTCTTAGAAAGTACTTTCTAGTATTTTAAAAACTCATTCATAAAACATCTAAATCCAAAGAGCCATAGTTGCTGTTCTTTTGAAATGGGACAATGTCTCTTTTGGTGGATATTGGCAGGGTTTGGCATTGTCAATATGGTGTCAAATGATGCATAGTCTTACCTCTTCAAAGGTTTTGTTTTGTTCTATATTTTACTTGCTGTGACAGAGAAAGATAACAAAAATTCTTTGCCATGAAGCATATTTTAGTTGATATTAAGAACTGGAAGAAATGAGAAATAAACATATGTCACACAATTAAGGAAAGTTTGTCAGTTTTCTAATATTTGCATAATAATATATATCTTAAAGTAGGTAATTAGAATACATGCATACGATAAACCAACAAAGGCCGTCTCTAATCAATCATGTGAGAGACTATTTTTAGATGCCACTTTGAATGTGGCTGCTTATAAAATTCAGTAAAAAAATCCAATTTATTTTATTGCCGTTGTTGTAGGAATATGATGTGACATGCTCTACATTTATGTTTATTCTAAACCAAATTATTTTGTTACACTTCAAGATTTTGAAGTTGCGTTATTTTGGAAACTTTTTTTTTTTTTTTTTAAATAGAAGAAGTTATACATTATTGCCAATCAATTTCTGATGTTGCTATTACAAGGCAATAGTTTATTAATAAACATCCAATAAGATCCAAATGAGATTTTTAAACCAATTTTTTTTCTCACAAAAGGGACAAGAAGAAATAGTTAAAACCCACCATATAATATAGATATGCAAAAAAATTCATTACACGACCATATCAACTAATCCAATCCAACTTGTTTTGATATGTTATTTCATAGTAATTAGATTGAATCAATTTTAAATAATCAAATTAGTTTCAAAAGACAAAAGTTGATGATGCTGATCCAAATCAAGCCGATTAAATATATATATATATATATTTAAAAAATAATTAATAGATTATTGTTGTTTTGTTTAATTTAATGTTTATATTGGTTTCAATTCTTTATTTCAAAAAATAATTGTATAAGATATATTATTTTAATCAATTTTGCTTTAGTTATCTTATTTTAAAATAAATAAATATTTTTAAAATGTTAAAGAGATTTTAATTAAAACTTTTGCTATTTGCACAAGTAAAAAAAGTAAAAATCCAAAATTTCAACCATTTAATTTCTAAACTTCTAAATTTCAAAGTTTATAAACAGAAGTTCAAAATTAATCCTAAATTAATCATCCAATTCAATGTAAACCAACTATCATCAGATTGTATTTGTTGTAGAAATCGGTTAAGATTATATTGAAAATTACAAAATCAAACCGATTAGTAATTAGATTGTATTGGTTATTACCTTAAAAAAGGTACCTTAATTTATGTGTGGAATGTCAATTCAATTTGGTGCTCAAATGAATTTCTTTAAAGAAAAACCTAGTAACAAAACGGTTATAGAATTATAACTCAGTTTTTTTTTTTTTTTTTTTGATAACATAAAAATTAAAAAGATTAAGATACATTTCTGAAATTCATTACTCAAAAGTAGATAGTTAACAAATAAATTTTGGGCTTTGAGGTGGCCCATCTTGCAAATCCAGCCCAGGCCAACTTTGAAAAGGCTCATATGGCGGAGGGCAAAGTGACCGTTACACCTTTCATCGCACTCCATTTTTTTTTGGTCATTCATTTTTCGCAAAAGATTTTGTGAAATATGCAATGCAATTTTTTATCCACTGAATTTTGGGTTTTTTCCTTTTCCGCAGATGAAAACGGCAAATTTCCACCACTGAATTCAAGGTAAAATAGACTACCAAATCGATAATTTCGCTTATTACAGATTTTGCTTATTAGGAATTTCATCTCATCGTTCTTTTTTTTTTTTTTGCAGAACAGGTTATTGATCATATTCAATTTCTGGGTACAAAAACAATTAATAATCTGGAACTTTTTTTTTTTACAATGTGGTCCTCTAAAAAGCAGGAATTTCACAAGGAGTCATCGCCGGAATTTCAGTAGCAGGAGTATGCGGGACACTTGTTTTGGGATTGTTCGTATATGCTGGTTTTTACAGAAGGAAGAAGCTGGTTGAGGCTTCATCGCTGCTTCCCAAGGCATCTGACGACCACTATATTCAACTTACACCTGGTGATCCATCTTTCTCTGATCTTTTCCATTTGTTATTGATTTGGTGGCATTTATGTTTTTCTTTTCTATTATAGTTTTGGATGGTTTTCAATCTTCCTTCTTTTTTTTTTTTTTTTTCTTTTTTTTAAAAAGCTTGTAACTGGGTGGCAAATGTAATGGTCATTTGAAAAAAAGTAAAAAAGAGGTCAATTTGACTCCACCAAAATGATAATTCAAAAAAAAAAAAACTAAAACTGCAAATGCAAATGCTACCAACGGACCGCTGAGACTCCATGATATCATTCTATTGAAGTTTCTCTTAAAATTTGACAATGTTATGTGAAAGAGTCGGATTTTAGTGATGAGAATGAGTCAGCTTTCATGAGTTGGCTTGGGAAAAGAAAGGAGTGGTTTTGGGTTTTTTGGTGATTGGTTTTGTTGTCTATTTTTGTTGGGTTTAGGTTCAGGAAGTACCTTGGAGAAAACTTCAGATTCAAGTGCTCTTGTTGGTGTTGGTGTTGGTGGTGCTTCTCCTGGTCATACAGGAATTACTGTGGACAAATCCGTCGAATTCTCGTATGAAGAGCTTGCTAAGGCTACTAATGACTTTAGCCTGGCTAATAAGATTGGCCAAGGTGGCTTTGGATCTGTTTATTATGCAGAACTTAGAGGAGAGGTTTGTTCTTTCTATTTTATATTATTAATCCACTATAATATGATTGAATGGGAAAAGGAAATACGTATAAAAGACCAAACATAAGGAAAAAAGTGTTATTATAATTCAAGCAATAAAGAATTTCTTGCTGAGCTGAAATTCTTTCCTCCTACTGTCATGCAGAAAGCAGCGATAAAGAAGATGGATATGCAAGCATCAAAAGAATTTCTTGCTGAGCTGAAGGTCCTAACTCATGTTCATCACTTAAATCTGGTAATAGTTTCTCTGTTATAGTATTTATCATGAAGTGCAGATTTTGCATGGCTAATTTCCGAAGAAGGTTTAACTCCTGAATAAGGAAACAAATGTACTAGCTTGGTTATGGCAAATCACAAGTATAGCACTCTTTTTTAAGATATAACAAAAAAAGAAAAATAGCTGGGTAGGTTCATAGTTTTCACTAGAATAAATACGTTGGAATTTTATTTGAACAACTATGGATAAGTAACCCTGCTGTGTTTGCGTTCTTTCTGCAACTTTATAGTTTCTGTTCGCCTTAGATGTTCTTGAAGAAAATTTCTAAACTGTATATCCTATAATTTTTATCGTATACACTAAAATTTTATGCAGGTGCGCTTGATAGGTTATTGCATTGAAGGCTCCTTGTTCCTAGTCTATGAGTACATTGAGAATGGCAATTTGAGTCGATATTTGCGTGGCTCATCAGGTGAGGAAGACAGTGCACAAGCACATGAAACTCTTAATGCTTGGCCTGTTTTAGATCTTAACAATGTTGCACTCAGGGTTGGAGCCATTGCCATGGTCTACTAGAGTACAAATAGCCTTGGATTCAGCAAGAGGACTTGAATACATGCATGAACACACGGTTCCTGTCTACATTCATCGTGATATCAAGTCAGCAAATATCTTAATAGATAAAAACTTCCGTGGAAAGGTATTTCTTCTAATGCATATAATAGGAACCAGAGTTTGAATCAACACATTTGACTAATTTCTTGTACAGGTTGCAGATTTTGGGCTAACAAAATTGACTGAATATGGAACTAATTCGCTGCATACTCGTCTTGTGGGTACTTTTGGATACATGCCTCCAGAGTAAGAAGTAATCCTTTCAATTTCAGTTTCATATATTGATTCAATTTTTGTTGTTATGATGCTTCCGACTTGAGTGCATTTGGTTTTAACATGTTTCATTCCTATTAGTCTTCTATCTATCTTTCCTTGACAAAAAAGATAGTATCGCCAAACTTGAAGAAAATTTCTTATGCAGGTGAAAATTCTTTTGTTTTAGAGAAAAGAAAGAAGAATCAAATTAAAATCAGAAAACCCTTTATTGCTAATTTGAAGAAGAATCAAATTAAAATCAGAAAACCCTTTATTGCTAATTTGGTTTTGTTAGTTTGTTGTAACTTGACAAGTTGGCAAATGTTTGGACATTAAATGGGATATAGCATAGATAAAGCCAAAGTATTGCTTTTCATTTGTACTTCATTCCAAATCAAGGAAATTTATGCTTTCATATTTTATTAACAAGAACATTAACTGAATGATGCCTTTGCAACAGGTATGCTCAATATGGTGATGTTTCCCCCAAAATAGATGTATATGCCTTCGGAGTTGTCCTCTATGAACTCATATCTGCCAAGGAAGCTGTTGTCAAGACAAATGAATATGTTACCGAGTCCAAGGGACTTGTTGCTTTGGTTGTTCTTTTACTTCCATCTACTTGGCCATTTCTATAAAGAAAACAAAAATATTTCCAACGTAACTCGATCTAAATTTTATGGTATTTGTTTTGATATAGTTTGAAGATATAGTTAATCAGCCTGATCTAAAGGAAGATCTTAGTAAAATAGTTGACCCCAGACTTGGCAACAACTATCCACTAGATTCAGTCTGTAAGGTGAATATCTCATTCCAATCGAATGCACACACATGTATATCATTTTCTCAAAAGCTACAGAAATTGTTGCTGTTTTGGTTGGCAGATGGCACAGCTTGCCAGAGCTTGCACACAAGAAAATCCTCAGCTGAGGCCAAGCATGAGATCCATTGTGGTTGCACTGCTGACACTTTCATCTCCTACTGAGGACTGGGATGTTGGTTCTTTCTATGAAAATCGAACCCTACTCAATCTAATGTCAGGGAGGTAGCTTTTTTAGCCATTTACAGAATCATATATGTATAATTGTTTGAAATGGCCTTTGGCAAAGTGATCTCATTGTTCCAAATCCTGATATCCTGCTTTTGTCATTATCATCTTCTGTAATGTCTGTAAATAAGAAATATGGGTTAAATTTATCTCTTTTTGTAATTTCTGTAAATCAGAAACGGGGGTTAAATTTATATCTTTTCTTTTAGAGGGTTTATTTTTGTTTTCTTTTTTGGTAGGAAGTATAGAATCAGAATTAAAAAAAGCAACATTGCACATTGGTTAAAGATAGTTTGTCCCCGGATCTTTATTAGGTGTTAGATATGTTAGCGAGGTCTCTTTGCTGAATGCAATTTTGTTTTTTTTTTAAATGTCAATTTCATTTTCGGGCACAGCAATTAGGATGTTTGAGGTGCTACGGAATTGTATCCTATATATATAACTTACAAAATAAAAATAAAAAATAAAAAGAATATACATTAGTGAAACTATTTTACGCTAGAAAAAGATAGACACGGAAAATAGAAAAGAATGTATGGAGAAGATAGTAGGATGATATGGTAATTAGCAATTTTTTTATGTTTTCATAACTGATATGATAGGTATAGAATTTTAATTAGAACGTCTACATTGAAAAACTTTAAATGTTATATATACATATATATATATATATATATATAATATCAAGGTAAATTTTAGTCCGGTGTAAAGAACCAATTGATTAGAAATTTAGAATGAGTTATTCTTAATTTTTTTTTTTTGGGTGAATAATGAGTTATTCTTAGTTACTTCCTCTTATTTATCGAATTATATATATATATATATATATATATTTTTTTTTTTTATTCACCAAAAAAAAAAATTATATATATATATATTTTTATGTGGGCGTGCACGATGCTAAGGTCTATCCTTTGTTTTGTTTTTTTCTCTTACCTAATTTGTTTTCTGCCTTTTATTCTGATCCTTTTGAAAGCACTTTTATTGGAGAGCGTACAGCCCTATTATTGTTGCCTCAATATATTCTATGCAATAATTGAACATAAACAGCCAAGCCAACATAGCTTATAGTCTCTTCAATTGTACTCTAATGTTTTTTTCGGTAGAACTTCAACTTTAAGTACACCTACTATTACCATATGCTTATTCATGAAGATAGGTGTTCTATTTATTTATTTATTTATTTATTTTTCCTTGTAATTGTTTATGAAGAGAATTGAAATTTCATTTTGACTGCCGTCATAAAAGGCAATCTTCAAACTTTTCCATGGTCAATTTTTTTTTTTATTTTTTTATTTGTTGGAGAGAGGGAATTTGGAATAAATAGAATGAGAATGGTATTGTAGCTGTTCTTTTTTAATACCCTTTTCTAGCCATCCAAAAGGAAAAATAAAAAAAAGAGGGAAAGTAGAAGAAGAAGAAGAAGAAGAAGAATGGTAGTTGAATTGAGCAAAAATATTTCACAAATCCAAACGAATTTATGAACATCTAGGCTGCCATCCATGATGATTTGTCTCCTTTGTTAGGTTCAGTTGGATGGGAAAGGAATGCAATAAGGGTGCTTTTGGTTTTCTTTTTTTCTTTTTCTTTTTCTTTTTCTTTTTTTTCCTTTTTTGGCAATATGGTTTACTCTTTTTAAATGTCATGTTGTTGTCAATGTGAATCGTTATGTTCTTCAACTGTTACTTTCTAATACCCTATTCACAATATGGATTTTTTCTTTCTTCTTTTTTTCATGAGTTATTCACAATATGAATTAATTTCTGATTTTTTTTTAATCAAAAAGGTAAATGATATTCTTTGAGATATTTTAAGAAATAATATTGAATATGGTAAATTTATAGGGATGTATTCAATTTAGAGTTTGATGGATTTAAAATGAATTATAGACTTTAAAGGATTTGATGGATTGTTATAGAATTCTACAGACTCCATAAAGATTTTGTAAGAATCTAATGAAATCTTTGGATTTAAAGGTGGATTTCATATTGACAATTTTTTTCATAATTTTCCTGTTAAAATCCTTTTAAATCTATTAAAATCCATCATTTTTTAAAATCTTTTAAAATCAATGACTTTTTGAATACCACCCGATTTTAAAAAAATTTTATAAAGTCCTAATTGAATACATCTAGATTTTAATGAACTTTTATAAAATCCATCAAAATCTTAATTGAATATCATTAAATTTGTATGGACTACTTTAAAATCTAAATCGAATAACTCAAAACTTTAAAAAACTTTTAAAATCTTCCAAATATGGGTAACATCGAATATAGTAAATTTATACTTTTTAAGGGATTCACCAGTCACTTAGATATCATTAAACTATCATCAATTATTATAAAGATAATATTTTTCATATTAAAAATACATATAATATCTTAAAAGCAGGCTTTCAAGTAAATAAAAATTTTTAGAATATAAATCAAAATCAAAATCAAAATCTATGAAATGATTTTGTGGGCCGCGGAGAGTGATGTCATTTCAAGGCTTCCCTCATTTTCACGCTATGCGAACCACGTGAAAATCGGACACTATTTTTTAATAAAAACAACCCACTTGATTAATTATTTGAAAAAAAAAAACCAAAGAAGAAAGAAAACAACCCACTTGATTAACAATAATTATTATGCCACATTCAAAAAAAAAAAAAAATTTGTTTTTTGGCCCATAAAACCATATGAAAATATCTGATAAGAAATTATACACACACAGATTGGATTTTTTTTTTTTATATATATCATTTACACACAGATTAAAAAATAACCATTGCCTTAAATTTTAGCCACAAAAAAAAAAAAAAAAATCGCCTTAAAAAATCAGCAGAAACAGAATAAAAAGGAACCATGTCACATCAAAAGCGTGACAATTTTGTAGTCCATTTTGATTATTCCATATATAAATGTCCACTTTGTTGGCCTATTATCACAATCTGTACTTGTTTCTTTTTTTTAATGAAAACAGGGCAATCTTATTTTTTTAGCTGGAGTGGAAAGTGGTTATTTCTTTTTGTACCCATAAAGTTTGCTAGTTAAGGAGTAGTTACTTTCAAAAAAGAAATTTTTGCTAGTTAAGGAGTAGTTACTTTCAAAAAAGAAATTAAGGCGTGGTTTGATCTGTTTATTAACATAGTAGGTTTTTATCTTTAATCATTATTTTTTATTAAATTTTATGTAATTTATTTATTTCAAATATTTGTTCATAAAAGCTGAAATTTATTAGATATTTATAAAGTTAAGGGAGTAAAAAAAAAAAAAAAACATAAATAGCAAATAGAACACCATTTCAAATTGTGTTTTTTTTTTTTTACTTTCTTTATTTCTTTATTTTACTTTTTTTTTAAAATATTTTTAGTTGTTTAATAAACTATAACTACAAACTAACAATTAATGTAAATAAATTATATATAATAAGATAAAAAAAATTAAAAATTTAAAAATGATCACCTTATCAAATGACACAAACTCATTGGTTTTTGGCTTTTATACAATTATGTGGCATTTAAATGTTGATTAATATTAATTGAAGTTTGTTAGGCATCCCATTAACTCCAAAAAAATAACATAAATACAAAATTGAAAACCATTTGAAATTGTGTTCAATCTGATTTTTTTTTTCCCACAAATTTATAATTATTTGAGATTATAATGAAATGTGACATTTACTAATAAACATTTAAATAAAATAATGCTCAAAATATCAACTAACAATCAAGATATTTATCAAATGATAAGTGTTATTATTGTTAGTTCATATTTAATTACACTTATTTTTTAAAGTGTTTACTTGTTCATTATATTAAAACTTTAACTAGTGTAATAAAAATATATGGTATTTTGCCACATAATTTTAGTAAACTAATTGTTATTTCTAATTGTACTCTTTAAAATAAACAAATTACATAAAATTAAATTTTTTTTTTTTAAAAAAAATGTGTTATCAAATAGAAATTCAACTCGTTTCTTGGTGCTTCATCTTTGATAAAAAGGTTCCATTGTAGCCGTGTGGATTCTTCCATGTTGACATGTAAATTCATAGGGTATGAGAACTGAAAGAAACAAGTTCTGTCTAGTCGCCAACTTGCCATATGCGACTAGTACTTACTTGTGTCGCAGTTCTCATGCTTCAGAAGGATGTCACTGTTAATTATTTACTTAATATATCTTTCAACACGGAAGACGCAAACGTTTAATGGAGAAATGTAGATATGGTTGGTGTGGAATTGAATACGATTTGGTCCCATCTTTTTTATTATCGACTAGTTAGGCCACGAAACTTCGCTCCATAATAGTATTCATGAAGATGTCTCCACTTTTTATGTGAATTTTCTATATTATATAATATGATTTTATAAATAATATACATTATTTATACTACTATCTATATATATATATATATAATACTTTGGTGATGTCGATCTTGTTATATAGATTTGAATCCAAATGGCGTCGCCGACCTACTGTCCAAATCTAAGTGGTTGAATAAAATTATGGTGGATTGACTTTGGTTTCTCCATTTAACAAATTAAGATGCACACGTGATTAAAACGTATTGCAAGTTTGTGAAGTCCAATATTTGAGTTTCATCTTAACATAAAAAAAATAAAAAAGTCAATTCTTTCTGGATAAGCACATGCATATTTAGTGTTATGTTTTTATATCAATGGAAATTATTATGAGTATTTTGTTTTTATTAAGATATATTAGACTTACGTGGGAGAAAAATGTAATTTTGCATCAACGAATCTCATAGATAATTCATAATTGTTTTGCTACAATGTAATGGTATTTATAATACTTTAAAAGTAATACCATTAATTGAATATCTATGGAAATTTGTTACATTTTTTTTAATCTTCAATTTACACATAAATAAATTCAAAAATTTATAACCAAACAAAATAAAATCTATTATTAGGAGTTGTAAAACATACCCGACACTATTGAAATTTTCATTAAAAAAAAAAAAATCAAAAGAAGAAAAGAAATCAAAAAGACTTTAAGAAAGAGCTACAGAAACAAAAACCTTAATTAAAAAGGATTAAACTCCATAATTAACAAAAGGAAAATTATTTTGTACCTAGATTTTTTCTATTCTATTAAACCAGGAAAGGCAACGAATGAGTGCCAAAAAAGAGAATCCAGATGATGTTAAAACATATACAGGGTCCCCCACTGAGAAACTATCATCGATTTCTGTTGAGGGACAAAACAAGGCGAACCTCTGGGTCCAAAATGCCAAATGTCGAATTTTGATTGGCATTTGGTGTCCCGAATATCATAATCACTGTAACATTATCGCAGTGACATCCCAAGCCGGTCTAATCCAACTCCGTCCAAGCTGTCTCCACCTTTTTTAACGACCATTTAACACACGCAGACAACACTCTATATCCACGCATAACACCGCTTCGCATTTCACAATCTCTGTCTTTCTCAGTCCCATTCAATCGCTTATCTCATGCCATTCCCTACACCCGGTTCCACCACCTGTCGGGATCCCCATTGGTCCGTGTCTCCACGCTCTCAAACTGCACGTGGATTAAAATACCCTCAACTCAAAATGTAGCCGTTGGAGATACACGTGTCACTTTGCCGACATTGCAAGAATTTTTTGTTTTTAAATTTTTTTTTTTACTCTAGTGGGACGAAGAAATCTATTTTGCCAGATTTGGGGAAAGAGAAGACTGATTTTGACAAAATCAGAGGGCTTGAAAACGCTGCTCTGGCTTAAAAAAGGTCCAAACGTACGCATCGAATCAGAACCTACGGGATTATAAATCCAAAGTAGAAACACACACACTCTCTCTCTCTCTCTCTCTCTCTCTATCTCTATCTCTATCTATTTTATTTATTTTGTTTGGGCCTTTCGCTTACAAAATTTCGCTTAGTGAAAATACCAGTGTTTGGATTCTTGTTTGGCTTGCAAATTGAAAGCTTGACGATTGATTGTTTGTTGGAGCCTTATCGGGAATTAAAGGCGCATAGTGGCGTGGTTCCTACTTTTCCTGGATAAGGAGTTGAGGAATTGCTTTTATTGGACTTGAAGCAATCCAAACACCTTCTATCTGGATTTGCAATTTTGCTCTGCTTCTTTGTTTTTCTCTAAGTAACTGCTTAGGGAGGGATTAGCATAACACCCAAAGTATGCTTTGTGTTTAATGTGTTTTCATTGCCTTTTTTTTTTAAAAAAAATTTTTTTGGCTTTTGTTTTTCAATTTCATTTCTTGGTGGATTGGAGCTGAGTGCGTGTATTTGTCAGATTTTAAGTTAAAATTAAAGCTTTTTGAGTTCAAGACTGTTAGATTTAACAAATTTTGAACGAACCTTTTTTTTTTTTTTTTTTTTTTTTTCTCTCCAAAAAAAAAGTAGCTTTGTCTATGTTTGGTTCCTTGGAAAGCTTTCATTTTCCCCCGAAAAAAAAATTATGTATCCGTTTGTAAAGGAGAATATATAGCCGTTAAACCGTGACTTAATTATTTTATTTGCTAGTTGTTGTAGATATTTTCTTAGAACTTTATTTTCTATATTGGTACTTTTTGATTTTTTTTTTTCCTTTTTCATTATTTTGATCATATAGAGGTATTCCTGTGCTCTTTTCTTTCAGGGAGGGAAAACAGAATTTTTGAGAAAAATGGCTACACTCGGAGATATAGGGCTTTCAGCAGCCTTAAACATCCTTAGCGCATTGATTTTCTTCCTGGCATTTGCCCTTTTGAGGATACAACCTTTCAATGACAGAGTCTATTTTCCGAAATGGTATCTTAAAGGATTAAGAAGCAGCCCATCACACTCTGGGGCATTCGTGCGCAAGTTTGTTAATTTGGACTTTAGGTCTTATTTGAGGTTTTTGAATTGGATGCCGGTTGCGTTAAAGATGCCGGAACCTGAGCTTATTGATCATGCAGGACTTGATTCCGCTGTTTACTTGCGAATCTACTTGTTGGGGTATGAAATTTTGTTACCAATATATAGTTTTCACTTTCCCTTGTGTCATATTTTGCTAAGTTGTTTGTCGTGTTTAACGTTAAACATCCATTTTGTGGTTTTGGATTTCCTTTATAGAGAATGCTACATGGATTTTAATTTCCCACATCTCTATTCGCTATGTTTCTTACACATGCTCTTTTTTTTTTTTTTGGTTTTTTTTTTTTGTTTTCTTGTAATGCACCCATCAATGTTAAATGCTCCATTTTTGTTGTTGCCAAAAGAATGGTATTCGTTTCAGTTGTTGGATTTTGATATTTTAAAGGACGTAACAGAAGAGAATGACTTAGATCTTTATTCTAGGAATATTTTCTAGTATTTTGGTTATTTAGATATAGTTTTTGGACATGCCAAATAAGCGTCTTCTTCAGCATGTTTCCTTGAATTTTATTATTGCAAAGATTGATTACACTATATAATTTCCATATTGATTTTGCCTTATTTTTAAGTGACATTTTGAGTGACACTTGTATCGTTGGTTCGACTGGCCTAAAAGAAAAAGTACGGTTAAACATCAAAACAGTCTCTTAAAAACCTAATCTTCACCTTGAAGACCTTACATGACAGTCCGTGCAAGGATGCTGTAATGATTCTCGGTTACTATGAGCAGACTTTAAGTCTCTGTTTTCCATATAGCATTTGATTCTTTTAATTTCTTTGAGGACATTGTTTCACTGAGTGTTCATAATGGACTATGTTCTGTTGTCCTATATTAACTATTTGTTATTTTTTTATGCAGACTTAAGATATTTGTTCCGATAGCTTTTCTTGCATGGGCTATCTTGGTACCAGTTAACTGGACAAGTAGCAATTTGAATGGCAAGCAGTTATTGAATGTAACTTCAAGTGACATTGATAAGCTTTCGATTTCAAATGTTCCAGCTGAATCCCCCAGGTTTGCAACTATCCTCTTGTGTTAACTTATAGCGCTTTTAAGTTTGAATCGGATAGTGCGTGATTCTGGCCTTCTTTGTAGGAGTTAACTACTTTATCAAGTTGTATGAGATTGTTATATGCAGTGTACCACATCAATTTGCTTAGACGATTTTTGATTGATTGATTAGACTAAGAGTACAAGGAATTGAATCTTTGTGCACAAGTCTTCAACTTGAATGACTATATGGTCCTTTAGTAGTGAATTGTTCTTCCTGTTCTTAGTGTTTAATTGTGCTGCATCCATATTGTAATATGAAATTGAGTCTTGTGGATATATTTGTTTGCTCATACACAAAATTTCACTTCTTGCAATTGGTGGAGGATACAGAAAGACTCATATGTGATCCATCTTAGGTCTTGGTATTTCAACTTCTTTTCTTTTACTGGTAGATGGCATTGAATCGGATTGTTTACTCTTGTCTCACATTTTGGAATGGGAGAGAGTTTTTGCTTATGTTGGTATTTATTTGATGCTGAGAAATAAGGGTGTGTTATTCTTGTGACTTCTTCCAAAAAGCATTCTTCCCATAACTTCCCCCACGACTCTGAAATACTTGACGATAATCTATATATTCAGACAATCCTACTCATGTTTCATCATTCTTTCTCTTATCCTCTCTACAAACTGGAAATTTCTGTGTCTACACACAACAGCTTATTTATTATTCTTCAATCGTAAATCATCTTGATTTCTTGCTTCAACTGTACCCCTATAGTGTCTATGTTATCTGTGCTCCTTGACTCATCCAAAAAGTAATGTTCTCTTCCAAAAATTGACATGATAATAATTCGAAGTTTCGCATAGTACAATGTGTTTTTTTTTTTTTTTTTTTTTTTTTCATCCTCACATCAACATGACCATAATGTAAGTCTCAATTTGCAGGTTTTGGACTCACATAGTGATGGCTTATGCTTTTACCTTTTGGACATGCTATGTGCTGCTAAAGGAGTATGAAAAAATTGCTTCAATGCGCTTGCAATTTCTTGCATCAGAAAGACGCCGTCCAGATCAATTTTCAGTGAGATCATGTTTCTGTCTCTATTAGTTTAGATTATATAATAGTTGAATAATCTGAATCTTGATAAGTATTAAATAATAGTCTCTGTCTTCTTTAGTTAAGATATAATAGTTTTAAGTCCTTGCATTCCAAATGTTCAAAGATAATTTTATGCTTATTTTGCATGCATGTTCTGATTATCGAGATATAAAAATTGTAATTTGAGAAGGTGATGTGGTGATTATATTGGACTAATATTTTAAGCTTATATAAAATCTGAAGTGATCCTATTGGCTTGTTAAATTTGCTGTTTTAACCATTTAGTTACTTGATCATAAGATGAAATCTTATCATCTTTGAATTATGGTAGCAAAAAAGAATGCTTTAGATTCATCAAGGTATACCAGATAGGACAATTTTGAGTGTTATGTCACAAGGAGAAAGACTGCTTTTTTATGTCGTTATTGTTTCCCCAAATCTATCTTATGGAGTTGAATTCTTTACAGGTGCTTGTTAGAAATGTTCCACCGGACCCAGACGAATCCGTAAGTGAAAGTGTGGAGCACTTTTTCCTGGTGAATCATCCAGATCACTATCTTACCCATCAGGTGTGTTGCTGCTAGAGTAAAGCATATATCCTTAAATGATTTATAAATTGAGTTGAATGATAGTGATTGCTTGAAGAGACCATGAATTTATGGTCATGTTGTTTGTATACTGTCCTTATACTATGTACTTGTGGTCATGTTGTTTGAACACTGTCCTTGTGCTAGAAAAGAGAAAATAGCTTAGAATTATGCTATCTTTTCTTATAGCCAATCTTCAAACCTAATTCAACCACAAAATAAATGGTTTGGGTTTCTCAGCATGCTTGCCTTATATTGGGCCTTGTTCCAGTGGGAGACTTAATAAATCCAAAGAACTAGGTCAGAATGAGATTAGGCTCAAAAGAGAACCCACTTCATGCTTGTCTTCTCGTACTCATGAATCATGTAACCAAGACATGCTCTTAAATCTATTTTTGTCAGTCTGTTACAGTCATTATGTGTCAAAATTTATTCCCCGGTTACAATGATTCCCTTAACAGACTCATGTGGGAAGTAATAATAATCCTTTACTAGTGTGTCCATTCTTGTTTTTGTTTGTGTTCACACGTGTACACGTATAGACATATCTCATAGTAAGAAAAATAACATGTAGGTGGTGTACGATGCAAACAAACTTGCCAAATTGGTGAAGAAGAAGAAAAAGATGCAGAATTGGCTTGTGTATTACAGAAACAAATTTTCAAGAAATGATTCTAAGAGGCCCATGATGAAGGTACTTAGTTGAACCAATATTTCTTTAAATGTTAGTGTCTTCCAATTTATTTATTGATATCATTTCTGTGGTTGAGCCTAATTTTTACACATAACTTTATTTACAGACTGGTTTTCTTGGGCTTTGGGGAGATAGAGTGGATGCACTTGAATATTATACAACTGAGATTGATAAACTGTCAAAAGAAGTAAGTACGAGGTGTACAGCTCAAGTTTCTTGTTTAAACTTTTAAGTGTCCTTTCCTTTATCTGTTCTTTTGCATTGTCTTCTAATTATTCGAGATCCAACTAAGAATAGTAGATGCCTAAATTTCAATGGAATAATTATTATTATATGCATTTGCTTGTATTTTCACAAGGCCTAGCATGCTGATAAGGCACATCATTTTGTCTGCATACTCAAGAAAGCAATCTATGAAAGTTACTGAGACAATCTTAATAGGGAAAATTAACTTTCTCTGAAGTGAAGGATGCTAGTTTTGATGCTAGGAATGATCTACTTCAGAAGTAGTCCATTATCTTTTGGCACCATTAGGGATCCCATGGTCCTCTAGTAATTATCTACCTCCCCACCCAACACATTCCTGGATTTCTAGTAAAAGAAAAAGAAAGAACAGGGAGGCGGTTATTCTCTGGACTTTGGGTTATAATGTTCTGGTATACAGGGAATTTCATATTCCTGTTTAATGAAGTATAAGAATGATCCTTTAGTTGTTTTTTTCCCTTTTAGTCGATCCTCATGATAAAGCGATCTTCATTTGCTTAGGTCCAATTTTGTGGAATTTAAAGTTTCTGGACAAACATTTTATGTTATTACACTTATTACTTACTTCTAATTATGTTCAAATCAAATAATTCTTGCCCAGATAGCTGAAGAAAGGGAAAGAGTCATAAATGATCCCAAGTCTGTCGTGCCTGCAGCATTTGTTTCCTTTAAAACTCGATGGGGTGCTGCTGTTTGTGCACAAACTCAGCAATCCAGAAATCCTACTCTTTGGCTAACAGATTGGGCTCCAGAACCGCGTGATGTTTACTGGAAAAACCTTGCTATCCCATATGTTTCACTAACAGTGAGGAGGCTAATTATGGGTGTCTCATTCTTTTTCCTCACCTTTTTTTTCATGATTCCCATTGCATTTGTACAATCTCTTGCAAGCATTGAGGGAATTGAGAAAGCAGCACCGTTCCTGAAGCCCATTATAGAAATGTAAGTTCTTACATTTTCTATCCTCTAGATAATATGTAATCTGCTATTTTCTAATTCTTAAATCCCTCTGATTGAAATGCAAGTTTATATCATTTTTCCACCTCTTGGGTTAATACATTAACTTAATTATGACTAATTCCTAATGGTACAATGATACATGTGCAGCAAATTCATTAAGTCCTTCATCCAAGGATTTCTACCTGGAATTGCATTGAAGTTATTTCTCATCTTTCTGCCTGGGATATTGATGATAATGTCTAAATTTGAAGGCTTTACGTCCCTATCTTCTCTCGAACGAAGAGCAGCATCTAGATATTATCTCTTCAATTTTGTGAATGTATTTCTTGGGAGCATAATTGCTGGAACAGCATTTGAGCAGCTGGATACTTTCATGAATCAATCGGCAAATGAGTATGTTATTTTCAATTGTTATCTTCGCTTTTTCTTCTTCTTTTTTTTTTTTTTTAAAATGAGTCTTTCTTCTTTTCCCCTGACCCCTAAAAGATGATATTTGTATTTGTAACTTGAACATGCATGATGGTGAGCAATGCAAAGTTCTTATATTTGAAATTTAGAGACCATCATGGACATTATAGGATTGTGTTTGGTGTCTTGAAGTTGTGAATTGTGAATTGTGCTCGTGATTATCGATAAGGTTTGTTTGGATGAGGAATCATACTTAGGTTGACTAGTGATGATCCTGCATTTTTAGTTTTTAATTTTTAATAAAATTGGGCTTTTTCTTCAAATGATAGTTGGGTTTCTCACCTGGTTACAGGCTTGAAAACAAAAATGAAAACATAAAATAGAAAACCATCCTAGGCTGGCTTTAATTTTTTGGTTAGCAAGCCCTTTTTCTAAATGTTGTTGTTGTTATTATTAGTGTTTTTTTTTTTTTTTTCCCCAATTATAAATGGATATTATATTGACATTAGTTACCACTGATATAATCATAGTTTTCTTTTCAAGAGTAAAAGAACCAAAAAATAAACTTTACCAAATGACTTGCAAGTTTGCACTAAAAATTACGGTCTATATCAAACACACAGGTATGACTGCATTGCTGATAAAGCTTCTATAGGTTCCTCTATATATTGCTGAATAAATTGAGCTATTGTATTTGAATTATATTTCATCATATGTAAGCCTTCTTTTATTTTCTTTACACGATTTGATTAAATTTTTTGCACTTTTCGGCAGAATTCCTGAGACACTTGGTGTAGCAATTCCTATGAAAGCAACTTTCTTCATAACTTATATAATGGTTGATGGATGGGCTGGTATAGCCGGAGAGATTCTAATGTTGAAACCACTCATAATTTATCACCTCAAGAATTTCTTCTTGGTGAAAACTGAGAAGGATAGAGAGGAGGCAATGGATCCAGGAAGTCTTGGTTTTAACACTGGGGAACCTCGTATACAATTCTACTTTTTACTAGGCCTTGTTTATGCTACAGTGACACCAGTTCTACTTCCATTCATAATAGTTTTCTTTGCCCTGGCTTATGTCGTGTTCCGTCATCAGGTAAACATTTATTTTCTTTTACTCTGAAACTTTGCCCTCACAATGCACATAGGAAGTACTAGACAGTTTAGATTCATGCTTTTTTGTTTGGTCATGGAACCATGAATCGAAGTCTGGAAATTCTTTTTCCAACTTAATTCTCTTTTTTTTTTGTTTTTGTAAATGGTAAGTGAGTCCACACTCCACAGCCAGGATCAAACCTGGCTTTGGGTAGCTAATATGGCTTTTGCTGTCTCAACTGGGGCGACTTATGTCTCTACTTTGATGTCAAGAAAAGTTCCTGGTATCTGCAGCATCCATTTTTGGGTTTCTCTATGTTGAAGAGATTGATATCATCACCATTGCTGTCACCGGTTGAAGTTGTTGATGCACGGCTTCTTTTTATTTCTCTTCTTTTTGCATTGAAATATTGCAAAAGCATCTATAAAGCCTTGAAGAAGTACAGTCTTTGTGAAACATAATACAGTTTGTTGACATTTTGATTTACCATCCCCTCTTTTTTAGTCATAGAAAACGTATAGTTTATTCAGTTGTCCTTGTATATGTTTTTGTTTGTAAATACATTAGCCTAGGTATCTTCCCATAATTTTCCAATGTTTGAAAACATGCACAGGTCTGTATTTATATGGTTTTTGATCATATATGAGTTTCTTTGAACTTGTCTTTGTTTTCAAATTTGAAATGCAGATCATTAACGTTTACAATCAGGAGTATGAGAGTGGTGCGGCATTCTGGCCCGATGTCCATGGCCGTGTTATAATTGCATTGGTCATTTCGCAAGTGCTTATGATGGGATTGCTTGGTACAAAGGAAGCTGCTCAATCGACACCATTTATCATTGCACTTCCTGTACTCACTATATGGTTCCACATGTTCTGCAAAGGTCGCTATGAATCTGCGTTCGTCAAATATCCATTACAGGTAACTCAGAAATTTGGAGCTCACATAATCAATAAATGTTAATGCTTTCCAAATAGTTCCTAATAAGTAAGTGCATGCATAATGAAAAATAAAATATATATATATATATATATAAATAAAGGTGCTTCCCAGTTTTCTCCTGTCATGTGTTGCCTCGGGTTGTTATTTATTAATCCTTCTTTCGCTTGTAATATAGGAAGCGATGATGAAAGACACACTGGAAAGAGCTAGGGAGCCAAACCTGAATTTGAAAGGATACCTTCAAAATGCATATACTCATCCAGTTTTTAAGGAGAGCGAGGAGGATGAAGAAGAAGACCATGAAGTAGGTGGTGACAGTTGGGAAACTGAGAGTGCACGTGTGCCAACAAAACGTCAGTCCCGAAGGAATACGCCGTTGGCCAGCAGAATAAGCGGCGTATCTTCACCTTCATTGCCTGATGCTGTTGTAGAACAACCGTAGGAGCAGCTTTAGGTCCCAAGCTCAACCATCTTATATTTAATGTAATGTATATTTGACCTTTACAACATCACACCAGTGGAGGATGGCGCTGTATATTATATTGAGAAGGACTATAATGTACAGAGAAAATTTATATAATGACGGAAGGAAGTAGGTTCTGGATTTTGTGTCTGCCAATTGGAAGAAATTGGTAATTGAATGTACAATGGCCAAAAGGACTCGTTAAAAGTTAAAATTCATGTTATTCTTTGTTTTTTTTTTTTGTTTTTTTTTTTTAATTTATTATTATTTTTTTTTGTTTTTGTTTTCTTTTTGGTTCTATTGTGAATGGATAGTGTATCTCTGTAATTAAGAATGTTTGTATGTTGAAGATCTGCTTAATGCCTTGCCGAGAAATGATTGACATCTTAAGTGTGATTACTGCAGCATTACAGCCATTTTGTGGTTGGAAAATCAGCAAATTAAATTATACAACATGACAAAGAAATTCATCAAATTATAAACACAAGACGGAACAAGGACAGAAGAACATATTATTTGAGGAAAAATTTATAAATGATCTTAACTAGCTTTATTCACGTTTTTTTTTTCTCTCTCGTTCGGACAAATAGTTTGTAGGAAGAGTGCTTTTTTACAGTTTGATTAAATTAAATTGTCAGTTTTGCTGTCTAATTAACTTGTAAGAATAAAACTTATGAGTTTGTTAGAAAAGAAAAAAAGAAAATAATAATAATAATAATAATTAAATAACTGATCTCTTCGTTATGGACGATGAAATTTAAGTTGGAAAGATAGGAAAAAAAAAAAAAAAGGTCTTATTGAGAATAAATTGGTCTTATTATTTTTTTTAAAGAAAATAAAAACATTCGTTTCATAAAATTAGGTAATATCGTCATGATCAGTGGAATTATCCAAGTATTTTGGGTTATTTGAAAGTTTGCAACTTCGCTGAGGAGACTTTTTAATTTCTATTGTAAACAAAGAAAACCTTTCTCAAAACACTAAACCCAAGAAAAAAAGGCTATTATCTTTTTGGCAAGATTTTCAAAACACTATATATATATATATATTTTAAACAATTTTCAAAATACTAGTATAAGTACTTATCAATTATTAATCAACTAAATATTTATTTCATTAATAAGTTTTGGGATAATTTTACCACCTTCCTTTTTCTCCCTTAAATCGGTTGAAACTTTTACATATCTACCATTATATTTTATTTTATTTATTTAATTTTGTAGAAATTTCCTTTTGAGTTCCACTTCTTTTCACTTTCTCTATCCAATTAGCATAAAATATAAAATAAAAAAAAGATTAAAATTTATGAGTGAAAAGATTTAGCATATTATCATTTTATTTATGATGTAAAGTATAATTGATCCGGTATTATTATTATTATTATTATTATTGATGATGATGTAAAGTAAAATTGATTCGGTTTGTTAATTCACTCTAATCTACAATGTATGGCATAGTTTGCCAAACAATTGATAAATTATGTTTTTAAAATTTTTGTTTGAGCCACTAATTGTTCCTTTTTAATTATATTGAAATTAGAAATATGTTACAGTATTATTCAAGTTATTTTATCAGTCCACTCATAAAATGGTATCAAATTTTAAATTTTATGCCACAGAACGGAGAAATTGTAAATAAAGTGAAATTCAAAAGCAAATTTCTATTAAAAACAAAAAAGTAAAAGTACAATGGTAAACATTCAAAAATTTCAAATTGAAATTAAAACTTGTGAAATAAGTCCATAAATTTAGTACCTCTTTTGTTAAAATTGTTAAAAATAAATATATAACAAGTAGAAAACATGCAGGATTTACAGAGATTTATTATTTCCTTTTCGGTGGAAGCAGGGTTGAATATGGTATTTACAGATATTCTAGATTTTCGGGTTAATAATAATAAAAAAAAAAAAGTGGAAACACTGCAACCGTGCAAGTGGACGATGGAAAAGCAGTGGGCTGCCCAGTCTGTCAGGAAACCATGTGCGTGCGCAAAACAAAATCCTATGTCAAAAATAAATAATAAATAAATAAATAAAATTCCAAAAAAAAAAATAATAATAAACTTCACTCTCCAATCCAAAAGGCCAAAATACTCTAAAAAAATACTTTTTTTATTTTATAAAATATAAATAATTATTAATTTAATTAAAATAAAGTTGATTTTTTATTTTTAAATAATATATTGCATGTTTTCAATGAATATAGGATAACTTTTTAGCTTTTCAAACTTTTAATAATATTCAATTACTATTGAACCTTTCCTTACCTAACTATAATGGAAATTGACTAATGGTACAGGTGTTTCTCAAATATCTTAAATTATAGGGTGTTTTTAAAATTAAAAATAGAATATAAAAGTCCATATGATATTAATCATTTTAAATTGAATCTTTATCTTGAATTAAAAAAAAAATCTAAAATAGAAAACTTTTTTCATGTTTGATAATTGACTACTTTTATTTATTTATTTTTAACTTTTTAAAACCTTGAGTGTAATAAAAAAACTTAAATGCTGTTTTAACTTTTTAAAATTTAAAATGTTAACATAATTTTTTTTAATTTAAAAGCTATAAATAAGAATATTTTAAGAACTTTTAAGAAAAGCTTTTGGTGTCCAAAAATAATTTTAAACAAAATCAATAAAAGATTAATTTTTTTTTTCATAAAATATTTCTAAAAGAGCATAAGCAAAAGGTTATAACAAATAAAACTCCAACCAACATTTTTAGAAAATAGCTAAACTAGTTACACGTTGATATCTGGTTTCCCAAATAAGTACACACTATTTCATCCCAAAAAAAGAAAATAAGTACACAGATGATAATTGTGAGACAGCCTTAGAAGGTCACATTTCTATTTATTTATTTTTTAAAATTCACCAAAAGGACTTTCATAAGGTGACATTTTTTTAAATATCAAAAAGAAGAACAACCAAAAGAGAAATATATCCATACATAGGGGGTGGTCCATCCAATTTGTATTTTAGATTCGATTTTGTCCCTTTTTTATAAATTTTTTGGAATAAAAACAAATATATAATTTCAGTCCACGTTTTTTTATTTTATAATTTAATTGAGGGCCAAGTCACCAGGTTGTTGAAAACGAGAAGAACCACAACCTTATCGAATCAGAAATCCCCACGCTTTCCTTCTGCCATTACACTCACATATATATATATATATATTTATATATATGTACGTACCAATTGTATGCGTTGGCCTTATTTTCTTCTGGTTTGATACTCTCTCTCTCTCTCTCTCTCTGTTTCTCTCGCCGGCTGATTGGTGACCGGTCCGATTCCAAAGATCTCCGTCGGAGATACGAGGCATTGTAGACCGAGCTTGATTTTCCGACCTCTAATAAAGAAATCCGACCGCTTTCTCACCTCTGAAGCCCAATTCCTATCACTATTTGGAGTCTGGATTTCCCCCCCCCCCCCCCCCCTTTTTAATGATCTTTTGGGTCGGTTTGTAACTCAATATCTTTTTTTTTTTTTTTTTTGTTTCTTTCTATATATTTTTTTCTTTTTTCCTTATTAGGTCGTTCCGAAATTCTTCATTGTTATCTTTTTCGGCGTTTGCGGATGGTTTTTTTTTTCTTTAAAATTGCAATGTAGTTACTGTTTGATACATCAGGATTAGAATGGGATTGAATCAAGATTGATTTCCTGGTAATAACCCCTAATTGATGGCTGATTTTGCTGTTCGATTGGTTTCTCTAATTTGGTTGACTCCAAGTCTACTATACTTTTTGTCGTTGAGTTGACTCATTGAGCTTGTTTTTTACGTTTAATGTACATTTATTTGTTATTTTGGGTAATATAAAGGTTGTGAGTGAGAGTTTTCTTATTTGACTCTCAAATGTAATTGGAACGTGGATGCTGATTTTTAATTTTTTTTTGGTTTATTTATCTATTTTTCCTTTGGAGTTCTTGTTGCTTGGGTTGGGTTCACTATTAACTATCATGCACTTTCCGCGTAGTGACTTCTTGTTGCTTGGTTTATATGTATGCATACGTATTTTATCCACGCATATATATAGTTGTAATTGTGTTGAGGAAGTTTCAGAACCAATGATGGGTCTTTTTGCTGAAACAGTTAATGCAGTGATTTGAAGTTGAAATATTTGAATGGATTCTGAATAATTTTATACTAATGTCACTTGTGTTCAATAAGCTGATTGAGAATTTGGGATTCTGTTCTTCTATAGAGCAGAGGTATACTGTGAAAACCAGAATGGTATCCCTAAAATAAGTAAACCAGAAGATAAAGAAAACTTGCATATTAATAAGGAAACCAGAGTACTAATGTTCATATTTTCTTCTCTTCTATATTCTCAACGAAAATACAATTGACATGGTTGCTGCTTCATTTTGACCGTGTGAACTTTGCTTATTTTGATAGAAAGTTAACTTCATATCATTATGCTTGTACTTAGGTAAGAATCTTTTCTGTTCATCTGCAGAGAAAATGGAAGTCTTGGTTCCAGGACAACGACGGTTGAACTGCTGTTCTAATAACGATTTGGGTGAAATTTCAGATGTTTCCATGGTTCCGGCTAAGAGAAAACTTTCAGAAATAGTACATAAGAGAAATGAAAGAAGCATATCCATAGATGAAGAAATGAAGAATGGCTGTTCTTCATCACCAACTGGATCAAAGCCTTCATCTAAGAAAGAACATGTCACGCGAAAAGTTAAGTCATCAAATGGAAAAAGAACATTAAAAAAGCAATTTAATGCTTCAGACATTGAAATTATCTTTCAAGATGATTGTTTAATTAATGAACTGGAAGAAGATGGGGAGTTTATGTTTCTAACAAAGTTAAAACAACGGCGTAGAAGTAGAGGTAGAAGATCTGATTGGGGAATGACTGGAAGAAGTTCAAAGGATGTAGAAATGAAAAATTCTGAGTCTCCATTGTGTACTTCGTCTTCTACGGCGGTATCTTCTCCTAGTTCATCTGGTGATAACAATAGCAGATGTGCTGTGAGAAATACAAAGGTGAAATGCATCTCTATTTTGTGCACTTTTAGATTTGAAATTGATTATTTAAGCCTATGATGTTTTCTTAGCGGAAAGTAATTAATTATTCTTTTGTAAAGCAGAGTAATGGACAAAGTCATATTAAGTGCCATCAGTGCATGAAAATGGAGAGAAAAGCTGTTGTTTCATGTACAACTTGTAAACAGAATTCATATTGCATCCAATGTGCCAAGCAATGGTATACATTATCCCCAGGTTCCATTTTTTGTTTTTTATTGTTTAGAAATTACTTTGATTACATCGTTATCTCTTTATCTTGTTTATCTAGGTACCCACAATTGACAGTAGAGGAAATAGAGGAGCTTTGCCCATTTTGCCGCAAAAATTGCAACTGCAATAGATGCTTGCATTCAACTGGGATTATCAAGGTTTGTATTTGGGATTTTACACCCTTAGTATTACATTTTTTTTGTTGGGGCAAAATTGAATGATCTCCATTTTGAACTGCAGACATCAAATATAGATATTGGCAATTGTGAAAAAATTGAGCTTCTGGAATACTTAATTAAATCACTACTTCCATTTCTTAAAGAAATTTGCAAAGAACAAGATCAGGAGATGGAGATTGAAGCTAAGATTCAAGGTATAATTTCTCAACTTTGGTTGGATTCGTTATTTGAAAGCCAGAACATTGCTAATAGAAATCTGCTTTTAGGGATTTCATCTTCTGAAATTGAAGTACCATTGACCCTCTGTTCTAATGATGAGCGTGTCTATTGGTGAGTCTCTTCTTCTTCAAGTAAGTTAATATATGAATGTTTCCATCATTGACGAAACTTAATTTTTGTTTTTGGTGCAGCAACCATTGTGCTACTTCAATAGTTGATTTTCACCGAAGCTGCCCAAAATGTTCTTATGAACTCTGTCTTAGTTGTTGTCAAGAAATTCGCAAGGGAAGCCTTAAAGATCGTGCTGAAGTGAAGTTTCAATATAAGAATAAGGGCTATCAATATATGCATGGTGGAGATCCTTCACCAGAATCTCGTCTTTCAAAAACTTTTGAGGATTGTATTGAATCTTTGACTGAGTGGAATGCAAATGGTGATGGGAGTATTACGTGTGCTCCAAAAGATATGGGTGGATGCAGTGATTGTATGTTGGAGCTCAAGTGCATCCTTCCATGTGGTTGGATCTCAAGTTTAGAAGTGAAAGCCAGAAATTTACTGATTGATGGAACTGAGCATACAACTTTAAAGCAAAAACGTGGTGAAAGAAGAGCGCAGGCCTTACGGAAGGCAGCATCCAGAACAAGTTCTGATGATAATTTTTTGTATTGTCCTGCCTCTACTGGCAGTCTGGAAGGAGACTTTTTGACCTTTCAAAGACACTGGATTATTGGTGAACCTGTTATAGTTCGAGATGTTCTTAAAAAAGCTACTGGTTTGAGCTGGGAGCCAATGGTCATGTGGCGTGCATTATGCGAAAACATGGATTCTGAAGTCAACTCAAAATTTTTAGAAGTGAGGGCCATTGATTGTCTTGCTGGTTGTGAGGTCTAGTTCTATTTCTCCTATAGTTTAACTTTTCAGCCTAACATTTTACCCAGATTTGATTGCTTGATTACATTTTTGTGTCATCTATTCAACAGTTGGGTTGATGAATTTACTCCTACATAAGACTTGTTGATGGAAGGGCACAGGTCCTCTTTTGCCTCTGGCAGCATAGTCCCTATTTTTGTAGTATTCCACTACTATTAGGTCTTAGGACTTTTGTTTACTAGTTCTATTGCGAAGAAATCATTCCCTAAGCCACCTACCTGATTTTTACTTGGAAAAAAAAAAAAAAATTAGAAATTTCGTAGAAACTTTAAGGAGAAAATGATGTCTTCCTTGCCTAAGTATGTGATTATTGTTACTTGGTTTTACATGCATAATATTGTATTCTTAACACTGTTTTTTCATTCTAAACTTTGCAGGTGGAGATTAGTACTCTTCAGTTTTTTGAAGGTTACACTTTAGGGAGAACATATGAAAATTTATGGCCAGAGATGCTCAAGTTGAAGGACTGGCCTCCATCTGATAAATTTGATGATCTTCTACCTCGTCATTGTGATGAATTTATAAGTGCATTGCCATTTCAAGAATATACAGAGCCTAGGACTGGCATGCTTAACCTTGCTGTAAAGTTGCCACCAGATGTGCTGAAGCCAGACATGGGACCCAAAACATATATTGCTTATGGCATTGCAGAAGAACTTGGTAGAGGGGACTCTGTAACAAAGCTTCATTGTGATATGTCAGATGCGGTATGCCTTGAAAATCTGATATGTTATCTGATAATAATTTGCACTGCCTGTATGGGTAGTTTAGGGGCTGAAGATCTTTTTTACCATTTGTTCTCTCTCTCAAACTTTAATTTAATATTTTTGAAATATATTGCATGTTTTGGTGTTAGAGAATGATCTCGTTGGCCTTTTGCATTTTATTCATGTCCCCAACTAATTTATTGAAATTATCACTACTAGTTATTTGAATGCAGACTTTCTTGTCAGTGCCTGACTAACAAATTCATCTCGTTACTAAGGCAAACATGTATATTTCTAATCGTTTGGGATTCACTTAAATTTATTTATTTTTCTTTCCAATTTCATTTGTTGGACCTCCTGGATTTCTCTGTTATCTATATATTAACTAGTCCTGCTATAAAATAATCCGTATCATGAATCTAATTATCGAAGCAATAGCAATATTTTCACATGTTCCTTTGACTATAAACTTTGTAGGTGAATATTTTAATGCATACAGCAGAAGTTTCATCAAGTATAGAGCAGCGCTTCTCTATTTCAAGGTTGAAAAAGTTGCACAAGGCGCAAGATGTAAGAGAGCATTTAGGTAGTGTTAAACTTGGCAGTTATCATGCTCAACAACTTGTTGAATGGAATGAGGATATGGAAACTTCAGAAATTGATGGAAGACTCCAGACTCTAAAAAACGATCTGGATGATTTTCCTGGTTTCGTGTTAGATGCAGAGAAAACAGGCACCAGCGGTGCACTTTGGGACATTTTCCGCAGGCAGGATGTCCCAAAGTTAGAAGCATATTTAAGAAAGCACTCAGAAGAATTTAGGCATACATTCTGTTCTCCGGTTAAACAGGTAAAATTTTAGCCACTTGATGTTCTGGTCTACCCATTTTCAAAGCACACAGGGTTCAGGGTTCTGATCTGCTTTTTCTTGTTCAGGTTATTCACCCTATTCATGACCAATGCTTTTATTTAAATTCAGAGCACAAAAGAAGGTTGAAGGAGGAATACGGTAGGTAAAATTTTAATTATGTTTGCTATACCAAAAACAAGAATATTATCATTGTCAATTTAATGTGTATGATTGTTTTAACAATTTTTAGGTATCGAACCATGGACATTCGAGCAAAGACTTGGAGAGGCTGTATTTATTCCTGCTGGATGCCCGCATCAAGTTAGAAATCTTAAGGTTTATAGATCATCAGCTTTAATCCTTCCCTTTTATTTTTGGACGAAGTTTTAATCTTTATGTGTGGATTGCTTTTTGTTTTCAATGAGTTTGTCTTGCTGACTCCGTTTTTTTTTTCCTTTTCATCGTGCAGTCCTGCACCAAAGTTGCTGTAGACTTTGTCTCTCCAGAAAATGTGCATGAATGCCTTCGTTTGACAGAGGAGTTCAGACGACTTCCGAAGAACCATAGGGCGAGAGAAGATAAACTAGAGGTAACATCTGCTTCTTTATTACCCTCCACCACAACGACCACCTTATATTTTCTTCTTCTTCTGCAAGTGTAATTGTCGATTTAATGAATTTTTTTGAACAGATAAAGAAGATGATACTTTATGCAGTTGACCAAGCTGTTAAAGATTTGGAAGCCATGAAACTCACAGTTTAGCATCTCTAACCTGGCTTCTAACACCGGTATAGGATAACTTGTGATAGAGTTCATTGGAGCTTTTTGTGCATCTGGCTACTAACACCGATAACTTGTTATAGAGTTCATTTGAGCTTTCATTGCACTCCTAACCTGATATTTTTCCCTGTGCAAGTGGCTTTTAACTGCAATACAAAATGAGAAACTATAATGTTAATGTTGGTGATATGATATGAGATATAAAATTTACTAAAATATTTTTTGTTGAGTTAAAAATATGAGTGCATCTAAAATTTCCTTGGACAATGATATTGAATTTTTATTTTCTATCCTAAATGTTAAAATAAATAAATAGCTAGCCTATTTATTATTTATTTAAATAATAGTTAATTTATTAAACAGAAAAGTTAATTCATAAAAAAAATAAAATAAAAATAATTTATCCAAGAATATTTTCAATTTTTATAATTTTTCCTAAAAATAAATTAAACTTGTTCATATAGACTATCCATTTGAACACTACTAGTTGTCAATGTGTTCTAACCATACCAATAAAAAAATTAAAAAAAAAAGAGAGAAATCAATTGGATATTATTTCAGATACAATTTTGTCAAAAAATAAAAAATATTAGAAAAAAATTATCTAAAAAAACTGGCAAGCATGATGAGAGGACAATTATGCGGGAAAAGTTTTTGACAAGACATGAATCTTTTCATCATCAGTGTAGCAAAAAAATACACCCTTTTCATTATCAATGACGCTAACTACAGGCAATGGTGAGGGTATTTTTGTATCATGTGTCGGCACTTCAGCATAAATCAATAATGGGTCCTTATTTATTTATTTTTTTTGGTGAATAAAAAATGGACTTTTATCTGATTATCTTCGGTCCTGATTTTAGGAAATTATGGACAGACAGCTGTGTTTTTTTGATTCGGTGTGTGTGGGAGTTTATATATTGTCCAGTTCATTATTATCTAGTGGTTTTTATTGCTTTTTCTCACGGTATATACAGTATATATGAGATTGCATCAAAATTCAGATAGAAGTTATCAAAAATCGAACTCGCAACTCCTTAAAAAAATATATTAACTTTCTACCATCTGATCCACCCTTTGAGTGTAATAAACCATATAAACCATAGATCCTTATTAGAATGACGAAGAACTGACAAGCACAATGCAAGTTATGCAAGTTCTAACATCATCCATCCTAACAAAAATATGTCATTCGATATCAACTGCATTTTTTGTGTGGCCATATTTTTTTCATCATGATGGAATAACTTTTATGTGTTAACACAATTTTCATAAGTATAAGAAATGGAAAAGAAAAAATAAAGACAACAAAAAATGTAGACAAGAAAAGCAACAAACTAATAAAATAAAATAAAATAAATAAGGAAAATATATTATATAGAAATGAAAAGAAAAATACGATTTAGTAGTTTAAGTTGCTTTCTAAAGAGAAAATAAGATTTAGTAATTTAAGTTGCTTTTTAAAGAATTCATTTTTCAAAATTAAGTTTTTAAATGTTATTTATTATATAATTAAAAGTAATCAACAAATAATAATTATATTAGTTCATTAGTAATTATCATCACTGATGATAAATATTAAAACACAAATAAAAAAAATTGAATGATCAACATTACTAATCACAAATATAAAACTGGAATAAGAAAAATAAAAATAAAAATAAAAATAAATTAATTACAAAAAAAATAGATTAAACGTGAGACTTAAAAATTTTGAATATTAAATAGTAGGACAGTGAGATTTTATTAATAGTTGATAAATTAATATAATTTAAAATTATGAAAAGTGAATTCAATAAAATAATACTATATTTTTTGAATTTAGCATTTCTAAAATATTGAGAATAAAAATCATAGAAAAATATAGAAATTGGTTTTGATTTTTAACAATTTTATTGTAATCTTATTGTCAATAAAAATAAAATTGTTTATAAATTTTAAAAAGAGAAAATAAAGGTAAATTGTTTTCAATCATTTAGCATCTGTTTGATATGGTTTATTTTTTAGCAAAACATATTTATTAATTGTCATAAATTTTTATTTAAAAAAATAAATATTTGGCTACAAATTAATAACCGGTTTTTGACTTAATTTTTTTTTTTAAAGTCAAGAAAAAGTTAAAATTTTAAAATTCTTCAAAAAAAACTTAACATAAGTTTATAGGAAAGCTCAAACAAATATTAAATTTATTTTTTAATAACATATTGTTTTACAAACACTACTAAACATTCATTAGCTTTTCAATAAAATTTTTTTATATAAATTATATCAAACTGATAAATTTATTTAATAAAGTTTTTTAAATTTTAATTTCAAATATACATTTTTAAATAATAAATTAAAATTTTTAATTTATGCTATGGTCATTACCATTTTGTTACACAAAAAAGCACTATAATAAAAATATAATTTTTTTTAAGGAAAAAAATATGATTATTTAAAAAAAAATAAAAGAAATTTTAGGTGTATGCATATAGTATTAAGAAAACTTGTTATAATCAAATATAAAAAATAAAAACAAAATAATGTATAAAATATATAAACATCTAAATATATCATGTGAGATCTAAACATGAAATATACAAAATAAAAAATACACATCAGATAAACATTAAAAATAAAAGAAAATTATATAAGATCATACTTTCTACTTTTTTTCAAACTAATTTAACAAGATTTAAAATTATAGTGAATTTTAAAATCCAAAAATATATTAAAATAATAATATTAATCACCTTAAAAATAAAATAATTTTTTTAAAGCAAAAGGGGTAAAGTCTGTACTCAGAATTCCTGTTTTTAAATTATAAAAAAAAATATATATATATATATATATATATTGCGTGTGAAAAACGAAATCTGAAAAAGGGCGTTATCTAAAACCCCAAAAGATTGACCTTTTTTTGCTGGATGTTGATCAAAAAGCCAATTCCTTTTAGATCCAACCATCAAAATTAAAAAAATTTCTAATTTGGCCGCCCCCTTTTTTCAGGCTTTCTTACCAGTGCATAGCCATTGGCAACGTCTTTGTCAACTTCTTGCTGGTTTGAGGCTCTGAAAAGGCTCTTAGCTTTATTCCAGTAGTTGCTGTACATGATGAAACTGATCCAAAGAGTTTTGAAGGAAGAATCTCTTCTATAAGAAAGAGGAACTTTTGAGACTTCTAACTTGCCAATGGAGAAAGCTGATGAAGATGAGAAGTTCTTTTATACTGTGCTCCATCTTTTAGGTTTCATGATCAAAGGTGAAATCACCAAACTATCCTTGTTAATATATTAATGGTTTTATGTATTAAGATATTTGATAAAATTTTTTACTGATCATGAAAATAAATAAATAAGTTTTTAATATTTATCTATTAAAACATATCCAATGAGAAATTTTAGTTGCATTACTAATTAATTTTATATAATTTTATTTTAAATTTATATTTTTATTTTTATATAAAATTATTATTAAAGATATTTAATAATTAAATATTTTATATCTAAAAATATAGAATTGAATATTTTAAATGTATTTAATAATATATAATTGGACATTTTAAATATAATTAAAAATATACAATCAAATATTTTAAAATATGAACATTCTAAATATATTTAAAAATATACTATTAAATATTTTTAGAAATGAATATCTCAAATATGTTTATAAATATGCGACTAAACATTTTAAATGTATTCAGAATTATACAATTGAATATCTTTAGAGACATTCATAATTTTGAAACAAAACATTCTAATGAATATATATTTTCATTGTCAAAAAGTGTTTGAACCAAAAAAAAATTTGTGAAATTTCCTTGATTATTTCATCCAAAAATATTATGAAGAGTTTTGTAAAAGAGTATTTGATTTGTTAAAGATTCACAAATAAAAAAAGCATATATTTTTAATCTTAGTTAAGACCAAGGTTTAAAATATTTGATATTTCTATTTTTTGAAGGGATCGAAATAAAATTTAGGGTTGAAATGGAAATGGATAGAATTTCCATAATATCCATTGAAATTTTTAAAATTTCACCAAAATATCCATGGAAATTTGTGTAAAATATCCACATCAAATATTTAATGATTTGGTTAAAAAATGTATAATTTCAGTTGAAATTTCAAAAATATCCAAGGAATTTTTTAATTTTTTTAAAAAAATTCATAAATATTATTGATATTTAGTAAAAAAAAATTTATCAAATTAACTTTATTGATAATTTTTTTTACCATTTAATTACTTTTAGACATTTGGTGATATAAACAAAATAAAATAAATTGAATTGAATAACATTAATAGGTTCTAGTTATCGAATATCAATAAAATAAAAATACAAAAATTGTTGATTATATTTTTGAACTTGACATATCTTATTGTTGGGAATATCTGTTTTACAAATATGGATCAATAAATGATGAAATATATACATATGAAATATAATGTTTGTTTGAAAAATAAAAAAAATTCTTGACAATTCACAATTTTTATTTTTATTTTTGACATTTTTGAAGAAGTTAGAAAAGGTAGTGGCTAAAAGAAATCACTAAGTGAGAAGTTGGATTAAGTCCATTTATTGGTGAACAATATTACATACATGCAATACAAGATGAAGAACATGGAAGTAGAGATGCAGGTCAAGGATTCGGTATTGTTAGAAAAAGACTATATACGTAAATAGAAATCTATAATGGAGATGTCACAAAAAGAAAAAAAATCGATTTTTATGAATTTTGGATCTATGAGGGTTGGAAATTATTTTCATAACTCTTATTTAATAGATATTTATGGAATGTTATCAAGTAGTAACTCATGTGTACCATCTCAAACTTAAATCATTAGAGAATAATAGTTATGCATATAGTCAACCAATAATACAAGATCCATATGGTTGGCATATCAATAATTTTATGCAAAATTATCAAGGAAATACATATTTTCATAACTACTTCTCATATTTCACATTTCAAAATTAAAATGAGAAAGAAACCGATGATTTTCAATCACTCAGAAGTTCTATATGGTATTAAGATGATATTTATGAATAACAATATAATTATAATAATTGTTTTATATATTTTAGTTAATAAATAATTTTATCATATATGTATTTTTTGACATATTTTTATTAATAATAATTCTTTTATGGTCATTAATGCTTATTATAAATCAATTCACTAAAAAAATTTTAATATTTTAGCAAGTTTTATAATCAATTTGATAATTGATGGATCAAATAAACTAATTCTGAAGTTTCAATAAGAATTTCCATTTTTAAAATAAATTTCTATCATTTTTTATAATTTTTAATCGATATTCAATATTTTTAAATATTTCAATAGAAATTTATGTATTTTAAACTCTCGATATTTCAATCAATATCGATTTTTTAAACCTTGATTAAGACTATGAATTATGAATATTTTAGATATTAGAAATATTGTATAAAATTATTTAATATTTTTTGTATATCTAAGTGATAGTGCATACAAAATTATACTGTATAGAATTCTTTTATAATTGTGAAAAGAACTTCTCATATCCAACTAAAAATTAAAATGTTTTATCAAAAATAATGGTACATTGAAGTCTTTCCCGAATTAAATATAAGTAAGAAAATATTTTGGACAAATTATATTTTAGATCCTTTTTATTATTATATTTATATTTAATGTTTTTGGAAAATTATCATTAACATCTCTTTAATTATAAATATCGCACACTTATGTTATATTTGTTTATATAGTTATAGAAGTCTAACTAACTGAAAGCGTCCATTTAGGTCAGGAATAAAGGTTTTTGATGTAGTTGTTTGTAGTTTTCTTATAGGAGGCACAACTAAAAAAGGATCCTCTTCGAATTTTTTCTGTATTTATCATAACATATTCACTTGTTAGTTTTTTTTTTTTTTTTGTCAATTAATCTTCATAATTAAAAAAGCCAAAAGAAGGCTAAAAATCAAGATTTTATAACTGAATAATAATATAAAAATACAATTATAATCTTTAACTATTAAAATTAATTGACAAAAGCTAATAGATGAGGTCTAAAAGCTGATTTTTAAAGAACATGGGCTCTACTTGTAATTAAAATAAAGTTGACACTTCTAAATGTAATTTTCCTAAATATTTTTTTTTGCATTATGCTTCCTCAATTATATTACCTATTATATTTTACCCTTTAAACTTCAAAATTTGCAATGCTGCTCCTGTTATTTCCAAATCGTGTTTCATAAGGACAAAATGTTAACTATGTATATTTTTCTCGCTATCTCACATAAGCTGCACAAATTGTGGGAAAATAGCTAATGTTGTCATTTTATTAACAATATTTGCATCAGTACCTCTTGTATACTCTCTAGCTATTCGTAGATTTGGTTCAATAGTAAAAATTATTGAAAATATATAGAATTCAAATCTTGATTTGGATAATAATCCTCCATCCTCGAAAATTATAATAAATTGAAATATTGATTAAAAAAAAAAACTACACTTTCTTTGAAATTGTAGAAAAATTCAATTAAGTGTCATAAAAAGTTTGTTCAAGCCCAATAATTCTAGAAAAATTCAAGAAGTGTCATAAAAAATTTTGTTTAAGCCCAATAAATTATAAGAAGTCCTAGAAAATTTTGTTAACCTTACATAATTTTATGGGATCTAGAAAATATATATATATTTTTTTAGAAAATATTTTTTTATTGGGTTTATCCGAATCCGGATGAACCTAACCCAACTTGATTATAATTCGGCTTGGCAAAACCTTGAGTCGATTATTTACTTGACCACCTAGGTTACTTGCCCCGTCTTGACCCGATACAATTTTAAATATAACAAAAACCTTCCCAAAAGGGCATTTTTATGCATATAACTGCAGGGTAAGGGATGGGTATACTCAAACCGGATTTAGTTTTAAATATAATAAAAAAATCCAAAAAGAGCATTTTTATGCATATGCATTCGGGTACCAGATAGGTATAATTGAACCTGACTTCATCCGAACTCCATCCATGCTGAAATCCATTTTAAGGCTATCCATACCCAACCTGATCGGGTCAGATCTTCCCAAAACCCGACTTGATCCAATCTAATTATCATTCTTAATCATACATTGCCCTTCCACTCACTATCCATTTACAACTCACATAATAAAAAACGCAAACAAAATAAATGATGTTGTTCTGTTGTTATGAAGCATCATTTGAGAATAACATGAGGTAACACTATGGATTTTGAAAATTGGAGGTAAAATGTTACATGAGTTATATAACAAGGGAGATTGGTGCAAAAAACCATAAGAAAATGTAGGAGGCATTATATTTTACCCCTCAACATATTAACTTTTGCATTTGCATCTCCAAACTATAAAATCCTTTATATTACCCTTTGGACTTTTTTTCCATTGGTCAATTTAGTCCAATCATGAAATTTTCCTACTAAAATTTGGCAAAACTGATCATGCATACTGTTCAAAAGAAAAAATAAAAAAAACCTATTTCTAAATAGATTGATATAAGTTTTTTATATGTTTAATTTTATCAAATTTATTGTTAAAATATCTTATTGTAATTAATTGACATAAAGTAATAATTCATGACACGGTATTCGAAGTTTGTGGTATAAGAGATAATGAAAAATATAGTATGGTTGAAAGGTTAAATTTGGTTATTAATATATTAATTAATATTTAAAAAACTAATAGGCAATTCTTTTGTCAAATTTTAATAACATATTAAAAAACTACAAATATCAATAGTATTACAAACTCTGAATTGCTTATCAAATAATTTGATAAATCATGAGTGAATTTATTATTGATTGAAAAATAAACCTAAATATAAATTAAACCCAAATAAATGAACCAATCTTAATATATGTCAACTATATTATTCGCCACAATTTTTGATAAATACAATTTAATAAACAATTCAATTATATTATTATTGTCAGTGTTATTGCATAGTTGGTTTTTGATATTTAATGCTTTTTGGCATACTAGGTCCTTATTTTTATTTATTTTTTTTATTTCTTAGCATTTGTCCCAAAATCACACTTTCTTTTGCATGGTTAGATGCTTGTGTCAATTTCTCCATCAACCATTTAAAAATCCATCTGGGGTGCACATGCCAATGGCATTCATTGTCTTTTTGAAAAATTTCAAACAAATTAGAGCAAATGTACAGAAAATTTTCATGCCTCTGAAATTGTAAAAGAAATTAGAGTTGTTTTTTTTTTTTTTTTTTTTTCTGATCAATTTCATATGAAATTCCTCCTCAGCCAAACCTAAATCCAAGCCAACAGGTTCTTACCCAAATCCATCTCCACCTCAAAATTTCAAAGCTATGAGCTATAAGAGCATCTAATTTTCACACGAAACAAATGGAAAGATAGCTAGGTGTTGAACTCCATGATGAATGAAGAGTGCAATGTTATCCTAGTAATCAAAGGTGGTACAACTGTAGAAGAGAGTATGAATTCACGTACTCTCACATAGCTTCCAAAGACAAACAATCTGATTGTTAAAACCTTGATGGTGATGTTTCAAGAAGGATTTCATGTTACGATGGAAAAATGGGAGCAGAGGACGGCTATATATTTTTAGTCATGAAGGGGAATGTTGGTGCCATTCAAAATAAGAAATCAAACAATGGAAATAGATAAAGAGTTTGAATTCCACAAATGGGGTGGAGGATTCAATTTGATATGACAGCGAAAAGGCTAATATCGATGATTATATGGTTTTGAGTTCTTTAGTGTTTTCCATTTCTCTTATTTATCTTTATTTTGATGCAAAAAGTATAAACACTTTGTTTTTTAGTAGTGTAAAAAGAATTATATTATCATGATTCTATTCACACACACACACACACACATATATATATATATATATATATTTATTTATTTTTTAATTCAATTTTTAGTGGTCACGCCAATTAATTTTGCTCACACCAATTAGTTATACTTAATTTATCCTTAAATACAATTAAATACAAATATAACATATTTTTACCCCTAATTCCCTTTGAAAATAAAAGATGCACTCCAATTGTCCTAATTTCCAAATTTGTCTCGCGTCATCTTCAACCTTTCTAAATAAAGCAACAAACTGGATTCATACTACTTCATCTAAAAAAAATATATATATTTTAAGATGTGAGAAAGCTTAACATCAAGTCCGATTTTGTTCTTTTCCAACAAAATCTCTTCTCTCCTTCTGTTTCAAGATGTGAGAAAGCTTTTGCTCCTATTAGCAATCATCGGGGTCTTTTGAGGTTGTCCAATATATATATATAGATATAGATATATAAATAAATGAGTTTACATATAACTGAATTTTTATTCAGTTTATATAATTTAGATAAAATTTGAGTTATTTGGTGTACAATAACCTAGATGGGTTTAAATTGTATGAGTTATGTATACAATATGACTTTATGTATCATTGTATTTTCATCTCATTTATATAATGTAGATAGAATTAGAGTTGTCTGAAATATATATAATGCAATAATTTAAAGTCATTCAAATTATGTATATTGAATGACTTTATATATTATTGTATTTTTATTTGGTTTATATAATTCAAACGTAATTATTTTCTTCGGCATAAATAATTCAAATACATTTAAATTTTTAGATTACGTATTTCAGAAAACTTCAGAATATATATTACAAAAATAAAAAAAAAATTCATGGAAAAAACAAATAGAACGAAAATTTAAAAATAAAAATAAAAATACATATGGAGACAACAAATAAATTATAAAAAAGCTAAATATTTATGTTTTCAAGGTTGAAAGGAATAATTTACCAATCATTTTTATTTATTTTCTCCTATTAATATCTAAATTTTATTATTTCCATTATTAAAGTTTATTTTTTCTTAAAATTTCATTGTAGTGTATATAATATTTTATTTATGTATTTAAGGGTATTGCGACCTTTTTATCAAAGGATATTTTAAGAATATAAAAATGTATTAAGATGTAAGTATGGTTATTAAGTTTTTTTGTTTGAATAAAATGACCCATGCATTATTAGCAATGTAAGATTTCAAACGTTTGATGGATGGATTTGAGGTAGGGACTGAACAAAAATGCTTAAAAAAGGGCCCAAATGTGCAAAAACATAAGAGACTAACAGTACAAATTATATTATACTATTCAAGTCGGAGTAGCTGCTGCTGTTAGGAGAAAAGATATATTTAATTCTTGAAGGGGGATTAAGTTATATCTAATTAGGTCTACGAGCAACCTATCGTCAAAGTATATATATATATATATATATATCAATATTTCTCAAAAAGATATTATTGATGTATAGCCTTTTTGTATTTTTTAGGTGTTTAAATTTGTAGATAAACTATTCTACCAGAATAGATAGATCTTCATTTTGAAAAATAACTATTTCATTTAAAAAAATCTTAAAATTGTAATTCCTACGTTCTTATTTAGATAAACCTTGAAAATACACTTACCATATTTTGATAAATTCAAATTTAAAAGGACTATCATATAGTAAAAATACATAAATAAATATAAAAATAAACTTTTAATTAATTTTTATTTAAATTGTTTTAAACCAAAAATATTATAGAAAAGATTAAGCTTGATTCTTTATTCATTATTTTTATCAAATATATAAATATGAATGACTATTCTTTTTCCTTTTTTTTTTTTTTATAAAAAAGTTATTCTTATTTTATCAACAATATTTATTTTATATAACAAATTTGACCTAACAAATTAGTAGCGAAATGAATTTTCACAATTGTCATCCAAAGAGGTTGTATTTAATCTCAATTTAAAAGAATTTTATGGAATTTAAAAGACTCTGTGTAATCAATATAAATTTTTAGAGTTTATAAAAGTTCTGAGCCTTTTTTTTTTTTTTTAAAGGAAAAAGTTTGACTTGTTTAACTATGACTTTTTATAAGCCTATAAAAATAATGGTACTCAATATATCAATAAAACTTTCCCATTTTAATTAAAAAATGAAAAAAGTCTCACCATTTTTCTCTCAAAAAAAATTTGAAGACTTTTGATATATGGTTCCAATTTAATTTACATTTCTCTCCTTCTCCCTTCTTGCCACAAGTGGAGTAAACCAGAAAAAAAAAAAAAGAAATTGAAAAGCCTATTAAAATCTCTTAAAACTAAAGAAAGTTTATAAAAGTTGATGAGAACTTTTCATGGTTAATTTTATAAACTTACAGGTCAACATAAATATAATTCATCTTTTCAAAAAAAAAAAAAAAATATATATATATATATATATATAAAATTCAGTCACTAAAAAAAAAAAGTTAATAAAAGTCTTCTAAATTCCACATTAATTGCTCTCTCCGAATGATTTGTATTTAGAATTCCAAAATGAAAATAAAAATTCCAAAGACTCATCCTTATCTTTTTGGGCAAGGCCAAAGCCCAACAAACCAAACTGTAACAAAAAGTTGGCCCTCAAAGAAAAGAAAGAATTTATACGCATTTAACCGCCAATAAGACATTATCTCATCCATTTGCCTTTGCCACTGAGCTTCAGTTACGCTCTTCTTCTTCTTCTTCTTCATCGTCGTCGTAATATCTCATCCATAAGATATTATGCACGATGAATTCGCAGCATATGCAGACACTTCTCGGTGTCCAGGCGGCGCTGCCACAATCTCCGTTCTACTCCAGCTCAGTTCCATTGCACGCACAACGACTTGAGCTTCGGAAATTTTCCAAGCCCACCATTTCGGCTACAAATAATAGTTTTTTACCCCAATTTCGTCACTTTAGCTTCAGTTTTAGCATTGGTCGTGGTGGTCGTCGTAGTAGTGGAAGCGCGGTCAGATGCTCAGTGGCTGAAGAAGCAAATGAAGTCGCGGAGCAGAAGCAGAATCAACAGATTGCGGTGAGGAGGGCTTACCCTTTCCGCGAAATAGAGCCCAAATGGCAGCGACATTGGGAGGAAAACTCAACTTTTCGAACGCCGGATGAGATTGATACCTCCAAGCCTAAATTTTATGTCCTCGACATGTTTCCTTATCCCAGGTTGGTTTCTCTATCTCTCTCAATCTTGAAATTTCAATTCTTGACCCTGTTTTATTAGGACGGTTTGAATTGTGAAAATCGGGTCTGTGTGGAAAATTTGGGATATTTTGTTTTATTTTTTATTTTTTATTTTTATTGTGTGTTTGGCTATGATTCTGGTGAGTTTATATTTTGGGAGTATTTGTAGTGTGGTTTTGTTCTCATTTTTGGTCAATTGTTGCAGTGGAGCGGGGTTACATGTTGGTCATCCACTAGGCTATACTGCCACAGATATTCTTGCTAGATTCAAACGGATGCAGGGTTATAATGTTTTGCACCCAATGGGGTGGGACGCATTTGGATTGCCTGCGGAGCAATATGCAATAGAGGTTTTCAATTTTTTTTATTTTTTGGTGGCAATCCTGTATATGGTTTACAACGATTTCAATTTTTTGTCGTGGATATGCACATTTATCAGCTGGTTTGCATTTGTATCTTGCAGACAGGAACCCACCCGAAGATCACGACGGAGAAGAACATTACCCGCTTCCGCACCCAGGTATCTGCAATGTGCTTACTGTTAATTTGTAATTTTTGCAGTGAGATTTGTCTCAACGTGTGTAAATACTGTATCAAATTACTGAAGGAGATAGTTGGATAATTTCACTGCATCACTCAATTTTAGTCACGTTTCTTAGCTAAAATTTGACTTATATAATCACTGGTGTTCAATTCAAAGATGAACTATAAAACCTTTGTTAGCTATAGTTTGAAATATTGTTAAGGGTCCAACTATAGTTTGAAATATTGTTAAGGGTCCAAACAATTCCAACTAGGAGTTTATGCTAAAACTGAGTTTGTTTCTTGGTAACAGTATTGTCTCGTACTTATGGATGAAAATATCATATAATTAAGAGTTTGATAATTCAAAAATAGCAAAGGCTCTCTTTCAATTTTTTAGAGTAGTGTTAATGCAGTCCATCTAATTTAGAAAATATTTCCTTGGTTTTAACTGTTGTATGGAGAGGGACACTCATAGTGCTAGGGTGTGCTTTGAGAAAACATTGATGGCAAGTTAACAAGCATAAGATTTTTAGAATATCAATGTTATTATTTTAATAATTGTTTTAACCCCTTAGTTCCATGTATAGCATGTTGCTTTCTTAGTTATTGCTGGTTAGTATAGTTTATTTAGTTCCATGTATAGCATGTTGCTTTCTTAGTTATTGCTGGGTAGTATAGTTTATTCTCTTAAAGTTTGGATTAACACTTTGTATTAGTGTTGCAGCTTAAATCACTGGGCTTCTCTTATGATTGGGATCGTGAAATTTCTACAACAGAACCAGAATATTATAAATGGACCCAGTGGATTTTTCTTCAGCTGTTAAAAAGAGGATTGGCATATCAGGTCTAAGTAATATCCGGTTTCCAGTAGTTTTCTGTCAGTTATTCTTTGCTACACCCAAAAATGATACCTACTTATGTTTCATTCAGGCTGAAGTGCCAGTTAATTGGTGCCCTGCTCTTGGCACTGTGTTAGCAAATGAGGAAGTGGTGGATGGTGTGAGTGAGCGTGGGGGTCATCCAGTTATAAGAAAGGTATGTATAGCTTTATGTATGTCATGTAGTATAAGCTATCAAATTTATGCAGCTTATTACTTATTAGCTTAATTCCAATTTTTCGATGGTTTCATAATTTTACAGTGTCATTGTTTATTACCAAGCAGCCAATGCGGCAATGGATGCTCAAAATTACTGCATATGCTGATCGTCTTCTTGAAGATCTAGATGACCTTGACTGGCCTGAAAGTGTAAAAGACATGCAGAGGAACTGGATAGGGAGGTCAGAAGGGGCTGAGATGGAATTTTCTGTTCTTAGTACTGATGGGAAGGAAGGAGACATAAACATTAAAATTTATACTACAAGGCCTGACACCATCTTTGGAGCAACGTAATAAACAATTCACTTTGTTTCTATCTTCTTATTTGATATATTTCATGGGTTTGATGTACTCATCTAACATATGTTTAAAAATCTTATCTCTGGATTAGAACTATTCTTATTTTTTGTTTGTCTGCAGCTACTTAGTATTAGCACCTGAGCATCCCTTGTTGCCACTGTTAGTATCAACATCACAGAGCAAGACTGTATGTTCATTTGTTCCCTTGAATAGTCTGGTCTGAAAGGTTTCTTATAATTTGTAATTAGAGGGTTGACCATTATTGAGCACAGGTGGAGGAGTATGTGGATCTTGCTTCAAAAAAGAGTGATCTTGAGAGGACTGAGCTTCAGAAGGAAAAAACTGGGGTCTTCAGTGGTTGCTATGCGAAAAATCCAGTTAATGGCGAGGCAATACCGATATGGGTTGCAGACTATGTCTTGGGAAGGTGTGTGTTTTGCTTTATGCCCTTCAAGGTTCTATAAAATCTTCATCTATTGGTAGATGCATGTATGCTGGAGTTCAAGCATTTGCCCGTCATATTGTTTGGGATGGCATTATGAGGTTTTGATTATTCCAATTTCATAAAAATATCTGTCTGTGTTGAAAGCGGTTAAGCTTTCAATTTCTTTCTCTCTTCTCTCTCTTCTTCTTCTTCCCCCCCCTCCCTTTTTTTTTTTTTAGTAAATAAGTACTTGAAGTTTTGCAATTGCTAGATGTAACTACTTTACAAGTGCAGTTATGGAACAGGAGCAATTATGGCTGTACCTGCGCATGACAGTCGTGACTATGAGTTTGCTTTAAAATATGATATCCCGATACGTTGGGTTGTGATACCAGATGATAAAGAACTTAAGAATTCTGGAAAAGCATTTTCAGGTGAAGGCATGGTTGTAAATTCATCAAATCCAACATCTGGACTTGACATTAATGGAATGTCCAGCAAAGAAGCTGCTTTTAAAGTCATTGATTGGGCTGAGAAAACAGGAAATGGGAAGAAAAAGGTGGTTTTCTTGGTTAACTGACGTTTATTATTCAGGGGTTGGGATGGTTACTAACTTTCTTAATTAAGATGTGAACTTATTCTGCTCAAACTTGTAATTGTCTTCCTTTAGGTGAACTACAAGTTGAGAGACTGGCTCTTTGCTCGCCAACGATATTGGGGGGAACCTATTCCTGTGATTTTCTTGGAAGATACTGGTGAAAGTGTTCCGGTTCTTGAAACTGAACTGCCACTTATGCTACCTGAATTGGATGATTTTACTCCCACTGGAACAGGGGAACCACCACTGTCAAAAGCAGTGTCTTGGGTATGTTATCCTCGTATGCCCATTCTGTCAGCTACTGGCTGTAGATGAACTGGTTTGAGTTTTGTGAAGCTTGTGATGACTTGCATAAATCTCAAGTGGTCCCATAAACAAGTTGTGGATCGATGATTTTGTTTTTTCAAAATTCTCGATGCAGAATTTCCAAATTGCATCATTTGTTATCTCAATATAAGTGATTTTTATTTATTATATTTTATTTTATCTTTTGCGTTTATCTATCTTATCAATAAAAGAATTAAGAAGAGCTCATGACTATATGTGTATCCTGCCTCACACATAATTTATCCATAATGTATATAAGGAGATGAGTAAAAACTTGAAGCTGCTATTCTCAAACTGAAACCTATTATGTTATGGAAATTGAGCACATAGTGAAGGAAAATATTTATCGTAAGCAGGTAAGCATAAAAAATGCCTCTAAGAGAGATTTTCCTGTTATGTATTGGCTTATTTTAAATGTAGGAGTGGGCAATTTTCTACTCTATTAAAATGCCTTAGAATCTTCCGGCTACTGCATGATCATTAATTATAGGATTGCTAAACTATTTTAAGCTGTTTACCTCTTAAGTTTAGCTCTAAGAGCTACCCTCAAATTTTCTTTACTTCTTTCTTTTTAGCTGATTTTATGATTACTTTTTTCTTTTTCTATTGATGCTTCTCAAATCACTCACTTAGACTTTCTCTATTATTGCAGGTTAAAACCAACGATCCTTTATCTGGAAAACCTGCTAGACGAGAAACAAGTACTATGCCACAGTGGGCTGGTTCTTGTTGGTAATATGTTTTTCTATAACCTTCAAGAATTGTGATATATTTCTTCATTTCTTACTAAGCTCTTATTCTAATTAATAACAAATTATTATTTATCCCAATTAAATCATCAGCTCTATAAATCTTTTTGCCACTAAGCCTATCCGAGGTAATTTCATTTGCAACTCGGATTGTACTTTCTATTAGGTTAGCATACCAATCCTAACAAGCAAAAATCATAGCATGACTACAGTGAACCTCCACAAAAGTCTTCCCTAAACTTCCAGAGATCCATTGCTAGTTGGTTGCATCAGTCTTCTTGGCATGAAGTACTGGTCACTTCAATATTCCTTCCCATGTGAATTTGTGTCTTATTTTCTGCACCTGTACCAAATGATATATTGTGAGGTTGCAAGCTGAAATTCTTTGAATCTCATAAGGCTTATTTATTTATTTGTAATGGTGAGCTGATGAAGCTATTTGTCTCTGGATGATTCTATAAACCATTCACGTCTTGCTTCATTCTCTATTTTAACTAATTATCTTTAATATACCTCTTCTTATAATGAGTTGATTGGAGAAAACACATATTTACCATTTAGAATTTTGGAATATTATGAGGTGAGATTGCAATTTTTTTTTTTTTTAATTAGTCACATGCAAATTCTTTTTTATCTATTCTGGTGGAGTTATCAAATTCTGGGAACTCACATGGGATTAAAGTTTGTACTTATTTAAAGCTCGTGTCCAGGTACTATTTGAGGTTCATGGACACAAAAAATTCAAAAGAATTGGTTGCAAGGACAAAAGAAAAGTAAGAGTACATTACTTCTTTTTTCTTTTTAACATATAGTAAAAATCTTTAATAACTCTATTAAGATTACTTGCTAGGATACAAATTTTTTTGCACTTTTGCCATACTTCCCTGTCTTCTTCTTAACTGCAGATATTGGAGCCCAGTTGATGTGTATGTTGGTGGTGCTGAACATGCTGTTCTCCATTTGCTTTATTCTAGATTCTGGCACAAGGTTTGTTTCCAAATCTTTCATTGTAACTAAATGTGGGATATGTTGGTAGCTAGAGTCTTATAATTCCAATTATTTCCGATAGAAAAAAGCACCTGTATGTCAAATTGTGACACATTTTATCTTATTCATCATTGCTATTCTTTATAATTATTCTGATTGTTGTCGTTGAATTGCATTATGAGAAACATTTGCATATTACTTGTTATATTATGTCTATGAAGTGAGTCTCAACCTTAAAAATAGGTCTTGTTTTATTTTTTGTTTGTCAATTTTAAACCCAATATTTTGCTCAATCAAGGTGATATTTCTGCAAAAGGGTACTGGAACTTTTCTATGAGGTTCATTAAGGGAGGATAACACATGGGATTCGGTATTCATATATTTGTTGGGTGGTTCCGACAGTATTCTAACCTGATTTGGCTCATCAAGATATTTTAATACACGATTTTTTTGTTTGTTTGCTTCTTTTTTCTATTTTTTTTAGTTCTCTCTCTCTCTCTCTCTCTCTCACACTCATATTTAACTTCAATATTTCAGGTTCTTTTTGATATAGGCATTGTCTCTACCAAAGAACCATTCAAGTGTGTCATAAACCAGGGAATTATTCTTGGGGAAGTAAGTCTATTTATTCGGCATGTTGGGTGAAATAAGTCTATTTCTTCTTCCTGTTGGGTATTTCTTCATCAATTTGTGTTTCTAATTTTATGAGTTGCAGGTTCAATATACAGCGTTGAGGGATTCTGAAGGGAATCTTATCTCTGCAGACTCTGCTGAAATGTCAGATGAATATATTCAGGAAAGGATACCTGAGGAGAAGGTATGGCATGGTTTTTTATTCAACTCTGATAAAAGAAATAAAAAAAGAAAAAGTAAGAGGAAATGATAGAGAAAAGATAAGACTATTAATTTCTGAAATTTCCATCTTTCATTGTACAATCTATTTCTGAGATTTCATCTTTTATTTTATTTGACAAAATGATAATCCTCCATTCTTCAGGTCGTGAAATCTGGGGATTCTTTTGTCCTGAAAGACAATCCGGACATTCGTTTGATTGCCCGTGCTCACAAGATGAGTAAGAGTAGGGGAAATGTTGTCAATCCTGATGATGTTGTTTCTGAATATGGTGCAGATTCACTTCGTTTATATGAAATGTTCATGGGTCCACTTAGGTAGGATTTTGACATGAATATTTGATTACTCAGTCAGTCTAACCTTTTCTTTGTTCAAGCATAAAGAGAGACTGAAAAATATATGATCCTTTCTTACATGATGTTTCACAACTTGTTTACTTCTAGAGATTCAAAAACATGGAATACAAGTGGTATTGAAGGTGTCCATCGATTTTTGGGGAGAACTTGGAGGTTGGTTGTTGGTTCGCCTTTAACTGATGGTACATTTCCCGATGGAACGGTGGTGACTGATGAGGAACCTACAGTGGAACAACTTCGTTCTCTCCATAAATGCATTGCTAAGGTCAGAGAAGACTTTATCACCCTTTTTTTTTTTTTTTTTTAATTAAGCAGGGTACTAGTTAGTTAATACTCTGCTTGGTTTCGCATTTTCTTTAAGTTGGTTGTTGGTGTGACATTCATGCATATCAATACAAATTGTCTCTTTATGTTAAATTTCTACTGATCCAAAACCTTAAACGATTGGATCAAAAACTAATTCCCTTAAATAGTACATAAAATACATTACAATAAGTCTACATCTATAATAATAAGTAAGTTGTCTGTAAATTTCAGGTGACAGAGGAAATTGAAGGAACACGTTTCAACACTGGAATTTCAGCAATGATGGAGTTCATTAATGTTGCTTATAAGGTTTGATAAATTCTCTTCTAACATACGCTTAATTATACTGGCTAAAAAAACCTAATCATTGATAGTTGACTGGTATTGTTTTCTTGGTGGGAACATAATCCTGCTTGTTTTGAGTGCGTGGAAGGAGCATGCTTCCAATCACTTTTGATGTACCGTTTGATTTTTGTAGAGATTCTTCTGATGGGAGCTAAATAGTGAACTTCCAATCATTTTGATATTCCAGTGGGCTGGGAATTCTAGAGCTTAGTTGATCTTGATTTTATTGATGTTCTTAGGTGGCTAAGATACTTCTAATTGTTGCTTGTTATTTGGTGTTGTTATGTTATAGTGTTTTATTCTTTTATTAGTATTAGTGGATCTTAATTCACCATTTTCAAAAGCATTTTACATGTTCTGATTAGTAATTCCTTTTAGTATACATGTAATCACATATTAAATCTTTCTATATGATAATATAGTTCAGTGTATAGGTCACTCACTTTTATAATGTTCAAAAAAATTTACCTCCTTTCATTTTGGCTCCTTAGTGGAAGCTTCTGGCTCTTCACCTGGTTTTATGTTCTGTTGAGAGGCTTGAGAGGGGAAATTAAAAAAATGTTAAGAAGATCTTGCTTTTTCTTCCTGTATATTATCCTTCTTCCTGTACATTATCCTTCTGAAGAGAGGGTTATTTTTTTTTTTTTTTAACTTCAACATAAATATTTCCAAATATAATTTGGTGGATTGACGAATGTCTCTCTCCCTCCTGCCTCCCCAGTCCCCGCACAGATTTTGCCAGTAATTTAATATTATTTTGAATCTTTAAATAGTTTCTACATAATTTCCCCCCACACACATTTTGCCATTTAATATGAATTTTCTGATTGATATTTAAGGAGTTTCTACATAATGTTTGCAGTGGGATAAACATCCAAGATCTATTATTGAAGCATTTATTTTGTTGCTTTCACCTTATGCACCTCACGTGGCTGAGGAACTTTGGTTTCGCCTGGGACACACAAAATCATTGGCATATGAGAAGTTTCCTAAGGTGTGGATCTGTCTACTCTCTGTTTATAAGATAACTCTGAAACTGTATGTATGGCAGATCATTTTTGTTTTTCAGAACTCAGTAGTTTTCCATTTGGCAATACAATACTCTTGTCTTCTGAATCATAAAACAATAGATATACTTTGATAAATCCATAGATGACAAGTGGGAATATTGCAAATCATTTTTTCCTCTAGGAATATCAATTAAGCACTTCATCGGGTTTGTATTTGTGTCCTTCAAGCTGCTACGTTTAAGAATTATCTTGAATCTGAAAAAGCACGGTTCCATACTTTATGTTTTATACCTAACTTGTCACATTAAATGGATTCTGTGACCATAGTGATGATTAAAATCTTTGTATTCTTTTGCTAATGGGTAAGCACAGGTGTTATGGTTCTTAACATTTTGGTTAATACCCTAGAAAATGAAGTAGAAAATAGTGCAACAAAGAGCTAAAGACTTGCTACAAGTTTTTCTTTTTCATTATCCATCATTTCTCTTCCTTGAATGTTATTACTGCAGGCTGATCCTGCTTACTTGAAGGAATCTACTATTGTCCTACCAGTTCAAATCAATGGCAAGACAAGGGGTACCATCCAGGTTGAAGAAACATGCTCAGAGGAAGATGCTTTTGAGTTGGCTTCAAAGGATGAAAAACTGTCCAAGTACTTGAATGGGATGGCAGTCAAAAAAAGAATATTTGTCCCTGGCAAGATCTTAAATGTTATATTGGATCGTCAGAATGCAAAGGTCGGTGTCCGATAGTCCCTTGGCCACCATGCAGTTTAAGTCATCTGCCTTGCAATGGAAGGCATTATGATATATGGAGGTTATAATGACCATATATGCTTTCACGACAAGGAAATCCTTCCCTTGTTCAACACTGCAAGACATTATGCAAAGATGAGATCTTCCAGCTAAGCATATTCCGATTCAAAAAGGAAGGACTTGGGCACCGAAATTTAGGTAAGGACTAGATAGAAATGGGGTCTGGTTCATTTGATGGGATATCCCCCAAAGTTTTGCAAAATATAATATATTTTTTCAAAAAATAAAAAATAAAAAATTGCACGTCTATTGTATTTGCACCAGTATCATATTTATAACAATGTTTATTAGGCATCACTAATGTACAATATGTCATATTTGATGAAAAGGGCAAAATGGTCAAATTATTTATTTATTTCTTTTATTAAGATGCTTTTTAATAGCTTTATGAGTGGTAGGTGCATTGAAGAAACCGATCTTTGGTATCAATGGAAAATGAGGGAATAGGCGTCCATCTTTCTCATTTTTCTGGAGACTGGAGTTGTTGAAATGTCGGTGTCTTGGTTTATTTAAAAGTAACCACGACCTCTTTGTTATTCAACCCTCGTTTGTTTCCATTTTATTCTCTCAAGACTCATATTTTGATTGTTTCAAGATGTCCAAAAATTAACAAAGCTTTGAAAAATGTTATTTTCACGGATTGTGTCATGAACTGGTGATTAGTGAATCCTATATATTCATATAGTAATTTAATTGATTAAAACATGATAGAGAGCAATACTCTTAATGTTTTTATTATGATTCTATCACCTGGTTAACGTTATTTGATAATCAAATTTAACAATTTTATTTTAGCAGCATTATATTATTTTGTTGAACAATATATTAATAAAAGGATGGACAATCTTCTTAATTTGAATCCACTAAAAAGTGGAAGTAGCTTTGTGTCACGATTTTATATTTTACTAAGTGGAAATAGATCTATATTTTATGCAACGGAATTAGATCGTGCAGTGTCAAGATTCTCTAGTTAAAGTCAGCCTTTCAACTATATAAATTTTATATAACCCATTTAATATCAATCATAAGTTTTTGAGGTTCATTGACGAGAATTACTTTTGCGAATTACTTTTGCGAATCTCGTACGTAGGTGACTATGATTGCTTTCCGACATCAAGGTTATTAACCAAGATGCTCACCCCATCTATAGGTTCTCATAGTCATCAACGCTCACACTGCCCAACAAGCTAGCCCACTCAGTAGCCTATTGTTCGATCTTGTGCCAAGATCTAGCCAACCACCTAATTCTCCATTCGGACTTTGGTCCATATACATCTTGAACAACACTTGACCTTAAGATATGCACAATAGCATTATGCCAACATACCACCCATGGTAGAAACACAAGATTCGGAAGCCCACATATGAATGTTGTCCGATGGCACTATGTCGCCCCATCCATGCCCACTGGTTTCCGATCCTCTTGAGCGGGGCAGAACTCGAGATCTTGCTCTATGACAAATTTGCCACAACCCTATAACAAAGGCCCATGTGTGTCTTTAGCATTGCCGATAGGAAACGACATAGTGAATGCTACTAGCACAGGAATGATGTACAATACCAGCTCATAGCGTCTACCGGTACTGTTCTTGGAATTTTCTGTCTCTCGAAGACATAAGACCACCTCCGCGGCACCTATGCCCTTTCCATGGCTTGCCATTGCCCATGGGAGGCCCACTTAGCCCAAGCTCGAAGTTGAAGTTGGGGGCCGTGAAGAGCCAGACACAGACCACCCTTTTAAATAGCTTATTTAGTCATTTCTTTCTTGGCGATCGGAAATATCACTTTGTGCGAGGAATCATAATGGAGTTTTCTCTAGCAAAAACCTTCATATCTTAGCCTACCATTCGACATGCACCATCCTAATGACATTATTAAGAAATTCCGAACTTCAAATATTTATAAAAATGTCACTAGACCATTCCATAGGTGCGAACTGTCACATTCTCCCCCACTTATCATGTTGATGCCCTCATTGACGTGCCTGCCGGCTATTCTCCTCATTCTTGTACGCCGCTCATTAAACTTAGCCCATATAAGCTCTTCAGGCTCAAACTCAAGATTCTACATACTTTGTCCCTCTACCTCTTTAGAGTCACCCTTGTGACGACTTTCACGCACCCACTATTGTACTTGGCCAAAAGCCTCTTGCATGCATTTACCCATAATCAAGCTTCCCTCAAAATTAAACTTGCACCCCCATGTGCACATAGTAGTGCTCCACCATGCACTTTGGTTCCGCAAGTAAATGATATCCCTTCTAGACAAATTTTGCCTTTCACATTCGCTGATGGCATCCTAGCCAAACTTATGTCCTTCTTGGACAAGTGCAACTCTTCATTTGTTGTCACCACAGCCAATTCCATTGTCCCTCATGGACTGATAAATTCTCAAGCTATGATCTAAGGCACTCCATGTCCTCAACGACCTTGTCTGGACCAAAACTTAATATAATCCGACTGTGACTCTGACCACCACAGCAAGCATACCCTTTTCCTCTTGGGTGTTGCCTGTGTATCAATGGTCCCAACGGTACCCAAACTCTCGAAAGTTTCTCATGTGATAGTTCTTTCCTCTCTGAACTCCATTTCACAAATCATCGACGCTTTCCTGCTATGACGAGCTAAGTCGCCTTCTTAGCTCTTTGTCCTCACGCTCAATTTTCCATCATGTTGGCACCATATGGCTGTGACAAGCTAAGTTACCTTCTTAGCTCTTGTTCCTAAGCTTGGTTTTTTGTCCCCACGATGGTGTTCGGCTAGCAAATCCCAAGCTAGCTAGCTTACCTAAAATCACAAGTTGATGCACAACTTCTCTCAAGTGTGCAAACATTCTCGTGGCTCCAAGCCTATCCTTTGTACAAGTGGCATCCTCTACACGACAAGTTTGCCACATATTAAGTGGAAGTCTTCTCTTCTAAGACCCTCTCATTTCGGCTTTCGACACTTGATGTCATCTTGAACTAAGTCTCCTTTTTATTCTTTTGTGTCAATTTTGCTCACTTTCGGCACTTAGGCTCTCTTAAGCCAATTTTACCTTCCGAAAAATTCTCAATGTTCTATGCAATCATGGTTCCTCCTTGAACCAAATTTTGTCCTTTGACAATATATCATGCTTAACTTCGATCCTCTTGGTCATATAGGATATCTTGCTGGTCACCGCTGAGACTGCCTTTCGAATTCCTTTTGTTTTCCACGCCTATGTACGCCTTTTGGCACTTCGCTTTGTGAGGTTTTGGGTTTCCATAATCTCGTAATTGTTTAGCCCCTATCCACCCACAAGTAGCTACCATATTTTGCAAGGCTGCTCAACCGCGAGCTTACTTTGGCTACACTCATCTCTGGCCAAAAGTTTCAAGGATATAGTATTGTCCCACATGAATTCCTTTGGCCAGACCTCCACTTTAAAGCACATTGCTCAACTTGACTTAAACGTACTCTTTTGCTTAAGATTTCCAAAACCATCACTTCTCTGAGTCCAAGGTGTCGGGTGTCAATGCAATGATCACTCCCCCACTTATGCCTTTGATGTCTCTATTTAAGTGCGGTGATTCCACCTCAAGTAAGTGTTTGCTTTCTCACTGAACTAGTTCGTTTGTGGTTTCCTTAGGAACTTGTACGAGAGTCTTGTGCCCTCATGGCACAAACCACTATGCCTTCAAGGCTATTGCTTCTATTGAAGCTCTTTGCCTCCACAACTGATCTTTTATACCTCTAAGCAACAATATCTCTTAGGCTACTCAAGCTTTGTGGTTTGTTGTGCTTCCTCGAAGTTCATGCCATTGTGGCATTTCAAAATTTGGCCCTCATGATCGTGTCGACTTTGGTGCTTGCTTTTTGCCTTTCTTGGCAAACTCATTCCTTAGCTTTCTTGGCCCTATCCGCTATGTTGCGCATAATTGTGCCTCCATGGTACCCACAATGTTGGCCCTGCCGATCAAATTTTGAATTCTCATCCACACTTCTGCCTTCGTGGCACACACAATTTTGGCCCTACTGGCCTAATTTCCAATTCTCTCCCATATTTATGCCTTTATGGCACCCAACCATTGGCCCCTTCATGGTCGAATTTTCAAATCTGCCCTATGTTGGAACACCATTGTAACCCTTTCACTTGGCTTACATGGCCATATAATAGAATGTCGTTCAGCATTTTGCCACTATCGTAGCATTGCAATTGGCCCTTGATCCCATATTCAATGATGTCCATGGGAGTTCTAGCTCTAGACACTCTCCCACACATATCTGCCTTGACTTCTCATTTGCCCTAACAAGGTTGTCCTTCCTTTTGGACAAACATAACTTATACCATTGGACAAATGTAACCTATACCACCCCATCACACTGGCTTCTTCTTTCATCCTACACATCGTGGCTATTGAGACTTGATAAAAATAGATCTATTTATAGCATTGTTTTTGAATAATTTTGAGATCAACACCCTGAAAAGAACTACATAGCTAGCAAGTCCTTGACTACCTAAAAGAGCTACACAACCTCCAAAAAATGTGCGTTATCCGTCCATAGACTTCAAGAAGGAATGTGCCCCCTGTAACTTATAATCCTACAATGAAGTCCTTCACTGTCCACACGTCTTATGAACTCCAAGAGGAGCATTGTGGCTAGCAATCTCTTGTGGCTCATCATTGAACAATGCACAAGTTCCTTTCAAAGCACCAATCTTTATTATAAATGCTCGTCCCATTTAAGAACTTTGCATTTGGCTCGCTGCTTAAGCTTCCATGTAAAGATGCATCTCAGTTATGCACAGATATTCTCTTGGTGAACATCCCTATAACATATTCAAGTTGGGCATATCGCCACAACTACCCACACACCATGCAAAAATGCCCCTCCACAGTAGCATTGGGGTTCTACGGATCTAAGAATCACCGACTAACACTATCCATTTCGTAGGTCGTTTATTGCTGGACAAACCATGCTCTGATACTAATTGCCACTATCCTATATTTTACGTAGTGGAAATAGACCGTGCAGTGCCAAGACTCTCTAGTCAAGGCTAGCTTTTCAACTATCCGAGTTCCATATATCGACCGATCTGATACCAATCATACATTTATGAGGTTCACCGACGAGAACTACTCTTGTTAGTCTCACACGTAGGCGACTATGATTGCTTTCTGGCATTAAGGGTATTAGCCAATACATTTGCCCAATTTGTAGGTTCTCATAGTCATTAAGGTTCACTCCACCTAACAAGCTAGCCCGATGGCATTATGCCCACTCGGCCACCAGTCGACCTTGTGCCAAGATCTAGCCAGCAACCCAATTCTCCATTTGGGCCTTGGTCCATACACATCTCGAATAATATTTGACTTTAAAGAATCCAATTCTCCATTTGGGCCTTGGTCCATACACATCTTGAATAACATTTGACTTTAAAGAATGTATGCTAGCATCGTGCCAACATACCACCCTAGGTAGCAACACAAGATTCAGAAGCCTACATATGAATGCTGCCCAATGGCATAGTGTCACCTCGTCCATGTCCACTGGCTTTCGACTCTCTTGAGTGGAGCAGAACCCAAGCCCCTGCTCTATGGAACATTTGCTACAATCCTATAGCCAAGGTCCATGTCTGTCTTTAGCATTGCCGATAGGAAACGGCATAGTGAATGCTACATTGAACCTCTGACATAGGAGTGACACGTAATACTAGCTAATAGTGCCTACCGGTACTGTCCTAGGTTCTTCATGTCCCTCGGAGACATAAGACCACTTTTGTGGCATCTATGCCTGCCCCACGACTTACTATCACCCATGGGAGGTTTGCTTAGCCCAAGCTTGAACTCGGAGTCGGGGGTCGTGGAGAGCCAGATACGGACTACCCTCCTAAAGAGCTTATTTAGTCATTTCCTTCTTGTAAGTTGGAAATATCATTTTGTGTGAAGAATCAAAATGGGGTTTTCTCTTGCAGACCTTCATATCTTAGCCTGACATTCGATGTGTACCATCCTAGTGACATTATTAAGAGATTCCTAGAGTCCAAGATCGAAAATCTTGAACTTCAAATATTTACAAAAATACTACTAGATCAATCCAAAGGTGTGGACTGTCACACTTTGCATGTGGAACTATTGGAGAAGAGTGTCAATCTCCATTTCTTGCTCCAAATAAGCAGCAAACCACAAATGAGGTTAGGTTGGGTTGACCACACACCAATCACCCTATTATTTTCACTACACACTCTCACCCAACCAATCAGAGTCTTATTTTCATTCACCATTGAAAGTCTAAAAGGATCGAAAAATAAAGAATAAAAAACAAAAGAAAGTTCCAAATTACGGCTCTTCTTGTGTTATTTAAAAGGTAATTAATTTTATTTAGTCCGTGTGTTCTTTTTTCTTTCTTATTTTTTAAATTATATTCAAGATGCCCAATTTCAGAACTTTTATCACTTCGTTACCAATTGCAAGTAGACTAATGTTACATCTATTAAATATGGCATTATTTTATTTGTTTTTTAGATAATATGTTAAAAGGGATTGTGGTCTAGATGTTCACTTGTAGTTTTAGCTTTTTTACATCTTATCTTGTGCAGTACTAAATTAGTACTAAGAGGGGTATATTGAATCATGAGTTTGATGGATTTAAGAAGATTTTAAAAGTCAAAGGGTATTCAATTAAGATTTTTATGGAATTTATTAAAGTTTTAGGGTATTCAATTCCGAATTCTATAGAATCTATTTAAATTTGGTGGCATTCAATTATGACTTTTTAAAAGTCTATAAAAGTTTGTTGATATTCAAAAAGTCATTAACTTAGAAGAATTTTATAAATTGATGGATTTGATTGGATTTTGGAATGGTAGGTATAAATACTCAAGGCTTTCACAATCTAACTTCCACCCCACAAATTTCACCAAATTTTAGAACCCTAACATCGAGTAAGACCACTGCCTTGAGACAGAATGAAGAACAGACGGAAAAACCCAACTTGATAGATGATTGGCTGAACAAAATTGACGGACTGACAACAACCAAAATGATGACCTTCCTTATGGGCTCTCTGCATGTGCTTCCTTGCTTTATCTGGGCTTTTGGGTATAATTCAAATTTTTTTTTAGTTGCTTTTTAAAAGTCTATAAAAGTTTATTGATATTCAAAAAGTCATTAACTTAGAAAATTTTTATAAATTGATGGATTTGATTGGATTTTGGAATGCTAGGTATAAATACTAAAGGCTTTCATAAATCTAACCTCCACCCCACAAATTTCACCAAATTTTAGAACCCTAACATCGAGTAAGACCACTGCCTTGAGACAGAATGAAGAACGGATGGACAAACCCAACTCGATAGACGATCGGCTGAACAAAATTGACAGACTGACAACAACCAAAATGATGACCTTCCTTGTGGGCTCTCTGCACGTGCTTCCTTGCTTTATCTGGGCTTTTGGGTATAATTCAATTTTTTTTGTTCCTTTTTTCTTAGTAGTATGCTTTGTATATGTCGAGTCACTACTGTTTTTTAAAAAATACGAAGAAGAATAACATTCATCCTCTAAATTTGGTAAATTATAGTCCACAGTAAAAGAAAAAGTAATTAGTTTAATTTTATTTAATATAATATATATATATATATAAAAGTTTGATTTGGCTCCTTGGACATATGTAAAACATATAGAAAAAGAAAATTCCCTAGCTGTAGAAAGCCTTCAAAGTAATGCTTTTCCTTGTCAGTAGGATTTGAATTGCTCGTATTTTCATGATTTTCCTGCTGCTATGTAAGAAGAACAGGAGTTCCTGGAAAAATATTTAGGTATATAAATATCAATATTTTGTTCTGATTTTTAGGTGTTTTTAATTTCCCACTTTGAAATATAGAATCTTGATTAGTTGAGCTAACTTCTTTAGATACTTTTGATGGGTGCTTGGATTAGTTTGTGTTAAATTATGCAACTGTTATTTTCGTTGTGTAGTGGATTTTTAGATAGGCTTTAGAGTTTGGAATATGGAATAGTAAATCATCTTTACTCTTCAATATAATCTAGTTTGCCAATGCAGAAAAATGGTATGTTTGCCAGTACAATTACTCATTAGATAGTTACCTTCGAAACAAAAACACCGGCATTTAGACGTTCTTCTAGAGCAGACTTCTTAAATGCATTTTTAGGAAGAAAAGCTCCCTAAAAACCTGTTCATAGTGTGGTTAAAAAATAGTAACTCTTCAAAATATTAGCAAGTCAAGATATAGGTTATCATTTTACAGGATGTAAGCAAAACTATTAAAAAAAATGTATATTATTAAAAGTGGAAAATATGGTTTTTTTTTTAAATGAAAGATTTAAGAAAACATTAGGAAAATAAATTATTTCTGACTTCAGTTAGTAGTTTTTTAAAGTGTATCATGAATTTAATATGATTTATTAAATATTTTTAATTTGATTTTATAGCCTGATGAGTTGGAATGTGAAAGATCTTGATCTTGCTTATTATATGCTTAATTTATAATATATATATATATATATATATAAGTATGAGTTTCAACTATTCACAGGCTTTATATTTAGATATTTATTATTACAATAGGAGATTTATAATGAAAAGGTAAAACTGCATATAACACATGGACCTCGTAAGAAAGTAATATGTTGTTGGAACTGATGGTTGATGCTGCTAATCGTGGATGATGTGATAATAATGATGTATTTAGCAAACTATCTGTGGAAAGCAAGATACTTCCTAAGCTTAATGAAGCATTTGGGTGTAATAAAAATTATTCTCGACATCAGAGTCGCTTGAAATGGTTTAAAATGCATTATCAAACACGTTCTCAACTCATGCGTTTCCACTTTGGTTTTGGATGGGATGTAGCCACACAAAGATTCACTGCCATAGATGAAACATGAGATAATTACTTTAAGGTGAGATTATAAATTTTCATAAGAATATATTTTATATTATATCTTATATATTTTTTGTATTTTTATATGTTAACAAAGTATTATATTTGTTTTTTCTTTTTTTTTTTTAATATTTGTCAGTCTCATCCATACCTAAAACAATTTCAAATAGACACTTTTGTTGACTTTGAGGATTTGAAAATTGCTATTGGAAATGGAATTACCATTGGAAAAAACTGTATTGGATTGGGAGACGATACAAGAATTTATGGGTAAAATGAAAGTACACATGTTAGGATAGATGACTATATATATGATGACATTAACGAGGCATACGTGCAAACTCAACTTGATCCATCATACCAAGCACCTTCACCCTGAACATAATGAACCATCAATGTTAGAGCTCGATCCAAATTTAGAAGTTCTTATGGAAAACATCGTTCAAAGAAAATGAACTAGAAGAGAATGTGAAGGGAATACTCGTTCATTTGATCAGAACGCCATAAGTTAATCTTCTAGAAAACTTTCTCATGGTTCGGACTCAATTGAAAAAATTGCAACTGAAATTTGGAAAATGTATACCCTAATGGAGAAAAGGAAAAAGGAAATTAGTGAAAAAGAGAAGAAGAATGATATTTGGAATGCTATTTAAGGAGACTTCAAATTTAGATAGTCGTGGTCATTATAAAGTACTTACATTGATTCAGAAAATGGGAGTTAAAGATGCATTCTTAAAGGTGTTACCTGAAAAGCGCTCAAAATGGATATCATTTAATATGGAATGAGTGTTAAAATATATAATTAGCTATCTGGACATTATTAACTATTTTACGATTTATGTTTTTAGTTTTGGTATATTTTTCTCTCTAATTTATTTAAGTGATTTTTTTTTCCTTTGCTTTATTTTTCAATTCATACTGAATTGAAATTTTCATTAAAGAGTTTTTGTCCCCTTCATGATATTATTATTTTTGTTACATTTTATATTTTTATAATAATATTTGATGTTATGTTTTAAATCAATAGAGAAAATGGAATGAGAAGAAGTCGGAGAAAGAGATACATAAGAAGATGGAGAATTTTATGAAACCATTAAATTTATATTGTAGGCAATTCAAGTAATACTTGAGGTATTAAATGCATTAACAATTAGCATATGTGATGAATATATCGAACATCCATTGGCTCGACGACCAATCACTTCTAAAGGGTATAATTATATTCATAAAGTATTGAAAGAAGATCCCCAACATTTTCGACAATTATATAGGATGTATCCTAATGTGTTTTAGAAGCTATGTAAAATTGTTAGAGAAAAAATACATTTGCAGGATACAAGATTCATTTGTATTGAAGAAATGCTTGCAACATTTTTATTTATTATAGGTCAAAATTCTCGCTATCGTATGACTCGTGAAACGTTTAGTTGATCACATTTCACAATGAGCAAAAACTTTAACAAAATGTTGAGGACTTTGAACACAATAGCACCAAATATGATGGTTAAACTAAAATCTATAGTGTCAAGTAAAATAAGAGAACATACAAACTTTTACCTTTATTTTAAGGTAAGCAATGGATGTTTTACCTATTTATTTTTTTTAGTAATAATAATAATAATAATAATTATTATTATTATTATTATTGTTATAGTGTTGTAATTATTATTCTAACATTGCAATTATTATTCTAACACCTTATGTTTTATGTTAATTATAAATTTTATTATTTCTTTTGGGATTGTATTGGAGCTATTGATGGCACACATATACCAACAATAGTAAAAGGTCGTGATGTAAGTAGCTACTATAATCGTCATGAAAAAATTTCACAAAAGGTATTAGCAGCTTGTAACTTTGATTTGAAGTTCATATACGTGCTTAGTGGATGGGAAGGTTCAGATCATGATTCAAAATTGCTACGTGATGCTTTATCAAAAAAGAATGGAGTTAAAGTGCCACAAGGTATATATATTTTTTATTATATATATTTTTCAATACATACTAATTTTTACAAAAATAATAGTTATGACTTAATTATTAATATCTTATATTTTTAGGTAAATATGTTTTGGTGGATTGTGGATTTCCAAATCGTTGACCATTTTTAGCTCCATTTCGAGGGGTTCAATACCATTTGCAAGATTTTTCTGGTCCAAGTCGTCACGCCTAAACTGCAGTTGAATTGTTCAATCTCCGTCACTTTTCTTTAAGAAATGTGATTGAGAGGATATTTGGTGTATTCAAAACTACATTCCCAATTTTTAAGTTTGCTCCTCCATTTCCATTTAAAACACAAGCAGAGCTAGTTTTAGCTTGTGTGGGACTGCATAATTTTCTTTGCAAGGGATGTCACTCTGATGAGTTTTCTATAGAGCCAAATGATGAATCTCCATCATCGTTATTAACACAAAAAATTGAAAAAAATAATTTTGAGGAGCTGTTTGAAAGTCAAAAGCAACAACGAGAGAATGCTAATGAATGGAAAACTACAATGGCTTTAAATATGTTTATAGGTGCCCAAAACGCAAGAAATCAAAGTAATGAACAATGAAATTTTTTTTTAAATAAAATTTTACATGTAATAATAAATAATAGAGATGGTTCAAGACTATTTGATATATGTGTCTAATTTTATTTTAATTCATCTTGTTATTGTTTTTTTCTTTTTATTTTTTATTTTTTTAAAAATATTTCAAGGATGATATTATCAAAGTTTAATATTCATATATATGTTGTTTGCCTATTTGTTAATTTGTCCGATAGCAGGAATGTTCAACAATGCCTGTGGTATGATAAAAATGAATAAATAAAAATAATTTAAAAAAACTATGCTTATGGTATAGTTATTTTACTAAAATAAATTATATTATTCACCAAAATAGTAAAATTAAGTTATAGGAAAAATAAATTTAAAATTATTAGAATTCTATAAAAATCTGTTAAAATCTATAACATAAGTCCCATAAACTTCATATAGGATTCTGATAAAATCTATGCGAAGTTTATAGAATTTTAAGAAAATCCATAAATTCCATTAAACATATTAACTTTTTAAAAATCTATTAAATTTTTAATTGAATATACCGATTAAGTTTCGAGTTGGAAAGTTTTGAAGTACAAAGGAAAATTAATTTTTAAGAATTGATTTTTTAAAAATTAAAATTTTTAAATCAATTTTTTATAGATTATTTTTTGGAGTGTTTGGTTAGATTGAGATATTTAAGACTTATAAATAATCAATTAATTTATGTTTCAAATTTGAGGCTAAAATTATTTCTAAATAAAATGTATAAAATAAAATTTCAAAATGATACTTTTTCGGTAGACTATTTTTTTATATTTTGAAATTTATTTTCCGTTAGAAATCATTAAAACAAATAAATATTTTATTTTTCTACAAAATTTCAATTTGATACTGATTTTGACACTTTTAAAAAAGGACCGAATATCTTTTGAAATTTACAAATGCTAAAATGCATATGCATTATATGTAAAGTCGCAAAGCATAGATATAATAATGAATATTTTTTTGTTTCAAATACTGGTCTTTTTTAATTGGACGGTCTTAAAATTATATTATTTAATTGATCAAGAAAATAAATAAATTAATTAAATATTATACTATTATATTATATTGGATTGAATTATTTAAAATTTTATTCAATTAAATATAATTAAATTATATTTTTTAAATTTAAAATTATTTAAAATATATGATAAATTATACCTATCACGATAAGCAAATTATACATGATTAAATAAAAAAATAAAAAACAGAAACTAAAATTAATTTTTATATGAATTGCAGAAAAAAGAAATTGATTTGATTTTAAAAAATGGAAATGGAAATGGAAATAGAAAAGAAAGAAAAAAGAATTTCGGCATTCCCGAATCCCGCAGGTGTGAAAGGCGTAAAGAAATAGGGGGTGCCGTTGACTAAAGGTTCTTATTTTATCTCAAGCAAGATTCCAACAAGTGTCCCCAACTGAGGGTGGGACCCAGAAAGAAACCTTTTTAAAATTTTTAGTATGAAAGCGAATGCACAGATATGCAGCTTATATGGGCCCCAGTTATAAGAAGTAACGACGACGTCTTGACCTTGTTTGTCATTTTCGTCCCTATCTATGTACTTTCTTGGGTCCAGTCCTTCCTTTCCACGAAGCATTTAAAAACTCTCTCTTAGAATTCCAATAAAAGAAGTTTTCCAGTCGATGAAGAGCTTATGGCAGCTGGGCTCTTATGTTTCTCTCTGTCAATTCTAATTCTTTAAGTGGCTTCACTTATTATTATTTTCCCTTTCCAAACCACCCCTCCTTTAATGTAATTTTTTTTTTAAAAAAATTATTGGTAATAATTAAATAAATAATTGTTGCTGAAACGTCTAATTTTGCAGGAAGAAGCATTAACATCATGACGAAGAAAGCCCCGCCAATACCCGCGCGCCACGTTATCTGGTTCGGCTGGAAGCTGGTGATATTCTTCTCCGTCGCGCTTTGCCTCGTCGCCCTCCTCAAGCTCCATTCTCAACCACCCGACCTCTCTTCTTCAGTCGCCTCTCGCTCTAGATCTCGTATTTCACGCCCTAACATCTTCACCGGTCCTCCCAAGATCGCCTTCCTATTTCTCGCCCGCCGCAACCTCCCTCTTGATTTTCTCTGGGGCAATTTCTTCGAGGTTTGCTTTTCTTTTTCTTTTTCTCTCTTTTTTTTTTTTTTCCTGCTTCAATTTTCTTGGACTTTCTCGGATAATTAATTAGAGTTTGTGGAATTTTTTTTAATTTGTTTGTTTGTAGGATGCTGACGTCGAGAAATTTTCAATTTATATCCATTCCACGCCTGGTTTTGTTTTCGACGAGACTAATACGAAATCACATTTCTTTCGCGGCCGACAATTGAGGAATAGTATCCGGGTGATTATTCTTGTTTTACCAATTTTTCTTTTGGCTGAGTAAATAATATATATATATATATATATGTATGAAGTAATAACATTTAACTTTTTGACATTTTTGTTCTTTGATGCTGTTAGTATCTACTGTACTAGACTGAGGTGCGTGGAGGTTTCTTTATTTCGTTTTGTTTTTTTAATTTTTCTTTATTTTTGGTTATGGAACTAATTCATTTCCGATTTTGCGGTTTTATTTTTCTTTACTCTTTCAGCAGCCTAGGTTTGAATTATCAATTTGTTGATCATTAAATGTCCATACTGTTTCAGTCCGTTTGGTTGCTAAGAAATTACGGAGTCAAATAAATAAAAAAGCAAATTGTATACTCCGAGATTTTTGGTAAAGAAAAAAAAAAAAAAATTTTCAATTCTAGAGTTTTTGGGTATTTTTGGGTTGAGATTAATGCATTGCTATTATTACAGCATCCTGCTTCATATCTTAGTATGGTGGATGAGAATTGTGTGGTCACCATATTGCAGGTGGCATGGGGAGAATCCAGTATGATCCAAGCAGAAAGGCTGCTGCTTGAAGCAGCTCTTGAGGATCCGGCAAGTCAAAGATTTGTTCTCCTCTCTGATAGGTTTGTGTTAAAAGAAATAAATGTCTATCCCATAGGTTCATGATTGTAGCTTTACATTTATCTTGTTAAAGCTTTTCAAAGTAAAGAAGGTTGCTTAAACCACAAATATGTGTTGGTATTTACATAATTTAAATATTTTCAATAAAAAAGAAAAAGAAAAAATTGCTTGGCATCTAATTTGATGATAACAAGATATTATTATCATTATTATTATTATTTTATTACTATGTCATGTTGTGTACAAATTAATCCAGCGGAATAGTTGATGTTAGCGTGTACTGTTTTCTTATTGGTTGTATGAATTTTTATTTTTTATTTTTATCTTTGGGGTGGGGGTTTGTGGTGTCTGTTGTTTGGAGATGGTTTATGTCTAATAGTTGTTATTTTCTACGTTACAGTTGTGTTCCTTTGTACAACTTTAGCTATATCTACAACTATGTGATGGCTTCCCCAAGGAGTTTTGTAGACAGGTAGATGAAGGGCATTGACTCTTGAGGTGCCAAGCACTAATTCTTTTTATATGATTTAATTGCAAGTGAAGATGATAATTCATATTAGATTTCAGCTTCTTAGACTGTGTTTGAACTAAAGAAATTGCTAGCCATTTATGTTATTTGTTTCTGCTGTAGCTTTCTTGATGCAAAAGAGGGCCGCTACAACCCAAAAATGTCTCCTAGGATACCAAAGAACAAATGGCGAAAAGGATCTCAGGTATTCTATTGACTTCGTTGATAATATTTGTCTCGTATATGTATATTTCTTGGAAAATATAAATTTGATTGTAGGGAAGTACATAACACAGACACCGTTGTCAGGAAATAATGATGAAGATAAAATAATACCAATTATTTCCAAAACCAGCATACTAAATTTAGATGCCAGATATACCGGCCTGAATCTTCGTTCTTGCACAAAATGGTCTTCTACATCTGCATCTCGTTTGAGTTATTTCTGCAGTTTGATGTGTCAATATGTGAGCAAAAAAATGATGGGAAAGAGTAGAGAAAACAGAGTTATAACTTCTAAAGGTCATTGGTTGATGAACCATAATAAAAAATTAGACTCAACGTACAGTGAGTCAAAATATTTAATTTGTGTGCAAGTATATGCTGTATATGTTGAATAAGATTCAGTAAGTTTTCTAGAATATAATTTCCTTTTACAACCTAAAATGTTTTAAACGCATCCAGTCACTTATTTTTTGTCCATTGTTGAACTAAATCCCATGGAAGTGTGATTGCAAAGAAAAGAGACACTAATTTTAGAAAGAACCTATGTTTAAAAGTTACTGGTTCTTCTTGCTGGACCTCAGATTGTGCAAAGCCGAGATATGGTACTCAGTAGCGCATTGCTTACCCAAAAGCATCGTCATTATAATTTTTACTTTATTATTTTATTCTACTTTAGGTTTATATAATGACTTTTACTTTATTATTTTATTCTACTTTAGGTTTATATTATGGGGTACTCATCATCTATTTTCTAACTTCAGTTTGATTGGATAATTTCAGTGGATCACTTTAGTACGAGAGCATGCTGAGGTTATTGTAGACGATGAAGTTATCTTTCCAGTCTTCCAAAAATTTTGCAAGGTCTGAAACCATCAATTTGGGTTTCTATTTAAGTAATTTATATTTGTCATTTTCTCAATTATTGTAGTTGTTGAAGGTTGATGCTTAAAGTTGTTGAGTGTTCTTTTGAGATTGCTTATCTAATAATTAAGGTTAGATATAATTATATAAATAAACACAAACCTAGTTGTTTCAACTAGAAAATCTGAACCATCTTCCTTGCTTTAGAGTATAAGTATATGCTTTTATGCCAGTTCAAATTGTCAAATTCTTCCTGCGTTTCAAATATTATATGTGTTTTTACGTTGCATGATACTAGTCATTGGGGATTAAATTAAAATTGTGGCTAAAAGTTTATGGATGATTTTATACTTAACTGGCAAGAAAATGCACATGAACATGTCTGCAAATGTACTTGTTGAAAGAGTTCTTTTATGGAGAAAAAGGAAAATGTGAAAGCATTTCCCTTTTTTTTTTTTTTTGGGGGGGGTTTTTTGGGGTTAACGCTATTACTTGAGAATGAATAAAATATACCCTTGATTCGTTCATAAACTGACTTTGGTGCTTTTCATTTGCAGCGGCGCCCACTTCTAGATGCTAGCAAGGGAAAGATGAATGCTGTAAGTATTCATTATGCCCTGATCTTCATGGAGAAATTAAGGAGCTACTCTTTTAGTTTATGTACTCTATAATTTTTAAATTTCGTGTATAAATTGTTTGTTCATCCGAGTCCTAATTTTTTCTGATTCGTGAAACTCAAGTGGTTTTCGTCTTCAAGTTGATTGATTCAAGAGAGCATGCTTACGGAAAATTGTTATATTATCATGTCAATTCAAACACATGCTAGCGTATTGATAATTCTTAGGAACATGTTGTCATTGTGTTTTTGTAATTTTTTCATTTTTCTTCTTCTGTTTTGGAGAATTTTATCCTTGGGAAAAATAGATATGATGAGTTAGAAGTATTCCTTTCTAACAATTTTTAACTTATTATGATTTTGTTTTAATTACCAAATGCAGAAGCTTCAGAAGCAGCACAATTGCATCCCTGATGAACACTATGTGCCGACATTGCTTGCGGTAAGCTATGGATTTTTTAATTTTATTGGATGTCTCATAATATCAGCTTTACACTCTCATCCCTACTTCTCTCTCTCCCCCGTGTTCTAGTACTATATATTTACTTCTCTACTCGTTCACATGGCTTTTAATTAAAATGGTTTCACTATTTCAAGAGTTCCTATCTAGAATCCTGTAACCCTGTGGCTATGGCTTTCCTTTCGTTCCTTATTCCTGATCTGTGAGCTTTCTTATTAGATGAGTGAACTTGAAAGTGAACTTGAACGACGAACGCTCACCTATACCTCATGGAACTTGTCTGCGACAAAAATGGAGACTAAAGGTTGGCATCCAACAACATTTACCTATGCAAATTCGGGCCCTGAAAAAATCAGAGAAATAAAGGTGTTATTACATAACTTCTTTCTATGTGTTTACTTATAAAAGGATAAAGGTTCCACCTTGTAATCTTTTGGCAGTACTAGATGTCTTTTTTTCCTCTTCATCCCCTTCTCCACCTTCACTGTTTTTCTTATGTCTTGTTTTATGTCTGCTACCACAGAATCTGAACCATGTATATTATGAGACAGAATTCAGGACAGAGTGGTGCCGTTCTAACTCTACATCTGTCCCCTGTTTTTTGTTCGCGAGGAAATTTTCTCAGGCGGCTGCTATGCGCCTTCTGGGTGAAGGAGTGGTTGGCCGGTTTGGTGCTGCTACATTGTTAGATGCACCTCCATGATTGGCCATGTTTTTTTTACAGCTCACTAACCTGTCAACTGACCCACTTGAAATTATAGTTTTGGCTACTAGAGGAGGTTCCCTAGAGGTTTATCAGATATAACATATACCCATTGTAAGAGATGGATTTTGATACTTAAGACACCAACATTTCGTTGCTGCAGCCTGTTCACTGATGTTTACTGAAGCTGTTGGAAGGTGAGAGATAGGAAATTGAATAGCATTACTTGTTGCGACCTTGAGATCATATGAAGTAGTAATATTTTTTTTCTTGTAGCTAGCAGTGACATACAGTACATTGTATACATAGTCGAAAGGATATTACAAAAAGTGGTATACTTTTCCTTAAGTTTATGTTTTATCCAGGTTGAATGCAGATGGATGAATCTTTGGGATTAATTGGAAATTAACCAGCCTGGTCGGTGGTACATAGAATAACGAAGCTAGTCCCTGTTTAGTTCTGTGCTTCAAACTTTTTTATACGTTTAAAACCAAAAGGATATATTTCGAAAGAAAAATTATACATTTTAAAATGATCGACTAGTGTCTACTTTTTTTCAGCAAACTCCATGCAAGCTTTCTCATCCTATTGCTGAAGATGGATCATTTGTATGCATGTTGTACGTAATAGATGTTACATGCACGATCAATGGGTAAAATACTTAAAATGCACAGTTTAAGATGAATTATGAATAATAGTAAAAGGATTACGTGTGTCAAATTATATGGTAATATATAGAGGTTTGATTAAGTAGGCTATCTACCTTATTTTATAGTATTAAATATTAAAATGATACAAAATTAAATAGGAATAAAGAAGAAAATATTTAAATTTTTTAATTTTTTTTTCTAACAAAAAAAATTCAATTTTAGTTAAATAACGTATAAGAATTTAATAAGTTTGTACTAAAAAGTTTACTTTTCATTATTATATTTTTAATATTAAAAAATAAAAAAATAATTTAAATTAGTGGTGAAATTAGTGTTGCCATATATGATTTGGCAATTCTATTCCCAACTAGTCAATAATAAAAATGAGTTTAAGACAATCCACTAAATCATTGTTGAATATATATAATATTATATATCTTCATATACATATATATATATATATATATATTTTGCTTTTTTTATAACACACTCCAAAGTCCAAACCATTTATTTTTACGCATGGAAATAGAGGATTCAGGAGAATAATGGAATAACCTCGATATTTTTGTAGAGAAAAATTCCTTTCAAACTCTTATACAACATTTACAGCATTTTAATATTTCTTGAAACACCAAAAGAAATATAATATATAATATACTAACTAAATGCAACAGTATATAAAAATATATTATCAAAACATGAAAACAAGTATCCCTCCGATCCAATATTCATTCATTTATAATCAATTGGATTAATGATTAAATTTTAAAAATTTAACTTGTTTTGTGATTCAAAAATTAATTATAGAAGATTTTAGAGTAAAACCATCAGCTTAATATGAGCATTACTCTCTCTTTATATATAATATTGTATATATCTCTCTCTGTATATATTTGTTGATTTTTTTTATAACACACTCCAAGGTTCAAAATTAAAGGAACAATGGAATAACCTCAATACTTTTATAGAGAAAAATTTCTTTCAACATCTTACACAACATCTACAGCATTTTAATATTTTTCGAAACACCAAAAGCAATATAATCAGTGGCGGATCCAGAAAATTTGATCAGAGGGGTACAATAAATTTTTTTAATAAATTAAATTATTATTATTGATAATAAAACCAAATTAAAATTACTTATTCATGAATAAGTACTTAATTAATAATTTATATTTTCTATTCAACTACTACGGTATAATTTATATTATTATATATAAAAATAAAATAGTCAGTAAAAAATTTCTCATTGTGTTATCATTATATTTATTTGATTTTTCTTTAGAAACATAAAAAAAAGTATAATATTAGCTTATTTATTTAGGTTTATTTGTCCAATGTTATATACAATTACTTTCTAAATATTAATTAATTATCATTTATGTAAATATCTCTTTGCTTTAAAATATATTTTTTTAACCAACCAAAAAATACGATGATAAATTATGAAAAATAATTTACATATAAAAAAATAAAATATTAATAAATTATGTAAAAACTATATAAATACAATCCTTTAACAGGTAATGAAAACTACATCATATAATTTACCAAACAAACCATTTTATACATAATATTAACATTATACATGCACAAGTTAGTTAATCATAATTTAAAATTTAAAATTTAATATTTGAAGAGTTAAAATTAAAGTTTTAAATTAATGGACATTTAATGTGGACAATTAGTTTCATAATTTATGGAAATACAAACATTTATATAGCTCAATACTTTCAAATTTTAAATTTTAAAATTTTAAATTTCTAAATTTGGCTCACATAATTTATTTATGGACATTATTTGTCAATAGTAAATAGCCCATTAATTTAAAATAGACAATTTTAATATAAAGCTATTTAAATTTCAAATTGTTCATATTATTATAATGAGTAATTAATATAGATAATTAAAAAATATTATATTGCAAAAACAATTATGATATTGAGATGCTAAAGTTTAAATATTTTTACTCATAAAAGGAATACTGTTAATCCCAGAACTTTAAAAACGATATTTTTAACTAAGTAAAAATTAAGATAATAAATTATGGACAAACACTCTCCAATTAAAAAACTAATTTTTTTTAATTACTTCATAAATATTAATTAAATATCATTTATGTACAGTTAATATTACCATTGGTAGTTAAGTTATTCTTAATTTCATTTGGATTTTTGAATATGGAAAAAAAAAAAGTAGCCAATGATTTAAGGTATGTTAGTTTAAAACACTCAAATTGTGTGTGTGTGTGTGTTTTTTTTCCCCCTCCTAAACACCCAAATTACAATTTTTAAATAGTAATAACAAATTTGAGAATTGATTGTGGAATTAAAATTGCCTAAATAAAGCTATTATTTTTTTAGGAGGTAATACATGAATTTGAATAAAGCAAATAATACATTTTTGAAATAATAAATTTATTTTGGAGCAAACGAAAATTGAATAAGGTTAATTATTTATTTTGAAAATAAATAATTTTTTTTTTTTTTTGTGAATGAATGAAGGGATATATAAAGCTAGGTTCATAATTGAGAAGAGTGGTAACAATATATTATTTTTATTATTTCACTTAGTTGATTAAATTAATATTAATTTTTTTTTTGTTACAAAGCATTTAAAAATCTTTAATTTATTTATTTATTATAAATTAGTAAAATTGCTTAATTTTTGTTTGATTTTTTTTTTGCGTAATTTTTATTATTTTATTATTATTATTTTCTTTATTTTTCTAATTGAATTTAGAATGGCACACCCATGCCTATTAAAAGAGATATCCAAATTGTTTGATTTTTATAAAACTACAAAACAATATTAATAAAAATTATAAAATTGATAACAAACTATTAATAGTTTTTTGTCTAAACTCATCAAAAATAGTATATTTAATTAATTTGAATATAATTAATTATCTAAATCATCTATTACGGTTACACGGTATGCCGTATATCATACGGGATCGAGCTAGCAATATAAAATAATGAAATAGTTATAATGTAAATAATATTTAAAAATATAAATATTACATGTAATAAACTCAAAAACTATAAAAAAGAAATTTTGAATTTTTTTTTCTTTTTTGATATGTAAAAAATTAGTTTTAATGTTGAAAGATATTCATAAAAAAATGGTGAAAGATATTTTTACATTTTTTTTCTCAAAGAAAAAAGAAATTGTAAACTTACATATAAATTCTAAAAGTATTTTTGCAATGTTTAGTAAAGTTTTTAGGGTTGCATTAGGCAAATTCATTACGCTAAAAAGGAAAAATTAATTAAAAAAAAAATATGTGAATACTAGGTAGGAAACCATAAATTAAGAAGAATACTTGCCTAAAATTTAAATGATAATAAACCAATTAGAAAAAAAGAAAAGAAAAGAAATTAGGTAAAGTGTTTAAAATAAATAAATAAATAATTGAGCCCCCTCGGCCTTTGGTAGTTCCGCCCCAGAATACAATATATAATATTCAAACTAACAGGCAACAGCTACTTTGAAAAGGTATGCACCATAAAAGAATTATACAAACTAAATACAGCAATTTTTATTTTTTCATTACTATTATTCCCCAGTAAGTAGGGAGCTATAATAATACATTATCAAAGCATGAAAACAAATATTCCTCCAATCCAATATAAATGCTGCTAGCTAGTTGTCCATCCCAATAATTTTTTTCTTTCAAACAGTAAAAAAGAATAATAATATATATTTTTTTTAAATTAAATGACTCGAATTTTTCAAAGTTTTCTTTCAGTTTATGCGATTACACTGCCTTCTCACCTCACCTTGCCTTTGAGTAAGAACGTTGGTAGAGGAAAGCTTAACAAACGCAGAAGAGAAGACATTGAAGAAGTAGTTTTGATCAGCAGCAAACCTTCTAACGATGGGCAAAGTTCGAGGATCAGTGGAAATACTGGAGTCAATCCCGAACAAGCCCTTACCCATTAAAACATTTGTATAGTACTGGTTATCAAACACAAATGGAGTTAAATCATTGGATACAAAAGTGAGATTTGTTAGAGGAACTCTTGTTGGGCATTTCAATCTCAACATTTGTTCGAACACGAAATCCATTCGATCACTGGGTTTTCTGTTATACAATCTGTTCACAATATTCACGCAGTGTCCAACACCCAATGTATGCGCACCTGCAAAAATGTTAACAAAAGAAATTAATTTTGTTCATATGCAATATGCAAATGGTGCTATTGGAAAGCTTTTTTTGTTATTATTTTATTTTTTCCAAAACAAGAAAACAAACATTTGCTTTCTTGTGTAAGAAGCATGCGATCATTACCATTTCTTCCAAAGTTAAAAGTAATGGAAGAGATGCAATCAGTTTTTATCAACTACCTAAAATCAGACCCAATAGCAAACTCTTCAGGTTGTGCTTATATAATCAGACCTACTCTTCGGGTTAAAATTCTGTTTGAGGATGAATAAGCCTGACGAATTTCTATTGGGCTCTTTTCAGAAACCCAACATAAGCCCACCTATTTGTTTGAAATTAATGCATCTGCAAGATTCTCTCATCTATAGGAATGGCAAAATAACTCACAAAATCCGATCCCCTGGAAAATGGGGCGGTGATGGTGCACACTTTAAGAGGTGAGGCGGGCCACGGGGAGGCCGCCCTGGCCGCGTCTCTCCCGGCTGCCATCCCTACTTATCTATAAAAAATCTCTTTTGTCACTTTGCTACCATTAGGAGCAATATTATTACCTAGAATGGCAACCGATTCCTCGAGGTTCATTCCTTTGGATGTGAAAATATGGAGAAGCTGGTCGACTGTTATTCCAGGTGAAGGAAGATTAAGATCAGCCTGTTTGGAATTAGTGGCAGTAGTGGAGTCCTTTCTTCCTAGAGGGATAGTAATGTGAGGTCCGCCCGTGAATAGCACCGACTCTTTGGCGGCTAAAGCAATGATATCTGCACAAGAAACCTGTCCAGGACATTCCAATTCTAGGACAGATTTTATGTGACTTATCAGTTCTTGCTTTCTGATACCAAAGTTTTTCGATGAAACCAATTCGGTGTTATGGGTGGTTAAGTCATGGGAATCCAGCAGGATTGACGCATCACATCCCTGCAGTATTCATAACAAACCTGAATGTTATAGGTGTATAAAAGTCTTATCTCATATGATAACTTTGAGCTTTTAGAAAAGTAGTACTTTAACATAAGTATTAGACAAAATTGTTAGTTGAAATGTTTTAGAAAATACATGATGCTTTAACATTGAAAATGATAGGGAGGACCACACAAATGCATGCTTAAAGGGTTAGTGACTTGATATAATATAAGATTTGACTAGCAAATAATAGCTTATAAGATTAAAGTAATTGATAATTAATTGGTTTCCCAATTAAATTGGAATAGTCCGATTTCCAAAACTCTTGAGTCATTTTCTATAGTTGGTGTAGAATTTGCTTATAGTGAAGCGAGTTTCTGAATAAAAGAAAAGAAAAACTGTATGCCTGGCTATAAACATACGGTGAAAAGGACAACCAGGGGTCAACATCTGAAACCATGCTAACTCACCTACGTACATTATTCAGTGAGTTAATGTGAGATTATCAGCAAATCAACTCCACATATACTTGCTTCTTCATTTATTTATTTTTTGGATAGCGGGTAGATACTGGTTTTAATGCTTATTTGCTATGCTTTCAATGATTTCAACAGTTTGGTGCCATGCAGTTACGGAACGGAACAATATTAATATACATATATATTAGAATATAATACCTAATATATATATATAAACATTTATATTTATATATTTACCTGCACTTGGCAGTCATGGAAGAAGAGCCTGAGGAAGGCAGCTGGTGCAGAGATATCAGTCGCGAAAATGGCTATCATCTCCTTCTTCACTGTATCTTCCAACAATGGGCACGAATACTTGTAATAGTCATACCCAAGTTGGCCTCCATGCACTCCAAATGAATTCCCCACAATCAATGCCACCACAACCATGTATAGGGAATTCCTCATTCTCCTACTTTTTTTTTCTCTTCTTTCTGTCTCCGTTTCTCTTCCTCTCGCTATCAAAGACTATCTGTAAATATATGAAGTTTATTCTTCCTCTCCCTATCAATAATCTGTGAATATGTGATGTCTATTAATGCATTGTATCTTGTCAGAGAGATTATTGATAGTACAAGAAAAAATGCAAAAATATGCCACCATATATAACATCTGATATTTGAGTACCCAAATCCCATATGTAATAATATTATGATATGAAATCCCATATGTAATATAATATTATGATATGAAAGTTTTATTCGTTATAATAATTTTATTTTATTTGTGTTGATAATTAAGAGAATAAATGTGATAGCGAACTAACTAGCTTTCATCAGAAATGATGTTATAAATAATTAATGGTCCAATTAATGCATCTATGTGTCATCTAGTTATTGGTTAGCCATTCTTTTCATTCACAGTTTGCACTAAAGATTAGCACCTCCAAAGAAAAAGACAAGTCAATATTTTAAAAATGGGGGAGTACCAATAACTTTATATAATTTACAAATCTAGAGGTGACCATGTCATTGCCGAGTTCCGACCAATCCAATTTCAACCTGCTGTCAAAATCACAAAGAAATTTAACTTTGCAACAGTGACAGTAAAATATACAAAACATGCAGCATTTACAAAATTAGTTGGTAGTTGCGATTTTCCAGCTCGTCATGAAAATTGCTGTCAGATGCATTTAATTTTTGCTGTACGCAATATCTCTTTGAAAATGGATGCATCTGCTCTGCCATTACTATGCAAAACCATGTATAAAAACAATTTCCTTTAGGTTTGTGCCGTCCAATTAATATTCCTTCAGCTTCTTTTATAGGCAATATCATCTTTTGGAAACTGTATTCCAACGTATAAAATGAGACATAGAACTGCTGATGGTATTAATGATTGCCACTTATCCAACTATATTTTCAATTTTAAATCATGTTTAATTAAGGTGTCATTTATAACATATGAATGATACATGCCACATCAGCATATTTCTCGATATAATTTGGAAGATAGTTTCCGGGAGAATAAAACTCTATATACAATATTATCCCTTAAAGCTAATTTTCAAGCTAGCTATCAGCTCATGCGATGACATGCTACCTCAAACAAAGGAATTTCATATGGTTGAGAGGAAGAAATAATCATTATCTTGAAAATTTTTGCTGGTCTCCCTGTCAGATACGAAATTTCATGTGGAAAAAGAAGAACTTGAAATCCTAGAGATTATTAATTAGCCAGCTAATAATATTTCTGTTGATTAACAAGTAAGCATTCAGAGACACGAGCATGTGCCTGGATGGGGCCTAATCTGTGCCCTAAAGATCCTAAGTCAAGCTAATTTAGCAAGCGCTGCTTCCTGCCTTAATTCTTCTTGAATCTTTACAACGTCCACCTCACACGTACCAATTCCTCAACTGCACTTGTTTCAAAACTTGGGTCCATTTTCTTGGCCTTTACTCTGCAGTAGCATTTTCTTCTTAACCTCCTCTTCTCCAATTCTTCACTAACCTCAGATGTATCCTGCTTCACACAGTCCAAAGCGGAGTACAAAACAGAAGAGAAAAAAAATATTAAAAGGGAACAGTTACATTGTTAGCGCAAGTGGTAAGAAGAATATTGGGGGAAGCAGAGGTGTTCATTAAATACTTCTGGCTTATGGATCACATGCTTACACAAATTGAGCAGCAAAATAATCCAGCAAACCATACCAAAAATATTGGCATAATTAATTATATGGAATGGAAAAAGTTTGCCTAGCTAAGTGTATAGAAAGAGAAGCTAGTGACTCTAGAAACTATAATTGTTCAGTCACGCAGAATAAACGGACAAGATCAGACACAAGTTGTTGAGCACAGATCAGTCACCCAGTTCCTTACATAACGCCTACAGAAACTAAGGAAAACAGGCTAAACAAAATACGCGAAAGCTTTTGTAAGCTTACTAAAACTATAAGCATCTATCACAGCCAGAGGAGCTACTTTAAATTATATATCCTGAATACCTAATAGGATAATCTAAAACACATAAATTGTGCAAGCACTCCGTCACTGCGATTTTCTCAGGAAACTCATATGAGACATTCTGGTGGGCATTAAGACTATAAATTGAATTATTTGGTATTCTTCTTTCCCTCACCATATTTCAAAGAGCAGAAGAAATGAATTTCTTGAATTCGTATAAAATCAAGCGCACTTAAGCTTTTTTGTTCAATAAGCATAGCTGAAATGTACACATAGATATACATTTTTCTTTTTGTTTCTTGGTATGTATAGTACAGATGTCAGATCTTTACTCAGCAACAAAAACACGGAAAGATTAGAGGTGCGAGAATAGTAATGTTGGGGAGGGAGAGAATACTTACCATGCAACCGGCTGGCCACATGCCCATCGTTATCACCAACTACCTTCTGTGCCTTTTGTCAAACCCAATTCATCTCTCTATTTTCCTTTCCCTATATTTCCGTAGAAGCATAATTAAAGTTTTCAACAGCCACTAGGCAGTGAACCTAAGGACATTATCTTTCGGCTCAAGCCCTCAGACTGACGGCTCTATTAATATACAAATCCGAATACTTTCACCACCTTTTTCGGCTTTCCGCTGGAAAGTTAAACTAGCCCTTTCTATTAGAAGCAAATATTTTACCAAACAACAACAATAGTAAAACTTATTTGAAACAAGAGTAGAACAAAAGAGGTCCTCCAGCTCAAAAAACCAGAAGAGGTCCTAAACAATAGAATCTATCGAGTAAATGCAAATATTTGTGTGATGGATCATTTATACACCTTATGAGCTACTTGGTTCGTCATGAATGGTAGAGCTAAGCTTCAAATAAAATGAAGGTCCACAAAACTGGTTTACCGAATATAAACTATCAGGTTAAACCATTTGTTGAAAAGACAACAAAAGTTTGCATAAGGCATCTTCTAATGTACATCAAAGAAGCCTATAGTATCAAGAACTGCAAAATGTCTAGGCAAGAGTCTGGTGACACACTTACATTTCTAACTGACAGGATATTGGAAAGTAATAGTTCATCCAACTTCGCAAACAGCTCCGTCTTAAAATGTTTCCTGTAAATCACATGATACAAGAGTATTCATCAACAATATTCTAATTTCAGCACAGAAACTAAACTGAAATTTAACATAAACTCTTTTCCAGACAAGCAAGATAAACATAAAAAAGACCAAACAGAAAATCTTCCCACCATTGGCCTACCTCTCTAGGAAGGGAAAATAGGGGCAATCATGATGCAGTACCAACTAAATTCATTCCATTCTTATCTGAAAGCAACTGAATCTTCCATCCTTATTCATTGTTGCATAACTGAAGTTTCTCATTCCAAGCATTAGAAAGATGCATTCCAAACACATGGAAAACGTAAAAATAGAAGTTGTTTTTTCATTGCCTTTCTAATGCAGTGTTAGAAATTTTGCTTTCCATCCAATGTAGGCCACAAAAGGGCATACCAGAGTACATCATGCATCTATCCAGTTATAAAGTTAAGGCTCAGTTTCCTCATTTTCCCAGTTAAGGTTCTCAATGTTGATATTATATCATCAAATTGAGGATGTGAATTATGGCCTGTAAAAAATGTCGTGATGTTCCCATGTAATTCAATAAAACTCCAGCCAGGGAGTTTTTTTAAGCCAAGAGACCTCATTTGAGTCCATGCCTCACCAACGCCATCCCACCTATTCATTGAAGCATAGCTGTGTGCCAATTGTACATAGTTTCCTGCACCTGCAGGTTTCAACATGAGAAGATCTCTAGCAATAATGTCACCAAGTTCCTTATTACCATTAGTCCGACAACCATCAAGAAGTATGCCTAACACATCAACTGCAGGTTCTGGAAACATCCTTTTATAGAAGTTATATGCCTCCTCTACCCTTCCAGCTCGACTAAGGAGATCCACAATGCAAGCACGATGTTCAAGGTTTGGTGCAATACCAAAATCTTCAGTCATAGATTGGAATACACTCAAGCCCTGGTCTACAAGCCCATTGTGACTACAAGCAGAGAGGACAGAAAGGAAAATGACATGATTTGGTTTCATTCCAGAGCTTAGAAACTTTGAATACATCCTCAAAGCAGTCTCCCCTTTGCCATGCCAACCATATCCAGAAATGATTGAGCCCCATGAGACCAGATCCAAATCTCGCATTTCATTAAAGCACTTTTGAGCTGTATCTATGTCGCCACATTTAGAGTACATATCAACCAGAGCTGTGCCAACCAAGATGCATGGTCTAAGACAACTTCTAATAACAAAACCGTGGATCCACTTTCCCTGATGGAGTGCTCCGGTAGAAGCGCAAGCTTGGAGCAGGGAAACAACAGTTAATGAATCTGGTCTCTGAAGTGTTGTTTTCATCTCTGAGAAGAGGGTCAGGCCCTCATATAAATAGCCGTTTTGAGCATATCCATCAACTATAGCATTCCAAGAAACCAAATCCTTTTGGTCCATTCTTTGAAAAATGACCCGACTTTGATGCAAATGACCGCACTTTGCATACATGGTAATAAGAGAGTTTTGGGCAGTGATATCTAGATCCATTCCTTGTCTTAGCACATAACAATGAATTGAAGTTCCCAGATCAAAAGAACCCAGTTGTGCACAAGCGGCTAGAGCACTAGCAACGGTAGCAGTAGTTGGCTTTGTTCTTGATTTTAACATCTGGTGAAAGATAAACACTGCCCTGTCTGCATAATCATTCTGCACAAGCCCTGAGATCATTGCAGTCCATAAGACTACATCCTTATTCGTGGTCTTTTCAAACATCTGAAATGCAACACTAATACTTTTAAGCTTCAAGTACATAACAATGAGTGATGTTTCAAGATGGGCATCCAATTCAAATATTGTTCTAATAATCTGCCCATGCACCAACTTTCCCAATTTAAGATTATTCTGTGTTGCTGTTGCAGAGACAATAGAACCAAATGTCTGTTTATCAGGCTCCAAACCTTCGACTTTCATTCTATGAAAAAGCTGGAAAGCTTCTCCAACATTCCCAGTCTGGCAATAACCAGCCATCAGAGAGTTCCATGAAACTATGTTTCTTTGATTCATAAATTCAAACAAGCACCTAGCATCCTCAATGCCTCCACACTTACCATAACCATTCAATATGGAATTCACCAAAGCATTATCAAAATCGAAACCATATGAAATAGTACAACCATGCAAACACTGCACGTGAGCAAGCTCTGAAATTCCAGGGAGCAAGCTTAACAAGGTAACTGAACTAGGTTGAATTCCTTGATTTCGCATTTCACTTAACAATGAAGCAGAGATATCAACATCTCCTGCACGTGAATAGCATCCGATAATGGCAGTCCAAGGGACAACGTTTCTATCAGGCATCATGTCAAATACTTTGCGGGCACTACGGATGTACCCAAACTTAGCATAGAAATTGACCAAAGAAGACGCAATGTAAGAATCAGATGAAAACCCATTAACAATGGCGCATTGATGGAATGTGCGGCCATATGAGAACAGGTCCAGAGAGGTGCACGCTTTGAGCAAGCTAGGGAAGGTGTAAGAGTCTGGAGCGGTGTTGGTTTTGAGCATAGAGGAGTATGTGTAAAGAACTTCATGGTGAGAGCCTTGGGAGGAGAGACGGTTGATGATAGCGTTGAAAGATTTGGTGGCGGTGGTGGTCGGAGTTGAAGTCTGAGGTGGTGTTTTCAGAGCATTGAAGAAGGAAGGGTTTAGCTTGTTCATAACTCATGCTAGGCGGCAAAAGAACACCATATTAAACCTACTGTCGAAAGAGTTCAATTTCAACTTACAAACGATCATTCCCTCTCAGCGTCCATGAAAAAACGGCAAGTCGTTTAATGCCGACGACAACATGTGGCCCTTTGGCAGGTCCATCTTCGTATATTCCTCAACATCAGGCGTTTGTGGTAATTAGCAAGAGGCTCATAGCAAAAATAAAAAAGAATACCCCATAGAGAGCTTTGTTGTTGCCAACATAAACATAGAGTGAGGATATATTAAAAATGGTGAATGTGGCTTCTTAATAAATAATTTAATTAAAAATCAATTCTAATTTGGCAAATGACATTTTTTAGAATTTTTTTATCCAAAATTTTTCAACATAAAATGAAAATTAAATTCCCGACCCAAATCCACGTTATAAAATCTTATTAATTCTTTTATGAATTAATCCATATTCCATAAGTAATATTATTCGTATCTCTGATAAGACTTTTAACGAGACGATAGCAATGCATTCACCAAAAAAAAAAAAAAATAAATAAATAAATAAAAAAAGGTAGCAATGCAAACTTTCTAATCTTTTCTTTGCTGCCCTTTGTGACACGAGAGCATACTTTGTTCCCCAAGTCTTTAAGGACCCTGACCAATAAACATACCGAACGAGTGGTTGGATCAGAGCCTGATTTGGTCTCAGTTAAGGAGTACCAGTTCTCATTCATTTTGTTTTGGTCAAGAGTATCGGTTTTACTTCGTTTTAGCATTCTTACAGCAATATTGTGTTGGTATATGTAATTTCCAAAACCGCGCAAAATGAACAGCTTCATACCAAGTCTACAGAATTCGAAGTTTTGAACCATGCTTGTGTACAATATTTATTAAGCTTCATCTTTTCAAGTACACAGACAACAGATCAAATGGTCATCAAATGACATATAACTTTGGTACACCTTGCCAAAAATGGGAGCACAATAATATTACAAGAATATTGTTCAATTGGAGCTAAGTTGATTCTTTCTTTTTATATTCCCTTGGCCCAAATATTGTAGATCCAATTCTTACGTTTGTACTGCCCATTTCAATCTGCAAGATCAAGAAGCTTGGTTAATAATAGAATACTTGACATTGCGTACAGGCACAACTTCCGCTTCATTTAATCCCTTAGTTAACTGGTTTACAAAAAGAGCTAAATTGTCTGTCTTTTACAGTGGGTTTACGGGGAAAGCTTAAGGCACTGTGAATAAGCCATGCCATAAGTCTAGTGCTTAAATTGATAGTGTTGATTATTTCATAACCCAGCACCTAGATACCCTAAATCAAAATTCCAAAACCATCTTTCGCTCAAGGGAGGAAAATATTAAAAAATAATAATTAAAATAAAAAAAAAAATTAATCTTGACATTCGAAAATGGTAGTAAATGATAGAAAAACAATGGTCCTTACAGCTAGTTCAAAGTCTCCAGACATGCCCATTGACAGTTCACATTGCTCTTCCGTTATTCCAAGTGCCTTGCAAACCTCACTTCTGCAGTTTGCTAATGTCTGACAAGACATCATGCTTTGACTTAAGAAAAATTTATCAACATGCAAAATGAAAAGCTTGAGAAACTAGTAAAATAGATAAAATGCAAAGTGGAAACATCACCTTGAAATTTTCAGGGGTTGATGTATAGTCCAGCATGCCAATTGTCATTAGACCACAAAACTCAAGGTTCGGACATTTCAAACTAACATGCTTTGCAAGCTCCACACACCCAGAGGGCTCAACACCAGATTTCGCTGCAAGGGTTCAAGAGTGAGATGTTGTCTAAAATACTTAATGAACAACTAAAATGTTTTGGAGCAAATGACACATCGTAGGGAATATGAAACAATTTCATGCTTTTCACTCCAAATGTAGTGGACAACAATGGCAAAGGTTTACGTTACAAACGGATCTCTGTCCTGAAGAAAAAATATATTATGCAATTTTAAAAATTAGGTTAATCAGAAATATTTTCAAACTTGAAACATGGGAATATGTTAGAACAAATGCTACAGAAAGTTGAACCAAGAACTGTAAACATCTAGGAAATGTACACAATATGATACATACAGATGCACCACATTGCCAAACAAAGCACTAGTGCAATTGGACTATGGCTTATCTCACAAAATAGAACAACCATAAAGTCACTGAGCCTTGGTGAATTTAGCTATTAGCTTCTTGAGGGAATTCAGAGGTCATAGTACTTCAGAGCTAATGATGGGAATCAAAAATTCTTTAAAACCATATCGTATAATGCAAAATCTACATAATAACTTTGGAGGAAATATACATAGTTCCACAAGTCCAAAATAAACACGGTATCTATTCAACTTACATGTTTCTCCACTAGTATTAACTTGGACCATGACCTTCAAGGGCTTCCTCCCTATGCTTGCAACAGCACGCTCAAGATGATTTGCAATCTGTAAAATATATCGGTCATAGTATTATGGATAAAATAACATACCAAAGCCTCAGCTCGGTATAAAGTAGAGAGTATAATATAGACCTCATTTCAATAGATAGAAAATGACCTTGCATTACAAAAAAGAAGCAACTGGTAAGTGCAAAACATATAATGAAGCACTTTGCTTTACATGAAAACCCACAAACTGTAGGCATAAAACCATTTGTATAATACAATTGTAATGAGATAAAAAAGCATTACCTTTTCATCATCCACAGTCTCAACCATTGCAAGGTTTGGTACACCAGCTGCATGACATAAGAATTTAGATAAGTAGCAAAAACACATTACATTCCTCGATCATGCATTTAAAGTGGGGGAAAAAAAATAAAGAAAAAGGATGCAAAGTTAAGCCTATTTTTAATCTTGCTGATATAAATAAAGCGGCAAGATAGCAATTTGGGAATGTTACAAGAATGACTAATTAGTAGAGAAAAGTGCCAATCTCTGAATCTTCAATAATTCAAATTGAAAAGGGCATATAAAAATACCAGTCACCAGGAAATGAAAGGAGCAAAAATAAAAAAGGACGAGAAAGAGACATTTCAAATGAAGAATTGCGGAGCTCATAACATTTTTAAGTCTTTAATACAGTCCCACATAAAAGTCATAATTTCCAAGTCCATATGTCGAATTCATAACTACCTCTTTAAGTCTTAACAATATCCCAATTCACTCAGAACCCAACACTATGATTTCCCAAAAGACAATACAGAAGGGAAACTTTCTTATTTTACGGATTCAATTCCTCAGCACCATCAATACCCATCCTGTGTGTGTAAAAAATATTAGCCGGACCAGCTCAGTTTTGGCTGAGATCGAACGCTTTGGCTTTCTACTCAACTTAAATTCTATAATAAAAATAAAAATTAAAAGGAATTAAATAGAGAAGGTTAAGTAATAATACTTAGAAGAGGTTTTACTTTGTTGCTCTGTAAATTCCCAATAAAGTGCCACTCGATATCCTCCGGAAGCTGCAATTTTTGGTGATTGGAAAAATTAGTTCTTTTATTTATTTATTTTTTCTTTCTCAAAATAGAAAAAAAATTATATCAATTCGCGCAGAAACAAAAATAACAATAATAATAATAAATTAAAAAAAAAAAAAGCTCTGTCATACAGAAGCCAGACGCCAAAGATTCAACTAGTTTGATAAGAAAACAGAGAACCTGAGGAGCTTTCTCGACGATTTCTTGGACGTAATTTTCGCCGAAGCATCGATGGCCAGCATCATACACTTGGCGGAGAACAGACACAGGCTTGGTCTTGCTCACGGCCACCACTCGTACCGATTGCGCGACACGGCCGGAGCGGTCGGCGGCCTGCTGGACACGGTTGAGCACCGTTCGGAGTGCGTCGGCTGCGACGCCATCCATTGCGGCTGAGGTCGCCATGCCGGAGTCCGAAGTTTCCCCTCCTTTCTCCTCGCTTTCTCTCTTTCCTTCCTCCAGATTGTTCTGTATACTGCAAAACACGGTGCTTCTTGTTTTTATTTTATTTATTTTTCAAAGAGAGTTCGACCGTGATTAAGCGAATCGCTGGCGATTTCAGTTGAAACGACCAGCTTTCTCAACGACTGCTTTGCATTTTTTTAGCCGGTCCCACCGTCAACACAAACGACGGTATTTCAAATGGAACAACCAGCGTCGTTGATTACATTTAGGAGATGAGAAAACGGTATCGTTTATAAGGGAGAATTGGTATGCCTGTAATTCAAGCACTCTGGATCGTTCCAAACCCAACTAATGCTGAACTTTTTGGGTAAGTTTATGTCCGGGCTTTCTCACTTTTAATTGGGCTTCATCTGAGAAAGCTAAGAGCCCAATAATCCGATTACCAGATCAGTGTTTCACAGGCACATATAAACCTTTATTTGTTTTGCAGTGAAACTATAGAAAAGCATATATGCCTTTATTTGTTTTCAAATTTTAAATTTTAAAAGCAGCATACGAAAAAATATAGTGAAGCATGAAAATAAGTTTTTGACCATATTCACCGGTCACCTTCATAACTTGTCAGCAATTTTCAAATTTGATTTTATTCTAGAGAGTATGGTAGTTTCATTGGTTTGAGCATCACCATCCATGGCATCAGTGCATGGATTCGAAACTACTAAGGGGTCTAGGGAAAGCAAAAAAAAAATTTCGAATTTATTCTGTATTATTTTTTTTTTCTGAAATAATATTTGGTCGGTTGCATAAACTTATTTCTCCATTTCTAATGTGCTTATTCCAATTATAGGCAACAATTTGATTCCATTCTAATGTACAAAAATTTATAAATATAGTAGAATGGCTAGCTAGGCCATATAGATGGAGATACAATAGAGTTTCTAAAAAGAAATTGGACAAAGAAGAAAAAGAAAACAGCAAGTGATACAATTAGTCCGGAAAAGGGTGAACATTGACATTGTTATTGACTTGGGGAATTGGTGTGGAATCCTGAGATTCAATCCATCTAATGACTTCCAAAACGATAGCAACAAGAGATAAAACTGCAAGTATTCCCGCATAAGCCCACATCCATCTATTTTGACGATTGATCGCTTCAAATATGTTTATTATAATTAAACAAATCAAAGCATACCCAAGAACACGATGGAATATCTCACACCACTTTCGACATTTATGTTCTTTCTTTGGTTGCCAAAACACGGCAATCATCTATCAAGGAAAAAAAAAAAAAAAAAAAGGCATAATTAATCATATCAAATTGTCAAATATATAGTACTAATAGAAGGATAATTATCTGTTTAAATGACATATAAATATACCTGTATGGTAGTGAGTATGAAAATGATGGTACCAATAATGCCATTTGACGTGCTGCCAAATTCTTTCTTAGCAAAACTTATAAGCAACAATCCAGTGAACCATCCTATCCCGCCCAGAATATATCCTGCACTTTGACAAACTACGTGGCAACAATACCATCGCTCGCACATCAATGGATGTTTTCTAAAGTTCCTTGCTGTTATTGCCCCAGCTGGTAACAGAGTCCCCCATCCTATGATTTTCAGAATATCATGCGCCTAAAAACAATAAAATAAAATACTCAGCTTAGCTACTTAAATTCCAATTTCCCATAACAACAACAATAAGAATAATAATAATAATAATAATAATAACAATACTAACATTGCGAAGATGGTTTTGACGATTATGGCTGGTGTTGTGGCGCTTTCTTGATCTCGAATCCGTGGAGACGTCTGTCCCCGGTCTCCGAGGAGTGGTACGCATTTGCCAAATGTGGGGTTGTTCTTTTCCAACCGTGATGACAGAGTCCCTCTCGCTCTCAGCACCGATATAAGGGAGGGGAATAATTAGACTCATTAGTATCAAAAAATGGCAGGTCATGCTCTTTGAAATGAATTTAGATTCTGCAAAATGATTTTGGCAGAGATTACTCCGTTGGATTTGTGAATAGTAACTTGGTGCCATCAATATACTCGAAGAAGATGGTAGATGAAAATGAAAGAGAGTAGCATTATATTTTATTGTTCGTACAATAAAGAAAAGTAAAGGGAGCTGAGATATTATTCGTTTGGTACTACATTGTTTATGAACCAACATATATAGAAGTATTTACAGTTTGATAGGCTATGATGTTATGCCCTGAAATCTTATAATTGAATTAATTAGTACTTATTGGGTCTTGAGAATCTGTGCTTTTCTTATGGAACTGGGGGAATCATCTGTGTCTTGTTTCGGTAGATGTAGGGTACAATCGGATTTTATTCCCGTCTTTATCTTTTTTCTGCCCTCACTTTTTCTACATGTATATTAATTTAATTTAAGATCTGCTTTTTTCTCTTTAATTTAATTCAAGTCCTGGGGCAGGAGGGGCAGTGAACAATAAACTAATCGTTCATGGAGTATTTTATGAAACTCAATAGGCCAAGGCTATTAGAAGCAAAAAGATAGTTAATAAATATCAATAAAAAATTAAAAAGAACCCGAAAAAGGCCATCTCTATCAACATTCAACAGCTGCATATGTAGCCTGATCTATCAGTTATAATTCTACCCGGTAAAAGCTTACACTTTTGTCCTGGACTCTTTAATAGCCCCTCCAATATGTTGAATTACTTTCTATTGTAAATAAATAAATATATATATATATATATATATATATATATATATATAATCTAATTGTGGAAAATATATATATATATATATATATATAATGTAGAGCTGTTATACGGGTCCGTAATGTGGTACAATGACCGTTTATAATTGGACATTCAAAAATATATATTTTGATATTATACGTGGCTAATATTATTCTGCATTGTTAGACGTTGGCGTATATAATGTAAACATCGAATGCAAGGTTTTCTCCAAACTGAGAATCCTCTAGTTAATTTCTAAATTTTTATTCCATATTAAATATCATTATTTTTAAAAACTTAAATTATTAAAACTTGAACAAACTATTTATATATGTTATCTTAACACTATCTATGACTAGCAATTTCATTGTTCACCAGTTCATTTAACCTAGTCTTGCCTACTTTTACATATACTCTTATTTGTTTTGAAAGCTAAAATTAATTTTACTATATGACTAGTAACCAAACTTTAATGTTTAAATTGTAATATATGATCCATATCATACCTAGTAACCAAGATTGGATTTGGAGCCAAAAAAGAAATGTTTAGTGACCGAGATTTATTTGTATTCTTTTACTTTACATTGGGGGATACGAACATACCGGAAGGTCAACTTTTCTTTGTATCCAATCAAACGATTTCTTGCTAACGGATATTCAGTAATATGTAAGTAGTCTCATGAATTTAGACCACAAAGAAAAAGCAAAACTTGCACATTAATCATTTTCCTATGGTCAACTCTGTACCTTCTCTTTCTCAGCTTTACTATAAAATGCCATGTCCAATCAATGCTCTCCAACATCACTCTCTTTCTTCCCAACTGTAACTCTGTATTCCCCAGCACTTTATAGCCATGGTTAAGTTGCTAATAAAACTTTTCTTTACACTGTTAGCAACAGCATCGATCGTCATCTTCACAGCTTCATATGATCTAGACGACCATGAAAATGGCTCGGACAACACATTGCTTGAAACGCAAGAAACATCAAGCAGCAGTACTACTTCACTACGAGGTGTGAGCCGCTTTCTCGCGCAGCAGAACCTGGCAGTGAACATGACATGCGAGAAGTTTCCAAGGGTGTGCCGATTAAAGAACAGCAATGGGCCAGGTTGCTGCAAGAAAAAATGTGTGAATGTGAAGACTGACCGCCTCAACTGTGGGATGTGCAGAAACAAATGCAAGTACAATGAGATTTGTTGCAAGGGGAATTGCGTGAATGCTTCGTTTGATAGAGGGAATTGCGGTGGCTGCAATAACAAATGCAAGAAAGGGGAGTTTTGTGCTTATGGGATGTGCAATTATGGATGAATCTGATTCTATGGACTAATTAATCCGTTTAATTGTTTATATGTATAATTTTATTTGTCATTTAGAGGTATATTCAATTTAAAGTTTAATAGATTTAAAATAAGATATAGATTTTAAAGGATTTGATGGATTATTATAGAATTTTATAGACTCATAAGGAATTTATAAAAATCCAATGAAATCTTTGGATTTCAAAGAAGTTTAAGTCCAACGATATTCAATTCAGCTTTTAATGGATTTTTATAAAAGTTTATTAAAATCTAGATGTATTTAATTATGATTAGAATTCTTTTAAAACCTAGAGGTATTTAAAAAGTCATTGATTTTAAAAGATTTTAAAAAATAATGGATTTTAATAGATTTGAAAGAATTTTAAATGTGAAATTGTGAAGAAAATTATCAATATTTGAAATCCAATTTTTTAAGGTTTTGTGCCTTCAAACTTGTTTGGACCTTCTTGTAAGCTCTAATATCATACTTTATAGGACAATACAAAGTGATGAAAATGAATATAAGATTATTTAGGAAAATTGTGATCTTATTATGCGAAGTGAGAGATAGTATGAATTTTAATATTGAAGGTGGTATAGCGTGGTGGAAGCATATTTATTATATAATATGTTAAAGCAATGTACACCTCTAATATATCATAATTAATATCATTATTTCCTTTTGTAACCATTAAATCACATAAAATCATTTCATGATACCACATAAGAGAGAAAGTTTTTTGGACAGAAGTTAACTATGTAAGAGGTATTTTTGAATTGTTTCAAATCACATAGTAATTTTTAAAATAGGGGTAAAACACAAGGGATCTATATGATATTAACCTTTATTGTAATTTATGTAACACCTCGTTCAAAAGTTTACTGAGAATTTTCATGCTTTGACTAAGTTTGATCCGAGTTGACAAAGGGTTGGTCAAGGGGATCCCACTGTTAGACCTTTTGCCATAAGAGAAATTTTGCTTTGACTAAAGCACTATTACGAAGTACACATCACCCCGAATTCGTAGACTAATAACACGCCAAAATTAGAGCTAAGATTAGGAAGTAATGACTAGAACAAGCTAAGCTCCAAACTAATCGAGTAAGTTCGAGGTTGACTTGTATGGGTTATTGTTTTGACTTTTGTACCATTATATAGTGCTTGTTGATACAAGTTCGTAGACTAGCGGCATGTTTAATTTGGACTTAGGGTTGAAAAGTTATGGATTTGTAAAATTTTAATTATTTTTCTAGGACTAACTTTATCTGGTATAATTTTGACACATATGTAAAACATGGGAAAGTGGCCTTCACCAACATGTGCCATGTGTTAGCACCCCAGCCACTCTCATGGGTATACAGTGGCACTACTGGTGATTTTAATTGGGTCACATGGCCTTGTGAGAGGAGGGGGACAGAGAGAGAAAGAGAGAGGCCAATTTGTTTTCAGGCCAAATCACCCACCTCCAGCCACCATTCAGCTACACACTCCGACCTGCTAGACTGCTCACTTGGTGGCATACTGACTTGCCAAATTTTACGGCAAGCCAATCGATGATACGCAAAGATCGGAGTAATTTTTTACCACGGCTGGTGTTGGCTTTGCTAACTGATTTCTCTCTCTTCAACCACTATCTTACCTCATCATTGCCACTGTCCTCTTACTCACTTAAAACCAATCTAAAATTTCATGGTTGCTGGACAACTGACGAGCCGGCGCTAGTGACTTTTTCCATCAATGGCAATGGCTCACCGGTTTTCTCAACTCCGATAAGTTTCTAGTCAACCCATCTTCATTCCCTACCATTTTTTACCTTTTTAAAAAGTTTCGTTTGGCTCAATTTTAGCTTGCTTATGAGATTCAAGGATATTAAATTGACCTGATCTTTTCGGTAAGATCCTAGCCACCATTAACGAGATCCTAGCCATGTTGGCTGTATCTTTGACAGGTAAGACCCGATTTGAAATCTCTATATCCTAAGATTCACTTTGGTATATAAGTTGTTAGTTGTTAGTTTTAGTTAAGGTTTGTGTTTAAATCCCTAGGTAATTTGTGTATAAATATCCAATAAAAAAATAATATTTTAAGGGATATTGTATTTTTGTTGGTATTTTTTGGCAACCATATAAATCGAAAAGCGAATCCCATGAAGAATCTGAAGTGACTAATATTTTTTCAAGTGAGTGGTACATTTTATAAAAATTATTTTCGGGTTAATTGCATAAAATGCAATATGAAATATTGCATAATATTATATTATTTAACTAAAAAAGAATTTCACATTTATGTGAGTCCTATGAATATGTTTCCATATATATTTTTTGCAAAATTGTTAAGTGTTATTAAATTTAGTATGGTGGAATATATATATATATATATATATATATATATATAAATATATTTGTAATATATTTTGGTAAGATTTTTGATTTTCTTTAAATAAGATTTAAATAAATTAAATGGTTTATATGAGTTTGCTATGTAACCGAGTAAAAAATTATAAAAATGGTATTGTGATAAATTCATACATTTCTACTATTTTCAAAAGCAGCATGCGGTACTAGTATTCTGTATTAATATTATTATTGATTAGCATGCAGCTATCATTTTAGTCATCCTATGGAAGCTAAGCAAGAAGGGGTCAACAAGTATTTTACATAGTTAATATTAGTTGTTTTCCTCTTAGTCGTAGGATGATAGGTTGTCAAGGTGTCTGATTGCATGTATGTCTCCTTATCTCCTTGTCAGGGGGTGCTTGGGATGCCAAGTTTCACCTGGTATCACTTGGTATATGATACGGTGCATTAAGTATACACCTGATATATGTTTTAAAAATGTTTTTAATACATATTTATTTATTAATTTATCTACTGGTTCTAAATATAATATTTATTATATTATATTATTTTCACCTTAATTTTACTTATTTATTTTAAAAATAATATTTTTGGGATATGAATCTAAATGATATTTTGTTTCAGTTTAATTTTATTTTATTTCATTTTATTTTGTTTTATTTTATTTTATTTTATTTCTAATAATAACATTTAAAATTTTAGTTGATACAAAGTTATGGGTTTTTATGAAAAATAGTTTTTGATAGGACTCGCGCTGAAAACCCTTTAACGATTTTCTAGATGATCCCACCTAGTGAAGTCTCACTAGATAGTTCATAGGGAAAATTCAATAAAATCTCGCTTCCCTACACTTATTTAGAGCCTTGAATTATTGGCAGACAAAAATCTAAGACTGTCTGGATATTAATATAGAACTAATGCTTAAAACTTTCAATACCATAATTTTTCAATCATACCTCGAAATTTGGCATGTTGTCAGTCTATGAATTCATATTGTCGTGTTCTATGCAACAATATACTGACCAAACTAAAACATTGTTCATATAAAAAGTCAAACATGGGACCTATAAATGGTCCAGTTTGTCAAACTCAATCAAAATTTCAAAATTGTGGGCTTTTTTTTTTTATGTGATGGCATAGTTTTAAATAGGAGAACTTTTCAAATGGAGTGACTTAGTAAGGATTTTGAGAGAAAATCATATTTCTAAATATTTTCTTAAATTATTTTTGCCATTATTAATTCTTTAATTTCTTATTTATTTGTTTGTTCATTTAGTGGTGTTTATCTAATATTGCTGTAAATAATTAAACGTATGTTATTCATTGGGATGATTAACATCTCATTATTATTATTTGTTTTAATCCGTTCTCCTATGTCTAGGTAACTAGTGGATCGATCGTCTGGTTTGGAGTTCTTCTTGCTATCCAGGTAACTACCATCTTTTTGCTGCTACAACTGAAGTAGAACTCTTCTTTCTTTATCTTTGTATTATTATTATTATTATTATTATTATTATTATTATTATTTCTCCTGTAGCTATATTAACTTTGTTTCTTAAAATAATTTCTTAGAATACTTTGATACTCAATTATAGATTTGGTGGCCTATATATTGCTATTAATGTTTATTAATTATTATTTTTGTACCTTATTCCTTTATTTTTAGAGTGTTGTAATCTTCTAGAAATGTTATAATAAGAGAGGAGAAATAAGAAGGTTGGAGTGTGTTTTCTATGTAGAGAGTTGTGGGGTAAGTCCAATTCCAAAGGAGATGTGATTAGATTTTCAATAGAAATTCCAATAGAATTTCCCTAATCAGGCTAGTTTAGGATTCTGACTGGAAATCCTAAAATGGTCTTGAAAATTTCAATACAAGCATATATTTTCCATCAATCTGTGTACATAAAGCATTAACATGCAGAATTTTCATTAGCATTTTTTTTTTGTTTGGTTTTTTAAATTTGGCAAGATTGGTACATAGAATTAACTACTTAAATACATTGGATTCCATTCATTCATGAGCTCATAATGAAGGAAGGAAAAATTAGCCATATTTGTGGCAGTCCTCCAAACTAATTAATTAATTAATCAAATATTTAAGCACAGTCAGACTTCCCTTCGATAATTTAAGGCCTAAATCGGTAAATGATAAATTTAATGGAAATTTAAGTTATATAACTGTTTTTTATGTGGATATTTATTTGGAGATAAAAAAGTGTGGGATTAAGGAATCAGATTTCTATCTATAAAAGCATTTTTAATAGTAAATGTAATTTGGCATTGTCATTTCTATAATTTAGCGTTGATATAAGCTCTCAAATAATAAATTTTATTACTGCCAAATTTTAAATTTTATTAAATAGCAATGAGATCCACTTTTGAATTATTTTTTACTAATTACAAACATAATAATATTAATTAATCTATTAAATGACATGGAGCCCACATAATGTCATATTTTGCCAATTCTGCAATCCCCCTTTGAGAAGCCAAATGGAGGACAAATGCCACATTTTGGCAATGGCATACTATTGTAGATGCTTTAAGACAAAATTATTCTCACTTATGAAGATTTTATTTTGAGATTTTCTAATATTCTAGTTTTAGGATTTTTTAAAAATACAAATTTGCTATGAATTTATTATACAAAACTAATTTAAATACTTACAATTCTTAATTTTTTTATTACTTATCAAACATAAAAAAAGAAAAAATTTGATTTCATTAAACTAAATTTTAGGAAGCTAAATTCTAAAAATTAATTTCTCTTTAATGTGTAACATTTTCCAAACAGGCCCTAAGGTAAAGCTACATTCTCTCAGACAATATGGTCTTCAGTTTTTTTTTTTTAAAAGAAAAATAAAATGAGCAACACATTATTATAATATGGTAAATATTTTATGAGGGATTTAAGGCATATTTAGTGGTGAATGTGAATTGTTGCTTATGTGACATAGAAAATAACATAACCTAGTTGATATAAATGTGCATTCTTTTTAAAATTATTATCTAATTCAATGATTATATGTAAAATGCTATTTATGGCTATTAATTATTTAAATATATTTTATAAAATTTTTTCTTTTTTGAAACAATTGATTTTATAAGTAAAATTTTGCTTTTAACAAAATTTTACAATACGAGTCTTGTAAATAACCACCTTTACAGTATCTATTTTCACCTAAAATGTTATAGATTTGGGACACTGAGATTAAAAATAATAATAATAATAATACTATAAATGATAAAAAACATATTTGACAAAGGACTTTTAAAAACTCTTAAATTTCTTATGTGCATATCCTGGCCACACTTTCGAATTAAAAAATTCGTCATATTTGAGCTTAGTTTTCTTTTCTTAAAAAGAAATATAATTTTGTGTCAAAATTAAAAGAAAAAAAAAAAAAGACAAAACAAAAGAAAACTGATCATATCTTGCCATTGTTTATAGGCATGTTATTAAAGCCAGAGATCATAAGGTCGTCTAAGATATGGAACCCATTATTGTGTTTCATTTTTATGAGGTTTAAATTGTTTTGAACCTTTTTTTTATTTATTTTTTTTAAGGAAAAAAAAGTAAAAGAAATGAGCCTCAAAGAAAAATAGCATAGCATAGCTAAAGAATAGATGAACTATCCTTCGTTTAATGTTCTCTCAAAAATAACAATCCATAGATTGAGGGGAGAGAAAAATAGTTGGAGTTTAATTAGGAAAAATTAGTATTATCTTAATAGGATTAAATCATTTACTTAAAAGATATATAAAAGTTTTTGGATACGCATACCAAAGATTTAGGGCATGTTTGGAAGTGTTTTTAGAGTTCAATAAGTGCTTCCACAAGAGAAAAAAAAAAAAAAAATCTGTGATCACGTTTGATAAAAAAACTAGAAAATGTTTTTTTTTTTTAACAAAAAATAAGAATTAAAGGTACTTATAGAGAAGCATCCAAGTTAGTGCTTATTTTAGGAAAAAGTAGGACATTAAATGCATTAATTAGAATATAAAAATATCAAAAATAAATTTAAATTTGTTCTTTATTGTACAAAGTCAAACATTTAACAACTCATTTTACGAAGCATTTATTAACAAAAAGTGCTATAAAAATAATTATTATGAAAAATAATTGTGTATGAGAGAACACGTTCAAACACTTCTTCAAGGGGTTTTAAAAAGTTAAATATATACTATTAGATTACATTAATAATAATCTTAGGTCTGTTTGGAAAGTATCAAAGTTAAAAAGAGATTGATTTTCAAAATTTAATTTTTCGAAAATTAGTTTCTTGGTAGCTTTCCGAAAATTAGGGGAGTATATTCAATTAAGAATTTGAAGGATTTTAAAAATCTTTAAAAATTTAGAGGTATTCGATTTAGATTTTAAAGGAGTTCATATAAGTTTAATGATATTCAATTAAGATTTTGATGGATTTTATAAAAGTCCATTAAAATCTAGGTGTATTCAATTAGGATATTGCAGAATTCTTTTAAAATCTGGTGGTATTCAAAAAATTATTGATTTTAAAAGAGTTTAAAAAATGATGGATTTTAATGGATTTGAAAAGATTTTAACAGTAAAATTATGAAAGAAACTGTCAAACTCTTGATGGAGTCTGTAGAATTTCATAACAATCCATTAAATCTTTTAAAATTTATAACTCATTTTAAATCCATCAAACTCTAAATTGAATACATTCTTCTTAGAGGGATGTATTCAATTTAGAATTTGATGGATTTAAAATGAATTATAAACTTTAAAGGATTTGATGGATTGTTATGGAATTCTACAGACTCCATAAAGATTTTGTAAGAATCCAATGAAATCTTTGGATTTAAAGGTGGATTTCATATTGACAATTTTCTTCACAATTTCCCTGTTAAAATCCTTTTAAATCCATTAAAATCCATCATTTTTTAAAGTCTTTTAAAATCAATGACTTTTTGAATACCACCAGATTTTAAAAGAATTCTATAAAGTCCTAATTGAATACATCTAGATTTTAATGGACTTTTATAAAATCCATCAAAATCTGAATTGAATATCATTAGACTTATATGGACTCCTTTAAAATCTAAATCGAATACCTCAAAACTTTAAAAAACTTTTAAAATCCTTTAAATTCTAAATTGAATACATCCCCCTTAGTTTCTTGGTAATCAAATTTTCTTTTTTAAGTTTGTTGAGTAAAAAAAAAAAAAGTTGGGACTTGTAAATAATCAAATTTAACATTGCATAATAAATTAAGAACAAATTTGTGTTTTAACAAAATTCTAAAACCATTTTCTCTTAGATTTTTAAATGACATCTTTATTGGTGAAAATAATTTTCTCACATATTTTCCCACATAAATGGAAATCTAAATCTCTAGGCCTATACTTTCTCATCTTAAAATAAATATTCAAATGAAATAAAACTATTTTTCAAGAAAATCAGATTTTCATTAACTTTATTATTATCTAAACAGGCTTTAAATTTTTTGTTAAAAACCTTTGTGTGGGAAAGAAATATGATAATTCATTAAAAGTGTAACATATAAACATATGAATAAACTGCATACACATTTTCCAGAATCTAGAATTTTAATTTCAAAAATAAGAAAATGTAAATAAATCTTTTTGATCCCTCTCTCTCTTTCTTTAACAGAATTCAATTCCAAAGTTGAAACTAGTCTAATGATCGGATGCACCCTCTCTATCACTATTTATAATCGCCTATATTTCGTTGATTTTATTGTCCATTCAATATATTAGTAGGGGAAAAAAATGGCAATCTAAAAAAAAAATATTCATTTAACTAAATAATATACTTGTGAGGTTGTGCCATAAGTTAAGCACGGTGCAGATTAAACTAAGCAATGCGCCAAGGGAAAGTACATACACTACAAATGGGTTGCTTCTTTCCTTAAAAAAAAAAAATCGTTGTTAGTTGCACTTGCACCCATCTCCTTTTCTCTGTAAATTTATTTATTTATTTATTTTTAAAAATTTACACCTTGATAGCTTGTAAAATCATATAATTTCGTTGATAGCTTGTAAAATCATATAATTTCTTATTGGAATTATTAATTTTGATATCTAATATTTATGTTTTTAAAATCATTTCAAATGGATTTAATTTAATTAAAATTGATACAACCAGTGATTTAAAAGGCATAAGGCGTGCAAGACGGTAAGGTTAAACCTTAAGCTTTACAAACTTAGGCGTGTTTAGGCAAAGCCTAAGCGTGAAAATGCATTTTACAACTATATTATTATTTTAATTTTTATAAGACTACTACATAAACAAAATAATTCATATTTTAAATGTCAAAATATATATAAGTCTATATTATTTTTGTATGTGCAATAAACATGAATTAGTATGTAATTAATCATAATAAATTTATGTAAATTCATGTTTTTAAAATTTCCAACGACAAATTAGTTTCAAAATATATATATTACAGACCTATAAATACCTAATAACTTCTAGATTAATACATACTTACATATTTTAGTTATTACTATAATCTAACTCTTGTTTAATTATTTATTGGACTCCAATTCAATATCTATATCTTCATCCAACTCATCTTCCGTGCCATCCGATACAAAATTATTTTCTTCATGTCCTTAATTTCAACTTGACCATTTCTAAAATCGTTTTTAGATGGTAACATATTATTTTTCATTTTTTAACAATATTTTTTTATTTTTCAATTTTTATGAATTGCTTTTCAATATTTTTTAAAAAATAATCTTAGAAAAAAATTCGAACAACAATACTCACACCTTTTAGCACCTCGGCACGCATTAAACGGTTAACACATCGTTGACTGTTTTGTTCTAAGCTTTACTACTATGCAAGACCTTATCTAAAAGCATCCCCAAATCTAATTTTTGATTTTTTTTTTCATAATTTCTTCAATTTTGGCCATTTAAAGAAAATTATAGTTTTTATTATAAAAATACCTAACACACCGTTTTAAGATGATGTTAAGATTACCCTGAAGAATGTGCAGTAGCAGAACCATCGGGCCTTGGCGAAATAACCACAACCACATCTAAACCTTTACAGTCCCGGGGTTGACCGCAACCACATCTAAACCTTTCTCTTGGGCAAATTCCCTTGCGGCCTTCCCTGCCAGTATTTTTGAAAGTGGATCCGACAACTATTTACAAAACAATTTCAAAAATGAATTACATTTTTTTCTTTTTTTTTGTCCAATTATGAATAATGAACATATAAACTTGACCCATTAACTTGCGTCTCCTAGCAGTAGTCAACTTCCGTCCAGCAATCCTCTTTCTATACCACGTCGGCTGGCCAGCGAGGGCTGGGAGTTATGGCTGAGATTGAAGATGTTACCACCACGCGACCAACCCCCGCGAAAGAGCCGTCAGAACGTTCACCGTTCCTTTAATTGCTGGGTCTACGAGTTTCTTCTGCTCAGCAAATCCACGAAAACCCATTTACGATCATTAATAAAATAAATAAATAAAACTGAATCGACGATGCAGGGAGAGGCAAGATGGAAGACGCCGGAGCAGCCATTGATGGCGGCAGCGACAGTCTATGTAGATGCTTAGTTTTAAAACGGTGCGTTTTATGTTTTCGTAATAACAAATTAATTTTTTTTAAAGGGCTAAAATTGAGGAAATGATGAGAAACAAACAAAAAAAAAAAAAAAAAAGAAGGGAAAATCAGATTTGGAAGGCCTTCTGAGATGCATATAACCCCTATTTAACCAATTTGATTTTGAAGGCATGAAATATTAGGGTGTCAAAATTAATTTTGAAGTCCCAATTTATGAAATTATATGATTTTATAAGATATTAAAATGTAATTTTCACTTTACTTTTGGGTTGTTATCTAGGATCATGGATATATTTATGATCACTTTCTCATAAAATACTAGTATTTTACTTCTAGACTATCCCAACTTGTGAAATCAATGTAGAGCATACAAGTCAATGGGATCGACAGGACAGTTAGGGAAACTTCTACAATTCAAGTTTTTCATAGAAAGAAAAAAAGGGGGAAAAAAATTCTATAATTCAATGTACCTTTGTATTTTCCACTATTGCTTCCGTTTTAATTTTTTTCTTTTTACTTGAACAATATATATGTATATATGTATATATTATCTCAATAAATTTTTCGGAAAAAAAAAAAAGAAAAGAAATAAAAGAAAAATCTCGACCAAATGTCAAATGTTCTTTTTATTTGTACTTAATAAGTACTCTAATTTTCTACTTTTGTTTTTAGTTTTGTTTAATCTAATAATATAGGTTAGTCCTCATATGCAGTGGCGGAGCGGACCCAGACCTTACAGTGAAAACAACTTGATATACGGTATTTAACATACGGGAATGAACTGGACTGCTGTGGTTGACCATGTCCCTTCCTATCGATTCTGACTTCTATCTGCTGTGCAGCAGAGACGTGAACGTTTTTCTACGCATCCTTATCAAAATGTTCAGCGCTTTTAATACTGAAATTTTAAATTTTTTTTTTTAATTTTTAATTATACTTTGCATTGCTTGCATTATGAATAGCTTAGCAGCCCATACCAAATCTACTCTACCAAAAAAAAAAAAAAAAAAACAAACCCATTCCAAATCTAAATCCAAACTCTTTTAATTAGCAATGTGGGCTGTGGGCTTTGGCGCTTCGTGCTCAGGTCCTCCTATTTAGTCGCCTTTTTCAGTTGGAAAAAAGAAAAATCGTTTTATACTTGTTATTTTTCAGAATTTTATTTAATAATTATTATGACATCTAACTTCTTTTTAAAATAAGTTTATCAAAACTATGTAATTGCTCTATTTTTTTTTTTAATTAAAACGTTGCTAACGTGGTGTTAATTCCATTCCCAATGTATATTTACCTAACACAGTTTTGTTGGTCAATTACTAAAAATGTGCTAAATTTTAAGGTTCTTCCCCCTTTTCCCTCATTTTTATTCTCCCAAAAATACCATATTTTGAAAAACTGGAATCAAATTGGGAGCATAATTTCCATTTACTTGAATCACATGACGCCACTGATGGAGACCACTGCTCCATGCAAACTCAACATGGTGCCTATAAATAATACCTAGCTTTTGCATATGAATTTCCATCTGAAATCATTCAATATATATTATATATACTCTTTAATTTCTTGTAAATCTTTCTTTCAAACACACATTAACACTTTCAAATAAACTAAATATTAAATATGGGTATGAAGTAATAAAAAATCTCATTTATAAACTTGGTGGCCTTCATGTGCACATCCATCGTGCTTTTAGCAACACCACCCGTTGAAGAAGCTGATATCAACTTTAGAAAATCAAAACCACGAGGAACATCCTTCAATGGTTGCAGCCAAGAGGCCCGAGAAACCGGAACATCTTCGAGGAACTGGTAGGTTTCTTGCACAGCAGGCCAGGGATGCAACAACCTGCGATAGGTCCCCAAGAGTATGCCGAGACAAGGGCATTGCAGGGCCAAACTGCTCAGCAAACAGTGCGTGGATGTGAAGACGGACAAACTCAACTGCGGCAAGTGTGGCAAAAAGTGTAAATACTCTGAAATATGCTGCTTGTGGACAATGCGACAACAACTGTGGCAAGGGTACCACATGCGTATATGGACTATGCAGCTATGCTTAATTAGATTAAAAGCTATAAAACCGCTAAAGAAAGTTCTTGGTTATAGCACAAAAAGAAAATAATAAAAAAATAAATTATTTATTGTAGAAGTATATAGCTAGCGGATGTTTGACTAGCTATATTAAATAAGAACAAAGCCTTCGAACTTGGATGGATTTGCAACGCTTTTCAATTTTAATTGTTTTCTATTCCATGTAGTTTTGATTAATTAATTAATTAATTTCTGTTTGAGCCGTTATTTTTGATAAAATAAATTCATATTTTGCCAAAATTTGCGGTATTATACTAATTTGATGCCTCTTCCAACGCAAGCCTAACCATAGGAGAGGCCTCTTCCTTTCAAAATATTTATTTTTTAAAAAATATTTTAATTGGCATTTAATTGTTTTTTCTTGGTAATAATAGTATTTTTTTTAATAGTATTAAAGTTATGTATAATTTGAATATAAGGTCAGTGATGTTATCGGATCAAATGACTTACCAAATGATTGTTTGACTATTAATCAAAAAAGAAAAAAAAAAGATTCATCCTGTTATTTATTTTTCTATTTTTTATTTATTTTTTTAAAAATTATTTGAATTATTCAAACCCAGAATCTTCCATATGAAAGAGTATGGATATTGTTAATAACCTCCCCATACCAAAGGTAGACTAGAAAATTTTTATAGGAAGGACACCATTTCCATGGTGGAGCTAGAAAACTTTTTCTTGGATGCCAATGTATATAATAACATTCAATTAATTTTTAATTTATAATGTGGTAAAGTATAAACATATAGAAAAATACAAGTTTTTAAAACTATGTTATAGTCCAACTAATTAAAGTATTTACCAAATTTTATAAAAAAAAAAGAAATACACACACATTTATTGAGACAAAATGAAAAGTAACATTGGTTTTGTTGGGAACTAAGCAAAAACCAAAAGATTTAAAAAAACCAAAAGTAGTACAGCTTAACTTCTTTATAATGAAAACAAAGATTAGATTATATATACTGTCAAAAAATTAAATTATAAATATTAATGCTTGTATATTAATTAATATTATATTAAAATATAAATGGTATATTAAAAATATTAATAAGCATTAGACTGTTAAAATATTTCAGATAAATATTATAATTATATTAGATGATTATGATCACAAAGATAAATAAAAATATATATGGATAGGTGAGAAAAAAAGATTACAAAACAAATGTAAAAGAAAATTAAAAAGGAAAAGAAAAAATAAAACTATAGAAAGGAGTAAATAGATTAAGAAAAAGAATATACTTATTATGTTATATACATTTGTGTATATATATATATATTAAATAGTAAACAAATAAGACAAGCTGGCTGTAATTATAGAAATGTAAGGGAGGCAGAGGGGGCACATATATATCTGTAAGGATAAATGTAACATCCTATCCCGAAATACATTGAAATTTTTTTCACGTTGATTAAGGTTGACTAGGTTTGACTGCTGTTAATCAAGAGGGGTCAAATTTTGACTTTTTATTTCGGATGGAATTTTATGTTGACCAAGACACCGTTGCGGAGTACGTGTCATCTTGAGTTCGTAGACTAGTAGTATGTCGAAATCAGAGCTAACATTTTAAAGTTATGAGTAAAACAAGTTGAGGTCCGAACTATCCAAAGATGACGGAGTTGACTTTTTATTTTTATAAATTGAGCTTTGAATCATGCATGGTTGTGAAGTACTCATCCATACGAGTTCACAGACCAGCGGCATGCCCGATTTGGACATTTCTTTAAAAAGTTATGCACCTACAAAGTTTTTCGAATATCGTAATATTTTAATATATTTTGAATTGAGTGAATAGTATATGCCACGTATCGTGTTCTCAGCCAATCCTGTGAGTAAACAGTGTCACCCACGGGGTGTTTTCTTAATTGGCCAAAATTGCATGTGTGGGCCGTGTGAGAGAAGAGAGAAAAAGAGGAAAGAGAGAGAGAGAGGAGAGAGCCACTACCGGCTACCACCCGTTCACCTTGCTCCGGACACCCTTTTTGTACATGCCCTAGCCACCCACTTTTACCCCATTTCTAGCCGAACCCTAGAAAAATCACGGCCAGCCGATCGCCAAGTAGCCCGGATGGAGGCTTTTTTTGGTGACGGCGCGGATTACTTCAAATCGTGATTTCTCTCCAATCCAACCTTCGTTTGCCTTATTGCCAGCCCCACTGAGTCACCCGTCCTTCGATCTGTCACCCCACCAAAAATCACGGCCAGTGGCCACCGAAAGCGCCACCGGTGGTGACAGTTTCCGGTGACCACGATGACTCATCAGGAAATCAATTTTCGGCGGGCTCCCAATCACACCGTCCATCCTTTTCCATTAATTCCGATCCCCTAAATCCAAATCTGAGGTCGGTTTCCTCCAACTCACAGCAGTGTGTGAGATTCAAGGACTTAAATTCCGAGATCTTTCCGATAAGATTCTGGCCACCACGGGTCCGATCTCCAAAAGGTGAGACTCAATTCTTAATCCTTGTGTTGTAAGCTTCGTTTCGATATATTATTTACGAACTTTGGATACCGTTTGTGTTAGCTTCCTGGGTATCGTGTATAATTTACCTGATTAAAATATTAATTTAATCGGTTTTGTGTATTGTTGATATTTTAGGAGCACATGCGAATTGTGAAATCGATCCTATGAAGGATCTTGATTGAATTACATGCTTGAGGTGAGTGACCCACCTTCAAAATTATTTTGGGTGATTAATTATATATTTTGTGTTAATAGATTATTTGGAAAAATATATTTTATGTGTTGGAGATTTAATAAAATTACTATCTAAATTTATGTTGCCAATTTCTGATAATGTTTAATATATGTTTTGGTGCCAAAAATATATTTAGGAATTTAAAAGAATTGTGGTTTTAAATTCTTATTAATTATTGTTATGTTTATTATTGAATTTACAATTCATAATAAATGTATTTATATGGTTTTAAGAATATATGAATTTCATGAGGTTTAATGTTATTTTGGTATGGATTGATTTTTCAAATTTGAAGGAAAATAATTTTTTTTTTTAAATTTATTGTGTATTGAAATAATTGTGGAATTTATTTTATGGCATTGAGAAATTGTGGGATTTAATTATGTAAGGATTTTATGTGGTTTTAAGGATATGTTGATTTAAATTGATTTTGAAGATTTGCCCAAAAAAAAATATATATATTGTTTTAAAGTACCATGCTTCAAAAACATTTTTATGCATTTAAATATTTTTATGCATTTAAATAATATGTATTGATTTTATGCCACCGGAAACTTGGTATATTTGCATCAATGAGATTGTGAGAATAGATTTTAACATGATGGATTTATGATTGTGGTTTAAAAAAATATGGATCGAAAATAGGTATTTAAATCCAGTGGTATTATAAGATTTTTGAGATTTGGTAAATATACTGATTTTATGATTTTTAGATGCACCATATAGTACTGGTATTCTGTATTGTATATGTGGATATGATTAGCACGCAGGTGGATGTGGATGTGATTAGCACACATGTTGATTTATAGGGTTGTCCTGTGGTTGCCATTGGACCGAGTGTAGGCAAGTTTGATATTGGTTATAGCTGTCCCCCTCCATGGCCCGGATGCCTGTTAGCAGCGATGCTATGGGACGCCATGCGACCGTATACCGGTTTCTCTCTTTAACCCCCTGTTTGGCGGTGCTTGGGACGTTGAGTACCGTTGGCGCCACTGGTATATAGTTTGGTACATCATATGGTTTCTCAATATGATTTCCAAAATAATAATGTTTTTAAAGACTATTTAAAATTAAAATGTATTTAATTATGTTTTCATCATTTATTCGGACTAATGTTTTAAAAAATGCATTTTACCATGATTTTATTATTTTAATTGGTTTGATGAATTAAAATGGATTTTATTTGTATTTTTTTTTATCATTCATTTCAAATTAATGATTTAAGATCTTATTTATCTTTAAAATGTATTTAATTGTGGTTCATCATTATTTCTATTGGTGCTTTAAATTGTATTTTATCATATTTGGAAATATTATTTCAAATTGGATTTTATTATATCCTTACCATTTATTTTAAATTGAGGTTTAAGAATTTATTTAAATATTTTTTTGGATTATTTTAATATAAATTTTATTAGGATTTCTGTATTATTTGTTTATGATATTTTATTCACCCCTTAGTAATTGTTATAAAATTATTTTTATTTCTATTAGTATTTCCAAAATAAATTTTGGATCTTTAATTTATTGTATTTTATTTGTAATTTATTTGCATAATTATATCCTTGATTTTTGGGGTGCAAACATTGGGTTTTGTGAAAATGTTAAAAAAAAACATTTCCAATAGAGTGAATTGTGAAGGTTTTGAAAGAAAACATTATTTTAACTAGATGTTATTTAATTACTTATTTAGTATTGATTTATTAAGTTTCTTTTATTTGATATATTATTATTATTATAATTGTGTAGGAGCTAGGGTCACTCACGGAAATATTTGTTATCTCACTTTTTTTAAATCCGTTCTCCTAGATCCAGGTCAGTAGATGTTGATCGTCCAAGGCGAGCTCAATGTGTTGGTTTGTTGCCGAAGTCTAAGAAGTCATTCTTTTTTTTCCTTCCAGCTTTCTTGTATTAATTTTATATTCAAATGTATTTTATAATGCTCTGTATACTATATTGGATATTTATTTATAATATGACTTTTGGTTCCTTGTTATTTTGGAAGTGCTGCAAGTATGTGGAAGTGAATTATAGTAAGGTGGAAGGAATAAAGAGATATTGTTAGAAGTGTGTTTTCTATGCAAAGAATTTTGTGGTAAGTTCAACCCTTAGGGGAGATATTACCGGATTTTCCATCGGAGGGTCCGGTAGGATTTCCTTGGGATCAGGGCTTGTCTAGGATTCCGGTAAAGAATTTTAGATGGATCCTGACAATAAAACAGTAAATGTAAAAAATAAAAAATGTAAAGCTATTAACTCTTGAAAATAAAGTGTAAAAAAAAAAAATTATTAAAAATTATAGTAAAAGAAAGGAAAAATAGTTCACCTAAATCATTTAAGATTATAATAATCATTTAAGATGAAAAACCAAATAATATTAAAATTAATATAATCTTAAAATCATATTAAAATTGTCAAAAATGAAAGTATATGAAGACCTAAATTGTTTTTAAAAAATTATAACCTTTCCTTTTATACTTTCTTTATGAGCATAATATTTTTATTTACTGTTTTTGAACTTCTTTTTTTTTTTTTTTTTTTTGAGAAACTGATGACATGTGAATATTTATCTCATATTCAAGTTTGGGTTTATTTCTATTATCTTAATCAGAAAGATTAAGCTTGTAAATATTTATTTCTTTTTGACACTTTATTTTAAGAGTTAATAGGATTAAATGATAAAATAAAAATATACTTAATATTTTGAAATATTTAGTAAACAGTAATTAGCTTTTTTTGGCCAAATAAGAATAGTAACATGTAGTTCTTTTTTCTTTTTCTTTTTTTTTTGTAAATAATAATAGAGTTTTAATTTTTTTAATCATTTACAATAATATTCTCCTATTCTGATACTTTGAACCTATAATCTATACTAATACGTAGTTAGAAACATTAATCTTTAAGATAAAAAAAAAAGCATAAAATGTCACTTTTGTATTTATTAGGTCAATATATTATCAAATAACCTATAGTTAGAATAGATTACAATAGAATAGATTTATAAATACATATTCCAAGATCTTCATAAGTTTAGGTAGGAAAGAATTCTTATCATTTTGGAAACCATTTGAGAATTCAAATGTAACAGCCCAATTCACTCGCATGGGATATTGTCCGCTTTGGGCCCAGCCCGTACAGTTTTGTCAAAACGCATCGCAAGGGAAAGGTATCCACATCCTCTTTTAAGGCATGCTTCATTCTCCTTTCCAACCGATGTGTGATCTCACACCAAAACTTTTTCATTTTATTTAGCATATATATTTTGTAAGAAATGTTTATCGTTAATAACATAAAATTATTATTTAAGGAGTAATTATCAATAATTTTTTTAAAATATAATATATATATATATATACATATATGTTTGAAGAGATTCTATCATCAGGACCATCTTGATAATTGGTCCAGTCAAAAAATATGGAAAAAATTGTAACCCTTAAATTAATAACGGACGGCATAGACATCTCAGATTAAATACTCTCTCACGCAAGAATAAGTGTGATCCTCTGCTTCCACCATTTTCGCTCGCACGCAAGCCACCACCATTTCCCCGCTCGCACCATTGTCCCAAATTTCCATCTAAATCATATCAAATATTGTACTCTTTCAATCCCTTCTGTTCTATTTCTCTCTCTCTCTCTTTGTTTCTCTCTCTTTCTCATTCATGGAGATTCTTTATCCCCATTAGATGCGGCACAGTCCTGGTCTATCTTGATCTGAACAAACCCTTCCATCCTTGAAGCAGACAATATTGAACAAACCCCTCTTTGATTTCCCCCATTAACAATCTTTCTTGAACCAATAACAACCTGGTTTCATTGTTTGCAGTGAGCCCCCTCTTTGGTTTCTCTGTAGCTGTGAGTTGTGTGACTTGTGACCACCCTGTTAAGTTTGACTCCTCTTTTCACTCACTAGTATGCTCCTTGTCTTCACCTAAAATCTTTGCTAACTTTGGGATAATTGTTTTTTATTTTCCTTTTTTCCTTTTTCATGAGGGAAGGAGAGGAGGGAAAAAAAGAAAAAAAAAAAAGAAAAGAAAAGAATGGCTTTCCATTGACATACGCCACCTCATTGAGTATAGATTACCAGACATAAGAACACTCTTTTCTCTCTTTTTCTCGAGCCCCTACCTTCTTACCCTCCAATGGTTTCAACCTGGCCTTTATTTTGTTCTCTCTCTCCTTCAATGGAGCTTTCAACTCGCACTGCTACTTCTCTTCAACAGTATGAAGCATAACAAGACCCATTTGAGCTGAACGAGAAAGAAGAAGATAATAAAGAAGATCCAGATGAAGATGTAGATGTCGTTGATGATGAACATGAAGATTTGGTTCCTGAATACTGCCTTGGATTCACACCAGAGAATAACCTTTAAAAAAAAAAAAAACCTTCAAAAAAAAAAAAAAGAAGAGGGAAATTGAAAAAAATAAAAATAAAAAAGGGAAAGGGCAACCGTTTTTGAAAAACCATCACCAAAAGGGAGGGAAGAAAGTGGACACTTTTGTAGAAAAGTGTCAGTCATAATAAATGTTTTTAGCGAAACGTTTTTAAAAAGCGTTGCTAAAAATCTATACAATAGCCTATGCTTTTCAGTAAAAGTATCGGCTTTTCTCCTTTTTGGTGATTGTTTTCTAAAAAACATCACCTTTTCACTCTTTTTTATTTTTTTTATTATTTTTTTTCTTCTTGCTTCCAAAAGTGTTTCACATTTTTTTTTCCTCCATCTGTTTCTCTCTGCAAACACCTTCTTTCTGAATCTAATTGTTTTAGGATTTTTTTGAATTTTGTTTTTCCATTTCATGGAAATTTTATTTGTAAAAAAGAAAAAAAATTGTAAAGATGATGGTGAGAAATGTGGTGATGGTTATGCTATATGCGACGGTTATTGCTCCCATTGTTCTTTACACCAATTGCGAGTGGGAGCCAGAATGGTGGTGCGGGTGGGAGTCGTGGTGCTCAGTGGGAAGGGAATTTGACAATTTTTCTCACATAAGGAAATTTTAAATCTGAGTCTTCTATGCCTATGATTTTAAATCTAATGGCTACAATTTTTGACATGTTTTTGAGCTACACCATTTTGATCAGCTCAAACTTGATAGTAGAAAGACTATATGTATATATGTCGCTTAACTTTTAGTGGATATGGTCAATAAAGACAGCCTAGACCTCTTTGTTAAACCTTTGGTTCCTCTCACAAAAATCCAGTTTAAATTCCCAAGTTCCATTATGTATTGAGGGAGGAAAAAAAAAAAATCTTTTACCTATATAGTACAACATGATGATTGACTTGGGACGTGTAAGGTCAACTAATTACATATACATATGTGTGTGTGTGTGTGTGTGTATATATATATATATATAGGGATGGGCACTTGCCGCCCACGTGGAACATGAATTTATTGCGTTAAATATATATTTTTTCTAATTTGAAATTTAAATTTTTATTTAAAATTTAATTAAATAATAAATATTATTAAATAAAATTCAAATTTTAAAATTTATTGAAGTTATACACATATTTGTTTACTTTAAAAGAAAGTATCTTCTTGAAATGAAAATTATTGCCATATATATGTAATTTGAAAGTAAATATGATTATGATATTTACATAAGAATGAAAAAGCAACGTGGGTCATAATCTCATAAAAGTAACAATATTGAAACTACAATTTTTTAGATTTTTTGTTATATAGAAAACTTATTTGGTTAAAAACTTATTTGGTTTCATCATAAGAAATAAGAATTAATATGTTAGATGTCGTTTGTTCACGTGTTCAGTTTTTGTTTTTTCTTTTAAATTATGTGTGATTTGCTTATCTCAATAGTTTATTGGTAGTAATCAGAGTTTGTCAAACATATCAATAAATTACGAATGACATAGGAGCTCTTCTTGGTGCTTAGTCTGTTGTCTCTTTCTATTCTTCACATATGAGGCCCATTTTCTCTCTAGATGTACATGTGAGAAGTCTTAGATACATGTTTGTGTTATCCTGATATAATTGGACCACTTCTAAACATGAAAGTAAAGTTGAATAAATTCTCATTTTCTGAGTTCTAAAATATAATACTTACCACCCAAATTTCAATAATTTAAATATAGGCCCCTTCAATTTAAAATATAACACCCAACATTATACACAATCAATGCAAACTTCAAACAATGTAGAAAATGAAAATCAAATTTTGAAATTCAAATATTAAATATTCTGCAAGTTCAGAGTTATACTATCCTCAGCAAAAGTTATTATTATTTTTTTTCCTGAAGAATCTCAATAAAAGTTATCAGTATAAGATAAAATAGTTTCAAATAAATGCTGACCAAGGATAATCAGAACATAAGTGACAAACCAAATTTTACCTTCCAGAAGGTATCTCTCCAGCATTGATCTCCCGTTCCTGATGTTTCTACTCCATCCATCCAAACCTTCAAATATAATTAACATGTTAAATTCTGGTAACTTATACTCTTTCGGAAATCCAAAATAGGCACTACAAGAAAATGATGATTTAGTGACGAAACATATACCGACGAAAACAAATATTGTCACGAAAGATAACATTTACCAGCGGAAAATATATTTCTCGGTAAAAGTTGCACTTTTGGCGATGAATAATAAAAGTCACCGGCAAATGTGATATTTTTACCAATAAAAATACAATTTTGCATTGGACTGACTTTTACTGACGATTCCTTAACATTGTCGGCAACAATGAATTATTTACCAAGGAATTTATAATTCGTCGGCAATGGTCATGAATTTTACCGACAAATTTAAATATTGACGGTACAAATCTTACAATTACCGATGGAATTAAAATTTGTCAGAACTTTTAATGAAAAATTTAAATATTATAGGTAAAAACCTTACAATTACAGAAGAAATTAAAATTCGTTGGCAATTTTACCGACAAAGTTAAATATTGTCGGTAAAAGACCTTACAATTAACAAAGAAAATAAAATTCATTGGCAAAAGTAAAATATATATTTGAATTATTAATATTATTATTATTATACTATCCATTTAAATTATGGTATGGAGTTGGAAAAAAAAATTTGAGAACAAAATTTTACATATCAGCAGCATGGCTTTGTTTTGGATTTTAAAATTTTAAAATATATAAATTACTTTGTATCCTAATTTTCATTTAATTGTTACCTTCTATGTACTTGACTTTTTTTTTTGTTATGGAATACACTTCTTTTAGAAAATTTAAAAATTTCCTTGGCAATTTGTATAACTGTTGCCAATGAAATTTAACAATGTGTTGTTAAAAATTGTGGATATTTTATTTCAAAAAATGTATTTTTTGGGAAAATTATCATATATTTACTCTTTTCATCAACATAGGATGTTTGTGACATATATGTGTAAATTTTTATGTTAAAAATAAAATGCAGTACTTATTAGTTAGTATGATAATTGCAACTATATATTTAAAAATAAAATGCAGTACTTATTAGTTAGTATGATAATTGCAACTATATATTTACACACACACACATATATATATATATTATTGTTATTAGTATAGTACTATTTGTATAAATTAAATTGAAGAGCATACATATAAGTTAGTGTATATATTAACTTACAAATAATTTGTTATATTCTAAATACTTTTTTTTTATTGGTAATGGAATAAACAATTGGAAAAAGTGTAGTCTTCGGGAAAAATTCCTTTTTTTTTTTTTGTATTTTTGGTTTGGGCTTTTTATGACATGTATATGTAAATTTTTTTATATTAAAGAAATTAAATATTGTATATAGTTAGTATTATAATTATATAAAACTATATATATGACTATTATTGTTATTATTAATAGTAGTATTATATATACAAGAATTCGTAAGATATAAATTAAATTGAACCATCATATATATAATTAAGTTATTTTTTATTTTAGCTTAAAATTAAATTTGAAATTTAATTATATTTTATATTACATTTTAATGGCGGAGAGTACATATATTTCTTACATTTTATATATTTTATTTTTTAAAAAAACACTGGTAAATATTTGTTTATAAAATTTATATTTTATTTATTTGGCAATTGCTTTTTTATTCGTTTTGGATGTATTTATATATTATATATTGTTAATTGTTCGGAACTGTTGCCGACGAAATATATTTTGCTCGGTAAATATTTGGATTTGTTTGGCGACAATTTTAACAAATTCGTCGGCAATAGAGAAAATTTTCGCGCCTGCCCATCCCGCCTCACAGTCCCCCCAGCCATAGAATGGGAAAATTAAATTAAAAAACATTAGCTATCTAACCCATTATTTTTCTCTCCATCTCCGTTGCATCTCCTTCACCTTTCTCTCTTTTTTTTTTTTTTCTTTTTTTTCTTCTGTCAAAATCATTTTCCACCGCAAACCCACTTTCTTCCTTCAAAACTTGGGTTGAATCAAATCAGCTGCTCTCTTTAAAGGTTGAAGCAAACCCATTTTCTTTTTTGAATTTCACTTTGAATTTCTCTTCGAATTTCTCAAATTCGATTTTCGTTTGTTTTTTCTTTTTTTTGCAGGTTGCCGATCGATCTGCTGGTTGCCGTTCCGTTGTGGTTGTTGCCGTTCTGCAGGTTGGTGTTGTATATATATATATATATATATGTATTTTTTTTTTTTGGGATATTGCTATGAGCCCTTCTGTCTGGTGATGTAGATATGGACCATGGCACATCCCATACATTGGTTAGGATATCTAACCTGCATTTGGTCATTCACACAAATTTATCCCAAAGGTCCATTTGATAATTTTTATGGATTAGGATATTTAGGATAGACTGACCAGATTTGGTCACTTTTTCCTACAACCAATTTGAGCCCAATGATTATTGAGTTACATACTTCATTTACGAGTGCTTATGAGATGAGATCTTTGGGGATACTTGTTCATTTAGATGGTGGTGGTGTCCGAAAGAGACAAGTGTCCATTGGGAATGTAGGTTTAGATTATGGAACAGTTTAGGGACATAGAGATCGGTTTTAGATTTATTTGATAACTGTTGGGTATTTCATTGCAAAAGCCTCTTGACCTTTCAACACTTTTTTTGAAGTGTAATGTTAGTAGTCTTCTCATGGGAACTCAAGATGTTCCATATTATTTGTTTTCAAATTCTATCATGGAAGAAAGCAGAATAGTTTTAGATTCTGACTTAAACGTGTTTCAGATGTAGATTAAGGTACAGGATCTTCAGTTGCTCTAGAATGTTGCTTTTGTTTGCTTTGGCTTTATTCTTGTCTTCCGTAACAATACTGTTGTTATGGTCTATAATATTATGTCGCTTTATCAAGGGATTCACTTTTAGGTTGGAAATCCATTATATTTGTCCCTTTATTCATTTTTGAAATTAAATCCCCTTAGCTATATTTATGATCTCACTCGTATTAACTTACAGAAATTGTTTATATACAGTAGAGGATCATTTTCGAACTTCCCTACTTTTGCACAATCAGAAAACAAAAAACAGTAACTGCTGATGCATGTGGCTCATTAACAATAGTCTGAAATATTGATTTATAATTTATAATTTACATATCTGCAATTTTATTCCTGATTTTTGATGGTTAGGACAAGGAAATCAAAACTTGATATTACAAATTAATAATACATTCTCTTTTTTTTTTTTTTTTTTTTTTTTGGGGTAAAGAAATTAATAATATATTCCTTACTTTTGTGTGCATAATACTTTTTTTTTTCTTTTGAAAAATAAAAGAGTGGTGAAGTTTGTTAAGTTCCAATAGTTCTGATCTGGTTTGTATTGGGTTTGTATCTGCTCCTCGAGTTCCCACATTGTCTCGTCTACTAGATGGTTCCTCTAGAAAACTTTAACTAAAAGTATCATCTTGTTGTGAAGTACTTATTCCTCACGATCTAGAATCAGCATTGCCTATCCTACATAGAATAGGTCTCCCCTTAACTCGATGTTTGCTGCCTCCAGAGATGGCTCAGCATTGTGCTTACACAACATGGAAATATGGAACACATTGTGCACACGTGACAACTTATTTGGTAACATCAATTTGTGTACCACTAGGCCCATCCTTTTTATTTTCGCATACAGACCTATGTATCGAAGGCTTAGTTTCCCTTATTTAACAAACCACATTACTCCTTTCCATGGGAATAGTTTTAAAATACTCAATCACCAACTTCAAATTCAAGATCCTTTCTTTGGACATCCGCATAGGTTTCTTATTGATCTTGCTGTTTTTAATTTGTCTCCCATGATTTTCACCTTGTCCATGGTCATCCGCAAATAATAAGATCTAACTAAATTCTCATATTTAACAAGCCTTTCTTCACCCACATCACTTCAGCATAGTGGGGTCATGCATTGTTTCCCATACAATGCCTTATATAGAGACATCTTAATATTCGATTGGTAAATATTGTTATAGATAAATTCAACCAATGATAAATGCTCTTCAAACTTTCCTTTGAACTGCATGATGTAGATCTTAGCATATCTTTTAAAGTCTTAATTATTCTTTTAGATTGTCTATTTGTCTGCAGATTAAAGGCAGTGTTAAAATTTAACTTGGCTCCGAGTGTGTTAATCAAATTTCACCATAACCTCGAGGTGAAATGTGGATTTCTATTCGATATGATGCTCATTGGCATTCCCTATAGACACACTATACGATTTACAAAAAACTCAGCTAACTTTCCTTGAGAAAACTATTCTCGCACCGATAGGAATTGTGCTAACTTAGTGAGTCGATCTATAATCATCCATATACCATCATACTTTTTTACTATAGGAGACATTTTAAGTAGAATATCCATAGTGATATGCTTCCACTTCCATATAGGAATAGGTAAAGGTTGGAGTTATCCGGAAAGCTTTTGTCTTTTCACTTTTAATTGTAACACCTCGCCTCCACTGGCAGACCTGTCACTCTCTCTCGATATTATATCCAATTTAGCCACTGCACTTGGTATGGAATCTTTTTGTTCAAAGCTTCCTAGGAATCACCTATCCTAGAACTACTCTTACTTGAGCGCATTTAATTTCAAAATTCTTTTAAATTTTAAAATCAACCACTCTAAAAAGATTTTAACGTTATAAAAGTCACTATCATTAAATTTGAATCATCCCCATACCACCCTCAGATGACTTCAAGAATAAGATTGACTAACACTGGTTGCATTTGAAAACTTGCCAAGAGTACCTTAAAATAATGTATGCACATTTTAACTCCCATTTTCTTTAATTTGACCATTAAAGGGGAGTTGAATAGACTGTACATAGGCTAGGGATCTGGTAGCCTTCCTGCTCAAAGCATTAGCCTTACCTAGATGGTAATCAAATATGCAGTCATAATCTTTTAATAACTCTCTCCACCTCCTTTGCTTCATGTTCAAATCTTTTTATGAAAATAATATACTTGAGGATTTTGTGGTCTGTGTAGATCTGACATGTGGCTCCATACAGGTGATGCCTCTAGGTCTTCAAGGCAAGGACTACCTCAGCAAGCTCTAAATTATGAGTAGGGTAATTCAACTCATGCTTCTTCAATAGTTTTGAAGAATAGCAACTACCTTTATTGCTGCATCAACAAATAACCTAAACCTTGATTGGACACATTTAAGTAGAACTTGAATCCCTTATTTAGTTGTGGTAAGGTTAGAATAGGAGCTAATGTCAACCTTTTGTTTAATTCTTGGAAGCTTTGTTCATATTAATTAGTCCACTTAAACTTAACTCCTTTTTAGGTTAGATAGTAGAGTGGTTGTGCTATCTTTGAGAACCTTTGAATGATGCAATGGTAGTACCTTACTAAACCATGAAAACTCCATACTTTTGCCACCATGGTATGGCATTCCCAATTTAATTTGGCCCTTACTTTCTTAAGTTCCACAAAATACCATTTGTTAACATTATGTGTATGAGAAATCCCATTCTGTCCAATTAGAATTCACATTTATTGAACTTGGCATATAGTTGATGCTGCCTTAGAGTTTGAGTAAACCAAGATGTTTCGCACTTTTCCTTGCTCTTTGAGTAAACCAAGATGTCATTTATAAACATGATGATGAATCAATCTAAGTATGGTCGAATTACATGATTCATCAAGTCTATAAAAGCCACTAGAGCAGTAGTAAGTCTAAACTTACATCATTAGAAACTTGTATCGAGTTCTAAAAGTAGTCTTGAGAATATTTAATTCCCTGATTCTCAACTGATGATATCCAGAATTTAAATCAATTTTTAAAAACACTTTCACACTCTGGAGTTGATCAAACATGTCACTGATCTACGGTAATGGTTATCTGTTCGAGATAGTAACTTTATTAAGCTTGCTATAGTCAATGCACAACCTTAGGGTACCATCTTTCTTTTTTACAAATCGACAGGTGCTCCTCAAGTTGATTCACTAGGCATGATGAAACCTTTATCCACCAATTCTTGCAACTGAACCTTTAATTCACTTAATTTTGTAGTAGCCATTTGATATGGTGGTAAGGAAATAAGAACAATACTCAGAACTAAATCCATCACAAAATCAAAATTTCTTTCTAGAGGTAACCCTAGTAATTCTTCAGAGAATACATCCAGAAAGTCTCTTACTATGGCTATGTCCTTTAATCTTATTTCATCAAGCTAGTATGGATCATATGCCTAAGATACCCTTCGTAACCATTCTCAGTATGTTTAGCAGTAAGGGTAAAAATTAGACCTGATGAGGGTTTTTTGCACTTTCCATGGTATATTACTACTGGTATGTTCGATTGCCTAAATTTCACTTCTTTCAGCATACTACTATTGGTATGTCCGATCGCCTAAATATCACTTCTTTCTTATAGCAATCCATGGAGGCATGATTTGTAGCAAGCTCGTCCATTCCCAGAATTATATCCAAACCATAAAAATCTAAAAGGATTAGATTTGCTTCTATCACTTGGTCCTACATTTGACAAAACCATCCCGAAAGTCCTTAGTGGACCCTCAAAGTGGTCCTGCTTAGAGATACTATTAGGATCCATCTAAGATCCATCACATAAACCCTAGACAAGCTCTAATCCCAGATAAGCCCTACTAGATCCTCCAATGAAAAATTCGGCAGCATCTTCCTTAAGAGTTTTACTTACCACAAAATTTTCCGCATAGAAAATAGACTTCTAACAATATCTGCTTATTTTTCCTACTTTACTACAATTTATTTCCACAAGTTTACAGCACTCCAAAATAAATAGGGAATCAGTGCAATATTAAATAAATATATCCAAAATAGTGTACAAAGCATTTTATAGAATTCTAAGTATAAGAGTTAATATAACATGAAGTAGAAAGAAATATTACAAGATAGGAAATAGAGAAAGGAAGACTTCTTGCACTTTCAGCAACGAATAAAGGCGTTGAGCTCATCCTCAGTCGATTAATGTCTACTAACCTGAGCCTAGGGAACGAATTTAAAAACGTGAGGTGCTAATCATCTCAGTGATTGACCCAATCTACTATACAATAATAATAATAATATAATGATAAAATAAATTTGATTAATTAACAATAAATAAGTAAATAAATAATAAGTAGTTAAAAATAATGTTTTCTCTTAAAACTTTCACAGTTCACTCAATTGAAAATGTTCTACTTTTAAATATTTTCACAAAACCTAATATTTGTATACTCCAAAAAATCAAGAAATAATTAATTAAATAAATTGTAAATGAAATACAATAAATTAAAGATCTAAAATTTATAATGAGAAATTAAAATTTTTTAATAACAATTATTAAATTGTAAATAAAATGTCATAAATAAAATAAAACAAAATCACAATAAAATTTATATTAGAAATAATCAAGGAAATATTAAAATAAATTTTAAACCTCATTTTGAAATAGATAATGAAATACAACAAAACTCATGTTAAAATCTCAAATTGAAATAAATAACAAAAACATGATAAAATGCATTTAAATGATCAGTCTAAAATAAAATAGAATAAATCAATTAATTTAGGAAAGAAATATTTAAATCAATTTAAAACATCTACTTGAAATAAATGGTAAAGATATAATAAAATCCATTTTAAATCATCAAATCAATTTAAATAATAAAATCATGGTAAAATGCATTTTTAAAACATTAATCTGAATAAATGATAAAAATATAATTAAATACATTGTAATTTTAAATACTCTTTTAAAATGTTTTTATTTTGGAAATCGTATCGAGAAAAAAAAAAACCCACTTGATGCTCTAAACTATATACTAATGGTGTTCGATAGTACCCAGTATCTCGAGCACGATATGGGGAGGTTAAGGAGAGAAACCAGCATACGATTACTTGGCATCCCATAGCGCTACTGCTATTAGTCATCTTGGTCATGGAGGGCGACGGCTGATGCTTACTATGTATTATACCCTGTCAGCCCTCGGATCCAATGGCATCCCATAGGATGACCCTATAAACCTGTGGGCTAATCATATCCACATATACAGTACAGAGCATCAGTATTGTATAATGCATCTAAAAATCATAAAATCAATATATTTTCTGAATCTCGAAATCTCATAAATACCACTAGATTAAATATCTCTTTTCAAATCCATATAATCCACATTTCTTTAAACCATTATCATAAACCCATCACGTTAAAATCCATTCTCATAAACCCATTGATGCAAATATACCAAATTTCCAATGGCATAAAACTAAACCCTTAATATTCAAATGCATTAAAATATTTTTAAAGAATAATACTTTAAAACAATATTTTTCTCAAATCCAAAAATCAATTTAAATCAACATATCTTTAAAATCACGTAAAATTCATACATAATTAAATTCCACAATTCCTCAATACCACATAATAAATTCCACAATTATTTCAATGCATAATAAATTTAAATAATTATTTTCCTTCAAATCCGAAAAATCAATCCATACAAAAAATAATATTAAAACCTCATGAAATTCATATATTCTTAAAGTCATGTAAACACATTTATCATGCATCATAAGTTCAACATCTACTCAACAATAATTTAATAAAAATTAAATTCATAATTTCTTAAAAATCAAAATATGATTTTTTTATGCACATATATTTTATTTCACCTCAAAAATAAAATTTTCAAATAGAAATTTATAAATTTTTCAACACATAAAATATCAAATCCAAATATTTAATTGTCATAAAATATATATAATTTAAGACATGGAAATAAATTTTGAAGGTGGATCACTTATCTTGAGCATGCATATCAATCAAGATCCTTAATGGAATCGATCCCACAACTCACACGTGCTCCTAAAATATCAATGATACACAAAACCAATTAAAATTAATATTTCAATCGGATATATTACACACAGGTGCCGGGGAGCTAACATAAACGTTAACAAAAATTAACAAATAATATACTGGAACAAAGCTTACGATGCGAGCATTACAAATTAGGTCTTACCTCTCGGAGATCGGACTTGTGTGCCCATCGAAAAAGCTCACCCTCAGTGACCCGTTCGGTGACCAATGACAGTGATTTTGGTGGGGAGGTAGATCGAGGGATGGGTAACTCAACGAGACTAGCGGTGTCAAAAATGGATGGGTGGTTTGGGCGAAATTGATGGTGGAAGGAAAACGGGTTGTTGTTGGAAAAAGCCTTGATCTGGGTGTGTCGATGGTTGGTTGGCCATGAAATTTAGGTGACCAGCCAGTTTTCAGGTAGGCTTTCTGGGGGTGTGGCAAATGTAAGGCTTGGGTGGCCGGAAAGTGGTTAACCGGTAGTGGCTGATTCTCCCTCTCTCTCTTCTTTCTCTCTCCTCTTTCCTTTTCTCTCTCTTCTTTCCTTGTCCCCTCTCTCCATTTCTCGCTTAATCAAAACAACACCTGTGGGTGCCACTGTGCATTCATGGGTTGGTCTAGTCTTTGACGTGTGGCGTAGTGTCATTGGTCACTGTGCACACACACATATATTGATGCTTGCAACATTGTCTTTAAAAAACTTTGTAGGTACATAACTTTCTAATCAAATGTCCAAATTAAGTGTGACACTAGTCTATGAACTCGTATTAACATGTAATTTACAACTATACATGAATCAAAGCAAAATTTCACAAAAATAAAATGTCAAATTTGGCATCCTCGGACAGTTCGGACTGCATCTTATCGCTTATAAACAGTACTAGTCTATGAACTCGGGTCAACGTGTACTTCACAACAATTCCTTGGTTAATGTAGAATTCTATCTGAATCAAAAAGTCAAAACGGACCCACTTGGTCAATGGTGGTCAAATCCGATCAAACTTGGTCAACACGAGAAAAATTTCTGATGTACTTCGGGGCGGGGTGTTACAGAAATCCCACTGAATCAGTACCTAAAGTCTAGTAGGACCTCCCCATGAAATAGATATAATCCAAAAATATAAATAAAATATAATAAATGTTATTAATAAAAGTTCCATACGATCATCGTCATACTCATCAAAGGTTCTAAATCATATTACTCAAGATTTCTAACTCGATTACCAAGAGAAGGAAAATAAACTAAAAGTCATATATACTAGGTCAATCTACCAAAGCAATCTAAGAAATGTTAAAGTTTAAAACTAAATAAAAAACAACATAAGTAATAAATCCAGCAGAAGTACATGAAAAGAAAATACATTAAAGATGGAATACACTGGCAAATAAGATATGAGATGATGATATACTGGGAAAATAATGAAGATGCCAGATGTAGTATAAGTAAAATTGTGAAACAAGCTTAGTGAGTGGAATAACATAATAATATGAAAATAGCCATTTTATTTCAAAACGTTTCACTTAATACCTTACTTTCATTCTTTTTAAAAGTTCCATTTTTTGAAACCATTTCATAAAAACCTAACTTATATCCTAAAACAATATCATAGGAAGAGCATTTCATAAATAAAGAATTTAAAATATGAATTTATTGCTAGGCAATAATCAATATAACAATCAAATTGGAAATGGTGATGAAACATAATAAGACCACCAATATATATATATATATATATATGTAATTAGAAAGAACACATACAATATACCATATGATATACATAGCACTATCAAATGGTGCATAGTATCCCGAAACACCACTAGATAATAAATAGATACATAAAAATCAACATCATGAGGGAGTAGAACACAACTCATCATCAATATAAAAGAATGGTCCACAACTTGTAACACCCTGTCCCAAAGTACAACGGAAATTTTCCAACTTTGATCGAGGTTGACCGTTGATCAGGGGTCAAAAGTTGACTTTTTGATTCAGATGGAATTCTAGGTTGACTGAGGTACCTTACGAAGTACATGTTGGCACGAGTTCGTAAACTAGTAGCACATTGAAAACGGAGCTACGGTTTGAAAGATATGAGCAAAACAAGATTGGGGTCCAAACTGTCCAAATGTGCCAAAGTTGACTTTTTATTCATGCAAAGTTGAGCTTTGACTCATACATGGTTGTGGAGTACTCGTCGATACGAGTTCATAGACTAGCGGCACGCTTAAATTGGATATCTGGTTAAAAAGTTATGGACATGCAACGTTTTAAAATAATGTATTATTTTAATATTATTTATAAACATGTTACAATGTGTCACGTGTGACTTAATAAATGTGACCATGTGTCACCATGTTGCGATGCCACATGTCAACCATGTTTAATATCATATTATTTTATATAATAAAATTATTTTTTAATATTATTTAATTATTTTTAATTTATTTTCTCTCTTTCTTTTTCTTTTCTTTTTTCTTTTTTTCTTTTCCCCCACGTGGAAAAACACCAGCCCCCCCCCCCCCCCCGGGAGCCTTCTTCTTCCTCCTTCTTCTTCCTTTCCTTTCCTTCTTCCTCTCGGGCCGTCGCCGTTTCTTCATTTCCGGCCACCAGTTTGCAACACGCGTCGGCCAGAGATGAGTGGAGGACGGAGGCGAGCTCACCTACAAAATTTCACGGCCACCAGTCATCGGACGCGCCCATATCGGGCCGGAGAAGCCGCCGGTCGGAAATTTTCTCTCTCCTCTTTTCTTGTGTTTTCCAGCCAACCTAGCTCGATCCATACCTCTATCCCACCATTTTCGACCCCTCTGAGTCCATTTCCAGGGTTAAATCCCCACTGTTTGAGAGATCCCTCAAGTTTAAACTCGGCCGAAGCTTTCCGGCCAAATTCCGGCCACTGCCGGTTGAATTGAGCTCAATGGAGGTCGGTAATGTGATCCTCATCTCACAAGCTTTCCATAGACATATAATTTGTCAATTTTGGTTAACATTTGTGTTAGACCCCCCGGATACCGGTTATTATTTACCCGAATAAAATATTAATTTATTTGACTGTGTGTGAATCGTTGTTCTAGGAGCACGGGTGAGTCATGGAATTGATCCTATGGAGGATCTTGGATTAATTGGGTGCTCGAGGTGAGTGACCCACCTTTAAAAATATTTTGGGGTAATTAATTATATTTATTTGGTGTTAAATTGGTATCTGGAATTATGCTCATGTGGTGGAATTTAAATATAATTGGGAAAAAATATTATTTTATATATAGATATATACCCTTTGATGCTAAACGAAATTTTGGGTTGTTAAGAAATTCCCGATTATTATTTTATTGTGATTTAATTTTATTTATTACGCATGAGTAAGGTATTTTCAGTAATAAATCGTATCTGGATTTTAATATTATTTGTAACATTCCACATCGGTTGGAAAGGGGAACGAAGTATGGCTTATAAGCATGTGGATACCTTTCCCTTCAAGAGGCCTTTTCCTATGACCCACCGTTGTACTGGGATCGGGAAGAGCAAAACCGTGCGGGCCGGGCCCAAAGCGGACAATATCTTGATGCGGGTGGTCTGGGTTGTTACAGTGGTATCAGAGCTAGTACCCGGATCGGTGTGCCAGCGAGGACGTTGGGCCCTAAGGAGGGTGGATTGTAACATCCCACATCGGTTGGAAAGGGGAACGAAGCATGGTTTATAAGTGTGTGGATACCTTTCCCTTCAAGAGGCCTTTTCCTGTGACCCATCGTTGTACTGGGGTCGGGAAGAGCAAAACCGTACGGGTCGGGCATAAAGCGGACAATATCTTGATGCGGGTGGTCTGGGCTGTTACATTATTTTTGGGCATAATTGGTTTAAATATTTTAAGAAAAATATTTGTTTAGAATGGTGGTTTAAATTTTATAATTATGCCTATGGAACATTATTTGTTGAACCTCGTGTTACGAGAAAATTTATTGGTGTATTGTTATCAATGTTTTCGTACCGAAAATGTTAAAGGAAAATGTGGGATGGTGAATTTGAAAACTGGTATATTTCCCACGGTGATTTTTGGAAAATCGGTACGGTAATAATTAATTTAATAATTATTTTAGATGCACTCATACAGTATTGGTGTTCCGGTGTATATGTGGTTAGCGCGCAAGTTATTATGTCTCCTGTGAGTTGCTATTGGACCGAGGACAGGCAAGTTTTATATAGTGCACATAGCCGCCCCCCTCCGTGGCCGGGATAACGGTTTCAGTAGCGGTACTGTTGGGACGCCGAAGTGCTGTATGCAAGTTTCTCTCTTTAATCTCCTCGCCAATCGGTGCTCGAGACGCTAGGTATCAGAGGGCATCACTGGTATATGGTGTGGTGCGTCAAGTATAAATTTTCGGATAGAAATTTCAAACCCCAAAGTGTTCAAAAATTATTTATTATAATTTATTACATTTTATTATATTTGGGGTATTTATCTATTGTTTATTAAATTAATTGATCCCTTGGTTTTCGGGAAATACGAATAATGGGTTTTGTTAAAATGTTTTAAAAGGGGAACATTTCCAATGGAGTGAATAATGAGGGTTTTGAGAGAAATTATTACTTTCAAATGTTTATTATTATTTATTTATTTAATTGCTGGTATTAATTAAGTTCCTTTATTTGTTATATTATTAATATTAAAAGTGTACAGTAGATAGGGTCACTCACTGAGATGACTAGCATCTCACGTTTTTAAACTCTGTTCCCCTAGGTCCAGGTTGGGAGACGTTGATCATTCGGGATGAGCCCAACGTCTCAGTTCGTTGCCGAAAGTCCAAGAAGCATTTTCTTCCGTTTTTCCTCTTTACCTTGTATTGCTTCCTTATCTGTCATCGTATTAATTCCATATTTATTTGTATAATGCTCTGTGTACTATATTGGACATTTAGCTGTTAATTATGCACTGATTTATTGTTATTCATTTGGAGTGCTGCAAATTTATGGAATTAAAAATTGTAGTAATGTGGGAGAAATAAGGGAATATGTATAGAAGTGTGTTTTCAGTGCAGGAAAATTTTGGTAAGTCCAACCCTTAGAGGAGGTTTTGCCGGATTTTCCATTGGAGGGTCCGATAGGGTTTCCTTGGGATCAGGGCTTGTCTAGGGTTCCAGTGAGGAATTTTGGACGGGTCCTGACACAACTCATCATCACTTCGAAAGAATGATACATAACTCATCATTATTCTTTCATATCGCGACTACGCATAGGTTGACTAAGCTTGCACACAATTAATAACATAAACAGAACTAGTGGTAAATATATGGTACACCATTTAAAAACAACAATGTAGTATTTATAAATCATCCTTTCAAAATCATAGTTTCTATTTTTCTCAAACAAATATAGTACCATAAACCGAAATTCAATATTCAAAGCCAATCATTTATTTAAATACTCAAAATATTCAAAATGATCATTTGATAGCAAAACGTAAATAACGATAGGGAAATATAAATTATCATAAACCCTTTTTTAAGCATTTTGAAATATATACACTTAAAATGTACTTAAAAATATACAATTTCAAATTCTCTTTCCCAAAATCCATTATTTTTCAAAAAGACTAAAATATCAACTGTCAAAATATTTGAACACCAAAATTTTCAAGTTCACTATAAATTATTTGAATTTAAAACCATTTAAAATCTTATCAAAAGTCGCATGAAACTGTAACCCTTATATTTATATATGTATATAATAAGAATTTAAATCAAACCATAAAATATCCAAGCCATATATATATAATTGTACTAATATACTAAAAACTATTTTAAAATATAAATCACCTACTGATACTATTGATGTTCACTCCTACTACTTCGTAGGATCGTCTCCAAGCTAAGTATCATTGCATATAGTATAATAAAATATTTTTTAGCCTTCAGAAATTAAACCCAAGGCTTTCATGTGTATTAAATAAATGTCTTAAGATTCTCTATGCAACTCTTAGATCGTATAAATTAGACACTAAGGGGTCCAATTATATTGTGACCATTTAGGATCCATTATCCAAAATTATGGTTATTCACTAAGAGGCTAACTTATTGAAACTAAACCTCCTATTGTATCCTGCTAACACCTAATTACACTAACCCAGCTTCAATTTTGTCGAATATCCAAACACAATCCAATTTTTATTTAGTATTTAACTAATTAATCCAAAAATGGAAATTATCAAACGACGTCCAAAATTTACAAACTTTATATCAATAGAAAGCTTGTGGAATATGTATCAAGAATCTAAGCTCATCATGGTTCAAAAATGTCATTGGTGGCTGGAAAATACATTAGAATATTTGGTCAAAATTTGGTGTTGATAAATCCCTAAAACTATAAGAAATTTTGACAGATGGAGGCCATATTTGAGGTCAAGGGGTACAAAATAATGGGTAAGGGGTATGGATTGGCTTAGAATTGGCGAAAATGCCAAAATCTTCGACGACCTATTGGACTGTCACGACTAGCTTTGCTGGCTTGATCCCCTGCCTTCGATGGTGATTTAGCTAGAGATTTGAAGGCTGAGGTCATCCGACGACGAGCAACACCTTTGGCTGGCACATGGTGGTCAATGATGATCGAAAAAGAAGAAAACCTGTGTGATTCGATTGGTGGGGAAAGCGGGTTGCGGGTTGGCTTGGTTGGATATTTTTTGGATATTTTCTTGATTGTTTTATGAAGGTACAGTTCCCCATGTATATATATAGAAGCTTAAGTCACTAAAAAAAAAAAATTTAGGATTTGTTTAGATACTGATAATGAAACAAAACACTGTAACATTTTAACCATAATTCAAAATTAGGCATATCACCAATCTAGGAACTCATATCAACAAGCTTCTGCTATGGTGTATTGGTCAAATAAAAATTCTTGACCATTTAAAAAGTCCAAGTTAGGACCACTAACAATCTAGTTGGTCAAACTTGGTCAAAATTTCATGTGTTTGCCAAGATGGGGTGTTATATGATTACAAAAAAGACATCCTTTGAGCATTTGACTAGGCCATAAAAACTCTCTTGTAGGGTAGAGATTTTTAACTAAAATCTAAAAGGAAATGTGGTTATTCCAACTCAAGCAACAAACTCTGGTGAAACAAAGGAATGTATGGGTTTCGGATCAATAAGAACAAGTGCATTACTGCCAAAAATATTCAAGGTGCCTGTTACCACATCCAGAGTAGCTAGGGCTGCTTGATATGCCATAGTAAACACTTGGCCTGGTTTTTTTGGTTAGGGTCTCCATCCTCTGCCTTTGCTAGGTAATGTGGATTATTGCACTGATTCGGATGAACAACCTACAATTTGGCTTGCCTGCAAACTCTTACCTTTGTAATCACTGCCTTGATAAGCTTGTGGGCTTGATCCCAATAGTCTAGTATTACAGTGAAGATAGGGGCTGTTTTTCTTCATATGTCTTAATTATCTACATTGGAAACATATACCGTCCTACTCGCTTGGCCCACCATGCAGTTTGCCATAAATCTTAAAGCTAGTTTAGAGCTTTCTCCAAAATTAAAACCTTTGTAAAGACTAGTATCGCTACTCATTGAATGTCATGCTATCGGTTGAAAATTACAACCTCTCCGTATTGAGCTACATTGAGAGCTTTGTCCTCCACTACTAACAAACCTAAACTGTGACTTCTTTTAAGTAACCCTTATTGGGGACTATATAATAGGTACTTTTGTGCACCTTGATCTGCACATCAAAATCTGGCTTTTAAACACTCACAAACTAATAAGTTAGATGCACCATCCTTGAAGTATTTAATGTCGTGTTCTCGTTCAAGTCATGCATGAAACTTATTTTCTTACATTCTTCATTAGGGATAAGTGAATACAAAACTCGGATAACTCTCAAAACTTCCTTTCATACTCAGATACTGTCATATTTCCCTAATGTAGCCTCTTGAATTCTCTCCTCCTCAACTCACAGAAAGCAGGAGGGCAATACTCCTTGGCGAACAGATTTTTAGATTACTCCCAAGTACAACATCCCATCATCTTTTCAGTTCTCTACCATTTCCTGACATCTCCCTCCAATGTAAAACCTACGATTTTGACTCGGTCTTCATCAGGACACTACATTGCTTCATCCAGTAATTTCTCCATGTCAACCAACCATGCTAGTGCTACTGCTTGGCCTATAAATCCTCTATAATTTACAACTCCCAAGTGCCTTGCCTGATCCATAGTGTATCATGTAGCATTGGTATTACTAGTGCCTGAGTGTATTGCGTGAGAAGATTTTTAAAGGTTGACACACTTCCAGAACTCTCAACCGAATCGTCACGGGTACCATGTCTAATATATCTTGGCATTTTGATGAATTCTAGAGGAACAAAATAGAGATAAAGAATCTTAGAGATATTTGGTAACAAACAATTAAAAGATGGGATGCAAAACAATGTACAATTGCCTAGGAATATGAGAACCTAGCGCTACGACACCAAAATGGTCAAGACCTATTCCAGAATTCTCTACTGAAATACTAGGACAGCTATTAGGGGAAATTCCACGAAAATTCCACAGAAAATGCAATATCTTCCCTGTAATTTGGACTTGCTTAAATTTTCCTTGCACATAAAATACACTCCTAAAATCCACGTCCACTTTATTCCTTCCCGTTACTATGATTTTCCATAAATTTATAGTAATGCAAAATATAAAACATACAACAACACGACAAATAAATAATTAATAAGAAGGAATGATAACTCCAGCTCCATAATTATTATTAGATCATTTTAAGATTATTCGAAATATAAATATTACAGATACACGTGATAGATAATAATAATAATTATAATAATCATAATAGAACAACACTAGAATGAGGAAACAAGAAACTACATAGTGCAGCGAGGAATAAAGAGCAAATGACCGATTTGCGTAGCATGTACAATCGGTTTGCTATCTACCAGAACTTAGGGGAATGGGTTTGGAAAACTAACATACCAGTGAATAGTATCTATCTAATATTAACAGTAATATTTATAATAAATATAATAATAATAATTACTTAAAATAAAAGAACTAATACTAGTAATAATATTGCTAATATTAATTATTATAGTGATAATTTAAGAAAAATAAAATAAATATTTAGGAAAATGATTTTTCTCTCAAAACCCTCGTTAATCCACTCAATTTGAAAGGTTTCTGCGTTTAAAATCATTTTCACAATACCCATAATTTTGTATCTCCAAATATTAAAATATCATTGTTGGAAATAAAATAAAATAAAATACAACGAGGTAAAACTTTTAATTCAAATAATTATTCCAATGAGATCCTTTTAAAATAAATACATAAAATTGAAATGAAAGTAATATAATAAATATTATTCTTAAAAGAATTAAATAAAGTATTAAATGGTTGAGCAAACAATTAAAGCCAAAATTTAAATGTACCTCTTAAAAACATTTAAAAGTACATAAAATATCAGGCGTATGTCTGATATATCACATTATATACTGAGTGTCACTAGATGGCACTTAACGTCCCAAATATAAAGAGGGAAAAAGATACGTACAATCGAATACTTTTGCATCCCAATGGCACCAATGCTAACATCTTGCTATCTTACAACTAAAAGCGGGAGACAGTTAATGGTCATATCACAAAATATCTGTTTAGCCTTTCTTACCTTAGCTCTCATAGGAAGGCCAAATAATACTTTCACACTAATAAATTGTAATAATATTCCAGTACACTAATTTTGTATGATGCATCTAAAAATAATGTAAATGTACAAACATTTCTACAAAACTATTTTATAAATTTTACCGGAATATCATAGCATGTCAAACCCATATAAAATATTTAATTGATTAAAATAACCATACTAAACCTCAATAAACAATTTTTACAAAAGTATATATAAAAATATATTCGTAAAACATTCATACAATAATAATTCCTCTTAAATCAAATAACACAATATTAATCAAAATTAATAATAGTATTCTATTTGATTAACCCCAAAAATATATTTAAAAAAAATCACCACTCATCTAAAATGGAAATTACTCCAAATCTTCCATAGGATTTTTTCTACGGTTCATATGGATGCCTAAAAATACAACACATATTAAAATATTAATTTTTATAGGATATTTTACAAACAACTCATCTAGGGGGGTTAAACACAAATGTTAACCAAAATTAGCTACCTGTATACCAAAATGAAGCATAAAGTATGAGGATTAAGAGTCCAGTCTTACCACTCGGAAATTGGCAGTAGTCAAAATTTCATCAGAAATGTTTGACTCACTTCAAGCTCTTTGATCTATCAACCTAGCTTGAAATGAGTTGAAAATACCTTGGATTTGAGCTTAGGGGTGTCAAAGATGGTGGAAATGGTGGTTTTTTGGCCTAAACCCCACTACAAAAGTGAAAAATGGTTGGTTGCCGCCATTGTTGGTGATCAGCCTGATCTCGGTGCGTCACCTATGATCTAGCCTTGAAAATTGGATGGCCAACTACTCTTTGAGTGGTTAATGTGATGGTTGGAGACGAGGCAAAACGATGGTCGAAAACAAGTCAATTTGGCCAGAAAAACTACTACCGTCGTTGGTGGAATTCGCCCAACTTTGAAGCTTCGTTAGCAATCTAGTTGTGAATTTTGGATAGTAAGTGGGGTTTGGGATGGGCTTCATGGTAGTAGTGTCATTGAGAGTGGTGGTTTTTGTGGTAGACAGGTTTTCCCATGAACTCGTGGGCCTCTCTTTCACCTCTTTCCATTCTACTTGGTTCAGTGGACTAATAAAAAACCATAATTTTGCCATTGTTCATCCACGTGAGCCACCCAAATGCTAACACATGACATGCATCAGCTGATATTTTAACTCCACATTTTTGAACTTTTCAAAAATACCTAGTAAAATCTGTTCCAGAAAAAATAATTATTACTTTATAGAGTCGTAGCTTTTTACCATAGTTTCAAATTAAACATATTGCTAGTCTACGGACTCATATTGATGCACAAAACACGATGGTACATAGGTCAAAACCATAACTTATACAAATAAAAAGTCCACCTTGGGCATCACTTAGTCAATTAGGACCACTCTTTGTTCTAACCATAACTTTTTGATCCTAATTCCAAATCTGGCATGTCACTATTCTATGAACTCATTATGACGAGTATGTTGCAATGGTGCCTTGGTCAAAATGGAACTTTAGCTGTACCTAAAAGTCAACTGTGGGAATTGCTGAATCAACCTTGGTTAACTCTAGCTAAAAAAAAATAGAAAAGATTTCGGTACAATTTGGTATGGGTGTTACGAACAGACTAAATTTAATTGCCATTTATGAAACACATGCAATTTCAATCCAACGCTTTGAAGTCTTTTAGCCCTCATTCTCTTCTATGTATACTTCTCACCACCCGATACTATTTTCCACAAAACCATTCACAGTTATTTTCACCATTTTCCTCCTTCAACGACTCCACATTTCAAAACTCAATATATCGATCCCATTCCCTTTATTTGTTTAGTTACTTACACACATACATACCTCAAGCATGAAAACCTAACTGATATTCTTTGTGCATGGCTTTAGGAGCCATTCTCATTGCCTTATCTACAACACCACTAAAAGCAAAAGAAAAACCATTCCCCAATATCGACGAAGAGGAAATTGCTACAACTGAGACATAAAACAACAAACACTGACTCCTTTTAGAGGGATGAGTCGATTCCTTACTTCTTGGGAATGGTGGTGTGTAATAAATATAAAAAGGTGTGTCTTGCCCAGGACAGCCCGGGCTGAATTGCCAAACACCCTTATTTTTGGATAAAAAAGCTTTTCACCGTCAAATAGAATTTTTGGACCCAAAAAAAAAAAAGAAAAAAAGAAAAAAGAGCTCCATCAAATGGACATTAAAAAATTACTGCATCATTAAATGAATATGTCAATCAGCAATTATCATATCAACAGTTGTGGAGCCAATAATATTTTTAAGGGCGTATTATAAATAGATGAGTTTGGTGAAGTTTAGCAGTAAGCCGCATAACCCATAGATTTAAATATGTATGTTCAAGTCATGCCGTATTCTTTAGTTTAGAAAATATTGTAATTATGCTAATAAGAAACTCAAATTTTACAACCCAACATTACAATCAAAAGAGTAAATAACGACATAAGATAATTGTTAATAAAATTTTTAGTATTTTTATTGAATATTTACAAAAATAGCATACAGAATCATACCAATCTTTTTTTCGGATGGATTATTAAAGTACAAATAACAATGCCATATGATGTTTAATTATTTTAGTTAAATGAAAGATATCCACAAAAATTAAATATTAAAACAAAATAAAGTATTTATAAAATAACATATAAACTAACTGAAAGTACCTTCTAATAAAAACTAAGGAAAATAAATATCAGTAAGTTTTAAAAACAATAATACTTTGTCACTTAAATCTTAAGGCATAGTTTTATTAATATCTACCAATTAAATACATTTTATTTGTGGTGCTTATAGGGGGGCATGGCGCACCACCCTATAACGTGGCTCCTCCACTGGCATATCAGTAATGGTCCATCATCTTTTATGGTAAATAACAAAACTTTTTTCGTATAATGTGAATGATAAAACATTGTACAAGAAGATAAAGGAACTCAAAATGAAAAATCAGTTTTTTCTCTTTTTGTTTTGGCAAAATATTTTGGATGACCATTTTAGATGCCTCTTTTATATTTATACGAGACTGTACAATTGAGAGGGTAAACAAGTTCTTACCTCTATATGTAACCAACTCTAAAAATATTTAAAACCAGTGAATTAATAATTCATCATAGTCTCCAATTTTGGTGGCGTAATATTATTAATAATCGACTGGCGTGGGTATCTGTTGTTAGCCAACAAAAAAATCAGATATATACCTTTGTCTCAAAATTTTATGGAATTAAAATAAGATATACTCTGTCCAGAAATTTTATGGAATTAATTTGGCTAACGATTAAAAAGCTAAGCCCATTAGTGGAGTAGCTGCTCATACAATATTAATTATATTTTAGTACATTTTAGTTTGAATTAGTTTTTGTACCTTCAAGTATTAAACTTGCAATTTGGGCTTTTTAGTTTCAATTTGCTACATATTTGATTCAATTATTATTATTATTATTATTATTTTGACAAAAAATAGCTCTCTCTTACTTCACAATATTAAAATACAACTTGATATAATTATAGGCTTGATCTGGTTGTTGTATCATTTAAAATACATTTTTAAATTTAAAAATCAATCTTTAATTGGGATAAAAAGTTAAAAAAAAAAAAAAACCTCTTCAAATATGAAATATTTGTGTTTTAATTATCTAATTTACACGTCATGCTAACCACTATGTTTTAAAACAAATTATGCAATAAAAAAAAGCTTAAGGGTATACATTAAAAAAAAAAAATTAATTTGAAAATTAAAATTGCGATTACATTTAATTAGAGAATACTAAATTGAAACAATATGGGACTTTATTCACAATCTAACAAATGTCAACATGGCCTTTCAATGGATTCAGGATGTTCAAATACGAAAGTCAAGTGCTCCTCTAACGGATTTTTAAGTTTGACAGAAAGAGGACTTATTTGCTTTGGTTTTCTTGGACTTTTCAGAGACAAGAAAGGCGGGCTACTTGCTGGCCCATTGTACACGCACGACGCATCTATTTCTATTTAAATTTTTCTCTTATCAATTGCACCCGATTATTTGAACCACCAAAAAAAGGGAAAAAAGAAAGTTGAGACTAGTTTTTTTTTTTTTTTTTTTTTAAGAGATTTCTTTTTTACTCTTCCCCCGTAATGTTGAGCTAATTAAATGTACAATTTCGAACGTGTGTTTAATTAAAGACATATAAGAAAGAATTAAATTTGTACGAAAAAGGAATTTCTGCTCTCGCTTGAGTGCACACAAAAACACCTATACGATGCACAAGGGCTTCAAAATTCAAAGAAAACTTGGTTCGACAAATATATCATACCCAAAAAAAAAAAAAAAAAAAAAAAAAAGATAACGAATGTTTATCCCCAGCACACATGTCGCTGACCTTTCTCGAATCATGGTACAAATAATAGTAGTTTACCTTATAGATTTAAAACAAACTCGAATAATATACGTATTGTTCTTTTCGCTGTTTAAATCCTGGATTTACCTTTTTCTTCTTGTACTTAGTTTGTCCTTTATTGCATAATTAAATAAAATACTAGAAAAAAAAGGTTGAAATAAGGTATTTTATCCTTCGTTTTCTTATGGCTATAGCTAACCAATCCCAATTACGTTGTAGGAATTAAGAATCAATTAATATTTTATTAAGAGAAGCCTAACCTGCCTACCCCATATTGTTATCTTACGAGTCTATAATTTCTGTTTTTCTACATACCAACCTAATTATTAGTATAATATTTCTTCAAAAGCCTAACTTTAAGCCCTTTGAATTGGACCAACCCACTAATAGAAATATGAAAATATGCCACGTACAAAAACATATGTAAACTTTGAGTCCAACTCTTTGAAGAAATCTATGGCCCCTCTAATAACTCTCCTCTATATATACTTGATACCCCCCAACATTCTTTCCCACACAAACCTTTACCTAAGCATATCTTCACCTTCATATCCTCCAAGTCTCTCTTTAAAAATATTCTACTTTCCTTTTTGGCACCAACAAAACATGAAATCCCAGAAGCTATTCCTTCTACTAGCCATACTCATTATGGCTTTGAGCACCATTGCTCTGTCTGCAACACCAAATGCTGATGAAACATTTCTCAATAACGACGAGGATGATAATGCCACAACTGATGAGGATTCCTTGGAGACCGAAGACCAACGACAGACAACATTGACTCCTCTTAGGGGGATTAGCCGCTTGCTTGCGTCACGAAATCAGATGACATGCAACAAATACCCGAAGGTGTGCCGCGCCAAGGACAGCCCCGGTCCAGATTGCTGCAAGAAGAAATGTGTTGACACATCGAGTGATAGAGTAAACTGCGGCAAATGTGGGAAGAAATGCAAGTACGCGGAGATATGCTGCAAAGGCAAGTGCGTGAAGCCAATGACTGATGAGAAACACTGTGGAAGTTGCAATAACAGGTGCGGCAAGGGGAACAAGTGCTCGTATGGGATGTGCAACTATGCATAGATATTAAAAAACGCCACCAAATTTAATAGGAAATGAATAATAGGACATATAACTTAATAAGTAGTTTGAAAAATAAAAGTTGAGCCATCAATTGATGTTTCTGATAGGCTTTACATACACATACATTTACGTTTCATTAACTCATTATGTTGGTTTGTGTAATTACAATTAATATGTTAATTTAATCGGGATTTGGGACGTTGTAACATAGGGTTATAAGCATTAAAGTCTCATGTATTCATTATTAATATATATTCCCATCATAAAATTCTATATATGTTACTTTTTATGGTTTCATTGTTTCCAACGTCTATGATAAAACTAATATTATATCATAAATTTATGTAACGTAATTTGTAAAAAAATATAAAAATTGTTTGATAACTAATTTAAAGTCCAATAGTCCTTCTTAAATTGATTTTTGTAGACAATAATAATATGATTATCACCACTAGCAAATAATCACGAACAAGTTTTATATGTTAAATAATAATTTAAATAATCATTATAAAAAAATTCATTTTTAAGAATTTTAAAAATTTAGTAAATACTAAAAAATAATAGAATTAAATATTTCAATTAAAATTTTCCATGTAAGCTCATGATCGTCGTCAATAGTAATAAATAACAAAATTCATATTTAAAAAAATAGTATTATCCTTGAATATCTTTATCTTCCAACACAAATTAAGGCTCTTTAGAAGAATATAATTAAAAGAAGGCACAGTTATCAAGTTTGAATTTAGTGTAAAAACATTTAAAAATTGAGGAAGGATTGTCCTCAGATTGTCCACCTTTTAGCCCATATGTGAGTGTTACACAAGCTTTTGAATAGAGTATAACTATTCCTGATTTGTACTTAAAATATTTGTCTTAATTACTTTAAAAATTCATATTATTTTTAACTAATGTTGCATAAAAATTTAAAAAAGCATTAAGTCTTCAACTCATGTGTATTGTATAATAGCCGGATTGACGAAGCGGGAGCAAATAAAAGATAATGAGAGAAAATAATTCTCTAGAAAAAAAAAAAAACTTTTTATTACATTTTCAATGATGAAAGTAACATTGTAGGATGCCTTCTTTTATAGAGAACCCTAATATCAACACAAGAAAATTGAAAATTAACTAATTAATTTAATTCCATGAATTAAGGGCCAAGAAATAGCATTTAATTTAGAAATTTCTTTATTGACTCCAATTGACGCTAACACCTAAACTTGAAGACCAAGAAAACAAAATTGTACAAAATATAAAGACAGTTAAAATATGGTAAATAAAATTCTAATTATTGCACAACATCAAACTCCTCCACTTAAAAGAAAACTCGTCCTTGAGTTAAGCTTAGGTGATTCATTGAGGCTGTAAATAGAATATGTTAAAGGCAGTAGAAGTTGAAACATGATAGAGCATAAGCTAACAACCTTACATGTATTGTGATAACAATATATTACTTGGTTTGTCCAGATGTAACTGTTTGATAACTATGTATCTTATATGTAGTCATTTATATAGAGGTTGTGAAGCTTATCTAATGCCTATTAAAATAGTATAAATACCTTTACTATCAACGAGTTCTACAATTTTCTAAATCTTATATGGTACCAGAGCCTTCAAATATCGAAGTCATGGCTTTCTCAATTTTCTTTTCAAAAATTCCTCAACTTAGCCAAGTGACCTTATCAAACTACAATTTTCATCACTATTTAGATCCATTTAATATAATATTGTTCGCTTTAAGCCATTGCCAGCATGGTTTTGTTTTTGACTGGCCTTGTACTGGTGAGAGAAATGGCCATACATATATGACACTTCATCAACTCTTTTCAATTGCTATGGGACTGCTTACAGATCTTACTTTTTTTTGTCGTGCATCATTTAAGGTTCACAAGTCTTACAATCCACAGGGATCAATTGCCGCTTCCAACTATGGGGACATTGGCTCGATTTGGTTGATTTTATGTGTTTTATTGAAAACTGAAATGAACCAAACCATGAAAAGAAACCAAACCAAACTGAACCGATCATCTTTAGCTTAGTTCAACTTTGTCAAATTGAATATTTTATTATTTTTATTTTTAATAATTTTTTTAATTTTTGATTTTCTTACTTTTTTAATAAGTTTTTTTAAAAAGTTACTATTTTTTAATGATTTGAATTTAATAATATTGATATATTAAACTAATAATTTAAAAAACATAAAATATACTTAATTATAATAAAAATATTGAAAAATTATATACAATATATATGGTTGGTTTGTTTGATTTGGTTTAAGTTAAAAGTTTTCCGAACTAAACCCAACAAATCATAGGCCAAAAATCGAACTAAACTAGTTTGTTTGGATAGTTTGATAAGTTCAAATTGGTTTATGCCCACCCTTACTTCTGGTTAGGTTAAAGCACAAATACCATTCTATCACGATCTAAACCACTTAGTATGATATTATCTGTTCTGGGGTCACTACTAGCATGATTTTGTTCTTGGCCCATACCTAACTGACTAGCCCAAAATGCCTCAAACTAGTAAGAGAAGTACCAACATGTAATGACATATCACTGTTTCCATCTTGAGTGATATGAGATTGCTCACTGATTTTGTGCTTTATTGTCTTGCATCTTTTAGGCTCAGATTTTAGAACTTCCCAATTAAATTGGAAAACAAAAATTATATGCTATTGAAATCACACATGTAAACAACTATAATAAGAGCAAATGTTGACGACTTCATCATAGGCGATCTATAAGAACCAGAAAAGGAGATTCAAACAATAGATGGAGAAGCTAGAATTACCAACTTTGGAGGAGATTCAATCAAGCACTGCTTAGATAATGTCTCCCACATCACAAGAGGTACATAACCAAATCTCTAAACCTTTAACATCAATTCATTTTTGGAAATCTTTAGTCATGTGCATGTAGACCTATATTTATGATTTGCAAGATTATTAGTTTATACTTACATGTATATATATATATAATTATACATATATGTGTCTATGTAAGTATAATTAAATTTGTATATATATATATATATATATATATTTATTCATTTAATTAGTTAATATTAAAAGTTGGATTTAAAGGAGTTATTTAACCAATTATGGTTAATTGAGTATTTTATAAAATTTCCAAAGGTGGTTTAGATGCTTATGTTTATTTAAAAATAACTTTATTAGTTGATTTATATTTTGATTGTGAAATAGTTTATCTCATATTTTAGCTTTGATAAAGTGATTAGGTTACTAAAATATATTTGATATATATATATATATATATATTTATATGCGTGAGTATCAATGAATACCTGCATATGATTTTATAAGGTTAATTGTTTTTAATTATTGAGTTATTTAATTATGTAATTACTTATTTATCTATTTATTAGTCTAGTTGTTCATGTTGCTTTCAAATAATTCAAAGTTGTAAAATTACTTAATCTTAAATGATATTACCGTAATATACTTCCATATAATTATGCTATGGATTTCAAATATATTTATGTAATTATTTAATTATTTAATTAATTACTTATTTATTTGTTTAAAATATTTAATTATGTCTTAAAAGTGTAATTATGAGGAGCTGGCATTTTTGGTAAATATATGTAATATACGGTATATGTAATATATAATAATATGTTTGGTTTATAAGGATTATGTTAATTTTTATTAAGAAATTTGATAAAAGAAGAGTATATCTACCCCATTTTTGGTTTTATAAAAGGAAAAGGAAAGATACGCTTATTTTGTTTTTATGTTTGTTTTCAACTTTGTGACACTAGGATTTCGGTTAAGTCTTCATCTTCTTTTTCTTCTTTTCCTTCTAGCTTTAAAAGCTATTAGGGTTAATATTAATGGATCATAAGTTTAATTTAAAGTTTTAATATCCGTTTAAAATCGTTAGGGACCCAATATCTTTAGAGGTTTTGGAATTCTGAATAAATTTTGGAGCATAGAAAGAAACATCTTAAATCTTTGAAGTTGACCAAGGTTGGTTTTTCTAATATGTTTTGTGTTATATGAGATGATATGAGACGGTTTGGGCTTATAGAAGTAATGAGTAAGCCTAAATTGAAGAATTTTTATTAGAATTTGGAATTTATATAGGAAATCTGTACAGAGTGACTGTTTGAATTTATTTAAAATATTCTAAAATTTATTTTGGTACTAAAATTTTTATCAATGAAAATAAACATGATTATGAATCTAAAAAAATTTATTTGTGCTTATTTGGATTTGTTTTCAGTTTATTATGAAAGTTTGAATTTATATTTTCTGTCTGATTTTTCTATGAAATTGTAGTATGGTTCATTTTTAAAACTTGAAAATAGATCCAAAAGAAATTATTTTGATTTGAAATTTTTTATGTATTATACTCTGTATGTCTACTATTATTAAAAAAAAGAAAATAGCTTCAAATTTGTCAGGACCCGTCCAGAATTCCTCCCCGGAACCCTAGACAAGCCCTGATCCCAGGGAAACCCTACCGGACCCTCCAATGGAAAATCCGGCAGAGCCTCCCCTAAGGGATGGACTTACCACAAATTACCTGCACTGAAAACACACTTCTATACTCATCCCCTTATTCCTCCCGCAAACTACAAATTGATTCCACAAATTTCAGCACTTCAAATAACAACAGCAGCAAACCAGTGCATAAATAAAGAACAACTACACGTCCAATACAGTATACAGAGCATTATATAGATAAATGTGGAATTTATAAAATGACAGATAAGGAAGCAATACAAGACAGAGAGGAAAAAAGGGAAGAAAAACTTCTTGAACCTTCGGCAACGAACTGAGACGTTGGGCTCGCCCCGGACAATCAACGTCTCCAACCTGGACCTAGGGGAACGGAATTTAAGAGTGTGAGATGCTAATCATCTCAGTGAGTGACCCTATCTACTGTACACCTTTAATATTAATAATATAAAAGTAAAGGAATTTAATTAAGCAATACCGAACAAATAAATAAATAAATAAATAAATAATATTTGAAGTAATAATTTCTCTCAAAACCCTCACTATTCACTCCATTGGAAATGTTCCCCTTTTAAAACATTTTCACAAAACCCAATGTACGTACTCCCCGAAAACCAAGGGACCAAATAATTTAATAAACAACAAATAAATAAATAAATAAATAAATAAATACCCTAAATATAAATAAACTGCAATAAATTATAATAAATAATTTTAGAACACCTTTGGGGTTTAACACATTATTTGCAATTTACACCGACGCACCACACCATATACCGGTGATGTCCTCCGATACCCAGCGTCCCGAGCACCGACTGGCGGGGGGTTAAAGAGAGAAACCTGCAACGGCACTTCGGCGTCCCGACAGTACCGCTGCTGAAACCATCAACCCGGCCAAGGAGGGGGGCGGCTGTGCGCAGTAACAAACTTGCCTGTCCACTGTCCAATGGCAACTCAAGGGTGAAGTAATAACCGCACGCTAAACCACATAATAACCGCGCGCTACCACGTGTCCATACACCATACACCAGAACACCAATACTGTATGAGTGTGTCTAAAAATAAACATTAATAACCAACCGTACCGTTTTCCAAAATTACCGTGGGAAATACATTAAATTCTCACACTTACCATCCCACATATTTTTATTTAATAAACCGGTACGAACCATTGATAACAACAAACCACAATTTTCTCGAAATACGAAATGCAACTATAAAAATACCGCGGGCATAATTTATAAATTTAAACAAATATTTTCGTAAAATATTTAACCCAATTATGCCCGAAAAATCATATTTGAAACCACGTACAAATACTACCGAAATACACTTTGCTCATGCACAATAAATAAATTAAACCACAATAAAACCATAACCAATTTGTACCACATGAGCATAATTTAAATACCAATTAAACATAATTAATTGCCCAAAAATGATGTAAAATCCAGACACAAACAATTACTGAAAATACTTGCTCATGTGTAATAAATACCATTTAATCACAATAAAATAATAATCGGAAATTTTCTAATGATCCCAAAATTTCATTTAGCACCAATGGGTAAATATATATATAAAATAATATTTTTTCCGATTGTATTTAAAATACGCCACATGAGCACAATTTTACAGATATCAAATTAATACCACATAAATACAATTAATTACCCCAAAAATATTTTTAAAGGTGGGTCACTCACCTGGAGCACGCAATTAAACTATGATCCACCACGGGATCAATTTCACGACTCACCGGTGCTCCTAGAACAAAATTCACAGACAGTCAAATAAATTAATATTTTAATCGGTAATAATACCTGGTACCCGGGGGGTCAAAACACAAACGTTAACCAAAATAGGCGAATAATATACCGAATCGAAGCTTGAGCAACGAGGATTACAAATCCGGTCTCCATCGACCCCAATTCCGCCGGAGGTGGCCGAAATTTGGTCGGGAAGCTTATGCCGGTTTTAAACTTGAGGGATCTTTCAAACGGTGGGGATTTTGGGCAATCTAACCCCGGAAATGGACTCAAAGGGGTCGAAAATGGTGGGATAGAGGTATGGGAAGGGCTGGGTTGGTCGGAAACGGCGAGAATCGCCGGAAAAATTTCACCTCGCCGCCGCTACTTCGCCGGCCCGATCTGGGCGCGTCCGGCGGCGGCTGGCCGGGAGATTTGGTGGCTGAGGTCGCGAGGTGATGGGCTATACCGATGGCTGGCGCGTGTAGCATTCCGGCGACTGAAATCCGGCCAACCGGTCGGTCAAAGAGAGAGTCAAAGGAGAGAGAGAGAGGGAGAAAATTTTCTGCATTTTTGTCTCTGTCGGGCTCGGGGAAGAAAGGAAGGAAAGGGAAAGGAAAAAAAAGAAAAAAAGGCAAAAAAAGAAAGTGTTTTCCCACGTGGGGAAAAAGAAAAGAAAAAGAAAAAAAGAAAAAGAAATAAAAGAAAATTAATTAAATAATATTAATATTAATATTATTATTTAAAATAATAATAAAAATAATTTGATTTTAAACATGGCTGACATGTGGCATTTCACCATGGTGACACATGGTCACCTTCAGTAAGTCACACGTGGCACATCGTTATACGTTCAAAAATAATATTAAAATAATACGGTGTTTGAAAAACTCTACAGGTCCATAACTTTCAAACCACATGTCCAAATCGGACGTGCCGCTAGTCTACGGACTCGTATCGACGAACACTTTACAATCATGCATGAGTCAAAGCTCAACCTTGCATGAATAAAAAGTCAACTCCGGCACCCCTTGGACAGTTTGGACCTCAACTTGTTTTGCTCATAACTTTCAAACCGTAGCTCCGTTTTCAACGTGCTACAGTCTACGAACTCGTGCCAATGTGTACTTCGTAACGGTACCTCAGTCAACCTAGAATTCCAACCGGGTCAAAAAGTCAACTTTTGACCCCTTCGGTCAACGGTCAACAGTCAACCTCGGTCAACGTGCAAAAATTTCCGACATGGTTCGGGACGGGGTGTTACAAAATTCCTTAGTTTTTGGCCGTGATTTTCTAAGTTACCTACTCAGCTGTCTAAATTTATTTTTTGGTATGTTTAGCAAATAATAAAATTCAACTTAAAATATTTTATGGACTTATATTTTATTTTTAGTGAAATATTGATTTTCAATTTCTATCAATAAGTTACTAAATCCAATTTAATCATGTTTTCAACCTTTGTTTGGCTTTTAAAATTTTATAGGAGTACATATAAGTAGCTATTATTGATCTATAGAATTTAAAATGAACAGAAAATTTATGCAAAGAGAAACGGATCTAATATTAATTGAAGGTTTCTAAAAATTTAATAGTTTCAGTATTTCTTTGTTAACTTTTCAATGAGTTTTGAATTGTTTTTTTTTTGTTTTGTTATTTTTTATGAATTTTTCCTCTTTTTTTTTACCACATTTTCTTATGCATGTGTACAGTACCTCCCCCCCCCCCCCCCCCCAAAAAAAAAAACTTTGATGATGTCGTTTGAAGAAGAAATTAAAATGTTTTTTAGGGACTATTTGTTGTATGCTTTTGATTTTAAGATTTGAGAATTAGGCTACGATGATCTTATGGTATAAGCAACAACTCTTATTCATTTAGCTTGAATTCAGGAGCTTAATTATGAAATTTTATATATAATTGTGGTACATGACAATTTTGATTTATATGTATGAGAAACTATTGGTGTTATCCATAAGTTGTTTATCTTTTATGAACTTTTGCTGATCAAGGTAAGTTACAGGACTTTTTCTTGAAACCATAGGAAATATGTAGTTATGATATATTATTGATTTATTTATGGTTTTCTATAACTTTATGTTTCATGATGTTAAAAATTAAATGGTTTTTATCTGTTTTTATGCTCTAGTTATTAGTACTTAGTAGGCATTTATGTGATATATTATGATATATTTTTGGGTGTTGAGATAAATCATGTTAGGGTATTTCCCTAGTAATTTATTGTTCTTTATCGGTTTAGACATGTTGTTTCATGTGGGAGGATTCATTGATGATCACAGTAGGACATGACTCATATCTTCGAGTATGAGTGTTTGCTTTTATTAAAATTTATATTTCTCAACTTGTTACATGCCTCACACTTGAGTTGATATGGGTTGTCGACACGTAAAATTATATTATGCCAAGGCCTACTAAGTAATTAATAATTAGAGTTGTTTCTTTTTTTAGATCTAATACTTTTTATATGAATTTTTTTTTATGTTGTTTAGAATTATTCTTGGATATTTATTTGTTATCATTTTAAGTATTTTTATTTATTTATTTTTGTTTTTATATTTATCAAAAACCCAGTAAATTGTTGAGTTTTATACTTATTATTTATAATTATGGTTTCAAGTACACCATAGTTTCAAGGTTGCTAGATTTGGCATAGGTTATTGGTGTTCTAGTTGTTATTATTTTTATGTTAGTTAGTTTGGTGGACTTTATTGGGTGTTCAGTTTATTTTGTTCATTTTGTAGAGATGTCTGTAGATATTATTTATTAATGATGTTTTGGAGATTTTTATGTTCTACATTATAAATTCCATTAAGTATTATAAGTATGACATTTATCACATTCTAAAAATCACATTCTAAGAATATAGACTTAGAGTATGACAATATATTTATATATTATATTTATTTTATGTGAATAGGTAGTCTGTAGATGCACCATATAATACTGGTATACTGTATTGTTATGTTTATGGATCAGTACATAAGTTATATCTAATCGTCCTTTATGAGCTGTGGTTAGAGAAAGTACGTAAGTATTTTGCAGTCATAGCATCAGCCACCCTCCCCACAGCTAAAGGATAGTAGGTTTAGCCATTCTTATGGGAACTAAGGGCAAGATAGTTGGCAAGTATTTTGTATAGCCGCCCCCTTGGCGTAGGATAGTAGGTTATTTAGAACTAGTACTATTGGGACACCGATGGGACCATATGCAGGTTTTCTTCCCCATCCCCCATTTATCAAGTGATGTTCGGGATGCCAAGTATCACTTGGTAGCATTAGTATATCGTATGGTGTATCACGTATCATTTCATATATATATATATATATATATATATATTGTATTATGGACAGTCTAGTATCATATCTCTGCTACCCATAAGACCAGTGGGTTGGACGGCTATTATAGGCAACCATCCTTAGCTATATTGATAGCAGCGTATTATTACAACTGATATCATGGGACCATGCTTTAGCGTACTATATGGTACATCGGATGTATCTCCTCTATGAGTATGCATGTTATACAATGTATTTATCAATTTTTGTTCTATTATGCCTATTTATTATTATTATTATTTTTGTTATTGTTATTATTACTATTATTGTAATAGTTGTTATTATTATCATTTTTGTTGTTGTTGTTGTTATTGTTGTTATTGTTATTGTTATTGTTATCATGGTCAACTGCATAGCTGTTGTATTTGTCCGAATTGATGACTTAATGTTAGCCTTCAGGTAGGTATGGTAGCCTTTGGCTATGTGTGGTAGGCATCGAGTAGGTGTTGTAGCTATCAGGTAGGTATTGTAGTTTTTGGGAAAATGTATTAGCTTTCACATAAGTATCATAGGCTTCAGGCAGATATCGTAGCCTTCGGACTAGTATATCAGTCTTTGGGCTGGTATTATATTTTTTGAGCAGATTATCCAAATTTCTTGAGAGGTTGTACTTTTATTATTATTATTATTGTTGTTGTTATCATTCATCATCATCATCATCATCATCATTGTTTTCATTATCTTCTATCTGCATTTATGTATTTGGTATATTTGCGAAGTGCTGTAAAAGCGTAGGATTGTAATAAGTGGGTAGTGCGGGAGGACATGTGTTATAAAACTATGTATGTCCCCATGCTGAGTAAGGCCTTAGGTTTTATCAGGGCTATTTGGGGTCCAAAAAGAAAACTCTGGAAGAGGGTCCTGACACTTATAAATGTATTTATGGTTTACAAATTATTTTTTATATCTGTATTTATATACTATCGTTATCGAAGTTCTACAAATTTGATGGAAACTTGTATAAGGTTGATGTATATTTTTGGAATGAGTTTTCTATGCAGGAAAATATTTGGGGGAGTCCAGTTTATAAAGAAAATGATGCCGGATTTTGTGTACAATTTTCGATGAGGTTTCTCCTAATTAGAGCCATCCTATGATTCTAAAAGAAAACTTTAGGAGGGTCCTTACATCCATGTTTAGTTATTTATTCTATTGGTTCATGTAATTATAGCATATATCTTAATTTAATTGTTATTTATGTTGTTGGAATAGTAATGATATTATATTATAAAAATGTTATTTGTCACTATTCCACTATTAATGGGATCCATATACCACAATTTAAATTGTTGTCTAAAGAGTTGACTTTCCCAAGAAGAGTTTTAGAATAAAAAATTACTATATAATTAAATGATTATGTCGGTTAGCATCAACAAGTAGGGGTGGGCATGGATTGGGTTGGTTCGGTTTTGGACCGAAATACAATCCAATCTATACATATCGGTTTTTCTAATTTATAATCTAAACCAAATCATCCAAACCAAACCAAACCAAACCATTTATGATCGGTTTGGTTTGAATTGATTGATCGATTTGAAACTTACTAATTTATAAATATATAATACAAATAAAAAAATTTTCAAATAAAAAATATAAATAATAAATTATAATTATCCAAATATAAAATACAATTAGAATAATACAACATAGTCTTCAATGGAAAATAAAGAAGAAAATGTAGCAAATGATACACATCATGCACTTATTAAATAGGAAACATTAATGTCATCATCTCATTCCTATAAATCAAATTAAAATTGTTAGAACAAATAATGTAAAATAATACATTCGTCAAAATTCATTCACTCAAGAATCAATGCATAATTCCTTTTTCTTTTTTAACCTTAAAATTTTGGTAAATCATAAGTCAATCAACGTTGATAGGCTCATTAATTTTAGTTGATTCTGTAAGCTCCATAAAGATCAAAACAATAAAATTAGTAATAAATTATATTTAAACATTTATATATATATAAGTAACAATTAGATACAATATATGTATATATATATATATGATGGGGATGTAAAAAAAAAAAAATATATATATATATATATTATGATGATGGTGATGGATTGGTGGTGGGCAGCAACAAAGGTAAATGTTTAGTTTAGGGTTACAACTTACAATTTGATTTGGGATTTGAGATATAGGGATGTAAAAGAAAAAAAAATATATATATATATATATATTAAAAATCAATATATAAAAATGGAAAAAAATTAAAAATTAATATATAAAAATGAAAAAAAATTCTAAAATTAATATATAAAAATGAAAAAAATAAAAAATATATACTTTTTTAGTTATATAATATATTATTTGGATTGGATTGGATTTATATTTCCAATCCATAACCAATCCAATCCATACAATTTATAATATTTTGAACCCAATCCAATCACATTGATGTAAAAATCCAATCTAAACCGTTAAAAATGGATTGAATTGGGAGGGTTGAACGGGTTGGATTGGATTTTGCCCACCCCTATCAACAAGGCTGAGCGAGGAATATTTTTAAGGAGCCATATTATAAATAGATGAATCTGATGAAGTAAGTTTAGTAATAAGCCCCATATATCCATATATTTAAAGATATGTGTTCCAATCATGCTATGGCATTTAATTTAGAAAATATTGTACTTTTGCTCATAAGAAGCTCAAACTTATCCAACATTATTATCAATAAACAAAACAACGACATAAAAGAATTGTTAATTGAATTTTTAGTAATTTTATATGAATATTTATAAAAATAGCATGCAGAATCAAATCAATTTTTCTTTTGGATGGATTATTAAAGTACAAATAACAAAGTTATATGATGTTTAATTTTCTTAGTTAAATGAAGATACCAACAAAAATCAAGTATTAAAACAAATTAAGTATTTATGAAAAAATATAAAACTAACTAAAATACCATTAATTTGAAAATTAAAATGAATTAATGCCAAAAATTCTAATAAAAGTAAATAAATAAATATTAAGTAAGTTTTAAAAACAATAAATACTTATCACTTAAATCTTTATGCATAATTATATTAGTATCTACCAATTAAATACATTTAATTTATGATCTAGAAATATATATAAAGGTAAACATTTGATTAGTTAGGGAGGCCATTATCTATTTAAGAATTATTTTATTAATTTTTGAAAACTAGTTTATATATCTAAAAAAATTTAAAAAGCATGGCCCCACAGCCTATAATGTGGCTCTGCCATTGCATATCAGTAATAATCTCACACCTATTATTATCATTTATGGCAAATAATAAAACTCTTTTATATAAAGTGTGAATGATAAAACATTATGCAAAAAGATCTAAAAACTCAAAATGGCAAAATCAGTTTTTTTCTGTTTTCGCTTTGGCTAAATATTTTGGATGACCATTGTAGATGCCCCTTTGGTATTTAGACTAGACTATACAATTGAGAGGGTAGACAAGTTATTACCTGTATATATAACCAACTCTAAAAGTATTTAGAACCAATGGAGTAATAATATATCATAGTCTGAAATTTTGGTCACGTAATATCATCAATAACCGGCCGGCGTGGCATCTGTTGTTAGCCCATATAAAATCAAATATATAATATCTGTCAAAATTTTATGGAATTAAAATAAGATATACACTGTCTGTAGATTTTATGGAATTAATTGGGCTAAAGATCAAAAAGTTAAAACCTGTGGAGCAGGCTTTAATACCATATTAAGTATATTTTAGTTTGAATTAGATTTTGGACCTAAGAGTAGTAAACTTGCAATTTTGGCTTTTTAGTTTCAATTTCTTGCATATTTGATCCAATTATTATTATTATTATTATTATTTTACACACAACAGCTCTTTCTTACTTCACAATTTTAAATACAACTTGATGTAATCATAGATTTGGTCCAGTGGTTGTCCTATTGAAAATAAACTTCCACATATTCAATATTCAATCTTTAATCTAGATAAAAATAAATAATAAAAAATTCTTTAAATACCAAATATGTTTTAATTATCTAATTTACATGGCATGATAACCATCAAGTTATAAAACAAATTTCGTGGACTAAAATGCAAGAGAAAAACACTTAAGTTATAAATTGGCACATTTTAAATTTGAAAATTTAAGGACCGATTACATTTAATTAGGGAATACTAAATTGAAACAGCATGGGACTTTGTTTACATTCTAACAATGTCAACCTGGCCATTGTTCACATTCTAACAAATGTCAACCTGGCCTCTCAATGAATTCATGATGTTCAAATACGGAAGTCAAGTGCTTTTCTAACGGTTTTTAAGTTTGACAGAAAGGGACTTCTTTGCTTTGGTTTTCTTAGACTTTTCAGAGACAAGAAAGACGGGCTACTTGCTAACCCATTGTACACACACGATGCAACTATTTCTTTTTAATTTTTCCCTTATCAATTTGACCCGATTATTTGAACCACCAAGAAAGGAAAAGTCAATTACGTCAAACACCTTCTACAATTGTTTTTCTTTCAAAAATTCTTTTTACTCTTCCCCCATGAGGTTGAGCCCATGTACAATTTCGAATGTGTGTTCAATTAAACACAAATAAGAAACAATTAAATTTGTACGTAAAAGGAATTTCTGCTCTCGCTTGAATGCACACAAAAACACCTATATGATGAACAAGGGCTTCAAAATTCAAAGACGAACAGTAAACTTGGTTCGACAAATATATTATACAAAGAAAAATAAAAGTTTGACAACAAATGTTTTTTGACCAAAAAACAAAAAAAGATAACGAATGCTTATCCCCAGTACACATGTTGCTGACCTTTCTTGAATAAATAATAGTTTACCTTATAGATTCAAAACTAACTCGAATAATATACGTACTGTTCTTTTAGTTTTTCAATCCTGGATTTACCTTTTTCTTCTTGTACTTAGTTTGTCCTTTATTGCATAATAAAATAAATACTAGGAAAATAAAAATAAAAAAAGGTTGAAAGAAGGTATTTTATCCTTCGTTTTCTTATGGCTAGCTAACCAATCCCAATTACGTCGTAGGAATTAAGAATTAATTAATATTTTATTAAGAGAAGCCTAACCTGCCTACCCCATAGTGTTACCTTATGAGTCTATAATTTGTGTTTTTCTGCATCCCAACCTAATTATTAGTATAATATTTCTTCAAAAGCCTAACTTTAAGCCCTTCGAATTGGACCAACCCACTAATAGAAACGTCAAATACGCCATGTACAAAAACATATGTAAACTTTGAGTCCAACTCTTTGAAGATACCTATGAGCCCCTCTAATAACTCTCCTCTATATATACTTGCCACCACCCAACATTCCTTCCCACACAAACTTTTCCTAAGCATATCTTCACCTTCATATCCTCCAAGTCTCTCTTTAAAAATATTCTACCTTCCGTTCTTGCACCAACAAAACATGAAATCCCAAAACCTATTCCTTCTGCTAACCATACTCATTATGGCTTTGAGCACCATTGCTCTGTCTGCAACACCAAATGCTGGTGAAACATTTGTCGACAACGACGAGGATGATAATGCTACAAATGATGAGGATTTATCCGAGACCGAAGACCAACGACAGACAACATTGACTCCTCTTAGGGGGATTAGCCGCTTGCTTGCGTCACGAAATCAGATGACATGCAACAAATACCCGAAGGTGTGTCGCGCCAAGGACAGCCCCGGTCCAGATTGCTGCAAGAAGAAATGTGTTGACACATCGAGTGATAGAGTAAACTGCGGCAGATGTGGGAAGAAATGCAAGTACGCGGAGATATGCTGCAGAGGAAAGTGCGTGAAGCCAATGACTGATGAGAAACACTGTGGAAGTTGCAATAACAGGTGCAGCAAAGGGAACAAGTGCTTGTATGGGATGTGCAACTATGCATAGATATTAAAAAACCGCCACCAAATCTAAGAGGAAATGAATAGTAGGACATATAAATTAATAAGCTGTTGGTTTGAAAAATAAAAGGTGAGCCATCAATTGATGTTTCTGATAGGCTCTGCATACACATACATTTAAATTTCATTAATTCATTATGTTGGTTTGTGTAAGTACAATTAATATGTTAATTTAATTGGGATTTGCAACGATGTAACATAGGGTTGTAAGAATTAAAGTTTCATTTATTCATTATTAATATATATTCCCATCATAAAATTCAATATATGTTACTTTTTATGGTTTCATTATTTCCGACATCTATGATGAAAAATAATGTTTTATATATAAATATATGTAATGTGATTTGTAAAAAATATAATTATTATTTGATAACTAATTTAAAGTGCTTAGTCCTTCTCGAAATGATTAATGTAGACAATAGTAATACTATTATCAAAGGGTTCATTTTTAAGAATTTAGTAAAAAACAAAAAAAAAAAATAATAATAATAGAATTAAATGTTCCAATTAAAATTTCTATATAAACTCATGATTATCATCAATAGTAATAAATAACAAAATTTATATTAAAAAATAATATTATACTTGAATATCTTATATTCCAACACAAATTAAACTTCTTTATAATAGTATAATTAAAAAAAAAAAGAAGCATTGTTATCAGGTTTGAATTTAGTAAAAAAAAATTTAAAAATTGAGAAGGACTATCCTCAGAGTGTCCACCTTTTAGCCCATACATGAGTGTAATACATGCTTTTGAGTAGAGAGTATAGTTATTCCTGATTATTATACTTAAAAACATTTGTGTTAATTCATACAAAAATCCATATTACTTGTAACTAATATTGCACAAAAATTTCAAAAAGTATTGAGTCTTGAACACATCTCTATTGTCTAGTAGCCGGATTGACGAAGAGGGAGCAAATAAAAGATAATGACAGAAAATAATTCTCTAGAAAGAAAACGAACTTTTTATTATTATTTTCAATGATGCAAGTAACATTACAGGATGCCTCCATTTATAGAGAGCCCTAATATCAACACATTAAAATTGAAAATTAACTAATTAATTTAATACCATTAATTAAGGGCCAAGGAATAGTATTTAATTTAGGAATTTATTTATTGACCCTGATTGACACTAACACCTAAACCTGAAGACCAAGAAAACAAAATTATACTAAAAATAAAGAAAGTTTAAAAATGGTAAATAAAATCTTAATTATTTTCCAACACCAAACTCCCCCAGTTAAAAGGAAACTCATCCCTGAGTTAAGGTCTGGTGATTCATAAAGGGGGCAAAAGAATATGTTGAAAGTTGTAGAAGTTGAAATATGATAAAGTATAAGCTAACTACCTTACATGTATGGTGATAACAAGCTATTACTTGGTTAGTCCAGTTGTAACTGTGTAATAAATATGTATCTTATATGTAGTCATTTATCCAGGGGTTGCAAAGCTTATCTAATGCCTATTGAAGAAGTATAAATACCTATACTATTAACACAATATACATCGAGTTTATAGTTTTTTAAATGTAACACCCCTCCCAAAGTACATCGAAATTTTTGCACGTTGATCGAGATTGACCATTGACCGAGTGGGTCAAAATTTTGACTTTTTGTTTTGGATGGAATTTTGCGTTGGCTGAGGCACCATTGTGGAGTACACATCAACCCAAGTTTGTCGATTGGTAGTACATAAAAAAACAGAGCTACCGTTTGAAAGTTATGGGCAAAACAAGTTTAGGTCCAAACTGTCCGAGGCTATCGGAGTTGACTTTTTATTTTTGTAAAATTGAGCTTTGACTCATGCATGGTTGTGAAGTACTCGTCGATACAAGTTCATAAACTAGCAGCACGTCTAATTTGCACATTTTGTTGAAAAGTTATGGACTTGCAAAGTTTTTCTAACATTGTAATATTTTGTATTATTTTATGCTTGTGTAAAATGTATCCACAGTACATGCCACATGTCAAAATCTCAGCCACTCTTGTGAGTGCACAGTGACACCCATAGGATGGTTTCTTATTGGCTCAAACCCCGTGTGTGAGCCGGGTGAGAAGAGAGAGAGAGGGGGGAGGAGAGAGAGAGAGAGAGCCACCACCAACTGGCCACTATCGTTTCTTCCATTTTGGCCACCATTTCTATACACGTGCCACCCCACCACCTCCATCTCCTCATTTTTGGCCAGCCCACCAAATTCCACGGCCAGTCGACTGCCGACGTGCTCGAATCGAGGCTTTTTCGATGGTGGTGCCGATTGCTTCAAACCCAGATTTCTCCCTATTCTGGCATCCGTTTGCCTCACCACCAGTTCCATCCATTCACCCGTCCTTCGATCTACCTTTCCTCTGAAAATCACGGCCAATGGCCACTGGACGCGCCGCCAACGGTGATGGTTTTCGATGACCAAGGCAGCTCGTTGGAAAACTTGATTCCGGCGAGTTCCCAATCACACCGCCCACCTTTTCCCACTAATCCAAACCCCCTAAACCCAAATCCGAGGTCAGTTTCCTCCAATTCATGGCGGTTTGTGAGATCCAAGGACCTAAAGATCGAAACCTTCCCGGTGAGATTCCGGCCACCTTGGGTCTGATCTCCGGAAGATAAGGGTCAATCCTTAATCCTCGTGTTGTAAGCTTCGTTTTGGCATATTGTTTACAAATTTTGGCTAACGGTTGTATTAAATCCTTCCGATAACTGTATATAGTTTATCCGATTAAAATATTAATTTAATCGGTTTGTGTATTGTCAATGTTTTAGGAATACGTGTGAATTGTAAAATCGATCCGATGGAGGATCTTGGTTGAATTGCGTGCTCAAGGTGAGTGACTCACCTTCAAAATTATTTTGGGTTGATAAATTGTATATATTTTTGTGTTGATTATGTATTTGGAAATTATATTTCATGTGTTAAATATTTAGTAAACTTATATTAGGAATTTTGATGCCAAAATTGAATGAATTATAATTATTTGTGCATTAAAAAATATTTTGATTTCAAGAATTTTATGGATATGGAATTTTGTTAATAATTGTTAAATTTTATTGTTGGAATACTGTGTAATTAGAAATGCTTTCATGTGAATTTTAATATATGTTTAATATCTGAAGGAATTTCCATTTAAATTTACAATGCTAACTTATGATAGTTTTAATATATGTGTTGTTGCCAAAAATATATTTGGGATTTTAAAGGAATTATGGTTTTAATATATGTGTTGTTGCCAAAAATTATTGTTGAGTTTGATGTTGATTTTATGATGCATAATAAATGCGTCTACATGATTTTAAGAATAAATGAATTTCATGTGGTTTTAATGATTCAAGAAAAATATTTGTTCAAGTTGGTGCTTCCAAAAAAAATATGTATATATTTATGCGCTTAAATTATTATCTGATTGATTTTATGATATGGAAAAAATTATATATATTATCGATGGATTTATGCTGGTGATATTAAAGAAAAATTGGGATTGTGAATTTGAAAAGTGGTATAATTTCCATAGTGAATTTTGGAAAAACTTGGTATTTTAATAATAAATTTAGTAATTGATTTTAGACGCACTCATGTAGTACTGGTGTTCTGTACTGTATATGTGGATAAGGGCACAGGTTGTAATGTCTCCCGTGAGTTGCCATCAGACCGCGGGCAAGCAAGTTTGATATTGGCCATAGCCGCCCCCCTCTATGGCCGGGATGACGGTTTAAGCGACCGTATGCAAGCTTCTCTCTTTAACCTCCCGCCAGATGATGTTCAGGACGCTGGATATCGAAGGACATCACTAGTATATAGTATGGTGCGTCAAGTTATTTTCTCGATACGAATTTCAAACCAATTATTTTATCAATTATTTTAAATTGGTGTTTTAGAATTTTATTTTACTATGTTGATATTATTTATTTAAATTTGACATTGTAGCATGAATTTTATTGTATTTTTTTTTATCTATTTTAAATTGATGTTTAAAATCTATTAAAATGTTTTTCTTGATTATTTCATTGATTTAAATAATAAATTTTATATTTTATATTTTGAGTTTATTTTTGTTTTATGCCAAATTCCTTCAATCCAAGTTTATTTATGATTTTATTTATTTTATCTAATGATATCTTAATCTACATTTAATAACTGGATTTTTTTGAAAAAATGTTTTCAATGTATATATTAAGTTCTAAATTAATATTTGTATTTTATGTGCATTCTAAATTATTGCATTCCATTCAATTTAATATTTCCTTGATTATTTTAAATGTAAATTTTATTGTGATTTTGCTTATTTTATTTATGACATTTTATGTACAATTTAATAATTATTATTAAAATTTTTCTTATTTCTTATTATACATTCTAGATCTTTAATTTAATGTATTTTATTTATAATTTATTTAATTAATTAGTCCTTGATTTTTGGGGTACAATTATTGGGTTTTGCGAAAATATTTTAAAATTGAAACTTTTCCAACTGAGTGAACTGTGAGGGTTTTGAGAGAAAATAATATTTTAACTACTTATTATTTATTTGATTATTTATTATTAATCAATAAAGTTCATCTTGTAGTTATATTATTATTATTATTATTATAACTACGTCATAGTTAGGGCCACTCACTGAAATTATTAGCATCTCATATTTTTAAATTCCATTCCCCTAGATTTAGGTTAGTAGACGTTGATTATCAGGAGGCGAGTTTGATATCTTATTCGTTGCTGAAAGTTCAGGGAGCCTTACTTACTTTTCTTCGCTATCTTATATTGTTTCTTTTATCCTTTGTTGTATTAAATTCCATATTTAATTGTATCTTGATAAAGCTCTGTATATTATTTTGGACGCTTATATGTTTAATTATGCATTGATTCCCTGTTATTCATTTGAAGTGCTGCAAATTTGTGGAATTAAATTGTAGCAAGGTGGGAGGAATAAGGTGGTGTATATAGAAGTGTGTTTTCAGTGCAGAAAATTTGTAGTAAGTCCAACCCTTATGGGAGGTTCTGTCAGATTTTCTATTAGAGGGTCCGATAAGGTTTCTGTCAGATCAACGCTTGTCTAGGGTTCTGGTGAGGGATCTTGGACGAGTCCTGACACTAAATCTTTTATGGTATCAGAGCCTTCAAAGACACAAGTCATACCTTTCTCAATTCTCTTTTTCAAAATTCCTCAACTTAGCCAAGTGACCTTGCTCAACTGCAACTTTTGTCACTACCCATGTAATACCCTGACCCAAAAAAATAGCCCTGAGTTTGAAATTTTGACCGGGTTTTTCTAAAGTTGATCGAATTTGATCAGGTGTATTCTACGGTTGACTTTTTATTGTGAGAGGGATTTTGTGTTGGCCGAGGTACCATGGAAAAATGCTCGTTAACATGAGTCCATAGACTAGTAATACACAAAAATTAGAGTTAAGAACAGAAAGTTATAGTTAAAACAAAATGTGATCCGGATTGATCAACGAGCGCAAAGTTAACTTGTTATCTATATGAATTTTGATGATAACTCATGTATGTGATAGTGGTCATCCATATAAGTCCGTAGAATAATGACACACTTAAATTGGAGCTACAGTTAAAAAGTTATGCATTTATAAATTCAAGCCTAATTTTTTTAGAACTGACTTTAATAGGTAGTGGAATAGTTAGAAGATTCCCTGATGAGTGCCATGTGGCACCAATTAGTAGATTCCACATGTCACCAATTGATAGCGCCACATTTCACTAACCAATGGTGCTACGTGTCACCCTAAAAGATAATAATAAAATATTTTTTTCTTTTCTTTTCCTTTCGTTTTTTTTTTCTCTTTTTCCTTTTTCCTTTTCTTTTTCCCTCTCCCCTTGTCCTTCTCTCTCTTATCCTCCTGGTAGAGAAAATAATTTCTCTCTCTTCTTCTCCTGGTAGAGAAAATAATTTCTCTCTCTCTCCCTCTCTCTTCGTTAATCGGCTGATTAGTTGTGTCCCAATCACTGGATTGTGACACGCACCGGCAAGCATGAGAGCCCATAGCCAGGTGACGTTGATGGTCGAGTTTTCGATCGTTTAGCAAGTCGTTGATCTCCCATTCATTGGTTTTTTGATGGTTTTCGGCCGTTAGTTCAGCCCTTCCCCCTAATTTTTGATCCCCTGACCTTAAAAATGGTCTCTATTTGTCCAAACTCTAAACCGTTTGGGAGATACATTGGAGGAGAGTTTGGCCAAAATTTTCCTTTCATTTTTTGGCCATCATGGATCAAGTTGAGCTCAACAGATGTTAGTAATGTATTCCTCATCTCTTTAGCTTTCCATTGATACTTTGTTTGCGAATTATAGTGGTGTATTTAAAAGGTTGCCATTTTTGAATAAATTACTATATTAAATGTGAAAAATAAAAAAATTGAATTAAATTGTATATATATATGTTTATGTACACATAGCTATGTGTATGTTTGTAAGTACATACATTTTATACATATGTATATATATGTGTATTATGATGTATGGATATATACATGTATATATATTTGTATAAATATACATTTGTATAAATATACATTTGTTGAAAGCTTTTGTAAATACATGGTAAAAAATATATGTGTGGACATTTATATTTGTTAAAATATGTTGTTGAAAGTTTATGTGTACATATTTAAATGTGTGAATATATGTATGGACATCTATAGATGTATATATATATACACACACACATTTGAGCATACATATGTATGCGTATATATATATATATAGTGAGTCTAGGATAGGAACCGACCTCATACAAGCCATGCGGACAAAAAAAGTGATAAAAATGGTACCCATTGGATCTGCACATCTAGCAGGAATGGCCTAGATTGAAGCTAGCTTTCACTTGTGAATTTTTGTCCCCCTTCTCCCCTTCCCGCTCTGAGCAAATTGGATTCCCGCTTCGACCCAGCTCGCACTAGGTTTGCCAAAATTCCAAATTGCACCACCTTGGACCAGCTTGCACCAGCTTATTTTCCACCATTTCGAAGATTCAGAACCTACATTCCTTTTACCAGCTTGCACTAGGTTTGCCAAAATTCCAAACCGCACCACTCGCACAAACTTGGACTAGCTCGCACTAGCTTATGTTCCACCATTTTGGAGAGTAGCCGGTGGAGTTTGAGTTTGTTGCCATTGATTCCTTCCACTTCTTCTTTCTGATTGCTTCATTTTGATTTTATTTACTTTTGTAGAGCCGACATTACTACTATGCATATGTATGTATGTTTGTATGTATGTATCTCTATTATTCATGCTTATTGCCCGATTAGAAACCTGGGGGCTAAATTTTTGGTTTGCTACTCTTATTCTCCTTTATAATAAATGTACATGTATTCCATTTCTTCTATAGGATAGAGGGCAAATAAGAGTATTGATTAAAAGAAACAATAATAAAGTGTAATTAAAGCAACTCTATTAGACCTCTTAAATTAGTCAAGTTTTTGGAAGAGTAAGTTCAATAAGTTCAATAGAAACATAAATAAGCTATCTCGTATGAGATAGACTGACATGTATGGAAAAATACAAAAAAGTACAAGCAACAGAGTGAATCTGGAAAGGCATGAAAAATCATAATAGGTTTTGCTAATAATAATAATAATAGGATCCAGTGATGAAACAAGATAAAGAACAAAGCAAAAATTTGGTTAAGTCTATTATGATGGCTGGCACGTTGGGTCTGTATGCAATTTATGCAATTTATATATCTACAATAGATTTGAGAATAAATGCATAGATTTGACAGTGATAAATTAGTAAATACTTTACAAGTATATTTGTTTTGATACTTTTGAAATATCAATTGCTGTTGATCTTATTATTCCTATATACTTTTCTTTATGTCGAGTACTGCAGTATTAGCAAATTATCAGGTGTTATTTATAGGCATACCAACAATGCATTTTTGTTGGTTATCTAGCAGTACACATCTTTTGATTAAAAATAAATTGGAAACACAAAAAAAATACAAATGCAACAACAATTTTCTTATTCCTTTCAGTAATTTGTGCACAACACAAACATCTAGTTACACTTTCAAAGATAGTGGGCTACAACACTTTCAATCCAACCAATAATCAATACATTGTCAACATTTTATTTTCTGGTAAATTTAAAACTTGTTAATGGTACAATTTAACTCCTATCAGCACCACTATACATGCTTCCTTTGACAGCTCGTCATTTCCCATCTTTCCTTGCAGGTGCTATTGTGAAATCCCACATCGGTTGGAAAGGGAAACGCAGCATACCATATAAGTGGGTGTGGATACTTTTCCCTTGATCGGCCTTTAAAACCTTGAGGACTGTGTTGTAAGAGGATTTCCCAAGTCCAAAGAGGACAATATTTCATCGGGTGGTCTGGGCTGTTATACTATGGCATCAAACTTATCAACATCAACCTGTAAATTAAAACTATTAGTGTCCAACTAGAATTTCAGAAAATGTCATTCTAGCTCGGACGTGACAGAAGTGAATCAGTCCGATTCTCAACATACAAGAATTGATCTGAGAAATGGTAAGCTAATGCTTTAAACAAACTAACTACGCTGCCAGCTTCAAGACAAATTAAAGCACCTATGTAGCACAATGAAGACCAATTAAAATAATTATAGGGTGAAACATCATTAAGTAGAATGAAAAAGTTCACTAATATCAAGACCATATCTAACAAAAAATTAAAGTACTGTATCACCTAATTGTCAGCAGTTAAAATGAAAGTGAAAAGAAAATGAAAAAAGAAAAAAATAAAAGAAAAAGGTATTCAGTAGAATTAAAGTAAAGTGGCACGAATGAGCACATTGCAAATAAAGAGAATAATTCAAATAAACAAGCAACATGGCAGAGAACTCACATCAACCAAGTGCATACTACTGCTGTGACAACCAATGTTAAATGGAAACTATGAAGGAAGAAACTTAGATCAGCCCTATTAAGATTTTCAAAGAATTCTAAATTTCACATATTCTCCTTTCCATGGCTGGTTTCACAAATATGAAGGACTTATTACTGTCCATTCTTGCGCTTTTGTGTTTTATCTGCAATTTGTGCTTTTCTATCCATTATTGTAAAAAGCATGATGATGGATTAATAAATCAACTCACCAAACAGTTCAACATACTTGACATAGATAATTGTAACAGACAATTTCAACAAAACCTATAGCGTGCTTAATAGGATACGTATGGTGATTAACAAGCACATAGCAAAATTTAGTGCATAAGTAGTTTACAAACTAAACATACACATATATTAATTGACTACATTACTAGGCAAACATTTTAAAGAAAATAAATAATAAAAGTACAAGAACTATAACAATCTTAACGTCATATTGGTCACTCCTCAGAGTATTTTACTGAATTGCTTCAAGAATATTATTCGAGTTCTCCACTTGCAAAGATAAATGACGAATTTCACCAATAAGAATATCTATTTTGTCTAGTTTAGCTTCCCCTTCTTTTGCCCACCTGAATTTACCACATCCTTTTTCCTGTGGCAAGTAAACAAATATAATTTAATTATTTTATAAGCGAAAACAAATTAAAATTCAACATATTAACAATTATGAACAACCTGTTCTCCATCTAAGCATTTCCAGAATTGATAATTTGGATTCTTATATGTCCTTGATGTTTTTAAATGTATATATTGCCCACATGAGCACATCCGGATCGGTTGAACATCACTAGTATTTGTTGACATCCTTACACAACTAATCTCCAGGTCTATCTATGAAAGAAGACAAGGCAAGATTTAATAAGTTATAAAAAGCCAAATCTTGCAAAAATAAATAAATAAATAATAAAAAATATTAAAAAAAATTAAACTAACAACCTTTCTACATGAATGAGTATTGAAATTAACATTGATGATGTATGCTAACAAAGGATAGAATGAACCATATCTTACAAAATGCTTCTTGCTAATCCGGAGAATTAGGTTAAACACTTCACCTCACCGAAAATGGTAGACATAATAACACCTAATCAAAATTGTACACGCTTTGCGCATGGCAGACACACGCTTCCTATCTCATATTCCCAAAGAAAACAAAGATGTAAAATAATAACCAAACCAAAAAGAAAAATACAGATTTTTTACCAACCAAAAATATGCTATGAAAGGAAAAATATCATAAAGAAGCTACATGAACCTTACTAATGAGATTTGGTGATAATAAACATTCATTTTTTGTTCATGATATTTGTATAGCTTATATCACTATAATGTGTATATAGCCATTTAGAAAGAGGGAATCGCATGGCATGCAACGTAGTCTAAGTAGAGATGTCAAGATAAGCAATTCGAATTGGTGGTGTTGTCTCATGGTTTTTTACACTACTGGACCACTTGTACTTTGCTAGATCTCTCTCCCATTTATTTAGTCCGATCCTTAATTCCTACTTTCTTTTTCATTCATGGTACTTGGAATCATCACTGAGTCTTAAAGTTTGGAAGCTAGGTTGGTGGTACCATAATCTTCTCTTCATAACCATATTCATTTAGTTCTGTAGAATGTCCAAAACAAAGTCGTTCGAAAAATACTAATCTCTTTTCTGAAAACAAATGCTTTCTAAAGTATACAATAGCATTGAAGATGGTCTAAATAGAACCATATAGAGGCAGCCAAAGAGAGTATTTACATCTACCAAATCCAATCCCCGGTACCACTAAAATTAACCATATAGGAAACTTCTAAATGATGCTATGAGCTAAAGTGGAATGAATAATTTTCTTTCTCACCCCGACAAACCCCCCCCCCCCAAAAAAAAAAAAAACACTTCATCATTTTTGCTTCCACAACTAAAAAGGTTCAATTTTTGCTTCCACAAATAAAAAAGATAATTTTTTCAGCACCTATCTACAGAGGAAACCCTAAAGCTCAATCATTGACAAAAGGTCTGACTCTTTCAATATTAATGAGAAGCAAAAACCTCCAATAACTACCAAGCACCTGTCTACAGAGGACACCCAAAAGCTCAAGCATTGGTAAAAGGTCTGACTTTTCAAATGGAGATACAAAGAGGAGAAGCAAAAACCTCGAATGGAGATACAAAAAGTAACTACCAAGCCTATTAACTATATGAGTTCTTAATACATAGAGCCTAAGCAAATGGAAGAGCATGAATGGATATACTCTTTGAAATCTTTTCAATGATCGTAATTACTAAGCTACATCCTTGGTTTTTGCAAAACACTTCAGAATTTACTAAATGATGAAAATACCCAATACAAAACACATGAAAGTAACATTCCGTAAGTTGGCAAGGCAGTCAATATACACAGATGCATACAATATTGGTTTTAGCTAAAATCGAAAATTTTAATCTTGAGTATGTGAGATATCATCAATGGCCCAAACATTAGATTTAGTTGGAAACAACTTACTAACAAAGAACCATAACCCGATACCTAGCTAGTGGAAGCAGCGGATAATCTAGGTGGCTCAACGTCCCATGCGAGCTGGAGATGGTGGTGGGTGGCTCAACATCGTGTGCGAGCTGGGGATGGTGCTAGCTCAACGTCGCTGGCACAGGTGGGTGGAAATGTGGAAGCACAGGTGAAGAGGAGAAGATAAGAGAAAGGTAAAGGTGCAAAGGGGAGAAGGGGGAAAAAATTCACACGTGAAAGCCAGCTTCAATCTAGGCCATTCTTGCCAGATCTAAGGGGTGCCATTTTTATCACATTGTTTGTCCGCATGGGTTGTGTGAGGTCGGTCTCTATCCTAGACTCACCGTATATATATATGTGTGTGTGTGTGTGTGTGTGTGTGTTTGTGTGTACATACTTGCTAAAAGGTTGTACACATGTGCATGTGTATGAATGTATATTTTGTGTTATTTAACATTTCGAAAGGTATTTCGTATGTTTTAAAAATTAAGAAAATTGTTATTTGATTTTATTACACTATTTTATGTGATTTAAATATATTTGCTATATAATGTTTATTATATGGTTTTGGAGAAATTATTTGTGATTATTTATTGTTGAAAGTATTATTAAATCTTACTATTATATTTATTGTGCATAATAAAATGCATTTGTGTGAAATTAACTTATATGTGAATTTTTTATGATTTAATATAATTTTGATATATAAATTTTAAGGATTTAAGAATAATAATTTTAGAGTCTAAAATATATTTGTGTATTTGGTTAATTGTGGAGTTGAAATTATTTTAGTAACAATGAATTGTATAAAACTGTTGGATTTATGGGTTTGTTAAAAAGGGAAATATGTATAAATTTAGTAAAAGTGCATAAAACTGGTTGTATTTTACCAAAAATTTAGGTATTTACGATATTATAAATTTTTATAGTTTTTAAATGCACCGTATAGTACTGATGTTCTGTATTGTATTGTTGATTAGCACGCAAGTATGTATGGTCATCCTGTGGGAGCTATAGATCTAAGTGTTGGCAAGTATATTTATATAGTTAGCATCAGGCGCCCCTCTCCTTGTCCGCTAGATGATTATTTATTATATTATAACTATCCTATGGGTGCCATGGACCTGAGGATTGGTCAATATATTTACATAGTGAGCATTAGTCAACCCTTACTTTGGTCGCAGGATGGTTGTTTATTATGGTTATGGATTAGCACATAAGTTATATTTATGATTATCCTTGTGAGCTGGCAGATAAAATGTAGAGTGAGCACCAGTCGTCTCTCCCTTGACCGTATGATGGCTGTCATTATGGAATAGCATACATATACGTATGGCCATCCTATGAGATCTATGGGCCCAAGGTATGGTAAATATAGTGCACAATGAGCATTAGTCGCCCTCTTTGTCGAAGGACAATTATTTTAGCCATGGCAAGTTATAAGAAATAGGTGCCGTGGGATGCCAGAGCAACCGATTGCATGTTTTTCTCTTTAACCTCCCTATCAGGTAGTGTTTGGGATGCCTGATACTGTCTAACACCACTAGTATATCGTATGGTGCATCAAATATCTTTTTCATATATGTGTGTATAAATATATATATATATATATATATATATATTATGTTGTGTTTGCATGTACCACACCATTCAGGGGCAATGATCCGATTCGGCCCACGAGTGGCTTAGCTTGGTAACTCTACTGCCTACGAGTCTAGGGGGTCGGACAGCCATTATAGGCAACCATCCCAAACCATATTAGTAGCTGTACACATGCGATAGCTGATATCATGGAACCACATATTAGTATTATATATGGTATCGTATGTACCCCCATCACAAGTATGCATATTTCGTAGTATATTTATAGATTTTAAAATTTTACTTTACTCTCTCTTATTTTATCTTATCTATTCATAATTATGTTACTCTTATTTGTTATTGTTATTATTAAAATTATTAATTGTTTGGGATCATTATTATTTGTCGTTAATGACTTATTATTATTATTATTATTATTCATCATTGTTATTATTATTATTATTGTTGTTGCTGTTGCTGTTGTTGTTGTTCTTTTTATTATTGTTGTTGTGTTGTTACCCTCCTATCTACATTATGCATTGGTATGTTTGTAAAATGATATTGAAATATAGTACTATACCATGTGGGTGGTGTGGATGGATGTGAATATTTAGAAGTATTCTCTATTTATTAAATTATTTCTAGCATATATATTCTTATACTTTGTTATTGATGTGCTGCATATGTGGAAAATCTTGGAGTAAGGTTGGAAGAATAAGTTGGTATGATATTGGAGTGTGTTTTTGTATAGAAAATTTTTGGGGCATGCTTAACCCGTAGAAGATATGCTCTACTGGATTTTCTGTAGGACGGTCCAATAGGGTTTATCCTAAGATCAGGGCTTATCTAGAATTCTAGTAAGGGATCCTGAATGGGTCCTAACAAACCAAATCCACTTAATATAATATTGTTCGCATTGGTCCACTACCCAGATGGTTTTGTTCTTAACTTAAGTCCTATTCGGTTATCTATGGCATTATACTAGTAAGAGAAATGTCCACACAAATATGACACTTCATCATCTCTTTCTCGATTACTCTGGGATTGCTTACTGATCTTACTCCTTCTTGGCTTGCATCATTCCAGGCTTACAGGATTTATAATCCACCTCATTGGGGCTAGGTGTTTCTTCTAACTAGGGGGATGTTTGATTAGACCCACCATACGAACCCTCTCAAGATCTTCCGAATGGCTTTGCCAAGTGAAGTTCCACAAGACCATCCTTAGAGAATACTCAATGGAACCTCATCTAACCGTGAACAAACAATACATGCCATAACAAATAATACCTCAATATAAAGATAAAATTACAAAAATATGCAAATTCGTAACTATGGTCTACAACTGCAGCCAGTCATACCACAGCCTATAACTATACATAATGGGGATACTATTGTGCCTAGTATTTAGGTCAAAGCAATCCAGGAGTATTTATAAAATTTAGAGATACAACCAATGCAGATAAGTCTAGAAAGATAAAGATAAATAGGGAAAGATAAGTATTATTACTGCCGTGGGTTACATGGAACAATAAGTGATGTGCAATGTAGATTGCCAGCTAACTACCTGGACCTAGGAGAATGAATTTAAAAACAAATAAACTGCGAAATAAAGATATCTCAGTGAATCATACAATACAATATAAAAATAATATTTTATTTCTGTAAAATTTTCTCTCAAGACTTTTTGTCCCACTCTTTTAAAAGGTTCCCATTTAAAAACATTTCACAAAACTCAAATTGTACCTCGAATAAATATTATAAAATCAATGCTAAAATAGTATAAACTTAATGATCATTAAAATATTATAAACTGTATTAATCATGATAAAAATATTGAACATAAAATAATATAAACATAATTTGACAAAATAACTATGAAAGTGTAGTAAAATATTAAATATCAGAAAACTAATAATATATCTAGAAACATAAACAATGTACCATACGATGTATTTAGCACTGTCAAGTGGTGCATGACTTCTCGGAACACCACCAGATAAGAAAAGAAATGAAACCTTTAGGATAAACCCACCTCGTGACCCTTAGCGTCCTAAAGGCTTCATGGTAATATAAACCTATGGGCGAACCCAACCTTATGACCAAAGACATCATGGAAATAATGAACCTATAGAATGAATCCAATCTTATGACCCTTAGTGTAACACCCTGACCAGAAATAAAATACCCCGAATTTGAATTTTTGATCAAGTTTGACCAAGATTGACTAGGGATGATCAATTAGGTCCTATGGTTGAATTTTTACTGTACGATGAATTTTATGTTGACCGAAGTACCATAACAAAGTACTTGTCGACATGAGTTCGTAGACTAGTAGTACGTCAAAATTGGAGCTAAGAAAAGAAAGTTATGGTCAAAACAAAATGCGACCTAAACTGATCGGCAAGTTTGAAGTTGACTTTTTATCTATATAGATTTTGATTTTGACTCATGCATTATGTTATAGTGCTCGTCGATACATGTGCATAGACTGGTAGCACCCTTAATTTGAACTTACAGTTGGAAAGTTACATATCTGTAAATTTGTTCCCATTTTTCTAAAATTGATTTTATTGGGTAGTGGAATATTTAAAGGGGTCCTGACTAATTCCACATGTCACAAAATGCAAGTACCATGTGTCACTAAATGGTAGATGCCACGCATCACCAATAAGTGGATGCCATGCATCACCAATATGTGGATGCCACGTGTCACCTTTTAAAAAAATAATAATAATATACAAGTTTACTTTATTTTCTTTTTCTTTTTCTTTTTCTCCTCCTTCTTTCTCTCTTCTTCTACCCTTCTCCTCGAGAGGAAAACAACCTCTCTCTCTATCTCTCTCTATTGATCGGTCATTTGGTGCCATCCTATCCACCAAGCGGCAACGCGAGCAGATGACGTGAGAGCCTATGGCTAAGCGACATTGGTGGCCGAGTTTCTGGCCGTTTGACTGGTGGTCCAATACTGGCAGCCAATGACTTCCTGTTCACCAGTTTTCTAGCGGTCTCTGACATGAGATTGATCTTTCCACCTAATTTTCGACCTTCTAGCCTTAAAAATGGTCTCCATTAGTGCAAATTGTTTGTGAGATATATAGGAGGGGTGTAACAATCTGTACCAAAATGCACTTGTTTTAACAAGTTTGACCAAGTGAACAATATGTGGGTCCAAGTTGATATTTTTAATGGTCATTATTTTTTGTTTGACTGAGGTACCATTGTGTAGATCTCGTCGATATGAGTTCATAGACTGGTGGTACGCCAAATTCTGAGTCACGGATAAAAAGTTATGCTTCTGAGAAATTTTAAGCATAAGTTTTATATCAATGTCCAAATCAGTCTCCAGTTTTTATCTGTTAGTGATCCTAGGCTCTATATGAGCCTCGATAAGTGTGCCAAATAGGAAACAAATCCCAAAATACCCATTTCAACTCCAAAACTCGAGAAATTCTCCCCCCAGATCCATGGACCTGAACTGGATTATTTTGACCCGTTTAACATCGAACCGAGTCATCACTGTTTTTACCCATTCTGGTAAACCACCACTTACGTGCACCAGCCAAGGAGGAAGCCCATATGGAGGCGAGCTTGACCATGAAATTTCACGGCAAATGGCAGCCGAACGCGGTCGGATCTGGCTGGCAAATGCGGCAGCGGCCAACGAGGTGGGTCACTGGATTTTTGCATTTTTTGACTGTTTCAGACCAATCCATGCACCAATCCTACCATTTTTGGACCCTCTAAGCTGATTTCCGTGGTTATTGTGCCCAAATTCCTCACCGTTTGAGAGATACAACAACGAGGAGTTTTGCCAAAGTTTCAACCGAATTTTTCGACCACCGGAGGAACCTTTGGATTGAGGTGAGCATACTGATGGGTTCCTTGTCTCTTAGAATTTCCATTGATATAAAGTTTGTGAATTTTGGAGGTCATTTGATAATATTTCCATTTTGGATCAATTAGCTAATTTTCGGATAAATTCAGACTGTATTTGGACAAAATTGGTTAAATTGGATAAAATTAGAGTTGAATTAGTTAAATTAGATATTATTAGTACTCATTAGAAAGTTCAATTTTGAAAGTTTAGGCTTCGAGTGAAAATTCCCAATTTTGGATACCGGATCCTAAGGGTACGCAGTATAATTGGATTGTTCGGTGTCCAATTTATGTAATTGTATAGTTGTACAAATTAATTTAAGACTTTTGGTGTTCAAAAATGTCTTTGGTTTAGTTTTTGGAGCTTGAAAAATATTTTTATTATATTACAGACACTCATGTTGAGTCTGGAGGTGGTCCTGCAAGGGAGCAAGAGTGAACATCTGTAGTATTGTGAGTGGTTATATCATTTTTAAATGTTTTGGGTATATAGTATAGTATATATGTGCTTCGAATATTTTATGTATATATCATTTGATTGAAATGTTTGGTTTATGCATATATAATATTTGATTTTACTTATATGTGTTATCATTTTATGTGATGTTTGACAATATTTTAAATGGTTTTCCATTTTAATGAGTTCATAAATGGACTTGTGGTATTTAAATATCTTAGTAATTGAATTGAGATTTTAAATCATTTCGAAAAATAATTGATGTGAGAAAGCGGATTGAAAATCATATGATTTTAAGCATGTTCAAATATTTTATAATTTTATGTGCTTAAAATTGGTTTATGGTGAATATATTTCACTGTGATACTTCTGATTTTAGCATGAACTGATGTTTTGAAAATTTTGAAATATTTAAACAAATGGTGGAATTTAAATATTAAACTATGATTTATGATACAGTATCGTCTGGAAGAGTATAAATGATCTTACCAAATTGTTTTAAGGATACTGTATTGATTATTTTTAATTAATGTACCATATAGTACCAGAGTTTCAACTCAGTATTATGTTTCAGCGTGCTGGGTTTGCCACAGTACCGTGAGGCTAGTTTCACCCCACAATTTATTATTGCCACGAACCGTGAGGTCGGATTTATTCGACGGTTTATTATTACCACGATGCCATGAGGTTAGCTTCACCTAACGATTTATTATTGCCATGGACCATGAGTCAGGTTTATCCGATGGTCTATTATTGCCACGGTGCCGTAAGGTTGGTTTTATCCAACCGTTTATTATTACCACGGACCGTGAGGTGGGGTACGTCCCGACGTTTTATTATTTCCACGACACGTTTCATATACTGAGGGTCATGAGGTGGGTGTATCCCACGGTTTACAAATTGGTATATCGTATGGTACATTGTATACGTTTAAATATATTGTTGGTTTTCAAATATTGTGATTATTACTGCGCTTTCATATTTATTTTGTGGAACTATGTTTATAATATTTTATACTCAATTTGGATATCTTAATTAAGACATTTTATAATATTACAATGATCATTCACTTTATACTTTTGAGTATCAGTTTTATGATATTAAATTGAGGTACAAGTTCGAATTTTGTAAAATGAATTTTAAACGAGGAATATTTCAAACAAGTGGAATGAAAGGTCTTGAGAAAAATATTTTTATGGAAATAAATTATTATTTTTCTATCATATTATGCCATTCACTGAGATTTCTTTATCTCACATTTTATTTGTTGTAAATTTGTTCTCCTAGGTCCAGATAGTTAGTAGCAGTCTACCTCACACGTCGCTTGTTACTTCGTTTCTTCAATGACAGTAGTAGTACTTATCTTTTCTTTATTTTATCCTTACCTTTCTGGACTTATTTACTTGTACTTCTAAACTTTGCAAATACTCTTAGAATGTTCTGATTTAGATATTGGACTCAGTAGAGATCTTACTATATACATGTGTAGTTATGCCCTGTAGTACAATAGGCCGGTTGTGGACTTTTATGTTGTTGTGGTTAATGTTTATATATCGAGATATTATTGATAATGAATGTGTTCGTTGTCTACGTTTTAAGTGGAGTTCCATTGGATATCCTTTAGGGATTTTCCATTGAAACTTCACCAGATGGGACCATCCGAGAGATTCTGGGAGGATTCCCGGGATAGGTCTTGTCAAGGGGAGTTTAGACAAAACTTTCTGACTGTTTTCTAGCTAATGCCCGCAGTGCTGAGCCTAATGGAGGTTAATTTAGTGCTCCTTATCCTTTTAACTTTCTATTCGTATCCTGTTTATGAATTTTGATGGTATATTAAGAAAATTGCTATTTTTAAGTAAATTTTTGTATTTAGTATGAAGATGGTATGAAATTAAATATATATCTGCATTTAGATGTATATGTACGTGTATGTTTGCAAATACATAATATATATATATATATATATATGTACAGTCCGTCTATGGTGCGGAAGGTTCTCATGTGGATCACAGTATTGGTGATGGTTTTTCATAGTATTGGTGACGATTTTCTAAGAAACCGTTGTTAATACTATGAAAAACAGTCACTAATACTGTGGTCGTCATGCGGACCGTCCTCACCATAGAATTTCCATATATATGTGTATATGTGCATGTGAAAATGTATATATATATTGTGAGTGTTTGAAAATACACACACACATATACACATATATATTTGTTGAAAGCTCTTGTATATACATATGAAAAAATATATATATATATATATATATATATGTATATATATATATGAATACATATATATACACTTGTGTGCATATATATATATATACATATGTATATATAGGTGTATATATATATACATATATGAATGTGTATATGAGTATATTTGTTATACATTTTTTTATATATGAATATATTTTTCGTAAACCTTGTTATAAATATATTTGGTTAAATGTAAAAAAAAAAAATTATATATATACATATATATATATATATATATATATGTGCTTACTTTTATGTATATATGTTATATATATTTTGTATTATTTAATATTCTTAAAAATATTGTGTATGTTTAAAAATTAAGAAAATTGTTGTTTCATTTTATTATGTTATTTTATGTGATTTAAATATATTTATCATATAAGATTTATTATACGATTTTTGTGAAATTATTTGTGTTTATTTATTACTGAGTTTATTGTTATATTTATTTTGCATGATAAGATATATCTATGTGAATTTTATTTAGTTTAGTATAATTTTTGCACAAATACATTTTAAGAACATAAGAAAAATAATCATATTAAATTATTGTGCATAAAAACATAATTGTGTATTTAAATATTTATGAATTTGGTTTTATTATGGTAAAAATTGAATTATTTAAATTGTTTGATTTATTTTGATGGTTTTAAAGAAATATGAAATTTTATGGATTTTAGTAAAGTATATAAATCCGGTTATATTTTATCAAGTTTCGGTACTTGTAATATTGTAAAATTTTATAGTTTTAGATGCACCATAAAGTACTGGTATTCTATATTGTATTATTGATTAGCGTCCAAGTATGTATGGCCATCACACGATGGCTGTTTATTTTATTATGGTCGTCTTGAGGGAGCTATGGACCCGAAGGTTAGCAAATATATTTACACAATGAGCATCAGCTGCCCTCCTGCTTGCTACAAGATGATTGTTTATTTTATTATGGTCATCTTGTGGGAGCTATAGACTTGAGGGTTAGCAAGTATATTTGCACAATGAGCATCAATCGCCCCCTTCCTTGGCAACATGATGGTTGTTTATTATAGTATAGATCAGCATGTAAGCTATATTTATGGTCATCCTTTATGAGCTATGGTGAAAGAGGGTAGGCAGGTATAATATAGAGTAAGCACTAGCCATCCCCTTCCTGGCCACAGGATTGTTGGTTATTATGGGTTAGCGCACAAGTGTGTATGGCCATCCTGTGAAAGCTATGTGCCTGAAGATTGGCAAATATAGTGCACAGTGAGCATCATCCACCATCCCTTTGGTTGAAAGACGATTGTTTTACCAATAGTAAGTTATTAGCAATTGGTGTCACAGGACAACAAGGTGATCGATTGCAGATTTCTCTCTTTAACCTCCCCGTCAGGTAGTGTTATGGCTAAAATATTGTATAAGGCAATGACCCGATTTGGCTCATAAATAGCTTCATCTCGTGATTCTACTGCTTATGAGATTAGTGGATCGGACAGCCACTACAGGCAACCATCCCGGACTGTATTGGTAGCAGTGTACTTGCAATAGCTGATATTATGGGATCATGCATTAGCATGTTATATGTTATATCGGGCGTATATCTGCTGCAAGTGTGAGAATCATATACAATATTTATAGATTTTAAAATTTTATTTTATTGTAATTTATTTATTTATTTTCGTTATTTATGATTATGATTTTCTATTAATATCATTATTTGTTATTGAAATTATTTATTTATTTATTATTATTATTATTATGATCATTTGTTATTATCTTTATTATTATTATTTATCATTGTTGCCGTTGTTAATTATTACTGTATTTGTTATTATGATTGTTATTATTATTATTTGTTATTGCCTTTATTATTATTATCAATTATTATTGCTATTATTGTTAAGTATTATTGTTGTAAGTTGTTATTATTTATTATGATTATGATTATTATTGTTATTAACATTATTACTATTATCATCATCATTATTATTATTATTATTTATCATTATTACTGTTAATTGTTATTGTAGTTATTATTATTTATTATGACCATCATTATTATTATTATTATCGTTACCATTGTTATTATTACTATTATTAATTATTAATTATTATTCTTCTTATTATTATTATTATTACTACTACTTGTGAATTCATTACTATAATTATTATCATTACTATCATTAGTGTCAACTGCATATTCATTGTATTTATCCTATCAGCCAAGTGTGGTAGTTTTTAGGCAAGTATAGTGTGGCAATCTTCGAAAAAGTATAATAGACTTTGACAAGTGTGGTAGCTTTTGGGCAAGTATGATAGCTTTTGGACAAGTCTGATAACCTTCAAGCATGTATAGTAGCCCTCTGGCAAGTTGTGCTAATGTTATTGTCATTACTACTACTATTATTATTATTGTTGTTTTATTACCTTTTTATCTACATTTATGTATTTGATGTATTCATAAAGTGTTATAGAAATATAGGACTGTACTAAATGGGTGGTATGGGCAAAGATGAGTCTTAAAGGTATTTATTTTCAGCACATGTAATCTTATGCTTTTATTTTAAAGTTCTGTCTTTTGTGGAAAATATTGTAGCAAGGTGAGAGGAATAAGGTAGTATGATATTGGAGTGTATTTTCTATGCAAGGAATTTTTAGAGCATGCTCAACCCTTAGGAGATATGCTGCCGGATGTTTCATAGGACAGTCCGATAAGCTTTCCCCTGCAATCAAGGCTTGTCTAAGATTCTGATAAGATATTCTGAATAGATCCTTATACGTAGTGTACTACAAATATCATGGCAAACCTATGCATCAGAATATAATACTTATACCAAACATTGATACTGTATGGTACGTCAATTGAAAATAAATAGTATAGTATCCATAAAACAATATTTGTAATACCATATTTTTCCAAAAAATATTGTACCATAAAACATAATTTAATATTCAAATCCAATCATTTATTTAAATTTTCAAAAATTCCAAATAATCATTTCATGCCAAAACTATAAATTCCAAATCACCATTTTTAGGCACATAAAATTATAAAACACTTAAATATGTTTAAAAATATATAATTTTCAATCTGCTTGCTCAAAATCAATTATTTTCCAAAATGATTAGAACCCCAATTCAAATACCAAGATATTTAAATATCATGAACCACAAGTCCATTATGAATTCAATAAAGTTGGAAACCATTTAAAATCTTATCAAAAGTCATATAAAATGATAAAACATATATGTAAAAGCAAATATTCATACATACATAAATTAAACATTTAACTCAAATAATATATACATAAAATAACCACACAATATATATTGTGCTACCATACTCAAAACTATTTAAAAATATAACTACTAACATATACCGTTTACGCTTATTTATGCTCCTCTGCAGGGTTGCCTTCCCTGTAGTATAATAAAATACTTCTCAGGCTCTAACAGCTAAACCAAAGATATTGGTGTGCATTAAATATGTTAAAATAATATATACAACTATAAAATTACATTATGTCCAATTATACCGCGAACCTTTAAAACTCGATACCAAAAATTGAGGTTTTTATCCGAAGGCTAATTTTTTGAAATTGAACATTTTAATTGGGTCTTACTAATATTTAATTACACTAATCTAACCTCAATTTCATCTAATTTGATCAATTTTTGTTCAAACATAGTTCAATTTTATATGGTATTTAACTAATTGCCCAAAATAGAAAAATTATCAAACAATATCCAAAATTCACCAAAATTTACAAACTTTATATCAATAGAAAGCCCAAAAGATAAAGAATACAATCGTGTGCTCATCTTGGTCAAAAAATGTCTTTGATGGCCAAAAAACTCATTAGAAATATCAACCAAATTCCCCATTAATATATCTCTCAAACGGTGAGAAATTTTGGCAAACGGAACATGTGAATGGACTCAATGGGTCCAAAAATGGGCGGAGGGGTGTGTGACCAATCGACTGGAAAACTCTAATCAGTTACCGCCTACTTCACATGATCGATCCCAATGTGTCGATTGATAGCTTGCTTGAAATTTTACGGTTGAGGTCGCTGTTGAGTTGTCTTCCTCCTTGTGTGGCGAGTGTAAAAAAATGGTGGCCGAATTTGGACAAAATAGTGATGGCCCGGTTGGCCATTACATGGGTTCAGGCCAATGCAGTTCGAACCAATGGATTTAGGAAGAGGTTTCTCGAGTTTGAAGGATAAAATAGATATTTTACAATTTGTTCACTATTGCACACATTTTCCAATGGTTATATAAAAACTTGAATCATTAACTGACAAAAATCTAGGAGTGGTTTGAACATTGATATAAAATTGATGTTTAAAACTTTATAACACTATAACATTTTATATATAACTCAGACTTTGGCATGCCACTAGTTTATGAATTCTAATTGATAAACTCTATGCAACGGTATACCAGTCAAACTAAAATATTAACCTTATTTAAAGTCAAAATCGGGACCCACCAACGATCCAGTTGGTGAAACCCATTCAAAGTTTCAAAATTTCAAGTATTTTCGAGATGAGATGTTATAATGTTGGCTCAATTCAGTTAATTTTATGTGCTTTATTAAAACTTAAATGAATTGAACCACGAAAAGAAACTAAACCAAACTGAACCAATCATCTTTGGCTCGATTCAATTTTGTCAAATTGAATATTTTATTATTTTTTTAATTTTTAATAATTTTTTTTTAATTTTTTTACATTTTTAATATTTTTTATAAAAAAATTACTATTTTTAAATGATTTGAATTTAATATTATTAATATATTAAATTAATAATTTAAAAACATAAATATATAATTAATTATAATAAAATATAAAAAAATTATATATAATATATATGGTCGATTCAGTTTGATTTGGCTTAGATTAAAAATTTCCAAAATCAAACCCAACCAATCATAGGCCAAAAATCAAATTGAACCAATTTGTTTGGATGGTTTGCTCAATTTGGATCGATCTGTGTACACCTTTACTTCATGTTAGGTTAAAGCTTTGAAATAATTCTATCATGATCTAAACCACTTAGCATTATATTATTTGCTTTAGGGTCATTACTGCATGATCATGTTCTTGGTCCATGCCCCATTAACTTGCCCAAAATGCCACAAACTAGTAAGAGAAGTGCTCAAACATAATGAGAATTCACTATTTCCTTCTTGAAAGATATGAGATTGCTCACTGATTTTACCATTTATTGTCTTGCATCTTTCAAGCTCACAAGTTTTACAACTTCCCATTTAAATTGGAAAACAACAGTTATATACTATTCAAATCACACATGTAAACAGCCATAATAGGAGCAAATCTTGAAGACTTCATCACAGGTGATCTACAAAAACTAGAAAAGGAGATTCAAACAAAAAATGGAGAAGGTAGTAGCATTGAAATTGCTACCTAAATCAAACCAAATTACTAATCGGATCAAGCATTGCTTAGATGGATGATGTCTCCCATATCACCAAAAATACATTATCAAATCTCTAAACCTCTAACATCCTTTCATTTTTTAGAAATCTTTAGAAAAAAAACTTGTGGAAGCTAATTAAATAGAGTATAAGCTAACTTACCTATATGGAGATAACAAAATATTACTTGGTTTATCTAGGTGTGATTATGGGATAACTATGTATCTAATATGTATTCATTTATTTAGAGGTTGCAAGGCTTGTCTAATGCCTATGGTATGTGTATAAGTACCTTTTACGACCAATACAATATACATAAAGTTTACAATTTTTATTGCTCTTTAAAACTTGCGTGGTATCATAACCTTTAAAGACCTAAGTCATAACTTTCTCAATTTCCTCTTCCATAATTCTTCAACTTAGCCAAGTCACCATGCCAAATTACAACTTCCCATTCAAATTGGAAAACAACAATTATCTACTATGCAAATCAAACATATTACCAGCCATAATAGGAGCCAATCTTGAAGACTTCATCATAGATGATTTACAAGAATTAGAAAAGGAAATTCAAACAATAAATGGAGAAGGCAGCAGTACCAAAATTGTGACCCAAATCAATCAAGAGTACCAACTTTGGAGGAGATTAGATCAAGCACTACATTGATGGATAATGTCTTCCTTATCACTAGAGGTACATACTCAAATATGATAACCTCTAACATCCTTTCATTTATGGAAATCTCTAGAAAAATTGTTTGGAAGCTACTCAATAGGCAAGATGATGTAGTTAAAATGACATCTACAATCAACAAAGATAAGGTCTTTATCACTGAGTGCTTACTTCTCAATAATGAAAGACTTTGTCGACACTCTCATGTTAGTTGGCTATTAAGTTTCAAAAGATGATTTTATCATGCATTTGCATCAAAGGCTACCACTTGAGTATGATGCCATAATGCCAAACATCAACTCATTAAGAGAACCACTAGAAATTGAATATGTGCAGTCACTCCTCTTAAGTACATAAATCAAACTTCAATGAGCTACTGTAGATATTATGCTTGTAGCACACCTAGCGAACAAGCCAAAAGATAGAGAAAATAACAATAAGCATAAAACAAGCTCAACCAAGAATGTCATACCTCCATCAATCACCACCAAAAGTCATTGCCCTTAACTATCTAGCTTGTTTAACAGAAGGTCTAGTACAGATGTCTCTAGCTAAAGCCTCAACTAGGTATTCTATAGAATCAATTCTATATGCAATCTCAACTGTACCCTCATTTAGCACTTGTTGATCTCTAGGTCCACCACGTCCACATATAGGAGGCCTCTTAAATCTATTATAAAAACAATTAATTTGAAACATCACATCCAAAAAAGTATTGGAATCGAAAATAATAATAATGAGCTCCAAAAGAATGATATGACACTAAAGAAAGAATATAATATGACTAAAATGCAATACCTTAATCAAGCAAACTTCAAGAACTAGATAATAACAAGAATAACCAATGATATACGAAAGAAAAAGGACGTACATGAAAGTGCGATCTTACAAGAACATAGAACCTAGTGCTTTGATACCAAGTTAAAATGGCCACCTCCAAAGTCCTTTCTGGATGTCCAAATAGTTCCTACTTGGGGACAATCCTACTAGAAATTCTGCAAAAAATTTGACAAAACCACCTTATATTTTGAATATAATCCTAATTGTAACTATTGATAAGAACACTTCTAATACTATTTAGTAACATAGCAGCCTTATTGGCGACCACAACTCCATATATATTTATATATATATATATATATATTCAAATGTTAAAAATAATGGGTCTCAAACCTGATCATCATGAAGAAAAAAAATATAAGAAATATAGGGTTATACACATCAGGATTAGTCCATCAAAATAATTCTAGGAGTTCAACTATTTGATGCAAAGGAAATATAAGTACAAATTTACAGAGTAGCAAAGAAATATATACATCAACAGTGGAGGATAGACATGAATATATATATGTGTATATATATATATATATTTAAGTACAAGTCCATAGAGTAGCAAAGAAATATGTACATTGGTAGCGGGGGATGGAAGTGATGATGATGGTTGGACGTGTGGTGTGGTACATATCAGCAGTAGCCTAAGGGAATAACTGAAAACATATAAACCATGAGAAAAGTTTAGTGAGTGAATATCAGTATACAAAAAAATATGTATATATACATATTTGTTTTTGAAAATCCATTTCTTTAAAATCTTTACTTTACAAAATCCATCTAATAAGTTCTAAAAAAAATATAAAAAATTTTGAAACTCATCTAGATTCGTAGAAAAGTTTCAAATGTCATAATACATCATTGAAATTCAAGGAAAATTTTAAAACACATAGAAATCTTCGAATCCATAAAGAATCCAATCCATAATCATATCAATCCCATTTATAAACATATAATCCATCAATCTTATGTGTAAACATATAATCCATCAATCTTATGTATAAACATATAATTCATCAATTTCATAAAACTCATGTACCATATTATACTACTATTGTCAAGTGACCTTAATGCTTTAGAAGATAGAAAGAAAAAGGGAGGGAGTACATTATCACGACCCTTTAGTGTCCGAGAGGAATCATGATAGGATCCTCACATCACTCGTTATAATTAAGGATGATAATATATGTATCATGGCCATAAGCAATATCCAACATATTCATTGGTACTGCATGGTATACAAACCCAGCTAAACCTAATATTATCATTCAACCGTTATCTATCACATATAATAAAATCATATATATATATATATGTAAATTCACGTTTCCATGGACATAAATATAATGATATTAAATCATACTCATAACCTAAAACATTTTCAAAATTAAACATTCACACGTAGAGATAGCTCAAACTTGACCCGTAGCCACCAGATCACTTTCAATCCCTCTTCGAATGTCTAAAATAATACCAAAATATTTCATTAAACCTAGAAGAAAATAATTACTTTGTGAGGACCCTAATATCACGTCACAACCCATCAATTCGAAATTTACATACTAATTCCTCCAAAATCTTATACAAACTTATTTTTCTCTTGGCCCAAATTGGACATTTTCCATATCTCCACAATTCCTTAAAATTGAGCTATAGATTTTCTTCCATACATCATTAGAAACTTTAATTAACCAATAGTTACCATAATATAAATTTAAAAAAAAAAAAAAAAAAAAAACACTGCATAGCCAATTAATTATTCCAAAACTGAAGCACTCTAAACCATAATTAAGTCTTCCCTAAAACTCAACCAAAATCCACAAATTATACAGATCAAAAGAAAGTCTAATGGATGTAGAACACAGATTTACTTTCTATTGATAACAAAGACGTTGATGTGTCGCTGGAAAACTTAAAAAGAGTTTGACCCTGAAACTAAGTCTTAAGATCTAAAAAAATGGAAAGGCTTTTAGGCTCAAATAATATTAAAAATGGATTTAAGAGGTCGAAAACTAGTGGAAAGGACTTTGAGTTGTCATCAAAACTTACAAGATTTCAAGGACCAAAAAATAGGTCCTAACATAATTTTCTAGCCAGATCCTAACTAACTCCGACCACTATCTACTGATATCTTAGTACTAATGTGTTCCTCACTTTACAAGCTTTCCAACGATACCAATGGTGAAGCAAACAGAGGTCTATTTCTAAAGATATAAAAGTTTAAAGATGGTGGGTTAGAGAGAGAAAGTATGGCAGTAGAGAAAGCATAAAAATGATTGATTTTCAGGCGAAAATCTCTTAAGTTCAAAGGGTTCTTGTAGGAATTTTGAAATTGGTTGAAAAATCCCAAAATGGGTTAAGTTGGTTCAAGTTGTATTTGACTTTCAGATAAATGTCCCAACTTATCCTCATGATGTCAAAGTTTTGTATTTACTAAGATATCACTGAACCGTTTTGACCATAAGTTTCAAATTGTAGCTTTGTATTCAACACGCTACATGTCTCCAAACTTGTATTGAGGTGGTCTATTCAAGTCAAAAACAAAGTTTAGACCTAACAAAAAAGTCAAACAACTCAAAAACTCAAATTTTATGTTTCTATTTGGAATGGATCATTACATTTTTCAATCCTTGATTTACCTTTTTCTTCCTTGTACTTGTTTGTCAATAAATATAATAATCCCATTGGTTAACTAGGAAAAAAATGAAAAAGCTGAAAGAAGTTATTTTATCCTCTGTACTCTGCGGCTAGCTAACCAATGCCAATTACGGTGTAAGAGTTAAGAATAGTTAATATTTTATTAAGAGGGGCTCCTTAATAAAAGAGTCACATTAATGAATGTCATAAACTATATGTATATTAGATGAGTCTACAACTTAAACAGAATGACTTATAATAATCCGCAACATCAAAACACTTATGATTGACCATTCATCTATTTCTTGATAATTTTCTCTCTGGTAATCTTTTTTTCCTATTTGTATGATGCTAACTAGTTGTTATAAGCACATATTATATTTGAAAAGAAGGGTAGCAGTGATTCTTTTTTCTTTTCTTAAATTTTATTTTTGACGAATGTATATATGTCATGTCAACAATGCATGAGGACGTTTGGCTGACTGTTTCCAAATCACGGCATAAAATGAAAACCAACTCAATTAAAATAATTGCTTACTGTTCTCTTTTTATATTTTTGTTACTCATTAATTGCTTTATGTTTTTGGATTTTTTTTTTTTTTTGGGTCGTTCTTTTGTTTGGACTTGGTATTTCATTAATTTCTAGCGAAAGCAAATTATTATGCTTTTTGTATGACTATTTTAGATGCCCCTTTGGTATTTAAACTAGACTGTACAATGAGAGGGCACACAAGTTATTACTGTATATATAACCAACTCTAAAAATATTTAAAACCAATGGATTAATAATACATCATAGCCTGCAATTTCGGTCGCGCAATATTATCAATAACAGACTGGCGTGGTATCAATGTTAGCCCATAAAAAATCAGATATACAATATCTGTCTCAAAATTTTATGGAATTTAAATAACATATACTCTGTCTAGAAATTTTATAGAATTAATTTGGCTAAAGATCAAAAAGTCAAACCCATTAGTACGTGGAGCAGCCTCTCATCCAATATTAAGCATATTTTAGTTTGAATTAGATTTTTGGCCTTCAAGTATTCAACTTGCAATTTTGGCTTTTTAGTTTCAATTTGTTGCATATTTGATCGAATTATTAATATTTTCTTTACAGACAATACCTCTCTTTTACTTCACAATATTGAAATGCCATTTGATATAATCGTAAGTTTGGACCAGTGATTGTACCATAGTAAATGAACTTCCCGATATTCAATATTCAATCCTTAATCTAGATAAAAATAAAAAATAAAAAACAAGAAACAAAAGAAAAACCTCTTCAAATATCAAATATTTGTGTTTTAATTATCTAATTTACACGGCATGTTAACCACCATGTTCTAAAACAAATTTGGATTGGACTAAAATACAATAGAAAAAAACTTAAAAGTATAAATTGAAATATTGTAAATTTGAAAATTTAAATTGCTGTTACATTTAATTAGAGAATACTAAATTGAAACAATACGGGACTTTGTTCACATTCTAGCAAATGTCAACCTGGCTTTTCAATGAATTCATGATGTTCAAATACGAAAGTCAAGTGCTTCTCTAACGGTTTTTTAGCTTGACAGAGAAAGGGCTCCCTTGCTTTGGTTTTATTGGACTTTTCAGAGACAAGAAAGGCGGGCTACATGCTGACCCATTGTACACATGCTGCATCTTTTTTTCTTCTTTTTTTTTTTTTTAACCCGATTATTTGAACCCCCCAAAAAAGGAGGAAAAAAATCCCCGTTAAAGATAAAAAAAATTAAAAAAGAAAAAAAGAAAAAGTGAATTACGTCAAACACCTCCTGCATTTTGTTTTTCTTTTAAAAATTCTTTTTACTCTTCCCCCATGAGGATGAGCCCATTAAATGTACAATTTCGACTGTGTGTTTAATTAATGACATATAAGAAAGAATTAAATTTGTACGTAAAAGGAATTTCTGCTCTCGCTTGAATGCACACAAAAACATCTATATGATGCACAAGGGCTTCGAAATTCAACGAGGCCGAGTAAATTTGGTTCGGAAAATATATTATAAAAAATAATAATTATAAAATAAATAAATAAATAAATAAAAGATAACGGATTGTTTATCCCCGGTGCACTTGTTGTTGACTTTTCGCGGGCCATGGTATAAATTGATAGTTTACCTTACGGATTCAAAACTTACTCGAATAATGTATGATTAATTGCTTTCTACGTACTGTTCTTTTAGCTTTTAATATCCTCAATTTACCTTTTTAATTAATACTAGAAAAAAAAAAAAAGGCTGAAAAGAAGGTTTTTTATCCTTCGTTTTCTAATGCTAGCTAGCCAATCCCCATTGCATTGAAGGAATTAATAACTAATTAATATTTTATTAAGAGAAGCCTAACCTGCCTACCTCATATTGTTACCTTTTGAGTCTATAATTTGTGTTTTTCTACATCCCAACCTAATTATTAGTATAATATGTCTTCCAAAGCCTAACTTTAAGCCCTTTGAATTGGACCATCCCACTAACAGAAATGTCAAATATGCCATGTACTAAAACACATTCAAACTTTGATACCAACAGGGAGAGAGTAGATTGAAAGCGAGATAAAGATAGAAAGAGCAGAGCGGAAGTAAATAAATAAATGAGACGGCAAAGCCAGCCAAGAACAATTAATTAAATAAATACAAGATTATAGAATATATTGAAGGCGGTAGAACCGGCCAAACAATATAACTTAAAATAAATGATTAAAATAAATAATTGAAAATAATTAAATGCAAACGCTTACTTGATTAAGAAGAGTACCACAAATTAGTATCTCAGTTGATTACAAAGCACTCAAATTAACACTTAAATATTTGATTACAAGTGGTTATGAGAAGAAGAAGAGAAGAAGAAGAAGAAAGGAAACTCTACTAAGAAAACTCTCTAAAACCAACTCTTCGTTCAACTCCCCCAATATGTGGTGGTGAGGCTCCTTTATATAGGCAAAGGAGGACTCGGTTGCATGAGTGATGTTCCTGTTGATTGAAATGATTTTGTCTATGAATAGTATCTTGAACAGTATTTTGCTTTTCGATGCATTTTACTGTTCATAAACAGTGATTGAATAGTAACTCTCGTGATCTGCTTTTGTGAGTGGAATTCTGAAAGTAACTCTGCACTGTCAGAGATTCCTGATGTTTATTATGACTTAGCCTTCCATTATGTTGTTGATTTTAGTCAGATCCTAGATCATATGGATCTTGACTGTCTTGATAATCGGTCCATCGGGAGGAAGATCCAGGAATATTTTTTGATTGGGAGCTAGCTGATTCTGCTTTGGGCTGACTAGAGGCCTCATCAGATGTGTTAGAATTATCTAATAATTGATCTACTTCTTCAATTAATTTTTGAATATGTGCAAGCATATCCTTTTTTGATCAGGTTGATTTGCTAGAAGTTTGACTGGAAGATGATCTGATGGTCTTGGGGGGAGAGATAGGGAATTCATCCATAACCATTTTATGAGTACGGGTTGAGTTCCATTTATCCCACCATTTGATTGAGTGGATACGGTAAATAATATCTTGTTCTCTGTGGTGTTGCCATTTGAAAATCCAAGATACTTTGTATTTGGACATAAAAATAAGTTCGATAGGAAAACCACTTTCTTGATAGGTGATTTTATAATGTTTAGAAAAGTGGGTGATTAAATGTTGGATCTATAGTGGGAGATGTTCTTTGGCTGGGCCATGATCACACCACCAGTGAAAAAACCAACTGGGGAAATTTCTTGGGAATTTGGAATCCCAGCTGATGAACTAGGAATGAGAAAATGATTCATTTTGGTGTAGAAAGATGTAATCCCAGGCATCAATATAATCATGATAGTTATATAGATAAGGGATCATATTGACATCACTGGGGGAAGTAGTTTTCTTTGATTGATAAGATGGTTGATTCTATTCTTCAAGAGTAAGGATTTTGTGGATCCAAAATTTATGAGAAATAATGGTTTGGTTATCATTTTTTATCAAGGTGAGGGGTAATAGTGACTAATTGGGTATGTTGGAGAATGGAGGTATAATATTTTAAATTTTTGTTGGGTAATTTAGGAATAAAATGGAAATTAGGAGGAAGAAATTGATTAATAATGAGGGTAATAGTGGGAAGCTTCCGAAGGGAAGGTTCAACATAAAATAAAAGATTGCGAGCAATATCAAAATAGGGGGATGATTTTGTTTGAGTTTGGGTAATTGGGGTTGGCTGGGAGCTAAACTGTATGGATTATATGATTTAACAAGGGTAGTTTGGTAATTAATTTGGCTAATTGGAATGGGTTGAGAGAGGTGGGTAGATTCAGTAGGGATTAAGGTTTGATAATGGTATCCTTATTGATTAGTTGGCAGGTTTCATGATCTTTGTTGATTGTGTAAACTTGTTCAACAATTTTAATATGTGATTCACTTTTAAAAGAAGATAAAGACCAAGATTTATGATGATAGATTTCACTAGGTGAAACTAGAGGAATATTCCAGTCGGGATTGATTGATTCATTAGAAGGAAAACTATAATGTTCTTCATTGATTATGTCTGATATTTGATTTCCATTAAGTGATGATCTAGAACTAGTACTTAATCTAGAACTAATAAAAGATTTAATATATATATATATATATATTAAATTAGGAGATAACAGGATATGGGAATTGGGAAGCGTAAGCTCAACCTTGCAATACAATTAAAATTATTATATTTTAAATATAGCAAAAGTCAAGTGCATGTGTAAACTGACCAAAAACTATAAAAGTGCTTGTGTAACGTTTTTTGAGTTTGACAATGAACTGGTAATTTGCGCTGGTTTTCTTGAACAAATTGATGTGTACAACAATTATTCCACATTACTACTACAATGCTTAGTAGTTATGTACAACTTAAATAGAATGACCTATAATTACAGGAGTGTTAACATATTAATATATGTATAATTATTTTATTAATTAATAAATAAATATAATTTAGATATTAATAAGTCAATTTTTTTAAAAAAAATCTAATTAGATATATCCAATTAAATAATAACATATATACACTTGATAAAATATTTGGTAAACTAAATAACACCTTTAATAATATTCATGAATATCCACTCGTAATATTAAAATACTTATGATTGTCTATTCATCTATTTCTTGATAATTTTCTCTCTATAATCCTTTTTCCTATTTATATGATGCTAGCTAGCATGTTATACGCACTTGTAACATGTTGACTGAAAAACAAAGGTAATAGTGAATTTTTTTTTTTTTTTTAATTTTATCTTTGACAAATGTATATATGTCAACCATGCATGAACTCGTTTGGCTGATCGTTACCAAATCATGGTATAGAATGAAAACCAACTCAATTAAATAATTGCTTTACGGTTCTTTTTATATTTTTGTCAGTCGTTAATTGATTTATGTTCTTGGATTTTTTTTTTTTTTTTTTTTTGGGGTCGTTCTTTTGGTTGGACTTGGTCTTTCATTAATTTCTACCAAATGAAAATTATAATGCTTTTTGAATTGGAAAAGTTAATAAAGTTATTTTATCATCATTTGTTTATTTTACGTTCTAAAAAGAATTAATATTTTATTAAGAAAGTAACCTGAGCTAATGCTGCTGCTACCTAAAGTCTCTAATTATTTGTGTTTTGTTTTTCTTCATTTTAAACACAAGTCATAAATATTATAATACTTAATTTCACCAAAAGTCTTAACTTTAAACGTTAAAACAAGCTACCTTTAAACACTGTATTGCACTTTCAATATAGACCAACCCTGTTAGGACATTTCTCCGAATTTCCTATCGGAATTTTCGGATAGTCTTGATGAAGGGAAATCTTATTGGAAATTCAATAGAATATCCAGCAACATCTCTCCTGTAATTTGGACCTCCTTAAATTTTCCTTGCATAGAAAACATACTCCTAAAATCCACATCCACCTTGTTCCTTCCCTTACTATAGTTTTCCATAAATTTATAGTACTTCAAAGTATAAAACATAAAACAACACCATAAATAAATAATTATTAAAAAGGAACAATAACTCCAAGTCCATAATTAGTATAAAAGCATTTAAAGATTATTTGAAATATAAATATTGCAGATATATGCGATAGATAATAATAATATAATAATAATAATAAAGCAACTCTAGAATGAGGGGAAAAAAAAAAAAAACTACATAATGCAGCCGGAATAAATAACAGATGGGCGGTTTGCGTAGCATGTACACTCTACTTGTTATTTATTTGGACCTAAAGGAGTGGGTTTGAAAAATAAAAAAGACTAATGAGATGCTAATCATTCTAGTGAGTGGTATTTATCTAATATTAACAGTGATATTAATAATAAATATAACAATAATAATTAATTAAAATAAAAGAATTAATAATAGTTACAATATTGCTAATATTAATAATAATTGTGATAATTTAAGAAAAATAAATATGTATTCAGGAAAATGATTTTTCTCTCAATCTGAAAGGTTTTTCCATTTAAATCATTTTTAAGAAACCCATAATTTTGTATCTCCCAAATATCGCTGTAGGAAATACAATAAAATAAAAAAGTATGAGGTAAAAATTTTAATTTAAATAATTATCCCAAAAATATTCTTTTAAAATAAATACATAAACTGGAAATGAAAATAAATATAATAAATATTATACTTAAAATTTTAAATAAATTATTAAATGGTTGAGTAACCAATTAAAAACATAATTTAAATGAACCCATTAAAAACATTTAAAAGTACATAAAATATCAAGCATATACTTGAGACATCATATTGTATACTGAGCGTTGCCAAATGGCTTTTGGTGTCCCAAACACCACCTGACATCTAGGGAGGGAAAGAGATTCTTGTAATTGGATACCTTGGTATCCCAAATGTACTGATGCTATCAACCTACCATCCTATGCCTAAGAGAGGGTGATTAATACTCACATTGCAAAAGACCTACCTACCCTCTCTTACTCTAGCTTTCATAGGATTGCGAATAATATGTGCATGCTAATAAATGATAATAATACTACAGAACATTAGTACTACATGATGCATCTAAAAATAATATACATGTGCAAAATCTTTCCATAGAACCATTTTATAAATTTTACCAAAATATCGTTGCTTCTCCAACCCATATAAAATATTTAATTGATTAAAATAACCATAAAAAACCCCAACCAACAATTTTTACAAAAATATATGTAAAAAATATATTCATAAAACATTCATGAAGAACAATTCCTTTTAAATCAAATAGCATAATACTAATCAAAATTAATAGCAATATTTTATTTAATTAACTGCAAAAATATATATTTGGAAATAGACCACTCACCTAAAAGTGGAAGTCACTCCAAATTCTCCACAGGATCTATTCCACGGTTCACAATAGTGCCTAAAATATCATAAAAAATACAACACATATTAAAATTTATTTGGTATTTTACATACAGCTCACCTAGGGGGGTTAAACACAAACCTTAACCAAAGTTAGAAACCTATATACCAAAACGAAGCATAAAATATGAGGATTATGAATCTGGTCTTATCTCTTGGAAATTCGATCGGCGATGATTGAAATATCAGCGGAGAGGGTCGACTTGCTTCAAGCTTTTGGATCTCTCAATCTAGCTGAAATTGACTAAAAAGTCTCAGATTCAAGCTTGAGGGGTTAGAAATGGTGGAAATGGGTGGTTGTTTGGCCTAAAACCAACTAGAAAGTGAAAAACAACAGGCCATTGTTGTTACACATGATTGGCCTGATCCGGGCTCATCACCAATGATCTAATCATGAAAATTGGATGGCCTACCAGTCTTTAGGTGGGTAATGTCATGGTATGGGTAATGAGGAAAAACGACGGTAAGAAGTCAATTTGATCATAAAAAGCTACTGTTACCGCCATAGCCGGAATTCGCCCTATCCCCACGCTTTGCAAGTGATTGGCCATGAATTTTGGGTGGCTGGCTTAGTTTTGGATGGCCTTCATTGTGGTAATGGTGATGAGAGGGGGGGGGGGGGGTTTGGCTAGAGACTGGGTTTTTCTGGTGAACCTGTAGGCTTCTTTCTCTCCCTCTCTCCTTCTTTTCCTTCCGCTAATTAGTCTGAGTGGACCAATAAAAGGCCACCATATTGCCACTATTCATCCAAGTGAGCCACTCAGATGCTAACAGCATGGCACATATCAGCTAATATTTTAATTTCTCATTTTTGCATTTTTTAAAAAATACTTAGTAAATTCAATCCCAAAAAAAATAATTATAATTTTATGGAGCCATAACTTTTTAACCATTGTTCCAAATTAAGCACATTGCTAGCCTACGTATTTGCATTGATGAACGTGACACAATGGTATAAAATTCAAAGCCATAACTTGTACAATTAAAAGTTAACTATGGCCTCGCTTAGTCAATCTGAACCATACCTTGTTTTGACCATAAGTTTCAAATCTGGCATGCTACTATTTTACAAACTCATGATGATGTGTGCTTCGCAATGGTACCTTGGTGACTCAAAACAAAATTCTAGCTGTATCAAAAAATCAATTGTGACCCAATTGGTAACATAGAGTCTGATCAACTTTGATCAAATTTGGTCAAAATACGAAAAAATTTGGGACAGTTTTGTATGAGGTATTACAATCTACTGCACTTACAACAATTTCAACCTTGAAATTTTGTACTTACTAAAACACGTAAGGGTATTGGGTTTGTATCTGCTTCTCGAGTTCCCACATTGTCTCGTCTACTAGATGGTCCCTCTAGAAAACTTTAACTAAAAGTATCATCTTGTTGTGAAGTACTTATTCTTCATGATCTAGAATCAACATTGGCTATCCTACATAGGATAGGTCTCCCCTTAACTCGATGTTTGCTGCCTCCAGAGATGGCTCAGCAATGTGCTTACACGACATGGAAATATGGAACACATTGTGCACCCGTGACAACTTGTTTGGTAACATCAATTTGTATACCATTAGGCCCATCCTTTTTATTTTCGCATACAGTTCTATGTATCGAAGGCTTAGTTTTCCTTATTTAACAAACCACATTACTCCTTTCCATGGGAATTGTTTTAAAATACTCAATAACCAACTTCAATTCAAGATTCTTTCTTTGGACATCCGCATAGGTTTCTTGTTGATCTTGTGCTATTTTTAATTTGTCTCCCATGATTTTCACCTTGTCCATGGTCATCCGCAAATAATTAGATCTAACTAAATTCTCATATTTAACAAGCCTTTCTTCACCCACATCACTTCAGCATAGTGGGGTCATGCACTGTTTCCCATACAATGCCTTATACAGAGACATCTTAATATCCGATTGGTAAATATTGTTATAGATAAATTCAACCAATGATAAATGCTCTTCAAACTTTCCTTTGAACTGCATGATGTAGATCTTAGCATATCTTTTAAAGTCTTAATTATTCTTTTAGATTGTCTATTTATCTGCAGATTAAAGGCAATGTTAAAATTTAACTTGTCTCCGAGTGCGTTAATCAAATTTCACCATAACCTCGAGGTGAAATGTCGATTTATATCGGATATGATGCCATTGGCATTCGTTATAGACACACTATACGATTTACAAAAACTCAACTAACTTTCCTTGAGAAAACTGTTCTCGCACCAATAGGAATTGTGCTAACTTAGTGAGTCGATCTATAATCACCCATATACCATCATACTTTTTTACTATAGGAGAGATTTTAAATAGAAAATCCATAGTGATATGCTTCCACTTCCATAGGAATAGGTAAAGGTTGGAGTTATCTGGAAAGCTTTTGTCTTTTCACTTTTAATTGTAACACCTCGCCTCCACTGGCAGACCTGTCACTCTCTATCGATATTATATCTAATTTAGCCACTGCACTTGGTATGGAATCTTTTTGTTCAAAGTTTCCTAGGAGTCACCTATCCTAGAATTACTTTTACTTGAGCACATTTAATTTTGAAATTCTTTTAAATTTAAAATCAACCACTCTAAAAAGGCCTTGACATTATAAAAGTCACTATCATTAAATTTGAATCATCACCATACCACCCTCAGATGACTTCAAGAATAAGATTGACTAACACTGGTTGCATATGAAAACTTGCCAAGAGCACTTTAAAATAATGTATGTACATTTTAACTCCTATTTTCTTTAATTTGACCATTAAAAGGAAGTTGAACAGACTGTACATAGGCTAGGGATCTGGTAGCCTTCCTGCTCAAAGCATTAGCTATTGCATTAGCCTTACCTAGATGGTAATCAAATATGCAGTCATAATCTTTTAGTAACTCTTTCCACTTCCTTTGCTTCATGTTCAAATCTTTTTATGAAAACAATATACTTGAGGATTTTGTGGTCTGTGTAGATCTGACATGTGGCTCCATACAGGTAATGCCTCTAGATCTTCAAGGCAAGCACTACCTCAGCAAGCTCTAAATTACGAGTAAGGTAATTCAACTCATGCTTCTTTAATAGTTTTGAAGGATAGCAACTACCTCTATTGTTGCATCAACAAATAGCCTAAACCTTGATTGGACACATTTAAGTAGAACTTGAATCCCTTATTTAGTTGTGGTAAGGTTAGACTAGGAGCTAATGTCAACCTTTTGTTTAATTCTTGGAAGCTTTGTTCATATTTATTAGTCCACTTAAACTTAACTCCTTTTTAGTTTAGATAGTAGAGTGGTTGTGCTATCTTTGAGAACCTTTGAATGATGCAATGGTAGTACCTTACTAAACCATGAAAACTCCATACTTTTGCCACCATGGTATGGCATTCCCAATTTAATTTGGCCCTTACTTTCTTAAGTTCCACAAAATACCATTTGTTAACACTGTGTATGAGAAATCCCATTCTGTCCAACTAGAATTCACATGTATTGAACTTGGCATATAGTTGATGCTGCCTTAGAGTTTGCAATTCCCTCCTAAATGTCTCGTACTTTTCCTTGCTCTTTGAGTAAACCAAGACGTCATTTATAAACATAACATGATGATGAATCAATCTAAGTATGGTCGAATTACATGGTTCATTAAGTCCATAAAAGCCACTAGAGCATTAGTAAGTCTAAACTTACATCGTTAGAAACTTGTATCAAGTTCTGAAAGCAGTCTTGAGAATATTTAGTTCCCTGATCCTCAACTGATGATATCCAGAATTTAAATCAATTTTTAAAAACACCTTCACACCCTGAAGTTGATCAAACATGTCACTGATCTACGGTAATGGTTATCTGTTCGAGATAGTAACTTTATTAAGCTTGCTATAGTCAATGCACAACCTTAGGGTACCATCTTTCTTTTTTACAAATCGACAGGTGCTCCTCAAGTTGATTCACTAGGCATGATGAAACCTTTATCCACCAATTCTTGCAACTAAACCTTTAATTCACTTAATTTTGTAGGAGCCATTTGATATGGTGGTAAGGAAATAAGAACAATACTCAGAACTAAATCCATCACAAAATCAAATTTCCTTTCTGGAGGTAACCCTAGTAATTCTTCAGAGAATACATCCAGAAAGTCTCTCACTATGGGTATTTCTAATCTTATTTCATCAAGCTAGTATGGATCATATGCCTAAGATACCCTTCATATGTCAGGACCCGTCCAGAATTCCTTCCCTGGAACCCTAGACAAGCCCTGATCCCAGGGAAATACCACCAAACCTTCCAACGGAAAATCTGGTAGCACCTCCCCTAAGGGTAGGACTAACCAAAAATTACCTGCACTGAAAACACACTTAAAAAAAAACATCCCCTTATTCCTCCCACAATACTACAATAAATGATAACTACATGTCCAATACAGTATACAGAGCATTATACAGATAAAAGTGGAATTTATAAAATGACAGATAAAGAAGCAATACAAGGTCGAGAGGAAAAAGGGAAGAAAAACTTCTTGAACCTTCGGCAACGAACTGAGACGTTGGGCTCGCCCCGGACAATCAACGTCTTCAACCTGGACCTAGGGGAACGGAATTTAAGAGTGTGAGATGCTAATCATCTCAGTGAGTGACCCTATCTGCTATACAATATAATATCACGGTAATAAGGTAGATAAATAATAATAATTTGGAAATAATAATTTCTCTCAAAACCCTTACAATTCTCTCAGTTGGAAAAGTTTCCCTTTTAAAACCTTTTCGCAAAACCCTGTATTCGTATTCCCCGAAAACCAATACATCAAATAAATACCAGAAACGATAATAATTATATTTTTAATTCCAATACAGTTTTAAAACATTTTATTCTTAAAACCCAGTTCTGAAAATCATTTGATGCACCCACTATATACCAGTGGCGCCAACAGTACCCAGCGTCCCAAGGTACCGCCAGACAGGAGGTTATAGAAAGAAACCGGCATACGGTCGCGTGGCGTCCCACTGCGCCGGTGCTAACCTGGTGTCCCGGCCATGGAGGGGTGGCCTACCCTCATCCGATGGAAACCACAGGACAACCTCACAATATCACCTGCGCGCTCCTCACACCCACCTGCGAGCTAATCACAACCGTGTGCACACTAACCATATCACATATAAACAGAACACCAGTACGTGCACGGTGCATCTAAAAATCATAAAATCCACATATTGAATTTATATAACAAAACTCACACCTTTGCATAAACACAGCGGGTATATTCCATCCGCTTGAACCCGGGAAATTCTCCACAATTTCTTTATAATCAATACCATAAATTCCATAATTTTCAAATCCACCAACTCCCAAATCCACCAATTCAAATATTCACATTTTCCCAATAACATAAATAATTCTCGAAATATAATAATTAAATCTCATAATATTCCATGGGCATATTTTATAAAAATTGGAGTCACCAACATAAACAAATATTTTCCTCGAAATATTTGAAAATCAAATCATGCCCAATTAAATGTTAAAACCACAAGAATTCCAAAATTCTCAAATCCATAAAATAATTTCACATGGCATAAATTTGTAAAATGCACATTTTCTTAAATCCAATAAATTCACCAATAATTTTACAATAAATCAAATAAATATTTGGCACATAGAATTTAAATTTCAATATTTAAATCACACATAATATTCGCCAATTAAATTTCCAAAATTAATTTGAAGGTGGGTCACTCACCTGGAGCATGCAATTAAATCATGATCCACAATGTGATCAATTCCACGACTCACCGGTGCTCCTAGAACACAATTCACAGACAGTCAAATAAATTAATATTTTATTCGGATAAATAATACCCGGTACCTGGGGGGTCAAACACAAACTTTAACCAAAATGGTCGAATAATATACCGAATCGAAGCTTGTGGAACGAGGAGTGCATTACCGGTCTCCATCGACCCCAATTCCGCCGGAGGTGGCCGGAATTTGGCCGGAAAGTTTCGGCCGATTTTCAATTCCTATATCTCGCACACCGCTTCGAATTTTTGAGATTGGAGGCCATTATTGGACTCAGAGGACCCAAAATAGGGGGAGAGGAGGCTTAATTTGGACTGGGCTGGCCGGAAAATACAAGAAAAGAGGAGAGAGAAATTTTTTCGGCCGGCGTCTTCTCCGGCCCGATCGGCGAGTGTCCAGCGGCCGGTGACAGTGAAAATTGGCGGCTGAGCTCGCCTCCTCCCTCCGCTCGTCACTGGCCGGCGCGTGAGTGGTCCTGGTGGACGGAAAATGTGCAGCAGGGAGAGAGAGAGAGAGACGAGCGGGAGAGAAAAAAAGAAAGAAAGAAAGAAAGAAAGAAAGAAGAAGAAGAAGAAGAAGGAGAGGAACAGGAATCGGGCCCCTTGGCCTTTTTTCTCACGTGGCGAAAAGAAAAAAAAAGAAAAAGAAAAAGAAAAAGAAAAAGGAAAATAAAATAAAAGAAATAAATTCAAATTAATTAAATAAAAATATTATTATTTAAAATAATAATAAAAATAATTTGATTTTACACATGGTTGACATGTGGCTTCTCAACATGGTGACACATGGTCACACTTGTTTAGTCACACGTGGCACATCGTTACATGTTTTAAAAATAATATTAAAATAATACAGTATTTGAAAAACTCTATAGGTCCACAACTTTCAAACCACATGTCCAAATCAGACGTGTCGCTAGTCTACGAACTCGTATCGACGAGCACTTCACAACCATGCATGAGTCAAAGCTCAACCTTGCATGAATAAAAAGTCAACTCCGGTACCCCTTGGATAGTTTGGACCTCAACTTGTTTTGCTCATAACTTTCAAACCGTAGCTCCGTTTTCAACGTGCTACTAGTCTACAAACTCGTGCCACCGTGTACTTTGTAACGGTACCTCAGTCAACCTAGAATTCCAATCGGGTCAAAAAGTCAACTTTTGACCCTTTCGGTCAACGGTCAACAGTCAACCTCGGTCAACGTGTAAAAATTTCGACATGATTCGGGACGGGGTGTTACATCATAACCATTCTGAGTATGTTTAGTAGTAAGGGTAAAAATTAGACCTGATGAGGGTCTTCTGCACTCTCCATGGTATACTACTATTGGTATGTCCGATTGCCTAAATGTCACTTCTTTCGGCATACTACTATTGGTATGTCTGATCGCCTAAATATCATTTCTTTCTTATAGCAATCCATGGAGGCATGATTTGTAGCAAGCTCATCCATGCCCAGAATTATATCCAAACCATACAGATCTAAAAGGATTAGATTTGCTTCTATCATTTGGTCCTACATTTGACAAAACCACCCCTAGAGTCCTTAGTGGACCCTAAAAGTGGTCCTGCCCAGAGAAACTGCTAGGATCCATCCAAGATCCCTCACATAAACCCTAGACAAGCTCTAATCCCAGAGAAACCCTACTAGATCCTCCAATGAAAAATTCGGCAGCATCTCCCTTAAGGCTTTTACTTACCACAAAATTTCCCGCATAGAAAATAGACTTCTAAGAATATCTGCTTATTTTTCCTACCTTACTACAATTTATTTCCACAAGTTTACAGCACTCCAAAATAAATAGGGAATCAGTGCAATATTAAATAAATATATCCAAAATAGTGTACAAAGCATTTTATAGAATTCTACGTATAAGAGTTAATAAAACATGAACTAGAAAGAAATATTACAAGACAGGAAATAAAGAAAGGAAGACTTCTTCGACTTTTGGCAACGAATAAAGACGTCGAGCTCGTCCTCGATCGATTAATTTCTACTAACCTGGGCTTAGGAAATGAATTTAAAAATGTGAGATGCTAATCATCTTAGTGATTAACCCAATCTACCATACAATAATAATAATAATATAACAATAAAATAAACTTGATTAATTAACAATAAATAATTAAATAAATAATAAGTAGTTAAAAATAATATTTTCTCTTAAAACCCTCTCAGTTTACTCAATTGAAAATGTTCTCCTTTTAAAACATTTTCACAAAACTCAATATTTGTATACTCCAAAAAATCAAGAAATAATTAATTAAATAAATTGCAAATAAAATACAATAAATTAAAGATCTAAAATTTATAATGAGAAATTAAAAAATTTTAATAACAATTATTAAATTGTAAATAAAATATCATATATAAAATAAAACAAAATCACAATAAAATTTATATTAGAAATAATCAAGGAAATATTAAAATAAACTTTAAACCTCATTTTGAAATAGATAATGAAAAACAACAAAACTCATGTTAAAATCTCAAATTGAAATAAATAATAAAAACATGATAAAATGCATTTAAACGATCAATCTAAAATAAAATAGAATAAATCAATTAATTAAGGAAATAAATATTTAAATCAATTTAAAAGATCTACTTGAAATAAATGGTAAAGATATAATAAAATCCATTTTAAATCATCAAATCAATTTAAATAATAAAATCATGGTAAAATGCATTTTTAAAACATTAATCTGAATAAATGATAAAAATATAATTAAATACATTGTAATTTTAAATATTCTTTTAAAACATTTTTATTTTGGAAATTGTATCGAGAAAAAAAAACCCACTTGATGCTCCAAACTATATACTAGTGGTGTCCGATAGTACCTAGCATCTCGAGCACTGCCTGACGGGGAGGTTAAAGAGAGAAATCAGCATACGATCACTTGGCATCCCACAACGCTGCTGCTATTAGTCATCCTGGTCATGGAGGAGGGTGACTAATGCTCACTATGCATTATACCCTATCAGCCCTCGGATCCAATGGCATCTCACAGGATGACCCTATAAACCTGTGGGCTAATCATATCCACATATATAGTACAGAGCACCAGTACTGTATAATGCATATAAAAATCATAAAATCAATATATTTTTCGAATCTTGAAATCTCATAAATACCACTGGATTAAATACCTCTTTTCAAATTCATATAATCCACATTTCTTTAAACCATTATCGTAAACCCATCACGTCAAAGTCCATTCTCATTAACCCATTGATGCAAATATATCAAATTTCCAATGGCATAAAACCAAACCCTTAATATTTAAATACATTAAAATATTTTTAAAGAATAATACTTTAAAACAATATTTTTCTCAAATCCAAAAATCAATTTAAATCAACATATCTTTAAAATCACGTAAAATTCATACATAATTAAATTCCACAATTCCTCAATACCATAAAATAAATTCCACAATTATTTCAATGCATAATAAATTTAAATAATTATTTTCCTTCAAATCCAAAAAATCAATCCATACAAAAAATAATATTAAAACCTCATGAAATTCATATATTCTTAAAGTCATGTAAGCACATTTATCATGCATCATAATTTCAACATTTACTCAACAATAATTTAATAAAAATTAAATTCATAATTTCTCAAAAATCAAAATATGATTTTTTTATGCACATATATTTTATTTCACCCCAAAAATAAAATTTTCAAATAGAAATTTATAAATATTTCAACACACAAAATATCAAATCCAAATATTTAATTGTCATAAAATATATATAATTTAACACACAAAAATAAATTTTGAAGGTGGATTACTCACCTCACCTTGAGCATGCGTATCAATCAAGATCCTTAATGGAATCGATCCCACGACTCACACGTGCTCCTAAAATATCAATGATACACAAAACCGATTAAAATTAATATTTTAATCAGATATATTACACACAAGTGCAGGGGAGCTAACATAAACATTAACGAAAATTAACAAATAATATACTGAAACAAAGCTTACGACACGAGCATTAAAAATCAGGTTTTACCTCTCAGAGATCAGGCTTGTGGTGGCCAGAATCTCGTCGAAAAGGCTTCACATTTAATGTCCACAAATCTCACGATCCTTCAAGAATTGAAGGAAAGAAACCTCAGATTTAGACCGAGGGAGGTCAAATTAGTGGGGAAAGGTAGGTGAAGTATGCAGAAACTCACCATAGTTGGGTTTTCTAGTGAGCCACCGTGCCCATCGGAAAAGCTTACCCTCAGTGACCTGTCCAGTGGCCAATGATAGTGATTTTTGGTGGGGAGCTATATTGAGAGATGGGTAACTCAACGAGACCAGCGGTGTCAAAAATGGGTGGCTGGTTTGGGACAAATTGATGGTGGAAGGAAAACAGGTTGTTGTTAGAAAAAGCCCCGATCTGGGCCAGTCGACAGTCGGTTGGCCATGAAATTTAGGTGGCCAGCCAGTTTTGAGGTGGGCTTTCTAGGAGTGTGGCAAATGTAAGGCTTGCGTGGCCAGAAAGTGGTCAACCGGTAGTGGCTGATTCTCCCTCTCTATTTTCTTTCTCTCTCCTCTTTCCCCTTCTCTCTCTTCTTTCCCTGTCCTCTCTCTCCATTTCTTGCTTAATCAAAACAACACTTGTGGGTTCCACTGTTCACTCATGGGTTGGTCTAGTCTCTGACATGTGGCACAGTGTCATTGGTCACTGTGCACACACACGTATATCGACGCTTGGAACGTTGTCTTTAAAAAACTTTACAGATCCATAACTTTCTAATCAAATGTTCAAATTAAGCGTGACACTAGTCTATGAACTCATATTAACATGTACTTTACAACCATACATGAGTCAAAGCAAAATTTCACAAAAATAAAAAGTCAAATTTGGCACCGTCGAACAGTTTGGACCGCATCTTATCGCTTATAAACAGTACTAGTCTACGAACTCAGGTTAATGTGTACTTCACAACAATGCCTTGGTTAGCGTAGAATTCTATCCGAATCAAAAAGTCAAAACGGACCCACTTGGTCAATGGTGGTCAAACTCGATCAAACTCGATCAATACGAGAAAAATTTCTGATGTACTTCGTGACAGGGTGTTACAGAAATCCCACTAAATCAATACCTAAAGTCTAGTAGGACCTCCCCATGAAATAGATATAATCTAACAATATAAATAAAATATAATAAATGTTATTAATAAAAGTTCCATACAATCATCATCAAAAACATGTTACTCAAGATTTCTAACTCGACTACCAAGAGAAGGAAAATAAACTAAAAGTCATATATACTAGGTCAATCTACGAGAGCAATCTAAGAAATGTTGAAGTTTAAAACTAAATAAAAAACAACATAAGTAATAAATCCAGCAGAAGTACACGAAAAGAAAATACATTAAAGATGGAATACATCGGCAAATAAGATATGAGGTGATGATATACTGGGAAAATGATGAAGATGCCAGATGTCGTATAAGTAAAATTATGAGACAAGCTCAATGAGTGGGATAACATAATAATATGAAAATAGCCATTTTATTTCAAAACGTTTCACTTAATACCTTACTTTCATTCTTTTTAAAAGTTCCATTTTTTAAAACCATTTCATAAAAACCTAACTTATATCCTAAAACAATATCATAGGAAAAGCATTTCATAGATAAAGAATTTAAAATATGAATTTAATGCTAGGCAATAATCAATATAAAAATCAAATTGGTAACAACAATGAAACATAATAAGACCACCAATATATATATATATGTGATAAGAAAGAATACATACAATATACCATATGATATACATAGCACTATCAAATGGCGCATGGCATCCCGAAACACCACTAGACAATAAATAGATACATAAAAATCGACATCATGAGGGAGTAGAACACAACTCATCATCAATCTGAAAGAATGGTACATAACTCATCATCACTTCGAAAGAATGATATATAACTCATCATTATTCCTTCATATCGCGACTACGCATAGGTTGACTAAGCTTGAACACAGTTAATAACATAAACAGAACTAGTGGTAAATATATGGTACACCATTTAAAAACAACAATGTAGTATTTATAAATCATCCTTTCAAAATCATACTTTCTATTTTTCTCAAACAAATATAGTACCATAAACCAAAATTCAATATTCAAATCCAATCATTTATTTAAATACTTAAAATATTCAAAATGATCATTTGATACCAAAACGTAAATAACGATAGGGAAATATATACACTTAGAATGTACTTAAAAATATACAATTTTAAATTCTTTTTCCCAAAATCAATTATTTTTCAAAAAGACTAAAATATCAATTCAACTGTCAAGATATTTAAACACCAAAGTTTTCAAGTTCACTATAAATTTATTTGAATTTAAAACCATTTAAAATCTTATCAAAACTTGCATGAAACTGTAACCTTTATATTTATATATGTATATAATAAGTATTTAAATCAAACCATAAAATATCCTAACCATATATATATAATTGTAGTAATATACTAAAAATATATTTTAAAATATAAATCACCCATCGATACTATTGATGTTCACTCCTACTACTCCGTAGGATCGCCTCCAAGCTAAATATCAGTGCGTATAGTATAATAAAATATTTTTTGGCTTCCAGAAATTAAACCCAAGGCTTTCATGTGTACTAAATGTCTTAAGATTCTCTATGCAACTCTTAGATCATATAAATTGGATACTGAGGGGTCCAATTATATTGTGACCCTTTAGGATCCATTACCGAAAATTACGGTTTTTCACTTAGAGGCTAACTTATTGAAATTAAACCTCCTATTGTATCCTGCTAACACCTAAATACACTAACCCAACTTCAATTTTGTCGAATATCCAAACACAGTCCAATTTTTATTTAGTATTTAACTAATTAATCCAAAAATGAAAATTATCAAACGACGTCAAAAATTTACAAACTTTATATCAATAGAAAGCTTGTGGAATATGTAACAAGAATCTAAACTCTTCGTGGTTCAAAAATGTCATTGGTGGCTGGAAAATACATTAGAATATTTGGTCAAAATTTGGTGTTGATAAATCTCTAAAACCATAAGAAATTTTGACAGATGGAGGCCAGATTTGAGGTCAGGGGGTATGAAATAATGGGTAAGGGGTATGGATTGGCTTAGAATTGGCGAAAATGCCAAAATCTTCGATGACTTATTAGACTGTCACCACTAGCTTTGCCAGCTTGATCCCCCACCTTCTATGGTGATTTAGCTAGAGATTTGAAGGCTGAGGTCATCTGACGACGGGAAACACCTTTGGTTGGAACGTGGTGGTCAACGATGATTGGAAAAGAAGAAAACCTGTGTGATTCAATTGGTGGGGAAAGCGGGTTGCGGGTTGGCTTGGTTGGATTTTTTTGGATATTTTCTTGATTGTTTTATGAAGGTACAGTTCCCCATGTATATAAATAGAAGCTTAAGTCACTAAAAAACAAAAAATTTAGGATTGGTTTAGATACTAATAATCAAACAAAACACTATAACATTTTAATCATAACTGAAAATTAGGCATACCACCAATCCAGGAACTCATATCAACAAGCTTATGCTATGGTGTATTGGTCAAATAAAAATTCTTGACCATTTAAAAAGTCCAAGTTAGGACCACTAACAATCTAGTTGGGATAACTTGGTCAAAATTTCATGCATTTGCCAAGATGGGGTGTTATATGAATACAAAAAAGATATCCTTTGAGCATTTGACTAGGCCACAAAAACTCTCTTGTAGGGTAGAGATTTTTAACTAAAATCTAAAAGGAAATGTGGTTATTCCAACTCAGGCAACAAACTCTCTTGAGACGAAGGAATGTATGGGTTTCGGATTAATAAGAACAAGTGCATTATTGCCAAAAATATTCAAGGTGCTTGTTACCACATCTAGAGTAGCTAGGGCTTCTTGATATGTCATAGGAAACACTTGGCCTGGTTTTGTTGGTTAGGGTCTCCATCCTCTGCCTTTTCCAGGTAATGTGGATTGTTGCATTGATTTGGATGAACTACCTACAATTTGGCTTGCTTGCAAACTCTTACCTTTGTAATCACTGGCTTGATAATCTTGTGGGCTTAATCCCAATAGTCTAGCATTACAGCGAAGATAGGGGCTGTTTTTCTTCATATGGCCTAATTATCTACATTGGAAACATATATCATCCTACTCGCTTGGCCTACCATGCAGTTTGCCATAAATCTTAAAGCTAGTTTAGAGCTTTATCCAAAATTAAAACTTTTCTAAAGACTAGTATCGCTACTCATTGAATGTCATGCTATCGGTTGAAAATTACAACTTCTCTGTATCGAACCTAAAGTATGAATTCTTTTAAGTAACCCTTATTGGGGATGATATAACAGGTACTTTTGTGCACCTTGACCTGCACATCAGAATCTGGCTTTTAAACACTCACAGACTAATGAGTTAGACGCACCATCCTTGAAGTACTTAATGTTGTGTTCTCATTCAAGCCATGCATGAAACTTATTTTCTTACTTTCTTCATTAGGGATAAGTGAATACAAAACTTGAATAACTCTCAGAACTTCCTTTCATACTCAGATACTGTCATATTTACCTAATGCAGCCTCTCGAATTCTCTCCTCCTCAACTCATGTAAAGCAAGAGGGCAATACTCCTTGGCGAACAGATTTTTAGATTGCTTCCAAGTACAACATCCCATCATCTTTTCAGTTCTCTACCATTTCCTGACATCTCCCTCCAATGTAAAACCTACTATTTTGACTTGGTCTTCATCAAGACACTACATTGCTTCATCTAGTAATTTCTCCATGTCAACCAACCATGCTAGTGCTGCTGCTTGGCCTATAATTCCTCTATAATTTACAACTCCCAAGTGCCTTGCCTGATCCACAATGTATCACGTAGCATTGGTATTACTAGTGCCTGAGTGTACTGCAAGAGAAGATTTTTAAAGGTTGACTCACTTCCAGAACTCTCAGCCGAATCGTCACGGGTACCATGTCTAATATATCTTGGCATTTTGATGAATTCTAGAGGAACAAAATAGAGATAAAGAATCTTAGAAATATTTGGTAACAAACAATTAAAAGATGGGATGCAAAACAATGTACAATTGCCTAGGAATATGAGAACCTAGCACTACGACACCAAAATGGTCAAGACCTTTCCCAGAATTCTCTACTGAAATACTAGGACAGCTATTAAGGGAAATTCCATGAAAATTCCATAGAAAATGCAATATCTTCCCTGTAATTTGGACTTGCTCAAATTTTCCTTGTGCATAAAATACACTCCTAAAATCCACATCCACCTTATTCCTTCCTCTTACTATAATTTTCCATAAATTTACAACACTGCAAAATATAAAACATACAACAACACGATAAATAAATAATTAATAAGAAGGAATGATAACTCCAGCTCCATAATTATTATTAGATCATTTTAAGATTATTCGAAATATAAATATTACAGATACACGTGATAGATAATAATAATAATTATAATAATCATAAGAGAACAACACTAGAATGAGGAAACAAGAAACTACATAGTACAGCCAGGAATGAAAAGCAGATGAGCGGTTTGCGTAGCATGTACAATCGGTTTGCCATCTACCTGAACTTAGGGGAATGGGTTTGGAAAACTAACATACCAGTGAATAGTATCTATCTAATATTAAGAGTAATATTTATAATAAATATAATAATAATAATTACTTAAAATAAAAGAATTAATACTAGTAATAATATTGCTAATATTAATAATTATAGTGATAATTTAAGAAAAATAAAATAAATATTTAGGAAAATTATTTTTCTCTCAAAACCCTCATTAATCCACTCAATTTGAAAGGTTTCTGCGTTTAAAATCATTTTCACAATACCCATAATTTTGTATCTCCCAAATATTAAAATATCATTGTTGGAAATAAAATAAAATAAAATACAATGAGGTAAATTTTTTAATTTAAATAATTATTCCAACGAGATCCTTTTAAAATAAATACATAAAATTGAAATGAAAGTAATATAATAAATATTATTCTTAAAACAATTAAATAAATTATTAAATGGTTAAGCAAACAATTAAAGCCAAAATTTAAATGTACCTATTAAAAACATTTAAAATTACATAAAATATCAGGCGTATGTCTGATATATCACATTATATACTGAGTGTCACTAGATGGCACTTGAAGTCCCAAACGTGGAGAGGGAAAAAGATACCTACAATTGAATACTTTTGCATTCCAATGGCACCAATGCTAACATCTTGCTATCCTACAACTAAAAGGGGGAGATAGTTAATGGTCATATCACAAAATATCTGTTTAGCCTTTCTTACCTTAGCTCTCATAGGAAGGCCAAATAATACTTTCACACTAATAAATAATAATAATATTCCAGTACACTAATCTTGTATGGTGCATCTAAAAATAATGTAAATGTACAAACCTTTCTACAAAACTGTTTTATAAATTTTACCAGAATATCATAGCATGTCAAACCCATATAAAATATTTAATTGATTAAAATGACCATACTAAACCTCAATAAACAATTTTTACAAAAGTATACATAAAAATATATTTGTAAAACATTCATACAATAATAATTCCTCTTAAATCAAATAACACAATACTAATCAAAATTAATAATAGTATTCTATTTGATTAACCCCAAAAATATATTTTAAAAAAATCACCATTCATCTAAAATGGAAATTACTCCAAATCTTCCATAGGAGTTTTTCTACGGTTCATATGGATGCTTAAAAATACAACACATATTAAAATATTAATTTTTATAGGATATTTTACAAACAGCTCATCTAGGGGGGTTAAACACAAATGTTAGGGGGGTTAAACACAAATGTTAACCAAAATTAGCAACCTGTATACCAAAACGAAGCATAAAGTATGAGGATTACGAGTCCAGTCTTACCACTCGAAAATTGGCAGTAGTCAAAATTTCATCAGAAAGGTTTGACTCACTTCAAGCTCTTGGATCTATCAATCTAGCTTGAAATGAGTTGAAAATACCTTGGATTTGAGCTTAGGGGTGTCAAAGATGGTGGAAATGGGTGGTTTTTCAGCCTAAACCCCACTAGAAAAGTGAAAAATGGTTGGTTGCTGCCATTGTTGGTGATCAGCCTGATCCTGGTGTGTCACCTCTGAACTAGCCTTGAAAATTAGGTGGCCAAATGCTCTTTGAGTGGGTAATATGATGGTTGGCAACGAGGCAAAACAATGGTCGAAAACAAGTCAATTTGGCCAGAAAAACTACTACCATTGTTGTTGGAATTCGCCCGACTTTGATGCGTCGTTAGCAATCTAGTTGTGAATTTTGGGTAGTAAGTGGGGTTTGGGATGGGCTTCATGGTAGTAGTGTCATTAAGAGTGGTGGTTTGTGGTAGACAGGTTTTCCCATGAACTTGTGGGCCTCTCTTTCTCCTCTTTCCATTCTACTTGGTTCGGTGGACTAATAAAAAACCATAATTTTGCCATTGTTCATCCACTTGAGCCACCCAGATGCTAACACATGACATTCATCAGCTGATATTTTAACTCCGCATTTTTGAACTTTTCAAAAATAGCTAGTAAAATCAGTTCCAGAAAAAATAATTATTACTTTATAGAGTCATAACATTTTACCATAGTTTCAAATTAAGCATACTGCTAGTCTACGGACTCATATTGATGCACAAAATACGATGATACATAGGTTAAAGCCATAACTTATACAAATAAAAAGTCCACCTTGGGCATCACTTAGTGAATTAGGACCACTCTTTGTTCTAACCATAACTTTCTGATCCTAATTCTGAATTTGGCATGCCACTATTCTGTGAACTCATTATGACGAGCATGTCGCAATGGTGCTTTGGTCAAAATGAAATTTTAGCTGTATGTAAAAGTCAACTGTGGGAATTCCTGAATCAACCTTGGTTAACTCTAGCTAAAAAAAAAAAAATACAAAAAAATTTCAGTACAATTTGGTATGGGTGTTATGAACCGACTAAATTTAATTGCCATTTATGAAACACATGCAATTTCAATCCAACGCTTTGAAGTCTTTTAGCCCTCATTCTCTTCTATGTATACTTCTCACCACCTGATACTATTTTCCACAAAACCATTCACAGTTATTTTCACCATCTTCCTCCTTCAGCGACTCCACATTTCAAATCTCAATATATCGATCCCATTCCCTTTATTTGTTTAGTTACTTACACACATACATACCTCAAGCATGAAAACCTAACTGATATTCTTTGTGCATGGCTTTAGGCGCCATTCTCATTGCCTTCTCTACAACACCACTAAAAGCAAAAGAAAAACCATTCCCCAATATCAGCGAAGAGGAAATTGCTACAACTGAGACACAAAACAACAAACACTAACTCCTTTTAGAGGGATGAGTCGATTCCTTACTTCCTGGGAATGGTGGTGTGTAATAAATACATAAAGGTGTGTCTTGCCAAGAACAGCCCGAGGCTGCATTGCCAAACACCTTTATTTTTGGATAAAAGAGCTTTTCACCATCACATAGAGTTTTGGACCAAAAAAAAAAAAAAAAAAAAGCTCCATCAAATGGACATTAAAACATTACTGCATCATTAAATGAATATGTCAATCAGCAATTATCATATCAACAGTGGTGCAGCCAGTAATAATAAGGGCGTATTATAAATAGATGAGTTTGGTTAAGTTTAGCAATAAGCCGCATAACCCATAGATTTAAATATGTATGTTCAAGTCATGCTGTATTCTTTAGTTGAGAAAATATTGTAATTATGCTAATAAGAAACTCAAATTTTACAACCCAACATTACAATCAAAAGAGTAAATAACAACATAAGATAATTGTTAAGTTTAGGTGCCATTCTCATTGCCTTATCTACAACACCACTAAAAGCAAAAGAAAAACCATTCCCCAATATCGACCAAGAGGAAATTGCTACAACTGAGACATAAAACAACAAACACTGACTCCTTTTAGAGGGATGAGTCGATTCCTTACTTCTTGGGAATGGTGGTGTGTAATAAATATAAAAAGGTGTGTCTTGCCCAGGACAGCCCGGGGCTGAATTGCCAAACACCCTTATTTTTTGATAAAAAAGCTTTTCACCGTCAAATAGAATTTTTGGACCCAAAAAAAAAAAAGAAAAAAAGAAAAAAGAGCTCCATCAAATGGACATTAAAAAATTACTGCATCATTAAATGAATATGTCAATCAGCAATTATCATATCAACAGTTGTGGAGCCAATAATATTTTTAAGGGCGTATTATAAATAGATGAGTTTGGTGAAGTTTAGCAGTAAGCCGCATAACCCATAGATTTAAATATGTATGTTCAAGTCATGCTGTATTCTTTAGTTTAGAAAATATTGTAATTATGCTAATAAGAAACTCAAATTTTACAACCCAACATTACAATCAAAAGAGTAAATAACGACATAAGATAATTGTTAAAAAAATTTTTAGTATTTTTATTGAATATTTACAACAATAGCATACAGAATCATACCAATCTTTTTTTCGGATGGATTATTAAAGTACAAATAACAATGCCATATGATGTTTAATTATTTTAGTTAAATGAAAGATATCCACAAAAATTAAATATTAAAACAAAATAAAGTATTTATAAAATAACATATAAACTAACTGAAAGTACCTTCTAATAAAAACTAACGAAAATAAATATCAGTAAGTTTTAAAAACAATAATACTATGTCACTTAAATCTTAAGGCATAGTTTTATTAATATCTACCAATTAAATACATTTTATTTGTGGTGCTTATAGGGGGGCATGGCGCACCACCCTATAACGTGGCTCCTCCATTGGCATATCAGTAATGGTCCATCATCTTTTATGGTAAATAACAAAACTTTTTTCCTATAATGTGAATGATAAAACATTGTACAAGAAGATAAAGGAACTCAAACTGAAAAATCAGTTTTTTCTCTTTTTGTTTTGGCAAAATATTTTGGATGACCATTTTAGATGCCTCTTTTATATTTATACGAGACTGTACAATTGAGAGGGTAAACAAGTTCTTACCTCTATATGTAACCAACTCTAAAAATATTTAAAACCAGTGAATTAATAATTCATCATAGTCTCCAATTTTGGTCGCGTAATATTATTAATAATCGACTGGCGTGGGTATCTGTTGTTAGCCAACAAAAAAATCAATATATACCTTTGTCTCAAAATTTTATGGAATTAAAATAAGATATACTCTGTCCAGAAATTTTATGGAATTAATTTGGCTAACGATTAAAAAGCTAAGCCCATTAGTGGAGTAGCTGCTCATACAATATTAATTATATTTTAGTACATTTTAGTTTGAATTAGTTTTTGTACCTTCAAGTATTAAACTTGCAATTTGGGCTTTTTAGTTTCAATTTGCTACATATTTGATTCAATTATTATTATTATTATTATTATTTTGACAAAAAATAGCTCTCTCTTACTTCACAATATTAAAATACAACTTGATATAATTATAGGCTTGATCTGGTTGTTGTATCATTTAAAATACATTTTTAAATTTAAAAATCAATCTTTAATTGGGATAAAAAGTTAAAAAAAAAAAAAACCTCTTCAAATATGAAATATTTGTGTTTTAATTATCTAATTTACACGTCATGCTAACCACTATGTTTTAAAACAAATTATGCAATAAAAAAAAGCTTAAGGGTATACATTAAAAAAAAAAAATTAATTTGAAAATTTAAATTGCGATTACATTTAATTAGAGAATACTAAATTGAAACAATATGGGACTTTATTCACAATCTAACAAATGTCAACATGGCCTTTCAATGGATTCAGGATGTTCAAATACGAAAGTCAAGTGCTCCTCTAACGGATTTTTAAGTTTGACAGAAAGAGGACTTATTTGCTTTGGTTTTCTTGGACTTTTCGGAGACAAGAAAGGCGGGCTACTTGCTGGCCCATTGTACACGCACGACGCATCTATTTCTATTTAAATTTTTCTCTTATCAATTGCACCCGATTATTTGAACCACCAAAAAAAGGGAAAAAAGAAAGTTGAGACTAGTTTTTTTTTTTTTTTAAGAGATTTCTTTTTTACTCTTCCCCCGTAATGTTGAGCTAATTAAATGTACAATTTCGAACGTGTGTTTAATTAAAGACATATAAGAAAGAATTAAATTTGTACGAAAAAGGAATTTCTGCTCTCGCTTGAGTGCACACAAAAACACCTATACAATGCACAAGGTGTTGTGGTTCTCTGACCACTTTAGAGAAGAAATATGAGAAGAAAAATAAAAAGAATTCTATTAATCTCTTAGAAATAGAATACAAAAAATAAAAACTTCTCTCATGGAGGATTCTCACGTGGAACCTCTCTCTACACTCTCAAATTCTCTCTGGAATTGCTCACTCTTCTCTCAAGCTCTCTCTGGAACTTAAACACTCTCTCTCTCGGAGTTTTCTCTCAATATTCCTCACTTGGGATAATATTGAGGTTGCTCTCTCTGGCTTAGCTTGCATACAACGGGATGGAGCCTATTTATAGGCTTACAAGGTCGGTTGCATGGCCACAATCTTCAACAGCCTCTGCAGAGCCCACAATTGTTGAACAATCCATTTTTGGTGCAGCAATGGCCATTGTCAAAAATGGTGGCTGTCGGTGCAGTGGTGTCAAAGATGGTGGATTTGCAGTCTTCACACTGTCGGTGCAGTGGTGGTGCGGCTGGACTTCACAATTCTCCCCCTCCAGCCGCATTTAAAACTGATGGTCATCTGCCATCTATTCCAGCTATGTCTCTGCATAGCTTCAGCTTCTCTTGAGCAACAACTTTTGTTAGCATATCTGCTGGATTCTCTTTTGTGTGGATCTTCATCAGTTTCAGCAACTGTTGATCTATTACTTCGCGTATCCAATGATAGCGGATATCAATGTGCTTTGTACGGGAATGATACATTGAGTTTTTGCTCAAATCCATGGCACTTTGGTTATCACAATGTATCTTGTAGTCTTCTTGCTTGATGCCCAATTCTGTGAGAAAACGCTTTAACCACAACATTTCCTTACCCGCTTCCGCTGCGGCAATGTACTCTGCTTCAGTAGTGGATAAAGCAACACACTTCTGCAATCTTGACTACCATGACACAGCTCCCCCTGCAAAAGTGTAGAGATAACCTGATGTAGACTTTCTATTATCAGGGTCTCCGGCCATATCTGCATCTGTATAGCCTTCTAAGATTGGATCACCTCCCCCGTAGCACAAGCACAGCTTCGATGTACCTTTAAGATACCTGAGAATCCATTTGACTACTTCCCAGTGTTTCTTTCCAGGATTTGAAAGAAATCTGCTCACAACACCTACTGCATGAGCAATGTCTGGTCTGGTACACACCATTGCATACATCAGACTTCCTACCGCTGAAGAATATGCTACTGAAGCCATCTCCTCTATCTCTTCTTTGGATGAGGGGCACAATCTCTTACTCAACTTGAAATGATTTGCAAGTGGAATGCTGACCGGTTTGGCTTTATCCATGTTGAATCTCTTTATCACCCGTTCAACATACTTCTCTTGAGATAGCCATAACCTTCTATTCTTCCTGTCTCGGATTATTTGCATTCCCAAAATTTGTTGAGCTGGTCCTAAGTCTTTCATATCAAAGGACTTAGACAATTCTTTCTTCAGCTGACTAATCTTCATTGCATCTTGTCCAACGATCAACATGTCGTCCACATATAGCAAAAGTGCAATGAAGTTTTCACCTGGAAATTTTTGAATATAAACACACTGGTCTGCTGCAGTCCTTTTATAGCCTTGACTCACCATAAATGAGTCAAACTTCTTATACGATTGTCTTGGTGCTTGCTTGAGGCCATACAAGCTCTTCTTTAGCTTGCATACGAGGTTTTCTTTCCCTGAAACCTCAAATCCTTCTGGCTGCTCCATGTAGATTTCTTCATGTAAATCACCGTGAAGAAATGCTGTCTTCACATCCATCTGTTCAAGCTCTAGGTTTAGACTTGCTACTAAACCAAAAATGACTCGAATTGAAGTCATTTTTACCACTGGTGAAAAAATCTCATCAAAGTCAATTCCTTTCTTCTGAAGAAATCCTTTGACCACCAATCGGGCTTTGTGTTTCACCACCTTTCCGCTGCCATCTTTCTTGAGCTTGAACACCCATTTATTCTTTAGTGCCTTCTTTCCTGTTGGAAGCTCAACCAACTCATAAGTATGATTTTTCTGCAAGGATTCCATCTCATCTTGCATTGCTAGCAGCCACTTTTCCTTCTCTTGATGAGAAACAGCTTCCTGGAAACTCTCTGGCTCCCCCTCTTCAGTAAGCAGAATATACTCAGATTCTGGAAATCTCTTTGATGGAATTCGGCCTCGCTCAGATCTCCGAATTTGTAAACCACTGGTTTCAGGAGGTGTACCATCATCTGACCGCTGTGATGGCCCTACAGCTGCTTGAGAGGATTGAGTCTCCCCCTGCTCAATATCCCCTTCTTCCTCCTGGTCTGCTTCTGGTATATCTTCATGCACCTCATTATCTTCTGTGGCTATTTGTGCTGGTGCTGGATTAGGACAAAAATTCTCGGTACTAGAACTACAATTAGGAGACATTTTGGGCTTTTCAATGTCTTCCATTTTCTGGTTTTCATGGAATACTACATCCCTGCTTCTAATAACCTTCTTTGTTTTCGGGTCCCATAACCTGTATCCGAATTCTTCATCTCCATATCCTATAAAGATGCATGGAGTAGATCTTGCATCGAGCTTCTGTCTGAGCTCCTTGGATACATGTACATAAGCTAAACAACCAAACACTCTTAAATGAGAGTAGGAGGGAATCTTACCCGACCACATTTTCTCCGGAATTTCAAAATTCAACGGTACTGACGGTGATCTGTTGATTAAATAGCAGGCGGCACGAACAGCTTCTCCCCAGAATGGCTTTGGCAGTTTAGCCATACTAATCATACTTCTGACCTTTTCCATAATGGTTCGGTTCATTCTTTCGGCTATTCCATTATGTTGTGGGGTGCGAGGGACCGTCTTCTCATGTCGAATGCCGTGTCTTCTGCAGTAGGCATCGAACTCCTTGGAAGTATACTCACCTCCATTATCTGAGCGGAGACATTTCAGCTTCTTTCCTGTTTCACGCTCTACCATGGTATGAAACAGTTTGAAGTAATCCAATACCTGGTCCTTTGTCTTCAAGAAATATACCCACACCTTCCGAGAAGCATCATCAATGAAGGTCAGGAAATACTTGTTGCCACCTAATGATTCCACCTCCATGGGACCACAAACATCAGAGTGCACCAGACTAAGCAACTCTGATCTTCTTGATGCAGAGGAACTGAAGGAGACTCTATGTTGCTTACCAAATAAGCAGTGGCTACAAGGATCTAGTGCAGCATCCTTGCAAACAGTGATAAGCTTCTTCCTTGCCAAAGTGGACAATCCTTTTTCACTCATGTGACCGAGTCTCTGGTGCCACAGATTTTGAGACGCCTCTCCTTCTGCAATATTGAGGCTATCTGCACATATCTTCACATGAGTCTTGTACAGCGTTCCACAAATATGTCCTCGGGCGACAACTATGGCACCTTTCATCATTTTCCATGTGCCATTGCTGAAGTAGTTGTCATAGCCTTGCTTGTCTAAGGCTGCTCCCGAAAGTAGATTAAGCCGAAGGTCTGGAACATGACGGACATCCTTCAAAGTGATTGTACAACCAACATTCATTTTTATCTGAATATCACCAGTTCCCATAATCTTTGTGAAACTGGAATTTCCCATCTTTACTGTACCAAAGTCTCCTGCTTTGTACGTTTTGAAGAAATCTCTGTGTGGAGTGACATGGTAGGATGCTGCAGTATCGACTACCCACTCAACATCTTGGGTCGATATATGAAGGCATGTCTCTTCTTCGGTGGAGTAGAGCGCCACTTCTCCTGTAACAGTGACTAGTGTCTCTCCATCCTTCTTCGGCTGATTACCTTGGAGTCTCTGCTCTCTCAACAACTTTCTGCAGTTCTTCTTCATGTGACCCTCCAGGCCACAATGATAGCACTTATACGATGATTTTCTGCCGTCTGTAGATCTGCCTCTCCCCCTATCTCGACTACCTCTTTGCTATCTTCCTCTCTCTGTGACGAGGGCATGTGACTGATCCATGCCAATGTCCTTTCTCCTGGCCTCTTCATTAAATAGGGCATCCTTAACCATAGACATAGTAAGTTTGCCATTCGGGGCCGAATTGCTGAGAGAGACTACCAATTTCTCCCAACTATCTGGAAGAGAACTTAGAAGTAGGAGGGCTTGATCCTCATCCCCTAGTTGATAATCCACAGCAGATAGTTGATTTACCAAGCTCTGGAACTCACTGGTATGCTCGGCTACAGAAGTTCCACTCTGTAATTTTAAATTTACCAATCACTTAAGCAACAGGGCTTTGTTCCGAGCAGTCTTGGCCTGGTACATGTCCTCCAATTTTATCCAGAGGGCATATGCATCCGTTTCCTTCGCTACATGATAGAAGACACTGTGGTCGATCCATTGCCTGATCTGACCGATCATTTTCTTGTTTAATTTCTTCTATTCTGCTACTTTACTGGGATCGGGGTTTTCTCCTTTAGCTTCTATAGGATCAAACAGATCCTTACAATTGAGGAGATCTTCCATCCGAGGTCTCCAAAGTGTATAATTTGTGGCAGTGAGCTTAACCATAGCTCCCGAAGATGATTCTTCCATTGACATTATGGTTTGACCAAAAATGGAGCTGAATTTGGCAAAACGGAGTTAACCGTTGCGTCCGGAACGGCCGAAAATGGTGGACTTGACTCTTCCGGGGTCAAAATATAATTACCAAAAATTTTAGGGCAAAAATGTAATTTCATAAAATTTCTGGGTCAACCTGCAAATACAGAAACTACAGGGGTCAATCTGTAATTTTCAATAATTTAGGGGCTGTTCAGTAATTTTAGAAAATATTGATGATGTGGCAGATTATGGTTACGTGTCAACACGTGGCAGATGACGTGTCGGCTGGCGTGGCAGATGACGTGTCGGCTGGCGTGGCTGACGACGTGTCGGCTGGCGTGGCTGATGATGTGGCAGGGTGCGCTGACGTGTCTGCTGACGTGGTCGTCTTCAACCTCCAGACGGCGCGTGCGGCGCGTGAGGCGCGTGAGGCGCGTGAACTGTTGCAGAAAACTTCAGGCGGCGCATGCGGGCGCGTGAGACGGTGTCTTTCTCTCCGGAAAACTTGTGTGTTCTCGTCTCGTCGACTACTTTCACCTGGTATTGTCAAATTAATTATTTGAGCAACTTTTCGAAACACCAACTTGAAGAACAGTAGCTCTGTTTCTTCAAATTTTGAACCCAAGCTCTCGACCTGGAGCTCTGATACCACTTGTTGTGGTTCTCTGACCACTTTAGAGAAGAAATATGAGAAGAAAAATAAAAGGAATTCTATTAATCACTTAGAAATAGAATACAAAAAATAAAAACTTCTCTCATGGAGGATTCTCACGTGGAACCTCTCTCTACACTCTCAAATTCTCTCTGGAATTGCTCACTCTTCTCTCAAGCTCTCTCTGGAACTTAAACACTCTCTCTCTCGGAGTTTTCTCTCAATATTCCTCACTTGGGATAATATTGAGGTTGCTCTCTCTGGCTTAGCTTGCATACAACGGGATGGAGCCTATTTATAGGCTTACAAGGTCGGTTGCATGGCCACAATCTTCAACAGCCTCTGCAGAGCCCACAATTGTTGAACAATCCATTTTCGGTGCAGCAATGGCCATTGTCAAAAATGGTGGCTGTCGGTGCAGTGGTGTCAAAGATGGTGGCTGTGCAGTCTTCACACTGTCGGTGCAGTGGTGGTGCGGCTAGACTTTACACAAGGGCTTCAAAATTCAAAGAAAACTTGGTTCGACAAATATATCATACCCAAAAAAAAAAAAAAGAGAGAAAAAAAAGATAACGTATGCTTTTTGACCCAAAAAAAAAAAAAAAAAAAAAAGATAACGAATGTTTATCCCCAGCACACATGTCGCTGACCTTTCTCGAATCATGGTACAAATAATAGTAGTTTACCTTATAGATTTAAAACAAACTCGAATAATATACGTATTGTTCTTTTCGCTGTTTAAATCCTGGATTTACCTTTTTCTTCTTGTACTTAGTTTGTCCTTTATTGCATAATTAAATAAAATACTAGAAAAAAAAGGTTGAAATAAGGTATTTTATCCTTCGTTTTCTTATGGCTATAGCTAACCAATCCCAATTACGTTGTAGGAATTAAGAATCAATTAATATTTTATTAAGAGAAGCCTAACCTGCCTACCCCATATTGTTATCTTACGAGTCTATAATTTCTGTTTTTCTACATACCAACCTAATTATTAGTATAATATTTCTTCAAAAGCCTAACTTTAAGCCCTTTGAATTGGACCAACCCACTAATAGAAATATGAAAATATGCCACGTACAAAAACATATGTAAACTTTGAGTCCAACTCTTTGAAGAAATCTATGGCCCCTCTAATAACTCTCCTCTATATATACTTGATACCCCCCAACATTCTTTCCCACACAAACCTTTACCTAAGCATATCTTCACCTTCATATCCTCCAAGTCTCTCTTTAAAAATATTCTACTTTCCTTTTTGGCACCAACAAAACATGAAATCCCAGAAGCTATTCCTTCTACTAGCCATACTCATTATGGCTTTGAGCACCATTGCTCTGTCTGCAACACCAAATGCTGATGAAACATTTCTCAATAACGACGAGGATGATAATGCCACAACTGATGAGGATTCCTTGGAGACCGAAGACCAACGACAGACAACATTGACTCCTCTTAGGGGGATTAGCCGCTTGCTTGCGTCACGAAATCAGATGACATGCAACAAATACCCGAAGGTGTGCCGCGCCAAGGACAGCCCCGGTCCAGATTGCTGCAAGAAGAAATGTGTTGACACATCGAGTGATAGAGTAAACTGCGGCAAATGTGGGAAGAAATGCAAGTACGCGGAGATATGCTGCAAAGGCAAGTGCGTGAAGCCAATGACTGATGAGAAACACTGTGGAAGTTGCAATAACAGGTGCGGCAAGGGGAACAAGTGCTCGTATGGGATGTGCAACTATGCATAGATATTAAAAAACGCCACCAAATTTAATAGGAAATGAATAATAGGACATATAACTTAATAAGTAGTTTGAAAAATAAAAGTTGAGCCATCAATTGATGTTTCTGATAGGCTTTACATACACATACATTTACGTTTCATTAACTCATTATGTTGGTTTGTGTAATTACAATTAATATGTTAATTTAATCGGGATTTGGGACGTTGTAACATAGGGTTATAAGCATTAAAGTCTCATGTATTCATTATTAATATATATTCCCATCATAAAATTCTATATATGTTACTTTTTATGGTTTCATTGTTTCCAACGTCTATGATAAAACTAATATTATATCATAAATTTATGTAACGTAATTTGTAAAAAAATATAAAAATTGTTTGATAACTAATTTAAAGTCCAATAGTCCTTCTTAAATTGATTTTTGTAGACAATAATAATATTATTATCACCACTAGCAAATAATCACGAACAAGTTTTATATGTTAAATAATAATTTAAATAATCATTATAAAAAAATTCATTTTTAAGAATTTTAAAAATTTAGTAAATACTAAAAAATAATAGAATTAAATATTTCAATTAAAATTTTCCATGTAAGCTCATGATCGTCGTCAATAGTAATAAATAACAAAATTCATATTTAAAAAAATAGTATTATCCTTGAATATCTTTATCTTCCAACACAAATTAAGGCTCTTTAGAAGAATATAATTAAAAGAAGGCACAGTTATCAAGTTTGAATTTAGTGTAAAAACATTTAAAAATTGAGGAAGGATTGTCCTCAGATTGTCCACCTTTTAGCCCATATGTGAGTGTTACACAAGCTTTTGAATAGAGTATAACTATTCCTGATTTGTACTTAAAATATTTGTCTTAATTACTTTAAAAATTCATATTATTTTTAACTAATGTTGCATAAAAATTTAAAAAAGCATTAAGTCTTCAACTCATGTGTATTGTATAATAGCCGAATTGACGAAGCGGGAGCAAATAAAAGATAATGAGAGAAAATAATTCTCTAGAAAAAAAAAAAACTTTTTATTACATTTTCAATGATGAAAGTAACATTGTAGGATGCCTTCTTTTATAGAGAACCCTAATATCAACACAAGAAAATTGAAAATTAACTAATTAATTTAATTCCATGAATTAAGGGCCAAGAAATAGCATTTAATTTAGAAATTTCTTTATTGACTCCAATTGACGCTAACACCTGAACTTGAAGACCAAGAAAACAAAATTGTACAAAATATAAAGACAGTTAAAATATGGTAAATAAAATTCTAATTATTGTACAACATCAAACTCCTCCACTTAAAAGAAAACTCGTCCTTGAGTTAAGCTCAGGTGATTCATTGAGGCTGTAAATAGAATATGTTAAAGGCAGTAGAAGTTGAAACATGATAGAGCATAAGCTAACAGCCTTACATGGATTGTGATAACAAGATATTACTTGGTTTGTCCAGATGTAACTGTTTGATAACTATGTATCTTATATGTAGTCATTTATATAGAGGTTGTGAAGCTTATCTAATGCCTATTAAAATAGTATAAATACCTTTACTATCAACGAGTTCTACAGTTTTCTAAATCTTATATGGTACCAGAGCCTTCAAATATCCAAGTCATGGCTTTCTCAAGTTTCTTTTCAAAAATTCCTCAACTTAGCCAAGTGACCTTATCAAACTACAATTTTCATCACTATTTAGATCCATTTAATATAATATTGTTCGCTTTAAGCCATTGCCAGCATGGTTTTGTTTTTGACTGGCCTTGTACTGGTGAGAGAAATGGCCATACATATATGACACTTCATCAACTCTTTTCAATTGCTATGGGATTGCTTACAGATCTTACTTTTTTTTGTCGTGCATCATTTAAGGTTCACAAGTCTTACAATCCACAGGGATCAATTGCCGCTTCCAACTATGGGGACATTGGCTCGATTTGGTTGATTTTATGTGTTTTATTGAAAACTAAAATGAACCAAACCATGAAAAGAAACCAAACCAAACTGAACCAATCATCTTTAGCTTAGTTCAACTTTGTCAAATTGAATATTTTATTATTTTTATTTTTAATAATTTTTTTAATTTTTGATTTTCTTACTTTTTTAATAAGTTTTTTTTAAAAAGTTGCTATTTTTTAATGATTTGAATTTAATAATATTGATATATTAAACTAATAATTTAAAAACATAAAATATACTTAATTATAATAAAAATATTGAAAAATTATATACAATATATATGGTTGGTTTGTTTGATTTGGTTTAAGTTAAAAGTTTTCCAAACTAAAAACAACAAATCATAGGCCAAAAATCAAACTAAACTAGTTTGTTTGGACAGTTTAATAAGTTCAAATTGGTTTATGCCCACCCTTACTTCTGGTTAGGTTAAAGCACAAATACCATTCTATCACGATCTAAACCACTTAGTATGATATTATCTGTTCTGGGGTCACTACTAGCATGATTTTGTTCTTGGCCCATACCTAATTGACTAGCCCAAAATGCCTCAAACTAGTAAGAGAAGTACCCACATGTAATGACATATCACTGTTTCCATCTTGAGTGATATGAGATTGCTCACTGATTTTGTGCTTTATTGTCTTGCATCTTTTAGGCTCAGATTTTAGAACTTCCCAATTAAATTTGGAAAACAAAAATTATATGCTATTGAAATCACACATGTAAACAACTATAATAAGAGCAAATGTTGACGACTTCATCATAGGTGATCTATAAGAACCAGAAAAGGAGATTCAAACAATAGATGGAGAAGCTAGAATTACCAACTTTGGAGGAGATTCAATCAAGCACTACTTAGATAATGTCTCCCATATCACAAGAGGTACATAACCAAATCTCTAAACCTTTAACATCAATTCATTTTTGGAAATCTTTAGTCATATGCATGTAGACCTATCTTTATGATTTGCAAGATTATTAGTTTATACTTACATGTATATATATATATATATATATATATACATATATGTGTCTATGTGAGTATAATTAAATTTGTATATATATATATATATATATATATTTATTCATTTAATTAGTTAATATTAAAAGTTGGATTTAAAGGAGTTATTTAACCAATTATGGTTAATTGAGTATTTTATAAAATTTCCAAAGAAAGTTTAGATGCTTATGTTTATTTAAAAATAACTTTATTAGTTGATTTATATTTTGATTGTGAAATAGTTTATCTCATATTTTAGCTTTGATAAAGTGATTAGGTTACTAAAATATATTTGATATATATATATATATATATATATTTATATGCGTGAGTATCAATGAATACCTGCATATGATTTTATAAGGTTAATTGTTTTTAATTATTGAGTTATTTAATTATGTAATTACTTATTTATCTATTTATTAGTCTAGTTGTTCATGTTGCTTTCAAGTAATTCAAAGTTGTAAAATTACTTAATCTTAAATGATATTACCGTAATATACTTCCATATAATTATGCTATGGATTTCAAATATATTTATGTAATTATTTAATTATTTAATTAATTACTTATTCATTTGTTTAAAATATTTAATTATGTCTTAAAAGTGTAATTATGAGGAGCTGGCATTTTTGGTAAATATATGTAATATACGATATATGTAATATATAATAATATGTTTGGTTTATAAGGATTATTTTAATTTTTATTAAGAAATTTGATAAAAGAAGAGTATATCTACCCCATTTTTGGTTTTATAAAAGGAAAGGGAAAGATACGCTTATTTTGTTTTTATGTTTGTTTTCAACTTTGTGACACTAGGATTTCAGTTAAGTCTTCATCTTCTTTTTCTTCTTTTCCTTCTAGCTTTAAAAGCTATTAGGGTTAATATTAATGGCTCATGAGTTTAATTTAAAGTTTTAATATCTGTTTAAAATCGTTAGGGACCCAATATCTTTATAGGTTTTGGAATTCTGAACAAATTTTGGAGCATAGAAAGGGACATCTTAAATCTTTGAAGTTGACCAAGGTTGGTTTTTCTAATATGTTTTGTGTTATATGAGATTATATGAGACGGTTTGGGCTTATAGAAGTAATGAGATTATATATAATGTTTTATATATAAATATATGTAATGTTATTTGTAAAAAAAAATATAATTATTATTTGATAACTAATTTAAAGTGCATTGGTCCTTCTCGAAATGATTAATGTAGACAATAGTAATACTATTATCAAAGGGTTCATTTTTAAGAATTTAGTAAAAAACAAAAAAAAAATTAATAATAGAATTAAATGTTCCAATTAAAATTTCCATATAAACTCATGATTATCATCAATAGTAATAAATAACAAAATTTATATTAAAAAAATAATATTATACTTGAATATCTTATATTCCAACACAAATTAAACTTCTTTATAATAGTATAATTAAAAAAAAAAAAGAAGCACTGTTATCAAGTTTGAATTTAGTAAAAAAAAAAAATTTTAAATTGAGGACTGTCCTCAGAGTGTCCACCTTTTAGCCCATATATGAGTGTAATACATGCTTTTGAGTAGAGAGTATAGTTATTCCTAATTATTATACTTAAAAATATTTGTGTTAATTCATACAAAAATCCATATTACTTGTAACTAATATTGCATAAAAGTTTCAAAAAGTATTGAGTCTTGAACACATCTTTATTGTCTAGTAGCCGGATTGACGAAGAGGGAGCAAATAAAAGATAATGACAGAAAATAATTCTCTAGAAAGAAAACAAACTTTTTATTATTATTTTCAATGATGCAAGTAACATTACAGGATGCCTCCATTTATAGAGAGCCCTAATATCAACACATTAAAATTGAAAATTAACTAATTAATTTAATACCATTAATTAAGGGCCAAGAAATAGTATTTAATTTAGGAATTTATTTACTGACCCTAATTGACACTAACACCTAAACCTGAAAACCAGGAAAACAAAATTATACTAAAAATAAAGAAAGTTTAAAAATGGTAAATAAAATCTTAATTATTGTCCAACGTCAAATTCCCCCAATTAAAAGGAAACTCATCCTTGAGTTAAGCTCTGGTGATTCATAAAGGGGGCAAAAGAATATGTTGAAAGTTGTAGAAGTTGAATATGATAAAGTATAAGCTAACTACCTTACATGTATGGTGATAACAAGCTCTTACTTGGTTTGTCCAGGTTTAACTATGTAATAAATATGTATCTTATATGTAGTCATTTATCCAGGGGTTGCAAAGCTTATCTAATGCTTATTGAAGAAGTATAAACACCTTTACTATTAACACAATATACATCGAGTTTATAGTTTTTTAAATGTAACACCTCTCCCAAAGTATATCAAAATTTTGGCATGTTGACCGTTGACCGAGTGGGTCAAAATTTTGACTTTTTGTTTTGGATGGAATTTCGCATTGGCTGAGGCACCATTGTGGAGTACACATTGACTCGAGTTCGTAGACTGGTAGTACATAAAAAAATAGAGCTATCGTTTGAAAGTTATAGGCAAAACAAGTTTAGGTCCAAATTGTCTGAGGCTACCGGAGTTGCCTTTTTGTTTTTGTAAAATTGAGCTCTAACTCATGCATGGTTGTGAAGTACTCGTTGATACGAGTTCATAGACTAGCGGTACACCTAATTTGGACATTTCATTGAAAAGTTATGGACATACAAAGTTTTTCTAACATTGTAATATTTTATATTATTTGATGCTTGTGTAAAATGTATGCACAGTACGTGCCACGTGTCAAAATCTCAGCCACTCTTGTGAGTGCACAGTGGCACCGATCGGATGGTTTCTTATTGGCTTAAACCCATGTGTGAGCCGAGTAAGAAGAGAGAGAAAGAGGCGAGGAGAGAGAGAGCCACCACCCACTGGCCACCATTTCTGTACACGTGCCACCCCACCACCTCCGCCTCCTCATTTCCAGCTAGCTCACCAAATTCCACGGCCAGTCAACCGCCGACGTGCTCGGATCGAGGCTTTTTCGATGGCGGTGCCGATTGGTTCAAACCTAGATTTCTCCCTATTCTAGCATCCATTTGCCTCACTGCCACTCCCATCCATTCACTCGTCCTTCGCTCTACCTTTCCTCTGAAAATCACGGCCAATGGCCATTGGACGCACCACTGGCGGTGATGGTTTTTAGATGACCAAGGCAGCTCGTTGGCAAACTTGATTCCGGCAAGTCCTCGATCACACCACCCAACTTTTCCCACTAATCCAAACCCCCTGAACCCAAATCCGAAGTCAGTTTTCTCCAATTCATGGCGGTTTGTGAGATCCGAGGACCTAAAAACCGAAACCTTCCCGACGAGATTCCGGCCACCTCGGATTTGATCTCCGGAAGATAAGGGTCAATCCTTAATCCTTGTGTTGTAAGCTTCATTTCGATATATTGTTTACAAATTTTGGTTAATGTTTGTGTTAAATCCTCCGAATAACTGTGTATAATTTATCCGATTAAAATATTAATTTAATCGGTTTGTGTATTGTCAATATTCTAGGAACACGTGTGAATTGTAGAATCAATCCTATGGAGGATCTTGGTTGAATTGCATGCTCGAGGTGAGTGACCCACCTTCAAAATTATTTTGGGTTGATAAATTGTATATATTTTTGTGTTGATTATATATTTGGAAATTATATTTCATGTGTTAAATATTTAATAAATTTATATTTGGAATTTTGATGCCAAAATTGAATGAATTATAATTATTTGTGCATTAAAAAATATTTTGATTTCAAGAATTTTATGGATATGGGATTTTGTTAATAATTATTAAATTTCATTGTTGGAATATTGTGTAATTAGAAATGTTTTCATGTGAATTTTAATATATGTTTAATATCTGAAGGAATTTCCATCTAATTTTACAATGCTAATTTGTGATAGTTTTAATATATGTGCTGTTGCCAAAAATATATTTGGGATTTTAAAGGAATTATGGTTTTAATATATGTGTTGTTGCCAAAAATTATTGTTAAGTTTGATGTTGATTTTATGATGCATAATAAATGCGTTTACATGATTTTAAGAATATATGAATTTCATGTGGTTTTAATGATTCAGGAAAAATATTTGTTCAAGTTGGTGCTTCCAAATATATATATATATATATATGCGCTTAAATTATTATCTGATTAATTTCATGATATGAGAAAAATTATATATATTATCGATGGATTTATGCTGGTGATATTAAAGAAAAATGTGAGATTGTGAATTTGAAAGGTGGTATAATTTCCACGGTGAATTTTGGAAAAACTTAATATTTTAATAATAAATTTAGTAATTGATTTTAGACGCACTCATATAGTATTAGTGTTTTGTACTGTATATGTGGATAAGAATGCAGGTTGTAATATCTCCCGTGAGTTGTCATCGGACCGAGGGCAAGCAAGTTTGATATTGGCCATAACCGTCCCCCTCTATGGCCAGGATGACGGTTTAAGCAACCGTATGCAAGCTTCTCTCTTTAACCTTCTGCCACACGGTGCTCGGGACGCTGGATATCGAAGGGCATCACTAGTATATAGTATGGTGCGTCAAGTTATTTTTTCGATACGAATTTCAAATCAAAATGCTTTAAAATCGTATTTAAAATTAAACCTATTTATTTTTGTTTTATTGTTTATTTCAAACTAATATTTTCTAAAATGTATTTATTCATGGTTTTATCAATTATTTTAAATTGGTGTTTTAGAATTTTATTTGACTATGTTGATATTATTTATTTAAATTTTGAGATTGTAGCATGAATTTTATTATATTTTTTTATCTATTTTAAATTGAGGTTTAAAATCTATTAAAATGTTTTTTTTGATTATTTTGTTGATTTAAATAATAAATTTTATATTTTATATTTTGAGTTTATTTTTGTTTTATGCCAAATTCCTTCAATCCAAGTTTATTTATGATTTTATTTATTTTATCTAATGATATCTTAATCTAAATTTAATAACTGGATTTTTTTGAAAAAATGTTTTCGATATATATATTGAGTTCTAAATTAATATTTGTATTTTATGTGTATTCTAAATTATTGCATTCCATTCAATTTAATATTTCCTTGATTATTTTTAATGTAAATTTTATTGTGATTTTGCTTATTTTATTTATGACATTTCATGTACAATTTAATAATTGTTTTTAAAATTATTCTTGTTTCTTATTATACATTCTAGATATTTAATTTAATGTATTTTATTTATAATTTATTTAATTAATTAGTCCTTGATTTTTGGAGTACAATTATTGGGTTTTGTGAAAATGTTTTAAAATGGAAACTTTTCCAACTGAATGAACTGTGAGGCTTTTGAGAGAAAATAATATTTTAACTACTTATTATTTATTTGATTATTTATTATTAATTAATAAAGTTCATCTTATCGTTATATTATTATTATTATTATTATTATAACTATGTCATAGTTAGGGCCACTCACTGAAATGATTAGCATCTCATGTTTTTAAATTTCATTCCCCTAGATTCAGGTTAGTAGATGTTGATCGTCCGGAGGCGAGTTCGATATCTTGTTCGTTACTGAAAGTTCAAGGAGCCTTACTTACTTTTCTTCGCTATCTTATATTGTTTGTTTTATCCTTTGTTGTATTAACTTCCATATTTAATTGTATCTTGATAAAGCTCTGTATACTATTTTGAACGTTTATATATTTAATTATGCACTGATTCCCTATCATTCATTTGAAGTGCTGCAAATTTGTGGAATTGAATCGTAGCAAGGTGGGAGGAATAAGGTGGTGTATATAGAAGTATGTTTTTAGTACAGGGAATTTGTGGTAAGTCCAACCCTTATGAAAGGTTCTGTCGGATTTTCTATTAGAGGGTCCGATGGGATTTCTGTCGGATCAAGGCTTGTCTAGGGTTCCGGTGAGGGATTTTGGACGAGTCCTGACACTAAATCTTTTATGGTATCAGAGCCTTCAAAGACCCAAGTCATACCTTTTTCAATTCTCTTTTTCAAAATTCCTCAACTTAGCCAAGTGATCTTGCTAAACTGCAACTTTTGTCACTACCCATGTAATACCCTGACCCAAAAAAATAGCCCCTGAGTTTGAAATTTTGACTGGTTTGGCTAAAGTTGATCGAATTTGATCAAGTGTATTTTACGGTTGACTTTTTATTGTGAGAGGGATTTTGTGTTGACCGAGGTACCATGGAAAAATACTCGTTAATAGGAGTTCATAGACTAATAATACGCCAAAATCAGAGTTAAGAACAGAAAGTTACAGTTAAAACAAAATGTGATCCGGATTGATCGACGAGCGCAAAGTTAACTTGTTATCTATATGAATTTTGATGATAACTCATGTATGTGAGAATGGCCGTCCATATAAGTCCGTAGACTAATGGCACACTTAAATTGGAGCTACGGTTAAAAAGTTATGCATTTATAAATTCAAGCCTAATTTTTTTAGAACTGACTTTACTAGGTAGTGGAATAGTTAGAAGATTCCTTGATTAGTGCCATGTGGCAACAATTAGTAGATTCCACATGTCACCAATTGATAGTGCCACATTTCACCAACCAATGGTGCTACGTGTCACCCTAAAAGATAATAATAAAATACTTTCTTCGTTTCTTTTCCTTTCATTTTTTTTTATCTTTTTCCCTCTCCCCTTCTCCTTCTCTCTCTTCTTTCTCTCTCTCTCCCTCTCTCTCCGTTAATTGGCTGATTAGTTGCGTCCCAATCACTGGATTGTGACACGCACCGGCGGGCATGAGAGCCCACAGCCAGGTGATGTTGATGGTCGAGTTTTCAACCGTTTGGCAAGTCGATGATATCCCATTCACCAGTTTTTTGATGGTTTTCGGCCGTTAGTTTAGTCCTTCCCCCTAGTTTTTGATCCCCTGACCTTAAAAATGGTCTCTATTTGTCCAAATTCCAAACCGTTTGGGAGATACATTGGAGGGGAGTTTGGCTTAAATTTTCCTATCATTTTTTGGCCATCATGGGTCAAGTTAAGCCCAACAGAGGTTAGTAACGTATTCCTCATCTCTTTAGCTTTCCATTGATACTTTGTTTGCGAATTATAATGGTGTATTTGAAAAGTTGCCATTTTTGAATAAATTACTATATTAAATGTGAAAAATTAAAAAATTGAATTAAATTGTATATATATATATATATGTTTATGTACACATATGTATGTGTATGTTTGTAAGTACATACATTTTATATATATGTATATATGTGTATTATGATGTATGGATATATACATGTATATATATTTGTATAAATATACATTTGTTGAAAGCTTTTGTAAATACATGGTAAAATATATATGTGTGGACATTTATATTTGTTAAAATATGTTGTTGAAGGTTTATGTGTACATATTTAAATGTGTGAATATATGTATGGACATCTATAGATGTATATATATATACACACACACATTTGAGCATATATATGTATGCGTATATATATATATATATACAGTGAGTTTAGGATAGGGACCGACCTCATACAAGCCATGCGGACAAAAAAAGTGATAAAAATGGTACCCGTTGGATCTGCACATCTGGCAAGAATGGCCCAGATTGAAGCTAGCTTTCACATGTGAATTTTTACCCCCCTTCTCCCATTCCCGCTCTGAGCAAATTAAATTTCCGTTTCAACCCAACTCACATCAGGTTTGCCAAAATTCCAAAATAACTTTGCCAAAATTCCAAATTGAACTACCTTGAACCAGCTTGCAACAGCTTATTTTCCACCATTTTGAAGATTCAGAACCTACATTCCTTTTACCAGCTTGCACTAGGTTTGGCAAAATTCTAAATCGCACCACTCGCACCAACTTGGACTAGCTCGCACCAGCTTATGTTCCACCCTTTCGGAGAGTAGCAGGTGGAGTTTGAGTTTGTTGCCATTGATTCCTTCCACTTCTTCTTTTTGATTGCTTCATTTTGATTTTATTTACCTTTGTAGAGCCGGCATTACTACTATGCATATGTATGTATGTTTGTATGTATGTATGTAGGTATCTCTGTTATTCATGCTTACTGCCTGATTAGAAACCTGGGGGCTAAATTTTTGGTTTGCTACTCTTATTCTCCTTTATCATAAATGTACATGTATTCCATTTCTTCTATAGGATAGAGGGTAAATAAAAGTATTAGTTAAAAGAAACAATAATAAAGTGTAATTAAAGCAAATCTATTGGACCTCTTAAATTAGTCAAGTTTTTGGAAGAGTAAGTTTAGTAAGTTCAATAGAAACATAAATAAGCTATCTTGTATGAGATAGACTGACATGCATGGCAAAATGCAAAAAAGTACAAGCAACAGAGTGAATCTGGAAAGGCATGAAAAATCATAATAGGTTTTGCTAATAATAATAATAGGATCCAGTGATGAAACAAGACAAAGAACGAAGCAAAAATTTGGTCAAGTCTATTATGATGGCTGGCACGTTGGGTCTGTATGCAATTTATGCAATTTATATATCTACAATAGATTTGACAGTGATAAATTAGTAAATACTTTACAAGTATATTTGTTTTGATACTTTTGAAATATCAATTGCTGTTGATCTTATTATTCCTATATACTTTTCTTTCTATCGAGTACTACAGTATTAGCAAATTATCAAGTGTTATTTATAGGCATACCAACAATGCATTTTTGTTGGTTATCTAGCAGTACACATCTTTTGATTAAAAATAAATTGGAAAGACAAAAAAAAAAAAATACAAATGCAACAACAATTTTCTTATTCCTTTCAATAATTTGTGCACAACACAAACATCCAAGTTACACTTTCAAAGATAGTGGGCCACAACACTTTCAATCCAACCAATAATCAATACATTGTCAACATTTTATTTTCTGGTAAATTTAAAACTTGTTAATGGTACAATTAAACTCCTATTAGCACCACTATACGTGCTTCCTTTGACAGCTCATCATTTCCCATCTTTCCTTGCAAGTGCTATTATGAAGTCCCACATCGGTTGTAAAGGGGAACGAAGCATGCCATATAAGTGGATGTGGATACCTTTTTCTTGAGAGGCCTTTTAAAACCTTGAGGGTTGGGTTGTAAGAAGATTCTCCAGGCCCAAAGAGGACAATATCTCATGCGGATGGTCTGGGCTGTACAGTTGGTATCAGAGCCAGTACCTGGATCGGTGTGCCAGCGAGGATGCTGGGCCTAATAAGGGGAGGATTGTGAAGTCTTACATCGGTTTGAAAGGGGAACGAAGCATGCCATATAAGTGGGTGTGGATACCTTTCCCTTGAGAGGCCTTTTAAAACCTTGATGGTTGGGTTGTAAGAGGATTCTCCAGGCCCAAAGAGGACAATATCCCATGCGGATGGTCTGGGTTGTTACACTATGGCATCAAACTCATCAACATCAACCTATAAACTAAAACTAGTAGTGTCCAACTGGAATTTCAGAAAATGTCATTCTAGCTCAGACTAGACAGAATTGAATCCATCCAATTCTCAACATACAAGAATTGATATTAGAAATGGTAAGCTAATGCTTTAAACAAACTAACTATCCTGCCACCTTCAAGACAAATTAAAGCACCTATGTAGCACAATGAAGACCAATTAAAATAATTTTAGGGTGAAACATCATTAAGTAGAATGAAAAAGTTCACTAATATCAAGACCATATCTAACGAAAAATTAAAGTACTGTATCACCTAATTGTGAACAGTTAAAATGAAAGTGAAAAGAAAAAGAAAAAAGAAAAAGGTATTCAGCAGAATTAAAGTAAAGTGGCACGAATGAGCACATTGCAACTAAGGAGAATAATTCAAATAAACAAGCAGCATGGTAGAGAACTCACATCAACCAAGTGCATACTACTGCTGTGACAACCAATGTTAGATGGAAACTATGAAGGAAGAAATTTAGATTAGCCCTATTAAGATTTTCAAAGAATTCTGAATTTCACATATTCTCCTTTCCATGGCTGGTTTCACAAATATGAAGGCCCTATTGCTGTCCATTCTTGCGCTTTTGTGTTTTATCTGCAATTTGTGCTTTTCTGTCCATTATTGTAAAAAGCATGAGGATGGATTAATAAATCAACTCACCAAACAGTTCAACATACTTGACATAGATAATTGTAACAGACAATTTCAACAAAACCTATAGCGTGCTTAATAGGATACGTATGGTGCTTAACAAGCACATAGCAAAATTTAGTGCATAAGTACTTTACAAACTAAACATACACATATATTACTTGACTACATTTCTAGGCAAACATTTTAAAGAAAATAAATAATAAAAGTACAAGAACTATAACAGTCTTAATGTCATATTGGTCGCTCCTCAAAGTATTTTTCTAAATTGCTTTAAGAATATTATTCGAGTTCTCCACTTGCAAAGATAAATGATGAATTTCACCGATAAGCATATCTATTTTGTCTAGTTTAGCTTCCCCTTCTTTTGCCCACCTGAATTTACCACATCCTTTTTCCTGTGGCAAGTAAACATATATAATTTAATTATTTTATAACCAAAAACAAATTAAAATTCAACACATTAACAATTATGAACAACCTGTTCTCCATCTAAGCATTTCCAGAATTGACGATTTGGATTCTTATATGTCCTTGATGTTTTTAAATGCATATATTGCCCACATGAGCACATCCGGATAGGTTGAACATCACTAGTACTTGTTGACATGCTTACCCAACTAATCTCCAGGTCTATCTTTGAAAGAAGACAAGGCAAGATTTAATAAGTTATAAAAAGCCAAATCCTGCAAAAATAAACAAATAAATAAATAAATATTAAAAAATATTAAAAAAATTAAACCAACAACCTTTCTACATGAATGAGTATTGAAATTAACATTGATGATGTATGCTAACAAAGGATAAAATGAACCATATCTTACAAAATGCTTCTTGCTAATCCGAAGAATTAGGTTAAACACTTCACCTCACCTAAAATGGCAGACATAATAACACCTAATCAAAATTGTACACGCTGAGCGCATGGCAGACACATGCTTCCTATCTCATATTTCCAAAGAAAACAAAGAAGTAAAATAATAACCAATCCAAAAAGAAAAATACAGATTCTTTACCAACCAAAAATATGCTATGAAAGGCAAAATATCAGAAAGAAGCTACATGAACCTTACTAATGAGATTTGGTGATAATAGACATTCATGTTTCGTTCATGATATTTGTATCACTTATATCACTAAAATGTGTATATAGACATTTAGATTAAGGGAATCGCATGCAATGTAGTCTAAGTAGAGATGTCAAGATAAGCAATTCGAATTGGTGGTGTTGTTTCATGGTTTTTTACACTACTGGACCAATCGTACTTTGCTAGATCTCTCTCCCATTTATTTAGTCCGATCCTTAATTCCTACTTTCTTTTTCATTCATGGTACTTGGAATCATCACTGAGTCTTAAAGTTTGGAGGCTAGGTTGGTGGTACCATAATCTTCTCTTCATAACCATATTCATTTAGTTTTGCAGAATGTCCAAAACAAAGTCGTCCGAAAAATACTAATCTCTTTTCTGAAAACAAACAAAGATAATTTTTTCAGCACCTATCTACAGAGGACACCCTAAAGCTCAAGCATTGACAAAAGGCCTGACTCTTTCAATATTAATGAGAAGCAAAAACCTCCAATAACTACCAAGCACCTATCTACAGAGGATACCCAAAATCTCAAGCATTGACAAAAGGTCTGACTCTTCAAATGGAGATACAAAGAGAAGCAGAAACCTCGAATGGAGATACAAAAACTAACTACCAAGCCTATTAGCTATATGAGTTCTTAATACATACAGCCTAAGTAAATAGAAGAGCATGAATGGATATACTCTTTGAAATCTTTTCAATGATTGTAATTACTAAGCTACATCCTTGCTTTTTGCAAAACACTTCAAAATTTACTAAATGGTGAAAATACCCAATACAAAACACATGAAAGTAACATTCCGTAAGTTGGCAAGGCAGTCAATATACACAGATGCATACAATATTGGTTTTAGCTAAAATCGAAAATTTTAATCTTGAGTATGTGAGATCTCATCAATGGCCCAAACATTAGATTTAGTTGGAAACAACTTACTAACAAAGAACCATAACCCAATACCTAGCTGGTGGAAGCAGCGGATAATCTAGGTGGCTCAACGTCACTGGCATAGGTGGGTGGAAGGTGGAAGCATAGGTGAAGAGGAGAAGATAAGAGAAAAGTAAAGGTACGAAGGGGAGAAGGGGGGCAAAAATTCACATGTGAAAGCCAGCTTCAATCTAGGCTATTCCTGCCAGATCCAACAGGTGCCATTTTTATCACATTTTTTGTCCACATGGCTTGTGTGAGGTGGGTCCCTATCTTAGACTCACTGTATATATATGTGTGTGTGTGTGTGTGTGTGTGTGTGTGTGTGTGTGTGTGTGTGTGTGTTTGTTTGTGTGTACATACTTGCTAAAAGGTTGTACAGATGTACATGTGTATGAATGTATATTTGATGTCATTTAACATTTCGAAAGGTATTTCGTATGTTTTAAAAATTAAGAAAATTGTTATTTGATTTATTACACTATTTTATGTGATTTAAATATATTTGTTATATAATGTTAATTATATGGTTTTGGAGAAATTATTTGTGATTATTTATTGTTGAAAGTATTATTAAATCTTACTATTATATTTATTGTGCATAATAAAATGTATTTGTGTGAAATTAACATATATGTGAATTTTTTTATGATTTAATATAATTTTGATATATAAATTTTAAGGATTTAAGAATAATAATTTTAGAGTATATAATTGTGGAGTTGAAATTATTTTAGTAACAATGAATTGTATAAAACCGTTGGATTTATGGGTTTGTTAAAAAGGGAAATATGGAAATTTATAAACTTAGTAAAAGTGCATAAACTTGGTTTTATTTTACCAAAAATTTAGGTATTTATGATATTATAAATTTTTATAGTTTTTAGATGCACCATACAGTATTGTTGATTAGCATGCAAGTATGTATGGTCATCCTGTGGGAGCTGTAGATCTAAGGGTTGGCAAGTATATTTATATAGTTACCATCAGGTGCCCCTCTCCTTGTCCTCTGGATGATTATTTATTATATTATAGCTATCCTGTGGGTGCCATGGACCTGAGGATTGGTCAGTATATTTACACAATGAGCATTAGTCGACCCTTTCTTTAGTTGAGGATGGTTGTTTATTATGGTTATGGATTAGCACACAAGTTATATTTATGATCATCCTTGTGAGCTGTGTTGAGAGAGGGTAGGCAGATAAAATGTCGAGTGAGCACCAATCGTCTCCCTCTTGATCTCATGATGGCTGTCATTATGGAATAACAGGCATATACATATGGCCATCCTGTGAGATCTATGGGCCCGAGGTATGGTAAATATAGTGCACAGTGAGCATTAGTCGCCCTCTTTGTCGAAGGACGATTGTTTTAGCCATGACAAGTTATAAGCAATAGGTGCCACGGGATGCCAGAGCAACCGATTGCATATTTCTCTCTTTAACCTCCCCCTATCAGGTACTGCTTGGGATGCCTGATATTATCTAACACCACTAGTATAGTAGTGCTTGGGATGCCTGATACTGTCTAACACCACTAGTATATCGTATGGTGCATCAAATATCTTTTTCATATATACGTGTATAAATATATATATATATATATATATATATATATATATATATATATATATATATTATGTTGTGTTTATATGTACCACACCATTCAGGGGCAATGATCCGATTCGGACCATGAATGGCTTAGCTTCGTAACTCTACTGCCTACGAGTCAAAAGGGTCGGACAGCCATTATAGGCAACCATCCCTAACCATATTAGTAGCTGTACACATGCAATAGCTGATATCATAGAACCGCATATTAGCATTATATATGGTACCCTTATTTTATCTTATCTCTCATAATTATGTTACCCTTATTTGTTATTATTATTATTAAAATTATTAATTGTTTGGGATCATTATTATTTGTCGTGAATGACATATTATTATTATTATTTTTCATCATTGTTATTATTATTGTTGTTGTTGTTGTTGTTGTTGTTGTTGTTGTTGTTATTATTATTTTTATTTTTATTATTGTTGTTGTGTTATTACCCTCCTATCTACATTATGCATTGGTATGTTTGTAAAACGATATTGAAATATAGTATTGTACCATGTGGGTGGTGTGGATGGACGTGAATATTTAGAAGTATTCTCTATTTATTAAATTATTTCTAGCATATACATTCTTATACTTTGTTATTGAAGTGCTACATATGTGGAAAATCTTGGAGTAAGGTTGGAGGAATAAGTTGGTATATATTGGAGTATGTTTTTGTATAGGAAATTTTTGGGGCACGCTTAACCCGTAGAAGATATGCTCTACTGGATTTTCTGTAGGACGGTCCAATAGGGTTTATCCTAAGATCAGGGCTTATCTAGAATTCTAGTATGGGATCCTGAATGGGTCCTAACAAACCAAATCCACTTAATATAATATTGTTCGCATTGGTCCACTACCCAGATGGTTTTGTTCTTAACTTAAGTCCTATTGGGTTATCTATGGCATTATACTAGTAAGAGAAATGTCCACACAAATATGACACTTCATCATCTCTTTCTCCATTACTCTGGGATTGCTTACTGATCTTACTCCTTCTTGGCTTGCATCATTCCAGGCTTACAGGATTTATAATCCACCTCATTGGGGCTAAGTGTTTCTTCTAACTAGGAGGATGTTTGATTAGACCCACCCTACGAACCTTCTCAAGATCTTCCGAATGGCTTTGCCAAGTGAAGTTCCACAAGACCATCCTTAGAGAATACTCAATGGAACCTCATCTAACCGTGAACAAACAATACATGTCATAACAAATAATACCTCAATATAAAGATAAAATTACAAAAATATGCAAATTCGTAACTATGGTCCACAACTGCAGCCAGTCATACTACAGGCTATAACTATATATACATAATGGGGATACTATTGTGCCTAGTGTTTAGGTCAGAGCAATCCAGGAGTATTTATAAAATTTAGAAATACAACCAATGCAGATAAGTCTAGAAAGATAAAGATAAGTATTATTACTGCCGTGGGAAACATGGAACAATAAGTGATGTGCAAAGTAGATTGCCAACTAACTACCTGGACCTAGGAGAATGAATTTAAAAACAAATAAATTACGAAATAAAGATATCTCAGTGAATCGTATAATATAATATAAAAATAATATTTTATTTCTGTAAAATTTTCTCTCAAAACCTTTTGTCCCACTCTTTTAAAAGGTTCCCATTTAAAAAAATTTCACAAAACTCAAATTGTACCCCGAATAATTATTATAAAATCGATGCTAAAATAGTATAAACTTAATGATCATTAAAATATTATAAACTGTATTAATCATGATAAAAATATTGAACATAAAATAATATAAACATAATTTGACCAAATAACTATGAAAGTGTAGTAAAATATTAAATATCAGAAAACTGATAATATATCTAGAAACATAAACAATGTACCATATGATGTATTTAGCACTGCCAAGTGGTGCATGACTTCCCGGAACACCACCAAATAATAAAAGAAATGAAATCTTTAGGATAAACCCACCTCGTGACCCTTAGCGTCCTAAAGGCTTCATGGCAATATAAACCTATGGGTGAACCCAACCTTATGACCCTTAATGTACAAAAGACATCATGGAAATAATGAACCTATAGAATGAATCCAATCTTACGACCCTTAGTATAACACCTCGACCCCAAAAAAATGCCCCGAATTTGAATTTTTGATCAGGTTTGACCAAGATTGACTAGCGATGACCAATTAGGTCCTATGGTTGACTTTTTACTGTGTGAGGAATTTTATGTTGACCGAAGTACCATAACACAAAGTACTTGTCGACATGATTTCGTAGACTAGTAGTACGTCAAAATTGGAGTTAAGAATAGAAAGTTATAGTCAAAACAAAATGCGACCCAAACTGATCGGCAAGTTTGACGTTGACTTTTTATCTATATAGATTTTGATTTTGACTCATGCATTATGTTATAGTGCTCGTCGATATAGATTGGTAGCACCCTTAATTTGAACTTACAGTTGGAAAGTTACATATCTGTAAATTTGTTCCCATTTTTCTAAAACTGATTTTATCGGGTAGTGGAATATTTAAAGGGGTCCTGACTAGTTCCACGTGTCACCAAATGTAAGTACCATGTGTCACTAAATGGTAGATGCCACGCATCATCAATAAGTGAATGCCACGCATCACCAATATGTGGATGCCACGTGCCACCTTTTAAAAAAATAATAATAATATACTAGTTTACTTTATTTTCTTTTTCTTTTTCTTTTTCTCCTCCTTCTTTCTCTCTTATTCTACCCTTCTCCTCGAGAGGACAACAACCTCTCTCTCTTTCTCTCTCTATCTCTCTCTGTTGATCGGCCGTTTGGTGCCATCCTAGCTACCAAGCGGCAATGTGAGCCGATGACGTGAGAGCCTATGGCTAAGCGACATTGGTGGCCGAGTTTCTGGCCGTTTGACCAGCGGTCCAATACTAGCAGCCAGTGACTTCCTGTTCACCAGTTTTCCAGTGGTCTCCGACATGAGATCGATCTTTCCACCTAATTTTTTACCTTCTGACCTTAAAAATGGTCTCCATTCGTCCAAATTGTTTGTGAGATATATAGGAGGGGTGTAACAACCCGTATCAAAATACACTTGTTTCAACAAGTTTGACCAAGTGAACAATATGTGGATCCAAGTTGACTTTTTTAATGGTCAATATTTTTGTTTGACTAAGGTACCATTGTGTAGATCTTGTCGATATGAGTTCATAGACTGGTGGTACGCCAAATTCCGAGTCATGGATAAAAAGTTATGATTCTGAGAAATTTTAAGCATAAGTTTTATATCAATGTCCAAATCAGTCCCCAATTTTTATCTGTTAGTAATCCTAGACTCTATATGAGCCTCGATAAGTGTGCCAAATAGGAAACAAATCCCAAAATACCCATTTCATCTCCAAAACCCGATAAATTCTCCCCCCAGATCCATGGACCTAAACTGGATCGTTTTGACCCGTTTAACATCAAACCGAATCATCACTATTTTTACCCATTTTGGTGAACCACCACTTACATGCACCAGCCAGTGAGGAAGCCCATATGGAGGCGAGCTTGACCATGAAATTTCACGACGAATGGCGGCCGAACGCATCCGGATTTGGCCGGCAAATGCAGCAGCAACCAGTAAGGTGGGTCACCGAATTTTTGCATTTTTTGACTATTTTAGGCCAATCCTACCACTTTTGGACCCTTTAAGCTCATTTCCGTGGTTAGTGTGCCCAAATTCCTCACCGTTTGAGAGATACAACACGAAGAGTTTGGCCAAAGCTTCAACCGAGTTTTTTGACCACCAAAGGAACCTTTGGACTGAGTTGAGCATACTGATGGGTTCCTTGTCTCTTGGAATTTCCATTGATACAAAGTTTGTGAATTTTGGAGGTCGTTTGATAATATTTCTATTTTTGGATCAATTAGCTAATTTTCGGATAAATTCGGAGTGTATTTAGACAAAATTGGTTAAATTGGATAAAATTGAAATTGAATTAGTTAAATTAGATATTACTAGGACTCATTAGAAGGTTCAATTTTGAACGTTTAGGCTTCGGGTGAAAATCCCCAATTTTGGATGCCAAATCCTAAGGGTACGCAGTATAATTGGATTGTTCGATGTCCAATTTATGTAATTTTATAGTTGTACAAATTAATTTAAGACTTTTGGTGTTCAAAAATGTCTTTGGTTTAGTTTTTGGAGCCTGAAAAATATTTTTATTATATTATAGACACTCATGTTGAGTCTGGAGGCGGTCCTACAAGGGAGCAAGAGTGAGCATCTGTAGTATTGTGAGTGGTTATATCATTTTTAAATGTTTTGGGTATATAGTATAGTATATATGTGCTTTGAATATTTTATGTATGTACCATTTGATTGAAATGTTTGGTTTATGCATGTATAATATTTGATTTTACTTATACGTGTTATCATTTTATGTGATGTTTTACAATATTTTAAATGGTTTTCCATTTTAATGAGTTCATAAATGGACTTGTGGTATTTAAATATCTTAGTAATTAAATTGAGATTTTAAATCATTTCGGAAAATAATTGATTTGAGTAAGCGGATTGAAAATCATATGATTTTAAGCATGTTCAAATATTTTATAATTTTATATGTTTAAAATTGGTTTATGGTGAATATATTTCACTATGGTATTTTTGCTTTTAGCATGAACTGATGTTTTGAAATTTTTGAAATATTTAAACAAACGATAGAATTTAAATATTAAATTATGATTTATGATACAGTATCGTCTAGAAGAGTATAAATGATCTTACCAAATTGTTTTAAAGATACTGTATTGGTTATTTTTAATTAATGTACCATATAGTACTAGAGTTTCAACTCAGTATTATATTACAGCGTGCTGGATTTGCCACGGTACTGTGAGGCTAGTTTCACCCCACAATTTATTATTGCCACGAACCATAAGGTTGGATTTATTTGACGGTTTATTATTACCACGGTGCCGTGAGATTGGTTTCACCTAACGATTTATTATTGCCATGGACCGTGAGTCAGGTTTATCCGATGGTTTATTATTACCACGGTGCCATGAGATTGGTTTTACCCAACGGTTTATTATTACCACAGACCGTGATGTTGGGTACGTCCCGACGTTTTATTATTTCCACGACACGTTTCATATATTGAGGGTCATGAGGTGGGTGTATCCCACGGTTTACAGATTGGTATATCGTATGGTACATTGTATACGTTTAAATATATTGTTGGTTTTCAAATATTATGGTTATTACTGCGCTTTCATATTTATTTTGTGGAACTATGTTTAAAATATTTTAATACTCAATTTTGATATCTTAATTAAGACATTTTATAATATTACAATGATCATTCATTTTATACTTCTAAGCATCGGTTTTATGATATTAAATTGGGGTACAAGTTCGGATTTTGTTAAATGAATTTTAAACGGGGAATATTTCAAACAAGTGGAATGAAAGGTCTTGAGAGAAACATTTTTACGGAAATAAATTATTATTTTTCTATCATACTTTGCCATTCACTAAGATTTTTTTATCTCACGTTTTATTTATTTTAAATTTGTTCCCCTAGGTCCAGGCTGTTAGTAGCAGTCTACCTCACACATTGCTTGTTACTTTGTTTCTTCAACGACAGTAGTAGTATTTATCTTTTCTTTATTTTATCCTTACCTTTCTGGAGTCATTTATTATTTACTTGTACTTCTAAACTTTGCAACTGCTCTTAGAATGCTCTGATTTAGATATTGGACTCAGTAAAGATCCTACTATATACATGTGTAATTATACCCTGTAGTACAATAGGCCTGTTGTGGACTTTTATGTTGTTGTGGTTTATGTTTATATATCAAGATATTATTGATAATGAATGTGTTCGTTGTCTACGTTTTAAGTGGAGTTCTATTGGATATCCTTTAGGGATTGTCCAATGGAACTTCACCAGACGGGACCACCCAGGAGATTCTGGGAGGGTTCCCGGGATGGGTCTTGTCAAGGGGAGTTTAGCCAAAACTTTCTGACTGTTTTCTAGCTAACGCCCACAGTGCTGAGCCTAATGGAGGTTAATTTAGTGCTTCTCATCCTTTTAACTTTCTATTTTATTCTTGATTAGCGTCCAAGTATGTATGGCCATTGCACGATGGCTGTTTATTTTATTATGGTAGTCTTGAGGGAGCTATGGACCTGAGAGTTAGCGAGTATATTTACACAATGAGCATCAGCTGCTCCCCTCCTTACTGCAAGATGATTGTTTATTTTGTTATGGTCATTCTGTGTGAGCTATAGACTTGAGGGTTGGCAAGTATATTTGCACAATGAGCATCAATCGCCCCCTTCCTTGGCAGCATGATGGTTGTTTATTATATTATAGATCAGCATGCAAGTTATATTTATGGTCATCCTTTATGAGCTGTGGTGAAAGAGGGTAGGCAGGTATAATGCAGAGTGAGCACTAGCCATCTCCTTCCTGGCCACAGTGTTGTTGGTTATTATGGGTTAGCGCACAGGTGTATATGGCCATCCTGTGAAAGCTATGTGCCTGAAGATTGGCAAGTATACTGAACAGTGAGCATCATCCACCGTCCCTTTGGTTGAAAGACGATTGTTTTACCAATAGCAAGTTATTAGCAATTGGTGCCACAGGACAACAAGGTGATCGATTACAAATTTTTTTCTTTAACCTCCCCGTCAGGTAGTGTTATGGCTAAAATATTGTATAAGGCAATGACCCGATTTGGCACATAAATAGCTTCATCTCGTGATTCTGCAGCTTATGAGATCAGTGGATCGGACGGCCACTATGGGCAACCATCCCAAACTGTATTGGTAGCAGTGTACTTGCAATAGCTGATATTATGGGATCATGCATTAGCATGTTATATGGTATATCGAGCGTATATCTACTGCAAGTGTGAGAATCACATACAATATTTATAGATTTTAAAATTTTATTTTTTTATAATTTATTTATTTATTTTAGTTATTTATGATTATGATTTTCTATTAATATCATTATTTGTTATTGAAATTATTTATTTATTTATTTATTTATTTATTATTATTATTATTATTATTATTATGATCATTTGTTATTATCTTTATTATTATTATTTATCATTGTTGCCGTTGTTAATTATTACTGTATTTGTTATTATGATTATTATTATTATTTGTTATTGCCTTTATTATTATTGTCAATTATTATTGCTATTATTGTTAAGTATTATTGTTGTAAGTTGTTATTATTTATTATGATTATTATTATTATTGTTATTAAGATTATTACTATTATCATCATCATCATTATTATTAATATTATTATTACTATTTATTATTATTACTGTTAATTGTTATTGTAGTTATTATTATTTATTATGACCATCATTATTATTATTGTTATCTTTATTATTATTATTATCGTTACCATTGTTATTATTACTATTATTAATTAATAATTATTATTCTTATTATTATTATTATTATTGCTACTACTTGTGAATTTGTTACTATAATTACTATCATTACTATCATTAGTGTAAACTGCATATTCATTGTATTTATCACATCAGCCAAGTGTAATGGCCTTCAGACAAGTGTGGTAGTTTTCAGACAAGTATAGTGTGGCAATCTTCGGAAAAGTATAATAGACTTTGACAAGTGTGTAACATCCCGTCCCAAAGTACATTGGAAATTTTTAAAATTTGACTAAGGTTGACCGGGTTTGACCGTCGTTGACCAAGAATGGGTCAAATGTTGACTTTTTGTTCCTGATGGAATTTCACATTGACTGAGATACCATTAAAAAGTACACCTTGCCACGAGTCCATAGACTAGTAGCACGTTGAAAACGAAGCTGCGGTTTGAAAGTTACGAGCAAAACCAGTTGAGGTCCAAACTATCCAAGAGGTGTCAAAGTTGACTTTTTGTTCATGCAAAGTTAAGCTTTGACTCATGCATGGTTGTGAAGTACTCATCGATACAAGTTCATAGACTAGCGGTACGTCCGATTTGGACATGTGATTTGAAAGTTATGGACCTGTAGAATTTTTCAAATACAGCATTATTTTAATATTATTTTTAAATATGTGAACAGTGTGCCACATGTGACTTAATAAAGGGTGCCATGTGTCACAACGGTGAGATGCTACATGTCAACCATGATTAAATACCATATTATTTTATTATTATTCTATACAATAATATTATTTTAATATTATTTAATTATTTTCTTTTCTTTTCTTTTCTTTTCCTTTTCCTTTCTTTTTCTTTTCTTTTCTTTTCTTTTTTTTTTTTCTTTTCCTTCCCCCACATGGGAACCCCTTTCTTCTTCTTCTTTCTTCTTCTTTCTTTTCCTTTCCTTTTCCTCCTCTCGGGTCCTTGCCGTTTCTCAAATTTCGGTCACCGGACGACCACATGCGCAGCCAGGGAAGGAGCCTATTCCTCGGCGACGCCATCCTCCAAATTTCCAGGCCAAACGCCACTAGACATGCCCAGATCAGGCCAATGAAGTCGACGGCGGTGGGTTGAGTTTTCCAGCGATTCTCACTGTTTCCGGCCAGCCCAGTCCGATCTTCCACCTTTTTTCCCCTATTTTGGGTTTTCTGAGTTCAATTATGGTCTCCAATTGTTTAAATTAGAAGTGGTTCGTGAGTTATGAGGAGGTGAAGTTCGGCCGGTACTTCCCGGATAAATTCCGACCACCACCGGCGGAATTGGGGTCAATGAAGGCCGGTAATGCGATCCTCATTCCATAAGCTTTGATTCGGTATATTACTCGCAAATTTTGGTTAATATTTGTGTTAAACTCCCCGGGTACTGGATATTATTTACCTGAATAAAATATTAATTTATTTGAGTTATGCAATATTGTTGTTCTAAGAGCACGTGTGCATCGTGGAATTGATCTCATGGAGGATCTTGGGTTAATCGCGTGCTCAAGGTGAGTGACCCACCTTCAAAATTATTTTCGGGTGTTAAACTACATTTATTTTGTGATAATTAAATGTTTGGATTTAATATTTATGTGTTAAATATTTAGCAAAATTATATTTGAAATTTTGATGGCACAATTTGAATAAATTGAAATGTATATGTGCATTAAATCATATATGATTTTTGACAAATTATGGAAATTTAGATTTTATGGAAATTTGGTATTTAAAGGAATTGTGATTTTAATATTAATTGATTTATTGTGGAATTTATTTGTACGTTTATTTTGATTAATAAAAATGCATTTATATGGATTTATGAATTTTTGAAATTTTATGGGATTTTAATGAAATTATGCCTATCTTGAATTTTAAGGATTTAAGGATATTATTTTAAAAAATTATGCTTACGCATTTGAATATCGTGGATTGGAAAATTGATGCATTTGAAAGTTGATGGATTTGAAATTGATGGAAATTGTGCGATGGATTTATGATGATGATTTATAAAGGAATTGTGAAAAATTTACGGGTTTAATTGGATGGGATAAACCCGGTAGTATTTATGAGATTTTGAGATTTGAAAATAAATATATTGATTTTTGATTTTTAGATTCACCATACACGTACTGGTGTTCTTTATGCATGGATATGACTAGCACGCAGGTGGATGTGGTGAGAGCGCAGGTAGGTGTGAGTAGCGCACAGGTGATTATGGGGTTGTCCTGTGGTTGCCATCGGATGAGGATAGGCCGCCCCTCCACGGTTGGGATGCCTGTTAGCAGTGGTGCGGTGGGACGCCACACGACCATATACCGGTTTCTCTCTTTATCCTCCTATCTGGCGGTGCTCGGAACGCTGAGTATTGTTGGCGCCACGGGTATATAGTGGGTGCATCAAATGGTTTTCAGAACATGGATTTCAAAATAAATATTTTGAAATTATATTTAAATTAAAAATATATTTAACGTTATTTTTATTATTTATTTCAAATGGATATTTTAATTTAATTTAATTTTTCCTTTGCTTAATTATTCAGTAAATTGATTTATTTTAATTATTTAATTATTCTATGAATTGTTTTAATGTGAGTTTTATTAATATTTCTGTATTAATTGTTATGACATGCATTAATTATTTAGTAATTGTTATAAGTTATTTCTATTTCAATTTATTTCATTATAAATCTGGATTATTATAATTTTTATTAAATTAATTGTTATAAGTTATTTCTATTTCAATTTATTTCATTATAAATCTGGATTATTATAATTTTTATTAAATTAATTATTCCTTTATTTTTGGGGCATAAAATATTGGGTTTTGTGAAAATATTTTAAAAAGGGAAACTTTTCCAACGGAGTGAATGGTGAGAGTTTTGAGAGAAAATATTATTTTCAATTAATTATTATTTATTTATTTATTTATTCTTAATTAATCAAGTGTACTATAATTATTATTACTATTATAATTGTATATTAGACTGGGTTACTCACTAAGATGATTAGCATCTCATATTTTTTTAAATTCCGTTCCTTTAGGTCCAGGTTAGTCGACGTTAATTGTCCGGGGGCGAACTCGACGTCTCAGTTCATTGTCAAAAGTCCAAGAAGCATTTCCTCCCTTTTTTCCTCTTCATCTTGTATTGCTTCTTTATCTGACATTGTATTAATTCCATATTTATTTGTATAATGCTCTGCATACTGTATTGGATACATTTTATTAAATACTGCATTAATTCCCTGTTATTATTTTGGAGTGCTGTAAATTTGTGAAATTAATTCGTAGTAATGTGGGAGGAATAAGGGGATGTATATAGAAGTGTGTTTTCAGTGCAGGAGATTTGTGGTAAATCCAACCCTTAGGGGAGGTTCTACCGGATTTTCCATTGGAAGGTCCCGTAGGGTTTTCCTGGGATCAGGGCTTGTCTAGGGTTCCGGTAAGAAATTTTGGACGGGTTCTGACAAGTGTGGTAGCTTTTGGGGAAGTATGATAGCCTTTGGACAAGTATGGTAACCTTCAAGCATGTATAGTAGCTCTTTGGCAAGTTGTACTAATGTTATTGTCATTACTATTATTATTATTGTTGTTGTTTTATTACTTTTTTATCTACATTTATGTATTTGATGTATTTATAAAGGGTTATAGAAATATAGGACTGTACTAAATGGGTGGTATGGGCAGAGATGAGTCTTAAAGGTATTTATTTTCATTAATTTATTTTCAGCACATGTAATCTTATGCTTTTATTTTAAAGTTCTGCCTTTTGTGGAAAATATTGTAGTAAGGTGAGAGGAATAAAGTAGTATGATATTGGAGTGTATTTTTTGTGTAAGGAATTTTTAAAGCATGCTCAACCCTTAGGAGAGATGCTGCCAGATTTTTCATAGGACAGTCCGATAAGGTTTCCCCTGCAATCAAGGCTTATCTAGGATTCTGATAAGATATTCTGAATGGATCCCTATACTTAGTGTACTACAGATATCATGGCAAACATGTACATCAGAATATAATACTTATGCCAAACATTGATACTGTATGGTACGTCAATTGAAAATAAATAGTATAGTATCCATAAAACAATCTTTGTAATACCATACTTTTCCATAAAATATTGTACCATGAAACAAAATTTAATATTCAAATCCAATCATTTATTTAAATTTTCAAAAATTCCAAATAATCATTTCATGCCAAAACTATAAATTCCAAATCACCATTTTTAAGCACATAAAATTATAAAACATTTAAATATGCTTAAAAATATATAATTTTCAATCCGCTTACTCAAAATCAATTATTTTCCAAAATGATTAGAACCCCAATTCAAATACCAAGATATTTAAATATCATGAACCACAAGTCCATTATGAACTCAATAAAGTTGGAAACCATTTAAAATCTTATCAAAAATCATATAAAATGATAACACATATATGTAAAATAGATATTCATACATACATAAATTAAACATTTAACTCAAATAATATATACATAAAATAACCACACAATGTATATTGTGCTACCATACTCAAAACTATTTAAAAATATAACTACTAATAGATACCGCTTATGCTTATTTATGCTCCTCTACAGGGTTGCCTTCCGGCTCAATACAAGTACCTGTATTATAATAAAATACTTCTCAGGCTTTAACAACCAAACCAAAGATATTGGTGTGCATTAAATATGTTAAAATAATTTATACAACTATAAAATTACATTATGTCCAATTATACCGCGAACCTTTAAAACTCGGTACCAAAAATTGAGGTTTTTATCCGAAGGCTAATTTTTTGAAATTGAACCTTCTAATTGGGTCTTATTAATATTTAATTACACTAATCAAACCTCAATTTCATCTAATTTGATCAATTTTTGTTCAAACATAGTTCAATTTTATCTGGTATTTAAATAATTGCCCAAAATAGAAAAATTATCAAACGATATCCAAAATTCACCAAAATTTACAAACTTTATATCAATGGAAAGCCCAAAAGATAAAGAATACAATCGTGTGCTCATCTCAGTCCAAAAATGTCTTTGATGGCCAAAAAACTCATCAGAAATATCGACCAAATTCCCCATTAATGTATCTCTCAAACGGTGAGAAATTTTGGTAAACGGAGCATGTGAATGGATTCAATGGGTCCAAAAATGGGTGGAGGTGTGTGTGACCAATCAACTGGAAAACTCTAAACAGTTACCGCCTACTTCACATGATCGACCCCAATGTGTTGACTGACAGCTTGCCTTGAAATTTCACGGTTGAGGTCGCTGTTGAGTTGTCTTCCTCCTTGTGCCGCGAGTGTAAAAAAATGGTGGCCGAATTTGGATAAAACAATGATGGCCCGGTTGGCCATTACATGGGTTCAGGCCGATGCAGTTCGAACCAATGGGTTTAGGAAGAGGTTTCTCAAGTTTGAAGGATAAAATAGATATTTTACAATTTGTTCACTATTGCGCACATTTTCCAATGGTTATATAGAAACTTGAATCACTAACAGACAAAAATTTAAGAGTGGTTTGAACATTGATATAAAATTAATGTTTAAAACTTTTTAACACTATAACTTTTTATCTGTAACTCAGACTTTGGCATATCACTAGTTTATGAATTCTTATTGATAAACTCTGCAACGGTATACCACTCAAACTAAAATATTAACCTATTTAAAGTCAAAATTGGGACCCACCAACGGTCCAGTTGGTGAAACCCATTCAAACTTTCAAAATTTCAAGTATTTTTGAGATGAGATGTTATAATGTTGGCTCAATTCAGTCAATTTTATGTGCTTTATTAAAACTTAAATGAATTGAACCATGAAAAGAAACTAAACCAAACTGAACCAATCATCTTTGGCTCGATTCAATTTTAATAATTTTTTTCATTTTTAATAATTTTTTTAATTTTTTTACATTTTTAATATTTTTTATAAAAAAAATTACTATTTTTAAACGATTTGAATTTAATATTATTAATATATTAAATTAATAATTTAAAAACATAAATATAGACTTAATTTAATAAAATATAAAAAATATATCTATAATATATATGGTTGATCCTGTTTGATTTGGCTTAAGTTAAAAATTTCCAAAATCAAACCTAACCAATCATAGGCCAAAAATCAAATTGAACCAATTTGTTTGGATGGTTTGATCAATTTGGATCGATCTGTGTACACCTTTACTTCATGTTAGGTTAAAGCTTTGAAATCATTCTATCACGATCTAAACCACTTAGCATTATATTCTTTGCTTTAGGGTCATTACCTGCATGATCATGTTCTTGGTCCATGCCCCATTAACTTGCCCAAAATGCCACAAACTAGTAAGAGAAATGCTCAAACATAATGAGAATTCACTATTTCCTTCTTGAAAGATATGAGATTGCTCATTGATCTTACCATTTATTGTCTTGCATCTTTCAGGCTCACAAGTTTTACAACTTCCCATTTAAATTGGAAAACAGCAGTTATATACTATTCAAATCACACATGTAAACAGCCATAATAGGAGCAAATCTTGAAGACTTCATCACAGGTGATCTACAAAAACTAGAAAAGGAGATTCAAACAACAAATGGAGAAGGTAGTAGCACTAAAATTGCTAGCTAAATCAAACCAAATTACCAAATTTGGAGGAGATCGGATCGAGCATTGCTTAGATGGATGATGTACATGCTTAAATATGATAACCTCTAACATCCTTTCATTTATGGAAATCTCTAGAAAAATTGTTTGGAAGCTACTCAATAGGCAAGATGACGCAGTTAAAATGACATCTACAATCAACAAAGATAAGGTCTTTATCACTAAGTGCTTACTTCTCAATAATGAAAGACTTTGTTGACACTCACATGTTAGCTTGCTATTAAGTTTCAAAAGATGATTTTATCATGCATTTGCATCAAAGGCTACCACTTGAGTATGATGCCATAGTGCCAAACATCAACTCATTAAGAGAACCACTAGAAATTGAATATGTGCAGTCACTCCTCTTAAGTAAAGAAATCAAACTTCAATGAGCTACTGTAGATATTAAGCTTGTAGAACACCTAGCAAACAAGCCAACAGATTAAGAAAATAACAATAACCATAAAACAACCTCAACCAAGAATGTCATGCCTCCATCAATCACCACTAAAAGTCATTGCCCTTAACTATCTAGCTTGTTTAACAGAAGGTCTAGTACAGATGTCTCTAGCTAAAGCCTCAACTAGGTATTCTATATAATCAACTCTATATGCAATCTCAACTGTACCCTCATTTAGCACTTGTTGATCTCTAGGTCCACCACGTCCACACGTAGGAGGCCTCTCAAATCTATTATAAAAACAATTAATTTGAAACATCACATCCAAAAAAGTATATGAATCGAAAATAATAATAATGAGCTCCAAAATAATGATATGACACCAAAGAAAGAATATAATATGACTAAAATGTCATACCTTAATTAAGCAAACTTCAAGAACTAGATAATAACAAGAATAACCAATGATATATGAAAGAAAAAGGATGTACATGAAAGTGTGATCTTACAAGACCATAGAACCTAGTGCTCTGATACCAAGTTAAAATGGCCACCTCCAGAGTCCTTTCTGGATGTCCAAATAGTTCCTACTTGGGGACAATCCTACTAGAAATTCTGCAAAAAATTTGGCAAAACCACCTTATATTTTAAATATAATCCTAATTATAACTATTGATAAGAACACTTCTAATACTATTTAGTAACATAGCAGCCTTATTGGCCACCACAACTCCATATATATTTATATATATATATATATATATATATATATATATATATATATATATATATTCAAATGTTAAAAATAATGGGTCTCAAACCTGATCATCATGAAGAAAGAAAATATAAGAAATATAGGGTTATACACATCAGGATTAGTCCATCAAAATAGTTCTAGGAGTCCAACTATTTGATGCAAGGGAAATATAAGTACAAATTTACAGAGTAGCAAAGAAATATATACATCAACAGTGGAGGATAGACATGAATATATATATATATATATATATATATTTAAGTACAAGTCCATAGAGTAGCAAAGAAATATGTACATTGGTAGTGGGGGATGGAAGTGATGATGATGGTTGGACGTGTGGTGTGGTACATATCAGCAGTAGCCTAAGGGAATAACTGAAAACATATAAACCATGAGAAAAGTTTAGTGAGTGAATATCAGTATATAAAAAAAATATGTATATATACATATTTGTTTTCGAAAATCCATTTCTTTAAAATCTTTACTTTACAAAATCCATCTAATAAGTTCTAAAAAATATATAAAAAATTTTGAAACTCATCGAGATTCGTAGAAAAGTTTCAAATGTCATAATACATCATTGAAATTCAAGGAAAATTTTAAAACACATAGAAATCTTTGAATCCATAAAGAATCCAATCCATAATCATATCAATCCCATTTATAAACATATAATCCATCAATCTTATGTGTAAATATATAATCCATCAATCTTATGTATAAACATATAATTCATCAATTTCATAAAACTCATGTATCATATTATACTACTATTGTCAAGTGACCTTAATGCTTCAGAAGATAGAAAGAAAAAGGGAGGGAGTACATTATCATGACCCTTTAGTGTCCCAGAGGAATCATGACAGGATCCTCACATCACTCGCTATAATTAAGGATGATAATATATGTATCATGGCCATAAGCAATATCCAACATATTCATTGGTACTACATGGTATACAAACCCAGCTAAACCTAATATTATCATTCAACTGTTATCTATCACATATCATAAAATCATATATATATATATATATATATGTAAATTCACGTTTCCATAGACATAAATATAATGATATTAAATCATACTCATAACCTAAAACATTTTCAAAATTAAACATTCACTCTTAGAGATAGCTCAAACTTGACCCGTAGCCACCAGATCACTTTCAGTCCCTCTTCGAATGTCTAAAATAATACCAAAACATTTCATTAAACCTAGAAGAAAATAATTACTCTATGAGGACACTAATATCTCACTCACAACCCATCAATTCTAAATTTACATACTAATTCCTCCAAAATTTTATACAAACTTATTTTTCTCATGGCCCAAATTTGACATTTTCCATATCTCCACAATTCCTTAAAATTGAGCTATAGATTTTCTTCCATACATCATTATAAACTTTAATTAACCAATAGTTACCATAAAAAAATTAAAAAAAAAACATTGCATAGCCAAGTAATTATTCCAAAACTAAAACGCTCTAAACCATAATTAAGTCTTCCCTAAAACTCAACCAAAATCCACAAATTATACAGATCAAAAGAAAGTCTAACAGATGTAGAACATGGATTTACTTTCTATTGATAACATGGATTTACTTTCTATTGATAACAAAGACGTTGATGTGTTGCTGGAAAAATTAAAAAGAGTTTGACCTTGAAACTAAGTCTTAAGATCTACAAACATGGAAAGGCGTTTAGGCTCAAATAATATTAAAAATGGATTTAGGAGGTCGAAAACTAGTGGAAAGGACTTTGAGTTGTCATCGAAACTTACAAGATTTCAAGGACCAAAAAATGGGTCCTAACATAATTTTCTAGCCAGATCCTAACTAACTCCGACCACTGTCTACTGATATCTTAGTACTACTGTGTTCCTCGCTTTACAAGCTTTCCAACGATACCAATGGTGAAGCAAACAGAGGTCTATATCTCAAGATATAAAAGTTTAAAGATGGTGAGTTAGAGAGAGAAAGTATGGCGGTAGAGAAAGCATAAAAATGATTGATTTTCAGGCGAAAATCTCTTAAGTTCAAAGGGTTCATGTAGGAATTTTGAAATTGGTTGAAAAATCTCAAAATGGATTGAGTTGGGTCAAGTTGTATTTGACTTTCAGATAAATGTCCCAACTTATCCTCAAGATGTCAAGGTTTTGTATTTACTGAGATATAACTGAACCGTTTGGACCATAAGTTTCAAATTGTAGCTTTGTATTCAACACGCTACCTGTCTCCAAACCTGTATTGAGGTGGTCTATTCAAGTCAAAAGCAAAGTTTAAACCTAACAAAAAAGTCAACTTTTTGTCCCTTCTATGATCCCATTAGGCCAAACTTAGTCAAACAACTCAAAAACTCAAATTTTATGTTTCTACTTCGAATGGATCATTACATTTTTGAATCCTTGATTTACCTTTTTCTTCCTTGTACTTGTTTGTCAATAAATATAATAATCCCATTTGTTGACTAGGAAAAAAATGAAAAAGCTGAAAGAAGTTATTTTATCCTCTGTACTCTGCGGCTAGCTAACCAATGCCAATTACGGTGTAAGAGTTAAGAATTAGTTAATATTTTATTAAGAGGGGCTCCTTAGTAAAAGAATCACATTAATGAATGTCATAAACTATATGTATATTAGATGAGTCCACAACTTAAACAGAATGACTTATAATAATCCGCAACATCAAAACACTTATGATTGACCATTCATCTATTTCTTGATAATTTTCTCTCTGGTAATCTTTTTTTCCTATTTGTATGATTCTAACTAGTTGTTATAAGCACATATTATATTTGAAAAGAAAGGTAGCAGTGATTCTTTTTTCTTTTCTTAACAGTGAATTAACTACAGCCCCAACAAGCGAAGGTCATCCATCTTTTTCTTAAATTTTATTTTTGACGAATGTATATATGTCATGTCAACAATGCATGAGGACGTTTGGCTGACTGTTTCCAAATCACGGCATAAAATGAAAACCAACTCAATTAAAATAATTGCTTACAGTTCTCTTTTTATATTTTTGTTACTCATTAATTGCTTTATGTTCTTGGATTTTTTTTTTTTTTGGGTCGTTCTTTTGTTTGGACTTGGTATTTCATTAATTTCTAGCGAAAGCAAATTATTATGCTTTTTGTATGACTATTTTAGATGCCCCTTTGGTATTTAAACTAGACTGTACAATGAGAGGGCACACAAGTTATTACTGTATATATAACCAACTCTAAAAATATTTAAAACAAATGGATTAATAATACATCATAGCCTGCAATTTCGGTCGCGCAATATTATCAATAACAGACTGGCGTGGTATCAATGTTAGCCCATAAAAAATCAGATATAACAGACTGGCGTGGTATCAATGTTAGCCCATAAAAAATCAGATATATAATATCTGTCTCAAAATTTTATGGAATTTAAATAACATATACTCTATCTAGAAATTTATAGAATTAATTTGGCTAAAGATCAAAAAGTTAAACCCATTAGTACGTGGAGCAGCCTTTCATCCAATATTAAGCATATTTTAGTTTGAATTAGATTTTTGGCCTTCAAGTATTCAACTTGCAATTTTGGTTTTTTAGTTTCAATTTGTTGCATATTTGATCTAATTATTAATATTTTTTTTACAGACAATACCTCTCTTTTACTTCACAATATTGAAATGCCATTTGATATAATCGTAAGTTTGGACCAGTGATTGTACCATTGTAAATAAACTTCCCGATATTCAATATTCAATCCTTAATCTAGATAAAAATAAAAAATAAAAAACAAGAAACAAAAGAAAAACCTCTTCAAATATCAAATATTTGTGTTTTAATTATCTAATTTACACGGCATATTAACCACCATGTTCTAAAACAAATTTGGATTGGACTAAAATACAATAGAAAAAAACTTAAAAGTATAAATTGAAATATTGTAAATTTGAAAATTTAAATTGCTGTTACATTTAATTAGAGAATACTAAATTGAAACAATATGGGACTTTGTTCACATTCTAGCAAATGTCAACCTGGCTTTTCAATGAATTCATGATGTTCAAATACGAAAGTCAAGTGCTTCTCTAACGGTTTTTTGGTTTGACAGAGAAAGGGCTCCCTTGCTTTGGTTTTATTGGACTTTTCAGAGACAAGAAAGGCGGGCTACTTGCTGACCCATTGTACACCTCCTGCATTTTGTTTTTCTTTTAAAAATTCATTTTACTCTTCCCCCATGAGGATGAGCCCATTAAATGTACAATTTCGACAGTGTGTTTAATTAATGACATATAAGAAAAAATTAAATTTGTACGTAAAAGGAATTTCTGCTCTCGCTTGAATGCACACAAAAACATCTATATGATGCACAAGGGCTTCGAAATTCAACGAGGCCGAGTAAATTTGGTTCGGAAAATATATTATAAAAAATAATAATTATAAAAAATAAATAAATAAATAAATAAATAAAAGATAACGGATTGTTTATCCCCGGTGCACTTGTTGTTGACTTTTCGCGGGCCATGGTATAAATTGATAGTTTACCTTACGGATTCAAAACTTACTCGAATAATGTATGATTAATTGCTTTCTACGTACTGTTCTTTTAGCTTTTAAAATCCTCAATTTATTTTTTTAATAAATACTAGAAAAAAAAGGTTGAAAAGAAGGTTTTTTATCCTTCGTTTTCTAATGCTAGCTAGCCAATCCCCATTACATTGAAGGAATTAATAACTAATTAATATTTTATTAAGAGAAGCCTAACCTGCCTACCTCATATTGTTACCTTTTGAGTCTAGAATTTGTGTTTTTCTACATCCCAACCTAATTATTAGTATAATATGTCTTCCAAAGCCTAACTTTAAGCCCTTTGAATTGGACCATCCCACTAACAGAAATGTCAAATATGCCATGTACTAAAACACATGCAAACTTTGAGTCCAACTCTTTGAAGATAACTATGAGCCCCTAATAACTCTTCTCCATATATAATTACTGCCACCCAACATTCTTTCCCACACAAACCATTTCCTAAGCATATCTTCACCTTCTTCATATCCTCCAAGTGTCTCTTTGAAAATATATGCAACTTTCCTTCCTTTACACCACTAAAACATGAAATCCCAGAAGCTATTCCTTCTACTAGCCATACTCATTATGGCTTTGAGCACCATCGCTCTCTCTGCAACATCAAATGCTGATGAAACATTTCTCAATAACGACAAGGATGATAATGCTACAACTGATGAGGATTTCTCGGAGACCGAAGACCAACCACAGACAACATTGACTCCTCTTAGGGGGATTAGCCGCTTCCTTGCGTCACGAAATCAGATGACATGCAACAAATACCCGAAGGTGTGTCGCGCCAAGGACAGCCCCGGTCCAGATTGCTGCAAGAAGAAATGTGTGGACACATCGAGTGATAGAGTAAACTGCGGCAAATGTGGGAAGAAATGCAAGTACGCGGAGATATGCTGCAGAGGAAAGTGCGTGAAGCCAATGACTGATGAGAAACACTGTGGAAGTTGCAATAACAGGTGCAGCAAAGGGAACAAGTGCTTGTATGGGATGTGCAACTATGCATAGATATTCAAAAACCACCACCAAATTTAAGAGGAAATGAATAATAGGATATATAAATTATTAAGCAGTAGTTAGTTTGAAAAACAAAAAGGTGAGCCATCAATTGATGTTTTTGATAGGCTCTGCATACACACACATTATGTCGGTTTGTGTAATTACAATTAATATGTTAATTAAATTGGGATTTGTGATGATGTAACATCGGGTTGTAAGAATTCAAGTTTCATGTACTCATCATTAGTATATATGCGCATAATTAAATTCTATATATGTTTCTTCTTATGATTTCTTTATTTCCAACACCTATGATGAAAAATAATATTATATGCAGAAATATATGAACAAAAATCCTCTCCATTTCACTAGAAATGAAGGATCTCAATTTGGCTTAACTAAATTATGTCATTTAAAATCCAAAAACCAAAATATATATATATATATGTAATACCCCGTCACAATAAATGGTTAAAAAATTTAAAATTTTGACTTAGTTTCAACGACCAGAACATTTCTGGACCCCAAGTTTATTTTGTTTATGATCAAGTTTTTGATTTGAACAATATTCCATTGTATAGAGCTTATCAATATGAATTCATAAGCTGGTGGCATACTAGATATAAAGTTACAGTTAAAAAGTTATAGTTCTAAGAAAGTTTGAACATCATATTGTATTAGCCTTAGAATTTTATTTATTAATGACCAAAGGCCTTATATATACATGGAGAATCATGCTTTTCATCAAACAATTTGAAAAATATTTTAAAAAATCCCAAAAGTTTAAAAAAACCTTGTAGACCCGAGAGAGATCTGAACCAGTTGATCCAAACGCATTTGAGCACCAATCATATTAAGTTAGTTTTGATAATTTTTCCGACCACAATAAGCTACACGCACTGGCCATAGTGAGAGCCTATCTTCCTGTGACATTGGCCGTGAAATTTCAAGACAAGCTTCCACCGGAAGCACCTAGATTTAGCCTCTGACACAATCAAAGGTGAGCCACAAATTTTCTAGGCATTTGACCATTTTTCAGCCATATCAACTCGACTCATACCTCTCTCCCCCCCTAATTTGAACCTGTTAAACTTGAATCCGACCTCTGTTTGTCAAAGTTCTTAATGATTTGAAAGATCCATCAATATCAAGTTTTACCAAACTTTTCAACATGTTTTCTGGCCATTGGTGATGTTTTTGGACTAAGGCAAGATTATCAACTTGTTATCAAATTTACAAGTTTTCCATTGACATGTAAGTTGTGATTTTTGAACATTGTTTGATAAAATTTCCATTTTTGGGTTAATCGGTTAAATATCTGGTAAAATCTGTGTTTGGACAATTTATGATTAAATGGAAGTTGACTTTGTGTAATTAGATGTTAAGAATACCTAATGAAAGGTTCAGTTTCATAAATTAGCCTTTAGTTGAAAACCCCCAATTTTGAATATTGGATCTTAAAGGCTCAGGGTATAATTGGATCACTTGGTGTTTAATTTATGTAATTTCATGGTTATATAAATTATTTTAATATTTGGTACATACCAATATCTTTGGTTTGATTTTTGAAGTCTAAGAAATATTTTGTTCTATTATAAGCGCCAACACTGCACTTGGAGGCAACCTTGTGAAAGACCATAAGAGATCATCGATAGTATCTATGAGTGGTTTATGTTTTCAAATGATTTTAGGCACGTTAGTACAATGTATATATGGTTTGAATATTTTATATATAGTTTGATTTCAATGCTTATTTTATGCTTACATGAATATTGGCTTTCACATATATGAGTTATCTTTCAATGTGATTTTTGACAAGATTTCATGGTTTTAAATTATAATAGGTTCATATCGAACTTATGAATCTTGATATTTAAATATCTTGGTAATTTAATTGACGTTGTAATACCTTTGGAAATAATTTATTTTGATAAAGCGAATTGAAAATTGTATATTTTTTAGCATCTTTTAAGCATTTAATATTACAAAATATTTAAAAATGATTTATAGTGATATATATTATGCTGTTGGTATTTATGTTTTGACATGAAATAGTGATTTGAAATTTGTAGAATATTTAAATAAATGATTTGATTGAATATTAAATTCTAGCTTATGGCACTTTATTTGTTTGGAAAAGATAGAAAAGTGTTACGTTGAAAAAATTATTTATAAATACTATAATTATTGCTTTTAATTGGTGTGCCATATAGTTATAATGTCTTGGTTATGTTATTATGTTATTAGTGCATTGGATTGCCATAATACCTTTAGGATATTAAGGGTCATGAAATGAGTTCTTCCTATGGTTTTTCTATTGCCATGATGCCTTAGGAGATTAAAGATCATGAAATGGGTTTTTTCTATGGTTTATTTATTGCGACAATGACTTTGAAATGTTAAGGGTCACTAAATAGGTTCACCCCATGATTTCTATTTCTCTCTCGTTAATATCGGTGCTGTTTCAGAGTGCCTTAAACCATTTGGCATCACTAGATATATTGTATGGTACATTATTTATTTTTCTAAATATGTCGTAGGTTTTTTGTTATTTTTATGGATTTTTATTGACTTTCCATAATTATTTGGTGAAATTATATTTATATCATTTTTATGCCCAGTATTTACAATATGTTAGCTTAAATTTACCTATTTTATGATATTAATTTAAGACACAAGTTGGATTTTATGAAACTGATTTTAAAAAGAAAACATTTCGAAAGAGTAGAATAATAGGTCTTAAGAGAATAGTCTACAAAGAATAGTATTATGTCAAAATTGGAGTTGAGATCAAAAAGCTATAATCATATCAAGGTGAAGTCCAGACTGATCGAGCAAGGCCAAGGTTGATTTTTTATCTATGTTAATTGTGGCTTTGACTTCTATACTATCATATAGTGCTTGCTGATACAAGTATGTAGACTAACAGCAAGCTTAATTTGAACTTACGGTTTAAAAATTATAGATCTATAAAATTGTAATTATTCCTTTACCTAAAAAGAAAGTAAATGGATGTTTGAAAATATCCTTTATGGGTTCCATGTGTCACCAATCTATAGGTGACAATTGGCCAACCAATTTTTATTTTTCTTTTTCTTTTTCTTTTTCACTTTCTTTCTCATCTCCCACAACAGACGATGATCTCTCTCTCTTTCTCCCCCCCCCCCCCTCTCTTTCTTTCTCATGTTCAATCGAAATTGATCGTTTTTGGACATCCAAATTCGACATGCATTGGCGGCTAAGCCCAGGTGCCGACAACCTTGGTGACAAATTTCACAACCTACCAACTGGTGACATGCCCAAATCGGGCTTCTAAATCCAACAACAGCCATTTACCAGCCAATCCAACCCAAACCATACCTTTATCCCCCCTATTTTGGATTTCCTAATTCCGAATATGGCCTCCATTCTTCCAAATTCCAAACCCTTTGAGAGATTCGATAATTTAAAGTTTGGCTAAAATTTTCCAGCCATTTTTCAACCACTGACAGTGAGTTTGGTTCATTTGAGCTAAGTATTTTCATTCCTTGTCTTACAAGCTTTTAGTTGGTATATAGTTTGCCAATTATGAATGAGTATTTAAAATATTACCATTTTGAGCTAATTTTTATAACTACTATAAAAATGGTCTGTGTTGGAAGTTTTTCCTAAGAATTCTTATTGCATTTAGGTTCCTAATGAATAATAAAGGTAAATGAAATATTTAATTTCATGAAATAAGGTATCAATAAGAAAATCCCAATTTTGGGCAATAAACCATTCAAGATCACAATACAACTAGACTCTTCCTGGAGTTTAATTTTGAAAATATGAAGTAGGAAAAGTCATTTTCGAATACTTAAGGCCTTCCAATATTTTGGGATAACATTATTAATGTCTAGATAATATTCACGGTGTATGTTAAGCATCCAAGCAGAATTTGCAGCTAATCCTACAGTAGAGCAAAGATGAGCAAATATCAGTACTATGAGTGGTATTTTATAAATTTCTAAAAAGTTTAGATGCTTATATTTAATTAAAATAATTTTGTTCATTGATAGATTTTTTTAATGCCAATCCATAGTTTTATAAAATTTAAATTATTGGTTTATGCTTAATTAAATTTATCCAAGTATTTTCTTATATGTATATTTATAGACTTGAGGGATTTATACTGTCAATGCAGCATTTTAATATGTTAGTTTTCTCTGTCCAATATTAAAGTACGATGATGGAAATTAATCGTCATATTAATAGAATGTGTAAATATATTTTAATATATTCTTATAAGAATATTTATTATGTAAAATAGTGATTATTTTATGAGATTCTATTGAAATTCGATTGAAATTGGTTTTGTTTTCTTCTTAAAGTAAATCGGGCATAATCAAATGCTAAATTATTTATTTGGATTGATTGTAGAACTAGAAAGGTATTATTTATATGGTTTCTTATTAAATGCTTTAGTGCCTTAATTTTGATTATAACATATGTGTCTTAATTTTGATTATAAATATGTGTATGTGTGTATGTGTGTATGTGTGTATATGTGTAAGTCATATAAATATGAATGGTATGCCATTTTCTAATTTATATTTGAGTTGTAGAAACGTTAACTATAAACTTTAAATTTGGTAAAGTAATCATATTATTAGAACATGTTCCTTTTTATATATATTTGTGTGTGTGTGTATAAATAAATACATGTATATGATTTCGTAACTTTATTTGTTTATTATTTGTTTATTTTTATTCATTTATTTATTTATGTTGATTTAAAAAAAATTGAGTCATAAAAATATTTAATTTTAACATGATTTTAACATGGTATAGTTTTTAAAAATTATATTTGGATTTTCAATATTTTTGTTATTGGTTATTGATTTTGGGGTTATACTTAAATGGATAGAGTTATTTTTTATCTTATGAAATATGTAAAATTATTCGTTATATTTAATTTTTATTATTTTTATTTGTTTATTATTTATATATTTATTTATTTATTTAAAAGATTTATTTATGATTTTAGAATGTAACGGTGAAAAACTGATGTTGTCATATTTGTATTATTACTAGGAATGGGCAATGTGCGCTGCATGTGGACCACTAGTGTTAACTATTATTTTATCAATTTTTTGTTATATAAAAAATTTGTTAATATGTTACTAGAATGAAATTTTATCTGCTTGGTTAACTTATAATATATATTCAAAGTACCACAAAATTATACTATCAATTTCAAAAAAGATTTGTCGAGAACCAAAAAAAATAAATAAATGAATAAATTAGACAAAGAAAGAAAGATTATGCATAAAAAAATTGATTTTAGTTAAAAATGATTAAAATCTAATCTACAAGTGGTAACTAACTTGGAAATGAGTGTTGGGGTGGTGTGTTGTCAGTCCCTCTCAATAAAAAGCATGCTTTGTCATGGTCGTTTCTCTCTTTGATATTTCCATGTCCTCCCCGGCTGGCTTTGATAATGTAGAACTTATCGCTATTAAAAAATAATTTATTATGTATATATGTTTAAAAATAAATAAGAGATAGAAAGTAGAGAGAAAAAGAGTGTGAGTTTGTGTGTGTGTGTGTGTGTGTGTTGTTTAGGAAGAGTCGACGCTTTTTCTTCATCTTCACAGATAGCACACATCTCAAGCAGTAAAGAGAGAGAGAAAGAGAGAAAGAGACAAAAAGACAACAGTGAATAATGGAAATATATATACAAAGCAAGTCAGAATTTTAGTAAAAGCTTCTAGACATTTTGGTAACTTCGCCGGGGGGGGGGGGGGGGTGTGTGGCCGAAATTTTATAACAGTAGTGAGCGTTCCAAATTTTATATGTAGCTATAAATATGTGACTGGTTAGTTTATAGATGCACCATATAGTACAAGTGTTCTTGATATATATAATCGATTTCAGTGCACATATCACATGTATAGTTATCCTTTGTGGATTGTGGCAAATGAGAGTAAGCTGGTATTTTACAGTAGTAGCAATAGTCACCCTCTCTGTAGCCAAAGAATGATAGGTTATATTTAGCCATCCTATGCGAGCCAAGGTGAGCAAGGGTAGGAAGGTATTTTATAGTGACGACATTGGTCACCCTCCCTTTAGCTGTAAGATGGTAGGTTATTTAGCACCAATACCTTTAGGATGCTAAAGAAGCCACATGCAAGTTTCTTTTCTCCTTCTGCTTTCTACCAAGTGGTGTCTAGGAAGTCAAGTATCAACTAACAGTACTGGTATATTATATGGTGCATCAAGTGTCTTTTTGATATATTTTGTGATTAGGTGTACCATATAGTACTGTGGTAATGACTCGGTTATATCAACAGTCGATCGAATATGGACTGTGCCTACAAGTGGTCTATTACCATATTTCTACTGCCTATGAGATCAGTAGGTTGGATGGCCTTCAAAGGTAACAACCCTTGATCATACTAATAGTAGTAGTATATCTACGGGTGGTTGACATTCTAGGACTGTGCACTGCTACATGATATGGTACATCAGTGCGTGTGTAACCTGGTTGAGTAGTGAGGAAGTTCATACAATAACGATAATAGTAATCGAGTTCAGCCATCGAGTAGATACTTCAGCCTTCGAATAAGTGTATTAGCCTATGGGCATACTATTCAGAACCTTAGAAAGACCGTATACATATTCATATTTATGTATACATAAGAAAAAAAAAATTAGTATTTATGTTGGTTCTAGATAGTGGTGATGTTATTGGAATTAATGTTGTGACCTTAATTATTCAATTTAAAGTATTATTTCTACATGTTTATTTTAATTATTTTATTTAAGGATATCCTATAATTTATTATTTCTTAAAGGCATAAACTCGTGTCTTTATATTTCTTAGACTTTGAAATGTGCGTTGTATAATTTAGGATCTAGTACCCACATTGTCTTCATTTATTCTCATTATTATTATTATTATTATTATTACCTATATTGTTATGGTTGCACTCCTTATTGCTAGATATTTTATGGATCTGGGAAGGTCTGTAGTACTATTACTATCTTTTTATTTATATTTATATGCTTGTATATTTATGGAGTACTGTAAAATTTGTAAAATTGAAATAAATGGAAGGTGTGGTCAGTTATGAATTTATAGGAGTGTATTTCCTGTGCTGAGTTAAACTTGGGGAAGTGTCAAGGTCATCCCAAGGTTCTGGTAGGAACTCCAGGAGAGATCCTTACCCATAAAAAGGTATTTATAATTCATTATGTATATTTTTATGTTATTATTATCAAAATCTTGCAAAATTATGAAAATTCATGGTAAGGGGGAGGACTAAGGCGAATGTATATTGTTAGAGTAAGTTTTCTATGAAGGGAGTACTTAAAGAAGTCCAATTTACAAAAGAGATGCTGTTGGATTTTTTATAGAATTTTTAATAGGATTTCCTCTAGTCGAGGCTATCCTAAGGATCTAGTAGATAACTCTGGGATGGTCCTAACATATCACATATCATTTACGTAATTTCCACAACAGTAGCAGTATTTATTTTTCCCTGTTTATCTTTATGTTTCTAACCTTAATTGCATTAGTTGTATTATTTAATTATACAAATACTCTTAAAATGCTATGATATAAAATATAGACACATTAATGATCCCAATATATATGTTTAATAATGATCTATTGTATGATGGGTTGTAGTTAAGACTTGTGTTCTATTATTTATATAGAGAGAGAGAGAGTTCGTCTATGGTGCGAACCGTCCGAACCATAGAATTTTCCTATATATATATATATGTTGACATATTATTTTTATGTTACATGTATAAGTTGTCCACGATTTAGGTGAGGTTTTATTGAGCTCTCCCTAAAAGATGTGCAATGTGACTTACCTAGATAAAACCAGCTAGGAATTCCTAAGGGGGTTCTTGAAGCGGATCCTATTATATATATATATATATATATATTGAATAAGACATCAAAAAGTTCACTAAATAATTTACCAAATGATATAGTATTAAAAACATTTTATATGGGAGATAAAAAGGTATGAAAATCCAATATGAATCATTTGAGAAAGGTAATCCGAAAACACCCAAGTTTTCCCCAGTCCAGTTCACTATAGGCGCCGTGTACGGAAGTATGGACAACAGAGAAATCTGTATGCTTTGCAACATTCCCTTCAGGCCCTTAACCTAAATCCTAAATCGGACAATGAAGACACCAAAACAGAGAGAACTCTTATGGGGAAACTATTCACCACGAGAAGATTCAGGAGATTTAACCTTGCAGAAGTTATAGCTAAAGTTTGGAGAGTGAAAACTAAGGTCAAAGTGGAGAAAGTTAAGGAAAACTTATTCACATTCCTCTTCAGCTCTAAGGAAGAAAAGGAAACTATGTTCAGGAACAGGCCTTGGTCCATCAATGGGGCGCATCTGTCACTAAAAGAATGGCCTCCTAACAGAACACTAAAAGAGATATCCTTTTACTGTACTTCTTTTAGGATTCAGGTACATGGGCTACCCCTTAATACCTTCATGAAGAGACTACAGAACAAATAGGAAATATGCTGGGTATGCTACACAAAGATTCAATCTCACCTAAATGCGTAGTGGGCCATCGTTTCCTAAAGTTAAGGGTTGATCTCCTCATCCTCAACCCATTACTACCGGGATTCTTTTAGGATAGGGAGGACAGAGTGGAAAGGTGGATCAAATTCAAGTATGAGAAGCTCTTCGACTACTAATACAAATGCGGGAAGATTGATCATGTGACCGGAGCCTGTAAACTTGAAAACCCATCAACTATCATCTTGGCTAATGGTATCACAGCCAAACTGTACGGCCCCTGGCTTAGGGCAGAGCACGGCGATAGCCTCCCCTTCTTTACTGCGTCGGAGGATGGAGCCCTTCATTCTCAGCATAGGGAAATGGTAAAGGGATCTAATATCCTATCAGTCCAGCAACGTATCAATTGTCAGAGTATTGAAAGGAGGAAACAAGTAATGGTGCTCGAGGGAAGCAATAAGAGTAAATCTCTGGAAGACCCACACGCAGCCTTGGAAATATGCCCTGAACTCAATTCCCTAAACCAGATTGCGGCTTCAAATGGCGGTGGAAATTTGAACAAGCTTTATGTAGCCATGCTTCACCAAGCTAGAATCCCTAATTTTGACCCTTAGATCCTTGGTATGTGGGCCTCTGACATGATAAACAATGTTTTGATTTTTAATAGTCAGGGAAGAATCGGGACAATTGAGCCAACAACATAATCGAGACTTGTCTCTAGGCCTAGTGGATCAAGTGCTGTAAGAAAGGATTTTCATCCAATTATGCTAAAAAGGACGGCCCAAGCTTTGCTGGACCATCAATTTAGGAAGAGCCCAAGACTCATTGAAGAGTCCAACTTCTCTGGATCTATCCTCATTTGGGCCACTAAAAAACATGCAGGAACAATTGAAACCAGGGCTCAAAATCCACCAGAAAATTCCCCGAGGTCACAAGGTATTTCGAACAGGTTTGACATCCAAGCAGAAGCCTCTTTCAATCAAAGGACATTTGAAATAGGCTCAAGAGGATCAAGGAACTAGAAGAAAGAAGTTAGAAGGAAATCTTTCCATGAAGGAAGATCTTCTCGGCACTTTAAGAGAGGACAACCATCCTTTTCACACCAGGTTTTTTAGTTGGCCGAGGAGGCAGGCTGAACCATGCCCCTCTTTCGCCACTGAAAATTATTTCTTGGAATTGCAGGGGAATAGGAGGTAGAGACACACTCAGAGTTCTCCATAGCCTGGTTAAAAAAGATAACCCCCATTTCCTTTTTCTTATGGAACCCAAAGCTAGTAAGTTTAAGATGTCAAAAATTTGTAACCTCCTGGATTTCAGTAATTCTAAAATTGTGAAAGCTAAAGGTCTGGCTGGAGGCTTGGAATTTCTATGGAAGAAAGAAGTTGATTTCTAAGTTAGCTGGAGCTCAAATCGTTTGATAAATGGAGTTTTCAAAAGTTTGAATGGAGAAAACAGTTGGTGTTTTCTTGGATGTCACGGCACCCCATACCAAAAAGATAAAGCAAAGTTATAGGATCACTTGGAAGAAACAGTCCTAACTTATAATCTACCCTGGTTGCTTATTGGGGATCTTAATGAAATTCTTGATGATTAAAAAAAGTTTGGAGGCAAGACATGGCAAAGATCGAATTCTTTCTTGAATTCTTTTGTTCAGAATGGTGGGGCTATTGATCTTGGTTTTACAGGGAAAAGTTTTACTGGGAAAATAAGCAAGGAGGAAGAGCTCACATCAAGGAAAGGTTAGATAGAGGCCTGGCTAGTTAATAATGGATATCACTTTTCAATTAAGCAAAAATCTAACACTTTCTCATGGAGCAGTTGGATCACTCCCCTATCCTCCTAAGCACTTATGAGGAAGAGTTTAAGAAAGGTCGACCTTTTAGGTTTCTGAAAGCTTAGACAAATGATATCACTAGTAGAGAAACAGTGAAGAAGGCTTGGGAAGAGGTCCCAAGAAACACAATGGAAGCCCACAAGTTGCTGCAAAGGTTGAAAAATACTGCCTCATCCCCTAAAATCTAGAATTGAACTCACTTTGGTTTCGTTCAAGAGAAAATCAAGGCCTTTAAGAAAGAACTGGAAGAATTTCAGGATGGTAAGATGATTTTCAAAGCTATTCAGGATAGCGTGGAAAAGGAACTAAGTGAACAAAAAGCTAGGTTAGAAAGCATCTGGAGGCAGAAATCTAGAGAAACCTGGCTGTTAGAAGGGTACCGTAACATCAAGCTCTTACACTCTAGCACCACTATCAAAAGAAGGAGAAACAAAATTGACTGCATTAAGAATGGTGATATTTGGCTGCAAGACAGGGAACAAATAGGTCATTATTTCAAGGAGGGATTCACAGACTTATATACCTCTTCCAACCCAACTTTCATGAGTGAGCTAGAGGAGTTGGGAGAAAGACTTATCACAAATGAAAATAATGCCAAGCTCACAAAAATTCCCTCAAATGAGGAGATAAGGAAAATAGTGTGAAAGCTCCATCCTTTAAAAGCTCCCAGGCCTGACGGTTTCCCAGGAGATATCTACAAGGCATATTAGGACATGGTGAAATTCCAAGTTATCAAAATGATTCAGGAGAGCTTCAAAACCAAAACTATCTCCAGAGGAATCAACAAGACCATGCTAATTCTTATCTCGGAGACTAAAAATGCAACAGATATCAACCATTTTCGTCCTATCAATCTCTGTAGCTTCAGCTACAAAATTGTTGCCAAAATCATTGCTTCAAGATTAAGGCCCTTACTTTCAAATATTATTTCTCCATCTCAGGGGGCCTTCATTGAAGGACGATGGATTGCAGAAAATATGGTAATCACCTAAGAAGTAGCTCATAAAATCCGAAATCACAAAGGGAAAAACGGATTGATGCTTATCAAGATTGGCATGAGAAAAGCCTATGACAGGCTTGAATGGGTGTTCATTATTAAGGCTTTGAGGTTCTGGGGGTTCTTTGAGGATTTCAGGAGGTTGAGTTTTAGTTGCATCAGCTCGGTAGAATTCATCTACTTATCAATGCTAGCAAAATGAACTCGATAAGCTAGGAAAGAGGAATTCGATAAGGAGACCCCCTTCTCCCTTTTTCTTTTCATCCTTTATTCTGAAATTTTCTCGAGACTGGTGGAAAGAAATGCCAACGTCCAAGGAGTCAAGATTTGTAGGGGAGCTCCGGCGATCTCTCATCTCCTCTACGCGAACGACATCCTGATTACTTGCAGAGCCAACTCTCTAAACGCAGAGGGTATTTGAGAGGTGCTAAATTCTAATAGCAACTGGTAGGGCAAAGTTCCAAACTCTGACAAATCCCAAATTTTTTTCTCAAAGAACCCTCCTAGAAAGACTAAGAAGGTGATAAAAGAGAGGCTTGGCTTTAAGGAACTAAAATCTAGAGGCCTCCACCTTGGAAACTCATTGATTCTTGGAAGGAATAAAAGTAAGGAGTTCATTAAACTCAAGGATAGGTTGCAGAACCTCCTTGAAGGTTGGCAAAGAAAAATCCTCTCAAAAGGGAGCAAGGCGACTTTGATTAAGTCTATTGCACAGGCTGCCTCCGTTTACACTATGCAACTTTCAAAGTGCCTAGCAAGATTTGTAATGATATGGATGCTTTGATTAGAAGATTCTGGTGGGAGCAAAGGAAGGTAGGAGTCACTACCTAGCTTTAAAGAATTGGGGAAGCTTATGCAAGCCCAAAGTCCTTGGAGGCCTAGGATTCAGGAAGTTCAAAGATTTCAACACCGCTCTCTTAGTGAAATTAAGGTGGAAACCTGCTAAAGGAGACAACAGCTTATGGACCCATCTTTTAAAAGCTAAGTATTTGAACAACCGATCCCTCTTTGGTTGTAAGTTCAAAGCAGGGAACTCCTACATCTGGAAAAAGTATTCTAAGTTCGAAAGATATTATCAGAAAGGGCTCTTGCTACGCAATTGGTAACGGATGGACAATCAACCCTTGGAAGGACCCATGGATCTCAAAAATCAAAGAAAAAAATGCCTAAAATCAAGGGAGTAGTTGACGAATCCTAAGCAAGGAGAATAGCTAATCTTCCAAATCCAAATTTTCTTAGTTGGGACGAAGCAAAGTTACATGCGTTTTGCAATCAGGAAGTCTTAGAAGCCATCAGCAGAGTAAAGCTCTATGGAGCCCACATCGAAGATAAATTATTCTGGACAAGTTCCAGCAATGGAGTTTTTTTTCTATTAAAAGCTACTACAACACCCTCACGTGTGATGAAGATCCCAGTGACAAGCTTTGGAAGGAAATCTGGTCTGCTAAAATTCACGAGAGACTAAAAGTTTTTCTTTGGCGGCTTGCTACAGATCCTCTGCCTATGAAAGACACCCTTTTTGAAAGAACTGGCAAGGGAGGCCCAAGCTGCCATCTCTTTGGTTTCTTTTCGAAAACTCTGTCCCATCTCTTTATTAAGTGTCCAGACGCTAGAGCAACGGCTTTCAGTAGCAAATGGGGACTTAGACTGGATTCTTTAGCTATCAACAATTCCTAGGACCTGGTTAGGTGGTACATGAACCCACCCCAACAACTCCACTTGTTTCTTGGAGGAAAAAGATTACACTACCCTGCTTCTGGCCACCTTCTTCTACATCGTTTAGGAATTGCGGAATGACAAGCTATTCGAGAGTATAAGATCCATAACTAAGGCTTCAGAAAGATGGGAGTTTTTAGTTAACGAGTTTTACCAAGTGGTGTTGGTAAGGATTAATGATGACCTTTTTCCTAGAAAGGATTCTTGGCAACCACCCCCCCGCCCCCCCGCCCCCCCCCCCCCCCCCTCCGGGCCCAAAAAGGCAGAATTCGTATCAATGTGGAAGGATGTGGATTGACTTTGTGATGCTCAGCTAGTGGTTAACTAGCTGAAAGTTTCTTCTAAGCCTTGCGAATGGGAATCTTAGAGTTTAGTGAAGACTATTAAAGCTCAACTGAAGGATAACAACTGGACTTTTTCTTGGACTCCAAGGCAAGCCAACAAATGTGCAGATTTAGCTGCCAAATTTGCTATGAAAAATGGTTTAACTCTTTTTTGTTCTAGTGTTAATTTTTGTAACTGCCCAGCTATCATCGTAGACCAAATCCTCTTGGAGGAGCTCTCTACATGTATTTTGGGGTAATCCAGTTTTGTTTGTTCTAGTTCCCCTCCCTCCTTTTGTGCTCAATGCAGTTAACTTTACCAAAAAAGAAAAATGATATAGTATTATTTTATTGATTGGGTACTTAGTTTCACTTATAGTATTATTTTATTGGTTGGCTATTTAGTTTCACTTACTATTTAAAGGGTTCACTTATCTATACTTAAATTATATATATTGTTAATCAATAAAATAATGACAAATTATATTTGTCATATCATTTGGTAAAATATTTGATGAACTTTTTGGTACATATAGCACTACCATAGAAGAACAATTTGTCACCATGGAAGCTTCACTTATTTCCATGAATCCGACCTCTTGATTTAGGACGGTAGTTGATTTTATTTTTCATGTTTTAATTTTCTTTAATTTTAGTGTATATATATATATATATTTTTTTTTTTTTTTTTTTTTTGGTTCTCAAGTTTAAGTGTAAGTGTCAATTAGAGTCAATAAGGCAGTTTCTAAATTAATGCTCCGTTTGGATTGTATCATTCTGAAAGGGAATATAAATGTAAGATGATTCCCTAATAAGCCAAATGGAAAGTAATTCCTAATATGAGAAAAAATTAATGGAAATTTAAATCCCATAAAATATATGGTATTCTAAGAAAGTGAATAGATGTGTTTATTTATTCCTATATTATCCTTTTATTTGAAAGACATAAAATGTTATAAGATTAATTCTCGAGCAATGATTTGAGTTTGAATTCTTCATCTTCAATATCAAAAAGAAAATCATTCATAACATCGGTATAAAAAGTTTATTTTCTCTCTTTATTTTATTTTATTTGCCTCCGTTTCGTGGCCTTGTCTGTATTGAATATCAGGTTCCAGACTCACGATAATTTTTCCTTTTTTTTTTTTTTTTTTAAGTGAAACAATTTTTCAAATGCTTAAAGTTATACCATTTTTTTCTTTTCTACATTTTGATAACTATTTCTAAAAACCAAAAACGCCATCAAAATAGGCCCAAAAATTTTGGTTGCCTAACTTGGCAATAACTCTTGCATTTCAGTTCTCCCCAAAAGACTGTGAAGAATATGAATTGAACCGATGAGCATTCTTATCTACACTTAACCCCCTCTATTATAAAGAATTTTTTTTTTTTTTTTTTAAGTCCTTCAGACGTGTCGTATATTTATATAGGAAATGCTTCTTTCTTTGAATTTCCCCGGATAACATATTAATCTTCTCTACCCCCCCCCCCCCCCCCTGACTAGTCTCTGTATCCACTGAATACAAACATTCCATTAATCTTATAACTGCTTAATATTCAGGGTATTGGCAAGTTCTGCAAGTAATGTGTTGAAAGGTAGCTACAAAAACCAATTAAACGATTTCAAAAGTCAACCAAGCCCTTGATGCGCTCGTGCAACCACGTTATATGGAGCCCCAAAAATCTTACCAAACAACTTTGTATTAAAAATAAAAAATTAAAAAATTAAAAAACAATGACACCTAAATCGTGTGCACCACCTTCTCATTACCTATTTAACTCTTATATCCTCCTTGAAATACCTGTTCTTATTGTTTTCACTTCACCAAGCTAATTAGCCATGGCCTCCATAACCCATTTCCTATTCCTTTCATGTTTTCTAACTCACATTGTTTCAACCTTTCAAGCCTCGCCAACCGCATCCGGCTACGACACCCCCGAACCCATCTCGAGCTACATCTACGGCATCACATCTAAGACGAACACCATGAACGTAATCGATTCGTGCTGGCAATCCAAGCCAAATTGGGCGAACAACCGCCAAGCTTTGGCGGATTGTGCTGTAGGATTCGGTAAAGACGCAATGGGAGGTAAATATGGGAAAATTTATTTAGTGACCAGCCCAGCTGATGACCCCGTGAACCCTAAACCGGGAACACTTCGATACGGTGTGATCCAAACACAGCCATTGTGGATAATCTTCGCCAAGGACATGGTTATCACGCTGAAGAACGAGCTTATCGTGAATAGCTTCAAGACCATAGATGGAAGAGGGGCTAAAGTGGAGATTGCGAATGGACCATGCATAACGGTGCAAGGAGTAAGCCATGTTATCATACATGGGATTAGCATCCATGATTGTAAACCTGGATATGCTGGACTCGTTAGGAGCTCGCCGACGCACGTTGGACAACGACTAGGGTCCGATGGTGATGCCATTAGCATATTTGGTTCTTCGCATGTCTGGGTGGATCATTGCTTCATGGCTCGTTGCACGGACGGTCTTGTTGATGTTATCCATGCTTCCACTGCGATCACCATCTCTAACAACTACTTCTCTCAGCATGACAAAGTAAGTAATTATATACATTTATGTTAACCTTGATTTTAAATAGCAAATCATATACATAATTACAATTAATTAAAAAAATCTGCATCATTTTTATTTTTAGGATAAATTATATATACAACTCCCCTTTAGTTCCAAGTTATTTCTATAAATATACACCCTCTGTTTTTTAAAAATTGCATAGATTCCCTGTTAGACATATGTAGATGGTTGCCACACACACACACACACACACACACATATATATATATATCACTTTAGGGATTGATTGTACAGTGATCATGGTATTAATTATATAGAGATCGTAGGGATTGATTGTGTGTCAATCTTAACAGATAATTGTTGTTGTACTATCGATTATAGTCCTAATAGAGTTACGTCTCACATATATAAAATATTACAAAGAACACAATACAACAATATATTTTTCTTCAGATTATCGATCATGGCATTAATTGTATAGTACTCAAAAGGATTGATTATATATCAATCTTAGGAAATAATTGTGTTTTATAATTAATTATATTCCTAAGAGTTTATCTCATATACTATCATAAATATACTTATTTGTCCAAAAAGTAAAATAAACTATAGATAAAAACTGCCACCTTTTACAAATAAGATTTAAATTTATTTATTCTGATATGTTAATTTAACAGAAAATTATACAAATCCAATTGAATTTTTTATTTAAATATTTATTGAAGATATTTTTGTTATTATAAAAATTAAAACTTGTTGACCATCTAATTTTAAAGTTTGACCAAGGGAAAGGAAATATGTGAAAGAAAATTGAACTTAGAAAGGGATTATATGCAATTTTTAAAAAAGAGAGGCCTATGTGAAAAAAAAACTTGAAACTGAAGGGGGGTTATGTGTAGTGCGGTTAAGTGTCTGTTTAACTTCTGTTTTAAATGACGCATTGCAAAATTTGAGCTTAATTATAACGAGTCTTGCGTTTACAGGTGATGCTGCTAGGACACAATGATAAATATAGAGCAGACAAAATTATGAGAGTCACAATCGCTTTTAACCGATTCGGAGCTGGCCTCATCGAACGTATGCCAAGGCAAGAAAAAGTACAAATTCATTTGTGAATTTAATTATTTGATATGAATTATGAATTAATTATTGCTAAACACATTAATTAAACATATAAATCATATGCTTTGATATTATGTTCATTGAAACAACAGGGTTAGATTTGGGTATGCCCATGTTGCCAATAACAGATACGACGAGTGGCAGATGTATGCTCTGGGTGGAAGTGCTAATCCAACCATCTTTAGCGAAGGAAACTACTTCGTCGCTCCTAACAATATTAATTCTAAAGAGGTAATTGATTAACATATTATAGTTAGATAGTACATGCCTAAATTTTTTTTTTTTTTTTAAAGTGTTATAATGTAACGGTTATCCCATAAAAATTAAAAAATATATATAATTAGTTATTTTTATCACATCAAAATAAAACAATAAACCCTATAAAATAATTGTTGAATACTCCAATTATATAGTTTATTACACCATATAATGGTTAATACAAAAAATTAAAAAAAAAATTCAAAAGTTCCTTAATTAAACTATATTTACGGTACATAGGGAGAGAGAGAGATATTAATTATTAATTTATTGGTGACTTGGGCTACCGTGCAGGTTACGAAAAGAGAGGTGAAAAAAGGATGGAAGGATTGGAAATGGAGGTCCTCGAATGATGTATTTAAAAATGGAGCATATTTTGTTCAATCTGGATGGGGAAGTTGTTATCCTCTCTACACTCCTACTCAGTCATTTAAGGTTGCTCCAGGAGACATGGTTCCTGCTTTGACTTCCACTGCAGGTCCTCTGCCTTGTGTGGTAGGTAAAGCTTGTTAATTTCCGCGTAATTAATTGTATTTCCACTTGGTTATTTCGCACCTTCTTTCTTGTGTTTTTTTGGGGACCTCTTTTTTGTTGAGATGAGGAGCATAATATTACTGCATGCTGGTTCTTAAATTTGGACCATGCTTTACACATATGTGGTAACCAGATCCTGGTAAAGCAGACCATATTATATAACTTGTATTTAAGGATCTGTTATTGATATTAATCTGGAGAGGTTATATAGATGTGTTTAAGATTTTTGGATTTATGTTCCTTTCAAAATAGTATTAATCAAAATCTTTGAGAGGTTTATAAACTTAATTATCATTTTGGCATACTAATATATGATTCAGATCTTTTGTTTCCATTTCTATCCATCATTGATATGATATCATCTCATTTAAAATATTAATAAAAATAAAAATAAACAAGTAAAAAAATATAACTATTTTTTTAAAACAAAATAGGATTGTATCCCTGATTAAACAGGAATAGGATAAAGAGAAAAATTGAAGATCCCCATCCTATACATGCATTACTACACACCCTCTATAAATCCACATCCATTAGTTAGCTGTGGTTTATGTACTCTAATATACAATTTTTCTTTTCTTTTCTATTTTACATTTTTTTCAACTATAATGTCTTTTTGGTTTGTTTAAGTAAAACAAAAGGTCATCTAAACTAAATTATTCATTTACGATTTTATTTATATTATTTAACTCATATTTATTTATTGAAATAATCAAAAAAAAATAGTGCCAACTTCACTATAAAAGTAATAACATGGTCTTACAGAAGCGTATACAAAAGTAAAACAAACAAAAAAAGGAGCAAAAAAGAAATCAAAACAAAAAAAGGAGCAAAAAAGAAATCAAAATTTAGAAAAAGATGAAAAACAATGGGGCAAGTGTATGCTTCACTAATTAATAGTGTCTGTTAATGCCTTTTAAAAAAGCCTATTCTCATTGCTCTGAACCCCACATGTTACGGGTGCTTTAGCTCTCACTTTCATCAAATACCAAATACCAGCTCCAATTCCTAACACTCCCGCTGCTGACACTGCAGAAACCGTCCCTGCCACCAACAACAACAACAACAATAATAATAATAATAATACAAAACCACATAATTAAATTCCTAATTAAAAAAAAAAAATAATTAAGCTTCTTCAACTCTTGAAAGATCATTACCTGCAATCACTCCAACACTTTTATGCTGAGAAGCACTGTGATCTGCACGCAGTTACTGAATCAGATATCTATTGTATAGGTAAAAGAGACTAGGAACGAAGGAATCAAATTAATTTAATTGATTACCTTTACAAAAAGTAGTAATATTATTTCCTTGACCACAAAGGCACAGGAAATTCTGTGTTTGAGTATCAAATCCACATGTCCCACCTCCTTTCTTCATATCCTGACACTGAAGGCAACGAGTCGTCACCGGGATATCGAAATCAATCCTAACTCCATACTCAGGCACCTGAGCTTCATAAGGCATCTGAGCCGCTCCGTTGTTTCTCCAGTACACGCTAGTATAGCTAGCGCAGAACTTGAGCATGAGTCTAAGTGACTCAGTGGCTTTCGGATAGTATGAACAGCAAGAACTGGAACCGCCACGCAACGCCGAGCCGCAATTGGGCAAGTGCCTGCAAAGATAGCTGGAACTGTCACATGACGAGTCGCACCGCTCCGGGAACCGCTCGCAGAACATGGGCTTCGGCTCAACGATCACGTTGTCTTCGCTACAGTTGAAGAAAAGATAGTCATTTTGCGGGGACAGCGATAGATGAGTGCTCGTATCGAGGCTGAAAGGCTTCGTTGGACGAAAATTGTCGCCGTCCTGACAGTTCCACATGAAAGGATCGATGACAAGGATGTGAGGATCTGTGTAGCTTATGCTGTGAACTGGATATCTTCCCGAAGGTGTTCGGAGCTCGAGTTTTCCCAACTCGGAGCAATCCAGAATATGTCGGTAGTAAGGGCTGCCGCAGCCGTCATCGATGCCGAAAGGATACGTGATCGGGATATTGCCACAAGAGGTTCGGCAGATGCTCGCTTGAGCAGGTATAAGCTGGTAATTTAGTAATGGGAGAAGGAATGGAATAATGGTTAGAAGAAAGGAAGAGCATTGAGATTGATGGTTTTTTGATGTGGGACTGTAGGTGAAGAGAAAATCCATTAGGGATAGAGGTTTGAAGGGCTTTAGACGGTTTGTGAAGTATGCTTTTGGCAGTTTAAGCAGAGCTGTGAGATGAGTAAAGCGATGTTGTGTTAATTAGGAGGGAGAAGAATCTCTTGGTGTTTACTTTAGGAGTTGTTTCTTGCTGCTTTTTTTTTTTTTTTTTTCACTTTTTCTTTTGTTTCCTCTGTTACTTGCACTTTATGTTTTGCCACTTGGTTTTGGATTTATTTGGTATAGAAGATTGAGGGAAGGAGAAGAGAATAATATGAAATCAAAGCAATGATGTTTGAGCATGTGTGTTTGGTTTTGTCCCCATGAAAAGCTAGAATTTCAGTCCCCCCACCTTAGGATCCCCATTTCCCATCTCTTTTTCTTATAATGAATTTGGGCTTTTGGTAATGTCCAAAACTCCAAACAGACTTCTAAGCATGTACCAGAATGACGAGCTGGGCCATTAAAACAAAAATGAGGGCTAGACTGTGTTATTGAGTGTGAAGCAAAAATACAAGAAGGAAACAGAACACAAGAACTACCCAAAAAAAAAAAAAAAAGACAACATGCCTAAAACATGGATGGGGATCTTAAGTGTACATAATCCTTTTAATAATTTTTAAATTAGAGGACATCATATTACTAGTGTACAAGAATAGAGATTAAGAAAATGATAGAGATTAAGAAAATGAAGATAGAAATTTGTACTTTAAAAATATTATAAGTAATGCTAATTTTATTTACCAAATGATGTGGTAATATATTAGTGATGGACAAAAAAATTATAATATAAATTCATGAAAAGTGAATTCAATAACATTTTAATTTCGTAAACAAAGTTTATTGAATAAATTTGGTGATTTTAACACTGAAATATTAACAACTGGGCCCTGAAAACCTAAACGCTTAGGATTTGGGTTACAACTCAAAAGGGCCGAGCAGGCTGGCCTTGAAAGCCTCAAGTAAAGGCTGCCTATGCTTCATACAGAAAGGCTAAGGAAAACCTAAGCCCACTAAAGAAAGGCTCTAATCCAGTTAGACAGTGAAGGAGATAATTTTTTTGGGTAATGATGGAGAATACCCAAGCCCACTAAAGAAAGGCTTTAATCCAGTTAGATAGCGAAGGAGATAATTTTTTTGGGTAATGATGGAGACGACCCAAGCCCACTAAAGAAAGGCTTTAATCCAGTTAGATAGTAAAGGAGCTAATTTTTTTTTTTATTTTTTTATTTTTTTTTTTTTGGGGGGGTAATGAAGGGGAAGATCCTCTTGAGTCTTGATAATTTTATCCTATTAATTGAAGAGCTTTTTACTTGAAGAAACTTTGAAAACGATATTTTTTTTTTTTTTTGATGAATAAGAAACTTTTGAAAGTGTTGGATACATGCCACTTAATTTGCATCATTATGTGGAATGATTTGGTTTTAAAAGAACAATGAACCGATATTCTACCAAAAAAGAATAGTAAAAATCACTATTAATTCTTGAGGTATTTTATAGTAAGGTCCCATTCTAATGGATTAAAGAAATTATTTTGAATGGTCAAAATATTCTTTTCAGAATAACATCATTTTTTTTTCAATAAAAATGACATCATTAAGCTATTTTTATTTTAAATATAAAATATTGTACATGGTATTAATCTTACAAAAAGATAGATTTCTCTGCCAATAGGTCAAGATAGATATACATTTTTTGGGGTTGCTAGAGGCACCAAATTGTTTATAAAATTTATTTATAATTAAATACACTATTTTCCCGCCGCAACCATTGTTTAGAATGGCATTAGGGCTAATAGAAACTAAAATCCTTCACAGCGGCCTGTCAAGACTATGTAGTTAAATAGAAATTAATTTTTAGGATAAAAATCATTTTTTTTTTTTTTTGAAACAAGAATAATAAACAAGTTAAATGTTTATTTTTGTATTGCTCGATGGGCCAAGTTTGGCCAAGACGAAATTTGCACTCCATAAAAAGTTTCACATATTGTATTTTACTTTAATCTATTCAATTAAATAATGATGGGATAGTTTCAAAACTTTTCTTGTAGTTTAAAACTTTTGCATTCTATTTTCATTTTTTGCACAGATTTCCTTCGTAGATTGATTTTTTTAAGTTTTGCTTATTTACATTTTCATTTTTATTTTTTTGCGAAAATTCCATTTAAAATTTAATTTTATATACAATTTCTTCATTTTTTAGAACGAAATAGAAAACTGAATAAAAACATTTAAAGTGGAAAAGTATAATAAACTGAAATCGCACTAATAAAATTCACCATCTCATTGATGTCTAAAATAAAATAATTGGATTTTATAACAACAACGTTTAAATTATAAAATTTTTAAAAATTAAATTTTTGAGCCTCTAATTGCTACCTTTTTATTGAATTGAAAACACATGCTATAGTACTTTAATTATTTTTCTCAATCCACCCATCAATTTTTATCCAATTTTATATTTCATGCTAAGAAACGGGGGGAATTTAAAATAATATAACATTCAAACGGAAGTTTCAGCTAGAAGTGAAAATGAAGGATAAGTATGTAGAAATAAAAAATCAAACCATAGGGAAATTTCTACAAAAAAATTAAAAAAAAAATGGAAACCCTGGATAAGAGAATATATATATATATATATATATGTATAGAGAGAGAGAGAGAGAGAGAGAGAGAGAGATTATATCATTTTAATTAATTTTATTATTTTGCATTTAGTTTTTAAATTTTAACCAGAAATCTATGATGGCTAAGGATTTAATTGGTAGGAAACACTAAACCTTATTGTTGATGGAGGGTTTGTTAATGGAAATTTCATTATAAAAAAATGAAATAAAGAGTTTATTTTATTTTATAAGAAACAGTTCTTTTCTTTTTCTTTTTTTAAGTATTTAGTTTCTTATTCAATTTTTGAAACCTTACAATGATGGATCCTCACTAACCTATAAAACAATTTTCTTGCAATCTATTGTATATGTTTGGAGTTGTAAAATGAAATTGAAGGGAAAAACAAAAAAGAAAAAAAAGGAAACATTCATATATTTTCATGTAACATTCAAAGTTTCTAGATGATCTAATATATTTTATACCCTTATCCTTAGTATATGTTTTTAGTTTTTTTCCACACTTTTTACTGGTCAAAAATGAATTAATTCTTTTCTTTTCACTTTTCCTTCCCTTATTAAAAGCATTCTTAATTTCAAACACATTTTTAAAATAAAAAATTTTCGATCTTATTTAATAAGATCAATTACATTTTAATACATTTGGTTTACTTAAATCTCAGAATTATTAAGTTATATGGAATCAATTTTCGCTCACAGCCTTAACAGTATGGATATAAAAAGCATAATATATATATATATATATATTCATTTCCGAATAAAAATACAATAAAATTTGCAGTGCCATTCAACAAAAGCACAAAAAGGCTTGATAAAGATAAAATAATGTAACAGAAAAAGGGGCAAAAAAAAATATAGAAGATCACTTTGATCACATGGTGAGATAGTTAATTTTTAGACAAAATTAGCTGTGCACAACTGTAATCTTGTTTGGACCGTGAAAGAGTTCAAGTCTATAGCGGTGCTCCATATTACATAAAGTAAGAACATAAAAGAATTAGAATACAAAGAGAAATATATATATATATATAGATGAAATGAATGGGGTTCGCGGTTAGGGGCCTTGAAAAGTTCCAAACAAAGTTCTATGTACTTCTTTTTGGGCATAAAATATGATATGCGTGTTACCGTGTAGTTCCGGTTGATTACTTGGTCTGCGAAAAATAAGTTGCTCCTATAAAATTCCATGCGCAAACTTTGGTGAAAAGCCAACTTGCATGGAAACCCAACCAAATCCTAACCACGAATTTTTCATTTGTATCTCAAAAGTATTTGTCACCCCATCATGGACTTGGTCGACAAAAGCAGGTCTTCAATTTCAGACAAATCCCATGAAAATAGTATGAAACGATTCGCTTTTTTGGTTCCCCTTCCTATCCAACATCTCTCTCTATGTGTTAATATATATTACTTAAATTTATTATTATTATTATTATTATTATATAATATTTATTAATTATATTATTTATAAACTATTCTTAGGCCGATCAGGGATTCTAATTTTAAGTCCACTATCATTTGCTAATTGTCTTTGCCCAGTCTCTGGCGCTTTTCCTTTTTGATTTTGTCTTTTGAACCGTCCAACTAGTTATATTGAATTTTTTAAACACTATATTCCATTTTCCTGTTGGTTTCTCAACGTGTCTTAGTCTGACCAGAAAATACATAGAAATATCCATCCTAGAAAAATAAAGAAACCCCCATTCTATATTCTGATTCAGTTTTGATATGTACAGATGCAGTGTTTTTCGACTGAAATGTAAGACTTGGAGAATCATTCTTTGACATGTAATTAATTAATTAGCTATTAATATTACTTTAAATAAATTCTCTTGGTGAATTGTATATTAGTTAGTCAAGTAAAAACAATCTTTTTTTTTTTTTTAAATCATGACCTTTAGTTCCATCACTTGGATAGCAAAATGATAAAATCCAGCTCTAAGGATAAAAAATCAAAAATCAGGATTTAAGATTTAATTTTAAAAAATTCAGGTCATCTTAACCCGAACATTTTTCTAATATATTTAATATTTGAAAATTGAAATTTCAAAGCAAAAGCAGTAATTTTGCAAAATTTGGTTGGATCGGACATTATTCTTGACCTAAGACAATGGAAGTCTAACCTCGCACATGCAGTTTAATTATGGTGATAATATGGTCTCAAGAAGGTTCAAAAACTTAAGAACTAATTTAACAAGTTAGATAGTTGTTACGTATATAAATATATAGTAATATATATCTTATATATAAATGGGAAAAAAATTCAAACTTTGAACAGGGACAGGAGAATGCTCTTCCATTTGAACCAAGTCTATTTTTTCTTTCAGGTATGACCTACTTGACAAGAAACCCTAAGAAAGGAAAAGAATTCATCCTCAATATAATTCATCCTCTCAATATAAATTATTGTAAAACTTTTCCCTAGTTGAAAATTGTGTCAATAAATTGCTTCATCTATATCAAATGCAGACAATATGTTAATTAAAGTAATTATTCTCATTAAGAAATTAAAATATTAAGCAATAGATCCAATACCATATGTATAAATAGAGATATAGCAAGTCAAATATAATAAAGAATAATACTAGCTGTATACGTATGCACCTCTGTTTAATAATAATTATCCCAAAACCTTAGACTATTAAAGAGTTGACTAATAATACGTCTCCATATCAAGCCAAACACAACAAATTTTTAACTTAAGACAATTAAAACTTCAAATCCGGAAATCTTCAAAATCTAATTGTTTTTATCCGGATAATTTCTTTTACATATATATATATATATATATATATTCCACCAATCTACTATTGCAAATAATGATCAGCCAAAATCCGGATACAAATTTGCCGTTCAGTTTGACAATGAATGATGGAAATATATATTTACATACTATTCTTGCGTCTTTCTTGCCATATAAAAAAAAATAAACAAAATAAAAATGATATTTTTATTTTCAAACTATACATATCTTGCAGACTGTCAAGCACTTGTCGGTCATAAATGGGTTTGAAATTTAAGAGAAATCAGTTTGAACCGCGTAAATAGACAAAGGAAAATTGGAATCGAATAAAGGCTGAGTTGTTGGAAAAATAGACTCGACGATGACTTGTCGCACCAAGGAATTATCAAGGTTGTTGTCACCCAAAAAAAAAAAAAAAAAGCGTTGTTACCCCAAAGAAACCTTACTTTTTTTTTTTTCTTCTTCTTTTTTTTTTTTAATTTTTTTAACGGAACCCAATGGAACGTAAGTTGGAGAAAAAAAAATGAGTTAAATTTTTATAATAAATGTGTAAAAAGTGTTATTCAACAATTTTTTTTTTTTTTGGTTGAAATAAAAAAAGTATCTTTGAACTAACTTGTGGTGTGGGTATACGAAAAATGTCTGAAAGATGTGTAGCAAATCTCATGCCCAATAAATAATAATAATAATAGTTATTATTATTATTATTATAATAATGATGATGATCAAGAAGAAGAAGAAAAATGGCTGGTCTGCTCAATATTTTCTTAAATCCTGGCTGTCCAATTACCTAACCATCACCAAATTTCTACGTCATGGAAGTAAGCCACGTGGGTAATATCGTATTGTCAACGAAAATCTGAGTCACCTCTGTCTTTTCCTTCTCTGCTGATTTTGTTTGCTGTTGGGTTTGAAAATCTTAGTAGTTTAATGGAGAATGGGTATTGACGTTTGGAATTTGGATGTTTCCTCTGATAAATAATGCAAACCTTTTTATTATTATTTACTACTATAATTTATACAGCGGAAGCATCTCTGAGTCTGACGGAAATGCCAAAATTTTGATATAGAAAGAGGCTTTTAGCTTTTCAATTCCATATTATTAAGGAATTCATTTTTAAAATATTAAAATAAAAAATTAAATTAAATATTTTAATTAAAATTTAACATACAAAATAATAATGTATAACAAAACTCTGGTATAAAATTTGATAATTGTATTTTTAACGTTAAGTAACCAAATTTTGGTAATGGCCCACAATAATCAAATTTGTGTGGCTCACCGCCATTAATACTCTTTCTCTAATTTAATATTTAAATTATTATATTTTGTTTTTCAGCTCGTAGAAGTAGATCCTATCACATTTAATAATTTTAAAAAAATATATATCATTTTTTAATTTATATTATTAGAGAGTTAACGCAATTTTAACGTTTGCATTAATATTTATTATTGAATAACTTATACCAATATCAAATTTTAAAAACGTCAATTGTAAAATGATATTTATAATTAAAGACGCTCTAACATAAGATGTTTTGAAGTGTTTTTAATACTCCAATAAATGTAAAAAAGAAAAAAGAAAAAAAGAAAAAAGAAAACTTATGACCATGTTTGGCAAACAATTAAAAGGTTTTTTTAAAAACAAAAAATAAGCATTAAATGTGCTTCTAAAAGATTATGCTTCTTCAAATAAACCCTTTAAGATTTTTAAAAATAAGTATTCAATACATTACTATAGTATAACATACCAAAGATAACTTTAAAAGTGTTTTTTATTATGTAAAATCAAACATTCTACCACTTAATAACAAAAGAGTTTCAAAAATAAATGCTTATGACTTTGTTAGGCTCCATTTGATATAGCCTGGAAAAACCCAAAAACAACTTCTAAAGCTTTAATACTGCTTTTGAGAGTATTTGGACAATTTTTAAAAAATGCTTATAGTATTCAGAAGCATTTTTAACCTAAAGTAATAGAGAGTAGTTTTTTCAAGAAGCATTTTTAGAAAAGCAAAAGAAGTAAAAAAAAAAAGTATAAACTATGCCAAATACGGTCTAAATTATAAATTTTTTATGTGACAAGTACTAAGAAATGGTACAAGAGTTTTAAATTTGAATTCAAATATTAATTATCAATTTATCTAATAATTAAATCTTACGACATAAGTCTTTCTGATTTAATTAAATTAAAAATTTCTTGATGAAAGATTTACTCTCTGCATGCGATGTTTCTTTCAAAAATCATTGTTTATACATGATTACATGTTAAAATATGCACATTTTAAAATCTCTATATACATTATTATCTAGCATTTTTATGAATAGTATAAACAGGTCCTGCTTAAGGCATAGGTCTCTATGGGGTCCCAAAAAAATTATATAAAAAATTATTATATATTGTTTTATATACTTAATTTTTCTAATAAATAATACAGAATAATATTTTTAAAAATATATAAATTTGACTTTTTTAATTATATATTAATTGTAATTTATTATTTATATCTATACGTATTTTCTATCTTTGAAAAATAGCATCAATCAACTATTCATTATATTTTATCAAAAAATTAATTTTTTAATTTTCTATATATGTCTTAAGTCTTTAATAATTTAAAAAAAATGTTAAAATTTTCCCAATTAAAGAGTTTTCTAATTTTATTCTTATATTTTTCTTTTCATTCACTCAACTTTTATTTAAGCTATTTAATCTTTCTCACACATATACATAATCTAAAAAAATTTTATTCAAAGCACTTTTTTTTTTCTCTCTCATAGTACCTATTACTTGTTATTTATTTAACGATTTTATATTGTTCATTCTCACAATATGCATACATATACACACAATATATATTTATTTTCTATGAATTCATGTTTGCAGTTATCAATTTCCCAATTATATCATTGTTTATCATATAAAAATAAACTAAATATATATTTTAAGGTGTATTACCTAATTTATTTTAAAAAAGAGAATTGATTAGAACTTGCCATTTTGCATAAATAATTACCAGTCAAAAAAATATTTGTTATCAAAATTTACCTTCAATTTTTTTTTTCAAAAAAAAAACTATATATTTAAACTAAAAGATAAATTTTAATTTAAAAAAAAATTATTAACAATATTTGATAAGACCTTTCAACAAATTTTTGCCTACAGCCTCACTTAGAGATTGAGATGGACTTGAATATAAAAGTTTATTTAAAAAAAAAAGATAAAAAAAAAAGAAAACCTGTTAATTATTATTTTCTAATAGTTTTGCATAATTCTTTAAAAATACCATTTAGATGGGATCTAGTGTTATTTTTATTTTTTGGGAATCATGTGAGTTTTATTCTTTTGATCAATTTTTCAAATATAAGTAAACAATGTTGGATAATCTATTTATTTAGCCAAATGGAAGACATCCACAAAAATAAAATATTAAAACACAAAAGTAAAATTAAACTAAAAGAGTTCACTAATAAAATATATATATAAAAAATCATTATCAAATCAAAAGTATAATCAAATTAAGTATTTTTTAATGGAAATATTAAGTAATAAAATATAAAAGTATGAATACTTATCACTAATAATTAGTTTTGAAAAATATTAAAAATAAAAATATACGCATACATTCCCACCAGTCTCATGAGAACTTAAAAATTATTACATAGGTTTAATTTTACTCCATTGTAAATAAATTGCAACAATCTGTTCAAAAATAAATAAAATAAAATGCAACCAAAAAAAAAAAAAAATTACAGATGGTAGCTAGTGGTTCTTACTGCTCAGTAATTAAGACTTTAGAGGTCACATAGTGGGAAACTGGACTGTCAAACGGTTCTCAACTATTTAACGGAAGAATTAATAAGAAGTGTGTGTGTCTTCGAACATTGAAAACTTTAGAATATAAACCTATACATCCGCCGACTACAGATGTAACGTTCTTTTCCAAAGCTAGCATTGTCTACTTACTACAGATGTAACGTTCTTTTCCAAATATTAAATTATAAATCTAAATCTTTGATCTTTTTACATTTAAGTTGATTTTATAATTTTTTTCAGCCCAAATCAAAGATCAGGATCCAAAACATAATTTAAAAAAAAAAATGTCTTGATTTGAAACTAACTGATATTTATTTACCAAACATATATATTTTATAATTTTGTCCCTTTGCCTTTCCATACAATGATGTTTTAATGTTGAATCTCCGTTTAATAATAAAAACTATATATTTAATAACAGTATAGCTTGATGATAATTCCATCTCTCCTCTAAGTATTATATGCATGGCCACTATTTTTCAGTACGCTCCTATTGGTGCAGAATCAAACTAAATGCGTTAATACAACCCAGAAGCAGCCATGATCGTGTTCTAATTCAATTTAAGTGCAGACCCCAGATCCAATAATTCTGAAGGGACCCATTTTTTTTTTTTTTAATTTTGTTTGAAGTATCCCACTTGTTAAAGCAAATTAAGGGTGTCCGTGAGTGTGAATCCGTGATGGAAATATAAAAGCTTGTTAATAAATTAATTTGTACGAATATGAAGATGTTCCTTTCACATAGCTCTAATATCTAAACAAGAGTAGCTTATGTCGCTTTTCGGAATTGATGGTCATTGACTTTGTACCTTGACTTTTCCACCTTGGCGTGCTGGCTATCATATAATTAGCTACATGTAATATTATATGACCCAACTTATTAAGTACTGGCAAAAAAGAAAAAAATAATAATAATAATAATAAAGTTCCATAAGACCAATTTCATATAATTGAGAAAAGTACGTGAATCCGCTAAAACACATACATTAATTATTATTAAAAGCTAAAAATAACTTTGACTAGTGGCCCTAAGAAATTTTAGCCTCTTTTGTTTTTTTATATCAATTTTAGCCTTTTTATTTTCTTAAGGGAAAAAAATGTTCTATGGTATCTTTTTGAGGGTGAATATACTTTTCTTCAAACACACTCATATGATGGGGCTATTACTTTGAATTTTTTGTCATAGTTGTACCTTCTTCAACTCGTGAGGCTGTCCGTATCCAGTTCTAAGCCAAAAAGCCAAACTAATTAGTAAGAAAGATATTTGCAGAACTTGTGTATATCATGATTCTTGAATATTGAATGGTATAACAAGATACGTAGACAAGTAGAATATCGCATAAAGTATAGCTCTAACCCATTCTTTAATTTGGACCCACGTTTAAAACATGCTTTATATATATATATATATATATATATATATAAGATATAAACAAAAGAAAATTTTTTCCCATACATACACTTTTGAATGGAATTTTTTTTTTTTGGGGGGGGGGGGGGGGGGGGGGGGATAATTTCTAAGTATCCAACTTGATTTGCTTTTTGTTTCTTTGAGCGCCGTGAATTTGAAAAAAAAAAAAAAAGAAAAATCGCTGTTATTCTTTCCTTTTTCTACTTTCTCTCCAAATATTTTCTTCATACGACTATGCATGCATTGAGAAATTTATCACCTTTCTATTCCAATGGATTCTAAGTCCAAAACATGAGCTTTCTGTTGGCCAATCAGGAAAAATGAAAATAAAAAAGAAAGTGGAAGTTCCACGTGATCCAATGCAACAGTACAAGGTAAATGAAGTATTTTAATGAAATCAAAATGGTCAAATTTTGGCCGACAATTAATCTTCCAATTGTAAAATATATTCAAAGTTTGATGTTGAAGTTTCTTTCAAAACAAAACTGTGGCCAGTCAGAGCTAGCAAGTAAAGGAGGTAATCATGCATAGGTTTTTCTAAGTTGGGGTACAAAACAAACCATCACCTTTTGTATTTTCTCCTCAAGCTTGAACAATTTTCAAAAGAAAACATTAAATATAATTAAATAGCGTAAAGCGAAACAGCGTCACATAAAGTTGAAAATCTGTGTTTCGTATCAAGAAAAAAATTAGAGGTTAGGTGGAAGACAAAAGGTAATTAGCCGTAATGGTGGATAAATTAGTTTGAATTTCTTGATATAGTAATTTTATAAACCCAAATCATTTTACTGTACGGTTCAACTATTATTTTACAGACATTTTTTTTATGCACATTAGAATAGTTAGATATACTAATATTGTTTTTCCTATATTTACACTTTAATATTCTACTTCTTCTTATGTGGACTTAATTTGTGTTTAACATATTAGATAATAAATATTTGATCCGAATTTTCTATCCATTTTTTTAATGTCCTTCTCTTCCTTCATTAATTGAATTGAATACCATTTATTTAAAAATATTGATAAAGAAAAAAAAAAGTGACATAAAATCATCTTTTTTTAATTATCTTTTTTTAAGATGATGTAATTTTAACACTGGTTCACTTGCTACCCATAATTGTATATAAACAAATATATATATACATATATACATAATTGGCTATATATGAAGGCCCTTTATGATAGTCTAATTTGGTAATAACTATTGATAATAACTCTAAGTATTGAAATTCCCTTCCATTTTAAAAAAAAAAAAACCTAAAAAATTGCAACTTGGCTAGCCATACGTCTTTACACTAGTGTCACTATAAACACTAAACGTTTATTTGATATGGTTCAATACATTTTAGTATCATTTAGTTTTATCTAATTTCAATTAAGGCCTTGTAACATTTTTTTTTTCCCCCATCTCCTTCAGAAAAAAAAAAAAAATTATTTTCATCAATGCCCTTTTATTATCTATTGGATTTTTTTACATCTATGTCTCTTGAATAATTTACCTTTTGTACTTCGTATTTACTACTTGCGCTCTCTGAATTATCGAAGTCCTTGCAACAAAAATATCCCATCTTTGCTCTGTTAGATGGCACATGTAGTCCAATGACCCTCATTTCTTCTTTAAAAACAAGGGTATAATAGAAAAATCAAGCAAACCTCTTCCTCTATCTTCTGCCCTTTCTTTTCCATTCACGTACAACATCATCAAAGTGCTTGTTTCCTGCACTGCCACGGAGGCTCCTCATTCTCCCCAACCATCGTCGCTTTTGACATAACCATGATCGATTTAGATTCCAGCATCACCCCTACCTTCTTGATTGCTATCGAAACATTGGATTTCTCCATGAATTAATGATCGGTTTTCCTTCTTAGATTCTAAAGCATAAACCAGAGTCAATGGGTTTTCCTTCTTTATTAGAGCCGATGATCAAGTATGATCTATATAATTGAAACCTTTGCTTATCAGGATATGCACATTGTTACTAGATTGTTCAACGAGATTTTAGACCATAAGTTTAAATTGAAACCTGACGAGCTATAAGGAATAATTAACAAAGAATAAAATTCAATTAAATGCAATTGAGTACTAATAATCAATTTTGAGCTTGAAATGACTCAAAATGAATCAAATGTAATCTAATAATTTAAATTAGTTGGAATATTTGACTATGCGGCTAAGGTTGTTGTACAATTATTGAAGATCAAAATTTGGGATGTTGAATTTAGAAATTGAATAACATATATAGAGAGCGTCTAACTACATATATAAATATATGCGGTCAATTTAAAGATGGAGTCCAATTTGTTTGTATTTGATCCATTGCCAATGTAAGAAGAAGATTATAAAATGTGTTCCCAAATATATGTTTAATCAAAGAAGTTAGGTTATTCAAAGAAGAATTGTAGCTAAGAAAACGACTTGTACATGTAATATGTTATTGACTAAATTATGGCTTAGCCACACTCTATATAATATATATATATATATATATATTTTTTCCCAACTTAGTTGGTTAGGAGATAGAGACAGTGAGTAATAGAGTAATTATGCTTATCAAGTAACCCATTAAATCAACTATACACAGGTCTGGACCGTTTGGTATAGCTAGTACTAAAATAATAATGGTTAATTTTCAGAAAATCCAGAAAAGGCCAAAAAAAAAAAAAAAAAGGGTAAGAAATCACATCCTTCCAAAACGCTTAAATATTGATAAATTCAACAGCGCTTATCCATTAATATATACCATACATATATATAAACACAGATAAATTATTGTTGAGACTGTTCAATTGTTTGTTTAATTTTTTTAAAATACAAAATTTCCATGGTTTTTTATGGAAAGGGGAGAAGAAGAGAAAAAGGAAGTGTTAAGGAAGGGAAAAGAAGGGTGAGTGGGACCCACGGGGAAGGGGGCAAAAGAGTCAACAAGGTTCGCTTAGGAATAGGTAATGTGAAACGTGGGGGAGTAAAGCAAAGCGACGTCCCCACCTGGTCTACGGTCATGACTCATCCACCCAACTAAAACCCAACTTCGGAGAGAAAGAGAGAGAGCCGGGCCGTCAAATTCGTTGACTTGGCATATCAAACGCTCTCTAGGCTTTCTCTTCTCTCTCTCTCTCTATCTGCCTTGTGGCTCTGGCTATGTGGCTCATTTTTCTCATCTTTTTCCATTTGTTTATCTTACTTCCTCACGTGGAAGGCGCCGCAGCATTCGGGACGGTGGATTCATTTATTATTTTTTATAGTTTTTCTTTTTTTCTTTTTTCCCCCTTTTTGTTGTATTGTTTTTTTTTTTTTTTTTTCCTTTTTCCTTTTGATTTTTTAATTTTATTATATGAACCAGTCAAACTCTTTCTTGACGAAATGTAGACGAAAGCCCCACCCTACCCCACTCTTTGTCCTCATTTCCTATTTCTAATTACTCGTTTTCAATCTAACCAATAACCAACCATATATTTTCTTCTCGGGTCGGATCCAGAAAGAATGGTATGGATTCTTTTCTTTGAAACTTTTAAAACGGGGCGGGGAGGACGGGGATGGATGGGTCAAAAACAAAATAAAAAGGGGACCATTTGACAACCCGTGTGCATACAAAATATTTCACAGGAAGCGGGGCCCACTGCCATCTGGAGTCGTGACGCACCATCTGACGTTTAACTAAATTCAATAATCCCATTGATTTCTCACGAAATCCAATCTATTTGGTCTAACGTCCAAACCCTTTTAATAGCCGAGCCCATTGCACCGGAAAAAGACTTCACAGACTTCACCCCTTCTGCCCTTCCCTCATTCTCTCTCTTCTCTCTCTCTCTCTCTCTTTCTCTATCTGTTTATTTCTTCTCCTTCTTTCTCTCTACTCTCTCTGCCTGTCTTCTTCTTCTTCTTCTGCTATTTTCTTCTGCTATTTCTCTATTTCTGTTGGGTTTTTTATGGATAAAGGATGGGGTCTCACGCTGAATTCTGACTGCATCGGCTTCTTCCTTAACAAGCCCCCACCTTCTGCTGCTGCAGCTTCAGCTGTTAAGCTTGACCACAACAAAAGGAACCACCCATTTGCAGCTGCTTCTAGGATGTTCTCCGGTGCTGAATTCCCGGTTAAACTTGGCCGCACAGATATCGACCATACTTCCTCCGATGATAATAACAATAATCGCCTGGTTGTCGATGAAGTCGACTTCTTTTCCGATAAGAATAGACCGGCCGCCACCGCCGCCGACGATGATGGTTCCAAAACCATCGGCTTTGTTAGTGTCAAGAAGGAGAATTCTCATGGTGATGTGGCTGCTAGGCCTGGTTTGGATGTAAATGTAAGTCAAACAATCTGAATTAATTACATGGTTTTGTTCTATTCATTTTCATATTGGAGAGAAAGAATTTCTGATTTTGTTTTTGTTGGTTCCTTTTTTGTTTTGGGATTTGAATTATATATAGACTGGTTTGCACCTTCTTACTGCTAATACTGGAAGTGATCAATCAACGGTTGATGATGGGATTTCATCAGATGTGGAAGATAAAAGAGCCAAAAACATTGAGGTAATTAATTAATTAATTAAGAAGCTGGATGCTATAAGCTAATTAATTCCTTTGAGAGATTAATTAACAAATTAAAATCGTAATTTAAGGATGTTATCACCTAAAAAGCCTTTTGTGTAATTGGTAAATATTTCAGCTGGCACAGTTGCAAGGAGAGCTGCAACATATGAATGCAGAAAACCAGAAGCTGAAAGACATGCTTACTCAAGTCACCAACAATTACAGTGCTTTACAGATGCATCTCGTCTCTATAATGCAACACCAACAGATCAATCACCAAAAAAACCAAGAACTTGATGATCAGGTATAACACGTATATATATATGTATATTTATATCTATATTTAGCTAATTCCTAAATTCAAAACCATATTAAATCTTAAGCATCAAATTCGATTTGCTAAATTGAATTCGACTTTTTTTTTTCTTTTTTTCCTTTTCCTCAGACAGTAGAAGGAAAGTCCGATGATAAAAAGAATCATCATCATGAAATCGGAGGAGGAGGAGGAGCTATTGTTCCGAGACAGTTCTTGGATTTGCGACCCAGCAGTGCCACAGCCGAGACAGACGATCAGGTTTCGAATTCTTCGTCGGAAGACAGAACACGTTCAGCAACACCTCAGAATGTCGAAGTTGCTTCAAAGGATTATGTAGGAAAGAGTGAAATTGCTCCATTCGATCAAGAAAACTCCACTTTCCGTGATGGAAAAAGACTTGGTCGGGAAGAGAGCCCGGAATCTGAAACGCAAGGTTGGGTACCAAACAAGGTTCCCAAGTTGAATAACGGTGGCTCCAAGCCGATCGATCAGCAGCAATCCTCCTCCGAGGCCACCATGAGGAAAGCCCGTGTCTCGGTCAGAGCCCGATCGGAAGCCCCCATGGTACATACATATATACTTTAATTACACAACTTATACATTCATCATTTGCAAAATTTGTATAACTGAGATTCTGGACAATAACAGACTAATCTGTTTGAATTTTCTGCAGATAACTGATGGATGCCAATGGCGGAAATACGGCCAGAAAATGGCCAAGGGAAACCCATGCCCTCGTGCATACTATCGATGCACAATGGCAGTTGGATGTCCAGTTCGGAAACAAGTACGGTGCACATCAATACCATTCTTATAATTCAATGTCAAATTTTGAGTACTATTTAGCTAAAAGCTAAGGCTTTTTAATATTATTTTTTTTATAGGTGCAACGTTGTGCGGATGATCGAACAATCTTGATCACAACATACGAAGGGAACCACAATCATCCTCTCCCACCAGCTGCACTGGCTATGGCGAACACAACCGCGGCCGCAGCTAGTATGTTGCTCACCGGTTCCACGTCGAGCGCAGACGGGTTGATGAACCCCAATTTGTTAGCGAGAGCCATACTTCCATGTTCATCAAACATGGCTACCATTTCAGCTTCAGCTCCATTCCCAACGGTGACATTGGATCTTACCAACAACAGTCCCAACCCACTTCAATTCCAAAGACCACCCCAACCTCAATTCCAGATTCCCTTCGCTGCAGCAGGTCAAGTACCCCAGAACTTTGCCTCGTCATCCACGCCTTCATTGCCCCAAGTTTTCGGGCAAGCACTTTACAACCAGTCCAAGTTTTCAGGGCTTCAGCTCTCTCAAGAAATGGGTTCTTCACAATTGGGCCAGCAAGCAGCTCAGATGCTCCAAACTCAGCCTGCTTCGTTTGCTGACACGGTGAGTGCTGCTACCGCTGCTATCACTGCCGATCCGAACTTCACTGCAGCACTTGCGGCCGCCATCAGTTCGATCATCAGCGGAGGTCATCCTAACAATAATAATAATAATACAAACACCAGCAGCAATTCGAACATCACCACAAGCAACAACAACAACAACAGCAAAATCGGTAGCTTTACCGGAAATTAATTAGAATATGGTCCTTTTTTTAATGATATGTTTTTGTTCCAAACATGTTCTTAGCGTCAATGATTTTTTTTTGTTTTCTTTGGGTTTGGGGGTCGACAAGGAGATAACATGTCCATACTTTTTTTTTTTTTTTTTTTGTGGTTTACTTTTTCTTGGGAGGTTTAAAGGGTTTAGTTGACAAGTACTTCATTCTTTCTTTTTTACATTGTTTCATTCTGAATAATGTGATTCAAAATTTTCAGTAAATACACAGAAAGAGAAAATAATATATATATATATATATATATTATATTAGTCTTTTATTATTTGGTTTCTTTTACGAATTCATCTTTTCTCTGTCTTTTCCATTTTCCTTCTGATCCAGCATCCATCTTATTCAATATGGATCAGAACAAGAAAAGAAATTTAGAAGAAAACCCAGAATCGGGATGTGATTCGTGGGCATATTCTGATCTTTAGGAGGGGTCAAGAAATTCGGCCATAACTATTTGACACGCAAAGGAGAGAGCGTATACTAAAGTGGACCTAAAAATAGTAGACTTTGAAGAGACTATTAAATTTCCAGGCAAGTGCGTGTGGGTGTGAATGAGTTTAAGATTTATGGAAGAGTTTGGAGGTCAAATATGGTAAACAAAAAAAAAATAATAATAATAAAAAGAAAAAAATAGAGAAAGAATTAGGAAAAAGCGAAATCGTAGAGTAGTTTAGTAATGTTTGGTGAGAGCGGCTGGGTGCTAATTTTTCAATTGGGCAACTGGGATACGTTGTTGACTTTCCGTGCGCCTTCATTGACATCACGTTACCTGTTTTAAAAAAATTTTCAATCATGTGATTTGGATATATAATATTAAACCTAAATGTGGGACATTGTGGACTGGTCTGCACCGTACGATATCCATCTACCGTACTAAAACCCATATCTTTTTAATTCCACTTTCTTTCTCCTTTTCCCCAAAAAAAAGAAAAAAGAGAAAAAAAAAAATCCCATTCTTTGCTTCCTGTCTCAACGACTTCATTCATTCATTCTTGAGGTACCAACTCTTTATGATACCACGTGCTCCCATGTGATCCTGCCAAATTTTCTCTTTTTTCTTTTTCAAATCTTCTTTTATTTCTTCAAAATTTCCGTCTTCTATTGAATATAACAAATTATTGACCGGACTGGAGAGAATATGAAGAAGATATAAATATACTGTTGAAAATGGATTTGGAAAAGTTTGTGTGTTTGCGTTGCATATTATTGTTCTTTCGTTTGCTATAAAATTTCATTTTATTTTTCGCTTTATAATAAAATTTTACCTTTCGAAAATGAAAGGAAATTTATTCAACAGAAGAGAGTAAAACATCTTGTCGGATAAGACTAATAAGCCATATTCCAACCATAACACAGGGTTTAATACATGACATATCAAGTTTTGCTATACATTCTATGGACAGTTACCTTAGTATTTTTTTATTGTTATTATTATTTATAAAATTTTTTCCTTTTTCATTTCCATCTCTTAAACTTACAAAATTTCAATTTTAAAAAAAAAAATTCCAATTAAATTAATTTTACTTCACAACTATTTTACTATTTTTATTATCAAAAATAATATATATATAAATATTTTTTATAATGTGGATGTTTATATTTTTTTATTATTTGAATATTTACAAAAAATATAACTGTTTAAAAAAACTGTTATTTTTATATAGTAATATTAATAAATAATTTTTTCAAAAACTATTATTTTTATATATATTGACACTATAAAAATTTTTTATATATCTTAAATTAGTATTTAAAGGCTAAGGATACAGGAATAATTAATATCATCATTCAACAGACCTTCCGCTGCCATACACACACACACCCCCATCACATAGATCGTACACTAACCGCTTGCATAGAATCCGTGGCAAGTTCACACCTTTCAAAATCGAAGATCCAGACTAAAAACCAGCCTTTCCTTTATCGCCCACAACTCTTTAGCCAAAGGTGATAAAGATTCGGATAAATTTATGTATTTTGGAAGATCAGTTCATTTGCAAACATAGGTACAATAGGCCAGCTATTAAGATCTTTTTTCTTTTTTTTTTTTTGTTAATTAAGAAGGTGAATAAAAATTATTTGTTAAATTTAATACAATCGTAATCTCAAATTAAGTATACCCAGGTCCTCAACAACAGAAATATAAGTAGAGAATTTTTTCCTATTTTCTTAGTTATATGTATGCATTCATGGGATCATTTATTGACACTCAAGTACGTGATGAGTAAATTAACCCAAAATATAAAACCCCACTTAATGTCTATGATTTGTAGCTTAAACATGAGTTTTTCTTTTTTTTCTTTTTTTCTTTTTTTCTTTTTTGGGCCTTTGAAAAAGTTAACACTAGCTTTTGTCACAAATATTCTGTACTCATGAACTATATATATAGTGCAAAATGTATGTAATTTTTTTTTCCTATAATTTTAGTGATGCTTGGAGGAAGATATAAGATAAGAACTCATCTTTGAAATGAGAATTTAATAATCAACAATAACAAGTTTTAATTTAATAAAGCAAAGTAGATCTGACAAAAACAAATAAATGGAAGGATTTTTTGAAAAATGACCACTTTATAAATTAACAGTTAGAAAATAATAATTTTTTTAAAAAATAGCCATGTGTGGGTAAAAATGTTCTTAGTTAAATTTGAAATGCAATAAATATTTTTTTCCCTTTCCCTTTTTTCCAATTTCTCACATGTTTCGATTCTTATCTTCATTTTTTTCAAAGAGTTCATTTTCCTTTTCTACTTTTTTACTCTTTTTCCTTATATTTTTGCACTTTTAAAACTTGTATTTTTTCACTTTTGCAATGAAACTCATGTAAAATTTTTTCTATTTTTTCTTTCTCAAAGCTCAAATTTATGTTAAATGAATTTTTTTTAAAGTTTTTTTTATATGGATATGTAATAAATTAGTTTATAAACTATTATATTTGAATTTAAAGATATTTATGTTACATATAGTGTGAAAAATGAGAAAATTTTTTTTATAGATCTGCAAATTTGCTAAACCATTAAATTTGTAGGAAAATGGGTGAAAAAAATGAAGTCCAACCATTTTCCGTAGTTTTTTGTTCTTTTCAACCAATTAACCATAGAAAAATGTTAGATTTGGAAAAAAAAAAAAAAAATCAATTTTTTTGAGACTGTTAATATGTTTGCTTATATTATTTACAGATGGTAATTCGTGTCACGATGTGGGGTTCGTGTCAACCTCATTTATTAATCATGTCTAAATTACTCAATCCGAACAAGACCCATTTATTAATCATGTAAGAATTCTTCAATTCGAACACGACCCGTTTAATAAGCAGGTAATCTAACACGACCTGTGTAACCTGTTATCAAATGGATCAATTTGAACCAACACGACCCGTTTAATGAAATTAACCAATTTATACAAAACTGACCCATTTATACGAAATTGACTAATTTGCATGAAATTTACCAAATTAATTAAATTAACTTATTTAAATTACTTATTTTATATAAAATAAAAATAATTTAGTCGTTAATAAATCCTAAATTTAAATATATATGCAAAACCATATAATTATAATTACAAATTTACACTAATATAACATTTGATATGATAATATAACAATCTCATATAATACTTAAACATATATATATATATATATACATAATAAACCTATTACTACTACTCTAAAAATAATATGAAAAAACTTTATTAATAATCATGTTTTTAATTTTCTACATTTCCAATATTCTTAGGCATTTTAATTTTATTTTTTCTATGTCCATAAGTCCATACATGTATTAAATATATTATATTTAAGCAAATAAATCTTATTTTAATAATTTTTATTCTTTATTTTTAATTAATAAAAGAAAATTAAAAATAGATTTGTAATTTAGTAATAAAAAAGTATTAGTTAAAATTTAGTAATGGTAAATTAATATATTAAAGTTATAATTTGAATAAGTTATAATCGTGTTGGGTTGTATTAATATATTAATTGACTTGTTTAGTTAAATAAATCAATTTGGGTTAATTTCAGATTAAACGGGTCAACTCGAAATTGACATATTAATTAACATATTTAGTTAAATGAGTCAATTCAAGTAAATATCGGGTTAAGAGGGTCAATTTAAAAATGACACATTTAATAATCTTGTTAAATGAGTTGATATGAATTTGACCTCATTTATAATAAACCCAAACCACCTACTCTATATCGTTTTTGAGTACTGTGTCATAATCTAAATTATCACACTTAATATTATTCATATTTTTTTAAAATTTATTAATTTAACTTAGTATTATTTATTTAATTTTGTAGTGAAATCGAAAATAAGGATATTGTAATTGCAGCTTTATACGACGGATCATTGGTGAGAAATGATGATGGTCTTTGAGAGTATCAAAATGATAAACTAAAATGGTTTTTATCGGTAAAAGATGCACAAAATCAAAGTTAGAGAATTAGATTTTCAATTCTATTAAGATAAACCAAAATGAATATTTGTTAAAGCTAAAATGGATATATTGAAGACGAACAGAAAAGTTAGATCCTACATAAATGCACAATGATAGAAATGTGAAATGCTTTCTTCATGAAGTGACATGGAGGGATGACGATCATGTGACATCCATTATATGTTAAGGTAATTTCCAAAGTTGAACACATATCTAGTGCGTGAAACAACTTTTACTTCGGATAGTGAAAATAATCATTTATATTTTGCTCATCTTCCAATTGCTGTTCTCTAACACAAGTTCCCAATCCAAAACTATTGAGGCTACATTTCATGACATTATAGTTCGTGAAACTCAATTTAGAGATTAAATTGATGTTCATGGGTCATAAACATCATTTAACATCTATAAAGGAGTTGATATTAAAAGTGACTCTGCCAAACGGTTTCCTAACAAAAAAAGTATGAACAATTGTATAATATTAATAAGTATGAGAACTACAATGCAGAAAAGGGTGATATTAGTAGTCAGTTGGATGCTATTGATCATAATAATTTAAAATTTGAACATGAGTTGCGAGACAATAACAATGATATGCATCCTGAAATGAATAATGAAGGAGTTCATGATGTCAGGGTTCATCGTGCTATAAGCGATTACTTTTCATTGAGCAACAAAAGTGGTTCTATGGCCATAGTTTCATCAAAGTTTATAGGCTGCAAGAGCATTGTAATTGGACAAATATTTCGTAATAAATGTGAATTACAGAATAAATTGAGTATTTATTGTATGTGTGCAAATAAAGATTTTAAAGGTGACAAAGTCAACTATATAACTATATAAGGCTGTGTGTTTGGAAAATACTCTTAAATGGCGACTGCGTGGGACCAAATTAAAGAATGGAGAAATATTCGTTGTAAGATTTTTTGATAATGTATACAGTTGCTCGTTATATATCGTGCGTCGGGAACATAAGTAAAGCAAGTAGTCAAGTTATCAGGCAATGTATCAAATTTAAATATGAAGGGATTGCATATATTTACAAACCCAAAGAAATTTAGCATGACTTTCTGTAAAAACATAAAATGCATATAAGCTATAATAAAGCATGGAAATGTAGAGAATATGTACTTAACAGTGTTAGGAGATCTCCAAAGGAGAATTTTGCTAAGTTGTCTGCCTACTGTTATGATTTAGAATCAAAGAATCCTAAGACTCTGATACGTATCAAAATAGACAACAATAACTACTTTTTTATCCTTTTTAATGGTGATTGAGCATGCATTTGGGGATCTATATCCCACATAAGACCCGTGTTGACTGTTGATGCGACTATTTTGAAAGGAAAATACAAAGGATACATGTATCTTGCAGCAGCCATGGATGACAATAAGCAAATATATCCTTTGGCTTTCAGCATTGGAGATGGAGACGACGGCAAACATATACATGATTTTTCCAAAAGTTTGACCTGAACATAATATTTGACATATCATTGTAGAAGTTCGACGTGCAATTTACCTTCATCCTAGATGTCTATGAGTCCCAAAACCTTCTGAATCTATTTTTCTAAAAACAAATAAAATTAATTAATTATAAGATATATTTAATTATTAAACAAATTGAAAGGAAAGAAAATATATTAGACATGAAAAAAGGAAAATCTAAAAATTTTATGGCCAAAGGAATGGTATTTCAAAAGTTTAGGAAAAAATTCACACCGTAGAAAATGTTTATCCATATGTCAAAAATGATTTTCCAATTGGAAGAAATTGATTTCTGATAGGAACCAACAAGAGGAAATTGATTTCTATAGAAGGAAACCTTTTATCTGACAGGAGGAAAATTTTCCAAATGCCATAGCAAGAGAGGTCTGCTTAATTGACAAAAGCATTAGCAGCTGAAAAGGTATGCCTCAGCAAGATAACTATTATTTGAAAGCTTTGATCACTAGTTTAATGGCCTTCAGTGGGAAATAGTTGCTGCTTAAACAACTGATTATTGAATTCTCCAAGTATGCCTCCCCCATCAATACATTTTGTTCCTTTTTAACTTCAATACAAACCTTCCAATCTTTGGCCATTTCAAGATTGTTGCACTTTCTTTGGCATATTGGAAGTGTACACTTAAAATAAGTCTTCAGTGGATGCTGTAGATCTCTGAAACAATTTAGTTGGACTTATGCCAGAAAAAAAGAATGATGAGTATTTTAAAATATAAGCAAAAGATAAAATAAAATCCTATAATACCAAAGACTAAGGCAAAGAAAGATTGCATCAAATACAATAGCTTTAATACATCTTAAGAAATACAAGTTCAAAGATGAGCACTACTAGCATCCCAATTTTTAAATTTAAGTTGCAAAGGAGAAAAAAAAACATTGTTTGGAATACTGGTTCATACTTTTCAATGATCAATTCACCATGCTTGAAATTCAACTCCAGCCAGACGGTCTCGATTATTCCATCATTGTGTCTCTTAAGGCCATAAGATCTACCTTGGTAATCAAACTGTTCTTATCACAAAGCCACCTAGACACCAAAAAATTATCATCCTCCTTTCAAGAAGTATGACATCTCTCAAGGGCTCAACAAATCAACTTGATTTCCAAAGAAGGGGCAACATCAATTGGCCAACCATAAATAATTATTGTTATCCACCACTTACCATCTTAAACTCTAATCCTTCCTAAAGAAAGACTCCAAATTATCAACCTTACTAAAAAGTGTTCAACAAATAGCAAAACCACTCCGTACCAGCTTACCAGACATCATTAAATTATTAAAAATGATGGACGATATTCATGAAGTATTAAATTATAGTATCTTACTTCCAACATATTAATATGTTAATATCAATACTCACTTGGATCATCAACCATACTAACAAAAAGATTTTAAAGAAACAAGATGAATATAATGTTATTTAATATTATCAAGTATTTTAAATTTAGTACAGAGAAGCAATAAACAGAGGAAAACTCCTCTACGAATAGGATTAAAAAGGAAAACTAATGTTACCATACAATTCAAGTACTAAGTCTCACACATGTGGCAAATATTTAAAGTTATTAAAAATGACATTAAGCAAACGAAAAACAGGATCATCATGATTAATAGGTTTTACCTTACTATTTCATAAGTTTGTTATAGACCTCATTGCAAGACAAAGCAAACAAACAGATTTAAGATCTTACTTATGACTCAAGAAAACATAAAACTTAAGACGCTATTTTATTTTGAATGTCAAACCTGAAGAGGGCCAACAGATGCAAAACAAAGCATGTTGTTCGTCTGCTTCCTAACTACATTTAAGGGGGGGAAAAAAAACTATATACATGTAACATGTCTAATTAGATAGCATATATCCAGAAATTACACGATCAATGATCAAAAAAGACATATCTTAAAAAGGCTATCTGTTCTGTTCAAAGAAGCAACTTAGATTAATATGGGACAAATTGGTCACCGCCACCGGTGCTTTTCTCTAAGCTCTCTCTCTCTCTCTCTCTCTCTCTCTCTCTCTCTCTCTCTCTCTCTCTCTCTCTCTCTCTCTCTCTCTCTCTCTCTCTCTCTCTCTCTCTCTCTCTCTCTCTCTCTCTCTCTCTCTCTCTCTCTCTCTGAGCTTGAAATCCTCATTTCTGCAATCTTCTTTGCATTCACTTGTAACTCTACAAATTCAATTTTTCTCATTCATTTTTTTGTTCGGTCCTTCACTTGCTCCTCCGATGCTTGAAAAAAAATCGACATTATTAACAAAACTAAAATATTTATATATTTCTTCATTAAAATAAGAAAATAATAAAAAGAAGAATCTTGGCAAATCCAAGCATGAGGGCCATCAGTTATTAAAAGGTCGAAACAGGAGTGGAACCAAGTCCTTTTAACGAAGATGGGTTCAGCAGCATCTTTAGGTTGGAGCATCAAAATGAGAGGACAATGGCGGTACAAGGACAATGATGATGTTGTGAGAAGGCTCTGCCTTTGAGATTGGGCGATGATAAGTTAGCAGTGACGAGGTGAAGGACAAGTAGCAATGGCAACGGCAACGGCAACGAAGAGAAGAACGGCAAACAGGACGTCAGAGTAGGGTTAGATTTGGGTTCTTCTCAGAGAACGTTGATCGGTTTTTCAAAAATAAAACAATATAAATCCTCACATAAACATTTTGAAAGGGAAAGTAGGGAAAAAAAAAAAACAAACAGATTGTATTGTTGAAGGTATTTTGGTCCGAATATGTAAAAAGATGGTTTTTTTTTTTAAATTGTTATTTTTCAATTGTTAATTCATATAATGACCATTTAAAAAAAAAAACCATAAATGAAATCATGTTTTCTCCAGAAAACTATAATAAGTTTCTATTTCATTTTGAAAAATATATGCATATAAAATAATATATAAAAGAGGTAGTTACTCGACCTCAAGCTCATGAAGAAAATTTCATATTATATGTTCTATGCTATTAATTGTTACCCACTTCCTTTTTTTTTTTTTTTTTTTTTTTTAAAGTGAAAACGTCAATTGAGTTATACTGTAATGGGCAAATGGACAAAAGCTTGGAGAAACAAAAAAATATACAATAATAAAATTTAGGATAGTGATAGTTCTAAATGCGCATTATATATACAAAACAATCATACCTTTCATTGCACTATAATTCAATGCAGAATTGCTTTTCTAATCCTCTGTTTTTTTTTATAATTTGTAGGATTATCCAGCAATCAATAGAATATAGATGGAATCCCAATTGGTGGATACTGGCTGGTAATAATTTTAAAAAAGGAAAATTAATTTTTAGGCCCTTTTGTGCATTGTGTGGAAAAAGTACGTAAAAAAAGAAATTAATTGGTTTTGTCATTTATGTATTTTGAATCACAACATAGGGTACAATTCTACTGTCCAGATCCAGGTTCACTTCAACCTTTGCTATCTCTACAACAATAATGGGCCCAATTCAATAATTTGGCCTCAAATGAGTTAGCTCAAAGATGGCTGCTGTTTTAAGAATCTCGATCTTTTCCCACTTCATTTTCATACTTCATTTTCCTATAAATTACTTCCAATAATGGGCCAATTTAAATAACTGGGCCGAAGATGAGTTAAATAAGGCTACTATTTTCCCACTTTATTTTTATGTAATACAAAAGAAAACATACCACCCACCGCCAACTAGGTCTTATTTCTTCATCATGTGCAAGCTTGCGGCTATCTTCTTCATCGGCTATACTAACAGAAGTAGCCAAGTCTGGCAAATGGCTATTGTCAATTTTTTCACTGTTGATAGGTTGGTGTATGTTTGCCACAAGTCAATGCAAATATTTTAAAGAGTTTGCTATTTCTAGAAGGAAGCAAACTTTAGCTTGGTTTGTGTCACTTTGAGCTTTGTGTACAATATCATATTTTATTATTATTATTATTATTATTATTATTATTATTATTATTTAAACTTTGTAATACTTTTAAAATATATTATTATTTTTAATAATTTATATTTATATTATTTGTTGGAGCAAAATTTTGTCAGCTCCACCAAATCAAGTCAAACTTTAAATCTTCCATTTGCATTTGCCTTTTGTCACGCTCGAGTTGAGCTTACATTCTCTCATTTTCATCTTGAGCTTGTCTTTCATATTTTGGAGCTCGTATTCACTTATACTCCTCACGAGCTCATCTCCTTGCATTAAGGGACAGCCTAAGGTCAACCGTCAAGCCTACCATTGGGTGAAGAGAAAACATCACTCATTGATCTTAACAGGGAGCTGCCTTGTCCATTTCAGACCTTTGGTGGAGTTAGGGACCTCAAGTTTCCATCTCTCCTCGTTTCCCCTACAGGTGCTCCTGCATGTCATTTTCCTAACTTTGACCTAGCCAAGTCATGTTGGGATCCTACCAGGGCCGGCTGAAGCTTACATGGGGCCTTTGGCAAGAAAGGATATAAAGTTTATTTTTATACTCAATGTTATTTTAGTGTTTAATACTAAAATACTTATAAAAAAAAACAATTATACATTAAATATACTATAAAAATATATAAAATAAAATTATAATTCCATTTTGGAAGTTGAAAGAAGAAATAAAAAAGAGTATGATCCAATACATTAAATTCTCAATTTATTTTGAATATAATTTTTTTTTTAAAATAAACCTTTGAATATAAATATAATGAATGTTCTTGTTTTTTTTTTTAGAAGTAGTTTTCATGTTACATCAATAGAGAAAGAGATACCAATTTGTTTTTTCTTTTAATGAAAATATATATTCTTAATTATTAAAAGAAAAAAAATGAAAAATGCATTTAAGTAATTAACAATTATTTGCCAACAAATTAGGTTGGTCAAACCATTAATGCATTTATTGCAATTTTATTTTTTCAAAACTTGTTGAAATTGATCCACCAATTTATCTTCTATATATCTATTTCATCAACTCCTATAAATATTAATCTTGTAAAAAAATGATAAAAAAAAAAATATGAAAAACTCACATAAATATTATTACTTTTATTTTTTATTTTAAAATACTTCTAATAATCATTTATAAACTTTTTAATTGGGAGCCTTGGTTTCATATATATATATATATATATACATATATTTTATAAAATTAGGTGTATATAAATGCGTATATAAATATGTATATATACATATATTATAAAATTAGGGGCCTAGTGATCAGGGGCCCAAGGCAATTGCCTTAGTGGCCTTAACCTAAAGACGGGCTGGATCCTACATTCCTAGTTCAAGTCCTTCGTTGATCCTCTAGCACTCCCCCTCTCCATGGAATTGAGATCTCTCACGAGACCATGAAGAATTTATAGGAGCTGAACTCCCTCCGTTATTGAAATATTCTCCTGTTGTGTCATCTGACACTGGCAAGTGTGTTCAGCAACTAGTCCATTTGGTTTTCCAAATCCAACAAACAAGTTCGCTCTGAGCGAGGTGCAACCCTTCTTTCACTTTGCCTCCAAGGTGGTGGTGGTGGCATTGGTAGTTCAAAATGCGGTGTGACATGATCAATAGGTGGAAGTGATGCTTCATGGGGATGGGTTGAAATAGTTCCCACCATGTGCTTGCCTCAAGCTCTTCTGTTTGAGGGTTCACCTCCCCCAAAGATATGCCTTAGCTCCGACTGATTGTCTGACATCATCACCAGTTCTGAAATTTCCAAGAAATAAGAACAATTTATAGAAAAACCAAACTTCTAGCAGCAACACAAATCTCTACCAAAACCAGAGATTTCAATATCAACCAAAACTTCACTTAATGCCAATAGTTTCAATCAAGGTTTTAAAACTGAAATTTCCATATTTTCAAAGGGTGGAAAAACATTTTTGATTCTAAATGGAAACGGATAAAATTTCAAAAATCTCCATCTAAATTTATGATGTTTTCACAAAATTTTCATTGAAATTTTCATTAAATATTCACATTAATTTCTTCACGATTTTGTAAAAAAAATCCATAATTTCTATTGAAAATTTTAAAATTTTTTTATTAAAAATTCAATAAATATTATTTATGTTTAATTACCTACTTGTTTTAACATAAAAAATTTAATATTTCTATAAATATTATAAAGTAGATGTAAATTATAATATAGATAAAAATACAAATATGCATGAGAAAGAAATTAGAAAATATTATCAAGTAATAAGTCATGGGTACTGTTTCAAACTCAACCATTAGAGTCAATATTATATAATAATTATTAATAAGGATAACCCCATTATACAGTTGTCATATTAATAACTATATATAAACTTATCAAAGATATACATTTTTTAATAATTAGTTCTCATTATTTCACATCTCAAAATGAAAATAAAAAAGAGATTAATAATTTTCAACCACCTGAAAGTTTTATATAGTATTTGAATGACATTTTATAATATATAATATAATTATAATAATTATTTTATATATCTTAATTAATAAATATTTTTATTAAATATGTATTTTTTGCATATTTTTTATTTATAATAATATATTATAACTATCAACGTTTACCATATATCATTGCTAGAGAAACTTCAAATCCATTTAATATTTTTGCAATTTTTACAATCAATTTAATAATTAATTGATCAAATAAGTAAAATCTAAAATTTCAATAAAAATATTCATTTTTTAAATAAATTTCCTTTAATATTTATCCATTTTATGAATTTGTATTGATATTTGATAATTTCTGATATTTTTTTATTTTAAGCTTTTGATATTTCTGCAAATACCCATTTTTTGAACCTTGGTTTCAACAAATACAAAATATATCTAAAGACTTAAAAGAAATAATATTTTTGGGTCCTTTATTGTGGGCAAATGAGAATAAAAGTTTGAACAAAAGGCTCAATAAAATACTAAAACCCAAAATAACTTGCTAGCTAGGGAGTATATGATAGAATAAGTAGGAACGACAAAAAGAAAAGATTCTAAATTATATTCAAGATGAAGATATGAAGGTAAAAATCATAAAAGAAAGGAATATGTATTTTTGGACAACAAAATATTAAAAATTCAAGGAAGAATAATGCTTAAAGAGAAGAAAGTGTATGAAATAACCCAAAAACGATTCCCATATATGATGCCAAAATGTTGGAGCAAAATCTTTTCACCTCTCTTAAATCAAGTCAAGCTTTAAATTCTCCATTGTTACTCTTCTTTAAGCTTCACCAAATCTTTACAAAACAAGTAAATTGCATTAATAGAGAAAATGCCGATGAAGTCATAGGCGTTTACCCTCCGATACCTAAGTTAATCCTCATTTCAAAGAGTTCTTTCCTCCATGGAAATAGCTCATAAAAATTAGTTTCTCTGTAGTTAGGAGTTTAGGAAAAAATATATAGGTTTATTGGTGAAAGGAAGAAGAAGAGAAAAAGAGAGGAAAAAGTGTATTGGGGTTTGAGACTTACCTTTTTGGAGTGGTATCATAATAAAAATATATAAAGTATTAAGGGTGTAGATTTATTAAAAATATAAACCCTAGCATTCTTAGATTGGTGACACATGTTGCAGGTTCTAAACACCCTAAACGGTCTTATATCACATGGATACAAAATGGGACCTTTCTCTTATTCATGTTTAACTAACATTTAAAACAATAATCACTTCATTTATATAGGGAAATTCGGCCCAATATCCTTGCTTTATTTAAAAGGCTTTAAGGAAAATTGCCCTTCCGGTTTCAAACTTTTTTCATTTACTCCTTTTTTTCAGTATTTCAACTATACCCTCACACCACATACATTTTCTGTTCCTCTCTTATTAATATCCCACCTGTTACATTTCACATTTAATTTCCTTCTCTCTCTTACTAGTAACCCTTCCTCATATTCAAGTTCTCTCTCTCAAAGTGTGTCCTAACAGAAGTCATAAACCCAAGCCAAGTCAATGCAACCCAGCCGCTGGGTTTTCACATGAAGGTATATTAAAAAAGTGGTGCTTAGTTCCAAAAATTGGTAAATTCTTGAGCTCCCATGCGACTCTTTCTTGGCTTTCAAGAGAAATTAATTATATTTTTCATCAGATTTTTATTGTCAAAGTTCAATGGGATTGTGTATGGATTTAGGAAGAAGAAATGAAGGAAAGTAGTGCAGGGATTGTGCTTCTCGGGAAGGAGGAAAGAAAAAAGTAATTTTTTATTTTCATTAAGGCACTATTTGGAAAGTATCAAAGTTAATAGAAAAAATGATTCTCGGGATTTAGTTTCATGAGATTTAGTTTCATGAGATTTAGTTTTTTGAGAATTAATTTTTCTCTTGGTTTGTTCGGTAAGTAATAGGAAAATTAGAATTTATAAGTAATTAAATTTAATATTATATAATAAATTAAAGGTAAATATGTATTTTAAAAAAAATTTTAAAACTATATTCTCTGAGATTCTCAAAATGACACATATATATGTGGGAACAACTTTCCCACATATGTTTCTACATCGGTGGAAATCTAATTCTCTGGATCCACACTTTTTACCTTTACAATAAATATCCAAATAAAAAAAATTATTATTTTTCTAAAAAAATTAAATTTTATTAATTTTATCTCTATCCAAACATAGTATAAGGATAAAATAGAAATAGATAGGTAGATAAAAAAATTCGAAAGAGAAGGGTATATTTTCTGACCCACCTATTTCAATGGATATTGGGCCAAATTATCCATTATATACGGTTATCTCACATGGGCAAAAAGAAAGGTATTTGGGCTACTATTTTAATTGGGTCTGTTTGGGCTCACTTTTTGTAAGCAAAAAAAATCCCAAGCAACATTAATAATTACTTAACTAAAGAGAGCTGCCATTCTTAGAACCTAAATATCTCTTCCCACTTCATTTTTATGTAAATTAATAAAGAAAACCTTCCCTTTTTTTTGTTTTTTTGTTTTTTTGGCATTTGATCTTTTTAGCCATTTTTCTTGTCATTTCTCTAGGGTTTATTTTGTCATCATGTGCAGGTTTGGAGCTATGTACTTCATCGTGTAGCAGGAATAGCCGGGGTCAAATGACCATTGTCAATTCTTTCACTGCTAATAGTTTGTGATGTGTTTGCTACAAGTGAATGCATTATCTTAAAAGAGTTTCCTATTTCTAGAAGGGATCAAACCTTAAAAGTAGAGGCATGCGTCAATTCGGTACCATCAAATTTTGCTCTTTGTTTTTTTCAAATCAAACCAAATTGAACCATAGAAAAAACCAAACCAAACCCAATAAAATTGTTTAACAAGTTTGCGCTTTGGGTACAATATCAATTTTTTTTATTATTTAATTTTTTAAAAAAATTTAGAAATATTATTATTTTTTAATATTTTAAATTTAGATTATTAATTACTTAACTAAACAATTTAAAAACATAAAAATCATAAAATTATAATTAATTATTAATAAAAATATTATATGTACAGCTGGTTCAATTTGATTTAATTTAGTTTAAAAATTATCCAAATCGAGCTAACAGATCATGTGTTAAAAATCAAACAAAACCAAATCTGTTTGCTTACGTGAGTTTGGATGATTTGATTTGGATTGGCTTATGCCCATCATTACTACCTAAAACAAAATAATTTGAAACTTTTTAAATAAAATGAAAAACAAAAATTAAAATAGTTTTTAGTTATTTTATATAAATATGTAGTTAAAAGAGATATTTGGTTGTGTAAATAGGTAGAATCCATCTGGCTCAAATACAAATTGGCCGCTGACAAGCTATGCTTGGAACACTTTAATCAAGTGAACTTCATGTGAAGGTCATTTTCATGTAAATTTAGAAATTGCGAGTGCCAAGCTTCTTCTTTTTTCTTTTTTTTTGAATTACATCCAAAATTATAAAGAAGACACAATTTTAAGATGAATTAATATAGATTAAAGCAGTGTTTTAAAAGGCATGCCAGGCCTTGACTAGGTGCGTCTCAGTTTTAGGCTTGCAGATAATGTATCTTTTTTGGGACGAGGTTTACTAAAAAAAGATAATTACCACTATATTGATGGTCTAATAGGCACCTAGGTGTGAGCCTTTTTCATCAAATTTTTTTTTAAAGAGTTAAAAAAATTCATAAGAAATTGAAAAAAAAAAAAAAAAAAAGACTGTGTTAAAAAAGAGGGAAAAATATTTGGCAAAATTTTTAGGCACATGTACTACATGGTTCATTTTTTCAAAATAAAAAAAATAAACAAAAAATAAACATTAAACTGTACATTTCAAATGATTGAATTGGAATTCAATAAAAAGTTAGTTAAACTATAATTATATTTAAATATTACATTATTGGAATTATTAAGTAGTTGTAGTATATATAATTTAAGACTAATTGTTTTGTTGGAAATTTAGAAAGCATAAAATTTCTGTGAATTTATTATAGATAGATTTTTGTTAATTTTTTGTTGAAAACTTGAAAAATATGAAGTTTTCATAAATCTATCCATATATTACTAATTTATGTTAATTGCATATATTATGATGATATAGATTATTATAGATTATTAGATTTTGACTTTCATAATAAATATGAATGATTTTATTTATTTAGTGATTTTATATAATTAAAATAATAATAAAAATAGTAAATCACTTTATTATGCCTCAATTTGGCCTAAATTTATAAGATTTGAGGTTTGATCCTGCCGTTTTGCCATATCTTATATTTTTTAAATTTTGGATTAAAGGGTCTACTAGATTTTATACAGAAGTTTTTGATGGACCTGTTATAGTTAAAAATAATTTTTAAGTTTTTGCTCAACAAAAATATCAAAAAAAAAAAAAAAATTGTTCGGCAAGAATAATAGAACATAAAGAGGATTGATGAATAGACTAGCATTATGAAAAAGTGCAAGAAACGAAGGTGGGTGGAAAAAAAACTAAGGAAGAAACATTTGTTAGTCCATAATGTTGTGTGGAATGATAGAACGAAAAGAAAACATGTGTTTGGTTATGATGGAAAATAGAAGAGGAAGAAAGTGAGGCTTTCTTCTTCTTCTTATTATTATTAGTAATATCCTCACAAATTATCATTATTTTAATTGTAAATAAGAAGTTAAAGACACAGTGGCAAATGTAAGCAAGCTTCGTTCAAAATTGTTTCTTTCCTTCAATCTCAATTAAAAAAAAAAAAAGAAAAAGAAAAAGAAAATTTCTTTCCTTCCTCCAAAATCTCTCCACAACTTTTCCTTTCTTTCTCTTCTTTTCTCTCCTACCAAACAAGGGATTTGGACTTTCCTAAGTTTCCTTCCTTCCTCCAATCTGTTCTCTCCTCTCGTTCTCTTTCCTCCATTCCACTCTTCCTTCCTAAGAAAGTCTACAAATATATATTAAAATTTCAAATCTAAAAACAGAATAAATTTGATTAATCACTCTAGCATTATTAGCAAATGATGTCACACAATGGAAGTTTTTGATTGCTGGAAGGTGTGGCATTTTGCATATTATTAGATGGTCATCAATGGAAGGAACTGAAGGAAACTTTTACGCAATGACTATTCTGTTTCTTGCGCTTGGCAAACAACTTCGCAAGTATTATTGATTGCTTTTCTTGCTTGTAGAACATCCAATTTTCTAATACCTTCTAATGCCTTTCCTACTATTCGCTGTATCCTTATCTTTATTGCTTACTCACTATCCCATTGGCCATACGCGATTCCATCACTGAATTACAAGAAAACACATTATTCCATATCTATACACATATGTTTTATTTTGTAATGATTCCTAAATATTTCTAAATTGAAAACTTATAAATGAAAAACTATCAGTCCTAATTATATACTTATACAAGGTAAAGCTAAAATATGTTTCCGTGGGACCGTGCAATAATAAAAGTTATTATTTTATCGATGATGATTAGAGTTTCAACCCCTCCAATTTCGATATAAAAAAAAAAAAAGAGGAAAAAATGTAAAGTTAAAACATTATCTTGTTTATGTACCTCATGAAAGAAATATGATATTTTTATGGTTGAGAAGGTCTGGTACTCTGATCCAATATGTAATTTTTTTTTCTTTTTTTTTTTTTTTATAGGAACACCCTACGTCAAAATAATATCTATTCTTTATAAGTTACTTTTACCCATATTTTCTAAATTTAATTTAAATGCAATTTGATTATTATCGTTTTATTATTTATTAAATGCAATTTTCCAACTTCTGTATTATTGGTGTATTAATTTGGTTTATGAATGAAATTAATAATGAAAATGAATAAACTTAGAAATAAAATAATGATAAATCGATTTATTTATATAGAATTTAATAATTCTATAAATATCAAAATATTTATCAAATTTATTTAAATATTTATTAAAATATTATTAGTTGATATATTCATATAATTTAAATAGAAAATATAAAAAAGTATATTTTTAAATAAATTAAATTAATAAACTAATTGAATATTAATATTATTTATATGGAATTCAATAATATTATAAACAATAAAATATTTATAAAATTGATTTAAATATTTATTAAAATAATATTAGTTGATATATTTATATAATTTATATAAAAAAATAAAAAAATTATATATTTTTAAATAGATAAATAAATTAAATTAATAAATTAATTAAATACTAACATAAATAAATTTAATAAAATATTTAAATATTATAATTTTATTGGTATCCAATATTCACATCCTACACTATCGTTTCTTGTTAAAACCACAAACTCCGCCGAGTGGGGAAGGACGTGTCGCGTGCAAAGCATACCAAAATGACGCATGTATCCCTGACACGTAAGCATTCAGTTGTAAGTTGTAACGCCAACGCAATATAATCAGCCTCGTTTTATCCATTAAATTAAAAATATATATATATATATATATTTATTTATTTATTTATTATTATATTCCTTTGGCAACTCCCGAAACGGGACCATCGTGCTTCCAAGGGAGGCGTGTTGTGAGCCTTGCCTGCCTTCCGCACCTACGACGGTTAAAGTTCGACCGTATTAGGAAAACGGACGGACCAGATTAAAAAGATTAAAAGAACCTACCCCACCTAACCCCAACCCCATTCTTAGCTGGGCCCTGTTGAAGTCTGACAGAGTGACATGTCGTTTTAAGTCTCTTTCTCCTCTCCTCCCCTTCTTTAAGAATTCTCATTCTGCTCTGTTTCTTCTGGTCTTCATCATCAACTTTTCTCTCTCTTTTGCTTCCCTCCTCTGCGTAAAGTCAAAGAGTAATGTCTCATTATTTTCTTCACTATTCTATGATATTTTTTTCCATACTTTTTTTGCTCTGTTTGTTTTATCATTTTGGTCTTATCGATTTGAATATTTACGTTATTTGGTTTACTGAACTTCGTTTATGTATTCTATTTTTGATGCATTATCTATGTATACACATATTTTGTTCTTTTGGTGAAATAAATTTTTGCATGTCTGTGTTCAAGGTTTTTGATGTTTGTTAATGGGTTTTTGAAAGTTACAATTTTTTTTTTTTTTTGGGTTCGTGCATTGTTTTCCGTATGAATTAGGTTGAAAATGCAAATTATGGGGAAAAAAGAAAAAGGTTAAAATTTTTGAGCTTTATGTTGTACTTGAGCTAGCGCTTTTATTTGTTAGAAAATTTACCATTTTTTTAGCAAATAAAAAAAAAAAAGTTAAAATAACTTGTTGGAACTCAAGAGGAATGTTTATATGAGGTTAAAAAGAACGAATAAACAAATATGTAGAAGTTACCCGCATTTAGGGTCCCTATGGTTGCATCTGGAAACCTACTGACAAAAAAAAAAAAAAAAACCCGAAAACGGAAGTATGCTGTTTGGTTCCATTTACAAATTATTAAATTCAACTAATGCTATGCTGTTTTCTTTATTTTCTTTGATTCCAAATTCACCCCTTCATTGAATAATTTTTCATCAATCAAATGCTGCTATAATTTTTGTGTATTATGGTGTATTTAACATTTGATTCATCCTTATTTTGTTCTTTGCATGTTGGATTTCCATAATCTTCATTGGCACTGAGGGCGTTTTCTTTGTGTTTTAAAATTTTTGTTTCCGTATATTTATTTATTTATTTTTTCTTGGACCCATAGTTTTTCAATCTGAACTTATAGGTCGCCATGAGTAGTGTCATCAAAGTGGTGTTGTTGTCCTTCGTCCTTTCCACACTGTTTTTTTCTCTTGTTTCCTCTGCATCCAATGATGGATTGCTTAGGATTGGACTGAAAAAGAAGAAATTGGACCCAAATAGCCGTCTTGCTGCGCGGCTTGAGTCCAAAAATGGAGAGCCTTTTCGATCTTCTATCAGGAAGTATAATCTCCATAATAATGTTGGAGACTCTAAGGATGCTGATATTGTTATTTTAAAGAACTACTTGGACGCTCAGTACTATGGTGAGATTGGAATTGGTACTCCCCCTCAAAAGTTCACTGTTATATTTGACACCGGCAGCTCTAATTTGTGGGTGCCATCATCAAAGTGTTATTTCTCAGTGAGTAATTGTAAACGTAATCGAATTGAACTTTTTGGCAATTTAAAAAATTGATTAAAGTCAATGTAATTGTTCTTTTGCATTTTGGCAGATTGCTTGTTACTTCCATGCCAAGTACAAGTCTAGCGATTCCAGTACATACAAGGAGAATGGTGCGTTATTTTGCTTGTCTGTGTAATGTTTCTTTTAATTGATTTCCCTCTAAGCATCCTCAAAAATGGTTTTGAAATTTTTGTATGGTGGGTTTCTCCAATTATTCAGTTGGCTAATGTTAAAATCTTTTACAAGCTTAGCAGCTAATGTGTTTATTGTGGAGGTCCCATCTACTGTGTTTATGTAGTCCATAAACTTAGCACTAACGTGGTTTCTTTATGCCTAACGTATTATAGTATATATTAATCTCAAGTCTCAACATAACTCAAACATTTTAATTTATTTTTTTAGTAATAATTTAATAGAAACTACTTTATAATTAAAATCAGCAGAGTCTTCATGATAAGGTAATAGAGTCTGAATTCTACAATTGCTCATTTTGAATATGTAGGCTATAATTATTTGTCTCCATCTATCGTGCAGGGAAGCCTGCTTCTATTCAATATGGTAGTGGAGCTATTTCAGGATTTTTCAGTTATGACAACGTCCAAGTTGGTAACATAGTTGTGAAGAACCAGGTGATCTTCAGAATGTTTTTTATTCAAGTTTTGATTTAGGATTTTTTGGTTTTGTTAGGCTATACTGAAATTCTTTTTGATTATCCTCAAATGTTGACTCTTATCAGGAATTTATTGAAGCAACTAGAGAGCCTAGTGTCTCATTTGTGGTGGCTCAGTTTGATGGTTTATTGGGACTTGGATTTCAGGAAATTTCAGTTGGAAATGCCGTCCCAGTGTGGTATTTATGTGCATCATAAATTCTGTATGGTCTCTTGTTGAATTGTTTGAGTACCCACAATTTGAAATGACATACTTGCTTGTCTTTTAGGTACAAGATGATTGAGCAAGGTCTTGTTAGTGAACCAGTGTTTTCCTTTTGGCTGAACCGTAACTCAGATGAAGAAGAAGGGGGTGAAATTGTGTTTGGTGGAGTTGATCCAAATCACTTCAAGGGCAAGCACACATATGTTCCTGTGACACGGAAAGGGTATTGGCAGGTTGGTATTCAAACTATACCTGCTGTGAAATGTTATCTTTTTTTTTCTTTTTTTGTATTCCATCCAGTTTTTGTCTCTGCATGCCACTTAGTCATTTCTGCTTTTTGATAGTTTGACATGGGTGACGTTCTTATTGGTGGTAAACCAACTGGTACGTATTCCTTGACATGGAACAGTTACTACTTTTTAAAATAAGTAGTTAAGGACTTGAGAGGAAAACAAACACATGGACACATACACGCTCTAAAGATACATGTCTATCATTCAAGGCAAAACATGTAATGCCACATATTTTTCATGTTATTATTTATTCAACTTACTGCTCTTCAGGATACTGTGCTGGCAGTTGCGCAGCAATTGCAGATTCAGGAACTTCTCTGTTGGCTGGTCCAACGGTATGTGCTTCCAATTTGAGCTGCCTCTTTAATTTTTTTCTATCATCTTTTTCCCCATCTTCTAGGGAATAGTTATCTATCAATTTATTATGGAGTGTGTTTGCTCTGGTTTTCCATTTCATTTTAAGCTTAATATTGTATATGTTTATGGTTCAAAACAGAACATTGTGCTAAAATAATGTGAGTTTTGGCTCAGGGATAATATATGCTTAATTTCAAGAACAATTGAAGGAAAACAAAGTATTTCATTTTTTGCAACTAAGCAATCCAGTCACTGGATAAAGCTGTTTGCATTATTAAGTATCTTTACAGTCGAAATGAAGATCTAATAATGTCTTCATGCACTATTTATTATCTTGTATTGGCCTGTAAACTATTGCTCATTTTACTTGTCTTCTTTTTGGTGAGGGCCTTGGCTACTGTGACTTCTTATAAATGAATTCATTGTCCTGTTTATGGTAGGTGCCAATGGTGTCAGCAATGTTGTTTATGTTGCCATTCTTGTTAGCTGATAGTTAATACTATGTTATGGCCTGTTTAAGTTGTTGCCCTGAAGATTTTCCACTAACCATTTAAATAGGGAATTGGGAGACAAAACGTTAGAATATAAACAAGAAGTGACTTCGTAATATGGTATTTCAGCTTAGTTGTTATTAACATGCACAGGCTTATCTCTCTCTCTCTCTCTCTCTCTCTCGCTATTGTCTTTCTACACTTGCAGACTGTGATTACCATGATTAATCATGCCATTGGGGCCACTGGAGTTGTCAGTCGGGAATGCAGAACAGTAGTTCAACAGTATGGACAATCCATTTTAGATTTGCTTTTGGCTGAGGTGAGAACTAACCTCCTATGTTGTTTAAAATATCCATAATTTTTGTCAGATATATGTCTGAAATATTCATATCAGGCAGCCATGATTGCTGATGGCTTCATTGCCAGCATGGTAATGTATTTTGAGTTCCAATTTTGTCTTATAATATTTGAACAGGTGCAGCCTAAGAAGATTTGCTCCCAAATTAGGCTATGCACCTTTGATGGTACTCGTGGTGTTAGGTGAGGATTTAATGGTCTTTTATTGTTTGCAGGTGTTTTTTTTTTTTTTTTTTTTTTTTTTTTTTTTTTTTTTTTTTCTCTTTTTCATGCACTTCTTTACTAATGTTTGGAGATGCTTTAACTTTCCATTTCTTCATTCCATTTCTTTTGGGCGCTAATGCTTTAATTTCTGCATAAAATTATAAATATTATCATATGGAAGAGTTTATCCTTATCTGCATGTGTTCATATAGTGCTGGCATTGAGAGTGTGGTGGATGAAAACAAAGGAAAATCAAATGGTGTCATTCGTGACGCTATGTGCTCTGCTTGTGAGATGGCTGTTGTGTGGATGCAGAACCAGCTTATGCAGAATCAGACACAAAATAATATATTAAACTATGCTAATGAGGTGAAGTAGATTCATAAATCTGGATTTTGCATTCTGTGGGGAATTTTATTTTGGTCATATTTTTTAAACTCCATCTTTTTGTTTTACCCCTTAGCTTTGTGACCGGATGCCAAACCCTATGGGAGAATCAACTGTTGACTGTGGAACCGTTTCTAAACTACCAAATGTCTCCTTCACCATTGGTCGTAGAGTTTTTGACCTGAGTCCTGAGGAGGTATGATGAGATTTTTTTAATTAAACGCTCACAAATTGTATGAATCTAGTTTAATAAATGTAAATGCATAATCGAGATGACTTAGTTTACTGAATATGGAACCCCTCTCTATAATCCATCATGTTGAATTTACACTTGGATTCCCATCCATTTAAAGTCCAGCACAAGCAAGTTGTGGATATGTTAGATACACACGGTTGGGGCAGGTGTTCCTGACTTATCGAATAAATTAGGAATTCTTGCAACATGAAGAGTAGAAGCTGGGGTGTTTATATGTGGAGTTGTCATCGGAGTCAGGGCGAGGTCCATTTTCTATTAGTTTATGATTATCAGTCATTTTATAAAAAATTTCTACCACTTCAATGTTCAATCAAGTTGAAGACGAGAATTTTAGAAGAAATTAAAAATTTATTTATCCTTAAAACTAATTTTATCACTATCATTTCGTTGAAAGGAACACCTGCAATTAAGATATTTAGTGACGTTTGCCATCTTGTCGTCCACTTCTATGGTGGCAGGGTGTTCTGTTAATATATATATTTTAAGTTATTGCTTGTGGACTTTTCCCTAATAATAGATTTTTCTGGATGATGTGATCAGTATATACTCAAGGTGGGTGAGGGTCCCTCAGCTGAGTGCATCAGTGGCTTTACTGCATTGGATATTCCTCCTCCCCGCGGACCCATCTGGTACTGTTTCTATCTTATCCAACTAAGAAGTAGCTTCTTGCCATTTATCCTTGTATCTTCTGTCTGTTTTATGATTCTCACTTCTATTGCACCTACACAATGCAGGATTCTGGGAGATGTCTTTATGGGTCCCTACCACACTGTCTTTGATTATGGCAATCTGAGGGTTGGATTTGCAGATGCAGCATAAAAGAAACTACCTTAGGGGCCCTTATCCTGATATTCATCTCTATTTAGTATTAGCTAGCTATTTATGTACCTCCTATAACTTGACGAAATTGATGATTGGATACTTAAGGTGTTGGCCCCAGCATGATTCTAGTGCTTGTAAATGTTTGCTTCTTATATCTATATAAAATTTGGAGTTTGCAACTATCATCTATAGCCATAAGCAGTGCTATATGTTGATCTTGTTTCTCTCGAACTCCAGAGAATGAGCTATAATATTAATAGGTTATTTATGCCTAGGTATCAAACGTGCTATGTCCTGTCCTTTCTCGACTAATCCACTAAGAAAAAGGGAACAGACAAGCGCTTTTCTTTGTCTGAATTCATATATTAAGTTGTATTTTTGTAATTGGCTTCTTTTTGTTCTGATATGGAGAGTAGTAGTAGTCTAGTAGATGGTGGAAAATATTGGATGGATAAGTCCCAACTCCCAAAGAAATTTGAAGCAAATGAATATATGCTTACTGCTAAAATAATGCCTTGTGCTGAGCAAACAACAAAAATAGTTGCATGACCATGGTTAAGAGCTTTATTATAATTTTGAGGTCTCAGTTTTTTGTAAACGAGTTCTCCAATAATCCTATCATCAACGGGTCAGATCTTGTAATCTTCATCGTTGAACTTGATCTTAGTATGTAATTCATAGATTTCTCCATATATTTGTTTTTCCTTTAAAAAAGACAACGATATACTATATTCAAAGTATGCATCTGTAAAACCCAATTGTTACCATAAAATTTTGGGACGAGTAAAAGCTTTCCCTTTTCCGTTAGAAGAACTTTTGTATGCAACAGTTACAAAAGTAAAGTGGTACAACAATATTTTCATAAACAAATGTTCAATAATTTTTTATCGGATTCACATATTTTATTTTAATATTGCATAAGATTATAGAGTATACAGTTTATATGTTTACAGATAACGTGACCTAATTGTTATATAAAATATTTTTTCGCTCCATTATGTTACATGTTTTAAATCCTGAGGGCCATGAAGAAAGAAAGAAAGAAGCATTTTGTAGATTCTTTACTGATCTAGCAAAAAGTATTAAATACACAACCTGTGTGTGATCTGTCAGGATGAAGCAACTGGGATGACGTCTGTTTTTCTCAATATCACGATTTGGGTTCAACTTATAACTTGATCACGTTCCCTTTTAAAATACATAATTCCTATTGTATGCAGTTTAAATTCTTGTCTTAAATAAAATTCCAAACCCTCCATTTTTTTGAATTGACAGAAATTAAAATATGGAATGCTTATATGGTCCCCTATGCACAATTATGTAGCAGAATTTCGTGCAATTATTTCATGGATCAAGAAAAGACAATATTCCAAGGAGGCTAGGCACAAGCAAAAATACCAAGAAGCAATTCTATTCTGATCCAAAAGAAGCAATTCAATTCAAGAATAAGTTATAAAGAAAAACGTTATAAAAGGTGGAAAACATTATTTTTTCCTGTTGGGAGTTAGGACAAATGAAGCACGTAATAAAAAAAAAAAAAAAAAGGTAGATAAAAAGCATTGCCGAAAGCTGACAAACCAAAAGGAGTAGAAGGCATAAGGCAAGGCCGGGCGGAAGGTATATGGAAGTTTGGCATGCGAAGAAAGCCACTCAATCATTGGGTTGCTTCGAAAGAACGCACCACGACACGACACACATACTCTCTCTCTCACGCAAGCCGTCATACAGTCTGTAGCCGTCCAAAACTTTAACCTATCAAATTCTAACTATATATTACAAGCTGTTTGAGAATTAATGGACTTGTAACGTAGCTGACTGGTTGGTGTGGTATGGTGTGTGTGTGTGTGAGAATGTGAGTTATGGTTTTGGCGGCTTTTGGCTTGGCTTTTTGCCTTTTTATCTTTAATCTTTTTCGGCAACAATATCCTAACTGTCATCTCTCAACTTCTTAGGAGTTAAGACCCCGATATCCTTTTGCTTTGCTTTTTGGGTGTTGCTTACCATGCCACACCGGCCCTTTTTCTCTCTCTCCTCCTTTCATTTTTTTATTTGCCTTTTTGCATTTTTCTTACTTCATAAGCTTCACTTTATTTACCACACATCCGATTCCCTTTTGACACAAAAGAAAAGGCTCATGATGAGCTAGCTATGTATGATTCTTTGCTTAACTTTCCAATGACCCAAATGAAATCTCCGCAAACTTTTCTATGCTTATTACTCCTTAGTTTTTTTTAGTACAATTGTTTACAATAAATTTCCCCTATATTGGTATTTTAAACTTATAAAATATATTTAATTCAAAACTAGATTTTAAAAAATTTTAAAAGTTTAAAGTATTCAATTAAAATTTTATTGAAATCTATATAAATTTAATAATATTTAATTTATATTTTAATATATTTTTTAAAAATTTATTAAAATTTAGATATATTTTATTAATATTTTAATAAATTTAGTGCAATTTATATGAGAAAAATAATACTTCTCAAATCCATCCTCTATGCCTCATATTTCATTAGATTTGTCAAGAATTCCTATGAAATCTAGTTAAATATCATAAAATTTTTTTACAATTTGTTTTTAAAATCTATCATTTCTTTCAAATTCATTAAATTTTAAATTATATATATATTTTTTATTGTAAAGATAAATAATTTATCAACTCAACCAACATCTAATACAATTTGGTTCGATAGTTTTTAAATTCCACTAATTTCATCCAAATATAATTAATGAAATTACAAACATCCCTTTTTCCTGGTAATCCAAACTTTTAATATCCCTCAAGCCTACAATACTAATTGTATGTATATTATACCAATAATCCAAAACTGCAGACTTTGTAACGAAGTCAATCCAAAACTTCAAACAATTAGCTGTGAAGTTTCAAAACATTGGAATAGACCATTCAATTATTTAAAACAAAATAAGGAAAAAAAAAAAAAGTTTTCAAAATCCATTGTATATATGGTGATCGAGCTAACATCTCCCCTGGCAATTTGTACTGCTTTCGAGTGAGCACGTGACAGCACATGATGTGAAGAATAATTGATGGCTAAGCTAAGTAACGGCAGGCCAATGCTTGTCAATCATATCAACCTTTCGCCACGTGGATGCCTCTAAAGAGGGCTTGAGTATAGCGGCCGCCCATCGATCAGAAAGCCAACAAAGCAAAAAAGTAATAGAAAAATAGTTTAAAACATAAAATAAAGCCATAGAGCTTCTTGGCTGCGTATGACCAATCACGCTCTGCCAAAACCTGCCAAACAAAGATTGTTAATTTGCCAGTTTTCCACCACCGTCCATTCCATTTATATATAAGCTCCTTATTCAGCTTCCTACCAACCAAAAACCCACAAAAAAAAAAAAATTTCTTTTACCCATTTTCTTCTACTTCTCTCTGGTTAGCTCCTCTTCCTACCAAAATGGAGTCTTGTTGGAGTAGAGGTCCAATCATCGGCCGTGGCTCTACTGCCACCGTCTTTATCGCTATGGCTAACGGGTCAGGCGAAGAATTCGCAATCAAGTCCGCCGACCTTTCGAAATCGGAATTTGTTCAAAGGGAGCAAAAGATTTTGTCTTCTTTAAGCTCATGTCCTCAAATTATAGCATACAGAGGATGTGATATTTCGACGGAAAATGGCCGGGTTCTGTACAATCTTCGCATGGAATACGCAGCAGGTGGTACGCTTTACGATGAGATTCGCCGGCAAGGTGGGTGGCTAAAGGAGGCGGAAATCAGATCCTATACGAGGCAAATTCTGATGGGGCTACAGTTTCTTCATTCTCGAGGAATAGTGCATTGTGATATAAAGGCCCAGAATGTTTTGGCCACCGAAAGGGGAATGATCAAAATAGCTGACTTTGGTTGTGCTCGGCGAGTCGTTGAGGTGCCAGCATCTGATTGGGTGCCTATTGCTGGGACCCCTGTTTATATGGCCCCTGAGGTGGCTCGTGGGGAACAACAACAATTCCCTGCTGACTTGTGGGCTCTTGGATGTACAATCGTAGAGATGGCTACAGGGAAACCTCCCTGGACCGATGAATCCGACCCAGTATCAGTCCTTTACCGGATCGGGTTTTCCAACTGTGGACCGGAGATTCCATGTTTCATGTCACCGCAAGCTAAGGACTTTCTTACCAAGTGTTTGAAGAGAGACCCGCTAGAGAGGTGGTCCGCAAGTGAGCTTCTTAATCATGCTTTTCTTGAGGAGCCCGAATTCTGTACAGAGGAAAGTGATATTTGTAAATTGGATAGTCCGAAGTGTGTATTGGATTATGGGTTATGGGAGTCGGAGTCAGAGGAGGGTTTAGAGAAGAATCCAAGTCCGACCCATCAACGATCCACAAAATCTCCTGCGGAAAGAATCCGAGGATTGAGTGAAGGCAGTGAGATGTGGGGTATGGGAATGGACGATTGGGATGAAGAATGGGTGACGGTGAGAGATATTGGTAAGGAAGAGCGTACGTTGGATTCTAATGACCTGTTTAATGGCGTAGACACAAAATGGGGCAGAAAGGAGTATGATTTGGATTCTCCTACCCCCACCAAATATTCTACTTTCTGGGAAAATTATATGGGTAGCAGAGGCAATGCCAATATTGCTAATAGTAATAGTAATAGTAATAGTAATAGTAATAGGGATTGGCAAAAAGTGTCTTCCATGGCCTTTGAATGCATCAAAGATGTAGTTTGTGGTTGCCTCAATTTTAATGAAAAGGAATTATGGTTTTTTGTGCATGTTCAGTTCACTTCTTTCTTTTGGGCTTGGGCTACATTTCATATAGTTACCCAAAAAAAAAATAGAAAAATAAAAAAATTCACATTTCTTTCTTTCCTTTTTTTTCTTTTATTATTATTATTTTGTGAATATTCATATTTCTTATTAGACAGACACGGCTTTAAAGTCAAACTTTCGTAACTTTTACAAGCAGACAATAATTTAGCACATTAACATTCGTCAGAACCATTTATCCAAATGTTTGGGCAGTAGAAGGGATTGATAAGATGTAAGAAAGATTTTCATCTGTTAACATTAGATTTTTTATTTTTTATTTTTTTAATAAAGAATCTACTGTCTCTAAATTCAACAGAAATAGAGTCTTTATTTATCTATCGTAGTTAGTTCAATCGGAATTACAATTTACGTCCATACATGGATAATTGTGAGTTTAAAATAAAGAAAAAGAGGAATTGTCGTAATTGATAATGATAATAAAAAAGCAAGTTAGTATTTATTTGAATCATGAAAAAATTAATAATAATAACATTGTGTTTCACCTAAAATAGGCTTATAAAAATCTTTTTTTTTTTTTGGTGATAAATTTGTAACCTTTTTTTTATAGACCAGATTTAAATTAGATTTTTTTTTTTGACCTTTTGATCATATTGAAAGTTGAAATTTAAAATTATATTTATTAATTATCTAATCTTAACAGAGTTATTTTTTTAATTAAAATTTTAGTATATTATTAAATTCATACTCAATATGTTTGAATTTTAAATTATAATCTTTTATAAGATTCAAAATCTAAAAAAAAAAATATTTAATATTAAAATTATTAGATCATTTTAATATGAGCATGACTAATTATATATATATATATATATAATTATACAAATGAAGGTAAAATAATAATTTAGTCAAAAATATTAATAAGGATAAGGTAGATTTTTAAGTCAACCTTCCACTCCTACAATTAACCAAAAAGAAACTTTCTTCCAACAGTTAATAGTAAGGTGAACTTCATTTAAACCTTTTTAATTTTACCTTAATTATAGTTAAATTTTCTGCTTTTATAAAACCATCTGTTAGTTTTTTTTGTTTGTTTAGTTAATTTTAACAGTTAAAGACCATAATTGTATTTTTATAATATAATTCAATCGTAAAATGTTAATTTTTATTTTTTCTTTGGCCTTTAACTATAAAAAATTAATATAGTGGTCAATTTTGATAGACATAGAAAATTAATAAAGTTAATAATGTTTTACCAAGTATGAGATTTAAGTGTAACTATGGCAAAATTGAAAGAGTTTAAATGAAATTTGTCTTTAATTCTAATGGTGTAAATTGATAGTTTTCTAACCTAGTGATGATTTTCAATGTAAAAGGAATAATTATATTTTTGTCAAACCTCATAAAGTAGATGAATTTTTTTTCCTTAAGTTTATGATTTTCTACACACCACGTTTTAGGTTTAATCCAACTATAAATTTTACTCTCTTTGTAATTTTTTTTTTGGTGATTTATTATTATTATTATTATTATGTGAGGGTGACAGGCTGTGGTTTGGGATTTAAGTTTAGGGCATCAATTTATATACAATTCGTGTATGGACAATGCGATGCAATCGATCATTTATTATCAAATATCTAAAAAATATTTTATGGGACGTATATGCTTTATTTTATCATCATCATATGACATTACACATATTAATTGAAAGTGATATAAAATGATGAGGTGCCACCATTATTTACAAATTCTTCTCTATGTTCAAACCGTTGTCTAAGAAACAGTGGCCAGCCTGATGTGTAACATTCACTTAAACTATTTTTAACTTTTCAATTATTAGTGAAGAAAGTATGTCCAGAATTTCAAAATTTGATTCCACCAAATTAAACAACGTGCCATGACAATAAAAACGTAAGCATACTTCAAGCATTTTCTATTTAGGTAAAAACAAAATAACAAGAAGAAGAATGGTTAGCACCTATATATTATTATCGAATTTTGTGACATTAATTTGGACAAGAAACCTCTCCATTTCCCTTAAAAGGGGAGGATTTCAAATTGGGTTAACTAAATTGTGCTACATCATTTTTTAGATCTAATGGCTATAGTTATTACATGCCATCAGCATTAATTTTAAAACAATCTCATTAGTCATTAATTGGTGTTAATTTTCTTATATAATGTATAATTAGATAAATCAATAAAATATGCCTACCCACAATTTATTGCTAATTGATTACTTTAGAGAAAAAAAATAACGATTACAACAATTTCCCCCACTATTTTCAAAAAAAGAAAAAAGAAAAAAGAAAAAAAAAACCAATTTCCCCCACATCCAATGTTTTGGATCCATGACATTCTAGAAGTGGACGTGAGTAGCAAACCAACAAATTCAACTTCACTTAATAAAAAAAAATTACAAAAATATAATCAAATTAATACATAATATTTTTTCCATAATAACTCTTTCAATATTGTTTAAAATTCCTAGGTTCGTTTGATATCCATATTCATTATGTAACACTTTGGATAAATTTAGAAAAAATTATAGTCTCAAAATTTTGAGAATTCATTCATATTTCACAATCTTGTGCATTTAGATCCTGTAGAAATATTTTGTGATTGTTTTTTCCTAAAAGTAATTAACTAGTAGTTTAATTTTGTATAAACACATTTTATTAATTTATTTTTAGTTCTAAATTATATAAGAAAATTAGCACCAATTAATAACTAACGATATTTTTTCCAAATTAATAATGATAATATGAAATAGAAACATGTTATTTGTCACTTCTGATGATAATAACCATTTTATGTGAAAAATTTTAATTGAAGTATTTAATTTTATTATTTTTTATTTTAAAATTATAAAAATGAATCCTTTAATGATAACCAATTAAATTGTCATTTGATATGTAAGTTTTACTGGTGATCATTAATGAACGGTAACAAATAGCATTGTTTTATGAAATAATTGTTATAATTATTTAAATATGAGATAACAAAATATACAAAAACAAAAATACAGTTAAAAAAAATACATAAATTGAAAGTTTATAAATTTGGCACATATATGTATAGTACGTTATAAATTAAAAAAATTTGGTTATTAAATATATATATTAAAATTTGTCATTTTTAATATATATATATATATATATATATGATTAAAATATAAACTATTAGTGATATAATAATAATTTAATATATTAAAAAGTCAAAAAAATAAATAATTAAAAGAATAAAATCAAAAAAAATTATACACATTTTTTTATGTTGTTGGAAAAGAAAAAAAAATAATTGAAATTATGTTGTTTTCTTTTTTTTTTTCCCAAAATACGTGCTTTTTTCACTTGTATTCTGTGGCAATACATTTAATATTTGTTTTAAACATTTCCTTTTAAAAAAATGCCTATTTTCCCGTACATTTGAAATCGATACAAAAACGGAAGTCTTTTAAAAAATATATATGTATGCATACTATTCGCAAATTTACTAAGATAAATATAGCTACTGTATCTATAAAAAAAATGATGAGGGACAATTTGGTTAATCCAATTTGAGATCCTCTACTTGAAGGGAAATAGAGAAAAACCTTGTCCCATATTTTATATAAATGGTAAAACTATCTATATAAGTGGTTATGATCCCCCATGAAAGAAAAAATAACATAAAAATTGAAAGCTATATAAGGACATGTCTGATAGTGCTTTTAGAGCTCTAATAAATGTTGCTAAAAAAAAAAAAAAAATTGCTACTCTTTGGCTTAAAAATGTAAGAAGAGTTAAAAAAAAAAAAAAAAAAAAAAAATTCCATGTGCTTCTGAAAAAAGGCACCAAGATTGGTAGTTTCCAAATAAGTCCTGTAGGGTAAAAAAAAAAAAAAAAATAACACCCAAGGCATCAACTGAAATACCATAATATTATAAATAACTTTAAAAGAGCTTTTTTATTGTGTGTAAGCAAACATTGAATCAGAATGTTAAAATCTAACACCCTTTATATGATTTTAAAGCTGCTTTGTAAATTGTAAAGCTCATCAAATAACCAGCCTAACTATAATTTCATGAAACACATAAATATTCAAAAATTCTTCTATATTTAATTTTAGGACTTTCAAAATTATTACCAAACTAAGGTTTAGTTTAGTATTATTTAGATTCTAAAAAAATTAATATTACGTTGAACAAAGAATCGACTTTAGCTATGTTAAAGAAAGAATCATTTACGATAATTTATGTTAATAAAAATAATGTAAGATGTAGAAGTTACAAATAATTGTTTGGTAACTTATTAAGTCGAAAGATGATTCTATGCATACTACAAACTTTAATAACCATACTAAATTCTATAAGCCCTCACTTTTAATTCAGTTTTTACTATTAATATCAATAAATTATACCTTATTTACTCTTAAATAATAATTAAATACATATACTACATTGTCTTTACTCCTAATTCCCTTTTATTGCCTTAATTCCCCAATTGGTCGCGTCATATTCATCTCCAACCCTATGAGCACATGACTTAATCTAGTTGATTGGATTGCCTAAATTATGAGTCTTATATGCTCAGACCGATTTAAATTGTTCATACTATTATACCGAATAACTTCACATATTATTAAGTTTCCATGTATAGAATTTGAATTCAATTATCTTCTTTAGTATACATAATCCATATGAGTCCTAATCATATATGCTATAATACTAAATCTAATTATTTTCTCTAACATATTTAATCCAGAAGGGTTTATCATCTTGGATATTTATGTTACACCATCCTAATTTAAAATATATAAGTTATTACCAATATATATAAAAGCTTTTTTATTTCAAAAAGATAACTTAATAATAATATGTTCAAAATTCCATCAAAACCTATATATATATATATATAAATATATTTTCAATATGTATTACTCATAAGAGAAAATTACATTGATACTCTCTAAAAGATAGTTAATTCAAGTTAAAAAGGGTTAATTCTAGTTAAACTCTCAGCTTTCTACCATTTCACTGACACCATTTATTTCAAATGTTATTAGTTTTTCCATTTAAAAATGAATTGCAAAGACAATAATGCCCTTAATATTTATTCAAATAATAATTAAATAATTATATTATATAATGATAATATAAAATATCTAATAAATCAATTTTAGTAGACAATAATCTAAAATATCTAAAAAATTTATAAATATGGTTTTCATTGGACACAAGAAATTCCTTATTTTTAAAGCTTCTCTTGGACTTTCGGCAATGAACTGAGACGTCGGGCTCGCCCCGGACAATTAACGTCTACTAACCTGAACCTAGGGGAACGGAATTTAAAAATATGAGATGCTAATTATCTCAGTGAGTAACTCAATCTATATACACAATTATGGTAATAATAACAATCATAGTATACTTGGTTAATCAAGAATAAATAAATGATAATAAATTGAAAATAATATTTTCCCTCAAAACTCTCACCGTTCACTCTGTTGAAAAAGTTCTCCTTTTAAAACATTTTCGCAAAACCCAACATTTTATGCCCCAAAAATCTAGAAAATATTTAATTAATAAATTGCAAATAAAAGATAATAAATTAATAATCCAAAAAATTTAGTTAGAAATAATTAATAAAAACAACATTAAATATATTCTTAATTTAAATACAATTTCAAAATATTTATTTTGAAAATCATGTTCCGAAAACCACTTGATGCACCCACTATATACCAGTGGTGCCAACGGTATCCAGCGTCCCGAGCATAGCTAGATAGGAGGTTAAAAAGAGAAATCGGCATACGATCGCGTGGCATCCCACCGCGCCGCTGTAAACAGGCGTCCCGGCTATGGAGGAGCGGCCTGCCCTCATCCGATGGCAACCACAGAACAACCCCATAATCACCTATGCGCTACTCACACCCACCTACGCACTCATCACATCCACCTGCGCGCTAATCATATCCATGTATAAAGAACACCAGTACGTGTATGGTGCATCTAAAAATCATAAAATCAATATATTTATTTTCAAATCTCAAAATCTCATAAATACCACCGGACTTATTCCATCCAATTAAACCCGTAAATTTTCCACAATTCCTTTATAAATCATCGTCATAAATCCGTTGCACAATTTCTATCAATTTCCAATCCATCAACTTTCAAATGCATCAATTTTCCAATCCACAATATTTAAATATGTAAGCATAATTTTTAAAATAATATCCTTAAATCCTTAAAATTCAAGATAGGCATAATTCCATTAAAATCCCATAAAATTTCCAAAATTCATAAATCCATATAAATGCATTTTTATTGCTTGAAATAAACTCATAATAATTTCAACAATAAATCAATAATGTTAAAAATCATAATTTCTTTAAATATCAAATTTTCATAAAATGAATTTCCATAATTTATCAAAATCGAAATATGCTTCGGTGCACACACATATACACATTTCAAATTGTCCAAATATTAGCATCAAAATTTAATTTGCAATTTATCACATAATCAATATAATATAAACATCCAAATATTAAAATATAACGAAATATAATTAATTTGACACCCGAAATTTATTTTTGAAGGTGGGTCACTCACCTCGAGCATGCAATTAACCCAAGATCCTCCATGGGATAAATTGCACGACGTACACGTGTTCCTAGAACAACAATATTACATAACTCAAATAAATTAATATTTTATTCGGGTAAATAATATCCGGTATCTGGGGGATTTAACACGTCAGGACCCGTCCAGAATTCTTCCCCGGAACCCTAGACAAGCCCTGATCCCAAGGAAATACCACCGAACCTTCCAACGGAAAATTCGGCAGCACCTTCCCTAAGGGTAGGACTTACCAAAAATTTCCTGCACTGAAAACGCACTTCTATAATCATCCCCTTATTCCTCCCACAATACTACAATTTGATTCCACCAATTTACAGTACTTCAAAATAACAGTAGCAACCCGGTGCATAAATAATAACTACACGTCCAATACAGTATACAGAGCATTATACAAATAAATGTGGAATTTATATAATGACAAATAAGAAGTAATACAGGATGGAGAGGAAAAAGGGAAGAAATACTTCTTGGACTTTTGGCAACGAACTGAGACGTTGGGCTGGCCTCGGACAATCAACGTCTCCCAACCTGGACCTAGGGGAATGGAATTTAAAAACGTGAGATGCTAATCATCTCAGTGAGTGACCCTATCTACTGTACACCTTTAATATTAATAATATACCAAATAAAGGGATTTAATTAATCAATACCGAACAATTAAATAAATAAATAAATAAACAATTGAGGTAACAATTTCTCTCAAAACCCTTACTATTCACTCCGTTGGAAATGTTCCCCTTTTAAAACATTTTCACAAAACCCGATATTCGTACTTCCCGAAAACCAAGGGACCAAATAATTTAATAAACAACAAATAAATAAATAAATAAATACCCCAAATATAAATAAACTGCAATAAATTATAATAAATAATTTTGTACTCTTTGGGGTTTGAAATTTCTATCCGAAAAAATTTGTACTTGACGCACCACACCATATACCAGTGATGCCCTCCGATATCCAGCGTCCTGAGCACCGACTAGCGGGGAGATTAAAGAGAGAAACTTGCAAACGGCACTTCGGCGTCCCGACAGTACCGCTGCTGAAACCATCATCCCGGCCAAGGAGGGGGGCGACTGTGTGCACTATATAAGACTTGCTTGCCCACGGTCCAATGGCAACTCACGGGAGAAATAATAATACTTGCGCGCTGAACCACATATACATATACCAGAACACCAATACTGTGTGAATGCGTCTAAAATAATTATTAAACCAACCGTACCGTTTTCCAAAATTACCGTGGGAAATATACCAAATTTCTCACTTACCATCCCACATATTTTTATTTAACAAATCGGTACGAAAACATCGATAACAAATAAACCATAATTTTCTTGTAATACGAGGTTCAACCATTAAAATACCGCGGGCATAATTTATAAAATTAAACCACCAACTTAAACAAATATTTTCATAAAATATTTAACCCAATTATGCCCGAAAAATAACACTTAAAACCACATACGATTATTATTGAAATATACTTTGCTCATGCACAATAAATAAATTAAACCACAATAAAATAATAATCGGAAAATTCTTAGTAATCCAAAATTCCGTTTAGTATCAATGGGTAAAAATATATATATAAAATAATATTTTTTCCCGACTATATTTAAATTCCACCACATGAGCATAATTTCAGATACCAATTTAACAGCAATTAAATATAATTAATTATCCCAAAATATTTATTAAAGGTGGGTCACTCACCTGGAGCACGCAATTAAACCATGATCCACCATGGGATCAATTCCATGACTCACCGGTGCTCCTAGAACACAATTCACACACAGTCAAATAAATTAATATTTCATTCGGGTAAATAATACCCGGTACCCGGGGGGTCAAACACAAACGTTATCCAAAATTGACAATTATATGTCTATGGAAAGCTTGTAAGATGAGGATCACATTACCGACCTCCATTGAGTCCAATTCGACCGGCGGTGGCCGGAATTTGATCGGAAAGATTCGGCCGAATTTAAACTTGAGGGATCTCTCAAACGGTGGGGATTTTGGGCAATCTAACCCCGGAAATGGACTCAGAGGGGTCGAAAATGGTGGAATAGAGGTATGGGTCGGGCTGGGTTGGTCGGAAACGGCGAGAATCGTCGGAAAAACTTAACCGGCCGCCGCCGACTTCACCGGCCCGATCTGGGCCCGTCCGGCGGTGACTGGCCGGGAAAATTGGAGGCTGAGGTCGCTGGGAGCTGGGCTTCACTGGTGGCCAGCGCGTGTGGCCGTCCGGCGACTGAAATCCGGCCAAAAGGTCTGTCAAAGAGAGCGGGGGAGAGAGTCAAAGGAGAGAGAGAGAGAGTCCTTGCTGGTTTTTTTTTTTTTTTTTTTATGAGCTCGGGGAAGAAGGAGAAGGGAAGAAAAGGAAAAGAAAAGAGAAGGAGGTGTTTTCCCACATGGGGAAAAGAAAAGAAAAAGAAAAAGAAAAAGAAAAATAAAAAAATAAAAAAAATTAAATAATTAAATAATTAAATAATAATATTATTATTTAAAATAATAATAAAATAATATGATATTACACATGGTTGACATGTGGCACCTCACTATGGTGATACATGGTCACACTTATTTAGTCACACGTGGCACATCGTTACGCTTTTAAAAATAATATTAAAATAACACAGTATTTAAAAAACTCTACAGGTCCATAACTTTCAAACCACATGTCCAAATCGGACGTGCCGCTAGTCTACGGACTCGTATCAACGAACACTTCACAACCATGCATGAGTCAATGCTCAACTTTGCATGAATAAAAAGTCAACTCCGGCACCCCTTGGACAGTTTGGACCTCAACTTGTTTTTCTTATAACTTTCAAACCGTAGCTCCGTTTTCAACGTGCTACTAGTCTACGAACTCGTGCCAACGTGTACTTTGTAACGGTACCTCAGTCAACCTAGAATTCCAATCGAGTCAAAAAGTCAACTTTTGACCCCTTGGTCAAAGTCAAAGTCAAAGTCAACGGTTAACAGTCAATCTCGGTCAACGTACAAAAATTCTGACATGGTTCAGGACAGGGTGTTACATTTAACACAAACATTAACTAAAATTTGTGAGTAATATACTGAAACGAAGCTTATGGAACGAGGATCGCGGATTGAGGCTTACCTCCCGGAGATCGGACCCATGGTGGTCGGGATCTCGTCGGAAAGCTCTTAGAATTCAAGTCTTCGATTCTCTCAATCCTTCACAAATTGGAGGAAAGCGACCTCGGATTTGGGTTTAGGGAGGTCAAATTAATGGGAAAGGATAGGTGGGGTGATCGGAAACTCACCGGAATTGGGTTTTCCGGTGAGCCGCCATGGTCATCGGAATCCGCCACAGCCGGTGGTGCGTCCAGTGGCCACTAGCTGTGAAACTTGGTGAAGTGGTAGATCTGGTGATGGGTAACTCAATGAGACTGGCAGTGAGGCAAACAAAGGTCTGGTTTGGGAGATATCGACGAGAGAAGGAAATCGACCACTTGCCGGAAAATGCCCCGATCCAGGAGCGTCGCCAGCGATCTGGTCGTGATTTTTAGCTGGTCGGCCGGTTTTTAGGTGGGCTTCAAGCTAGGTTGGCATGTGTGGCTTAAAAGTGATCGGACAGTGGTCAACGATGGTGGCCGGTGGTGGTGGCTTCTCTCCCTCTCTCTTTCTCTCTCTCTCTCTTTCTCCTCCCCTCTTTCTCTCTCTTCCCCCCAGCTCACGTGTTTTGGCCAAAATAAAAGCCACCTGTGGGTGACACTATTCATTCACAGGATTGGCTAAAAATATGACACGTGGCACACACTGTTCATTCAAGTCAAAATATATTAAAATATTACGGCATTCGGAAAACTTTGCATGTTCATAACTTTCAAACCATATGTCCAAATCGGACGTACCGCTAGTCTATGAACTTGTATCGACGAGTACTTCACAACCATGTATGAGTCAAAGCTCAATTTTGCATGAACAAAAAGTCAACTCAGGCACCCCTTAGACAGTTTGGACCTCAACTTGTTTTGCTCATAACTTTCAATCTGTAGCTTCGTTTTCAACGTGCTACTAGTCTATGGACTCATGACAACGTGTACTTTTTAACGGTGCCTTAGTCAATGTAAAATTCCATAAAGAGCAAAAAGTCAACATTTGACCCCTTCTCGGTCAAACCCGGTTAACCTTGGTCAAATTTTAAAAATTTCCGATGTATTTCGGGACGGGGTGTTACATTTTATATAGAATTTATGAATTCCATAAAAATTCATGAACTTTTTAAAAATCTATAACTCTTTTAAAATCTATCAAAGTCCATGCATAACACAAACTATTACCTAAAGAAAAATTTCACAAATATAAATTAATTGCGATAGCTATATATGGTTTCCTCTACAAATTACATTTTGCAATAACATGCATTTATCATTCAAACACTTCAATTCTTTCTTTTTCTTCTTTTAAAATGTAATTTCCAAGCGTAAGATTTGCAAAAAATGTTCATTTAAAGCATAATTTCCAGGTGTAAGACTGGTTGAAAATGGCTCGTGTTTTTTTCAATGAAAAGCATTACTTCAAAATTCTACATATGCAAATCTCTAGGTGTAAGACTTGGTGAAAATGACTCATGTTTTTTTCAATGAAGAGCATTACTTCAAAACTCATGTATGCAAATCTCTACTCTGAGAGAGAGAGAGAGAGAGAGAGAGAGAGAGAGAGAGAGAGAGAGAGAGAGAGAGAGAGAGAGAGAGAGAGAGAGAGAGAGAGAGAGAGAGAGAGAGAGAGAGAGAGAGAGAGAGAGAGAGAGAGAGAGAGAGAGAGAGAGAGAGAGAGAGAGAGAGAGAGAGAGAGAGAGAGAGAGAGAGAGAGAGAGAGAGAGAGAGAGAGAGAGAGAGAGAGAGAGAGAGAGAGAGAGAGAGAGAGATAAACTAGGAAAATAAAATAAAATTATCAATGCAACCCATGAATCAGAAAAGAAAAAGGAAAAAATATCAAAGAAAAAAGAGTGGGTGAAATTTTGAAAAAAAAAAAATTGTTCATTTAAAGCATAATTTCCAAGTGTAAGACTTGGTGAAAATGGCTCGTGGTTTTTTCAATGAAAAGCATTACTTCAAAATTCTACGTATGCAAATCTCTAGGTGTAAGACTTGGTGAAAATGAATCGTGTCTTTTTCAATGAAGAGCATTACTTCAAAACTCACGTATCCAAATCTCTACCGAGAGAGAGAGAGAGAGAGAGAGAGAGAGATTTAGATTGAGATAAACTGGGAAAATAAAATCAAATTATCAATGCAACCCATGATTCAGAAAAAGAAAAAGGAAAAAATATCAAAGAAAAAACTTAAAAGAGTGAGTGAAATTTTGAAAAAAAAAAAATGTTCATTTAAAGCATAATTTCCAAGTGTAAGATTTGGTGAAAATGGCTCGTGTTTTTTTTAATGAAAAACATTACTTCAAAATTCTACGTATGCAAATCTCTAGGCATGAGACGTGGTGAAAATGGCTTATATATATATATATATATATTTTTTTTTTTCAATGAAGAGCATTACTTCAAAACTCACGTATGCAAATCTCCACACACACACACACACATCAAATTATCAATGCAACCCATGAATCAGGAAAAAAAAAAAAGGAAAAATATCAAAGAAAAAACTTAAAAGAGTAAGTGAAATTTTGGAAAATGGTTGAAATGGGAGGTTAAATAAGCTTATAAAAATCTCTCTTTTTTTTTTTTTTTTTTTTTTTTTTTTTTTTTTTGGTGGTGACAACTACATATCAAAGGAACTTGCAAGAGACTAGCACTATTTATTTCATTTCACCATGCCCTTGTACTATAAATCAGCAGTGTATAATATGGAAGCAATAGTTAAGGACTCGTTCGTTTTATAGCAGATGTAAAAATAAAGCACCAAATGCAAAAAAGAAAAAACCCAACACATAGATTTTTACATGGAAATTTTAGATGGGAAAAAACACGTGCAACTACCATTACCTCTAATCATAAAAATCCACTGAAAAAATGACAGTTATACAGCACACAGAATCTAAGTATAAGATATGATACTAAACATCCCTACCCATTGATATAATGGGCAACTTGATCTCCACTCCTATTAACAATGGTTATGCTTCTAGTCCATCGCAATGAACACTCCTCACAAATGTGTATGTTGCTCCAACTGTCTTCTAGACCACCCTTTCAAAGGAATAGCTTCACCATCATCTTAATGGTCTTTCTTGCAACAATACAGCTTCACTACTATCGCAATGGTCTTTTTCGCAAAGGAACTCCATCTTTAAGATTTTGTTGTAACAAATCTTAAAAAGAATCAACAAGTGTGTGGGAAAGCAATTGTGTTTAAAGGGAGAAGAAACTTATGGTTCACATAATCTAAGTGAAAAAATGAAAGACAGAGATCTAAAGAAAATACTCAATTAAACTCATATAAAACCGAAAAGAATCATTCCATGATGAAAGTGATGAACCAAAAAGTGCGTAAACTTGATTTATAAGGTTCTACATTTATAAAACCATAAGAAAACTTTAAAGGCAATCAATGGAGGGTTTTAGGCTTATGTCTTTCAACTCAATCTTTAAAAAAAAAAAATTTAAAAAAAGATTTAAACACATCTAGAAAGCATTGTTCGAACAATAGTAAATCATAAACAGGAAAATTACACATATCAATGTATTGTTCGAACAATATGAAATATTGTTTGAACCTACCACTAAGAAAATAACATGTGGCAGAATGTTGTTCAAAGGATATTAGACTCACAAGTCACATTTGACATGCGACAAGTCACAACACTGGTATTATTCGAACAACACATGGTGTTGAACAACACATACTATGTTTGAACAACACTAGTGTGACATTCGAATAATATTGGTGCGATGAGTGTTGTTCGGACAATACTATACATTATCTGAACATTAAGTCAAACTTTGGTAAACCTATGTGTTTTTTTACTTCTAAACTTTGTAAAAATCATTTCAAACCAAAACCAAAATACTCAAAGTATAACACCAAGTAAAATATAAAAATCAATGAAAACAAAAAAGTGTGGAACAGTGTGCCTGACCACCTAATAATCAGAAAAGATCTTTAAGTCACTTACCATTCCTAGATGAGATTTTTTCACAATGCTCTGGACAGATTAAGACTGACCACTTACAGTTTAGTATTTTGAATCATAAAAATTACCAACATAGATTTTTAGATCTAGAAAAATCAGTGAGAAAAAAATTGGACACGAATGAATTAATATGACTACCTCTTTAGATCTAGGAAGCATCTTGGCAAGAGGTTGACAAGAGATTGGATTCCTTACTCATTTTTATCTTTCTAACATAGATTCTTAGTTTTGAAGAGGAGTTCTTTATGTAACTAGTCTTGTTTTGGTGAAATTGTGCAACTGGTATGTAACAGAGGAAAAAAGGAGAGATATTGCTTGAGAAGGAAAAAGGAGAGAGAAATTGTGTGATTATCCTTGTTATTTAATATTATTTTTTTATTAACTTTCTTGAAATTATATGAAATCTCGAAGGATGTTTATGAAATTAACCATTCTCACAACTTATTACTCTTTTATATTGTAGTTACAAGATATGATAGGAATGAAATACAAAACTAATAATTTGTATCTCAAACTCATTAAATATAATTTTGAGCTAATCTTACCCATATTTGAATCACATCTCACATAGAACCCAAGGTTCTTTCCATGAAATGATAAAGATGCCATAACCAATTTTGAAATAGATTCACTTTCTGAATGACATATTTGGTTCTGCAAATCCCCTTCCACACAGTTGAGTCACCTATCCTTGGCTTGTAATAAAGAGAGTTTCATTTTGCAAATATTCTTGCCTTAGTAAATAAGTCCACAATCTCTCTTTTCTAAAAGTGATCTTCTACCCCAAGCTTCACTAGAAGACCTATATTAGTGATCTTAAATAAACAAAAACCCAAATTGTTATAGTTCTTTGTTTGATAAATATGTTTCTATGTTTTGAGGGCAAACGGTTGGCCCCCAGCTTTAAGCTCTACCAAACTTTCATACTAAAAATCCATGTTCCTTGTGGATTATAAATATGCCATTACCAATTTTGACATAGGGTTCCCTTGCAAATATTTCGGATGTTGTAAACCCCTCTTACACATAACAAAGTCACCTATCTTAGACTTGCAATCAAAGAAAGTTCCATTTTACAAATATACTTTTCCTTAATAAACAAGTCAAAAAACTCTTTTCTTGATTAGTGAGCTTTATACTCACTAATCTAGTCTATTTTGACTCAATTATTTGTTTCATGTGTTTTTGTAGACAGAGTTTCAATTGTGAAAAATGAAGAATATTTACTCCATTTATGGAGTTTTATAAGCTATTTTTTGGAAGTTTTCATTTGGAAGTAAATGAAAAGTAAGAGATGATTATTTTCAAGACATTATGTTAGTTTTCAAACATAATTTGAAGCACCAAGCCTTATCATAAGCCATGAAAATAGTCAAATAAGAGCTTCAAAACCTACTCTTACATGGAGATAAAGTTTTGGATGTGCACACTCTCAAAAAGAGAGAGCACATGCCATTCTGAGGTGCAACATTCCCTTGGAAAGCAAGGATGGCATGCCTACTCTCTTGAGAGAGTGGCCATGCCAATACCACACTCTTGTACCAAAAATTGTAGCTTGTACACACCTAGACAAAAGGTGCACAAGTGATGCGAATCTGCCATAACCCGCTCAACCAACAACCCCTGAGGTGCCAACCTGATACGGATGAAGACCGGGCCGATCACTAGTGCTCAAGCTACAAATTTTAAGGACAATGTTGCTGCCTTTATCCAGGGAGTAATTCATATACAAAAGGGCTTGTCCATACCCGAAGATCCAAGACCTATCTTGAGCATACAAGTAATGAAAGTCGGTACGGACCCGGGTAGCAGTTTTGGTGCATGAATTGGTTCCAATGTTTCATGAATTCAATACATATGTCTAAGAGGACATGGAATCAAGTCAAATCAGCTTCGAATTCATCCAAAACGGGGTTGTACGGACAGTTAGTAAATTTGGCCTGTTTTCGCTGGTTTTACTGTATTTTGCTGAGTTGGCTTTTTCTCTTTCTTCCAAGTAAGGGAAACATGTGGGACTTCATGATCAGATTATTTGGAATCCTAAAAAGCATATTGAAGCTGATTTGGAGCTCAAATTGGTCAAAAAATGGTCAAAGTCAACTTAGTTAAAAAAGCTAGTGTTTTAGTTTCCTAATTTGATTCTACTTTTTGTTTTAGGAAATTACCATTCCTTTTTTGTTTTTATTTATTTATTTGCTGGAAAAATAAGTTTAGGAAAGTTATTATTTTATTATTTTCATTGTAAATTAATTAATTCCTAATTCAAAATAAAAGAATTAATTAATCCAAATTAGATTAGGAAAAGAGTGAGAATTTTAGCCACCATAGAAAACCACTTTGTATGGCCAATTTTTTCTTTGTTTTTAGGGTTTATTTCATGACTTTGTAGCCTATTTAAAGGCTTATTTTTCGACAAGAATTAAGCTTGAATTTTATACAGAAAATTATTTGTGAGATTGAATTCTCTTTGTTCTTTTGAACACCTAAAACACCATTAGTGAATGAGTGTTTTAGTTTTAACTTATCAATAGGATTTCCATCACCTGTTGTGACGTCTTTATTATATACTAAGGTTTCTAATCACAGGTTGGTTAGAGGTCAAGGTGACCATTAGAACTTAAATATAATTAGATCCGGGCTAATATAATATGGGTTTAGGAGTAGGTCATCCTAGCTTCGTATCAATAAGCCCAATAATTCATTTGCCTTAGATCTTGGCTACTTGGAGCCTAAGTCTTGTGTTTTAATGAAGCATGTGACTTGATATGGACCATTTAATCAAAACCTAAGGGCGATTAGATTAAAAGAGGTAAAGCCTTGGTCTTATTTTGGAGATGAAGGTTAGGATTTTTCATTAGGGAAGATGCAATTTCAAACAAGGTAAATGGATGCTTGAGTTTTTTAGATAGGAAGTTCATACTTAGAGAGAAAATATCTAGTTCTCAAGAGAGCTTTTGGGAAGATGAACATATACCATCAAATTTAAAGAAAGAAAATGTCTTTTAGTGAGAAGAGTTTTAGGATTTAAAGATTAATTTTTTAAGATTAATGGGAGCTTAGAGGAGCTGTCATCTTTTAGTTTTCTCTAATCCTTCTACTCTTTCTCTTAATTTGTTTAAAGATTTTTTAATATGTATAAAAATGAATATTATTATGGAATTCTCAGCTTTGATCTAATTGAACATTCCACTTCTACTGGTGGACTTGTCTCTCTCTACTTATTGTCCCTAATTTAGTCACCGCATTTAGTATGAGAATTTTTTTTCAAAACTTTCCAAAAGATCACCCATCCTTGAACTAATATTGTCTGAGCATACTTAACTTTAGAGTTTTTTTTTTCAAAACTTGAAGCTAATTGCTCTGAAAAGGTCTTAATGTTATGAGAATGACTAATATTACATTTAAATCATCTCTTGCTCCACACCTGGACGATATGAGATTGGATATCAGGTAGCCTACCAGTGCCTCTTACACTCGCCCTCACTGATCATCACAATTCATCCCTTTTGAGGTTGAACTTCTTCGTTGGCACATTTCCAATTGAATATAAGTTTTAATACCATATGTAACACTATGCCTTCATTTGCAGACTTGTTACTCTCTATCGATATTGTATCTAATTTAGCTACTGCATTCAATATAAGATTTTTTGTTCTAAACTTCCTAGGAGGTTACCCATTCTTGGACTACTCTGGTTTGAGTACTCTTAACTTCAAAGTTTTTTTTAAACTCTAAAGCTAACAGGTCTAAAAAAAGCTTAGCATTATGAGAGTAGCTATCAATATATTTGAAGCATCCCTTATTCCATAGCTAGGCGATGTGAGATTGGGTACCAGGTAGCCTGCGAGTGCCCTTTGCATCCACCTATATTAGTTGTCACATCTTAGGTCTTAATGTAGCTTAGATTGTTATTGTAATGTCTTAATTAATTAATTATAATGTATTTCTTTTCAATTATTTATGTTTCCTTGGTTCTTATTGTAATTAAACACTAAATTGAATGAGAAATTTATTGGGTGTTGTCTAAATTTTAAGATTATAATTTTGAGAAAGGATAATTGATGAGTTGGGCATTAGGTAGAGACAATTTAAGAGCCAATTGAGCTTGACAAAGCTTTTTAAATCTTGAGTAACCAAATTTCAAGTCTTAAAAGAGTTTGAAAAAGCCATTTAAGACTTAAGTTATTAAAAGGGAGCTTAATTACTTGCATAATTGATAAAAATTAAGAAGAGATTCCAATTTATTATTAATTACCTATAATTCTAGCTTAATTTTAAGAGAGAGAGTTAGTGAAGTTAGGAACTCTTGATTAATAACTAGATAGGAAGGAATTTATAATTAACAATTAAGGAGTTACATGAGATTTAGGTGAAATCAATGTCCTAGATGTTTGAATTCATAGATCCCTCTCATAATCATTATTGTGTGCTTATTCTTTTTAATTGTCCCTAAAATATTAAGTTAGTATTTAGTATATTAGGTTAGCATATAGTTAAGTCATGATTATTATAGTAATTGGCTTAGCTTTGCAAGTCTAAGCAAATGTCGTTAGAACAATACTCTATTTTTCACTTTATAATTTGAGTAACATTTGTATGTTTGTTAGAGAAAAATATAAAAAAAATACAAAAATAAAACCTTGTATTTTATTAGCTTAAGTTTTTACGAGAAGTGTTCAACTTGGTATAGCCAATGATCCAAGAGATTTGGATTCAAACTTAACAATACCATCTTAAAAAAAAAAAAAATTAAAAATACATATAAGAACTAAAAAATAAAAAAATAAAAAATCTAAAAAAGACAAGCTTATATGTGAGAGGGAATGTTTGAAAAAAATATAAAAGAAATAAAAATTCACCTCTTATTAATTTAATTTTTAAAAGAAGTGGCAATTTAACTTACATGCCAAATCAATCAAGTTTTTGATATTTTAACTTTTAAAAGAAGTGGCAATTTAACTTACATGTCAAATCAATCAAGTTTTTGATATTTGTTCGAGACTTAAATTGTGGTCAACTACTTTTTCAAGAAGCAATCTTCCACCCAAGATTTGCTAAAAGAGCTTTATTAATGTTCTTGTATAAAGTAAAATAAAATAAATTAGATAATAATAATAACAAATAATAATAATTATAAAGCCAAACTACGTACCATAGATCTTTCGTTGGCAAATATACTTCGATGATTTAAGAGCAATAAACCGGCTAGCCCCCAGCTTTTGAGGTCCACCAGAACTTTCAGACTAAAAATGTCCTTACAAACTCCCGTATGAACACAAAAAGTTCGACATTGTATAGTTAAGAATGGCCAACACAATCGATTTGATTAGAGTAACTTTACCTATTATAGAAAGGAGTTGATTTTGCCATCCATCCAAAAGGCTTTCAATACGGTTTTTGAGTTCACAAAATTCCCTGGTCTTGCTTCTTCCCAAAATAAGGGAATTTCCCAAATATGAATAATTTTCTTTCACATCTTTTAGCCCCAACAACAACTTAACATGTTTCTTGATCTTCACATTAGTATTCCTTGAGAAAAGAATACTCAACTTCTCATAATTTAGTTCTTGACCTGACCAATAGCAATAAGATTCCAAACATTGTTGAACCGTTGATGAAGTTTTTACATCAGCTCTGCAAATAATCATTAAATCACCTCATAAAGTAGATGAGAAATAGCTGGAGCATACTTTGACAGAACTGCTTGATAATCGAGGAAATGCAAGAAAATGATTAGAAAATGTAGAGAAAACAGAGAGAAGAAGAAGGAAGAAAAATAAAAAAATGATTTTCTGTATTAAATGTTTCTGCTTATAGCAGAAGCTAGTACAGGACATATATTTATAGCACTCAACCATCACACATGCCTATTTTGAAAAATTACAATTATAGCAAGAATATTCACGTGACTAAGCTAACAGCTATAACTACCAAAACTAAGCATGTGACTTCTTTTTTTTTTTTTTTACCTCCATAAGCTAACTTGGAGGGTCTAATCTTAACAGCCCCCTGCAAACAGAAGACAGCTAGAAACTAAAGGCTTCTGTTTGAAAAAAAAAAAAAAAAAACAAGAGACAATAGATCACAATTACTAGTGTGTGAGAGAAACAACATTTAGCTTAGTTCGAAGAAATTGAAACCTTGTTGTCCCGAGGGCCTTAGTGAATATATCTGCAACTTGTTCAAGACTAAGAACATAATGTATTTCAAGAAATCCGTGTAAAACTTTCTCATGGATGTAGTGTATATCAATTTCAATATGCTTGGTTCTAGAGTGAAATACTGGATTCTAAGCAAGGGCAATAGCTCCTGGATTGTAAGCAAGGGCAACAGGATGAGGTAAAACCAGTTGCAATTCTTTGGTTAGCTCCATTAACCAACTCAACTCTGTAGTAGCATTGGCCAGAGCCCTGTATTAAGCTTCTGTGCTATCTAACAACAACAGGTTGTTTTTTGGCACTCCACGAAATCAAATTAGGACTTAAGAGTACACAGTAGCCACTGCAAGATCTTCTATCATCAGGACAGCTTGCCCAATTACTATCAGTAAAAGCATGAAAAACCAGCTTGGTCATGTCAGGAACCTTGAAGTGTAATCCATAGTGAATTGTATCATTTAGATAACGAAGAAGTCTCTTGCATGCATTCCAGTGGCTTGTTGTGGGAGAATGAACAAATTGACAAAGCTTGTTCACAGAGAAAGTGATTTCTGGACGTGTGATAGTCAAATACTGAAGAGCTCCCACAACACTTCGATATTCTTCTGGATTAGTTAAAAGATCCCCTTCATGAGCAGACAATTGATGACCTGTCTGCATTGGAGTTGGAACACTCTTGGCTTCAGTAATTCTGGTCTTTGTTAGCAAATCTTGAATATACTTAGCTTGAGATAAGATTAAACCAGTAGAATTACGATGAGCTTCAATTCCTAAGAAATAATGAAGAGCTCCAAGATCTTTTAGAGAAAATTCTGAGTTTAATCCTTTGTTTAACTCCTCAATATAGCTAACATTGGACCCAGTAATGATTATATCATCAACGTACACAAGAAAAAGAACATGTACGTTTGAATTTCTTAAAATGAATAAGGAAGAATCTGCTATGGAGTTGACAAAACCACGATGATGCAAAGAACACTTCAAACCAAGATCTTGGAGCTTGTTTAAGGCCATAGAGAGCCTTATTTAGTTGACAAATATGAGTTGGATAAGCTAGATTAAGATATCCTTCAGGTTGAGACATAAAAACAGCTTCCTGTAAGTCACCATTCAAGAAAGCATTATTGAAGTCTATTTGCTTTATAGGCCAATTGTATGCTAAGGCCAAGCTGAGTATAAGTCTAATAGTTGTAGGCTTCACAACTGGACAAAAAGTTTTAAAGAAATCAAATCCAGGTTTTTGATGAAATCTTTTGGCAACCAAACGGGCTTTATACTTATCAATAGTACCATCAGATTTGTGTTTTATTCGAAAAACCCATTTATTTCCAACCACATTCATATCAGGAGAATAAGGTACCAAAGTCCAAGTATTATTTTTTGTCAAAGTATGATACTCACTGTCCATTGCAGCTTTTCATTTGTCATGTTGTAAAACTTGGTGAGCATTAGCTAGTTCTGTTTCGAATGAGGAGTCTGGTTGGAAAGAAGTTGCAACTAAATCAGAAGAATTTGTAGACTCATATGATTGAGAAAATAAAGCCTTAGGCTTACTGATACCACTCTTTGACCGAGTTTGCATAGGATGAGTATTATGTTGACAAGGTAAATCAATATATAATCTGATTTCTGGGACACAACCTAAAGACGAAGTAGAACCACCACTAGTAGTATCATTACTTGATGATTGAGTTAAAATATCAACTATTTTTGGTGTAGGTGTTACATCTGCACATGTATAAGAAGTTCTGAGTAACTGTTTACTAGTTGAAGAAGATGACACAGAAGGCAAAACTTGTTGAAGAATTGGCAAGGTAGTTGCTGTCCATTGAGATTCTTTTGCTTTTATTAATGCTCCAATAGTAGAAGGAAATACATAAGCAAATGGAAAATTTGATTCATCAAACTCAACTGACTTAGCAATATAAACTCTTCCAGATGCATCCAAACACTTATAGCCTTTATGCTCCTGACTATAACCAATGAAAACACACTTTGAGGTATGAAACTGAAACTTTTGTGAGTGATAAGGTCGTAAAAAGGGATAACATGCACATCCAAATACCTTAAGAAAGGTGTAATAAGGTATTTTGTTGTATAATTTCTGAAAAGGACTATGAAATTCTAAGGTAACAGTTGGCAGCCTGTTGATAACAAAAACAGCAGCACTAAAGGCTTCCCACCAAAATTGAAGTGACATATGTGCTTGTGCAAGCATTGAGAGCCCTACTTCAACAATATGTCTATGCTTTCTTTCAGCTTTTCCATTTTGAGCATGAGTGTGTGGATAAAGGTGTCTCATCATAATACCATGTTGCTTGAGATAAGGTAAAAAGCTACGAAACTCACCACCCCAATCAATTTGAACACATTGAATTTTGTGGCAAGTATTTCGTTCAATCTTTCTATGAAATTCAACAAAACAACTCAAAGCTTCAGACTTTGTTTTTAGAGAATAAAGCCATGTAAACCTGGTATAATCATCCAAAAAATGAATATAATATCGAAAACCCTCTCTAGAAAGAGTAGGAGCTGGTCCCCATAAATCTGAATGAATTAATTCTAGTGGCTTGCTAGTCTTGGTAGTAGAACTATGAAAAGTCTGCATATGTTGTTTTCCCAGCTGACATGCTTCATAAAAGGCCAAACTATCTTTATTAAATTTAGAAAACTGATTATAAAGTTTCATGACCTTTTGTACAATAGCAGGTGACACATGTTCTAGACGTTGATGTAACAAATTCAAATCAACATCCAAATTCTGACCCGTACATGAATTTTGACCAATACATTGAACAATATTCAATCCATTTGATGTATTCAAATCTACACTAGAAGTCTGACCAGTACACTGAAAAATATCCACTTCATTTGACTGTCGTTTAGAACAATCAACTGTACAACTTTCTTCAACCATTTTTGAACTAACAGATGACTTAACAGAGTTGCCATCGTTATTAGTAGTAGACAAAAAACCAGACAAAACACATCCTGTATTATAGAAGTGCAATCCATTATTATTGACGTTAAACAAGATTGAATTAGAAGCATTATCATTGTCTTTGAATCCAAGTTCCAAGCTGCCTTTGTTCAGGTAATTCAAGCTTGTAAAGGCCTCCTTCAAGTATTCCCTTGAGAACAGCTACTCTCTGCTGTTTGTCCTTAAGCAAATAGTAATTAGAATAAAACTCCACAGTAATAGGGTTGCCTTGAGCAATTGTGAAATACTAATTAATTTCTTAGCTATATTAGGAACAATCAGTATATTCTTTAAGATTAAAGAATATGCAGCAAAATAAGGCAGTAAAGTTCCTCCTAAACTAGTAATTTGAAGTCCTTGACCATTACCAATTAAAAGCTAGTTCTTACCATTGTAATCAACATGCTGCAACAGATTTTGAGTATTTCCAACCACATGATTTGTAGCTCCACTGTCCAGATACCAATTGGGATCACCAATAGTGATTGGTGTAGCAAAATTCACCATAGAACGTGAACCAAGTCCAGTTGGGTTGAAACCAGTAACCAAAGCTGGATTCTGAATATAATGAGCATGAACACCATTATTAGAGGAAGCAATATGACCAAGTTGAGCATGTGATTATATAGGAGCTCCTTGCAGTTGAAAAGTTTGCCCAATAGAATTGAAGTTTGGCAAGTTTGTAGAGTTCCCACCAGAGACATTATATCCTGCATGACTAAAAGAAGGACCAAAGAACATAAAAGGAGGTATTGGTGCAGACATACCAAAATCAAGTCCAGAGTTATAAGCAACGGGATATTTAGATAGTTGAGTTAAGTATGTCAAATATACAAATTGACCTCCATTACCAATTGTTCTTTTAGCAACAACATTACTATACTGGTTATCTTTGTTGTAGAAACACACTGGTGCCACATGTCCAACTTTACCACACAGCTGACATTGAGGCCTACCTTTATTACCAAAACCTCTACCTTTGCCACAAAACATAAAATGTCTATTATCCTGCCTAAAAGAAATGCCAGCATATTCCTATCCTTGAGAACTACTTAAGGGTCGAGAATTAGCAGTATAACTTCTATTATAATTTTGTCTTGATGAGTCAGTATAAGGACCATAATTTCTATTATAACCTCTACTACTATTGTCAAAAGGCCCTTGGTCTAACTTTCCACTAACACCAGACACATTACCATAATCATCATTAGAGGCAGTCATTGAATTAGGTCCTATAATTTCCATACCAGATATTCTAGATCCATTTAACTGAGAGCCACAATGAGTCACAATAGAACTAGTACCAGATTTTGTAGTAATAAAATTAGTAGAGGAAACATTACTCAAATCAAATGTCACAGAGGTATGTAACTGTAAAAGCTTCGTTTCATAAGCAATCAAGTGATTCTACACTTCTTCAACAATATATTGTTCTGGTTTTATGCCTAAAATGTTAGCAATTGGATCATAATCAGACTCTAAGCCTCCAAGAATATAGGTAATCAAATCAGTTTCAAAATCATCATCTCCTGCTGCTACAAGATTATTGACTAAGTTTTTCATTTTGAGAATGAAAGCATCCATACTGAGATTTCCTTTCCTAGTGTTTTGCACAAGTTTTCGATAATGAAGTACCTGATTGTGTGACTTTGCAGCATATCTATTCTCAATAGCATTCCACAGACTAAATGTAGAATCTTTACCAACAAAATGACCAGAGATTTCAGATGAGATTGTACCTTTCAACCAGCCAAGTAAAAATTGATCTTGAATATACCGGTTCTCCTTCTGTTGACAGAAATATGCTGCTCTTGACTCATCCAAATCACCATTAATGACTGACCTTAAGCTATGCGGCTCATTATGGCTTGCTTCTTCAAAATTCGAAAACTCAATGAACTTGATGAATTTGTAACCCTTGAGGATTGGCAAGATCTGAGATCGCCAAACAAAAAAGTTGATATCATCAAGCTTCAACAGATTGGTTGGAAATGGCGATACCATAAGGATTTGACTTGTTCCAACCATTACACTTGGCTCTGATACCATGACAGAACTGCTTGATAATCGAGGAAATGCAAGAAAATGATTAGAAAATGTAGAGAAAACAGAGAGAAGAAGAAGGAAGAAAAATAAAAAAATGATTTTCTGTATTAAATGTTTCTGCTTACACCAGAAGCTAGTACATGACATATATTTATAGCACTCAACCACCACACATGCCTATTCTGAAAAATTACAGTTATAGCAAGACTATTCACGTGACTGTGAAGTCCAGCCGCACCAACCAACCTCACCAACCACAGCCGCACCAACCTCACCAACCACAGCCACCATTGTTGACAGCCACCATTGTTGACATGCTGCACCGATCAACAATTGTGGGCTAAGATGTTGAAAATTGTGGCCTTGTAAGCCTATAAATAGGCTCCTTACCGTTCCATGAAAATCAAGCCAAGAGAGCAATCTCAATCCTCCCAAGTGAGGAGAATTGAGAGAAAACTCCAAGAGAGAGAGTTGTTTAAGTTCCAGAGAGAACTTGAGAGAAGAGTGAGCAATTCCAGAGAGAATTGGAGAGTGCAGAGAGAGGTTCCACGAGAGAATCCTCCATGAGAGAAGTTTTTATTTTTGTATTCTATTTTTAAGAGATTAATAGAATTCTTTTATTTTCTTCTCATATTTCTTCTCTAAAGTGGTCAGAGAACCACAACAAGTGGTATCAGAGCTCCAGGTCGAGAGCTTGGGTCCAAAATTTGAAGAAACAAAGCTACTGTTCTTCAAGTTGGTGTTTCGGAAAGTTGCTCAAATAATTAATTTGACAATCCCAGGTGAAAGTACCCGACGAGAGGAGAACAACGAAGTTCGCCGGAGAGAAAACGGACGTCCCACGCGCCCGCACGCGCCGACTGAAATTTTTCTGCAACTGTTCACGCGCCCACGCGCCGCACGCGCCGTCTGGAGGTTGAAGACGACCACGTCAGCAGCCACGTCAGCAGCCACGTCAGCGAACCCCTGCCACGTCATCTGCCATGCCAGCGACACGTCGTCAGCCACGTCATCTGCCACGTGGTGCCACGTCAGCACCATCTGCCACGTCAGCAATATTTTCTGAAATTACGGAACGGCCCCTGAAGTTTCGGAAATTACGGAACAGCCCCTGAGTTATTGGAAATTACAGATTGACCCCTGTAGTTTTCTGAAATTACGGTGCAGCCCCTGAACTATTGGAAATTACAGATTGACCCCTATAGTTTCTATATTTGCAGGTTGACCCAGAAATTTTGTGAAATTACATTTTTGCCCCAAAATTTCTGGTAATTATATTTTGACCCCGGAAGAGTCAAGTCCACCATTTTCGGCCGTTCCGGACGCAACGGTTAACTCCGTTTTGCCAAATTCAGCTCCATTTTTGGTCAAGCCATAATGTCAATGGAAGAATCATCTTCGGGAGCTATGGTTAAGCTCACTGCCACAAATTATACACTTTGGAGACCTCGGATGGAAGATCTCCTCAATTGTAAGGATCTGTTTGATCCTATAGAAGCTAAAGGCGAAAACCCCGATCCCAGCAAAGTAGCAGAATGGAAGAAATTAAACAAGAAAACGATCGGTCAGATCAGGCAATGGATCGACCACAGTGTCTTCCATCATGTAGCAAAGGAAACGGATGCATATGCCCTCTGGACAAAATTGGAGGACATGTACCAGGCCAAGACTGCTCGGAACAAAGCCCTGTTGCTTAAGCGATTGGTACATCTCACATTACAGAGTGGAACTTCTGTAGCCGAGCATACCAGTGAGTTCCAGAGCTTGGTAAATCAACTATCTGCTGTGGATTACCAACTAGGGGATGAGGATCAGGCCCTCCTACTTCTAAGCTCTCTTCCAGACAGTTGGGAGACATTGGTAGTCTCTCTCAGCAATTCGGCCCCGAATGGCAAACTTACTATGGCTATGGTTAAGGATGCCCTATTTAATGAAGAGGCCAGGAGAAAGGACATTGGCATGGATCAGTCACATGCCCTCGTCACAGAGAGAGGAAGACAGCAAAGAGGTGGTCGAGATAGGGGGAGAGGCAGGAGCAAGAGCAGAGGCAGATCTACAGACGGCAGAAAATCATCGTATAAGTGCTATCATTGTGGCCTGGAGGGTCACATGAAGAAGAACTGCAGAAAGTTGATGAGAGAGCAGAGACTCCAAGGTAATCAGCCGAAGAAGGATGGAGAGACACTAGTCACTTGTACAGGAGAAGTGGCGCTCTGCTCCACCGAAGAAGAGACATGCCTTCATATATCAACCCAAGATGTTGAGTGGGTAGTCGATACTGCAGCATCCTACCATGTCACTCCACACAGAGATTTCTTTAAAACATACAAAGCAGGAGACTTTGGTACGGTAAAGATGGGAAATTCCAGTTTCGCAAAGATTATGGGAACTGGTGATATTCAGATAAAAACGAATGTTGGTTGTACAATCACTTTGAAGGATGTCCGTCATGTTCCAGATCTTCGGCTTAATCTACTTTCGGGAGCAGCCTTAGACAAGCAAGGCTATGACAACTACTTCAGCAAAGGCACATGGAAAATGACGAAAGGTGCCATAGTTGTCGCCCGAGGACATATTTGTGGAACGTTGTACAAGACTCATGTGAAGATATGTGCAGACAGCCTCAATATTGCAGAAGGAGAGGCGTCTCAAAATCTGTGGCACCAGAGACTCGGTCACATGAGTGAAAAAGGATTGTCCACTTTGGCAAGAAAGAAGCTTATCACTGTTTGCAAGGATGCTGCGCTAGATCCTTGTAATCACTGCTTGTTTGGTAAGCAACATAGAGTCTCCTTCAGTTCCTCTACATCGAGAAGATCAGAGTTGCTTAGTCTGGTGCACTCTGATGTTTGTGGTCCCATGGAGGTGGAATCATTAGGTGGCAACAAGTATTTCCTGACCTTCATTGATGATGCTTCTCGGAAGGTGTGGGTATATTTCTTGAAGACAAAGGACCAGGTATTGGATTACTTCAAACTGTTTCATACCATGGTAGAGCGTGAAACAGGAAAGAAGCTGAAATGTCTCCGTTCAGATAATGGAGGCGAGTATACTTCCAAAGAGTTCGATGCCTACTGCAGAAGACACGGCATTCGACATGAGAAGACGGTCCCTCGCACCCCACAACATAATGGAATAGCAGAAAGAATGAACCGAACCATTATGGAAAAGGTCAGAAGTATGCTCAGTATGGCTAAGCTGCCAAAGCCATTCTGGGGAGAAGCTGTTCGTGCCGCCTGTTACTTAATCAACAGATCACCGTCAGTACCGTTGAATTTTGAAATTCCGGAGAAAGTGTGGTCGGGTAAGATTCCCTCCTACTCTCATTTAAGAGTGTTTGGTTGTATAGCTTATGTACATGTATCCAAGGAGCTCAGACAGAAGCTCGATGCAAGATCTACTCCATGCATCTTTATAGGATATGGAGATGAAGAATTCGGATACAGGTTATGGGACCCGAAAACCAAGAAGGTTATTAGAAGCAGGGATGTAGTATTCCATGAAAACCAGAAAATGGAAGACATTGCAAAGCCCAGAATGTCTCCTAATTGTAGTTCTAGTACCGAGAATTTTTGTCCTAATCCAGCACCAGCACAAATAGCCACAGAGGATAATGAGGTGCATGAAGATATACCAGAAGTAGACCAGGAGGAAGAAGGGGATAATGAGCAGGGGGAGACTCAATCCTCTCAAGCAGCTGCAGGGCCATCACAGCGGTCAGATGATGGTACACCTCCTGAAACCAGTGGTTTACAAGTTCGGAGATCTGAGCGAGGTCGAATTCCATCAAAGAGATTTCCAGAATCTGAGTATATTCTGCTTACTGAAGAGGGGGAGCCAGAGAGTTTCCAGGAAGCTGTTTCTCATCAAGAGAAGGAAAAATGGCTGCAAGCAATGCAAGATGAGATGGAATCTTTGCAGAAAAATCATACTTATGAGTTGGTTAAGCTTCCAACAGGAAAGAAGGCACTAAAGAATAAATGGGTGTTCAAGCTCAAGAAAGATGGCAGCGGAAAGGTGGTGAAACACAAAGCCCGAATGGTGGTCAAAGGATTTCTTCAGAAGAAAGGAATTGACTTTGATGAGATTTTTTCACCAGTGGTAAAAATGACTTCAATTCGAGTCATTTTTGGTTTAGTAGCAAGTCTAAACCTAGAGCTTGAGCAGATGGATGTGAAGACTGCATTTCTTCACGGTGATTTACATGAAGAAATCTACATGGAGCAGCCAGAAGGATTTGAGGTTTCAGGGAAAGAAAACCTCGTATGCAAGCTAAAGAAGAGCTTGTATGGCCTCAAGCAAGCACCAAGACAATGGTATAAGAAGTTTGACTCGTTTATGGTGAGTCAAGGCTATAAAAGGACTGCAGCAGACCAGTGTGTTTATATTCAAAAATTTTCAGGTGGAAACTTCATTGCACTTTTGCTATATGTGGACGACATGTTGATCGTTGGACAAGATGCAATGAAGATTAGTAAGCTGAAGAAAGAATTGTCTAAGTCTTTTGATATGAAAGACTTAGGACCAGCTCAACAAATTTTGGGAATGCAAATAATCCGAGACAGGAAAAATAGAAGGTTATGGCTATCTCAAGAGAAGTATGTTGAACGGGTGATAAAGAGATTCAACATGGATAAAGCCAAACCAGTCAGCATTCCACTTGCAAATCATTTTAAGTTGAGTAAGAGAATGTGCCCCTCATCCAAAGAAGAGATAGAGGAGATGGCTTCAGTACCATATTCTTCAGCGGTAGGAAGTCTGATGTATGCAATGGTGTGTACCAGACCAGACATTGCTCATGCAGTATGTGTTGTGAGCAGATTTCTTTCAAATCCTGGAAAGAAACACTGGGAAGCAGTCAAATGGATTCTCAGGTATCTTAAAGGTACATCGAAGCTGTGCTTGTGCTACGGGGGAGGTGATCCAATCTTAGAAGGCTATACAGATGCAGATATGGCCGGAGACCCTGATAATAGAAAGTCTACATCAGGTTATCTCTACACTTTTGCAGGGGGAGCTGTGTCATGGCAGTCAAGATTGCAGAAGTGTGTTGCTTTATCCACTACTGAAGCAGAGTACATTGCCGCAGCGGAAGTGGGTAAGGAAATGTTGTGGTTAAAGCGTTTTCTCACAGAATTGGGCATCAAGCAAGAAGACTACAAGATACATTGTGATAATCAAAGTGCCATGGATTTGAGCAAAAACTCAATGTATCATTCCCGTACAAAGCACATTGACATCCGCTATCATTGGATACGCGAAGTAATAGATCAGCAGTTGCTAAAACTGATGAAGATCCACACAAAAGAGAATCCAGCAGATATGCTAACAAAAGTTGTTGCTCAAGAGAAGCTGAAGCTATGCAGAGACATAGCTGGAATAGATGGCAGATGACCATCAGTTTTAAATGCGACTGGAGGGGGAGAATTGTGAAGTCCAGCCGCACCAACCAACCTCACCAACCACAGCCGCACCAACCTCACCAACCACAGCCACCATTGTTGACAGCCACCATTGTTGACATGCTGCACCGATCAACAATTGTGGGCTAAGATGTTGAAAATTGTGGCCTTGTAAGCCTATAAATAGGCTCCTTACCGTTCCATGAAAATCAAGCCAAGAGAGCAATCTCAATCCTCCCAAGTGAGGAGAATTGAGAGAAAACTCCAAGAGAGAGAGTTGTTTAAGTTCCAGAGAGAACTTGAGAGAAGAGTGAGCAATTCCAGAGAGAATTGGAGAGTGCAGAGAGAGGTTCCACGAGAGAATCCTCCATGAGAGAAGTTTTTATTTTTGTATTCTATTTTTAAGAGATTAATAGAATTCTTTTATTTTCTTCTCATATTTCTTCTCTAAAGTGGTCAGAGAACCACAACAGTGACTAAGCTAACAGCTGTAACTAACAAAACTAAATATGTGATTTTATTTTTTTTATTTTTTTATTTTTTTTATTTTTTTATTTTTTTTTACCTTTATAAGCTGACGTGGAGGGTCTAACAACACTTTTAACATGGTAATTTTGACCTTATGAAAATTCTATTTCTCCTATTCTCTTGCAAGGAATCTAGAAAAGAACTGAGAGTAGAGAATGAATAAAAAAGGGGAGAGCGAATCTCCCAGCTTTAGGCCCCCAGTTGAAACTATTGTGTCGAAATTCCCATTGAGCATATGGTCAAATTCAATCGAACTAATACAGCTTAGGATGAACTATCAAAAATCATTTGAGACCCATACCTCAATCGCTTTGACCCATACCTCAATCGCTTTAAAAACAAAGCTTCATTTAACCTTGTCATATGCCTTTTTCATATGTCCAACATGAGACCACTTTTCCCTTTTTGCCATTTTTAATTTTTTTGTTCTTCTCAAACACGTAATAATAGTACTTTTTTTGTTTGTCAAATTCATAATAAGTACTTTAAACCATAACGTCGTCCATTTATATTAAATAAAGTACATTTATTATAACGATTAAAACAGCTGCTGTGGCTCCTTTTTTCAAATTTCAACGGTGGGGTAGCAATACATGTTGTCCAGGCCTTTTGTGACTTAATAGATTTTATTGTCATTGCAATGGAAAAAAAAAATTATTTTCTCATTTTGTTATCGTTCTCTTATGTAATAGGGCTAGTCTGGCTTCCTTTATAAATTAGAATATATTATAATATTTAGAAAAAATCCATATTAATTATATATTTTTTTATATTTTCCTTGATCTTATGAATTATTTGATTAATTGTATATTTTGGTACCTTCAATTTTTAAAATTTTACAATTTAGATCTTCAATATTTTGGTTTAACAATTTAAATTCTCGATTTTTTAATTTGTTACAATTTATTCCTTGTTTAACTTTTAACTATTGATCTAACGATACTCACATAACTAATATTAAACTATATCAATTTTCTAACTAAAAGATATTCAAACTATTTTTAAAATTTTACACATTGATTTCTATAATTTTTTTTAAAAAAAAGATAATGCAAATCAGTTGACCGGTATGAAACTATATTAAATTCGATTTAGAAAAAAACCAAAAATGTAGATTTTTAAAACTAGTTTGACAATTTTACACTTTTGTATTTTCTAATTCAAATTTTTTTTTTTTAATTTTTTTTTTACAGTTTGATATTAGTCATGGGTTCAATCTACTGAAATGAAGGGGTGAAGGGGAAGAATTATTTTATGATCAAAAAAGAAAAGAAAAAAATGCTTAAATTGCAACAAATTAAAAATCCAAGATTAAATTGTTGAATTAAAAATTTAAAAATCTCAGTAACAAAATTTAAAAATTAAAAATATTAAAATGCGTAGATAATTTAATGCAGACCTAATGCCTAACCGAACCCATATATGTACGGCTGTTGGATGTAGATTCAATACTTTGCTAAAACCAAACCTTATCCTTAATTTCTACTCCACAACGCACCACTACTGCTTTCTATTCCGTCCCACATAATTTACATTTTGCAAAGCACCCACGGGAAACCAAACCTTATCCTTAATTTCTACTCCACGACGCACCACTACTGCTTTCTATTCCGTCCCACATAATTTACATTTTACAAAAGCACCCACGGGACCTATCTTTCAGTTTGGATAATTAAAGTCAATGTATATATCTGATATATTGGAACTCAATACTTACTCATAGTCCACCAAGAGATTAAAAAAATAAAATAAATAGAATAAAATGTAAAGGATCTCTATTTCTACCTGTATCGATTTAGTCATATTAGCAAGCACGAAGGCTTGCTAATATATCATCTAAAGAATATCATCTTATTTAAATATGTTTTAATTATTTTTAAATAAATCATAATTGGAGAAATAACAATCCATCTGATTTCCATGAGACAGATGAATAATTATTATAAAAGGTTAATTGGACTTTTTTGAGTTTAATAGATATAATTTATTTTTTTTCTATTAGGTAATCAACATTGATGACATAACTTACCATATAAGATCTAATTGCTAGAAGATCTATCTTATATGATATTTTTATTATATCAAAATTATATATTAGCAGTATTGATATGTTGAAAATATAATTTTTCAATGTTAGATACCAATTAATGTGATAGTTGCTAAATGTTGTTACTTGTTCAACTAGATTTTAATTTTAAATTATTAATTTATATAACATTTTCAATGCTTGACCCAGGAATACATTCCAATCTTTATGTTGGGAACATAACATAGAAGTTAATTACATTTTTAGTACCATGTATTTTGGCTAGCTTACACATTGAGCTTTCAAATTTAAAACATTCTATATCAGGTCCTCAATTCACAATTTATTTATTTTTTGTTGGTAAAATCCATAATTCATAATTTGTTTTCCATTAGTTCAATTTCCAAATTGATTCTCAAATTAACTAAAAGAAGTTTATAAATTAATAAAATTGATTGGATTTTTGAATTTACATGTAAGATGAGGAAAACGATTGGTTAATTGATCTATAAGAAAACTAGTCAATATTCTCAATTTTTAAACTTTTTGTTGGTCAATTTGGAAAATGAACTAATAAAAAACAAATTGGAAATTGAGATCCAATGTAAAATGCTTTAAATTCCAAGGCTCAATATGCAATCTAACCAAAATATAAAATACTAAAATACAATTAATCCTAATATATATATAATTTTATTATATCACATATGTACACCCTAATTATCAATCGCGTAAATGCCAAATTATATATATATCCGCTACTTTCTTACATGTAAAATGTAGCAAAACATGAAATTTTGATGTGCAAGCATTTGACGAGATGCATGGCGTAGAAGCATTTTTTTAGCCAAACTATATATATAATAAGATGTGGTTCCTTTATTACTCTCTTCATCTCCAAAAAGAATATTGTTATTCAATTTCCAACGCAATGTTTCCTTATTACATACATTTTGTTTTGGTTTCCAATTCCATATTCTTCCGCATATGTCATATTAACTTTCTCTTAAATGCTAAAGAGAGGGCACATCAAATTACCAAATATGACAAATATGATTTTTATTGAATTAGTTTCAATAGCAATAACTTAGTTGTAATGAGCAGTACTCGTAACTCTCAAAATTTAGGTTTAAGGCTGGTGATGAAATTTTCTTTTCCAATTTATCAAAACAAAAAATTCAAGATTTGGATATATATATATATAGAAGTTGTTAGGATATTGATCATCCCAATGGTTTCCATCAAAGATCTCCATCCCTTATCAGTTTTAATTTTATATTATTTAAGAGTTGAGATTTAAAGTTCAATTTGAGAATTTTATAAGTTTTTAGGATTTATTTTATCCTCTTATAATTTTAATATTTTAGTATACTCCTAAATATATATTTGAATTGAGGTTATTAACTTACAGATGTCCACACATCATTAAGAGACTATATATATAGCCAATATCCAATTAAATTGACATGATAGTATTAATACATCATATATATCATTTTTTTGATCACATCAAAATGTAAATTTAAACATCATTTAATGGTCAAATATAGAGTTAATAATATACTAAAATAATTTTCCATCCACTCTTCACATAGTATAAGTGAATTCAAGCACGTAGAAGGAAGAACATATGTTTGTATTTTGTATGATAACCGGTCCACATATGTATATGCACACTTTAGGCACTGAAGTTAGGTCATCGCTACTTATCTTATCATGATATGATCACCAATCACATTATAAAATAAATAAATATATATATGGCTTTACCACCAATACCAATTGTCTTGCATGCGTACGCATGGTCGGCTTATATATCCAACTTGCTGGAATTGCTTGTGTGTTGCCATGGCCTTGTCTAATTACCGACCTCTCACAGCAGGAAAGATCGTTTTATGAATCGTAAGGCAGAGCAAACAAGCGTCCATCAAGATCAAAAGGCAACGCATGAAGTGGACTCCACAAAAATAAGAATCAGAATAATTAGGAAAAGCACAAAATTAAAGATTGAAACCTTTTTCCTTTAAAGGCTATCATATCATGGTTTTGTCCTTCTCTTTTTTTACCCTGTTTAATTAGTAAATTATTTTGGGCCTACCATTTTGCTTCACACCCCTCTTTGTTTATATTCTCTTGCTTGGTGCAGATTGGACAAAGGGTGTTGAAGATTAATTAACTAAAAAACCCTTATTTATTTATTTATTAGTTTCAATTTAGTGTACACATCATGCAATCTCACAACTACAAATAGGTCCAAGTTCATATATGCTCCAATTAAAGGAGATCGAAAATTCACCTCCCCCAATCCACCCCTTTTATTCCCCCAAAAAGATTTTTTTAAAAAGGGAATAGGTATCCATGAGAATTGCATGATGAATCTTCAAACAGTCCAAAGGATGAAGTTAGCAGCAATGATTATTATTGTTGATTAATTTTGATAAAATGCATGTTGATAAAATTTATTGGGTAGCTGTTGAATTGGTTTTATATAAGCAATGCTAGACACTTTAATTGACAAGGAAACCTTATGGATCAAGAACTTGATTTTGGTTCAAACAAAAATGGCACATATATTACTCTATATGTTCTAAAATATTCCTAAGTTTCCACTTTATAATTGGCGTAGTGTGGAAATGAGGTGGCTCCAATGTTCAAGTCTTAACTCCAATGCTTTTTCCAAACTATTTTGTCTCAATCTCTCTCACTTTTCTCCCAATATAAACACAATCACGTTGTGTAACGAAATGCAGATAAATCTTTCACACTGAGCCACACTCATTAACTACGTACGGTTTTTACAAATGGAAGACACAGAAAATAAACAACAAATTGAGGTCATAATCGAAGTTTCTAATGGTAATGGCAGCCAAGTAAACTATAGCCTTCCCAATATTAACGATACCAAAACATTGCTATCGTCCATCTTAACTAGCGTCCATGCGGGCTACTTCAGAATGAGCATATCATTTGGTGCCCAAGCTTTGTTGTGGAAGATTTTGGCACTGCCCACAAATGATAACTCTCAACCCATCCATCACCTATTCCGCAAGCTTCCTTCGACAGCCTTTCTTTTGCTCTGGTGTGTCGCCCTCCTCTTGTTATTTTCGCTCTCTTTTCTGTATATTCTCAGATGTTTCTTTCACTTTCACTTGGTGAGGACGGAGTTCTTACACAACATAGGAGTGAACTACTTATATGCTCCTTGGATTTCATGGCTTCTCTTGCTTCAATCTGCACCAACGATCATCCCAAACACTCTTTCCTACCAAGTTCTTTTGTGGGTTTTCACCGTTCCGGTTTTCTTGCTAGACCTAAAAATCTATGGACAGTGGTTCACAACCGAAAAAAGATTCCTATCCATGATGGCGAACCCGACCAGCCAGATTTCTGTGATAGGTAACTTGTTGGGTGCCCGAGCAGCAGCAGAAACGGGGTGGAAAGAAAGTGCGGTTTTTATGTTCTCACTAGGCATGGCACACTATTTAGTACTCTTTGTAACACTTTACCAGCGTTTAGCAGGTGGCAGCCGGTTTCCAGCCATGATGCGTCCGGCTTTCTTCTTGTTCTCTGCTGCACCAAGCTTGGCAAGTTTAGCTTGGAGCTCCATCTCAGGAACTTTTGATGCCCCATCCAAGATGCTCTTCTTCCTCTCTTTTTTCCTCTTCATCTCTTTGGTAATTTTGCATTCAGAAATCATCAAGTCCTTGCTGCACTAGCTACCTGCTTCTTTTCAATTTCAGATTTGATAAAAGCATTTGCAGTTTTATAAAAAATCGTCATTGTCTCTGCTCTTAAAAACAGGCTTGTAGACCAGCAATTTTCAAGAAATCAATGAGAAGGTTCACTGTTGTCTGGTGGGCATACTCCTTCCCGCTAACCTTCGTCGCTCTAGCCTCTGTAGAATACGCTCAGAAAGCAAAAGGTCATATAGCTTCCGGCCTAATGCTTGTGTTATCAGTGTTCTCAATATTGGTTTTCTTTGGCCTCATGATGCTCACTGCAGTAAAGATGGAAAAACTTTTCACTCAAAAAGGATCAACTCAGCAGCTTTACTAATTAATGATTTTAACCAAAACTTTGTTCCAAGACTAGGGTATGGAAAAAGATATTTAAACCTCTTTTTTTTTTTTTCTTTTTTTTTTCTCCACTTTAGTTTCTGTTGAAGACCATAAAATTCTAACTGGTAAATTTGTTGAAGAACACGAAACCAAGACTCTTGGTTTAGACGGCTTAAGTCTCACCGGCAATTTTAGTTTTCAGCCATGTAAATGCTGTGCATGTACTTTTAATTATGGAACTATAGATGCTATTGGACATGGTACAAAATATTAAGAAAATATATATGAACCTTTATTGAAGACAACAAAATACAGTTTCCAACCCTGAATCACGCAAGATACTTACTATTAACCAGACGATTGCCATTTCCAGCACCATACCACTGAGGAATCCGGAATTAAAACTATAAAACCAAGGGAAAGAATACATAAGATAAATATCAACCAAGAAACCTCTTGTGCTGCGATCTACGGAAATAAGATGGATAATGATCTTATGTAAAATGTTATGTGCTCAACAGCAACATTTTAGGAATAAACCCATATATAACTTCACAGCATTTCTTGTCATTTTTGTCCATAGTTATTCATCAAAAATTTCTAGCCAAAAAAAAAAGAAAAAAAAAAAGTTATTCATTAAAAATATAGAAGAAATATGCAGTAAATATTTTCTATATTCCCCGGAAATGTTGTCATGTTTTCAAAGACAAAATCAATGCATTCTATTTCAGCACTCCAGCTCTAGTTAAATTAAACACACAAAACAAAATCCTATTTACTCTTTCACTCTTTTTCTTCTTCCTTTTCCCCTGCATCGTTCTCCACACTTACAATGATGTATAGATGAAAACTAAACTGAAATAAACAAATCCAACAGGAACTCCCAAAGAACTTAAAGAGAGAGGGAAAAAAAAAAAAAAAAAAAAAAAGAAATCTATGAAAGTTAATTCTTCTAGAGGTTAGTAATTCAATTAAGAATTTTTCTTGCTACCCGAACGTGACAATCTTCGGTCCACTGATTGCAACTGGTTGCGTAAGTTTTGATTTTCCTCAAGTAAACGATCATACTCGAGAAGAAATCCTTCTGATTGCTTCCTCAGAGCAACTGCATTAGCTTCTGCAGAATTTACATCCTTGACCCTTTTCTCAAGCTCAGATTCTACCTGCTTGAGCTTTGCTTGCAAAGTAGTCAATTCAACCTCCATGGCTTTGATCTCATCAGAACCACTGGTTTTGCTGTCGTCAAATCCTCTGTTCTGTTTTTTAACAGCCTCCATACTCTTCCTCCTTATTCGAAGTTCTCTAATGTAGTGGTGCAGCCTGTCAATCATAAGTGCAAGGAATAGGGAAGACCCTGCAAGTAGTTACCCCTAGTTTAAATCACGTCCCATATCTAAGAATAAATTGCCCTTGAAATATAGGATTCAAATTAAAACTGAAAACAGACAAGAATTTCAATAAGTTGATGAAATTATCTACTGAAGTAATGTGCAGGATAACAGCCTTTGATACAATACGAAGGAGGAGAACACAAGAAGATGCATATCCATTATTAAGCAGTGCAAAATACAATCATAGTTCCTCGATAGCTGGTATGGACAAAAGGGCTTCTAAGGGGCTTACAAGATAGTAACCCCATTATGGTACGTAGACAAAAATGAAAACTTAAAAACCAAACAAATTTCAAGATGTGGAGCTCTTCTAAGAAAACCAGTAAAAGGAGGGAAAACAAGAGTGAGGAAGGAGGGAAGCAACAGTAATAGAAGATATCTCCTAGAAAGATAATAAAATGATATAAATGGCAGTGATAAAATAGAAGACATCATCAAGCCCAAATCTAACCAAAAACAGAGGTTCCAAAATTACATATGGGTGAAAATCAAGCTTCAATCAACATGGGCAACCTTTTATTGCTTCACAAGGAGAACAAGAACTATTTAAAAAGGCGTACTGCATGCACAATAAACCTAGAAGTTTCTAGATGATTTATGAAAGCATTATCAACCATGTAAAAATGAGAAAAATGTCTCAAAACATTTGTAGATGTTTTAATACATGTTAAAACCAAATTTAATAATGTTCTAAGATGGAACAGAATAGTGGTTAATTAAAGGAAAATTATTCAAGCTAGTTAGGGTTGCTTTATAAATTATTCAAACAGAAACCTTAGAAGACCACAGGCATTGAGACAATTAATTTGTCCTTCAGTATTAACAGATAGAATTATTAACTTCCTAGAAATGATAAAGATTTGTCAACTGCTAAATGCTACATAGCTTCAAGATATCAAAAGCCCATGAAAGAGAAGATGGAATGAAGCCCATGAAGGAGAAGATGAAATCATTTTTATCAATAAAGTCCCATATCTTACAGAGTTCAGAGTCCTTGTTTCCTTTGTTAACATGAATTAGAAAACTACGCTATTCAGAACCCAAGCACGTAATCGAGAGCCAGAGTAATGTTTTAGATTTCTAACGCTACTGCTTCCATTTCCAATTTCCTAGGGAGATATATTATAATTATAGTCCAAAATGCTACCCCACTTAGCAGCAGCTTTACAACTTATTCCCCACTCAAATTTATTGTCCAGTCAAATAAATGATGTAATAGTTTACCAAGACATATAGGGTCTCATGCATATAGAAAAATAACACATCAGATGACACACATAGAAACTAACATCAAAAAGCAAGACTTAAGGCAATATGGTTTTTTTTATGCTTGCTACCCTATAAATATGACGGATCTGATACCAATCTTAACAGTATTAATGCATATAATGCCCTTTTCAGAGAGAATGATTCTTATATTAGCTTTTTCCCAACTTGTCCCCCAAAGTTACCAAAGGAAGTTTGAATTTCTTTTTATGAAAGCCTTGTGGTAAGAGGCTCATAAATAGATCCTCAATCAGCAAGGCACACAAGTCACCAGCTTTTTTTAAAATCCTCTTTTTTTCTTTTCTATTGAGAGAAATGGTGCCACAAGCGAACAAAGAATGTGGGCTGATCCAGTGATGAATAATGAAGAACATAAAATTTCATTGCACAACTTGAATGGTCACTTCTCTAAGCAGTGAAAAGCCCACATGGAAAACAATGAGTCCCAAATCCATTAAATTACGATCTTGATCACCGACACATAATGCTCAAGAAAAAGTGAAAATGGTTTGCAGAAACAACCCCAACAGAGCAACAAAAACGAAAGCTAATTCGACAAAAAGTAACTAAAATTAATGGAACAGTAATTTTTTCGAATCAAATCACAAAATCCGCATCTTTATTATCCTCCACCTTCAGATATGCTTTCAATGCTCTTAAAATCAAATCGTATTTCTTGGGGTCAAAATCAAATCGATCAAAATCCAAAATATCGAATTGCCCACGTTCAAAAAATCCAAAATTCACAAATCAAAGCCCAAAAATAATAACAACAACAATAATAATAAATCTAAAATAAAGCGGTAAAGCAGAGATCCCCATTCATAAGAAAACGAAGAATTATGTACAGTAGTTTAGATGAAACCAAAAAAATAAATAAATAAGTAAATACTGAAAGCTGAAACTAACCCATGAGAGTGGCTTCAAGAAGATGGTTGGCCATGAGGACCTGATCGGTGGGGTTGACCTCACCATCTTCGATCCAACGCTTCTTGATTTTCATCATGCTGTAAACATTCGACATCAAAACCACAAAAACTGTTCCCGCCACGGTCTTCACCACGACTGGTCCACGGCCGCGCTTCACCCGATCCAATCCCATTATCACCAATTTCCGCAATGGGGTCTTGAACAGCAGCACCATTGCCAGACCCATCTCCGAGAATATCACCGTGAACAGTAGCTGAATCATTTTTTTTTTTTTTTCCAACAGACACTTGCGAAACTCCAAATTCCGAAGCTTTTTGTTTCTTTTTTTTTTTTTTTAAGAGGCTATTGAATGGGTTTGATGGGTGTGAAAATATTAAGGTCGCTGATTGAAATGCAATGGAGGAACCTGAAGTAGTGTATGGTTTATTATCATGGGACGGTTCGTAGGGAAGCAAGAAGGATCAGAAGCTGTTTCAGAGCTCAAAAATTGAGGTTGCAACAAGGAAAGAAAGCTTAGCTATAAAACCCTTTATTTATTTATATATTATTATTATTTTATGGACAGGTCCTTCGAACTTTATTATTTATAAATTTATATTAGCTGGTAGGGGCTTTTACCCCTACGTAATATAGGAAAAGAGATGACTTAATGGAATGGAATTTGTCTATACCAAAGACCCAAATTTTCATTGTATATATTATATAAAAAAACACAAGTATATATATATATATATATATATATATATATATATTTAAACATCGCTGGATAATAAATTCATTTTTTACTTTTTGTTTTTTATTTTTTCCTTTAATTTGTGTGTAGTAGTTAATATTAATTGTTAATGATTAAAGTTTGTTAAACATATCAACAAACTTTAAATTAAAAAATATATATTTTGCATTTCATTTTTTATTTATATTTTTTCTTTATAGTTAAGAAATGTCTGTAAAAACTTAAAAATAAATTTGTTATCAAACAGGTATTCATCAATTTTTGCACAAGTTCTTTTGTATTTCATTAAATTAAAGAAAATATATATTTTAATGTAATTTCACCCTTTTTGTAAATTAACATTCTACATTTTTATTCATTTATGTAAAATTTCAATATATTTATATAATATATATATATATATATGTAATGAAAGGATAGAATATTGCAACAGATAAAATATGGAGGTTATTTACAAAAAATCCAAAAAATATAGAAGTGATTTTGGAAAGCTGGTTAAAGTATAATTTTTTCATATTTTCAAAAAAAAACAAATATATATATATATATATATAACTTTTCCTATAATAAAATATCATTAATATTGCATAGCATGGAAATTTATTTGTCTAGTTCCAAAAAATAAAATAAATAGAATGTTTGCCTTTTTTTCTATTTCCCTTTAAGAGGTGTTTCATTTTATTTATTTATTTTTTCTTATTTCTTACTTGGATAATGATTAAAAAAAACTACCCGTAGAAACTATTTTGATCCAGTTATGTTTTAAATAAATTTAAGCAATAAGTAATATTTGATATATATATATATATATATATTGGTCAGAAGAAACTAATATCAATAATTTGATTTGTTAATTAAGGGCTTTTCAACCTTCAACAAAAATCTTTCCCTTTTAAGATCAAAGCACAGGAGGATGGATCCTTATAAAATGTAGAAATAAATGAATGGACCGGCCACAACGAAGCAAATATAGAAAAATTTCAAAATTCATCGTAAATCATGAATTCTAATCATTTATATATCATATGTATGATGAAAAAAAAAAAAGATCTTTATTGACGTAATTTGATGTACATATTAAATTCCCTCATAATAAGTTTATCATTTCAAATTAATGATAAATTTAATATAATACCAGAGTATAAAATTTTTAACATTTGGATTTAAATCATACTACTATCTATTGAATTAAAAAAGAATCAAAAGAAATATTGACATATAAGTTAATATACTTGTTAAACTTGCCTTCTAGTAAACATTTGAAATTAATGGTAGTACTTCAAATTAAACTTTTTAAATTTGAATAATTTACTGAAAAAGACAACTTATAATTTATTTCAGAAATTTTAAAAAGTCTAAAATCTCTAACATCTTTTTTTTAGTTGACAATTGATGGATCATTTAAAAAAGATTTATCAGCCTAGAAGTAGGGATATGGAACATCTTTCTTTGTGAGAAAAAAGCCGCTTTCAACCGCATTAAAAGAATTAAGATAAATTTTCAGAGGCAGCTTCTAAGTCAGTATCTTCTTACAGAAATATATATTAAGAAAAAAGGAGAAGATTAATTATCAATTTTATGCCCACACAGTACTTAAAAAGTTAAGAAAAGGAACAGCTTCATTTTTTATGATTGATCAAACTGCCCATCATGTTCAGTTGGATAAGTGTGTGAGTACTGATGGTGACATAATTTCAAGCGCATGCACACAGCACATTACAATATTTTTTGGTGAATACGGCACATTACAATATTGATTACGCTACAAGTCTCCTGGAATTCCTTATCTGCATAATTTTTATTCTTTAGGACGCATAGTGAAATGATTTAAAACTCATTGTACGACATTATTAGCTGTATATATGTATGGAAAAGGTTTTTTTTTTTCCCTATTTTATTTCTATATCCACAAAAGAATTAAAGCAAAAACAACAATTAAAGATAATTGTATCGTCAACAGTGAATATACATTGCAATATACATAGCATATAAATTGACAATGTAAAATATCTATGTTGTATAAATATACAATCACATCAAAATCTGCTCTCGAACATTATTAGAAAAAAGGTTATGTATGGTTATCAATTAATTACATATAGTATAACAATTGTATACAAAGTTTTTTTTTTCCTCCCTATATTATTTATATGTTCACAAAGAAATTGTGGCAAAAACAACAAATTCAATATAAAAATATCTCCAATAGTTAATGTGCATTACAATATATATATATAGCATAGAAGTTGATGATGTTTATATATAAAGAATAATATGTAAAGTTGTCTGATGTATATAATTCAAACAATTTTAATTCTATTTGGATTATATAAATAAAATGAAAATACAACAATATGTAAAATCATTTGGTATATATAACTTGAACAATTTGAATCATTCCATATTATATATACTAGAGGACTATAACTCTTTTTAGATTATATAAATTGAATGGAAACTCAATGATATGTGAAACTTATATATATATATATATATACATATTTTCATTTTTATCCAATATATAAAACTCAGGATTAACTCAAAAATTCCTTTGAGATTGTCAATCGAAGTAAAAACTTTCATTAGAAAGAGGGAAAGAGAGAAAGAATAAGAGAGATTTTCACATCTTAAATTTTTTTTTTTTTTCAAGATAAGCTAATCTGGATCTAAGTTACTGTTTTGCTTGTAATCTGGAACTAGGTGTCAGGACCCGTCCAGAATTCCTTCCCCGGAACCCTAGACAGCCCTGATCCCAGGGAAACCCTACCGGACCCTCCAAAGGAAAATCCGACAGAGCCTCCCCTAAGGGATTTACTTACCACAAATTACCTGCACTGAAAACACACTTCTAAAAACATCCCCTTATTCCTCCCACAAACTACAAACTGATTCCACAAATTCCAGCACTTCTCAAAGCAACAACAGTCCAGTGCATAAATAAAACAGAAGTATTCCAATAGTATACAGAGCTTTAAGAAGTGCTAAACAACAGAAATACAACAAGGCTGAAAAGAAATAATACACTGAAATGAAAGAGTACAAAGAAACTTCTCGAAACACAACAGCAGCGGAAAACTTGGTTCGCTCCGGAAGAACGTCTACCATCACTTGCACCTAAGGGAACGGAATTTAAGAGTGTGAGATGCTAATCATCTCCGTGAGTAACCCGAACTACTGAACACCTTTTAATAATAATAATAAAATAATAACAATTAAGGAGTGGAACAAATACCAACAATTAATAATAAATAATAATAACCTTTGGAAAATAATGATTTCCCTCAAAACTCTCACCAATCGCTCCGTTTGAAATGTTCCCTTTTTAAAACCTTTTCGTAAAACCCAATGTGCATACCTCCCAAAAACCAAGGGATTAAATAATTTAACAACAACAATTAAATAAATACATACCCCAAATATATAATAAAAATATAATAAATTATAATAAATAAATTTTGAACACCTTTGGGGTTTAAACCATTATTTGCAATTACACCGACAATTACACCTGACGCACCACACCATATACCGGTGATGCCCTCCGATACCCAGCGTCCCGAGCACCGACTGGCGGGAGGTTAAAGAGAGAAACCTGCAGTGGTCACTTCGGCGTCCCGACAGTACCGACTGCTAAAAACCATCACCCGGCCAAGGAGGGGGCGGCTATGCGCAACAATAACCTTGCCTGCCCACGGTCCAATGGCAACTCACGGGTGAAGTAATAACCGCACGCTAAACCATATAATAACCGCGTGCTAAACCACGTGTCCATACACCATACACCAGAACACCAATACTGTATGAGTGCGTCTAAAAATAAACATAAACAACCAACCGTACCGTTTTTCCAAAAACTACCGTGGGAAGTATACCAAAATTTCACAAAACACCATCCCACATATTTTATCCAATCACCCGGTACGAAACAGCGATAACAACGAACCACAATTTTCTCGAAATACAAAATGCAACCATAAAAATACCGCGGGCATAATTTATAAAATTTAAACAAATATTTTCGTAAAATATTTAACCCAATTATGCCCGAGAAATCACATTTGAAACCACGTAAAATTAATACTGAAACATACCTTGCTCATGCATAACAAATAATTTAAATTAAACCGCATTAAAATCATAATTAAACCACACCACATGAGCATAATTAAATACTAAATTAAATACCAATTAAATTTAACTAATTGCCCAAAATAATTTTTGAAGGTGGGTCACTCACCTGGAGAGCGCAAATCAACTAATATCCTCCTCGGGATCCACTCCACTACTCGCGCGTGCACCTAAACAACCACAGTGCACAAACCAAAAATATTAATATTTTATTCGGGTAATTCCCAAATGGATACCCGGGGAGCGAACACCAAGCGACATCTAAGGGTTACGAGTTATATACCGAATCGAAGCTCGTGTGATGAGGATCACGGATTCGGTCTTACTTTCCGGTGATCGAACCCGACGGGGTCGGAATCTCGCCGGAAAGCTTTTCGAGTTTCGGCTCCGCAATTCTCCCAAACCGTCGCGAATTGGCGGAAACGGAAGTCGGATTTGGGTTCAGGAGGTCGAACACTACGGACTGGAGCTGGCCGGAATTTTCGGGTACTCGCCGGAACAGTAATTTCCGGAGGGCCGCCACGTCACCGGCAACCGTCACCGGAACAGTATTTTCCGATGGTGGCCGTTTGCTGTGAAATTTTGCAGATTTGTAGATCGTGAGGAGAGCAATCCAACGGGACCGACGGTGAGCAAAACGGAGGTCGGACGGCGGAGAAATCACCGTTTGAAGATTTTCGACCCCTCGCCCGAAAACGCTCCGATCCCGGCGCGTCGGTGGTCCGATGGCCGTGATTTTTGGTGGGTAGGCCGGACTTGAGGAGAGGATCAAGGCTGTCAGGCGCGTGTGGCCGGAAAATGGCCGGAACAGTGCCGATTCGCGGTGGCCGGCGGTGGAGGGGAAAAATCGCCGCCAAACTTCGGACGTCCGATCCGGGCGCGTCCGGCGGCCGTTCGCCGTGAAATTTGGAGGTTTTTCCGGAAATGAGGTGGGCAAGCTTTCTGTCCGGCGCGTGTACAGTAACTCGGCCGGAACAGTGGAAAACTCCGGTGGCCGGCGGTGGCTCTCTCTCTCTCTTTCTCTCTCCTCTCTCTCTTTCTCTCTCTTCCCCGAGTGTTTTAACAAATAAAACCCCTGTGTGACACTGTTCATGCCACGTGGACCAATCAGAAACTGACACGTGGCGTTTCACTGTTCACCGACCCAAAAAAATATTAAAATAATACGGTATCCGGTAAACTTCAAACGTCCATAACTTTTTAACCGGATGTCCGTTTTGAGCGTGCTGCTAGTCTGTGAACTCGTATCGACGAGCACTTCACAACCATGCATGAGTCAAAGCTCAATTCCCCATAAACAAAAAGTCAACTTCAGCACCCCTTGGACAGTTTGGACCGCAACTTGTTTCGTCCATAACTTTCAAACCGTAGCTCCGTTTTCGACGTGCTACCAGTCTACGAACTCGTGGCATCGTGCACTTCGCCACGGTACCCTAGTCATCTCGAAATTCCTACCGAGTCAAAAAGTCAACTTTTGACCCCTTCGGTCAACGGTCAACGTGCACGGATTCCGATGCGATTCGGGACGGGGTGTTACACTAGGGCAGTTGGAGGGCGTCCTTCAATTTAAAGAGAAGGAGCAAAAATATGTAGTTTGTATATTTAATTGTATTTAAATGGAAATTAGATATAATTAATCAGTGACTAGTAAAAATTAAATTAAAAGTGAATATTTGTATAATATAATGTGATTATTAAATTTTGTAGCATGGATAGTTACATCCAAAAGGTTTTAATGAATTATTTTAATATTCCAAAATTACTCTTATTATTATTATATGAAAGTATTTATTATGATTTATATCATTTGCTTTCCTTTTCATTGGTTAACCATCCAAACAACATTATTAATAAATACTTTTATTCCTTATTAAACTTTTTTTTTTTTTTGCTTTTCCTCTAATTTTTCCTCTAATCAATCCAAATATAGTGTTGAATAGACCATCTACGGTTAGTATGCATAAAGGATATACAGTCAGAGGTAGGTTATGAAATATTCATATGAGGTGAATCCATTAAGGAAATTATAGAGTTATATATTAATTATGCTAAATTATAAATCTAAACGAAATTTTAAATGGCAGTTCCATTAATGACTTCTAATAATTCAATTGAATGAGCTGGAATAACCAATATATATCAAATCTTCTTCTAAAAGAAAAATATATATACCCACCAATCAAAATAATAAAACTTTGACAAAAAATAATAAAAATAAATAAACAATACTGATGGTTTAATCCTGTATATCAGGAAAAATAAATAAATAAAAGAGGATTTCTAGTTGTAATATCAAAACAGACTTATTGAATGTACTAAAATAACTTTTTATTCTTTAAAAATTTTCATTATTAAATTTTTTTTTCTTTTTTATATTGTATTTGAATGTCGATGGAGAACCATTATTTCTCACTTTTTCATACTGAAACCAATCTCTTGTATATTTTTCTCTTAAAACCCAATTTTTTTTTTTTTTTTATTAGACTAAAGCCAGTCGTCGGTGGCAAATGGGTTACAATCCAACTGATTACAAACAATTTTCTCAATCCCTGCATTTCATGGATGAACTGGAATAGTCAGAAGCAGATAGGTTTTCGTGTTGAAAATCAAGAAGAGCGACAGAGAATTTTCTGACAGTATTTCCAACACATGCTCTCTGTTTCCAATAATATTGAGCATTTCGACCGAGATGAACGATGGAGATCAATTCCGTTTACCCATCCGGCGAACTTCAACACCATCATTGTGGAAGGTTGAGAGAGAGCATTTATTAGAACATTTAAAAGTAAAAAAATAAAGGGTTTTTACTGTTTGGTGACTTCTTTTTCATGGTTTCTTGTTAATGTGTTTGGATTCCTCATTTGGGGAAAGCGCTTGGCAAAGCTCAAATGTTAATAAAGGAGCTTGAGATTCCAATCACATTGCCCTTTATTAATGAATGATAGAGTCATATTAGAAAACAAGAATCCTAACCTTTGAACATTTCGGCTTCCATTTTTGACAGTTCAAGATAGTGAAAGAGACATTTGATCTTCAAGTTGAAAACGGTGGAATTTGATTATTAAAAAAATGAGTAAAAATAAAAAGGCAAAAAATAAGGGTAATTTAATAAAGTTAATTTTATGGGACTTTAAAGAATCTCTCTAAATAAAATAATGTTCTTGGGCCGGCTAAGTTTCATCTTCCGGTGAACTGGTAAAGATTAGGTCGTCCTCCTATCAGTGGATAAATGAGAATAATAGGAGGGTGAGTTAGGCTAACCATCCAGTGATCCTCATATACAAACAAATCATATACATATGGAATATATATATATATATATATATATATATATATTTATTTATTTTTTTGGTAATTATAGAATATATATATATATACACATAACATATAAGATTGTCAAATAATCTTTACCATTAAAATTTTTTTTATAGATCTTTATTTTATAAAACCCTGTATTATATAATCTTATTCTTATTATTAATTTGCAGGCGATAGGACATTTGCTTTTGTTGTCTTGTTACTCCAAATGTTGACTAAAGTAGCAGGTGGCCAACCAGATCCATCATCAACGCCATCAATTATATAGGATTAATTAATATGTATATATATATATATATATATATATAATTATTATATTTACAGGGAAAGAAAGGAGAAAATGAAAGGGGAACAAATTTGTGCATGATTGTGAGAAATGAATGGGTAGGTGGGTCTTAGAATGGTCGTGTAATCCCCAGTGCACCAACATGCATGGTGTTGCTTTTTCGAGTAGTCTTCATCAATTAGTTTGAATGATATTCCCAAATTATTACTACACCTGCCTTCACTTTTTTCTTTCTGGTGCCGCTTCACTGTGTCTAGCCATAGGCAAAATGCAATAGCTTCATAAAACATCATATTTGATTTATTACATCCTATATGGCAACTGATTTAATCAGTATGTTTAACCTTTTCATTTTCATTGAAGTAAAATAAAATATTATATATATATATATATATTGGTGAATAAAAGATATATAGGTAACTCAAGATCCACCTTTTTACAAAAGTAGTATATTTAGTTATTTTACCTTATATTTATAATTTTGATTTTTTTTTAACATAATTTTCACTTTATATTAGAAACCTATTGATATAACAAATATTAAAAATTGTCATGTATCAAACTAAACTTTAATCATGAATTAATGTTGTATTTTTCTCATGACATTTATGTATTAATATATGTTTATAACAAATCATAATTATACATAGACGGTATAATTTATGTTTGTTAGATGGAACCTGATGAGATAGCTTAATTGATAATAACCATTAATGATAACTTTTAAATTAAATTTCGATTTAAAACCTAATGTAAAAATCTATCTCCCTAAATTAAAAGAAGAAAATGTGCATGCAGTTATATAAGCAGATCAGCATCAGCTAGGGCTCATTGAAAGAAAATTTACTGGCCCGATCATCATTGATTTGGGCTTAGGCCCGTTGGGAGCGGGATGGTTCGAAGGAAAATGAAATATTTCCGGGGTGATTAGCCTCACAAACATAAAATCCACCAGTGTATTAGAGGGAATAGTGTGGATAATAGGGTCATAGGATTGAAATTTCTTCCTATAAATATATTTTTTCCTGTTAGACGTACATCCGCAGTTTGATTTTTGTCTTTGCTTATTGAGACTGAAAAATCCCTGTTTGTGTATATGCTTGTTGAGATTGAGAAACAAATACGGGCATGGATGGAAAAATAAAATCATAAAAAACAACTGAAAATCCTAAATTCTACTTAAGCTTGATGCATCAACCCACTTTTATTTTTTATATTGGAGTGGAAGATTTGAACTTTGGATTTTGCTAATAGAGCCAGTGGCTTTGATATTATGTGGTCTCCATATAACAATTATATATTTTATCTCTTAGTATATAAAATTTTTATACATATATATATATATATATATAATTATAAATCATAAAAAAAAAAAAATCCTCCGATGAGAAATATATTACCTATGTAAATTAAATAAGTAGTTGAATGGATACATAAAATTAATACATGAGTGTTAAAATCATAATGTTTATGATCAACTGATCTTAATTAAAATCCATAAACAAACATTTTTCAATTGATGAATTTAAACAATTTTATTATTTTTTTCTATTATTATTATTATTAGTATTATTAATGTCAGAAATCTTCTAGTAGAGAGCAAACATAAAAAAATTATTATAGTTTTGGTATAAAATGATATTAACGTTAATTTTTTTTAACACATAATAGAATATATAAATTATAATTCTAATATATATATATATATATAAATATTCAGGATATAGATCCCTACAACCAAAATGCATTTCTACATTAATAATAATTATAACAGAAAAAAAGAAAAAACCAACTGCATTTCCATAATATATATATATATATACTATTTTAATATCTAAAACATTTATAAAAAGAAATTGTGAAAGATAATCATTTACAACTATTAAATTATAAAAATTATACATATTTGAAATAAATACTATTGTTTACTATTTCTCTTTATAATTTTTTTACCATATATATATATATATATATATATACAAATATATTAAAATATAAATTAGAATACACTTTTTATTTGACCTTTAACCGAAAATATATGTTATTTTATTGTTTTGACATATGTTAAATCGGGATTCAAGAAACTTTTTTTGTTTTTCTTTTCTTTTTTTTTGGGGATAAATTGGGGTGGGGAATTTTAGACTGATTTGTATCCAAAACCTATTGCCAACAAAACCATCTCTGATACGACTACCTACAAATGTGTGAAAATGTCTTCCTTTTTTTTTTTTTTTTTTTTCTTTTAATGTTAAAAAAAAAAAAACAAAACAAAAAACAAAAAACAAAACACAAAACGTCGTAAAAGACATTGTTTTAATTTTGTGTGGAAAAAGTTCTTAAAAAATACATAAATTCACTCTCCCTTTTTTTTTTTGGTTCAGTTTGCTTATTTAGTCCATGAAATATGTTAAATTAGAGGAGAATTTTCATCATATACATAGACTACTACATTACCACAAGAGCCGTAGTTTAACATGAAATGTCACTGACATCTAAGTCTGTCCTCTAAGCCTCACCAATAATACACTGATACAGAAGTTGCTTCAAAATTCAGATAAATACACCACTTTCTCAGTCTCTGATTAACGTACCAGTTTATAATATAGGATTGAGAAGGTCGAACACCACTCCGCAGATGATAAATATTTCAGAATCAGCAAAATTTTATTGCTACTCAATTATTTACAACTTTCCATTATAAATTAATTAAATTACACCCCAAGCTAATTTATTTCTCAAAAATTTGAAGATAGAATTTCAAAATTGAGATTATAAATCTTGATCGCCGAATAAGAGATTAATTTGAAAAGCTGAACATCAAGACCATCTCCAGTCCGACTAAGTGTTTTTTTTTTTTTTAATATATACATTTTTTGTTCATTAAAAACGTTGTAAAAGACGATATTGTTTTAATTTTATGGAGGGTTGAAGCATATGATCAAATATATACTGTTTGACCGCGTTGCCAGGCACGAGGAAAAATTTCTTAAAATAAATTTTTTTTTTTTTTAAAGACTGAAAAAATAAATAATTGATGTTATATATATATATATATTGCCACTGTGCTTATTTTATTTACTAATACATAGTTTATTTGTTTATTTATTAGAAATATGTCCAATAATACATTGCTTGTTTATTTATTTATTAGAAATATGTTAAATTAGAGGAGAATTATAGTCCGAAATCGATTAAATTAATTACCTAGAACTATAGTTTAATATGAAAGGTACTCATTGACATCTAATTTGTCTTGTTTCTCTAAAACCTCACGAACAATATACAGATGCAAAAGTTGCATCGATATTCAAACGAATTAACACACCATTTTACTCAGTCTGATTAACATACCAAATGATTTATAGAACTGAAAAGTTGAACACCACGCCATTTATAGTTTAATAATATTTCAGAATCAACAAAACTTTATTGCTACCTAATTATGTACAAATTTCAATTCTTTACTCCCCCAAGTTTAATTTCTCAAAAATTCGAAGATGAATATCTAACTTGGGATTACAAAATCTTAATTGATCACCAAATTAAAAGATTAATTAGAAAAGCTTGCTAGCAAACTCTTCCGGGGCCTCACCATTTCTCGAAGAAGAAGAAAGATGCTTGAGTTCCGAAAGACTTCTACCGAGCTGCAAAGCCACCTTCATTTCAAGCACTTCACCATTCTCTCTTCTTCCGGCATCTTTTTCATTCAGGTTCGATTCAATGGTCTCCTCCATGAGCCTAAAGAAACCGGCATTACTCCGGTACATTTCAAAGACCATCCCAACTTGACCGCCGTGCTCCAATGCATTCACAACGCTTGCCATGGCTCCTGCAACGACTCCCACCACAACAGGCCATGCTCCATGAATAATACCCACAAAAGCACACCCCAAAGCTCCAAAGCCGGTTAATAAAGGACCAGAAATCGCTAAGATTCTGTTCACTCCAAGAGCCTTTCTACTCAAACTCAAGTAATCAACCATGTCCTTCCCTTCTATAACCCCAACAATCTCTCTCATTTCCTCCTCCATCTCTCTGCTCCAACCGTTTTCAACTTCCTTTCTAATTCCTCCACGTTCTTGATAATCAGCTTGCTGTCTGTCTCTTTGTTTCCGCGGCCACCAAACCGTGGGTTCGACGGTATCTGGGAATCTTTCGAGCATTCTATTGCCTAATAATGGAAGAGGGTATGCCTTATCCAAAGCCAGAACTTTGTCCATCGCTTCGTTTACATCAACGGAGGTAGGATTTCCAAGAGACAGTGTGGTTCGGATCTGGATACGAAGCTGTTTGAAGAGTCTAGCAGCGTTTCTCTGTTCTTCGGCGAGCTGGGATGGTTGGATCTTGTTCATCACCACCAACATTCCAGTGGCTGCCAAATAAAGTATGGTGGAAGAGAGCTTGAGTGCCATAAAGGGTGCCCCAGTACCAGATATGGCCGACGCTATTCCAGCCATTGTTGCAGCAGTGAGAGTGATAGCATTGATGGATGTAAGAAGAAGGCGATTCCAATTGTCACGCTGAGCTCCAATATTATTATGCATCTCTACTCTATCTGCAACAGCCTCCATGATTGCATGTAACTTGGAAACTGCGATTCGATTCGAAAGCTCCTCGCTTTGTTTGATGGAACAAGTAGTGTTGGTATTGGAAGTGGAGAAATTAAGAGAGTGTTTTTCTGTTTGGGTAGTAGTCACTGCATTAATTGTAGAACCAGTACTGCCAATATCCAAGCCCTCAGACAAAGTCCTAGATGGGAAACTTGAAAGAGGAGGTAGAGTTGCTTGTGTTTTTTGTGCGTTGTTATTTGTATTGGTGGCTCTTATAACAGACCCTTTGCAAAAATGTATGACTTGTAAGGAGCTCTTGCCCTTCAAACAAAATATGCTTGAAGCCTGAAGGGTTGCCATGTTTATGGATATAAAATGCGCTCTCTTAGCTCAAATTATGACTCTCTTTCTTGAGATTTGATTGGATTAGGTGGTATTGGAGAGTATACATAAAAACACTTGATATAGTGTTTATATAAGATGAAGGAAAAGAATAAATTTTTTTTTTTTTCCTTTCTTTTGTTATTGTTATTTATTTATTTATTTATTTATTTATTTGTTTATATTAGAGAAGAACAAATTCGAACTCAAAATAAATTATTATCGAATAACAATGGCTTTGTGACTTGGCTGTCTCTGCCGAATCAAAATGCCTAGAAAGTTGAAAGTTTGAATGCGCAGGATCCAATGACTTAGACCGCTTCTGGTTTTGATCTAGTTTGAGATCCTGGGTCTAACTCCAAAATTTGGGTGCTCAAATAATTGGCTCTCATTTATTGACTTTCAACACCCAAAACTAAACAACGAGTAGAATCCTAAAACAACCAAAGACCTCGGGACGAAAAACTGACTTGGCTTGGCCCTTCTCTGAACGAATTAATTTATTTTAAATCTAATCTGGTTTTGTACCTATTTATGGGTATACTCTACAAAATAAGACTATAAAAAATAATTATAAAAAATTTTGTATTTTGATGACAAATAGAACGCATGTTCCTTGCATGTTTTTGTTTATGTATTTTTCGTTTACTAAAATCTTCTTAACAATTTAGCCAAGTATGCACGTGAATTTTCTACAGTTATATACATTATTGTTTTGCTGGGTAAAACACAAAATGACGCTGTACATGGACTAATGGAATATTTGGACGAAACAAATTCCCGATAAATCTTCATATGAATCCAAAAAAATTTTTTACACTGTTCATGATCTGCCTCTTCAATAGTATTTGCAGTATAAACACTTCTCTCTAAGTTCATTAATTCTAACACAATGAAAATTGACAATAAAATGTTTCGGTTCAGATGCTTGTAAATTCAAAATATACTTCTACTGGAACCTCCAATTTGGCCATGGCCAACTGAGACAAAATTCAGCTTTGATTTTATTGATCAAAGTGCTATGGTCATGGCCTTAATCCAGGACAGATCCAACGGTGGTTAATTATCGTTCATTTTGATCGCGGATGGTATTGTTGCATTAAGCAAAGATTTCTTGACCTCTTTGGCTGTCGCTTTCACATGCAAATAGCATAAGCCAAATTATACAGCTTGGATTTTGGATTTGGGATCAGAGCAACCCATACTTGGCATATATTCTTTTGAGTGCAATATGACATGAGAGTTTTGCAGCATGTCAGCTTACAATTCTGTTGTTTTATTATAGGGCAAAGATGCACAAAAATCATTGATTTTGTAAATAATTTATGATAAACAGTGACCACACACCAGCCCATCGTTCTGAATTATTAAACAGAGACAAGCCATCAATAATTCTAACAATATCCAAAGTACGCAGTAAAAGATCCATAACCAATATTCTTAGTACATTGTTTCTTAAGAGAACATATCTATGAGCAGAATAGACGTTGCTCCTAACGGAAGGCTATATTATTGTTGCCAAATCGAATGCTTTAGTCTCTTCATTTGGCCTTTGGTAATGCTACGGTTCTGGCTCGGAGATTTAGAAATATTCCCCTGAAAGTAATGAGGAATACAAAAAAGACTTAGTTTGAAAACAATACACACACAGGGTAGTGGTAGGAGCAAAAGGACATAAAGACTATACCAGCCAAATGCAATCAAGCTGTGGAAGATGACACGGAATTGCAGTGGTACATACTGGTGATTTATCCACCCCACAACGGGCCAGAACTGCATTTTCATTCATTGAGCTATTAACAAAATAAATCTCTATTCTTACTATTTATTAATGTAACCATTAAATGAGGGAGGGCACGTACCGTCCATGATGTATATTGTACTGCTGGATAATCCTTCATTACTTTAGTTTTCACTTGAATCCAGGGTCTTCCTGTGTTCAAAATTTCATATGACAGTAAGCAGTAAATTTCATTTCATATGACAGTAAGCAGTAAATTTCATATCGCTGTTCACTCGCTATCTGAAATCAATACCTAGCCTACTTGTTCACAAGCTTCTTTCGGTCTTTCTTCTAAGAATTACATGTTAGACTTAATAGTATCATTGTAAATTATAATATCATTTATGAAACTCAAAACGAGTAGCTGTGCCAGAAACTAATTTACATTAACTCCTTTCACTTTACCTATATTTGTCCCATACCAAGGAGGAAAAAAAAAAAAAAAAAAAAAAAAAAAAAAAAACCAATCATGTGATGACATATAACTCACCCTCCACAACCAACCCATAGTAAATCATGAAAAGCAAGTTATTCCAAGGAGAGGATGTCAACTGTTCCACCAGCACCTGAAATAATTTGATTAATCAGTTTCATATTGACAGAATAACTTTTTCTTTTACTTTTCTATGGGTTTAGCTTGAATGCAGTTGTTCTTATGCAGAAATCCTCTAAACTTCAGTTAACAATAGCTGTTTCAAATTAACCTTGCCTTGATCAGCACGCATGTAGAGTGGAAAAAATAAAATTATAAAAGAAATTTAAGAGAGAGTGGAAATCAGATGCAATTTTGATGATTCTCATGGTACAGATACAGAATTAACAGAGAGGTATTGGAATTTTACAGCAATCTGATGTTTCTATGGTAGAAAGTCCTGATGATCATTACACTACATGGCTCTTATGTAACAAAAAAGAGCTTAAAGGTGAACAGAGTAGCATACCTTCTTCGCTACTGTTTTTGTATCCTTCTTCCCCTTGAAGATTTTGTCAAGTGCTAGATGTAAGTAATGCCCAAATGGTCCAAGATAAACAGCTCCAAAAAGCTGCATTCAGCTATGTTAGGTTATGGTTGGAACACATATATATGTACAGCATTTGAGTACATGAAAATCAACATTTTTTGCAACTGATATGTAAAAAAGTAATAGGAGGAATTCACATTCTTTTCAGCAAATTAATAATGTTGGGCACACAAAAACAGTCCTAAAAGCTTGTTGTAAACACTCATCCAACCGAACTTGAATAATCTTGCTAAATATTTTAAATAACATCAGATTGTCGCTTGATAGAGCTGGAAAAATTATTATGACAATAGACTTGAATTTTGATGGTATAATCGAGGTGTGCTATTATCCATAAAAGAATCCACTGTAAATATTATTCTCTATTTCAACCTTTTTCACAAAAACCCTGGTGAAGGGCATGAATCCTAGGTTGAAGCAGTTGGGAATTTTTTTTCCAATTAACCATGTTTATGAAATACTTATTATGCAAAGAAAGTACATGAAAACAGAACAAGAAAGTATTGTATGATATATTTGAAGCCAGCCAAACAAGTGCTAAAATGCAAAACGACAAATAGGAAAAGAGTTCCTCCCTATTATTTACATATTGGTACTATTGATGGTGAAGTTCTTGTAAAATAAGTTTGGTGAAATTATGATCTAGTATAAATAAAATAAGCAGCTTTGAGAACTGAAATCAGGACAATTCTGCAGCAACTCAACAAGGGCAAAACCTGATTATGCATGAATTCTGGCAACAGTAAAACTTAAGTTTTGAGAAAAAAAAGCACTAACTTTATTTGGACTATTTTGGTAGATGATGTGCTGGTTTCTTAATACGAATGAATCTTAGAAAACCTTTTCATGAGTTCAAAACATACATGTAAATACGAGTGTGTGAGCCTATTCATGGTGTGTTTTACGCAAAATCTGGTCCATTCCAAGATGAATTGGTTCCAATGTAAACAAAGCATTGCAAGAAATTAGCAATAAATGGTCACCGCTATTCCTACATTTTCTCAGCTTTCCTTGTCCATTTAGCTTTCACAATTCTAAGAATATGAAAATCCTCATATCTATTTACCATTCCCACTAGAACTGAGCTTATTCATATCAGTGTCTACCAAAAATAAATAAATAAATAAAAAAGGAAAAGAGCTTAATCATATTAGCTTGGCAACAGAGTATTTTCCTAAAAACTAGCATCTTAAATATATTTTCCTTATGTCCAATGATTCAACAAGAAAACAATCGAAATTAACTGATAACCCACAAAATGCCCCAACTCATACTGTACTTGTAGATAAATAATCTATTATAAGGAAATTGAGTAAAAAAAATTTTGCATTACCTAGACTTGGAACTTGGTTTAACCAAAGCAAGAAACAATTCAGTATCATAGCAAGACAAAATAACACCAATTTAGAAGTGTACTTACCATTTTCAGAAGAAGCCGTTTGATTTGAAGTTTCTGTATTCCAGTAAGCTTCTGAGAAACTATATCACTGATGGCCGATAACACCGCAGCTGTAATTGCCTGCTCATATAAGCAAAACAATTTTTATTTTTAAAAAAAAAAAAAAAAATACATCCCCCCGCCAAATGAGAATACTATGCAGTCATTTATTCTGATTGATCGCTGAGAAAATAAATGTCTGATACATAATTAAAAGAAAAAAAAAAAAAAGAACAAGAAAAAAGAAAAATTGAGCCTTTTCATGGTCAACGAGCCAGAGAATCCAAAAAGACCTCGACCCAGCTGAGCCTAGGACAACTACTAGTCAACAACTGAATCAAAATCGAAAAAACCCAAACAAGAAAAAGGGGAAAAAGGTACAGAGGTCCCTTTTTAAACTTTGTTATTTCCATTACTTTCTCAATGACCAAGCAGATGGCAAACAAGCAAACAAACAAAGCAAGATCCTAGTCAACCATCGCAAATGGAAATGAACAATCAAAAACAAAAAAAACAGAAAAAAAAATAGAAAAGAAAGGGAAAACGACACGGATTAGGAAATGGGACCTTAGTTCTAAGGGGATGATGCTGAAGCTGTATCAAATACTGCTGCAATCCCTTCTTGGCCACTGACCCCATTTTTCCCCTTCTCTAATTTTGACCAGTTTTTCACAGAGAAAGAGAGAGAGAGAGAGAGAGAGAGAGAGTTCTGAGACTTGTAATAAGCACTCTTTGTATTTCCGTAGTCGTCGTAGTGGTGGGGACGACCAAAAATATCTTTTTTTTTTGCTTTGTACGGTGTCTAAGTGGACCCCATATGCGTATTATACAATGATTTGGGGGTAGAGAGAGAAAGAGAAATCTAGAACAGGTCGTATATTCTCTCTGTTGGGGGTTTTGGCGATCAACGGCAATGGAGGCCAAGTTCCACTTCCGCCGGTCAATTTGCGCAACTCCTCTTTGCTAACGCTAACCCTAACCCTAACGCACCATGTGACCTTGATTCAACTGAATTGAAGAGGTCTCTGAGTTGGAAGGTTGACACTTGACGAGGTTTTATGGTGGGGAAGATGAGATTGTCAACGTCAACCCACTGTAAGTTGAGTTGTGTATCGTCTATTGGAGGAAAGCGTTGTCTATGATTTTATGAATTATTATGAATGAATTATAAATTATTTTTATTCAATTTTAAAGATTTTATTTTCTATATAGATATTTTTATTTATTTCAATTGTCTCTATTTAATTCACAAAATTACAATTCAGGTGACATACTTGAGTGGAATTTGATATTTTTTAAATAGATTTATTTATTTATTTATCACTTGGGACAAAAACCAATCCAAAAAGAAAAAATATCGATCTTTTTTTTTTTTTCCTTTTTTTTATAATTTCATGACATGGATCAAGAAGAAGTATTTATAGACTCGGATATGAAGAACACAAATGTTAATTATTCTTTTTAAGAAAATATTAAAAATAAACATTAGATATTTTCAATTTCATATGCCTCGTTATAAAAAAGGCTTTGTTATAAAAAAGAAAGATAAAATGCGTCCTTTTTATTCGGCTTTGTGCTGTTTTGGCAAGATGGAATTATTAAGGTTTTCAACAAGGAAAAGAGAACTTATAATTTGTTAGTGTAACTCAATTAATTGTTATAAAAAAATTTTTTTTTTCTAAAGTAAAATGTTGATATACTTTTTTCTCTGCCTTGAACCAAATATATATTTCACTAAGTAATATAGACGATTTCTCTAAGCAAATTATTATTTGAAATTTATATAGGGTTTTTATTTTTCTTTTTAAATTTTTTTTTTTTTTGATAGTGAAAGTATAAGGATTTGAATATGGAATTATTGCCCAACAATAGTGGGTTTATAACTTGAGTTTACTAATTCTACGAAGGAAGGGATTGTCAAAGATATATATATATATATATATATTATAGATATATCAGACAAAAAAAAAAAAGGGGGATATATATATAGTGTATATATATATATATATATATGAATAGGATAAGGGTTTTTAGTTTAATTATCTTTGTCACTTTTGACAGAAGAATAATGCTTAGATACCATTGAGGGTCAAATTAAAGCACTTCAAATTACACGGTACATATATTTGTTAATGACGTAACTGGTGATTCGTTTATTTTAAATATTTTAAATTTCAACCACTTAAAATATTTTTAAATCAAATGAGTTGAGTTTATTTGGTAAATCACTCATATATTTAAGTATAAGAAAAACTATCAAAGTGGAGAGGGACAATTTTTTGTTATATATACATTCCAAATATTGAAGTTGTTGGGGGGGGGGGGGGGGATTATTATAATATGGTTATATTAATTAACTTAATACATTTATTTAATTAATAATACTGTTTTGATAAATAACTTAATACATTTGTTTAATTAATCTTATCTTGATAAAGTTAAGATACATGAATTTTGATTTTATATAGATATATAGATTATGAAAGATCATAGGTTTAAAAGATTGGGATAAAGTAAGAAGTATTATTGTAAATAATAAATAAATATATATATATATATATATATTTTAAATACTTTGAAAACAAAGTAACTTAATACATTTATTTAATTAATCCAATCTTGATAAGACTAAGGTATGAGAATTTTGAATAGACTCTTTATCACTTAATGTCCTAAATTTATTGTAACCAAAAAAAAAAAAAAAAAAGGAATTATGGAAACCATTGTATTCTTTCTTTCTTAAATATAATAAAAAATAAAAAATAGAAAATAATAATAATAATTTAAACCAAAAAAAAAAAAAAAAAAAAAAAAACAACAACAACAACAAAGAACAAAAACAAGAAGAAAGGAGGTGAAGAACTAGTAAGAGATGGAAATAGTTTTACTGGGTGAAATGAGAGAACCAAGCGGAGTAGTAGGGAGGAAAATTTTGAATACTAATATTATAAAATTGTGGGCATAGACGAGAACGGGTCGAGTCTACCCGGTCAAGCGCGCAGTCAAGACTTTCCATATCTGACCTTTTCTTGATATAATTCGGTTGGACGCAGTTGCTTCCCTATAAATACATCATTTTGGACCCTCAACTTCCATATCCAAAACCATTAACAATTCTCACTTCTCCTTCAACCACAAATAACCACATAAAAAACCAATCGACAACAAAAACCAAAATCAGAACCCACCCTTATCAAATCAAATCAAACTAATGGCTTCCCTACAGACTTCGTCTCTCATCTTCTCCTCTTCTTCTTCTTCATGTCCTTCTAAGAATAGAATCAATGCTGCTCTTCAACTTCCTGAGCTTCCAAAACTTTTCAAAACTCAAACAAGAAAGGTGGTCGAGAGATTGAACTTTCAGGCTGTCGACGGATCAACAAACACAATCCCATTACAAAAGATTGATAACAACAACAATAACGTCTTTACCATACCAGAACTCGCCGAATCTTTCAATCTTTCTTCCACTTCTAAGGCTACCGCCCAATTCTATGCAATCTTGGAAGCAGTAGCAGACAGAGTTGAGATGCACAGCAACATGGGAGAACAGCGAAACAACTGGAACACCCTTCTGTTGAACTCCATCAATATGATCACTCTCACTGCTTCCACAATGGCTGGAGTTGCAGCCGCGACTACCGGCGGCGCCGGAATGTCGCTTCTGGCTTTGAAACTGTCATCTACTCTGCTGTTCTCCGCAGCCACAGGGATGTCGCTGGTCATGAACAAGATCCAGCCTTCGCAACTAGCCGAGGAGCAACGCAACGCCGCCAGATTGTTCAGGCAGCTCCAAAAGAAAATCGAAACCTTGCTCGCTCTTCGTGCTCCAAACGAACAAGATGTGAAGGACGCAATGGAGAAGGTCTTAGCACTCGACAAAGCTTACCCTCTTCCTTTGCTCGGAGCAATGATCGAAAAGTTCCCAAAAACATTCGAGCCCGCTGTTTGGTGGCCTCAAAATCAATTCCAGAAGAGAAACGAATCGTACCAAACGACAACAGAGGAGAACAACGGATGGAGTGAGGAACTCGAAGCGGAAATGAGAGAGATTATAGAAGTAGTGAAGGCAAAAGACACGGAAGACTATGAAAGGCTTGGTAACTTGGCGTTGAAGATAAACAAGACTTTGGCCATTGCAGGTCCGTTGTTGACCGGCATTGCGGCTCTGAGCTCGCCTTTTGTCGGTCATGGGTCGTTGGCGGCGGTGGCGGCGGTGACTGCAGGATCATTGGCGACCGCCGTCAATGCTTTCGAGCACGGCGCACAAGTTGGGATGGTGATCGAGATGTATAGGAACTGTGCCGGCTTCTTCAAGCTCATGGAAAATTCAATCGAAGCTACACTTGAGGAAAGCAATGTGGAGAAAAGAGAAAACGGAGAGTTGTTTAGAATGAAGGTGGCTTTGGAATTGGGAAGAAGCTTTCCACAGCTTAAAGACATCGCTGCTAAATCTGCTTCATCTCGTACAGATGGGACCCCCATTGATGAATTTGCAAGCAAGCTCTTCTGATTATATTGACTGTCCAGAATTTTTTATAATCTCCCCTGAATTTTTTATTCATTAACTGATAAAATCTTTGTAAAGAAAAATATTGCAAAGATTAACAAATGTGTATACTCTCAAAAATTTGTAATTTATTACACGTGTGGAAGCACTTATAAGTTAAATTCTTTTACATGGGATCTGAATTCTCTATTTGTTTTTCTTTTTTCTTTCTTTCTTTTTTTTTTTAAGCCTTGAACCATGTTCCAAAACATGTAATTTAAATGGAGTTTTATTTATCTTTTTAAAAAAAAATTATAATGAAATGATATGATCTATTAGATTGATAATTCATAATCTAAATTCTAATTCCATGCGCCATAAATATAAGATTGATCATACGTACACTAAAATTCTAAAATAAACAATTCTTTTAATTTTGTTTTTAGATCATATGCCATGAGATTTTAAATTTATTTAAGCATGAATATATAGGAATATTTAGGTTAAAACTCATTTATCTGGCTTTGCATTAATCGCTTTTAATGTTGAAACTGAAAATTGTATTTAACATTAAAATGAGTATATATAGAATTAATTTTGCCCTCTAAAATTTTAGTGCTCTTAACCCTTGAATTAATAATAATGATTCTGATAAGAAGATGACTAATATATATTTATTATATGCAAAACAAAATGTTTGAAAAAGAATATGTTGATGATGTGGGTTAATATATATTACATGTAATTAATTTGCATGAGACAATAAATAAAGAAATGGTCTATAATGGATGGCTTATATCATCTAGAAACTTAATAAAGGCACGTACTTATTACGTTTAACGATTATGACTTGGAAGTTTGAACTGCGCGGCTGCTTTTGCAGGCATAGTTGGGGAACCAATCAATAAAAGGATTTGGTTAATTATATTATTTATATATAAGAAGAAACCACAAAAAAAAAAAAAAAAAAAAAGAGAGAAAAGAATCCCTAAAATTTGAGAGCAATTTTTTTCCCTAAGAATTGCTCTTTATTATTAATCAAAAAGCGTTACAAAAACAAGCTCTTTTTGAGAGATGTAAACCAAGCTAGCCTGCAACTTGTTCGTACAACTTCACGTGATAACACTACATGTGACTTTTCCTCCAACTAACAATTAAAAACTAACTAGCTAGAGCTAACAAACTACCAAGTTGACCTAACAGCCCTTTTACAATCTACACGTTGCTCTAGTTGTTCTAATTAACAGACTTCACATGGCTCTACTTAATTTTTTTTTTTTTTTTGGTGACATTGAACTCATTATAATTATAACTAGGAGAGTGGAGTCTAGGTAAAAATTTGAATCCAAAATTTAGAAATATATTCCCAATAATTTTGCAATTAATTGGATCAAACCTACAAACATGTTTTAATTACTTTTGTTGACTTAGCTTTGCTAGTGCAGAGATACTTGCATGATATTTGCTGAAGTGGAAATGCTTGTATGGTATTTCTCCATATTCGCAAATACTCCAATATTAGATATGCATATTCCACTACACTTAATATAAATTTATTAATAGTCAATGCAAGAGAGAGAGAGATTTCCTCATGAAAAGTATTGGTGATATGATATATCACATGCTTGCATACATGTCCGTTAAATGAAGGAAGAAAATTAATTAGCTGTGTTGCTTTCGCTTAGTTACATGTGTCTTCTTTCTATTGGGTTTTTTCATATTAGCTAAGGGGAATGTATTCAATTTAAAGTTTGATGGATTTAAAATGAGTTATAGACTTTAAAGGATTTAATGGATTGTTATGGAATTTTACAGACTCCATAAAAATTTTATAAGAATTCAACGAAATCTGAATTTAAGACTGAATTTCATATCAACAGTTTCCTTCACAATTTTACTGTTAAAATCCTTTTAAATTCATCATTTTTTAAAATCTTTTTAAAATCAATAACTTTTTGAATACCATCAGATTTTAAAAGAATTTTACAAAGTTTTAATTGAATATACCTAGATTTTAATGAACTTTTATAAAATCCATCAAAATCTGAATTGAATATCATTAAACTTATATGAACTCCTTTAAAATCTAAATCGAATACCTCTAAGCTTTTAAAATCTTTTAAATTCTAAATTGAATATACCCTCCTAAGTCGGTTTTACTCTTTATATAAACCAAAATTCTTCAGCTTTACTTGTAAGCAATTTTGCAAAAGGGAAGATACGAGTTTCATGATTTTTTTTTTTTTGTTTTTTTTGAAATTCTCTCTTCTTTCTTCTTCTTTTTCTGGTTTCTTTCTAATGAAGCCCTAGATGAATCTATCAAACTTAGCTTGGTATCAAAGCTTGTCTCTCATGGCGACTCTACTTAGACGAGGTTTTATGGTGGGGAATATAAGATCGTCAAAGTCAATCCACTTTAATTTGAGTGTTTATCATTTATTGGAGACATGGTTTAAAATATCCAAAAAAATTTCGACATTTCTTCGAAATTTCTACTTTTTTAAAGGGTCAAAATAAAATTTAAATTCTAAATGGAAATGGATAAAATTTCCATAATATTCATCGAAATTTTTTAAATTTCGCCAAAAATTCCATCAAAATTTCCATTAAAATATTAACATCAAATCTTTAACAATTTGATTAAAAATTCATAATATCCATTGAAATTTTAAAAATTTCCATGTAGATTTAATATCTATGAAATTTTCTTAATTTTTCTATAAAAAATTCAAAAATATTATTGATATTTAGTAAATTATTTTACCAAATTAACTTTAGTAAAATTTTTTTTAACCTTTTAATTGTTTTTTAAGTATTTAATAATATAAATAAAATGAAGTGAATTAAATTCAATAACCTTCATAAGTTTTATTCATTGATAAAATATATTTATATATATTTATATTTTTCATACATTTTGTATAAGATGGATTTATTAGAATTTCATAATTACAACTTAATAATTGATTATATAATAATGAAAAATAATTACATAAAATAATAACATGGAAAATACAATATTATGTAGAATTTATATTGATAGCATTTAAATTAATAACATTAAATAAATAAAATTAAAAAAATAATAGAATATATTATACTAAATATGAAGGACAACTATATTAAATACATAATTCTTATAGTTGACATATTAATAATTATATGAAAATTTATTAAGAAGATACATCTTTTAATAATTATTTATCATATTTCAAATCTCAAAATGAGAACGAGAAAAATACTAATAATTTTTATTTATTTAAGAGTTTTATGAATATTGAGATGATATTTATGAAATATAATGTAATTGTAATAATTATTTTATCTTAATTAACAAATAATTTATCAAATATACACTTTTTTTTTTGCATATTTTTATCAATAATTTATTTATAATCGTTACCGCTTAGTATAAATTAAATTGATTAAAAAATATAATATTTATTCAATATTTTATGAATTTTTATAATCAATTTGATAATTGATTATTTAAATAAGCTAATGCTAAATTTTTACCAAGAATTTTTATTTTATAAAATAAATTTTCATTATTTTTTATAAATTTTTATCGATATTCGATATTTTCCAATATTTCTATGGCAATTTCCATATTTTGAATTTTCAATATTTTCATTAATACAGAAATTTTGAACCTTGATTGGAGGGAAGAGTTATCTAAGATTTTATGACTTATTATGAATGAATTACAAATTGTCTTTAATTTTAAGATTTTATTTTCTATATAGTATATTTTTATTTATTTCAATTGTTTCTACTTAATTAAGAAAATCACAATACAGGTGACATTAATTGATATATTAATACCTAAAATTTTAAGAGTGGACTTTGATTTTTTAAAATAGATTTTTTTTTTAATCATTTGGGAAAAAACCAATCCAAAAAGTCAAATTATCGATCTATTTTATTATTATTATTATGATTTTTTTAATAATTTCATGACATGAATCTAGAGGAAGTATTTGTAGACTCGGATATAGAACACAAATGTCAATTATTTTATTTTTTATTTTTTGAGAAAATATTAAAAAAACATTAGATGTTTTCAATTTCATATGCCTTGTTATAAAAAAGGAAGATAAAATGCATCCTTTTTATTGGGCTATGTGCTCTTTCGGCAAGATGGAATTTTAAAGGCATATATATATATATATATATATATATAACAGAAACTATCGTCAACAAGGAAAAAGAACTTATAATTTGTTAGTGTAACTCAATTAATTGTAATAAATTTTTTTTCTTCTAAAGTAAAATGTAGACTTTCTTTTTTTCTCTGCCTTGAACCAAATGCATATTTCACTAAGTAATACAGACGGCTTCCCTAAACAAATTATTACTTGACATTTATATAGGGTTTTTATTTTTCTCTTGTTAATTTTTTTGAATGGTGAAAGTATAAGGATTCGAATATGGAATTATTGCCCAACAATAGTGGGTTTATAACGTGAGTTTACTAATTCTCCAAGGGAGGGGATTGTCAAAGATATATATATATATATATATATATGACTATATGAGTAGGATAAGGGGTTTTAATTTAATTATCTTTGTCACTTTTGGCACAAGAATAATGCTTAGTTACCATTGACTGTCAAATTAAAGAACTTCAAAGTACACATACATATATGTGTTACTGATGTAACTAGTGATTCATTTGTTTTAAATACTTTAAATTTGAACCATTCAAACTACATCTTTTTAAATCAAATGAATTAAGCTTAGTTGGTAAACCATTTGTATGTACATCTAAGTTCAAGATATCAAATAAAAAAAATTTAAAATAGGGAGGGAGAATTATTGAGTATATACATTTGAGATATTGAAGGGGGGAGGGAGAATTATTGTAATACGCTTTTCTTAATTAACTTAATACATTTATTTTGTTAGTAATATGGTTTTGCTAAATAATTTAATGCATTTATTTAATTAATCTTATCTTGATAAGGCTAAGGTACGAGATTTGATTATATATATAGGTTTTGAAAGATGGTGAATTTGAGAGATTGGGATAAAGTAACGGGTGTTATTTAAAAAAAAAAAAAAGGAAATGATGGAAGACACTGTATTCTTTCTTTCTTAAATATATTAAAAAAAATAGAAAATAATAATAATAATTTAAAAAAAAAAAAATAACTACAACAACGACAACAAAAAAAACAAACACAAGAAGAAAGGAGGTGAAGTAGTAGGAGATGGAAATGGTTTTACAAGGTGAAATGAGGGAACCGAGTGGAGCAATAGGGAGGAAAATTTTGAATACGAATATTAAAACATTGACGGCATAGACGAGAACGGGTCGAGTCTACCCGGTCAAGCGCGCAGTCAAGACTTTCCGTATCTGACCTTTTCTTTATATAAGTCTATAAATACATCATTTTGGACCCTCAACTTCCATATCCAAAACGATTATCAATCCTCACATCTCCTTCAACCACAAATAACCACATAAAAAACCAATCGACAACAAACGCCAAAATCAGAACCCACCCTTCTCAAATCAAATCAAATTAATGGCTTCCCTACAGACTTCGTCTCTCATCTTCTCCTCTTCTTCTTCATGTCCTTCTAAGAATAGAATCAATGCTGCTCTTCAACTTCCTGAGCTTCCAAAACTTTTCAAAACTCAAACAAGAAAGGTGGTCGAGAGATTGAACTTTCAGGCTGTCGACGGATCCACAAACACAATCCCATTACAAAAGATTGATAACAACAACAATAACGTCTTTACCATACCAGAACTCGCCGAATCCTTCAATCTTTCTTCTACTTCTAAGGCTACCGCCCAATTCTATGCAATCTTGGAAGCAGTAGCAGACAGAGTTGAGATGCACAGCAACATGGGAGAACAGCGAAACAACTGGAACACCCTTCTGTTGAACTCCATCAATATGATCACTCTCACTGCTTCCTCAATGGCTGGAGTTGCAGCCGTGACTACCGGCGGCGCCGGAATGTCGCTTCTGGCTTTGAAACTGTCATCTACTCTCCTGTTCTCCGCGGCCACAGGGATGTTGCTGGTCATGAACAAGATCCAGCCTTCGCAACTCGCCGAGGAGCAACGCAACGCCGCCAGATTGTTCAGGCAGCTCCAAAAGAAAATCGAAACCTTGCTCGCTCTTCGTGCTCCGAACCAACAAGATGTGAAGGACGCAATGGAGAAGGTCTTAGCACTCGACAAAGCTTACCCTCTTCCTTTGCTCGGAGCAATGATCGAAAAGTTCCCAAAAACATTCGAGCCCGCTGTTTGGTGGCCTCAAAATCAATTCCAGAAGAGAAACGAATCGTACCAAACGACGACGGAGAAGAACAACGGATGGAGTGAGGAACTCGGAGCGGAAATGAGAGAGATTTTAGAAGTAGTGAAGGCAAAAGACACGGAAGACTATGCAAGGCTTGGTAACTTGGCGTTGAAGATAAACAAGACTTTGGCCATTGCAGGTCCATTGTTGACCGGCATTGCGGCTCTGAGCTCGCCTTTTGTCGGTCATGGGTCGTTGGCGGCGGTGGCGGCGGTGACTGCAGGATCATTAGCGACCGCCGTCAATGCTTTCGAGCACGGCGCACAAGTTGGGATGGTGATCGAGATGTATAGGAACTCTGCCGGCTTCTTCAAGCTCATGGAAAATTCAATTGAAGCTACACTTGAAGAAAGTAATGTGGAGAAAAGAGAAAACGGAGAGTTATTTAGAATGAAGGTGGCTTTGGAATTGGGAAGAAGCTTTCCACAGCTTAAAGACATCGCTGCTAGATCTGCTTCATCACGTATAGATGGGACCCCCATTGATGAATTTGCAAGCAAGCTCTTCTGATTATATTGACTGTCCAGAATTTTTTATAATTTCCTCTGATTTTTTTATTCATTAATTGATAAAATTTTTGTAAAGAAAAATATTGCAAAGATTAACAAATGTATATTCTCAACATTTTGTAATTTATTACATGTGCGGAAGCACTTATTAATTTCATTCTTTTGTAAAGACTTCTTATATGTTTTTTTCAAGCCTTGAACCAAGTTCCAAAACATGTGATTTAAATGGAGTTTTTTTTATATTTTTAAATTTTTTTATAATGAAATAATATGATCTATTGGATTAATAATTCACGATTGAAATTCTAATTTACGTGCGCCATGAATATAAGATTGATAATATGTACACTAAAATTTTAAATTTATTTAAGCATGAGTATATAAAAATATTTAGGTTAAAATTCATTTCATTTATCATCTACTCAAGAAAGGTTTTATAAGTTGAATTTGGGAATATTATAAAATACTCCTTTATGATAGTTGAAAAGGACAGGAGACATTAAAATTATGTGATAGTTGACATTGGAAAATTAAAACTTAAAGCAAATTAACTTGGATGAAAACTTTTACAATTTACCATTAAAAATGCACCTTTATTGACAACTTAATTGTTACTAAAATAACAAAATTTTTGGTTCTATTGTCTCATTATCTAAGTGAAAATCATATTTGTATATTGAACTCTCTCAATCTGATTCCAAAATTTTATTAAATTTTTTGAATTAAAACAATATATTGTTAGCTACCTTGGACTTAGCTATAACACATATAATTGCAAATTGATTAATCTTTTAATAAGACTATGTCCATTTTTATTTTTAATTTTTACAATTAAGCTAGAGTTCAACAAAATTGACTACATATACACGTACGTCCGAAATTATTAATTCAATTATATGTTAAATTTGATACATAAATAATAATACTGGTAAAATAACAAGCTAATTGACTAATTCAGTCCCAGTTGATCGACTATAAATTGTCAAATTCTGTAAAAAAAATAAATAATATATATATATATATATATAAAAGGCAGCGCGTCAAACATGAAAAATAGAATATTATCGAAGAAAGGGTCAGCAAAAGGGGCAAAGTCTAACCTCATGGGAAAGTCAAACATTCTCCCAAATCTGACACTTTCTCCATCCTGTTGCCTATGCCTATATATAAACCGCCATCACACCGTCTACACAATTCCATTCCAAAACCAACACCGTCTACACAATTCCATTACACCGTCTACACAATTCCATTCCAAAACCAACACCAAAGCCAAACCAAACAAAACCATTATTAATCCTCCTATTTCCAACTCCTTCAAGAAAATTCAATCAAAATTAATGGCTTCCTTACAGACATCATCTCTCATCCTCTCTTCTTCTTCTTCTTCAACTTCATTTTCTTCAAACAGAATCAATGCTGCTCTTCAACTCCCTGACCTTCCAAGAGACCGTTACACAGTTATCCAAAACCGAACAAGAAAAATGGTTGAAGGTTTGAATTTGAAAGTCGATAGATTCCCAAACACATTCCCAGTACTCGAAAACAATAATAACAATGTCTCCACAATCACACCTCCAGATTCTGCTGCTACTTCTAAGTTTACCGAGCAATTCTACGCGATCTTGGAAGCGGTAGCAGATAGAGTTGAGATGCACAACAACATCGGAGTACAGCGAAACAACTGGAACACCCTTCTGTTGAACTCCATCAATATGATCACCCTCACTGCTTCCACTATGGCCGGAGTTGCAGCTGCGACCAGCGGTGGCGGTGCCGGAATGTCGCTTCTGGCTTTGAAACTGTCGTCTACGCTCCTGTTCTCGGAAGCTGCAGGGATGTTGCTGGTCATGAACAAAATTCAACCTTCCCAACTAGCGGAAGAGCAACGCAACGCTGCGAGATTGTTTAAACAGCTCCTGAAGCAATTCCAAACCGTCGTTTCTCTTCGTGCTCCGAACGAACAAGATGTGAAGGACGCAATGGAGAAGGTCTTAGCACTCGACAAAGCTTACCCTCTTCCTTTGCTAGGTGCGATGATCGAAAAGTTCCCGGAAAAATTCGAACACGCTGTATGGTGGCCTTCGAGCAAATCCAAAAGCAGAAGCAATTTATACAGCTCAACTACGACAGCGAAGAAGAACGGTTGGAGCGAAGAACTTGAAGCGGAAATGAGAGAGATTGTACAAGTAGTGAAGGGAAAAGACAGGGAAGACTATGAAAGGCTTGGTAACATAGCGTTGAAGATAAACAAGAGTTTGGCCATTGCAGGTCCATTGTTGATGGGCATTGCGGCTCTGAGCTCGCCATTCATCGGCAATGGATCGTTGGGAGCTGTGGTGGCGGTGACAACCGGAGCATTAGCGAGCGCCGTCAACTCTTTCGAACACGGCGGACAAGTTGGGATGGTGATAGAGATGTATAGGAACTGTGCTGGCTTTTTCAAGCTCATGGAGGATTCAATTGAAGCAACACTTGAAGAGAGTGATGTGGAGAAAAGAGAAAACGGAGAGTTGTTCCAAATGAAAGTGGCTTTGCAACTTGGAAGAAGCTTGCCGCAGCTCAACCACATTGCTGCTAAATCTGCTGCTTCTCGTATGGAAGGAATCGCCGTTGACGAATTCGCTAGCAGGCTTTTCTAATTTCATGTTCATATTCATTTTGTAAACAATGAAAAAAAAAAAAAAATTACTCTGACTTTCATTCTTTTATTCTTTGATTCTTAAATTCTTTGTAAACAAACGAGTAACATGGAAGAATATTAATTCTCTAATTTATTTATTTATTTATTTTTTCAATCCACTATTTCTGCATTGAAATACGTTTTGTTAAATTATCGAAGTTGTTAGCATTTGGAGTTGGGTTTGACTGAAGATTTAGAAATTCACCATTTTTTTTAAATAGAATATTTAATTTTTATTTTCAATCCCCATCTTAATATTATAATAAATGAAGACACAGGCACATGAATATGTACAATGCGTGCAGTTAGTAATTCGACAAAATTATTTTATATATATATATATATATATATTTTTTTTTTTTTTTGTCTGAACACATAAAGAATAAAAGTTTTGTTGAAAGAAGTTGGTTTTCATTCGGTTTATTTAGTTTGAAAATTTTGAAAAATTGACAAGTCATATGCACATGGGGTGCTTCAGATTTTGACTTCAACCTTTTTTTTTTTTTTTCGATGAACAAATTTGACTTCAACGTCAGGTATATAAAATTCTTTACCGAGCCATCTGATATATATTTCGCAAACAGGAGTTAACAGGACTTTGTGGGACATATGCAGATTTGAATTATGTGGCAAATTGTCTTTAGCAGAACGCAAATAAGCAATAAAGCACATATACTTAGAATATCGAATTGAAACACACTAAGAACTTTTGGTTCATAAAGTTATCTTTCTCGTTTCCCATGCTCGCCCATTCTCTCTGGGTGTTTTCATCACTGACATATAAACACAAACCCACGTTTCGCGTTCAGGACCTCTAAAGGTTTGAAATCAATTTTCTTGATGATTTTAGCTATCATATGAGAAGTAAACATATATAGAATTAGCCCAACTAACAATGACCTTGTTGAATCTAGTGTCACATTAAGGGTACAAACCTTAATCTGTTTTCTTTGAAAAAAGACTTACCATGAGCAAAGTATAAAACCATTGAGGATCTTAAATTACTAGGCCATCTTTATCACCGTTATGCAAGGCTGAATTCCAATTGAATGAAGTTTCTGCATGGAGCAAACCCCGAATGTGGCTAAGCAATAAATCTACAGTAGAAGTAACATACAATCTTGGTTTATTCTCAGCAGAAAAACTACATAAATCTTTATATTATTACGAATGTCAGAGTCCAATCTGTTCCACTCCTGCATCCGAAACTGGCCCCAGCTGCTTTAGAATGTGGAATGCCACAGGTTCAAATGCAAAATTGTTATGAATGTAAGAAATTCTTTACAAAGAACCCACCAGATCACATACGGCTTATACAAGTCTCTCTATCATGTTGAATTCCATCTTTGAAGAACAAAATTTATAATGGCAGAAGAAAGAGACTCCATTGAGATTGTCACCATCTATGGTTAATGATACATTGAACACGCGACTACCTTGCTAAAACAACTCCCTTTTGGCTCGCCAACAATTTGACTGCCTGCATTATGACATTTCAGCCATTTTAGAAGTTCCAATAGAAGGAACATAAGATAAAAATTAAGAAGGAATGATACCTCACTGAACTTGAATGTAAACAGACTATGATAATTATTAGAGTATACTCAATGCCACAAAATAATGAAAAAGCAAATTAAATCAGGACAAGTAACATACGGCAACAGAAAGTTCTTTTCTTATCCAAATATATAAACAAATTACTGAACAAAAATATATAAAATGGAAGAAGTCAAATAGAAAATTTGGAAGGAAACATTGGATTAAAAAATTTAGAATGAGTTTCCACAGTTCAACCAAGTAGAAAATCTGCCAAAGCATGTTGGCAAATTTGTATGAAGTTTAGGGCTCCCAACGTGTCTGGCATATAACAAAAAGTATTGACAGTTTCCAAAAATATTTTAAAAGTCAAATTTTCAATTATCCATGTTAAGACATCTGGACTTCAACAGGAGAAAAACGAAAAAGGCTAGATAACATACCACCATTAGCCATAACTTTCAGCTGCCAAAGCAGAGGCTATGGTCAAAACATCATTTAGTAGGATAAAGGGGGGTAGGAGGTCAGCTGACAGGAAGATACATAGTAACATGTATAATTTCTACAGAGACCCTTTATAGCCATGACTGTACCGAGTCTGAAATTCTTTTGCAACGAAGCCTTTCTGCCAGTTTCCTGGTTCCTCCAGTGTTCCAAGTTCCAAATGACAGGACATATGGTGATAAGCAAGATCCTCAGTCATGCACCTAGTGTGTGTGTGTGTTCTGCCTTCTCACATACCACCATTAGATGTGATATAGAATTTTCAGTTGACTATATAAGCTTGAAATTCGTCCCATCAAAAACTTTGCATAAAGATTACACATTGCTGCCCAAGGCAAAACTCTAAAAGCCTCCTCATATACCTACTCGTGAAAAGTCTCTCTCTCTCTCTCTCTTTATCCCAATATTCTGGTTTGTTGAAAAGTCTCTCTTTATCTCACTTAGGAGTTGGCAAAGCAAGTGAACAAAACTTGAACCACAAGTAAATGCATGTACTAAGAAGCAACCGCTGTTTGGTCACACGCACACCCACATTCTGTTTCGTAATTAACATCAAGAATAATAAACACTACTTTAGACCAAGGCTAAGCAAAATCACCACCGAAGGGAAGCCAGATAACAAGTCCAAGACCGCTAAAATGACATTAAAAAGACAACACTGAATGTTAAGATAACTAGTTGCACTCAAAACAACATAAAATGAAAATCAATCAAATATAAGAAACAAAAACCCCAGAGTACACAGCTATTTGGAGAATTTAAGTACGTCAAGGGTGCAGTTATGGACATGGTATGGTAGCTATATTTGAGTTGAATTCTACTATATATCTTGATCTTGCTCTCATCAACAAAAAGGAGCTTGAAATCTGTGAGTTTTCGATAGAATGAAACTAAATAGACGAAAATAAAAAAGCATAGTTTAGCATACCACTTAGCCTAATTTGATAGTGTAGTTAAACAGTTGAGCTGCTTTTTTATTTATTTTTTACTTTTTTCCACATTAGGGAGTAAAAAGAGGGTTAAAAAAAAAAAAGAATTAGAAAAGATAAAAGAAAAGTTTTTAACTTCCAAAACAATCATTACATCTCAAAAAGTAATACTATTTCTTTAACATTCCTTCTCTATTCACTATAAGCAAAGAAACACGTGGCCAAATTAATTAATTAAGAAAGAAACCAAAAAAGGTACCTTCTTCATATTCAGCCAGCCAATAGTTTTGCTCTCTCTGCAAAACGCCGTTGTATTGGGACACATCGACTTCTTCATCCTCTTCTCTTGACGATGTCTGTTCCCTACTTCTTCAGTGCCTGCAACTGCCATCTCAGCAATCTGATCGGCAAGTGAAATGTTGCGGACAAGGACCTGGACAGGGATGGAAATTCAGTGATGATCACACCAACAATTTTCAAAGAGGAAGAGGATCAATAAGAGGGCGTGGGAGAGGAAATTCAGAATCAAGGTATGACAAGTCCCACATGAAGTGTTATAAATGTGGAAAGTTTGGTTATTATGCTTCCGAATGTAGAACTCCTGGCCATAATAAAATTGAAGAGAAGGCCAAGTATGTTGAAGAAAGAAGTTAAGAAGATGGTACTTTGCTACTGGCTTACAAAGACAGTGCAGAAGTGAAGATAATACATGGTACCTAGATATCGGTGCAAGCAATCATATGTGCGGAAGAAGAGGCATATTTTTGGTGGTTGATGAATCTGTGAGTAGTAATGAGTCTTATGGGGATGAATCCAAGGTAACGGTGAAAGGCAAAGGTAGCATCCTCATCCGTTTAAAGAATGGAAAGTACCAGTTCATCTCAAATGTGTATTATATGCCAAGTATGAAGAGCAATATCTTGAGCCTAGGACAACTCTTGGAGAAAGGTTATAATATTCACTTAAGAGATAATAATCTCTATATAAGAAACGATGCGAGCAACTTGATAGTTAAAGTGCCGATGTCAAGAAGTAGAATGTTCATGTTCAACATTCAAAACAATGTTGCCAAGTGTCTCAAGGCATGTTACAAAGATGGGTCTTGGCTTTGGCATCTTCAATTCGGGCATCTCAATTTTGGAGGTTTAGAGTTCCTGTCCAAAAAGGAGATGGTAAGAGGACTACCTTGCATTCATAATCCTGACCAAGAATGCGAAGGGTGTTTACTTGGGAAGTAATCCAAGAAATGTTTTATGAAAGAGACAACCTCTACAGCTCAAAAGCCACTAGAACTCATACACACGGATGTGTGTGGTCCGATGAACCCGAGTTCACTTGGTAAGAGTAACTACTTTCTTCTTTTCATTGATGATTTTTCAAGAAAGACGTGGGTAAATTTTTTGAAAGAAAAAGAGGTGTTCGAGAATTTTAAGAAGTTTAAGGCTTTTGTTGGGAAGGCAAGTGGTTGTTTGATCAAAGCCATGGGATACGACCATGGAGGAGAGTTCACATCAAACGAATTCCAAAAGTACTGTGAAGATCATGGAATTCAAAGGTTTCTAACAGTGCCAAGATCCTCCCAACAAAATGGGGTGGTAGAAATGAAGAATAGGACAATTCTTGACATAGTGAGAAGCATGCTCAAAAGCAAGAGATTGCCAAAAGAGTTTTGGGCAGAGGTGGTTGCATGTGCGGTCTATTTATCCAACTGATCTCCAACAAGAAGTGTGTGGGGGAAAAACATTGCAAGAAGCACGGAGTGGAAAGAAGCCGGGCATCTCCCATCTAAGAGTATTTGGAAGCATAGCAGATGTATATGTCCCTAATGAGAAAAGAAGTAAATTGGATGATAAAAGTGATAAGTATGTTTTCATCGATTATGACATAAATTCCATTGGTTATAAACATTACAATCCTAATAATGGGAAGACAATAATCAGCCAAGATGTTGTATTTGATGAAGAAGAAGAGTGGGATTAGGAACCACATGATGAAAGTTAAAAAATGTTCCCATACTTTGAAGAGGAAGGAACAAAACAATCAAGGATAGAGTAAATAAGCGAGGAGCCAACCACCCCACCAGTTTCACCAACCATAACCTTTTAGGAGGACGAAAGCTCAAATGAAAGAGCCCCACAATTCAAGAGTTTACAAGAAATTTATGAGGTAACTGAAAACCAATATGATCTGATTCTATTTTGTCTCTTTGCCGATTGTGAGCCAGTGAATTTCCAAGAGGCGATGGAAGACAAGAATTGGAAAAATGCTATGGATGAGGAGATAAAGGCAATCAAAAAGAACAATGCGCGAGAGCCAGCTTCACTTCCAAATGGATACAAGGCTATCGGTGTGAAGTGGGTGTATAAAGCTAAGAAAAATGCCAAAGGAGAGATTGAAAGGTACAAGGCAAGATTGATGACAAAATGCTACAGTCTAAGAGCTGAGATCGACTATGATAAAGTCTTTGCTCCTGTTGCTCGACTACAAATGGTAAGGTTGACCATTTCATTGGCAGCTCGAAATGATTGGAGGATACATCAAATGGATGTGAAATCTGCTTTCCTAAATGGATTCCTTGAAGAAGAAATTTACATCGAGTAACCACAAGGCTACAAAATTAAGAAACAAGAAGACAAGGTCTTAAAGTTGAGAAAGGCACTATATGAGTTGACGCAAGCACCAAGAGCTTAGAATGCTCGAAGTGACAAGTATCTTCAAGAAAGAAACTTTATGAAGTGCCCATATAAGCTTGCACTTTACATCAAAATTCAAAGTGATGATATCTTGATTATGTGCTTTTATGTAGAGGATTTGATCTTCACAGGTAGCAATACAAGTATGTTTGCCTAGTTTAAGAAGAAGATGACGAAGGAATTTGAGATGACCAATATTGGGCTCATATCTTACTACCTCAGTATTGAAGTGAAGCAAAAAAGGTAAAGATACACTAATTACTCAAGAAAGTAATGCTAAGGAGGTACTTAAGAAGTTCAAAATGGATGATGCAAATCCGGTTGGCACATCAATGGAATATAAAATCAAGTTATCAAAGCATGAGGAAGGAGAAAAAGTGGATCCAACATTTTTTAAGAGCTTGGTTAGAAGTTTAAGATATTTGACCTGTACAAGGAAGTATATTCTTTATGCAGTAGGAGCCATAAACCGATACATGGAGAATACAACAACAACTCATTTGAAGGAGGCAAAAAGAATTCTTCGCTATCTAAGAAGTAGAACAAGCTTCGGTTTGTATTACTCTATTTCTGATTATTACAACCTTGTAGGGTATAGTGATAGCGATTGGGGTGGAGAAATGGATGACCACAAAAGTACGAGTGGTTTTGTGTTCTACTTGGGAGATATTGCTTTTACATAGATGTCAAAGAAGCAGCCAATTGTTACTCTTTTCACATGCGAAGCAGAGTATGTAGCTACTACTTCATGTGTTTGTCATGCAATTTGGCTCTGGAACTTGTTAAAGAAGTTGGGCTGTCCACAAGAAGAACCAACCAAGATATGTGTGGATAACAAGTCAGCAATAGCCTTGGCTAAGAATCCGATTTTTCATGATCGAAATAAACACATTGATACACGTTATCACTGCATTAGAGAATGCATTGTTAAAGGAGATGTACAACTAGAGTACGTGAAGTCTCATGATCAAGTAGCTGATATCTTCACCAAGCCTCTAAAGCAAGAAGTTTTTGTCAAATTGAAAAGTTTAATTGGAATAATAAAATCAAGTTTAAAGGGGGGTGTTGAAATATAAACTTTTTTTTTCTTTTTTGTGTTATTAATTTGTGGGCCTTGGTTGTTTAAATAAAAGTCCAATTTCTAGAAATTTCTTCTAGGGTATTTTATGGAATTGTTTTATATGTAGGTAGGGTTAGCAACTAGTATAAATAATGTTATTGTTTCTTTTTTTTTTTTTTTTTTTTGGTTCCGCAAGGCAGAAACGTAGAACATTGTAATAAAACAAACAATTTATTTTCTTCTATATTCTTCTTCTTCTAACAAGTTCCTCATGAAAAGTATTGGTGATATAATCTATCACATGCTTGCATATATGTCCGTTAAATGAAGGAAGAAAATTAATTAGCTGTGCTGGCTTTGTTCAGTTACATGAGTCCTCTTTGTACTGGCTTTCTTCAGATTAGTTAAGTCGGTTTTACTCTTTATATAAACCAAAATTCTTAAGCTTTAATTGTAAGCAATTTCGCAAAAGGGAAAATGTGAGTTTCATGACATGGATCTAGAGGAAGTATTTGTAGACTAGGATATAGAACACAAATATAAACAAACATTAGATGTTTTTAATTTCTTATGCCTTGTTATGAAAAAGAAAGATAAAATGCATCCTTTTTATTGGGCTATGTAATGTTTCGGCAAGATGGAATTATAAAGGCATATATATATATAAACTATTGTCAACAAGGAAAAATAACGTATAATTTGTTAGTGTAACTCAATTAATTGTAATAAAAAAAAAAATTTCTAAAGTAAAATGTTGACATACTTTTTTTCTCTGCCTTGAACCAAATGCATATTTTCACTGAGTAATATAGACGGCTTCTCTAATCAAATTATAATTTGAAATTTAAATATGGTTTTTATTTTTCTCTTTTAATTTTTTTGGATGGTGAAAGTATAAGGATTTGAATGTGGAATTATTGCCCAACAATAGTGGGTTTATAACGTGAGTTTACTAATTCTCCAAGGGAGGGGATTGTCAAAGATATATATATATATATGAATAGGATAAGGGGTTTTAATTTAATTATCTTTGTCACTTTTGACACAAGAATAATGCTTAGTTACCATTGACTGCCAAATTAAAACAACTTCAAAGTACACATACATATATGTGTTACTGATGTAACTAGTGATTCATTTGTTTTAAATACTTTAAATTTGAACCATTCAAACTACATCTTTTTAAATCAAATGAATTAAGCTTAGTTGGTAAACCATTTGTATGTACATCTAAGTTCAAGATATCAAATAAAAAAAATTTAAATAAGGGAGGGAGAATTATTGAGTATATACATTTGAAATATTGAAGGGGGGAGGGAGAATTATTGTAATACGCTTTTCTTAATTAACTTAATACATTTATTTTGTTAGTAATATGGTTTTGCTAAATAATTTAATACATTTATTTAATTAATCTTATCTTGATAAGGCTAAGGTACGAGATTTGATTATATATATAGGTTTTGAAAGATGGTGAATTTGAGAGATTGGGATAAAGTAACGGGTGTTATTTGAAAAAAAAAAAAGGGAATCATAGAAGACACTGTATTCTTTCTTTCTTAAATATATTAAAAAAATAGAAAATAATAATAAATAAATAAATAAATAAATAAAAAACAATAACAACAACAACGACAACAAAAAAAACAAACACAAGAAGAAAGGAGGTGAAGTAGTAGGAGATGGAAATGGTTTTACTAGGTGAAATGAGGGAACCGAGTGGAGCAATAGGGAGGAAAATTTTGAATACGAATATTAAAACATTGACGGCATAGACGAGAACGGGTCGAGTCTACCCGGTCAAGCGCGCAGTCAAGACTTTCCGTATCTGACCTTTTCTTTATATAAGTCTATAAATACATCATTTTGGACCCTCAACTTCCATATCCAAAACGATTATCAATCCTCACATCTCCTTCAACCACAAATAACCACATAAAAAACCAATCGACAACAAACGCCAAAATCAGAACCCACCCTTCTCAAATCAAATCAAATTAATGGCTTCCCTACAGACTTCGTCTCTCATCTTCTCCTCTTCTTCTTCATGTCCTTCTAAGAATAGAATCAATGCTGCTCTTCAACTTCCTGAGCTTCCAAAACTTTTCAAAACTCAAACAAGAAAGGTGGTCGAGAGATTGAACTTTCAGGCTGTCGACGGATCCACAAACACAATCCCATTACAAAAGATTGATAACAACAACAATAACGTCTTTACCATACCAGAACTCGCCGAATCCTTCAATCTTTCTTCTACTTCTAAGGCTACCGCCCAATTCTATGCAATCTTGGAAGCAGTAGCAGACAGAGTTGAGATGCACAGCAACATGGGAGAACAGCGAAACAACTGGAACACCCTTCTGTTGAACTCCATCAATATGATCACTCTCACTGCTTCCTCAATGGCTGGAGTTGCAGCCGTGACTACCGGCGGCGCCGGAATGTCGCTTCTGGCTTTGAAACTGTCATCTACTCTCCTGTTCTCCGCGGCCACAGGGATGTTGCTGGTCATGAACAAGATCCAGCCTTCGCAACTCGCCGAGGAGCAACGCAACGCCGCCAGATTGTTCAGGCAGCTCCAAAAGAAAATCGAAACCTTGCTCGCTCTTCGTGCTCCGAACCAACAAGATGTGAAGGACGCAATGGAGAAGGTCTTAGCACTCGACAAAGCTTACCCTCTTCCTTTGCTCGGAGCAATGATCGAAAAGTTCCCAAAAACATTCGAGCCCGCTGTTTGGTGGCCTCAAAATCAATTCCAGAAGAGAAACGAATCGTACCAAACGACGACGGAGAAGAACAACGGATGGAGTGAGGAACTCGGAGCGGAAATGAGAGAGATTTTAGAAGTAGTGAAGGCAAAAGACACGGAAGACTATGAAAGGCTTGGTAACTTGGCGTTGAAGATAAACAAGACTTTGGCCATTGCAGGTCCATTGTTGACCGGCATTGCGGCTCTGAGCTCGCCTTTTGTCGGTCATGGGTCGTTGGCGGCGGTGGCGGCGGTGACTGCAGGATCATTAGCGACCGCCGTCAATGCTTTCGAGCACGGCGGACAAGTTGGGATGGTGATCGAGATGTATAGGAACTCTGCCGGCTTCTTCAAGCTCATGGAAAATTCAATTGAAGCTACACTTGAAGAAAGTAATGTGGAGAAAAGAGAAAACGGAGAGTTATTTAGAATGAAGGTGGCTTTGGAATTGGGAAGAAGCTTTCCACAGCTTAAAGACATCGCTGCTAGATCTGCTTCATCTCGTATAGATGGGACCCCCATTGATGAATTTGCAAGCAAGCTCTTCTGATTATATTGACTGTCCAGAATTTTTTATAATTTCCTCTGATTTTTTTATTCATTAATTGATAAAATTTTTGTAAAGAAAAATATTGCAAAGATTAACAAATGTATATTCTCAACATTTTGTAATTTATTACATGTGCGGAAGCACTTATTAATTTCATTCTTTTGTAAAGACTTCTTATATGTTTTTTTCAAGCCTTGAACCAAGTTCCAAAACATGTGATTTAAATGGAGTTTTATTTTATCTTTTTAAATTTTTTTATAATGAAATAATATGATCTATTGGATTAATAATTCACCATTGAAATTCTAATTTCCGTGCGCCATGAATAAAAGATTGATAATATGTACACTAAAATTTTAAATTTATTTAAGCATGAGTATATAAAAATATTAAGGTTAAAATTCATTTCATTTCTCATCTACTCAAGAAAGGTTTTACAAGTTGAATTTGGGAATATTATAAAATACTCCTTTATGATAGTTGAAAAGGACAGGAGACATTAAAATTATGTGATAGTTGACATTGGAAAATTAAAACTTAAAGCAAATTAACTTGGATGAAAACTTTTACAATTTACCATTAAAAATGAACCTTTATTGACAACTTAATTGTTACTAAAATAACAAAATTTTTGGTTCTATTGTCTCATTATCTAAGTGAAAATCATATTTGTATATTGAACTCTCTCAATCTGATTCCAAAATTTTATTAAATTTTTTGAATTAAAACAATATATTGTTTGCTACCTTGGACTTAGCTATAACACATATAATTCCAAATTGATTAATCTTTTAATAAGACTATGTCCATTTTTATTTTTATTTTTTACAATTAAGCTAGAGTTCAACAAAATTGACTACATATACACGTACGTCCGAAATTATTAATTCAATTATATGTTAAATTTGATACATAAATAATAATACTGGTAAAATAACAAGCTAATTGACTAATTCAGTCCCAGTTGATCGACTATAAATTGTCAAATTCTGTAAAATATATATATATATATATATATTTATATATATATAAAAAACAGCGCGTCAAACATGAAAAATAGAATATTATCGAAGAAAGGGTCAGCAAAAGGGGCAAAGTCTAACCGCATGGGAAAGTCAAACATTCTCCCAAATCTGACACTTTCTCCATCCTGTTACCTATGAGTATAAATAAACCGCCATCACATTACACCGTCTACACAATTCCATTCCAAAACCAAAACCAAACCAAACAAAACCATTATTAATCCTCCTATTTCCAACTCCTTCGAGAAAAGCTCAATCAAAATTAATGGCTTCCTTACAGACATCATCTCTCATCCTCTCTTCTTCTTCTTCTTCAACTTCATTTTCTTCAAACAGAATCAACGCTGCTCTTCAACTCCCTGACCTTCCAAGAGACCGTTTCACAGTTCTCCAAAACCGAACAAGAAAAATGGTTGAAGGTTTGAATTTGAAAGTCGATAGATTCCCAAACACATTCCCAGTACTCGAAAACAATAATAACAATGTCTCCACAACCACACCTCCAGATTCTGCTGCTACTTCTAAGTTTACCGAGCAATTCTACGCGATCTTGGAAGCGGTAGCAGATAGAGTTGAGATGCACAACAACATCGGAGTACAGCGAAACAACTGGAACACCCTTCTGTTGAACTCCATCAATATGATCACCCTCACTGCTTCCACTATGGCCGGAGTTGCAGCTGCGACCAGCGGTGGCGGTGCCGGAATGTCGCTTCTGGCTTTGAAACTGTCGTCTACTCTCCTGTTCTCGGCAGCTGCAGGGATGTTGCTGGTCATGAACAAGATTCAACCTTCCCAACTAGCGGAAGAGCAACGCAACGCTGCGAGATTGTTTAAACAGCTCCAGAATCAATTCCAAACCGTCGTTTCTCTTCGTGCTCCAACCGAACAAGATGTGAAGGACGCAATGGAGAAGGTCTTAGCACTCGACAAAGCTTACCCTCTTCCTTTGCTAGGTGCGATGATCGAAAAGTTCCCGGAAAAATTCGAACACGCTGTATGGTGGCCTTCGAGCAAATCCAAAAGCAGAAGCAATTTATACAGCTCAACTACGACAGCGAAGAAGAACGGTTGGAGCGAAGAACTTGAAGCGGAAATGAGAGAGATTGTACAAGTAGTGAAGGGAAAAGACAGGGAAGACTATGAAAGGCTTGGTAACATAGCGTTGAAGATAAACAAGAGTTTGGCCATTGCAGGTCCATTGTTGACGGGCATTGCGGCTCTGAGCTCGCCATTCATCGGCAATGGATCGTTGGGAGCTGTGGTGGCGGTGACAACCGGAGCATTAGCGAGCGCCGTCAACTCTTTCGAACACGGCGGACAAGTTGGGATGGTGATAGAGATGTATAGGAACTGTGCTGGCTTTTTCAAGCTCATGGAGGATTCAATTGAAGCAACACTTGAAGAGAGTGATGTGGAGAAAAGAGAAAACGGAGAGTTGTTCCAAATGAAAGTGGCTTTGCAACTTGGAAGAAGCTTGCCGCAGCTCAACCACATTGCTGCTAAATCTGCTGCTTCTCGTATGGAAGGAATCGCCGTTGACGAATTCGCTAGCAGGCTTTTCTAATTTCATGTTCATATTCATTTTGTAAACAATGAAAAAAAAAAAAAATTACTCTGACTTTCATTCTTTTATTCTTTGATTCTTAAATTCTTTGTAAACAAACGAGTAACATGGAAGAATATTAATTCTCTAATTTATTTATTTATTTATTTTTTCAATCCACTATTTCTGCATTGAAATACGTTTTGTTAAATTATCGAAGTTGTTAGCATTTGGAGTTGGGTTTGACTGAAGATTTAAAAATTCACCATGTTTTTTTTAAATAGAATATTTAATTTTTATTTTCAATCCCCATCTTAATATTATTATAATTGAAGGCACAGGCACATGAATATGTACAATGCGTACAGTTAGTAATTCGACAAAATTATTTTTTATATATATATATATATATATTTTTTGTCTGAACACAGAATGAATAAAAGTTTTGTTGAAAGAAGTTGGTTTTTATTCGGTTTATTTAGTTCGAAAATTTTGAAAAATTGACAAGTCATATGCACATGGGGTGCTTCAGATTTTGACTTCAACGTTTTTTTTTTTTTTTTTTTTTTTTTTTTTGATGAACAAATTTGACTTCAACGTCAGGCATATAAAATTCTCTACCGAGCCATCTGATATATATTTCGCAAACAGGAGTTAACAGGACTTTGTGGGACATATGCAGATTTGAATTATGTGGCAAATTGTCTTTAGCAGAACGCAAATCAGCAATAAAGCACATACACTTAGAATATCGAATTGAAACACACTAAGTACTTTTGGTTCATAAAGTCATCTTTCTCGTTTCCCATGCTCGCCCATTATCTCTGGGTGTTTTCATCATTGACATATAAACACAAACCCACGTTTCGCGTTCAGGACTTCTAAAAGTTTGAAATCAATTTTCATGATGATTTAAGCTATCATATGAGTAGTAAACATATATAGAATTAGGCCAACTAACAATGACCTTATTGAATCTAGTATCAGATTAAGGGTTCAAACCTTAATCTGTTTTCTTTGAAAAAAGACTTACCATGAGCAAAGTATAAAACCATTGAGGATCTTAATTACTAGGCCATCTTTATAACCGTTGTGCAAGGTTGAATTACAATTAAATGAAGTTTCTGCATGGAGCAAACCCCGAATGTGGCTATCTACAGCAGAAGTTACATACAATCTTGGTTTATTCTCAGCAGAAAAACAACACAAGTCTTTATACTATTACGAATGTTAGAGTCCAATCTGTTCCACTCCTGCATCCCAAACGGGCCCTAACTGCTTTAGAATGTGGAATGGCACAGGTTCAAATGCAAAATTGTTATGAATGTAAGAAATTATTTACAAAGAACCCACCAGCTCACATACGGCTTATACAAGTCTCTCTATCATGTTGAATTCCATCTTTGAAGAACAAAATTTACAATGGCAGAAGAAAGAGACTCCATTGAGATTGTCACCATCTATGGTTAATGATACATTGAACACTCGACTAACTTGCTTAAACAACTCCCTTTTGGTTCGCCAACAATTTGACTGCCTGCATTATGACATTTCAGCCATTTTAGAAGTTCCAATAGAAGGAACATAAGATAAAAATTAAGGAGGAATGATATCTCAGTGAACTTGAATGTAAATAGACTGTGATAATTATTAGAGTATACTCAATGCCACAAAATAATGAAAACGCAAATTAAATCAGGACATGTAACATAAGGCAACAGAAAGTTCTTTTCTTATTCAAATATATAAACTAATTACTGAACAAAATATATAAAATGGAATAAGTCAAATAGAAAAGTTGGACGGAAACAGTGGATTAACAAATATAGATTGAGTTTCCACAGTTCAACCAAGTAGAAAATCTGCCAAAGCATGTTGGCAAATTTGTATGAAGTTTAGGGCTCCCAACGTGTCTGGCATATAACAAAAAGTATTGACAGTTTCCAAAAATATTTTAAAAGTCAAATTTTCAATTATCCATGTTAAGACATCTGGACTTCAACAGGAGAAAAACGAAAAAGGCTAGATAACATACCACCATTAGCCATAACTTTCAGCTGCCAAAGCAGAGGCTATGGTCAAAACATCATTTAGTAGGATAAAGGCGGGTAGGAGATCAGCTGACAGGAAGATACATAGTAACATGTATAATTTCTACAGAGACCCTTTATAGCCATGACTTTACCGAGTCTGAAATTCTTTTGCAACGAAGACTTTCTGCCAGTTTCCTGGTTCCTCCAGTGTTCCAAGTTCCAAATAACAGGAAATATGGTGATAAGGAAGACCCTCAGTGATGCCTTCTCACATACCACCAATAGATGTGATATAGAATTTTCATTGACTACATAAGCTTGAAATTCGTCCCATCAAAAACTTTGCATAAAGATTACGCATTGCTGCCCAGGGCAAAACTCTAAAAGCCTCCTCATATACCTACACGTGAAAAATCATTCAGGGCACTCTCATTAGATAATTATAGGCGCATCATGCAAGAAAAGTCTGTTGCCTCTGAATGAGCCAATCCCAATATTCTGGTTTGTTGAAAAGTCTCTCCTTATCTCACTTAGGATTTCCTTTCAGATTGTTACCTCTAAAAACTCAAACATCTCTTTCTCGGAATCACACTAGAAGCAAGAGCTTCAACTGCTCCAGCATATATGGTTCTTAGAATGCTCCATCCTTGTTCTCCAAACACATCTACACTCTCTCATTTGGATTCTTATTTTCAATATTTGATCCATCACTATTATCTCTTTCATTGTTAAGAGACATTTAATAATAACTTTCATCTCTCCACTGTTGATCATTAGCAGTTCTTTGATCAGGGATCAGAGTTCTTCCATCCTCTCCAGGAGCAACTTTTTTGGCCTTTAACTTAGAAAAGATGCGAGTTCCATCCAAACAATACTTTATCCAAAGGTCTTCAAAAGTAGGGCACATTCTCAACCTGCTGCATCAGAGACCGAGCAGCTGCAACATTTTAAATCGTGGCTAAATTCCCAAGCTGCAGCATTTATCCAAGGTCTTGGGACCTTTGGATAATAGCCTGAGCCAGTACTAGAACCTACACACACATGCATGCAAATATGAATGAGTACAAATGATTACCCCTCCTTTAAAAATCCCAAATGCTAAAGAAGTAAGGTTGACAAAGCAAGTGAACAAAACTTGAACCAAAAGTAAATGCATGTACTAAGAAGCAACCGCTGTTTGTTCACACGCACACCCACATTCTGTTTCGTAATTAACACTGGGGAAGAAATAATGTACACTACTTTAGACCAAGGCTAAGCAAAATCACCACCCAAGGGAAGCCAGATAACAAGTCCAAGACCGCTAACATGACATTAAAAAGACAACACTGAATGTTAAGATAACTAGTTGCACTCAAAACAATATAAAATGAAAATCAATCAAATATAAGAAACAAAAACCCCAGAGTACACAGCTATTTGGAGAATTTAAGTACGTAAAGGGGGTGCAGTAATTGATATGGTATGGTAGCTATATTTTAGTTGAATTCTACTATATATCTTGATCTTGCTCTCATCAACAAAAAGGAGCTTGAAATTTGTGAGTTTTCGACAGAATGAAACTAAATAGACGAAAATAAAAAAGCATAGTTTAGCATACCACTTAGCCTAATTTAAACTTTTTTTTCCACGTTAGGGAGTAAAAAGAGGGTTAAAAAAATAAAAATTTAGAAAAGTTTTTAACTTCCAAAAAAATCATTACGTCTCAAAAATTAAAACAATTTTTTAACATTCCTTCTCTGATCACTATATGAGCTAAGAAACAAGAGGCCAAATTAATTAATTAAGAATAAAACCAAAAAAAAGTACCTTCTTCATCTTCAGCCAGACAATTGTTTTGCTTTCTCTGCAAAAACGCCGTCGTATTGGGACACATCGACTTCTTCATCCTCTCCTCTTGAAGGTGTCTGTTCCCTGCTTCTTCAGCGCCCGCGACACCCATCTCAGCAATCTGACCGGCGCGTGAAATGTCAGCGTCGCTCGAGGGTCACTGACCCATGGAGATGCAGTGCACTCCAACCGTTACTGCACCACTTCCGCCATTGTCAAGGCTTCTAGGTCTTGGGAAGGAAGGAAGGAAGGAAGGAAGATGCGGACATTTTGCTTGCCAATATTTTAATTTTTCAGGCGACGCCTTAGAAGGCATTTTTCGAGTGTAATTAAATAATAAATTTGGAGAATAATGGATACAAATAAGTTACAAATTATAAACTTAAAATTTGCCAAATAATTCAGTAATATATTGTCTTTTTTATGTTATTTCATTTATTATTTATGATTAAAGCCATTCCAAGGGGTCAATCCGAAATTCAGAACAATGAAATTTGTGGATGTGGCAATTTGTGCAACATGGTCCAAACCACTCTTCTTGCAACAACAATTCGTCTTACTCTTTTTATTATTAGTTTTTTTTTTTTTTTTTTCCAAAAAGAAAGAACAACTCATGGTTTCAATATTAATTAATTGCTGAAATTCCTTTTATCTCTTTCTCTCTATTACATTTTTCTCTTTTTTCTCTCTATTAATTAATTGCTAAAATTAATGTGATGATTTTAGTATAACATTTTTCTTTTAGATAATTTCAAAAACATAAATTTAAAAATTAATTAATTATATAATAGAAAATTTATTGATATATTAAAATTTTATTTAATAAAAATAAACCTTATAAAATTTAATGAATCATAAATACTTTTAAAAAAAAAAATTTTACAATTAATAAAGGAAGTGACCTATAATAAAACAATTAAATCGATTTGACATGAATGGTAGAATGAGTGGTTGTGTATACATATAGATTTTATCTTATCCAAGCATCTTGTATAACTTATTAGGTGAGTAGAGATGCTGATGTGCCACAGCCAACACTTACTTGTCACATTTCTCCTAAAATAAGGTGAAGATAACTTTTCAAGAATCAGTCTCTTCCGATACAACTACTTATGCTAACAGCAAATTTAATTACTTATTCGTACACTATAATCCAATATTGCAATCAGATAAATGGATTTATCGCCATGTTTTTTATTTTATTATTATTATTATTTTTTCATTGGTAGTCCATTAAATTTGGTATATTTTGCACACTTGTCTTGATTTTTTTAGGCATTTTTCTCTCGTAATTAAATTTTTTTTTTTTCCCATTTTCCATCTAAAATCCGGTTAAGTAGGATCAAAGTACAAATTCAACATAGCTAATGGATTACAAATAGAGAAAATAAAAATAAAAAGTAGATAAAGTATTTTTTAATCAATAATTCGTTAAATATATAATAAATGTTGGCTATAAAATTAAAAAATTGATAAAAATAATTTAACAAATATTGAAAGATTTTTTTAAAAAAAATTAATTTTTTTAAAAATTTTATGACTTATAAATTTCAGAAATTATATTTTTCACATCAAACAATGTCTAAAAAAATTGAACTGAATATTAAAATTTGAAAATTTATTTAATGAATATAAATTAAAAAAAAAACTAGATGTAAAAATGTTATAATTTTTGTTAATATTTTTTTTCAATAAATAAATGAAAGGAAGTAAAAAGAAAATAAATTATATTTTTCATACAAACCCATGTTTAACAATTTTAATTGAACATTAGATCTTTGAAATTATTTTAAGGCAATATAAATTTAAAACTAGATATAAAAATTTAAAAATGTTATAATCTTTTGTTGAGAAAAATAAATTTTGTTATGATATTAAATGGTGGAAGTAAAAAGAAAATTTAGTAGGTGACAAATGGTTTTAAGAATAAAAATTTTAAAATATAGTTTATATAGATTTTTTTAAAAAAAAAATTATCTCTGGATTTGTGTTAAAAATAATATTCAAAAACTTTTTGTATAAAAATTTTCCCATAATTTTCTGTAAAATAAATATAATTTATTATTTTTAAATAATTATTAACTTTTAAAAATAATTTCTCTGCGAATATATATATATATATATATATATGTGTGTGTATGTATGTATTTGTTTTTTTAATGCTTTTTGCATGTGAAATCCTGTAACTATGTCGAATTTGTATTTTGTTCCCTCCTACTTAACAGTAAATTTGGATGGAAAATAGGCAAATGACTAGCAATACAAAAGAAACTAAATTTACGAAACAAAAATGCCTAAAAAAAATTTCAAGGCTAAGTGTGTAAAGAACGTTAAAGATAAAGGACCACCAATGCAAAAAAATCCTTATTTTATTTATAAGTTGATTCATTTGCAGTGTTAATTTAATTTCCTAAACCTAATTAGACCCATAATAATGAATTTGGAAAAAAAAATTAGGCATGTCAAGCTACTAAATAGTAATTGAACTTGGGCTTTTTTCTTATTATTATTATTATAGTGTACAAATGTTCAAATGGTCAAACGAATTAATTAACCTGAGGTATTTTGAGTATTTTGGCTATTTAGAAACGTTAATTATATATAATGAAGTATGTGTGTTTATTTTTATTTATGATAACAGTAGTAATTTCAAGAAATATTTTCTTATGTGAAATATTTTTGTGATCATCTAACTACAGTTATGCAAATACATCCCACCAACGTTGGTGGAATGCACAATTAATTTGATATAAGCACATCCCACCAACGTGTCTCGCACAATACCGAAAGTTATTTTGCTTAATGAGAGAATTTCTTACAATAAGAGAGACAATTATTTTCAATGTAAAGGGAATTTAATTCAAAGACAATATGGTTAAGAGGTGTAATATTTTTTATTTTTCAAAAGCTTTTGAAAGTTTAAGATAATTTAATTGAGACATTTGGATATATATTTGGTGATTAGTAAAATCTTAAAACTATATTTAAATGTACGTTTGATGTTTCAATTGTCCGCATAAATGAGATGATATTAATGAACTCTGTACTGACTCACAAGTGTTTGGTTAGTTCCATCTTACCCCAAAAAAAAAAAAAATGTATTTAGTTTCACCAGACTGAGCTAAAAGAAAATTATAAATATCAAAAGGAAAAATTAAAAAATATTAAAAAAATAAAAATAAATAAATAGGTTGTATATATCTTTCAGCTGATGGAGTTCACTTTGGATCCGTTAACCATTAAATCATGAATGGTATTGTATGTTAAAGTTTCTTTTTTGAAAGTCTAGGTTAATAGGTTTAATCTTCACATAATATTTTATATATTAATATTTTATAAGAAAGAGGTAACAAATAATTCTATAAAATATTATATTTATTATAATTTAATTATGGATAAACTGACTTTAAAAGGATAAATATAATTAAATATAAATTAATCAAATATTAAAAAATAACATTTAATATCCATTTTGAGAAATTTATTTGATACATTTTATATTACTGTCCATGACTAATTTATATACCTCACATACCCCCAAAAAAAAAAAAAAAAAAAAACCTATGAAAAGAAAATTTGATAAAAGACTCACAGTATATGGAAATTCTCAAATCTGGAAAGTGGGATCCAACGGATCTATGATCTGACCCAACGGCTTAGATGCCCTCTTTCAGAAAACCTAGTCATATTACATATGATGACCTATACACACTGGTGATGTGAATAGATGTTTTGATTAAATAATTCCCTTTGTCCAACAGTTACAGGAAACTCATATTTTTTGAGATTCCGTTCGATCAGCTTCCCCAGCTTGTTTCAGGGCTTGCTATAAAATATCTTTATATAATAGCTTAGAATGAAACTACTAAATAATCGACCTCTTTTATATATGATGAGCTTTTTGTAGTTAATTATAATTACCATGCTAAAATTTTAAGAGATATAATGTTAAAGAAATGTGATTATATATAAAGATATATATATAGACCTTTAACTACGAGTTCCACGGAGTTTAGACATTATAAATATATATATATTATATGATTATACAGAGAATAAGATTTTTAAGCAAGAGTTAGGTTAAGAGAGATATCATTGGCATCTGAAGTATTCCCAGCTTTACTAAGCTGCATCAATGGCATTGGGTAGGAAGTGTTTAAGCTGAGTGAAAGAGACAATGTGCCATCACTTGCTGCTCCTAAATCTTTCAATCTTTGATGATTGCTCTCGCAACTGCTAGCATTGGCTCGTGACCCTTTTCCTTGTTGATTGCTCTTCTCCTGAAATATACATATATATATATATATATCAAATATATTAGAATATTTTATATATTTATATATCGTTCTATACACTGTTTATGCAAATGGGCCGTCGGCCTATCCAAAATTCCACCAATTCAATTTGTTCCAAGTTTCTGATCATCGATATTCCATGTTGATTTTGTGCATGTGCGTGTCAGTACTTTATGTTTATGTGTCTGTGTGAAAAAGAAAGAGAAAGAGTATATATAGTACTTGTTGGGTAGTGCATCTTTTGAGTAGATCTTTGAAGATCAAGTACGAATTCGGTTTCTTCTCCCATATTTTGTTTGATATTGTTACCTCATATGGTAATGCCTCTCCCACTTTATTCCCATTCCTTATTTCTTGCTTCTCTTTCCTGCACAAAAATATACCAAACGTTATATACAAATTAGAAACCTATACATATACATACACGAAAGCTTAATATCCATTATAAGCAGTAATAAGCTTCTACAACTGTTATAAGTTGTTATAGATTCACATGTAACAGCTATAGATTTGCTTTTTATTAGTGGTTATAAGAGTCTTTTTTCCTTTAATAGCACGTGCTTGAATTTTAGCTTTAATTTTGAATCCTCTATATACATATATATATATATATATATATATATAAAAGAAAGAGTTTTCATATATATATATATATATATATCTTAATATGGGCTTATCAAACCGCTGCATTTCGTTTGTTTGATCTCCCATTTCAATATTCTTTTGCCTCATTTCTTAGTGTATAGTTCACTGAATTTGATAATAATAATAATAATAATAATAATAATGAAAACTCAAGAAGACCAAAAACAGTAAATTTACAAACCACTGATTTGGAAAAATATTGCTGGCAGTATTCTTCATTAGATTAAGCTCCTCGATGTAAGGAGCCCCATAGCTTTGATGGGAAACTTTTTGGTTCGCTAATGTTCCAATGTTGTCATTGTTTTGGGCATAGTTCTGTTGAGAATTGATCATGATTGGATTCAAATTTGGGGCGTAGTAGTAGTTGGATTGTTGGAAGACCTCCTTATCGTTCTTTTTGGCTGCCATAACTGCTTCTGCAATAGTCAAAAAAGCCCCTATTAGAGCTTAAGGAACTTTAATGTCAAAGAACAAAATGCTTAATGTAGACACAGTTAATGTATGTCTTTTAGTACCAACTATGTCTTGTACAAATCAATTCGCCCTAATTATTGTTCTTTTTTTTATTTTTTATTATCATCTCTAAACCAAACTATTATATATAAATAGCTTTTGAGAAAAGTGTTATGTTTCCACAAGTCATTAACTTTTAACAATCCACATCTAAGCAAACATGCTTCTATATTAGAAAAGTGCTATATGTCAACAATGTGATGGAATGACTCTAAGCCCATGTAAATAAATTCCCATCGCACTACACGACACTAACAGAAGTTGCCCATATAAACTACAAGCTTCTCACCGTCATAAAAGTTAAATTTGTACCATTATAATGTAAAACTGTCCAATTAAACCGTAACATTTGTAAATATTATGATTTGAAGTGTAATTCTCTTGATTTTATTTTTTCAATTTAATTTAAAAAAAAAAAAAAAAAAACAGTTTAGTATGTACAGTTAATAAAATGAAGCACAAATCCTGAAGTAGTCCACAAAAAAAAAAAAAAAAAATCACTTGATTTTGATCTAATTTGAAAACTATTTTAAATATCCTTTCCATTTCTTTAACAAGCCAACCCTTCCTTTTTTTTTTCTTTTTTTCTTTTTTTTTTTTTTTAAGTTTAGTTTTTTTAAGGCTTTCTTTTCGTAAAATAATAATAAAAATTAAAATCTTGTACTTTGTCAGAATATCTGAACTACAGCAGCATTTAAGGTAACGAGGTAACTCTTACCAAAGGAACTCCAACCTAATTAACTTAGCAAAGAATTATTTCCAGAAACAACAATTAATTTGAAAAAGAATCTATTAATTAACTTCTCACTATTGAATATTGGCCATCATCAATGAGCAAGGAAACCCTAATAAATTTTATGTTCAACAATAAGATTTCTGCCTAGATATGTCTCTACTCTTTAGTACTACTCCTTCCCTAAGAAAAATGCTTACACATATATGCGATCGCCAATGAGGGAGTGCGGGAATGTATACTATAATACACATTATATATATTAATGGTGTATAATATTAATTATACCTTGAATCAGTTGCTCATGCTTTATGCTTCTGTACATCTGTTCATGGCAAACGTAAGCATAAAAAATAAATAAATAAATAAGCAAAAATTTTATACAACCTCTCAGCTAAAGGACACCGTTTTTTCTCCTTGAATGAGAAAAGGAATTTTTATCACAGAATTAACAACTTTTAGTAAAAAGGAATTTTTATCACAGAATTAACAAATTAACAAATTTTAGTAAAGTCCTTTTGGATTACATTCTTTTATGAAGGGAAATGAGCTAGGATTTTGATCCGAACCTGAAGATGGCTTTTCACATGAGATATTGTTAGGCCCTTCACATTCATTATCTGCAAAACCATCTTTGGTGTAGCTCCTAAAAAGTACAAACCCCCAAATTTATAAGCAAAAAATCGTAACCATATATATATATATATATATATATAATTTTCCTAACCATAGTGGTCTCTCTAACAATTGGTGACATATAAAGGGATATAGATTAATGTTCACTTTTTATGGCTCTCTGATCTCTTTAAGATTTTAATGGTAAGATTTTGAAAATTAAAAATTAAAAATTAAAAAAAAGAAACCCTATATATATATATATAACAGGAGCTTACTGTCTTCTCCTCCAAGGCGTTCAACAGCATGCACAAAGCAGCGATGAAGATCAGGTGTCCATCGAAGCCGAGGCATTTTGGACCGAACATAAGGCCGAACCAGCGGTGCTTTCAAGTTTATTTCTGTGAAATTGTTATTACAAGGTTGTGGAGGTAGAAGTTGATGATCATTAATCTCATGACAGGATGATGGTGGAGACCTTGCCTTCATAGACGTCTCACTTTCAACCATCTTCATTGCCTCCCTGAGAAAGAGGTCCAAAAGTTCCAGCAACCGAAGAGAGAATAAATATTAGCTAGTCAAGTAAAAGACTCTTGCTAAAAAGTTTTGTCTTTATGTATGCAGCTTTTCTCACCGTCAAGGAGGGTCAGTTTTTTGTTGTTTTTTTTTTTTCTTTTTTCTTTTTTTTTTTTTTGTTTTCCCTAATTAGTCCTTTGGAATTTCAAGTGTGAAAAGGAAAAAAGAAAAAATTGAAAAACAGAATTTTCAGGACTAGTTTTTGTTCAAAATTGTCTTCATGATTGGGTGAAAAAGAAAGGTGAAAAAGCAGTTCAGTCTAAAAAGTTTCTTAAGGTGATATCATTTCCTTTAGACATTCATTTTTCTTGGGGGTCTTTTCCAGACATTCTTTTGTCTTTCAAAATTTAGAAAAACATTTTTACTTTATTAGAGTGTGTGTGTGTGTATGTGTGTCTATATATATATATATATATATATACATATCAAGCAACACAAAGAGATGAATTCTTTTCAGACCCATAAATTAATTTTCATGTTCATAGAGAAATTGAATAAAACTAAAGGTTACACATTAAATGATTTTCCCTTTCCCCATATGCTTATTTAATTTTCTACCCATTTAATTTATATGTCTCAATATTGATATTCTTCACAAAGTCATTTATGACAACACTTTTTTTATTCTTAAAACCATTAAATACTTTTCACAAGAAAAAATACGTTATAAAAACTGCATATACGTGTATAATAATATATATATATATATATATATAATGACCAAAGCAATGCATGTCCTAAAGGAAACATACCAAAGACCTAATAAATTCCAACCTTCTGATTATTCCTGATGACAAAAGCAGTTTCCCTAATTCCAGCCGAAAAAGACTTATACTCAACCATACCATACGCTTCAAACATATATATATATATAGCTCAATTTTCCCGTTCCATTATGTCACCTTAATCCCAATTAAATCACAAGACAAAAATATGGGGTCTATAGCCACGTATACATGCTTCGCATGTCGGGAATTCCTGACACGGCGACACGTCGGTGGCGAAGACGTCAGGGTGTTCCGGCATTGGTGAAGGCCAATGGTGGTTATGTAAGCAAAGTTTGTTTTGTGGGGGGTGGGAGTGTGGAAGTGTTGGATTTGAGTAAAAGAGGACAGAACTGAAATGGCTTAAACAAACATTTTGCATGTCGGGACGTGGTGGACTATTACTCCATGGCCATGCTGTCAAAGGGGTTTTAAATTGTAGAAAAGAAAAAAATTAATGAAGAAAAATAAATACAGAAGGGCGGTTTCAAAAGTGAAAATGGGTTGGATAAATTGGAATATTCTCTGCAAGTAATGGACAAGTGTGGTGGTGATATCGTAAGCAAAAGAGAGAATAATGGTGGGGAATGAGAATATAATTTTGCAAATTAAGCAAACTTGTCTCAGAGTATAGCAGGAGGATGGAAGCTAAGCACTGAAAGCTGATGAAATATATCACTACTCCTACTACTACTACTATTACTACTATGCTTTGTGAACCATCCGTTTCATATACCGGATATGCTGGTCTTGGGGTAATCAGGAAATTTTTGTGCTCTTTCCTTAATTTATTCATCATGTTAATTATTTGATACCAATCCCATTTTATTTTGATAGATTTATGTTTTTTTTTTTTTTTTCTTGTCCTTATGCCAACCCAATATACATTAAAATGGAAGCCAGCAAAAAAAATAATAATAAAAAAAAGTAACTGAAACGGATAACCCATCCACCTGTTAAAATTTAATACAAATATAATGATAATTTATCTCTTAATTATTTAAACTAATGTATAAGGATCCAGAATTTTTTACTATTGAACTGTTGTAACAGTACGTATATAAAAATCCAATTGAATCCAGAAACTAGTTTACTAATAATTTACAAGTGGTAACAATTTTAAGAATAATAAAATAATGGGGGGGGGAAGGGCTTTAAAATCAAGTACTAAAGCTATAAATGGTAAATGAAATCATAGAAAAAGAAAGCTTAGTGGTGGCCAAAAATAGCATCGGTACAGACTACAAAGGAGGCAACTTTACGAGGCCCCGGGCGCGTACAAATAATGGTAGGACCCACATGCAGCATGACGATTGCAGAGTTGTACTCACTCGATGCAGAACAAAATGAAACTCCGTTTGTGTTACGTTGGCATCCCCAGAATCATACAAAAATCTCCAAGAAGTGTGAAAACTTAAGCAATATTATAAACTTAGTAATATATATTATCTAGCAAAAGGATTCAACAAGCGGGGATAGCTCAGTTGGGAGAGCGTCAGACTGAAGATCTTAAGGTCGCGTGTTCGATCCACTCTCACCGCATTTTCTCTACTACTTTTATGTTTTGCATTAGCTTTGATTGCATGTTGATGATAAAAGTACGAGTACTCAATGGACAACAACGATGGTGGAATTCATGGATAGACAAGTTCTGCTCCTATTTTAGGATTCTGGGTCATCTTGCCCTGCTATGAATTTCGCAATGGAGGTCCTACTAAGCATAATCTCACCGTCCACACCGGTCCGACCTGCCTTGATTTTAAATTTCTCAATCAAAACTATTTAACAATTGGTTGCTGTTTTCCATCTACTGCAGCCAGCAACCAAACTACTTGAGAAACTGCTAAAATAAGTAACATCCAGCTTGATGAGATGGTACATGGCCATTAATTATTGTTATAAAACTTGTAGGAGATACAAAATTGGACTCGGTAAATATTTAGTGAAACAGATTTTTGATGGAAACCATAACATATTGGAGAAGATATATTAGCCCATTATGCAAAGGCAGAGACATGAAGGAAAGTTTTTGGCCCATTCTTTGTGTAACTCAACTCTTTAGTGTATCCTTTTGGTAAAATGTGTAGCTAAACTCAATAGTGTAACTCAACTCGGTATTTACTCTCAAATGTATCCTTTTCTAGTAATCACACGTGAAGCCCCTGGAAGCCGGACCTATCCAACATCCATCATATATTATATGTTTCTGGTTCTCTTATCACTGCCCAATTGGTTTACGCCAGAAGGATCCTAGAAAAACTGAAAGCAAGGTAATTCAAATTCAAACTTATTAGCAAATTTATAAGCTTGCAAATGATACAGGCAGATTGGTTGATTAGAACACCATGAAATTTCCAGGCAACCTCATCAATTTTGGGTACAAACAGATTACAATGGAAACTTGAGCTTCTATGTGGCCCAGTCATCTCCACTAAACCAAGTTGAAAAGCTAACACATTTTTTTCTTGTATAAAAATTTGCCTTGATATAATTAATTGCTCCAACAGGAACCAAAAGTTGCTTCAAATTTGGTTTTAACTCATTCTATATGGATAAGTTAAAAACAAAATAACTCTTCCAGATTATTCACTTCATAACGTACTCTCATACTGCTAACAAAAACTCCTCAGGTTCACATCACAAACACAACTTGGCAATCTGACTTATCATCCCCTTAGAGATCAGTCGACCTATATGGGAGATCGGCGATCCTGATTGTACAGCTATCAATTACTATGTTCCTGATGTGAACTCAACGTGTGACAACAAGTTATTACTAATTGTAACAACATTTTTTTTTGGGTAAATGAGTAATTATAACAACATTGAATTCCTTAGTGCTATCAGATTTAGATGTTTACTTCAAAATGTTGCTTCCTATAATTGTCTCCATGTTCACGTTATAATATGGATAGTGACTTGTGATGCTAATAAAAACTGGTTCTTTGCCCATGTCAACAGGTACTCTAATATCTATAGATTATAATCCGAAACAATTGTCTACGATATAGGAGCATTGCACTATTACAGATTCTTTTTCTTCTTTTGTTCTTTTGAGCATTTTGCAAGTCTTCTTAGTTTCATTAATAATCTTCAACCAGCCTTTAACTTTCCTTGGGAAATATTTCACTAAAGATTTTAAGCGATCAGTTCACCAATTTGAGCTCTTATTGAGTCCAGTGAAAGTATTCCTAACATGGTTTTTGTATATGATTACTGGGATACAAATCGAGAAACTAAGTTAGTAGAGAAACTAAGTTAGTAGACCATACGGCACCTTTTCTACAAATTCAATTATTTTAAGCAATAAACGACATATACAGGAGAGAAGCAGATGGTAAGTATTTACCTTCAACATGGACAATTAATTTTAATATCAGTTCAGTTACGGGCAGACATACAGGCAAAGATTGGCCATAGCATAACCAACTCATTCAGATCTCAAGGTATATAAGGAAAAATTTATGAGAAGAATATTTCATAGCGTCCAAGAATCCATATGAAAGTAATGACATCTCTAACAGGATGTGTATCAATATAACATGATCTTGAAAGTGCTCATTCCTACTAGTTCTGCAGTTTCATGTGAATTATGGATGTGGAGCACCTGGTTTTCCAAGTTATGAACTTAGGAACAGATAACATAGCATGCTCACATGGAATACAAGGACACTATGGACATTTTAGAGTGGACATTGCCTACTCATTGCGGGTACTCCATCTTTCTGACATAGGCAAGGATGCACTTTTGCAATCATCTATGATTACTTAAGACTAGAAACTCCTACCACTTCAGATGTATTTCATCGATGAAGAAAAGAGTGCAAGCACATTTGTTTTATACTATCTGAGATGAAAAGACTCGACCTCTGAATTCTGATATCCTCCATCGCAAAATTAGATAAACTTTTTCTTTATAGGGTGTCTGCAAAGTGGCACTTCAACTCATTTCGTTTATGTGCCATTTAGTTGTTTGAATCGTCGGACGGAGAGTCTCCAAATTGTGGAAAGAATGAATTACATGTTGATACATAAATTAAAATTATCACAATGAAGCACATTATATTCCCTTTCCCTCTAGGAATTCTCTAGTCTCTCCTGTGCGTGTTTTTTATGTATTTTTCATTAATAATGCTAAAGTAGTAGTTCTGCCACTAGATTTGCTCAACAACTATCAGCAGAACAATTTCTTAATGCACCAATTATTAGCCAAGCATTTCTATATTAGAGGAAATGTAAAAAAAGAAAAGCCTCTTGGAAACATTTACAACAAAATTCTAAGCTATAAGCAAAATTTGATGCTAGAAAGTAAGTGACTAGATATGACTAACTAATAGCTGTATACTAGTTAGCAGAAAAGTCTGAAAAGTGCACATTATCTTTAGGAAGTTTCATACAAAAATGCTTCCACATTACATTGTCTCACTTGTAATCTATACAAAACTGCACCAAATAAGATGCATGGAAGCACTGCACAAAATGATCAAGGAACAAGCATCACTGCACAAAAATGATCAAGGAACAAGCATAAAGTCCTTCACTGGCTGCAGATTGTCAAAAGCAAGCCATAATGATCACTAGGCAAAACAGGAAGATCCAACTTCTTGATCTCATTCTTCACTTTTTTCTCTTTAATGTATGATACACCTGGAATTGCATCCATACCAATCATTTCAATTCCACTAATCTCAAAATCATGCATATTGCAAACAAAACGATCCAGTCGCTTCTGCAATGTACGGTTTCCAGACAACATCAGGTTAGACTTGGTATCATATGTCCATCCATTTTCCCCTGGCCTCAACTCTACCCAAGCATCCACCCATCCGTCAGGCAAAGGAAACCGTCCATCCAACTTGTCATCCCAATTCATGTCACCTGCAAAAATCACATTTTGGTTCTCCTTGAGAAAGTTGAGAGCCTCCCTTGCCTGATCTACACGTTCCTTGCTGTACATCTGGTTCCATTTTGGAGGTTCAGGACATGGACTCTCCAGATGGCTTGTGGCAACAACCAATGACTTCTTCTTCTGGACTTCAATTTCAGCAACACAAAGTTCTCTTCCCATTACAGAATTGCCAAACGGTTTACAGCTGAATGATTTTACTGGCAGTTTGCTTAACTGCACATCAAAATCTTGTCAGGTTTCGCGTGTCAAACTATCAAAAAATCAAAGATCACTGATCATATATGTGCAAAACAGTTTCACAAATAATTGTTGAGTGATAAAGAGGCACACCGCTAACAGAAGAAGCATAACACCTAAACATATTTCACCACAAAGGCATACTAAAACCAGAATCCAGAAGAAAATAGCTAACTTGAGAAAGTATATTAACTTCAGTTTGGCAGAGAATCACGGACTGGAACCAATAAAAGAGATATAACCACCCAAAGAGAATAAATATTTTAAAAAATGTAGACAATGTCCAACTTGGACCCATATCCATTATTATTTTCCCTGCACATAATTAATTAGATGCCTATACAATCATCCAGTTTAGTACATCGTTGTCGTTATACAACAAGTATACCAAACAGGCCTTTGAGTACAGACCAAGCATCACGAGTTTAACAGCAAATTGTCTGATATATGAACTACCCAGATGCTAGTTCCCAAGACTCTGCATCATTCCATTGTTGTGCCAGTATACATCATACTGTGAGTCCAGATTTGTTATACATTCGAATGCACAATGTTCCAACAGGACAAAAAGGCTATATGAGATCCATCTTACACCTAAATATTCTTTAATTATACTAAACATCACAAACAACGGTCCCACACCAAAGGGAAACAAATTTTCCTCAGCATGCAAACCTATCACCAATATACTCCCTGGATTGCTAAGCTACCTGCATGCAAAAGTATGGTCTTGAAACTGCCATCTCATTTGAAACAGAGCAACGATATATTTTCCACCAGCTAGATTGTCTAAAGATATCATATATGTTCGGGGTAACCTCCTGCAGCATAAAGTGATTGTCAGAATAAAAGCTTTGGAGAAAGCTAAATCACAATTTCTATCTTCATCTGTAATCTTCTTTTATTTTTCCTCTTTTTCTTTTTCCCCCCTTAGTTTTCAGTAATGGGAGAGTGGGACAAGGATTAAAACCTGAAAGCAAATGATATCAGGGGAATGCTCTCGGACTATGTCTCCAAGAGCTTTCATTCTCTTGTGCAGCTCTAGGTCTTCTCGAAACCAAACATTGTAGCTCAAAATCTTCAACGTATTCAAACCCACGCCAGAATCAGCATTCTCTGCACAGCAGCTTAATTTATTGAAAAAAACAGAGATAAAAAAAGCCTATATCTTCTTTAACTCCAAGAAAATGAAAGCAATGCAAAAAGTTTAAAACTTTGAGCATTCAAACTAAGAATCTAAGCAAATACAACGAAACCCACAAATCCAAAACGATAATCAAACGCACCGAATACAGTCGCCGACTTATCAGAGTCCTTAGCCCCACGAAACCCGCCCAAATGGGTAGAATCCCGATGGATCAGCACAGAGTCTGGAACTCTCCTCTTCTTGCAAGGCTGCAACGGCCAAAACACAGATCCCAGTGAAGAATCCAGGTCGGCATCCGGAACAGTAGTATCGTTCAAATCGTCGAAGCTGGATAGGGACGAAACGGGGGCCCTGGTGTCGCAGACTTCGCAGTTGCTGTTCTTGTAGGAGTTCAAGAAAGTGCAAGCTTTGCACGACCATTTCGGTGCCGAAGCAGAAGACGAAGAAGAAGAACAAGAAGATGGAGAGAGGGAATGCAGCGACGGTGGTGGTGGCGATGATGGTGACGAGCAGATTTCGCAGGTCGATCTCTGAGATGGGGGATTGCGGAAGGTGCATTTCTTGCAGGCCCAAGAAGATGACGACATTTGTACGGACGGTGGAAAATAGATTCTTGTAGGGTTTTTCACTGTGTTGCGGTTTCGGAGGAGAATTGGGAAAAAGAATGAAGAAGCTCTACTAATAGTGATCATGGTGTACGGACACACTTTAACAACCCCACCATTTTGAAAACGCTTCCGCTTCTGCTTTCGCTTACCGCTTGTCGTTTCGTCAGCATTGGTTTTGGGTTGGTCTCTCTCAGCCTACATCGTCTGCATTGTCGTCTATCTGTGTGTGTGAGATTGCACGTGCGGAATATATAAATATGACAGTCAACGACATAATTTATAGCATCGTCGACCCGACCGACATGGCTTTTCCCCAACCCTGTTTGGTTTTTTGGGTTTTTCCTTTTAACCTTTTGTTTTTTTAGTTAAAAAATAGTAATCCCGAAGAATTTTTTTACCACGTTCTTTGTCTTCATGTGAATCTCTCAAACAAAATGACTTTCAAACTTTTTTCCTTTTTTGTTCATTATGAAGGTCAAAACAACTATTGGCAATGAAAAAAAGGAAAAACATTTTTTTTTACTTAACCGTTACATAGACCGTGATATATCCAATGATTTAAGATAAAAACATTCATTCAAATTATATCATATCATGTGAACAACAATTATATCATAGGATTCAAATGGTATATTTTAATGTTTACATGATTATAAATTATTCCTTTTTATTTTATTTGTGATTATTAAAAAATTACATAAATTGGAGAAATCCATGTGGATTAACTAAGAAAGTAATATGGTACATTACATACATTTAATGAAAAGATACCATATTTTAAAATTTTACATATCATTTTATTGTCCAACTCAGGAAAATTAGAAGAATTTTAACACTGTTAGTTAATGTAAATAGATGTTCTCCTTCATCGCAAAACCTAACAGTAGAGGTCCTAAATATTTAGATTTTCTTTTCTTTTCTTTTTCATCAGAATATAGAGCAATCTGAATGTGGTTGACGATTTGCCAAAGTGGTATGGATTGGAATTGTTTTTTCTTTTTTTCTTTTTTTTGGAATTATTGTTTAGGATTTCAAAATTATTTATGTAGGATTGCTTATTAAATTATTTCAAAATATTAGTTTGGTTCTTTCATGGGATAATCAATGAAACTTGCCTTATCAATTTTGTTAATGGAAAAATATATAAAAATGAAAAATTAGAAGGCTATATAACATATAAATTGACATTTTCTAAATTTAAGTACCATAAATATATAATTATTTTTAAAAATAATTTTCAATCAGAAGGTTATATATGATTATTAATTAATTATATATGTTTTATTAATTCTTTTTTTAAAAATAATTTTTTTTAAAAAAAATTGCTTTTAAAAACTTTATATGTTTGCCAAAGTTTACAGAAGTAAAAGGTTTATTTTGTTCTTCCACATCAACTTAACAGACAGATTCACTGGAAATATTTTTTTTTTAATCACTATTTATTTTTCTAATATGATAAAAAAAATATATAGAAAAAAATATGGCAATAGATGTTCTAAAATGTTAAATACTTTATTCGTTCCCCTCTGGATATTAAGATGACATGTATATAAAATTTTAAAATATAACATTTTCTTGCTTAGATGTGTGTGCCACATCTTTTTCCAAATCAATACACATAATATAATGAATAATTTCTCAATAACAGTTACATATGATTCCATCGCTATAAAAAGAAAGAAAGAGGCTTTATATCCGCGCTTGAAATATTCAATTTCTTTCTATCCTTCTAATGATGGTCTAGGCCCTTCTTTTTTCTTTTACCTTCATTTTTTTAATTAAGAAAAGTGATAGTTTTATAGTAATTTATGTGAGGAATATTTCTGTAGAGGGATTTTTATTTTTGTTTTTTTTATTTTTTTTTTTTTGGGTAACATGCTGTGGAGGGAATTTGCTGTAGAATTAGTATAAAAAGTTCCCCATCTTTTACTTCTTCCTGTTTGGTAAAAGCAGCTAGCATATCATTACAAAGAGCAACCACAAAGAAAAAATCAGCCCAAGAAAATTAAAAACAGACACTTTTTAACAAAATCATTTTAATTACAAAAATCATTAGCCCATATAAAAAATACATCCATAGAGACCCCATTATGCCAAGCACTTGATCATATCATTCAATACTCAAAATCAAAATCATTTTGAATACTCCAAAAAAGAAAAAAAAAAATTGTATTATTTTCTACCCTAGCATGGAGGGGTCATAAAAGGAAAGAATAAGAGACTAGACAAAACTAAAAGAAAAAATATGACCAGTTCCTTGCTCACTCCACTTATTCCATTCCTGCTTAAACCAATAAATTTTAATCTCTCTGCTGCACCACTTACTTGGGTTGAGTTCACTACCTGCCTCGTCTTATTGGTCACCTTTTTACTGCAACCAAAATCATAAATATACATTTCACTTCTAAGAACATTATAGTTGTACATCTTATTGGAATTCCATGGTTTTGATTATATGTCATTGGGAGAGAGATTGAACACTCTGCTATATAAAAGAAACTCCATTAAGAAAATGAACTGACAAGAGAAGTTTATCATACCTTCCTGGAAATATACAGCTCCCATGACCTGCAAATTCATTTCCCACAAGAAAAAGAAATGGTTATCTCTATTTCTACGGTGTCTATTATAAACAGTAAAAAAAAAAAAATGCTTAGACAATGTGGTGCCTTTTGTGCCAGAGATGATTTTTGAATGGTTGCAAGATTTTGTATCTAGTATGTAATGGTAATGGAAGTTTGTCGGCAAAAAATAGTAACAATTCTGACAGCTTTTGAAATGCAATCTTAGCCCCCTGATCCAGAATCTTTTTGTGTATTTCATCACCTTTAGTGATGACCACCTAAAAGAAACAACCATTTTCAAAAGGAGAATTATTAATTTCACAATTTCATTTCATATAGCAACACAATTTCTAGTTCTTGGCTCCAATCTTTTTTTCCCCCATTCACAGAAGGATCCAATGTGCCAGGTGGGAGCCACACACCGTTCTTCAGTCTCAGAAGCAATCAGAATTCATGACCTCTTACTTCATCCATGGAAAAGGAGAAACAGTGTGCTATTTTGTCGAAAGATCAGATAACAAACAGAATTCTAAAGATCCCTCTTTACAAATTGTCTTTTACTCAAATTTGGTGTCTCATTGAAATTAATGCTAACCCAAATTTCCCACTTAAAATCTAAACTCCAAGTTTCAGAAAAAAAAGTCATCACTTTGATTCTTCAAATGCAAAATTCAACCAAAAAACAAAAACTAACTAATTAACAGGAGTTTTTAGAATCGGTATCAATGGCACTTACTTGGGTCAGTGGTTGTGATTATAGCCACACCCTTGAAGTCACAAGACCCAGCAGCTTTACCTTCCTTCTGGTAATAGCTATCAAAAGCATAAGAAGCATGGCTTTTAACATTGTTAGGAGAATAACAATCCTCCCCTGGTTGAATCTCTGAGCAATTAGCTCGTCCTGGTCCACATGCCCAATCTAACGCTGCTTGCAAAGTCTTCGGATCAACTCCATCCATGGCAATGCAATACGTCTGGTTGGTGGTATCATTAGCCAAAAAAGACCCACTTCCCGACACATGAAGCAGATAAACAGGCGTTGTATTCCCATAAAACAGACCCCAATTTGCCTCGGATACAGGAGGCGACCTCAAATCCTCATTGAACAATTCGTATATATAAACACTCGAAGTGGTCTCCGGATGCAAAGGGGTTCCACTTCGGTCAAAAACATGCTTAATCAGATTCGAATTGTACGTGTCGGCATTATCAACAGTGGCATAAGGTTCTTTGGAATCCCCTTTGGAAGGCCACCCACTTTCGGTGACAAGAACCACAACATCTGTGATATTGAGGTTCTTCATGGAGAAATAGGCAGCATCAATCATGGCATCGAGAACATTGGTGTAGTGGAGCAGAGTATTGGGGTCGACCATTTCTTTAGAAGGTGTCAAGGGCCTGAAAAGTGCATTGTCAAGGGGCACAACCCCTTTGTTCTGCATAAACACATAGTAAGGGTAAAAGTTCATCATCAGGGGAGACCCAGTTTTGGACAAGAATTGAAGCAGAGGAAGGACAACTTGGGTAAGGCTCTGGTTGAAAAAAGACTGAGAAGGTGGAAAAGGGTCGAGGATTATAGAAGCGGCGTGAGGGGTCGAAACCATGATTTTGGTATGGAGGTTTGCAGCGACCAGAGCATTGTAAAGGGATTGAATTGCAGGCAGAAGCAGAGGAGCCGAAGAGGGTACTGTGGTTAACACCTCGTCCCCAACTGCTATACCAGTGATGAGCGTTTCCGGGTAGTAAGCAACGACGTTTCGTCCGATCCAGGCTGCGGCGGTGGTATTGGAAGAGCCAATGGCAAGGAGCTGGTTGTTTGGCACGCTGATGATGACCCGGATCTTGGTTTTAGCCAGGGCTTTGAGAATGTCAGGGTCGGCATCGTAGAGACGGATGTGGTCGATCTTCTGGAATTGGAGGAACGAAACGAGGTCGGAAGGTGAAAGAAGATTCGAAACGTCGACTCCAATGTTCACACCCACGAATGGTTGGTTGTCTTGGTTCTGATTTTGCTGCTTAATCTCAGTGACTAGTGGTGGAGAGGAAGACTTAGCTGCAAAACCCATCAAGAAAACATATCAGAAAGAGTAAAGGGTCGCTGTGCTTTTTTTACTTTGCCTTTTTTTTTAACAAATGGGGTTTGCGTTCATTTACCTTGAGATAATGTAGAAAGCAGAGTCAAAACAAAGAAGAAGCTGATAGTGAGAAAAGCAGTGAGCTTAGTAATTGCCATTGAAGAGGAACTGGAGCTGGAGCGTTGCTTCCTCATCCTCTGCTTCTGGTTCAGCTACAGATCCTTGCATTATCTTCTCAAATTTTTTAATGGTTAAATCTTATTGTTCTACCTTTTTATTCTCCTTTACGGGTTTGGAGTGTTGAGACAAAGAGATCTACAGTGGAGAAGAAGAAAGAAAGCAAGAAAGACCGCAACCAAACCAGTCTGTGTGGTCTTGAGGTTGGTGATGATTTTTTATTTTTTTATTTTTTAATTTGCTTTCCTTGGATAATGAGAATTTTCTGAGCTCGTGTTTCTGCTTTCATTTTTTTTTTTTTAATAATTTTTTTTATATTTATTTGAGATAGGAATTCACCAAAATGACCTCCCATCCCATGTCCGTTGTACTTTTTTTCTCCTTTTATTAGATTCTTTTCCTCTCCCAGTTGGTTGTTGACATGTTGTGTGCTGTGCAAGTGCAACAAAAGTCTGGACTCTGGACTTTGGGCTTTGGAGTAAGTAAATATATATAAATAATTGAGGTCAGTGGTAATGTAAATGCATTTACAGTGAAAGGAGAATAGAGTAATTATATTATGTGATTCAAAATATTTTTGAATTTTTATGGTGAAAAAAAAAATATATATATATATATATATTATTGGAGGGTTTATAGTAATGGAAATGTACAGGTTGGGTCTAGAAAGTAGACGACGTTATGTTGATATGGAAATGTGTCTGTTAAAATTTGGACACTTGGCTTCAACCTCCTTTTCAGGGTTTGTAGTAATGGTGTAATTGATGAGCACTTAGTCAGTAAAACCGCAAAGACGAAGAAATGGAACCCTCCGGAAGGAACACGTTTGAATCAAACGTCAAATAGGTCTGGGTCCAACTGGAGCTGCTGGTCAAATGGTCGATGGGACTCCATTTCAATGTAAATTTAGGTTTTTAATATATTTTTCTTCTTTTCAGTTTTAAAGCTCATTTTTTGCTCCATTTGATGTAACTTACTCCAACTTGATTTTTTTACTACAGGAAACTAATGGTTTTCTTTTGTTTTTTTGTTTTTTTTTTTTTTTTTTGACAAAACAGGAAACTAATTCAGTTACGAGACCGACATCAAAATACATATATAAATAACTTACATAATCTAATACATTTTGGTATCTTTTAATTTTAAAATTTTACACTTTAATATTTATATTTCTAAAAAAAAAATTTTTACTTATATGAAACTGTCTTTAACACTATATTAGTCAAAAATCCAATTAAACTAATTCGTATCAAATTTAAATTTAAAGGTATGAAATTATAATTTTATATTTGAAAATAAAAAAAAATGTAAATTTTTACAATTATTCTTTAATTAAAATACAATCAATTAGGAAAAGACCAAATGACATAATTAAAAATGGAAATTTCCATGTGATACTATTATGTTTAGTATTATTATTATTATTATTTTGGCAAGTGAAATCTCAATGATTGGAATATTGCCGTCCTAAAATGAGTGCACCTATACATATGTTGTTGACCCTATATTACTATTGAATCATTAAATATTTTAATAATATCTTACACAAGGTCAAACAGCCATTAAAAGTACTTTCTAAGCGAGAATGTGGGTGATTCTGTATATGCCATAGAAATCATTACTATTATTATTATTATTTAAATTTAGATAATATAAATGTATCATTAATTCTAATTGCTTTTTAATGATAAATTGATTATGTATATAAAAATTATTAATTAATCATACGTTTTATTATTTTTTAATTTTTTGAAATAAAAATTGGTATTTTATGAAAAATTTTGCTTTTTAAGAATTTTTTAGATATCTAAATGAGTTTAGAAAAATAAATATATTTATCTCAATAATCTCTTGATCAAATTGACTTAACATTCATTTTTAATATTGCTATTGGACAATAATTTATTTAAAAGATTGTCTATATTACTTATGAAGCACGTCTGTTTTCACTGTCCATGTTACCATTTAAGATGATATAATTCGAATCTCATCAATTTTTAATCTTTTTTTTTCTTTTGTGTTTTTTTGGAAGTAAGTTTTTATTTATTTTGGATAAAGAGAAGGAAACCATCACATACTAATAACTTAGAAAAAATATTGTAAAAAAATGAGGGGATATAATTCCTAAAAATGGTGTTAAAAAAGAAAAAAGAAAAAGAAATATGTTTAACAGGAAGACAATGCCAGGCAGAAAAAAATAAAGAAATAAAAATGGACCAAGGTGAAGACCGAAGAGCAGAAGCAAAGAAGTGTTTGTTTGGTAAAAAACAAAACAGGGAGTAGCTCCCCGATATCATAAACCCAGCCAGTGGTGAGTCACGGGGAGAACACAGATATGACACCTGCATTATAAGTGGGTCACCAAGTATGCCTTTACGCCACTCACCACACATCACTTCCTTCCTCCAGCTCTTCCCTCTTCTCTCATCTAACTTGGTAAATTTTCTTTTACCAAAAATAAAATAAACTTGCTAAATTCTCATATTTTATATGTATTTATGTATTTTTATGCTTTTTTTTTTTGGTAATATCTATGTATGTGTATATGTAAATATGTCTTCCTCCCCATGTTTTTATAATGTTGAAAACGGATTGAACAAAGTTTCAGCCATGTTGTTTTATATACATATAAAATTTTGGTAGTACCAAATTACTTTTTACCGTTAAATAAAAGTATTAAATTTTGATCATTCATCTAGGCATATTGTACGTCAATAGTAATTGGAAAAGTGCATGTTCAGTTGGAAGTTCCATGTTGAGCCAAAAAGAAAGACTAAATAAAATGAAAAAATAAAAATAAAAGTTGAAATCATGAGGTCTAAACAAATTCTTGCTTAAGTGAAAAGGGAATTTTCATAAGGTAGGTGTATAATATGAAATCGAGTGTAGATTGCTGTTGAACAACCATTTCAGGTTCTTTTTTATGTTTTTAGGCTTTGAATTGGGTTTAATTCATTCAACCACCATTAATCTACATTTGTTGGTTCTCTGGGTTGCTCAACTACAAAATTTAAAGCTAATGCCAATGATGATATAAAATAGCAAAGTCATCCTAAATGCTTTAAAGTGTTCATTTAAAAAATTTAAGAAGAAAATAAGAGAAATTATAAAAAAAAAAATAATAAAAATTTGGCAAATCGATGGCTCAAGAGACAGGAAAGGTGCTTTTTTTTTTTTCTCCATAATAAGAGAGTTAAATGAGAATCCTAGGGGAATATTTGCATGAATCTTATAATGACTACATAGATCACGGAGGCAGAAACCAATATGGCTTTTCTGCCACTACTGTTTGTCTTTGAAACTCCATTATCATAGGAAGCCGAAGGGCCTAATATATATATTATTCTACTATAATGGTGTTTTAATTAATATTCCAGCAACCTACAAGAATTGCCCAAAGTTTTTCTTATATTTTCTCTCAAGCATATTATACCCCAAGCAAGCATACCTAACAAGTGGTCATGTTGTTGGGATACTTGGCCAACCAGCAACTTTGGTGGTATGCAGCTGAAACTCATCACTTAATAACATACGGGCCAAAATTGGAAATCATCTTCACTTTTAAAGACTTTGCAATTTTAGTACATATGGACTTGTTATGTCGTGTTTTTGTATATCACAAGGTTCTAGTGCTTAAATGCCGTCATTTCTCAGGCACAGAGCAAGTTTATGTCGTTGGAATCTCGGTGGGACTCATTTAGATACTTTTCAAGATGCCCTAACAAAAGCAAATGACAGATGAATGAAGCCGTGGGCCTGTGGCTTGTGTATTATTGAGAGACACCGCAGATTGATTCTGAGATTTTGGAACAGGAAACTAGAGAAGGGTTTGTTTGCTTATAGGAGGTAACGTTCTCTTGCTGGTTGTTTATAGGAGGTAATTTACAATTAGGAGATCGACGTAGTGAATTTCAATTCATAAAATAATAATACATCTGTGTAAAAAACTTTCTTGTCTTGTGTTTTTGGCTGTGTTTGGTAAAAACTTCCTTGTCATCCATTGAGGTTTATAAACTGAAGAGCTAGAAACTGAACCAGAGGGAACCACCAACATATACGAATTCGACAACAAATCTTTTGAGGTGCTAACAGCAGAATATTTTGATTCTCCAATTTAGCCAAAATTTTACCCATCAAATGCAACAGTAGAACGAAGATAGGCATGGAAAAACTCTCAATTTTTGTCATTTCAATACAAAAATAACAATATATTAACCATTCCCGGCCAGAAAATACCCTCATCCCAAACAATCACTACAAAAATACAAACTTCTAGTTCCTACCCCCCTAAACAAGCTTTATGCTGGACTCAAATTGAGGAAGAAATACCTCAAAACTAACCATATACAAAATACCCTGTATTCAATTTTGAAGCAGGGGCACATAACTCGTAGAATTCTATGAATTCCATACGTGAAACGTCCGCGCTCATTTTCCACTTTGTTTTGCCAACTTGATGTTGACTCAACCTTCCATTGGTGCTTCATTTTTCCAAATTAACTCTTTTATTGAAACCGGTAACTTCCATCATCGGAGGCCATTCACAAAAGCCATCAATGAATCAACATCCCTATTTTCTGAGGAGTACTTAATCGGATGAGATGAGTGTTTGGGGAAGAAAAGTATGGTGGGGAAGCTTCCAAGCTGAAGTTCGCTCTTTGCAAACTCCTTTTGCTCCCCATCTGCTCTGAACTTCCCAACTTTAACACCGCTCCCCGCCAACTTGTCAGCCAATTCTACATATGGTCCTTCCATGGCTTGGCAGAACGGGCACCATGGCGCATAGAGCACAACAAGCCATGGTTCTCTTCGGTTCTCCAGTTTTGCCAAGTTCTCTATTCCATTCCGGTTTAAGGTTACCAAATTCTGGGAGTTGAAAATGTCAGCAACAGTGGCAGTTCCATTTGCATCGCCTCCACTGCCATTAAGCTGTGCAGCATCTTCCTGTTTAATGTTTCCTTTGTGGAGGCCACACTCCTTGGCCTTGGCGTCCTCCCACCACCACCTTCCTTCTCTCTCGTGCTGTCCAGGAAGGACAGGCCTTGTGCAAGGTTCACAACCAATTGAAATGTAGCCTTGTGAATGCAATGAATTCACAGGCACATTCATAGCACGGAGGAAATTCCATATGTCTCGACCATCAACATTTGCCACAGGGTTCCACTTTACAAGGCTGCCAATTCCACCATCCAAACCCTCAAAAACTGGATCCACCTGGACAACAGGAATTTCAGACCTAGTACCAGGAGATTGATCTTTTCTCTGGCCAGTGATCCAAGCGCGAAGCCCTTTGAGGGCCCTTCGCAGGGGTCGCACCTTCCTCACACGGCAGCACTCCTGGTGCCCGTCCTCATAAAAGGAGAACAACCCCTTGCTCCTTACCAATGCCTGAACTTCAACAGAATCCGGAAACATATATTCAATGCGAATGCCATAATGCTTCTCAACTGTGTCAAAAAATTGGTATGTTTCAGGGTTCAGTCTCCCGGTATCCAGGCTGAACACCCTAAACGGTCGACCAGTCAAACGTGCATACTCAATCAAAGCAACATCTTCAGCTCCACTGCAGGAAATAAATATCCATTAATAATCTATATCTGAATGTCACTCTAAGGAAAGGCTAAATAACTAATTATTTATAAGAAGCCCAGTAATGTCCCAAAACATAACCAGCCAACTACAAAGACAACAATAAATCATAAGGTAAAATTTATAGCAAATCCATTGCAGACTAGCACAGCTCTATGAAGTGGTTCAAACAATTATCAGAAATGCATGAATTATGAAGCTAAGGTCGATGCGATTAATGTCACAGTCAGTCATATATTAAAACATTATGCTTGTCAATAAAATATTTAAATTCCTAAATTCTTCTGCATTCACAGACAACAGCTTGCATTTGCCGTTGTTTTGTCTCTTCTCTCTAGATGATAAAGAAAAAGACTTAGCAGTTCGGATACGTATTTGACAATTGGTATAATCATATTATTGCACATAATAAGATGTAATATTATTTAAAAATATTTCCAAACGATTTATTTCTTCCATTGTCACATTCTTGTCCAATACCAAAATAATCTTTGACACATACTGGATGTCATTACAGGTAGAATCTTTTTAGGCACGTAATATTCGATGCTGGCGGCATAGTTGTATAGACAACGACTAGCATAGCATTAACTAAAAGGGACAATACATAATGTCGATCCTTCTTAGACAATAACTATCAAAGAAAACTGGCACAAGTATAGTTTTCACAATAGTGGTTTTTTATTTTTTTATTTTTTATTTTAAAGAAAAAGCAGTTTAATTATAGTTTAGAATGACCAACAAATAAATAATAAATAAATAAATAATTTTCAAAAATTAACCCAACATATTTATCTATCTATCAAATTCCCTGAATTGAATGCCTGCAAAAGCCTACCTGAAAGCGATTGCGATGTCATTGCCAAATTTCTCCAGGGCTTTGTCCATAATTTCAAGAGGGGAAGCATTTACAAGGCTTTTGGCTAGTTGCTCACAATCTTCAGCCTCAACTTTCTCTTTCTCTACCACCTCTGCAAAATTCAAACAATTGTCATTTACAATAAAAACCCATAAAAAAAAATCCCCCAAAATTTTAAGGTACCCAAAACTCGAGGATCAATGATATTTACCAGGAGCAGCTATGGTTGCCGCAAGAGGTACAATGGAATCGTTTCGTTTTGGCTCGGCATTTAAGGGTTTCACGGCACAGCGTCTTTGAGAAAGATTCAAAACTGAAGATTGACCATGAGTCCGATCTAATAACCGGAATGGAGCGAGCTGCAGAGCTGCAAAATTATATATTTAAAAAAAAAAAATCGTTAGCAACCCACTATAGTATTCGTGACACCTTAACGGAATAGAATTTCAATTTATAATCTTTTTGATCTATTTTCTCAACAACCAAACAATAACAAAAACAAAACAAAACCCAAATTAGAAACCCAAAGAAGGAAAGTGTACCTTTAGGCTCAGAACAAGCATTGGAAGGAGAAAAAGAAGGCCCAGAAATCGCAGAAGAAGAAGAAGCTACAGCAAAAGCCATTCGCATAAGAAATTAGAGACTTAAACGTTCTCTTTCTCTTTTTTTTTTTTTTTTCGTTTGTGTTTTTTTCTATCTAATTTCTTTTCTGTTAATGCGTGTGTACACCCAGCTTTCATGAGATTGAAAAGCCTTAAATAAAGAGCCTAATATAAGGGCGACTTTTCAGATTCATTGAACCTGGACGCTATTCCGTACCAGAAGAGGTTCCGTGCCATTGCTTACGTGTTAGATTCTCATTGGCCATAGGTCAATTTCGTTTTGTCATCGCTTTCGTCACGTGGCGTGGGCCACAGAAGCCGTGGTTCATAACGTTTGTCTTTTATTTTGAACATTGAATCTTAAATTTTTATTTTTTTAATGGTCAATATTGTTTTGGATTCTTTCTAGGTAGTTTCTTGAAACACATAAATTGCTTAGCTATGTTCTTCTGGTTGAGGTTTCAAAATTGACGCCTGGTTCAGGATTATATAATAATAATAATAAATAGGATAAAATTTAATTAAATATTTTTTTACCATAATTATAGTTAAATTTCATATTCTTAAAAATTATTTTTTTCATATTTATCAAAATATATTTATTTATCAATTTTTTAAATTAATTTTTACACTTAAATGCAAAAAAAAAAATTATCTTTTAATGAAATATATAAAATTAATTTGAAGATAAAATTATCTTTTAACAAATATATAAAATTAATTTTTAAGGTTCATTTAGAAAGTGTCTAAATTTTGAAAAAATTAATTGTAGAAAATTGATTTCTAGAAAATTAATTTTTTAAAAATTATATTTTAAAGTGTTTAGTTAGCATTAAGATATTTAAAATTTTCAAGTAATTAATTAATATATATCTTAAATTTTGAGAATAAAATTATCTTTTAGTAAAGCATATAAAATTAATTTACGAAGAATTTAAAAAATGATAGTTTTTTGAAAGATTCATGTTCCATATATTTTTTCACCTTTTGATATTTAGTTTTATCAATGAGTTACAATTTCCTCACTATAAAAATCATTTAAACACATGAAATTTTTATTTCTCATAAAATTTTAAATTTCCATTAATTTTGATATCATCCAAACGGGGCTTTAAGAAATTTCAAAATAATATTTTTTTAAGTACTCATTTTCTTTTATATTTTTTTAAATTTTAAAATTTAAGGGAATGTATTCAATTTAGAATTTAATAGATTTAAAATGAGTTATATATTTTAAAGGATTTAATGGATTGTTGTGAAATTCCATAAATTTCATAAAAAATTTATAAGAATCAAACGAAATCTTTGTGATTAAAACTAAATTTTATATTGACAAATTTATTCATAATTTTACTATTAAAATCCTTTAAAATCCATCATTTTTTAAAAAATTTTAAAATTAATGACTTTTTTAATACCACTAGATTTTAAAAGAATTTTATAAAATCATAATTAAATACATCTCGATTTTAATAGATTTTTATAAAATACATTAAATCTGAATTAAATATTATTGGATTTATATTGATTCTTTTAAAATCTAAATCGAATACTTTTAAATTTTTAAAATCCTTTAAACTTTAAATTAAATACACCCCATTTACTTTCTCAACTCAAAATTTTTATACTATAAAAATCATCCAAACACATGAAAATTTTATTTTTCCACTTAAACTTTCATTAATTTTAACATTTTTTAAATAGGCCTAATAAATAATAAAAATAAATTATTAGCTTTTACCAAAATAAATAAATAGATAAAATTATGGGCACTAAAAAGAAAATAAACCAAATCCTTCAAAATCATCATAACTACGGCATAGTGGAAAATATTCCTTTACGTTTTTGTTCTCTAAACCTTCAGATTTCCTTCAACATGATAATGTACACTCTAGTCATAAATCCTTATCTTTTGTTTTTTTTGCTGAATCATAAATCCTTATCTTATTCTTCTAAGGTTGAGTCCTATTATAGTCTAAATCGGAAGGTTGATCATATTTTAGAAATTATAAACTAAATTTTTACACATTACTCAATCGATTGGGATGAATTTACCATTTGGAATTGTAAAGTCATGCTAATTTTATCTATAGAACTTTTGTTCAGAAAAGAAAAAATATATATATATATATATTTCCTTTTGTTTTCTTCTATTCCAATAAAAATATTTCCTTTTGTTTTCTTCTATTCCAATATGTTCCTCTATTTTATTATTTAATTTATTTTTATGTTGCTCGAATATAAGGAAAGAACCAAGAAGGTATACTTGGTCCTCCATGGCAGGCATATTTGTGGTCCACCATGGCATTTTTCCAAACCACCCACCATCTTTTCACCGATGACCCCAATTTCGAAAGCAGCTTACCATGGACGTGACTTGAAAGATCAAATCCCGCTGGATCTCTCTGTTTTCCTCTCATTTCTCCCCTCTCAAATTTTTAATTAGTGATTTGAATTACCTTTTGGACATTTGTTAATTAATTTTTTAGATTATAATTTGATTTTGACACATTATTTGTAATTTGCATTATAGCCACCATAAAAGTCAAAGAAGCAAGTCGTGTAAAGTATAGTCATACAAGAACAGAATATATATATATATATATATATATATATTTGACCAAACAAGAACTGAATTATATGGGACAAGACAAATATTATTTAGAAGGGTAAAAAAAAAAAAAAAAAAAAGTATGGTCACGACTGACGAATATGCATATGTTTTTTCTTTTTTGTTTGGTATGACGAATATGCATGTGTTGAGAAAACTTTAATCGGAAACATTTGACAAAATAAATGACAACATGTGTGCAGTCGTGCATGTATACTTTTATAAGCATAATAAAGCGGCCTCCATGAAAGTCATAATCAGTAAAGTTATCTCGCTATTACGTGTAGCACTTAGCAATTGCTAATTGGCATACCAAATATATTTGCTTAATTTAATGCCACTACAAATATTACTATATTTTATAAATACACTGACATTATGCTAAACGATAATAATAAATAATAATTATAATGGGATTAAAGTAACATAAAATTTAATCAAATGAAGAAGGGTCATGTGCAATCTGCGAGAAGCTAGCATAATTACAGATCCATCTACAAGTTTATAATAGACCTAATTATGATTAATCAGGTCATTTAAAATTATTCTAAGAAAATTAATAATATATTGATATATATATATATATTGAGATGAACAACTTTCAACAGATACGAAGATTGATTAAACTATTAAACAACTTTTTGCTTTTCTGAAAAAAATAAATAATTAAAGAACTTGAATTTCATTACAAGTCAAAATTCAGGCAGTGTCAACCACAAGTATGTGATAAGGAAAATTTCTCATATTTGTTCCAAAACCAATAATAAACAATGGAAAAGGAACAAAAGAGGTAAACAATAAAGAAACAAGGACAAGAAGAAATAAATAAAATAACAAAAAAAGGCAAAATAATGAAAGGGTTATACCGATCCAAGCCAAACATCAAGTGGGAGGAAGAAGGATCTAAGCAAGTGATGTAAAATTATACTTAAATTATATGTAAAGTAGGATGTTCTAGCATTTAGAATCCTCACATTTGGGTGGGGTCCAAGCGGAAAAGATTCTATAATAATTATTTATTTTATTTTTAATTTTATTTTAGAAGTGGGCCATACATATGTAGTGTTAGTTGGTGTGTGTGTGAGAGAGAGAGAGAGAGGATCAGTGGGCATCATTATGAACAATTAACACATGCAAGTGGTGGTCGTACGAAACCACATGTTTTTAAAAATGTAATTAGTTTTTTTGTTTTGCCTGAGCCATTCAAACCTAAAAGCCAAACTTTTATCATAATTATTTGCCCAAGCAGACAGCTAGCACATTAAAAAAAGTAGTTTTGATTTTTCATCTATTACCAGGAATCTTGTCTTATCATACTCACCCCCCCCCCCCCCCCCCCCCAGTTGCACATAACCAAATGCAGCAGGAGAAAGAGACATATGTGTTCATTGGTCAATAGTTTTTTTGCATTAATCACCATTAATATTATTTATTTATTTTTTTTTATTTCTTGCATACTTTTATTCGGATTTTTGTGGAATCAATATTATTATATAAAAGAAAATATTAACGATAAATTAAAAAAAAATGATCGTTAATATATATTGAAATTTACTTTGTAAATTTTTTATTTTATTTTAGAACTTATAATTTTTATATGAATTATTTTAATAAGATAAAATATATAATTTCAGTAGTTGAAATTCTATATTTGTATTTTAAGAATATGAATTTGAATTTATTGGATGGGAGGAGGGCCTAAGGGATAGCCCAAAAAAAAAAAAAAGTTCTCAACAAATATAATGTACTATTTTTATTTTTTATCAATATTATGGATTAATTATATTTTAGTTTTTTTTTAATTTTAAAATATTATAATTTAAATATAGAATTTTAAAATTTACCATAATAAACTCTCTGTTTTTTATTTAATGCATATTGAGTTTTTTTATGAACTTATAGTTATAGGTTTTAATCTCCAATGAAATTATAAAGTATGAGTTATGACATTTACAAACTGAATTAGATGTTTTACATTTTGTTGAAATTATGTGGAGCATCTTGAATACAATTATTTTTTGGTTGATATTGAAGAATTTGATGATATAGAATTAGATTAATGTGCTTCAAATAAAAAAATAGATGGCTTAATTTGCTGGATTTTAAAACTAAATATCTAAATTGTAGCATTATAAAACTATAGGGTATCAAAGTATATATATATATATATACGGAAATTCTATGGTGAGGACGGTTCGTATGAGGATCGCGGTATTAATGACGGTTTTTCATAGTATTAACGACGGTTTTTTAAAAAATCATCACCAATACTATGAAAAACTGTCACCAATACTGTGGTCCGCATGAATACTGTCCGCACCATATACAGACTGTATATATATATATATATGAGTGTAATAAACCATTTATAATTGAATATTTAATAATTATTTGAGAAAAACATAAAATAAAAGATATGTGACACAGCGGAAGCATAGAAAAGATAATAAGGTAATTCTTTATAGAGAAAAAAGAATTATTTATTAATTTTTGAATGATAATAATTTTCTTATTAAATAGAGAACATTAAAGGTTGACAAAAAAAAAAAAATAGTGAACATTAAAAGCCAATACAAGAAAATTAAATAAAGTAAACTAGAAAAATAATTAATCTAAAGAATTAATTAAGATAAGAGTCAAGTAATAGCACTTAATTTGCTTTATACCAAGAATAAATAAAGTTATAAATATTTGGGTAAATAACTTTTATTGCCGCCCTACATCAATATGCTAACTCCGAAGTATGTTTATGTTTTGCAAATTCTCCACCGATTAATATTATAAAGTGTGAAAGTGTGAATGCAAGTTCGTGATCTCTTGCAAGCTGCAAGTGAGTTTAAAGTGGTCATGACAGGGTGTACGATGAAATTGATGCTTAAATTAATCTAATTATTTTATAATATATATTTATATATACATTTTTTCTCGACACATGTTTATTATTATTATATTTTGGTGAATTACTCAACACATGAAAAGAAACAAAAATGGACACATAGACGCGCGGATAATCTATATTATATTGGTACCATGTGAAAGCTGCTTAATTTATTGTTTATATAAAACTGTGTGGCACCGTTTCAGCCGGAAAAAAATAAATAAAAATAAAAAGGCGGTAGCTCCCGCCTCAATTGTTGCCTTTTTTAACATTGGTTGGACAGCTCAGAATTTTTTTTTTTTTTTTAAAAAAAAAGGTCTTTGGTTTTTTTTAGTTTATTTTATTTTAAAGGAGAGCGTATGATTTACCACTAAAGTAATTTTAGTTGATAAGTTTAATTATCTTTTCACATAGTAATTACAAATTTGTTGTTTAACATCTTTTTTATGTTTGTATTTGGATTATTAAATTCAACTTTCTATAGCATTGTTAGATCCCTAAGCTATTTCCGTCTATCAGGTGTTAGAAAACAGCATGCGAAGAGCAAATAGAAGGTTATTGCTTGTCATTTTGAAAGAATTCTTCAAAATCACAATTTAATTTCATATGAACAGAGAATTTTGAAAAACATAAGAGGAAAATGTGATACATAAATTTAATATGCATGGTAAACCTATATCCTAAGGCTAGACAAAAGTGAAGATGCCAATCGACACGAAAACCAATTTGACAACTGGGAACTGGTTAGCTTCTGCTGGTTGATGGCTGTGTCGTTGCAAACTATTTCTAACCATCCCATTATTGCTTCTGATGCTAGTCTAATATCAAAGAACAACCATGACAATCCAATCAATCACAGAGTACTTTACAAAAAAAAAAAAATATTGATTTAAATTCGAATTGCTTTCTTTGTTCTCTAGCATCCTTTTCAGGTACCTTTTTTTTTTGTTTTTTTGGTCTTTTCTGTTAGTTAAGCAAAAAGATATGTTTATGGTAACTCAGTCCCGTTGCTTTGCTCAGCTTGCTTCGGATACAAACTGAGAAATTTTTCTTAATTCTTTTCAGGCAAAAGGAACCCAAGTCCCAAGTCCAAAATTCACAGAAGACGATAATCAAGCCAAAGATCAATCCCAAAGCCAAGCATTGCTGATTCGCCTACTACAACCAGCTTCACCAACTCACAAGCCAAAGCCAACCGATTCCCAATTTGGGATTGGGAATTTCACTGTGGTTTAATGCCAGCTTCATGTTGAATACAGGGTTTTGCCCTAATTTTTCAAAATTCTTAACTGATATGAAATCGAAGTCTATCCAAAATTTTAAAAATTACTTATTTTATGGATAATGTCACTATTTTATAAATCATATTACACAATTTATGGTGCATTATAACCAGTTTTACTATACATCTGGTCTTGTCTATGGTATTTTCCACTCACACATGTTGTGTTGACATTGGCCTGTACTGTGTCCTAGCGAAATAAAATTTAAATCCCAAAATTTTGCATAAGGCTAATAAAATTTTGCATTAGGTATTTTCCACTCACAGGTCTTGTTTATTAATTTTGTACATAGAGAAATATTTTATTGGGCGATGTCAAGCACAACAATCATTGATTTCATGTAATATGGCAAAATAATGAATTGTTGGGCAATATGATGTGTTCGACATCACCTATTAAAAAACTACTATATATATATTATTGTTTTAATCTTCGTTTCCATTTCCAAATAAAGTCATACCATATATATAATTGTTTTCACCTCCATCCCAATTTCCAAATTAGTGGACAAGAGACACATAATAGATTATAAGACAATCAAAAGGATAAAATTATTTGGCTGGGAACAAAGACAGGTTTGTTCAGTGTCAAATCGGCTTATAGTCTAGAAGAAGGATCTGTGAAAATTGATGAAGGGTTGTGGAAGTTTGTTTGAAAAAGTTAAATTCATGAAAGGTCAAAATTCTTCCTTTGGAAACTATCAAACTGTTGCCTTCCGGTTATCGCCAATCTTGAATCCAGAAGAACCATAGTGGAAAGCCAAACGTGTTCTCATGGCTGTGAGAGCAGCGAAGATGAAGTGCACATTTTCTTTCGAGGTGGCGAAAAGATTGTGGTTTGCAAGCTCGTGGAGCATTAGATGGGAGAACACGAACCTTATTAATATACCTCAATTTCTAAATTGCTTAATGAACCCAGAAGGAGTGCTGCCAGTGCATACAGATGACAAAGAGAGCTTCTTTCTGTTCAGTATCATTATCTTAGAACACTTATGGTGGTTACGCAATAGAGTGGCGCACAGGGAGGAAACTGGAAGTGCTGAACGTTCCATGCGAACTGTTTGTAATAGGTTTCATGAATTTAAACACTCAATTTCGCATGACTCTATGGGTAGATCCACGGGAGAGCCATCAGAGAGAACAAACATGTGTGGAGTAATCTGCCCCCAGGAGCTATTAAAATCAATACTGATGCAGAGGTGAGCAAAAATGGAAGCTGCTTAGTTATGGTAGCTCGAAACGACAAAAGGGAAATTTTACTCATTCAAACTTTCAAGTCAGAGATCACTATTCCAGAGGTGGCGGAACTGGAAGCTATATTGAAAGCCTTACAGGTGGCATCAAGCTACGGATGGAGTAATGTTTACATAGAATATGATGCTCCCACTGTGATTGAGTGTTTAGCCTTCAAAGATACAAAACACCTTCATCGGAAAGCTGAACACATTGCTAACTTTGTTTTTCTTTTGATCCCTTTGTTTGTAAATGTTTCTTTTGTATAAACCGCTAGAGTAGCTAATAGAGCTGCACATCTAGTAGGTCAATGGGCAAAACCGCATAGGTTCTATGGGGAGGTGAACATCAACTCCCTGCCCTCTTCTCTTGTTTTGGTTTTGATTCAGGAAAGTGATGTTGGTGTAGTTATCCGAATCGGGGTTTGGTTTTTGCCAGCCCTTCCCTTTCAGGTTTTAATAGAATCTCTGCTTCAGCACAAAAAAAAAAAAAAAAAAAAGAAAAGAAAAGAAGAAGAAGTTATATATATATAAATATAATCAGTCTTTTATTAATATTTTATCAAGATGTTAGGATGATCAAACTATCAAAATTTTTAATATTAATTTTTAAATTATTAATGTTTTGATAGACTAAATAAATTTAATAATATATTAAAACTTTAAGAAGTCAAAATGAATCCTATTAGGATATCATTTAAACCTTAAGTATATTTTTAAATCTAAAATCTTAAAACAATGTAAGAGTTTATTAATAAATCTGGACATTTTGATAGAAGAATTTCTATATATATATATATATAAATAATTTTGAATGAGTCAAAGTATTTTAATTTCATAAAATTTGAATTAATGCATATCTTTTAAAGAATATGCATGTAAATTGATTTATGCATGTCAATTAATTTATTCATGTATCGGATAAAAATACATATTAATTTGCATTTTAATAAAATTAGAATATCATGATATGAAAATGATTATATATATAAATGTATGTGTGTGTCTGTTATTGTGTTTTGATGGTAAAAATCAAAGCAGCACTAAAAAATGAATGAAAATGTGATAGAACTTTTGAAATAAATTATATGCATTTTGAAAGTTTCTATGAAAAATGAACTAAAGATCTATAGATACATATATGGTTACAGGGGACATTATTTAATTTTATGAAGAGCTAGAACCGGATTACATTATCATATATATTATAATGAAATAAGGCATTAAAGACTAACTAATATTTACGTGAAACGGCATCGAACAACAACAGCTCATTCCCATATATCATTTAAAGCATCTTCTTGTATATAATTAATCTTAAAACACTATAAACAAAACAAAAATATTTGTTACAAGTGAAATGGTGTTTTCTCTGGCAATGCTAAGATATTAACGAAATTTGTCTTAAAATGTTTGTTTTTGATAGGTAAAATTGTACCATATACTAGTAATCAACTAAACTGAAAGCCAAGGACACAGCTCTTTTAATTTTAGTCCTCCCATAATATATATATATATATATACATATATCTATATATATATATAATTATAATTGGGATTATGATAGATATAAATTAAAAATTTGGTAATTAATTAATTTCTTCTTGAAGTCTAGCTTTTGACTTTGTGATAATCGACTTCTACTGTTCTCAGATTGTAATTATCAATCGATACAATATTATTCAAAACTTAGCACCTATTGAATCTCTTTTTGGAAGTTTTCTTTAACACACACACACACATATATATATATATATATATATATATTTATATAATAATAATATATAATAATAATAATAAGGTGGCCGCTGCTATATCCTTTTTCCATCATCGGCCGAAGATGATACATTTTATATATATATCGACCAAATTATTTACACATCCAATAAGATAATCATGCATATAAGTCACACACTCTAGAAGTTTGAATTAATCTTGGAAACTTAAAAGATTAGTTTTATGAATTTATGTCAGACCTTGAATATATAATTAGTAGTATCGTTTATCAGCTCAAACAATGTGAATATATACGGTGTAAACTTGTTTTACCAGAAGAACATCAATTAATAGCTAGCTAAATATGGCTGATTCTGCAGATTCATCAGAAGCTGTTGCTAACTCAGAGTTGTTGGAATGGCCTAAGAAAGATAAACGCCGATTGCTTCATGCTGTATATCGTGTTGGTGATCTTGACCGCACCATCAAGTATATAAATATATATATATATATATATGCTCACATTTATGCCACTTTCTTATAATAGGTTTGTATGCCTTTTCCTTAATTGCTTTGATCAATTAATTTTTTCTTGTTTTAATTCCAGGTTCTGTACTGAAGCTTTGGGGATGAAGCTGTTGAGGAAAAGGGATGTCCCGGAAGATAAATATTCACATGTATTTCTTGGTTTTGGCCCTGAAGAATCTCATTTTGCACTCGAGTTTATACACTGTAAGTTCATTACAATTATACTTTGATCCATATATATATATATATATATATGCATATTTCGGTTACCATGTTCATTTTACAAATTTAATTTCTTTGAAAATCCTTAATTGTAATTGGCAATGTTGAAAATGATCACTTTCAATTATATATCAAATTATTAATCCACAGATTATGGAGTAACTTCATATGAAGTTGGAACTGATTTTGGCCATTTTGCGATTGCAACTCCAGATGTAAGATGCTTAATTTCATTCAGGCTTATTATGAAGTGGTTTATATATATGCAGAAGATTTTTGCCCTGTTGATAATACTTGTATATGTATCATCCAATTATATATATATATATATATATATGTAGATCTCCAAACTGGTAGAAAATATTCGAGCCAACGGTGGAATTATCGAGAAGGAACCAATTTCAGTTGAATTTGAAGGTATGAAGCTTAAGCTTGGCTTTGTGAAGGATCCTGATGGTTGCACCTATGAGCTTATTCAAAGGGAAGATCCAAATACTCCTGAACCACTCTGCCAAGTTATGCTTTGTGTGGAAGATCTTGATCGTTCCATCAACTTCTATGAAAAGGTAATTAATTAATAAATGTTAATTCCATATTATTTTTCTTGATTTTCCCAAATTTATGAACCACTTATGACCTGTTTTTACTTCTGAAAACTTGTGCAGGCCTTGGGGATGAAACAATTGAGAAGGGTTGCTTGGCCAGAATACAAGGTTTTTCTCATTTTGTTTTATTTTATTTTTTAAGAATAACAGATTTAATATTCCTTGTTATATGTTGCTTACAAACAATACACAATTTTACAGTTCGCAATTGCTTTTATGGCCTATGGAGATAATGAAGATGAGACAACAATTATAGAACTGACTTATCAGTATGGTACCGTCAAACACACCAAGGGAAATGCATACTCACAAGTGTGTTTCATAACTAAATACCTTTACCCACCATTATTATTATTATTATTATTATTATTTTCCATTTTATACAGAGTAGCTCTTATGCAGGTACACTAAAAGTAAAGTCTACTAACTCTAATAGAATATTCCTGGACTTTTAGTTTAGTCTACATCCTGCACATGAGAAGTTTCATATATACATATATATATATAATAGGTAGATTCTATGATCAATACAGTTCGAATAGAGTTGCATGCTGAGCAAGAGCAAAACTTAAGTAAAACCGACGTTTTAAGAAAAGTTGACGTTTTTTTTTCATGTAGCATTGGTTTTTTCTCTGAGTAAAAAACCGATGTTTTTTACTTATATAGCGTCGGTTTTTTTTTTTGTCCGCACACGACTCCATCCGAATAATCCAAACTGTAGAAGAACTCATTAATATCTGTATGAAACTAGCTAGGTTGCTATTAGCACGGAGGATGTGATTAAAAGTGGTGAGGCTGCAAAGCTGCTTATGGAGGAGCTTGGTGGAAAGATACTTCCTGAAATAACAAACACCAAGATTACCTCTTTTGTCGATCCAGATGGCTGGAAATTTGTAAGTTCTTTTGGGTTTAGTTAGGTTTTGCTAATTTAATTTAAATTTGTATATGCTTTTGAAAGTAACGTTGGGTTTATTATCATTATCATTATTATTATCACTATTTTTTTGTTTTGTATTTGTATTATGTAGGTGTTGGTTGACAATGAATATTTCCTCAAGGAGTTGCAATCAGGAAGAGTAATTGAATAATGCAGGGGATCCCCTGTGCTCTTGCTTGCATTTGCAGTCGGTTGCGCCTACTGTGACTTTCAGTTTATTCGTTAATAACATGAATTATGTTTTGTTTTTGTTTTTTGTTTTGGTTTTTTTTTTTTTTTTTTTTTCTAAAATATTATTGTCGATGTAATATCATTTGATGATGATATTGACATATGTGATGACTACTTGAGATATCCTAAGAGATTCATTAAAAAAAACACAAAAGAAAAAAGAAAAAAGATAGAGTTAATTTTTATAAAAAACAATAATAATGATAAAATAAAAAATGGCCAAAACTTAATAATATTATTAAATAAAATAATAATCGAACCTACTACCATCAAAGTCGTTGTAGTATAGTGGTGAGTATTCCCGCCTGTCACGCGGGTGACCCGGGTTCGATCCCCGGCAACGGCGTAAAACTTTTTGTTTTCCGTATTTTTTAACTACGGACTCTCATTGAACATTCTCAGCCATCCATTGGGATTGGGCTCCAATCCTTTTGAGTCCTTTTTCAACATTCAAGCCCAGCCAGAATAAATAAATACATCGAAAAGCACCAACTTTTTTGTTTTTCGTATTTTTTTTTTCCCTCTCTTTTATTTATGCATCAAAACGTATTTAATCATTTTAATTTTTCTGAAATTTGGGCTTCTAGAACAGAATAAAGTTATATTGGAGATGGCCTTGGTTTTTTTTTTTTTGTTTTGCTGGTGTGGTTGGGCCCCCAGGCTTGCCTTATCCCCCAAGACTCGATCCAGAGAACACACAGGCTGGGATGCGGAAACTCTGCCACCTGAGCTCCACGGCGAGGGTTGGAGATGGCCTTGGGTTTGAGTACCGAATATGCTGTATTTTCAGATTTTATCAATGAATATACATTTGCTAGCCAAAAAATAAATAAATAAATAGAAGAGGAAGTCCCATACAAAAGTACAAATACATCAAGAACGCCAACCCTCCTATTAATGTGTCAAAACATATATTTTAGTCATTTATATTTTTCATAAAGTGGAGTTTTTCTTTTCTGAAATATAAAAGTAATAGCCAAAGCATCTTCATGCCCTTTGTCCTTGCCCAAACAGAGACAAAGCTTTTTGTACAAATTTTTTTTTTGGGTATAATTTATTGCAATGTGGTCGCTATCAATTTTCGCCTGACAAATATGTAACAGTACGCATTTATCCAAATTAGAGGATACATTGTAATTTGCAAAAGTGTGAAAACTAGAAGGTACTAAATACGTTTTAATATCTTCTATCCTCAAAATTTATTCTTAAAATTTGTAAATTAGTGCCTTTCTGTTTCTAATGTGATACAAAATATGTTTGTAAACTATTAATTTAAAAGTATATCTTCAATGATTTTATTATGGATCCATCTAAAAGTATAATTAACTAGAAATTCAATTTAATCCAATCATAACAAAGAGTAAATAGTGAACACCAAGTGCAAATATTTTAAATTTAAAACTCGAGAGTACAATTATTCTATTATAGTGAATTTATCATCGCTACCATCTTTAGAAGGACCTTCTACTTGTAGTTTTATTCAGTTCATTGTAAAAATATATACACTGCATGATATGGATGTAAATAATAGTTTGGAGTTTGGAGTTTCAAAATAATCAAAAGTCGCTTTTTGAAATTGAAACCTTAGAACAACTTATTAACTCTCTCATCCAAATTTAGTGTATACATATATGGGATGAATACAAATTTTATTTTTAGGTCAACATTACGCGGGGAAGAGGGATGTCAAAGGCTTGATCGAATCTGTATCTAAAGGTGTATTTTCAATGATCAAGACCACTTAGCCAAACCTACTACTATAAACACGATATTTGAGAATCTTGTGCTCTTCCAATATATTAATTTATAGTGTTCTTTACTCCATCCTACAAACCATGAAAATAAATAAGAACGAATAAAAAATATAAAAAGTATGCAATAACTAATAACAATGCGATAAAAAATAAAATAATAAAAATAAGAAAGAGAAGGATTCATGGAAGTGTGTATATATATATATATATGTAAGAAATATATATGTATCATGTAGCAAGTGAGTGGTGCGTTATTTCATGACGCTAAATAAATTAATATATTGGTAAAATTTGTCTTCAATGTTTGTCTGAAAGGAATATTAGAAACCTTCTGACTCAGCGATAACTACTAAAATTATATCATATATATGGCCGGTATGAAGTTTCTTAAAAGAAATTTTTGAAAATAAAAACATAGAAGGTTGCTGTTGCTTATATATCTTTATATTTATGATGATTTGAAGATATGACACACTTCTACTAATTGTTTACATGATCCTTAATTATATATTAATACCATTTCACACACAAACTCTTTCTATGTCCTTCTCTTTCTCTCTCTCTCTCTCTCTCTCTCTGTGTATATATATATATCGGTTTTTTTGCTAAGTATATATATATATATATCGGTTTTTTTGCTAAGTATATATATATATATATATCGGTTTTGACTTAGGAAGTGAGGCTTTTTCTCTGTGAACATTTTGCCGCTCTAAGAAGTATTGAGTATGTTTGAAACTAACTCAAATTTCGTAGTTCCGTTCCCACGTACCTTGTCACAGAAATAATCTTTTACATTATTTTTCTTGACTAACTTAAGTAGTTTAAGTCAATGTCAAAAAAAAAAAAAAAAAAAAAAAACTCAGTAAGTTAAAACTCAGACATGTAGCGTATGTTTACCTTTTACATGCCTAAGAAATACTTTATCCCAGCTCGTAATTTAAATTATTAACCTCTTTGCTAATTCATTCACGTTAAATTTGCGTAGTACTACATGATTGTACATTTTACCATATCAAGAGAGCACTATAAGCAGGATGTGTCAACAAGCATGATGTGTCAATTTATATATGCTTATGTGACAACGGGTTAATTATTAGATAAAGTAATAAATATTACTTAAATTCAAATTTAATATCCTATTAGTGACAACCAATGGTACGTTTTTCACATTTTACTTGATAAAATCATGAATCTTTATACTAGAGACTTTTTGTATAAACACTAGTAAATTTAGAGATGGAGATCATCTTTCCAATCTCTATCAACTACAAATAAAATACCGGGTTATTTTAACTACCAGTTTTTTTTATTTAGTTTATTTTATTTATTTGTTAATGTTTTTAGACGAGGTTTCATTATCGTATCAACGATGGATAATATAGAAAATTCGTTCCAAATTTATGTACGTGTATGAAACAAGTAAAACTATGCAAAGAATGAATCATACATGACAGTAAATACAAAGCTACAACAAATCATAGAGATATTCTCTGACGAAAGGATCTGCATAAGAATGAATCATACATTATAGTAAATACAAAGATACAACAAATCATAGAGATTCTCTGACGAAAGTATCTGCATGCTGCAGTGAATGTAAGAATTCCAATTACAATTTTTAATTAATTTCCCATTAAAAAAAATAAAAAAAATCATCGTCTTTCCTTATCAAAGTTCTCTTTCAGCTGGCTGATTTTAATTAATTTTTGGGTCTTTAATTCTGATAAGAGCTACTCAACCATATATTTCTTGCTAAAATGTGACAGGAAATTTGGTATGTAGAAAGAGAAATTACTTTTAGTTAGATTTCAATAATCTATCTAACTTGAAGAATCGGATACATATATATATATATATATATATATATATGCAACGTTACTGTTGGTCATTGTCGTAGCAATTAAATTATTAATATTTATAAGTTGTTGGTTATATTTTTCAAACATATGAAACCGGAGGGGCATAATAATATATAAATGTGTGCGTAAATAAAACGACGAAAACGCTTGGGCGGTTGATGAGTAATAATATTATATATGGACATAATTGAAAACAAATTGGCACTAATTCAGTATGGCTGAGGCTGCTGTACTTGCTCCAAACAATGAGTTGCTAGAATGGCCTAAGAAAGATAACCGCCGCTTCCTTCATGCCGTATATCGTGTTGGTGATCTTGATCGCAACATCAAGTACACATTTATATATACTTTCTATTATATGATCTCTATTGAGCTGTTTTCAAGAACAATATATATATATATATATATACACAGGTATAAATATAATATATATTCGTACGCTGTTTAATTTGATCCACTTTTCTTTTTTAGGTTCTTCACTGAAGCCTTAGGGATGAAAGTGTTGAGGAAAAGAGACATCCCAGAAGATAAATACTCATATGCCTTTCTTGGATTTGGTCCTGAAGCATCTCAATTTGTAGTGGAGTTAGTATACAGTACGTACCATACTTTTATTACTCTGCTTGGTCATGTATATGCTAAAAATCAATTTGCTTCTGTGGGGATTTATGGAGGGCATTGCAACTGAGTATATAAATATATAAGATCTGAGTATATAAATATATAAGATCATTTATAAAGAAATTACATCCCGAACTCCATCAAACAGTTTATATTGAATGTACACTATCGATAATAGAATATTAAATACTCAATATAAATAGTTCGATGGAACCTAATAAATGTATATATTTAACAGTATGGTGAAATTATCAATTTTTTTTTCATATTGATTCAGATTATGGAGTGATTTCATATGATGTTGGAACTGATTTTGGACATTTTGCAATAACGACTCAAGATGTAAGTGGCTCCATTATTCGTATAGGTTTTATTTTTAGAAAGTTCTAAATAGATGATGATATGAATATATATTATATATATATATATATACACACAAACACACACACTCGCACATCAACTTTGTAGGCGTGTAAACTGGTTGAAAACGTTCGGGCCAAAGGCGGAAAGATCATCTTAGAGCCAAAAATTATTGAAGTTGACGGTGAAGACTTTTTCCTGGGTTTTGCAAAGGATCCTGATGGTTGCTCCTTTGAGCTTCTCCAAAGAGATTCAACTCCTCAGCCATTCTGGCAACTAATGCTTTGTGTTCATGATTTGGATCGTTCTATCAGCTTCTATGAAAAAGTAATCTATTATTAATTCCAGCTTCCTTTTCTCCAATAAAGCTCCAAACTATTGATCCCTTCAATCTTTACTATATATATGATCTAAGTAAATCAAATACATTGTAGAAAAAAGCCAAAAAATAAAAAATAAAAAATTAGCAATTAGAAGAAGCACATTTTAACATGATTTAGCTGCTTTTTTTGCCTGTGCAGGCCTTGGGGATGAAGACATTGAGGAGGGTTACCTGGCCTGACCGTAATGTATAATTAGTTTGCCTGTTTATATATACATTGTATTAAGAATAATCATAGTAACAATAATAATAATAAACCATAGTTTAAGCTGGCCAGTAATATTATTTATTTTACATACAATTTACAGTACGCGGCCGTTCTTATGGGGTATGGAGATCATGAAAACGAAACAGCCGTTCTGGAATTGACTTATAATTATGGTGCTGCCAAATATATCAAAGGAAATGCATATTCACATGTCTGTCTAATTTATGCTCTGTTTTTTTTTTTTTTTTCTTTGATTTTTCAATTTTAAAACAATTAACATTTATTGTTATGAAACTAGCCAGATTGTTATTGGCACTGAGGATGTCTACAAAAGTGCTGAAGTTGTTAAGTTGGTTGCAAAAGAACTTGGGGGAAAGATACTGCCTGATGAAATGAACATCAAAACGACATCGTTTCTAGATCCAGATGGCTGGAAGATAGTAATATAATTGATTTTTCCTTTTTTTTTTGAAATTTAAAGCACTAAGATTATTGGGTTTGATTAATTTGTTTAATAAATAGTATTATTGTTTGGTTTTGTATTTGTAGGTGTTGGTTGATAATCAAGATTTCCTCAAGGTGTTGCACTCAGAAAGAGTAATTGCATACTGTGAAGAAGATCCTTCAAACGTGCCATGTAAAACGGCTATGAGCACCACTGTTCCACTTGTGTAGCCACTTGTGTAGAAGACAGATGAATTTTAAATAAATTTTGCTCTGCATCAAAGTCTAAATGGTATTATAAGTATGCTCCCACTGGCTGACTTTACTGGACATATCAGCCCAATTCAGGAGGCTTATGTCGCTATAGACTCGTAGGTTGTGATGCGACATAAGTTGGGATGAAAATAATTTTTCTTTTCAAATAATATACTAAAGTAAGCACTTTGAATTATTGAAATTTCGATATCAAGTGATATGTTATTTTTTATATTTGTCTGCACACCTTGCATTGCTTGCTTTTAATATGTAAGAACAAGTTAAATTATGTTGTATAACTTAGTAAGCTAAACAGAATTTGCTATGGTATTGTTTGGTATCACTTTAATTTTTTTTATTTTTAGTTGTGTTTTTATTATTTAATGATGTATAATTTGCATATTATATTTGTAATATTAATTAATGGTGGTTAAAATTTATTAGACGTCTCAATTAACCATAAATTTTAAAAGAGAAATAATAAAAAAAAATAGAAAAACAAAACACCAAATCAAATATATTTAAGGAAAATTTGGTCCGATGCCCTTATTTTAAACACTTTACTGAGAAATACCCTCCCTCTTTTAAAGAGATGCAACAGCATATTGAAAAGTTTAAAGAAAGCTGAAAGACATATGGTTGTACAATTATGTGCGATGGATGGACAGGACCAACTAAGCTGTCCATATTGAATTTTATGGTCTATTACAAAGGATTATCGGTGTTTCTTAAGTCAATTGATGCCTCAAATAAAATAAAAAACTATAAATATATATACAAACTTTTGGAGAATGTTATCAATGAAGTGGGCAAAAACAATGTTGTGCAGGTAGTCACGGATAACGGTTCTGCATTCGTAAAGGCTGGTAAGAAATTGATGACACAGTACAACTTGTATTGGACACCATGTGCTGCGCATTATATTGATCTTATATTTGAGGATATTGGAAAGCATGAAAGTATTGCAAGGATCATTCAGCGTGCAAGAATGATAACCAATTATATTTATAATCATAATTGGTTACTTTCTTTAATGCGAGATATATGCAAAGGAGACATCGTTCGACCAGGAGCAACAAGGTTTACAACAAACTATATTGCTTTAAATAGTGTCCTTAAAAAGAAAACTTCTCTAAAACAAGTCTTTACAAGCGATGCATGGGCTGAGCATCAATTGAGTCGAACAAAAGCAGGTAAAGAAGTGGAGAAATTTATCCTTGATAATCATTTTTGGGATTCTGTTACTCACGTTGTTAATTTGTATGAGCCATTATATAATATTTTGTGAATTGTTGATTCTGAGTTCATACCTACGATGCCAATATTGTATGATTGTTTTCAAAAAATGAGATATGCAATCAATAACCAAAGAGGAATTCAGTGGGTGATGAGCATCATAAATGCTCGATGGGACAATACACTTTCTCATCTTCTCCATATGGTTGGTAATTTTATGTCAATTACTTATTATTAATTAATATTTTGTCTTATAATTTATATATTAGATTTAATTATTATTATTATTTTGTAGCATACTTTCTGAATCTACGGTTCCAGTATAAAGAAGGAATTGGCACTGATTCAGATCTTGTATAAGCTGTTCATGATGTCTTTGCAGCATTATATCCAAATTCGGATCGTATATCTCAATTTGGAAATAAAGGAAGATTTTGTTTATTATTATTTTTTAACTAACATACTAATAACATTTTTTATAATTTTTTTCATTTTTACATATAGATAATATGCTTTAGAGATGCACGAAAAGGGTTTGGTGATCGTGCAGCAATTGCCACCCGGGCAGAAATGATACCTGGTATGTGCATTTCAATTACTTGTTATAAAAAAATGTGCTTAATATCAAAAATTTTATTAATAATTAAATTTTTTTTAAAATTTAATATATTTTGATTTATAATGTTGAAATATACAGCTGAATGGTAGACAATATATGGTAATAGCACCCCAACACTCAGAAAATTGACAATGCGTATTTTGTCACAAACTGTATCATCATCCACATGCGAATGTAATTGGAGCACCTTCGCTTTAATACACACAAAACAACGAAATAGACTCGCATATGAAAAACTTCAGAAATTGGTTTTTTGCTACTATAATATGAAATTGCGGATACGTGATATGGAATTAACAAATCAATCGCAATTAGATTCTGATTATTTGGATCTTCTTGAAATTGGAGCTGACCCTGGTGAAGATGAAGATAATCCTATTATCCAATGGGTTAAGAATTCACACTTAGATGATGATGAAGGCAATCCAGATCCTCGAGTCGCAATGAATGCTTCACAATTAGGGATAAATGTTGAGAATGTTATTGCTGAAGAAGTTATGAGCAGTGATCGTGGAGGAAATTATTCGTTTGAAGTAGTGACAAGGCCTTCAACTAGACGATTTACTCCTCGTGTAGAAACATTTGGTGGTGGTTATTCTCAACGAAATGAATATGAGGATGAAGATGATGATGATGTTGTTGATCTTGATGATGATGATGATGATGACGATGACGACGACAACGACGACGATGACGATGACAGTGGCGGTGGTGGTGGTCTTGGCAATAGAGGAGGAGGATATAATATAGGTGGAGGTGGGAGTGGAACATACTATCGAGAACCAAGCCAACAACCATTAAGTCCATTTACTGGTGAAGATCAATATACACATGCAACACAGGATTTTGATCATGAAGCTCTAACAGCAGGCACTGGTTCAAGAAGGCATTATGGCAATTCGATGATGAATCAACATGATGAAGATTATCTTTCTAACTCTTTGGATGCAATGAGTTTAAATACACAAGTTAATTCTCAATCTGGAAATTCTGAGATTCCAATTGTGTATCCAATTGGTCAAATGAGCTCACATAATCCTCACAGAGATTACGATGTTGATATCTTCAATCATCCCATGTCTCAAAATGAATGTTACACTCCTCATTGGATAAATCCACACTATCCTCTACTTGGACAATTGGTTGGGATTGATAGAGAAAGATATATTTGGCACATCTACAATTACATGGAAAATTTCTCTAATATGATGAGTTGGAATGCCTATTGTTATACACGTGAAATATCAAGATATGATCATCAATTTGAAGAACCAAGGAGTTCTTTTGGTATTAATAATGTATTAGGGATTATATTTGAGAATTTCTTGTATCTTACTATTATCTGTTAAATTTTCTATATTTTGGTGTGAATTAACTTTATATTTTATTCACTTATAAATAATTTGTTATATTTATAGAATATTTTATGATTATTGTATTCTTATATAATTATATTAATGATCTCATATATAAAAAATTGTATTCTAAATTAAAAATTTACAGTTTCCGTAACTTTACCGATATTTCCGTAAAATCATACCCTCGACATTTTCATCGATTTCGGTATTTTCTTCACTGATTCCAACCTTACCCTTACTCTATAAACCACGTACAATTTCTTTCTCACTCTTATAAATATCCCACCTACCGCATTTCATATCCAATTTCTCTCTTTCTTTCTTTCTTCTCATAGTGCTTTCTGATGTTGGATTCGAAGGACGATCTTGAAGCAGTGGAAGGAGGTTTTATGCTCAATTTCAGGCGTCCAAATGGTGGACCATAACACACACAACATTGATTCTAAAGCAGTGGAGAGAGAGAGAGAGAGAGAGAGTTGCAGGGAGCTTTTGTGTGATTAGTTTGCTGATTTCTTTCTTCGACCATAGACTTGGAATCGAATTATGAAATCACTCGGACCGCTAAGTTCATTAGCAGTGGCGGCTTCACCAGAGTCGCTTTACAGGTGATTACTCCTCTTTGATTCTCGTGTCTTTTTTTTTTTTTTCTTTGGAAAAAACTAAAACATATGAAGTAGCAGAAATAGACTATTTTGCGCCGCCTTTTTACTAAGTTTTTAGGGCGATTGTGTTTTGGTTTGTGAATAAAACTAAACTAACCAAGTTTGTAAATTTCATTTCCCAGATGAGCTCTTAAATGAGTCGGTGATAGTTGGGAGTGTTTTGTTAGACAAGCTTTGGTGTCTACGAGAATCTCAATCCGATAGTGACTGGAATGGCAACGTAAAAGATGTATCTTTGTTTATGATGGCCGACACAGCGTACAGTAGCTGTTGCGTGGATGAGGTCGGAGCATCGCACATCAATGCTGATTATGTCGTGCACTACGGCCACGCGTGCTTCAGCTCGTGAGTTCTTGTTAATAATACTTTTACTAAAGCCTTTTTTTTATTTTTTTTTATTTTTTATATTACAAACTATATTAAAGGATTGTTTTTTTTTAAAGCCAAAAAAAAAAAAAAAATACACAATGAGTTTTTGTACCAAACTCATAAGACATTATTCTCAGAGATTTTGTCTTAGCTGTAAATTGTTGTGTCTCAATCTGTTTGCGTTCTTTTTTGGCATCAAGATTAGGCTTTGAAGCCAATGAAGCTTCTTCTTCTTTTTTTACCTTTTGAACTTAAAAAGTGGTTATTTTGTTTCTGTATATTATGCAACAATTAATTTTGGTTTCATAGTTTCAAAAGCCTCTTCTTTTTCATTATTGGCAGGACTACAACTCTTCCAGCATTCTTTGATTTTGGAAAAGCTTCAACTGGTGTGTCCAATTGTGTAAAAAATTTATCAGATCATGCTGTGAGAAACGGCAAACCTGTCCTGGTAAAGTGGTTCACTAGAGAATTATTATTATGAACTTCTATGCTCTACTAAATTTGCAATAAGCATGCTTTCTTTTTTTCAATTTTTTTTTTCACCTTTAGGAGGATTTGGTACTGAGATCATGTCGTTTCACATGTAGCCAAAACAAATTATCTCAGCTATCCAATCTCAACATAGTTCGTTCAATCTAAATGCAGGTCCCCTTTGGGCTAGAATATGCACATTTGATACAGCATATAAGAGATGAAGTGGTAGAAGCATGTATGAGTAGCTCTAGATTAGAAATCCAATTTGCTGAAACTATGTCTTCGGACATGAATCCATCAGAATCTCGTAAGATCTCCAATGGGAGCTTGGAAGCAGCTAGTGTCTTCTCTGATGATAAATGTATTAGGACAGTGGTTGGTAATAGATATACCATTGGAGGCTTGGTCTGGGAATTACATGAGGAACACAAAATGGAGGACTACTTGTTTTTTTGGATTGGTTGTGAAAATGCTGCATTTGCAAGTGTTGTACTGACGTTAATTAGTTGTGAAATAGGTATACATATAAGTTACCTGGTTTTGTATGAAATTTATTGTGTCTGCGTGTAATATTGCTTAAGATATTTATTGTGTTATTAATTCTAGTATATGCAAGTCCTTGTGCTAGTTCTCTCTCTCTTTCTCTAAATTAATAAATCTTTCTTTAATTATGGTATTACTGGTTTTAATAGATATGATGCAAAGTCAATTTGCATGGTGACAGACTTATCTCAACAAAGAAGAATTCTTAAGCATAGGTATGGTCTCAAATAATGGTACTCTCTTTTCTCCTTTCTAAAAATCCACTCATCTGCTTGTATTAATGTATAATTTGTTTTACTAAAAGAGTGATGATGTTTGTACAGATGTTACCTGGTCAAGAGAACGCAAAGGATGTGAACATTGTTGGTATTCTGGTTGGAACTCTTGGTGTAGGTGTGTTCCTGTAGGCTCCTTTAATATTTCTCCTGTAGTAATTTACTCTGCATTTTTCATCTTTAGATAAGGCATGGCTTTTCACTGTGTTGGGATTCTAGTAAATTTTTATGGATCTTATCATGCACAGCTTGCTGAAAGAAAACTTTGTTGAATGATTTATTTTTTCCCAATTCTGTAGTAATTTTTTTGACATACATTATTTATTTATTTGTTTTTCTAATTTCCACCATCATAAGTTTAGCATATGTATGTATAATTCCACAACTATTGATGCAGCTGGTTACCTACACATGATTAATCTGCAAAATGATGGTTTGGTCATTGGTTATATATGAATTTATTGTTCATAAACTCATCAAATTTTTTGGACGTTATTTGGTTTGAAAGTGGTCAAAAGATAAGAATCTTTTATGGGATTTATATTACAATTATTTAATTTTCTTTTTTTCTTTTGTCATTTTTAATATCCATATGTCAATTAGTCCATTTGAGTGTCTTGTAAAAGCTAATTTATTCCATAAGACCCCTGCTTTAATGGATTTCTAAAGGTATATGTGGAGAATATAAGATATTTTTCTTTCCATCGTTTGGTCAAGAGGCTCAAGCTAATATTATTGAGAAGCTCATATTCTCAAATGAGATTGAAATGTAAACATAATAGAAATTTTAACTTTTCCATGAAAACGTGTTAGGAATTGTTTTCTCTTTCTTTATCCTTTTTTTTTAATAAAATTCAAACTCCAAGCATGGCAATAAGTTGGGGAAATTGTTTCATTATTCAATATTAATGTGATGGTTAATAATGCTCCTAACAAACAACAACTTCCTCAAGATAGTTTATTTCCACATGTAATTATCAATGTCAGACTAAGAAGACAAGATCAAAATTTGAATCTTATATAAGCTGAAACTCCATGGAGAAATTTCCAAATTATCATTGCTTTCCTTTGCCTCCTTTGCCAAAAAAAAAAAAAAAGCACACTTGAATGCCTTCTATTATATAGATTCTACAGTTTTATGTCCTCATAAATTACGTGCTGTAGAAACAATTCCAGATTATGATCCATGTAGAGAGGTAACTATCCATCCAGTGCCATAATTCCTTTCAAATTCTTATTAACACAAAAGAGTTCTTATAGAAATGAAAGAGAAAGAAATAAATTTTGAAGTAGTTTTAAAGGTTCCCTAAGTGCATAAATTGTATCTAACAAACTTTTGCTACTTTGTGAGTGTGTGAGAGTGAAGGTTGAAGGTATATATAATGTGCGTACAATATGAAATATATTCATGTATTGGCATAGCATTTTTGTACTTGAATTTGTTGGATAAGTTTTAGGAAAAAAGTTTATTATGATATGCAGCCTCTATGTGAGCTTTTGTTTCCACGAAGAGCATTTGTTTTCTTTGAAATTATATACTTGCTATTACTTAAGTTTTAAATGACATGCAAATAGCTTCTTGATTCATGCTATATGGTTAATAGTCCAATGCACTTGACAAGCTACAAATGTACCTCTCGAAACTCACTTGCTTATGAGGATAATCCAAATGGTTGGACAGCTTTCTATTTTCAATTGATGCGTGCAGAATACCCTCACCTCAATGGCATGAAGAAATTGCTTAAATATTTGTTAGGATATGAAAATTGACATAATCTTTTGTAACATTGTCTCTTTTTTATTATGTCATTTTGATCTTCTAATAATGCTCTGAATTGTCAGACCACTTGAATATTTTATATTTTAATTTAAAGCTTTTTTTTTTAAAATGAAATTTATGATTTTCAATTGAATACTTCATACAAGAAACAGGTAAAACTGAGTCTTTAGATCCAAAAACAACTATTCTTGTGCCTGAAGACAGATATGACTTCATGCAATTGATACATTGGACCCTGACATGGTAAGGCCTAAATTCTTTTCTTTAAATTTATTTAAGTTCTGATATTATGAAGCTAATTTTTGCGTCTATTTTGCTACTTGTATGAATTTTTTTAAGGAGAAACTTCCAGATTTCCTTTGCAGATATTTCTTACTATCCTAGTTTTGGAGAATATTACCTACATCCTTCTAGAATCCCAAACCTGTTGTTGATATCCTTAACAATTCCTTCCTTCTATCTTGCCAGTTTTGGTGTTTGTGTTGTTCAAAGTGTAATCTGAAATATTTATTCCAGTTAAGCTCAAATAACCAATTCTAATGGCATCTTATGGAGTATATGTAGGCAACATCAGGATTTTTTATATTATAATGAGTGGCCCATCCTATTAAGTGGCATCTTTAACAATGTATTTATTTGCATGATTTTTAGTTGGTTTATGCAGACAATTTTCACTTTGAACTATATGTCTCTCACAATAACTTCATGTAAGATTCTCCAATAAAAATTTTCAATCTTTCACACTTAACATGGTAATGTTGCCAACCTATCACTAGTATATGTAGGAAATTGATAATAAAGCTCTACCTCCTAGAGTTGATTACTTTACATTTTGAAAGGCAGGTGGTTAGCTCTTAGCAACATGCTAGAAAAGGGTTTTGTCTTAGGCAAAATTGCAATCAACAAAGCAAACAACTTTGATGACAGACACCTATTGTCTTCAACATGTTGCCTTCTTTTGATTAAAATAGAGAAAAAAAAAAAACTTCACTGGCAAAATAAGTGATGGTTATTGAAGTGGATCAGAAATTTCAGGTGTTCAGAGAAGAAAAAAAAATTGAATAGCCTTTGCAACTGCAGAGCATAAAAGTTACTAGTGCAGGTTTTGCCTTAATGAAGAATGTTTTATTTTCTGGAGCTTCTTGGGTTGTAGTTGCTTTAAATAAGATCGTGAAACCAGCCAGAAGATCAAGGAGAACGTAGGAAAGTGATTGAATAGGAACAAAAAGAAGAAAAATGGCATAAAACTATGCTCAAGCTTATCCATCCGAGTCTACATCAAGCAAGGATCAGCCATCTAAGGATGAACCTGCTCAAGGCTTGATGCTGAGATATGGTCCTGTAAAGTAAATACTTTTTAGCATTTGTATTCAGTTCTATTTAGAAGTGGCCCTTTTCTAGGCCATTGGGTGATTGATGAGAGTTCATCTATGCCTTTGTATGTGACAATTTCCTATAATTTACTGATGTTTATGGAGCTATCTATTTCTTTTTTCATACGTACTCAAATGGTGACTTGTAAGTGGCATAATTTTGTTTTTATAATTTTGAACCTTTAATTTTTTTTTCTTCTCCTATTGCTTGTTATGCTTTCGCAGCGCTGCATTGTGCAATGGATTTATGCTGCTTTTATTATTGTGTTTTTTTATCTTTTGACTGATGGCTTCAAAATGTTTGTATTCTTGGAATGTATGTCGAGTTATGAGTTGTGAAATGGAAGTTCAGCCCACATAATGAATACTCAGGATACCGCAATTATATTTTAGGTTAGAGATGTGCAACATAACGTTAGTTGGATGTCGAAGTCACAAATGTACAATCTACATTGAAAATTTATTACAATACACATCAACAACGTATTTCTTCCTAAACCAACTTATGTAATCCGGGCCAAATAAAACGTCCTCTTCACTGCTTCTGTACTCGATGAACATCAAAACAAAGACATCACAATCACCCTTGCAGAATTACATTTAATGAAATGGCATCAATTATGTTGATAACGAAAACCAACCATGTGTATTTCCACATGTAACCACAATAACAAAGCATCAATAAAAGTTAATTTCAAATGACAACACATTCATACTCATTATTTTGGCGGAGTGCATCTTTGATCATAGTCATTTTGAATGGATCTAAACTGGGAAGCATGTTTGAATTCTTATCGTAATACTCCCCAAACACCACAATTCCATCTGACAGCTTCGATAGTGTGTGTTTCCACCAAGAACATGCTAAATGTAGCTTTATTAATAATAACCGTTAACAAAATAAGAGAAAAAAAGACATTAAGAAATGAAAACATTTAAATAGTATTTATCCAAAATAAGAGGGAAACAAACCTTAAGAAGTGAAAACATTTAAAAAAATGAATACGGATGGTGCATCGGTAATTACCGCTGTCGACGGTTTCATTGGTAATTATTGAAGGGCCTTTGGTAATTACTGAAGGGCTTTCGGTAATTACAGTTGATAAATTTTTTGACTCCCACAAGTCTCCTAATGTGTGTTCGTGCAACAACATGCAAAATATATATTCATCAATGATCCTAAATAGAAAAATTCCCATAAAGTTCGGAAAAAGTTTTAAAATTGCCAAAAAAATTTGATTACTGTAGGGCCTTCGGTAATTACCGATGAAACCATTGGTAATCAAATTGAACTTGATGAAAAAATTACCGAAGGTTTCATCGATAATTATCGAAGGGCCTTCGGTAATTACAGATAATTACAGTTGACAAATTTTTTGACTCCTACAAATCCCCTAATGTGTGTTTCATGTAACAACATGCAAAATATACATTCATCAATGATCCTAAATAGCAAAATCCCCATAAAATTTGGAAAAAGTTCTAAAATTGCCAAAAAAATTTGATTACTGTAGGGCCTTCGGTAATTACCAATGAAACCATTGATAATCAAATTGAACTTGTTGGAAACATTACCGAAGGTTTCATCGGTAATTACCGAAGGCCTTCGGTAATTACAGTTGACAAATTTTTTGACTCCCACAAGTCCCCTAATGTGTGTTTCGTGCAACATCATGCAAAATATACATTCATCAATGATCCTAAACAGCAAAATCCCCATAAAGTTAAAAAAAAGTTCTAAAATTGTGAAAAAAATTCGATTACCGTAGGACATTCGGTAATTACCGATAAAACCATCGATAATCAAATTGCCCTTGCTGGAAAAATTACGGAAGGTTTCATCGGTAATTACCGAAGGACCTTCGGTAATTACAGTTGACAAATTTTTTGACTTCCATAAGTCCCCAAATGTGTGTTTCGTGCAACAACATGCAAAATATACATTTATCAATGATCCTAAACAGTAAAATACCCATAAAGTTCGAAAAAAGTTCTAAAATTGCCAAAAAAAATTGATTACCGTAAGACCTTCGAGAATTACCGATGAAACCATCGGTAATCAAATTGCCCTTACTGGAAGAATTACCAAAGGTTTCATCGGTAATTATCGAAGGACCTTTGCTAATGACAGTTGACAAATTTTTTGACTCCCACAAGTCCCTTAATGTGTGTTTCGTGCAACAATATGCAAAATATACGTTCATCAATGATCCTAAACAGCAAAATCCCCATAAAGTTCAGAAAAAGTTCTAAAATTGCCAAAAAAAATTTGATTACCATAGGACTTTCGATAATTACCAATGAAACCATTGGTAATCAAATTGCCCTTGCTGGAAAAATTACCGAAGGTTTCATCGGTAATTATCGAAGGCCTTTTGGTAATTACAGTTGACAAATTTTTTGATTCCCATAAGTCACCTAATGTGTGTTTCGTGCAACATATGAAGAGAAATAAAGGGTTTTCCACTTTTAAATGAACTTTGACATGGATATGTTAATTCATACTTTATCAACCACTTTTAAATGTTCTTCTTAAAAAGTGATATAGTTGAAAATGTTGGGGTACCATTCCTCAAAACAATTTTATGTTTGTTTCTTATCTTATGGACCAAATAATGATAATTTTGATAGATTTTATAGTTAGCATAGCATGGGTTTGATAAAAAATCCTTTGAAAAGTGAAGCTAATTTAATTATACATTACATGTCAGGGCTTTGCTTTAATTAGCAACTGAAATTTGAATTATGTAATACACAAGAGGAATATGTTTTTCTTACAAAATTTGTCATGATAGAGATATTCTTTTTTGGTATATCTGCAGCATTTTAGAGGCTTAAGTTTTCCTACTATTTCGTTGGTTGGTCCAAATGCTGCAATCATCCATTATGCGTCACAAGCAGAAACTTGTGCTGAGTTTAATCCAGACAGCATATATCTTTTTGACTCAGGAGTGAAGGCTTGTTAGCTATAATTAACTATTATATGTACTTGACTGATAACAATTATGTAAAGATTACAGACTACATTCATGCACTTATTTTTATTAAATATTTTAGCTAGATAGACTATGTTTTCTATTGATACATTTTTAACTTATAAATGGTTATCTTTATGGACATTTATGCAATATTTACATTGAACAACTGATATAAGAAGGACAGTTCATTTTGGAAAACCATCAGAACATGAGAAACCATGCTATACTGCAGTAAGTGTAATCTATTTTGTTTTTCCTTTTTATTATCATTATTATTATTATATTTTTTTCAAGTATTGCAAAGGGGATGTGGTTTGCTTCATTTTGCAGGTCCTCAGGGGTCATATTGCACTTGGGAATGCTCGATTTCCTAATGGAACCAATGGTATTTTATTTTCTTTTTCAAATAATGTATTTCATTTTAGATGAAATGTATTGATCATATTCTTGTAAGTTTATGATAGGAAGGTACATGTTCATTTTCCTATAGGGAATGCCCTAGATATTCTTGCTCGAGTTCCACTATGGAAAGATGGTCTTGATTATCGGCATGGTACAGGCCCAAATGGAATTGGGTCTTACCTTAATGTTCATGAAGGCAAGTATGTTTTACTACTTCTTTCCTCTATTATTTATGTTTTGATTTCAAGGCTATAGTAAGTTTTCCTTCTTCTTCTTTTCCCCTGTTTAATACATTTTACACATTGAACAAGACCCCATTTAATTAGTTTCAGACCACATGCTCGAAATGTACCACTACAAATTGTGGACTTCAAATTTCTTGTTTCGTTGGAGCTCTAATTGTGGACTTCAAATTTTTTGTTTCAGAACCTTGTTACTATGAGGACAAGAGTTTTGGTATAAGGTTGGAGAATGTCCTTATAAGGTTGGAGCTCTAATTGTGGACTTCCAATTTATTTTATCCAATAAATTTTATTCTACATATTCATAGATCAAGTATGATACAAACAGGAACCGAATAACATTACTACTAGGGTCAGTCTTAAACGACATCTTTTTAGCCTTCGAAGACAAAGAAAATTCACAGTTATTGTGTCTTCCCATTCAATTTGTTCAAAGATATGCCATGACACATAATCGGCTCTTAACATGTTATTTTGTCTTCCCATTTAATTTGTACTTAAGTCTCTCATCCGCTATGACAAGCTGCAACTCTCTTCATAGATAACCCTTAAGAATAATGCAACGGAAAGAATAGCTTAACAATCATTCTAATTGCATACTATATAGATTGAGTATGATACAAAATTGTATTCGAATTTTGTTAATGATAACTTGTAATGTTTTTGTCATGTGTCTTTTAAATTCGAATCAATAAGAGTTTGTCATCATTATATATTTTTTTGGCCACTGTGTTGTTGGTACTATTTATATTTATACCATATATACATATGTTTGTCCAAATATTTATATTTATATTTTAGCCTTTTACATATATGGTATATTTGATGGTTTGTTGTCAATAAGAAAATAATGGTGTGGCAAGAATATTGTATTGGTGGCCTCAATTTATATTTGTTCAATTTTTTCAGAGCAAATCATCACAATTTAATTCAACAACCTTCGATAATGTGTGTTTCTACCAAGAACATGCTCAATATAACTTTATTAATGATTCTGACAAAAGAATCCACAAAAGATTTGGAAAAAGTGAGAAAATTACAAACAAAGTGGATTACCGAAGGTAATTTTTCCAGCAACTACAAATTGGTTACCGTAGGTTTCATTGGTAATTACCAAAGGCCCTACCGTAATCAAATTTTTGTGCCAATTTGAGAACTTTTTCAAAACTTTTAGGGTTTTTTCTTCTTAGGATCATTGAAGAAAGTATTTTTGCATGTTGTTGCATTTAACACACATTAGGGGACTTTTGGGGGCCAAAAAATTGATAAAATGTGATTTCGGTAATTAACGATAAAACCTACAGTAATTTGTCAAGCAAGGACAAATTGATTACCGTAGGTTTCATCGGTAATTACTGAAGGCCCTACGGTAATCAAATTTTTATGCCAATTTGAGAACTTTTTCATAACTTTGTCTTAGTCTCACCCACTTTGAATCCCTCATATGTTTGACTCATGCAATCTTGCCTCATACCTCTGTTACCATGCAATTTTCCAAAGACTCATATACTAATGTAATATGCAAGATCAGGAAACTATCAAATGACATATTTAACAACCAAAAAATTAAAGAGTGGGCCATTAAATGACATATTTACCAGGGAAAAAAAAATCAAAGAGTTGTGCAAATTTATGGTTCAAATTATGAATATATTAAATACTCTAAATTATGCAGGATTGTAGAGTTTCATTAATGATGTTTAACTCTCAATATCTGGTTGACATTGAAAATGAAAAGATCGGTCGTGTTTTGAAACTTGATTCCCTTAAAAATGGTGATCTATGGAAGGAAGGACCTAAGCAACCGTATGATCATTTTTATAAACTAAAAATACCATAACAAGCATGACAATTATGATGAATGCATAAAAAGTTGATTCCAAGTATTTGGAAGTCCAGCAATACACCAATGGTTATAGTCCATGCGCCTAAAGCCATTATAAAAGCCAAGATGTCCATCTTTTCTAAGTTGTGATAAAGTTGTTATATCCAGCAGATGAACATGTTTTCTCATTCCAATTAATACATCTTTCACCACATATAATGCCTTGGGCAATCCACCTCGATAACTGATCCACTTAGGAGTTTTGTCTCATTGCCACAGTTTGTCACCCATAGCTCATTCCAATCCCTTGCCACTAAATATGAAAAGGAAAAAAAAGAAAGAAAAAAAAAATAGCATCAGAGAAATTCACGAAATTAATTTTTGGTTTTCAAAAAAAAAATTGGTGATGGGAAAGAAGTAAACTTAATGGTTGTGGGTAAGAGAAATTCCTTGGAAGATGACTTTGGTTTTACTATGATTCATGGTAGAATCCACCCACTTAACCCATGTTGTCAAACCCTTACGAAAAGCAACCATACAATTCATGTCTTTGAGAGTTTGGTTATCATATTGAGAATTTGAATGCTCTCTTTCTAGTCCTCATGAACTAAAGTGAAGGCAGTTCATAGGGATGCAGATTGGACAAAACAGGAAAACAAAAGTAGCAGAGAAAAGAAGTTAATCACATGTTTATAGCAACTTTATTAAAAACTCTATGAGCAACAGAGCATTTAAATTCTTTTTTAATCATATGCTTATAGCAATTTCATTAAAAACTCTATAAGCAACAGAGCATTCGAATTCTTTTCCTCTTTTGTTTTCTTTTACCTGGTATCACCTCTAACTAGACCCCATTTGTACCCAACAAAGACTGATTCCTTAAAGCCAATATTAAATCCCTCTTGTGCTACAACTTCTTCTCTTGCTATGAGACCATCATGATATCCACTCTAGTAATACATCAATTGTTACATGAAATTCACGGAAAGGGTGTGGGGGCAACGATTATTACTTCTAGACAAAAAAAAAAAAAAAAAAAAAAAAAAACACAACTTCCATATGTTAAGGAGGGACACTACATCAACCTCATAATCAAGTGCACAAGGATAACGATATGCACCTGACCTAAGGCATTTTCAAGCACATTTTTGGAATTGTAACCAATAGTATGGGTTTCTCAATCTGTAAATATCAGTTTATCATGGAAGTCTTGAGTGCCATTAGCCTATAATACAAAACCACAAGCAAACTAATACCACATCTCCGCAACCAACCTCAAATTCATAAAATAGGAGTAAGTATAAGACAGTTCACCTATCCTATCCCCAACTGCATATCTGTAATCAACTTGAAAATTAATAATGTTCCACCAGCCAAGCCTAAGAAATTCCAACCTTGGCTGAAAACTAAACAGAAAGAAATTAAGGTAAACTAAACAACATAGATAGTATACCTCATGGTCCATATAGTAGGTATAACATCTTTTTTAAATATTAACTAATTGTAAACAAAAAAAGAGAAAGTTAACTTATATAATTCGCCATAGAACATATAACTAAAAGGATACCATAAGAATCACTTTGGTCACATCGGGCACTTGGCATAAGATCACTTTCTATTTGATGTTGCAAGCTTTCCAAGTGAAGCTCCTCTGCAAAACTACCGCTCACCTTCATAACCATAAACAAGAAACCAACATAAAATCAAAATTAAGTTATGTAATTAAATTATGATATCTAGCAGGATGGTGAGTGTCATATAAACAAGAAAACAAATGATCAACATTTGAAGCAGATTTAACCATAACTGCTTTCTACTTATTTTTCAATTTTGTTTTTTTGGGATTTCTTTTCTTTTAATTTCCTTTAATATTCTGTTGCAATCAGAAAATTCAACAAACACTTGTGAAGTATTTCTGACCTTAAAGCAATATAGAAACCGACCCTAAAGCATACTCATAATATTTAATCACCCCACTAAATTGTATAACCTACTACTACTACTACTACTTGATTTCGACTAGTTTCCTCCATTCCAATCATTGTCTTCGCCTTTCACCAATCAAGCAAAAACCCAAGCTAAAAAAAAAAAAAAAAAAATCAAAATACATAGATCCTTACCTCAAACGCAATTTTTCCTTAGTCTTTCATATGTTTGCAAGAGAAGAGGTAAGAGATGCACGGAGATGGAGCATGGATTTTTTTTTTTTTCTTAATGAGATTGTGTGTGGGTTTTCTGGGGGATGAAGAAAAATAGAAAAGCCGAGTGCAGAAACTAAAGACTGTGGGTTTTTTGGACTGAAGGAATGAAGAAAGGAAAGTAAAGTAATTTTTTACTTTCATTGGGGATAAAATAGGAAGCAGAGGGCAGATAAAAAAAAACCAAGAAATGAGGGGCATATTTCATTAAAGGCCTTGAAAAAAGAACATTGGGCCAAATTACCCTATATTTAAAATAGTTTTCCATTTCATATAATTGGAGAAAGAGCGGGCCTATTGGGCTTTGATCCACTTTTCTATGTGAGTCTTTTATGAGATCCTTTTGATCCAATCTTCTTGGGCTGGAAGTTCTGGAAAATGGGCCTGCATTTCCAGCCATTGTGTTAAAAATAGTTTATAATTGACATTTTTTTTTTTTGGGGGGTCCATTTTCTTTTTGTCAGCTCATAATTGATCATATTTTTCCAACTCCGTAAACACTTTTTTTTTTTTAATTGTTTTTTTAAGCTGAAGACGACTTCTTAAACCTTTATTCACTATGGGGGAGTGTTATTTCATTTTCTCTCGATAACTTTTTTTTTCCTTTCCTTTTATTTGTTTATTTTATTTTATTGGCAATACTTTTAGTTTATTTCCCAGATGTAATTGTAAAGATAAACGATCTTTTTTTCTCCACTAGTTAGACAGTCAAAGCAATTAATCACGTGACGCATAGCATACGTGGCCATAAAAACATCCTCAGAAGATCCGAAGTTGTCCGTTGTGTCAACAACTTCAATGAAATAAAATCGAAAGGACTAACATAAAGTTGCCACATTTCCTACCACAACTTTACTCACCAATGACCCTACTTATTAAAGTATAACATATTCTTTATCAAAAAAAAAAAAAAAAAAAAACCCTGTAATGATAAAAGTAGCCACGTTGACGATGTGGCATTATTCTATATATATATATATATATATATTGATAACGGCTTATGTTGGGTATGTAGGACATATGTAGATCGGATGACATATTAAAATAATATAATTTTGTATTTGATATAATTTCGAACTGAATAGTAAATTAATTGTTCAATATTTTATATAGGATTGAATTGGATTGGTTATATTTTTTATTTTTTTAAAAAGTGAAGAGATCGATAAACCCTTGCCTCCAGTGACTTCACCCAAGATAGATACATACAAACATATATTGTGCATAAACATATACAGAAAATCTAATTTCTCTTTAATTGAAAAAAAAAAAAAAAAACCAAAACATAAACAAGAATTCAAAGGATAATTGCCAAGATCCGCAAAATACTTTTTTGACAACAAAAGCAAACCTTGTAATTCCACAAAAAAAAAAAAAAATGTCAACCAATTACAACATTTCAAACAACATAGATCTACAAAACAAAGAAATTAGAAAGAACGAAAACACTCATAAACTAGTTTTATACTTTTAGAGAGAGTGTGTGAAACAGATTACACCATGAATCTGAAGAATCACCAATCTACCGTATCTTTCTCTCTCTCTCTCTCTCTCTCACACTGAATTTGCTAAGGGGAGCTGATGAGTCATAGAAATTCATACTAAACCTTGCAAACAGATCCAATTCAAGTAGAGATTTTTTTGTAAAGAAATTAGGGCTTACTACAACAACTTCCAAAAAACCATGTGGAAAAACCAACGAAAAGTTGCCTTCCGAATTCTCGGTGATTTCAGGTGGCTATCCTTAATCAAGTGCTAAGCCTTCCAAATTTAGCCTTTATCCTTGCAAATCGAAGCCCTAATTTTGCGTATCAAAATCCTAAATTTTGCATATATTAATCACATGAATGCAATATAACAAAGCCTTAATTTTTGCAAATCAAAGATAAAGAAAACACATTCAAAACGAATAAGAAGAATAAGAAGAAGAAGAAGAAGAAGAAGAAGAGGAAGAATCGGCATCAATGGGTGCTAGGTTGTGAGGGTAGAGTAAGAAACGGCCCTAATTTTTGCACATCAAAGGAGAAGGTAAAGAAGCGGAAGGAAGAAGGAGAATGTAAAGAAATGGAAGAGATGTAGAAATTCATACTCATCGGTCGTGTTTGTTACTCGAAGAGATGTAGAGGTCCAACGAGAGACACGATCAATACGATCCAGTGAGAGAGAAAAGAGCTGCTTCGATTGTTGACACAATCCAGTGAGAAAGGGGAGAGCTGCCTCAGCGAGTTTGGGACAGGTGAGACCCAAGGGGAGAGACAGGTAACTTGAGTCCTCTTCGAGTGAGACAACATGACCTCTTGGGACAACTTGTCCAGTTCTCAAAATTGTCTTCCAAACACGGTGTTGGGACACAGTTCTGTCCTGACCTGGCCAATCCTGCGTACCAAACACTGCCTTATAAGACACGTTGGTTGGAGCTTAGACAAAAAATTGAAAAATATAAGAATAGAAATGCAATTTTATTTTATTATTATTATTATTTTTTTCCCCTTTTCCACAGTTTGGCTGTAATCTAGACCAAGAACAAAATGTGTCAATTAATTAATTAAAATTCACCACATCATCATGCGGGTTTCTTTTTGTCGAAACAATTTTGACTTCGTGTAAATAAAAAGAAAGATCTACTTGCATTTGCTACATGATCTTAATAGTTTTATTTTAAATTTATAATTTTTATTTTCATTTAAAATTATTATTAGCGATATTTATTAATTGAATATATTTATATTCAAAAATAAATAATTGAATATTTTAAATATATTTAGAAATATATAATTAAACATTTTAAATATATTTAGAAGTATGTAATCAAATGTTTTTAAATATGAATATCTCAATTGTGTTTAGAATTATACAACTTAACATTTTAAATCCATTCAAAAATATGCAAATAAATATTTTCATATATAAATATTTTAAATATGTTTAAAAGTATATGATTAAATATTTTAAATAAACTCATAAGTATATAGTTGAATATCTTTATAAACGTTTATAATTTTAAAATCGAACATTTATAAATTTATCTTTCCATTGTATAAAAATTTTCTAACCGAAAAGAAAATTTAGTGGAATCTTGATCACTATTAATTTTGTTCCAAAATATTAAAATTTTTTATGAAGTGGTATATGATTTTTAAATTATTTATAATTTTTTTTACCTAGTTAATATTTTATAAATTATAGATATTTTAAATATTTTAAATATTATGTAGAATTATTTTATGTCTACCAAAAAATCTTTTACAACTGTAAAAAGAAATTTTCAAAACTTTTGCACTTTTTAACTTTTAGGATCATAATTACTATTTTATCAAAAACAATAGATATCGTGCCAAAAACGATCAGCAGGCTTGCTAAATTGGCAACCTTAACATGACGGGCGTTTCTTAGTGGTCTATTCAGTTGTTCAAGAACTTGGAGACTTTTCAACCAAAAAGACAAACAAAGAACTCGGAGACTTTTTGTTTATTTATTTATTTATTTTGTGGTGTCGTAGACAAATTCAAAGGCTGTGATTTGTGGGTGAGGAATGATTAATCTGCATAATAGGTGACTCTAGCAACTACAAGCAGTGAAAAGTATTATAAAATGTGTCTGTGTGGTTGTGCTTCTAACATTGCGCCAGTATTCATTCAAAGGCATTCCAGAGCCAGTCTCTCACTCTCTACGTTAAGCTCTCTCTCTCTCTCTCTCTCTCTCTCGCAATTTGATTCATGGGTCAAATAGCAATCTATCTTAGTTTTATATATGTGAATATTTTATTGATTCATGGGTCAAAATAGCAATCTATCTTATTCAATGGAAGGGAATTAGACAATGAAATGTGGCGTTTTGTTGCTCATACGACATTTTAGTTTTATATATGTGAATATACGTACGACACCGAACGGTCTTATGTATGTACAACGATCATAAGCTTTGTTCGTTTGTTTTCCCAGAATCGTTCTGAAAGTTCTTTGCTTTTTTTTTTTTATATGATTTTTTATTTCGGTTTTTGTCTTTAATTATACATGTAGAAAAGAATTAGAGAATATAAGGTTGTGGATTGAGTCTAAATTAGGACATATTTTGAACAGAATATTACAGCACTAGTTCAACATGGCTGAGGCCTCCGCACCGGCTACTCTCACCCCTGAGTTGTTGGAATGGCCTAAGAAAGATAACCGCCGCTTCCTTCATGCTGTGTATCGTGTCGGTAATCTTGATCGAACTATCAAGTATGGTTTCTACCACATAAATTATTCTTTTTTGCACAAATAATTGACAGTTTCCTGTGGATTTTGTTTCTTATTCTTTTTCTTTCTCTACTTTCAGGTTTTATACCGAAGCTCTTGGGATGAAGCTCTTGAGGAAAAGGGACGTTCCAGAGGAGAAATACTCAAATGCCTTTCTTGGGTTTGGCCCTGAAGAATCTCACTTTCTTGTGGAGTTAACATACAGTATGCTGCTCCTTCTTATCTCAAACTTCGTGTGTGTGTATATATATATTGTTAAACGTCTAGTCGTTTATTTTTTTATTAAAATATTTGAACATACTCTTTTATGTTTGTAGTTTTGTTTATGATCCATTGAGCATTTCGGAGTGAATAGACCACAGTTCTAATTTCTTGGTGAATCTTATTTAAGAATTATTTAGTGCTTCGCTAGTCTTTATTTAAAGTTTTAAGTTCTCTAGTCAGTGAATAAACTATGCTTTTTCATTAGGACATGGTTGAGAAATACAGAATAGTGGAAGGAAAAGAATTAGCCCACTTTAACTATTTAGCCTTTTTTTTTTTCTTCCCAAAATTGAGCCCACCTGAGCTATTTAACTTTTTTCAAATTGATTTTCTTGACTTGGTTTTCTGACTTTTGTTTCGTCTTGACAAAGAAACTGCTGCTGTATTCTTTTTCTAATTTGGGGGCGGGAAAACAGATGCTTTCATAAACTGGTAATAAATTTGTGATCACGAAGTGAGACTTTTTGCCCCCTTGAGAAACCATTGAAGGTTGACTTGTCATTCTTTACTAAGAACTTAAAATTATTACCAGAGGTGAAATGCGTAGACTTTTGGATGCTCAGATTTTGAAAAGTCTTGATTTCTCATAAATATTTTCATTCTGATTCACAGATTATGGGGTGAGTTCATATGATATTGGGACTGGCTTTGGGCATTTTGCTATTGCAACTCCAGATGTAGGTCTCATTTTTGTTTCTAAGAAAGTTTAAAAGCACTCTGTTCTCATCATGATAACCTATTGAATTATGATTCCTGGTGAATTCCTAGGTTTACAAACTGGTTGAACACATTCGGGCCAATGGCGGTAAGGTCACCAGGGAGCCTGGAACTGTTCAAGGGGGGTCAACTGTTTTTGCCTTTGTGAATGACCCTGATGGTTACTCTTTTGAGCTTATTCAACGAGAATCATTTTCTGAGCCACTTTGTCAAGTAATGCTGCGCGTTGGCGATTTGGAACGCTCTATCAAGTTCTATGAAAAGGTGAGTATGCCTAATTTTATTTTATTTTTTTAATTTTTTTTCAGTGAATTGTCTCCAATTATTCTCCAATAGAAGTCTATAATAGCGACCTTGTGCACAGGATTTGAAGTAGTTACTAAATTAAAGTGGATTTGTTGATTCTGGATCAAAGTCTATTATTTTTGAACTACTAGTTTACTGCTCCTAAAGTGCAATACAAAATGGATTTTCAGCACCAGCTAGTTGCTTTCATTTTGAAGAGATACTGTAACAATGTGATTCACAATGTCAATCCATAAACTATTTTATAGATGCACACAATTCGAGTCTGAGGTTTAAGTACTTCTTTTGCTTTAAATTTCATATAAACAAGGGCGCCAACTGACTTCTTCACTTTCCGTTTCTGCAGGCGTTAGGATTGAGGGTGGTAATGAGAGCTGACAGGCCTCAAGACAAGGTGCTTTACAGAATTAAAAATGTCATGTTTACGTTCCATACCTTTGTCGAGCCTTTATAATTTCTCCCATATTTTGTTGCATGCGCTTCACAGTTCTCCCTTGCCATGCTGGGGTATGACGAAGAAGAGAAGACAGCTGTTCTGGAATTGACTTATAATTATGGTGTGACTGAATATACCAAGGGAAATGGATACGCACAGGTCTTTATTATTTTTTCCTACCTTCCATGTTGAAATCTTAGTCTTATTCTTCCTCAATTCAGGATTAACTTGATTGTTTTTGTATCAACACCAGATTGCTATTGGTACTGATGATGTATACAAAAGTGCTGAGGTAGTGAATGCGGTTACACAAGAGCTTGGAGGAAAGATAACTCGACAACCAGGTCCAATTCCTGGTCTCAACACCAAGATTACGTCTTTTCTGGATCCAGATGGATGGAAAACTGTGAGTTTTTATTATAATTGTTGGTGTTTAACGTTCTTTTATTTATTTGATTCTGAAAGCAATGCTGAGTAGACTGGGTAAAACATTATATCTACGTATGAACTTGTTTTCCTTATGTATTCTATCTACGTCCAAACAGTTGTTTTCGAGCTCATGTCAGCATTCATTGTTATGCTCTTGTAGGTCTTGGTTGACAACAAAGATTTCCTCAAGGAACTGCATTGAGGAAAAAGTGAATGCGCAAGAGCCTGGATGCATAGAGCACCTACTCTTTTATCTTGTATGAATAAATGTTAAAGTAGTTTCAAAGCAACTGGGATTGACTGTTTTAATATGGATGCTTCTATTTTTCTCTATATGTGCTCCTATGATGGGCACCTTTCTATGTAGTATTTACTGGTATGGTATTGATATGAGGTGTAGTCCTATGTTCACTCTGTTATGGAATGTGTATGACGTAGCTGACGAATCATGATGTGCATAATTTGAAAGATCGACTTATGGTGTTTACTTCGTGAGAGCTCATGGGCATTATAAGGTAACTTAAGAAAATACATGAACTGAAACATACATATATATATATATATATATATGTATGTATGTATAAATTTATATATCATGTTTTTTTTTTTTTTTTTTTTTTGGTTTTGGGATAAATATATTTCATAAAGAACATCACAATGATTATTGGAGTTCTTAAGACAATATGATTACCGAAGTAAGTAAACAATAGGGGTTAGCAAACAATTAAATAGTAAACAAACGACACTATTTTGGAAAAGGCAATAGGTGCTGTGGTAGACTAGGCATCTATGAACGGTGATGGTCCGGACCTAAGGGGGAAAAATTATATAAAATAAAATAAAATCTCCCACGAAACTGTTCGGTCAAAATACTGAAAAAATAATAATCGCATGCTTTTGTCTCCATCCTCACAGCCACTTTGCTTTACAATAGGTCCACAGTCCACCGACAGGCAAAATTTGATTTGGTAAACATTGTCGTAGAGTATCAGGAAAAATTGGTTAAAATTCAACGAGTTTATGTGGCCAGGCCGCAAAGTGATGTCATTTGGTATGTGAAATCTTGTAACGAAAAATGTTTATTCATGACTATGTTGAATTATCATTGATTCCAATCTACAAATAAGTAGTGAATTATATTGATTCTAAAAGTTTAAGAATGTATATTTTTATTTTTATTTATATTTTTTTGAACAGTAAAATATGGTGTATATTATTCATGTGGTTGACTTAACAAATCAAATTGTCCCCAAAATCAGCCTCATCTCCCAAATAGGCTATGGACGAAAAGGAGAGTTGATCCCCGTTGCACATTGATAACTTAAAAAAATAATAATAATTATGATAATCTTCTTAAAATTGGTTTTTTTTTATCTTTTTCTTTAATAAATTTTCCTAAAGAATATATATTTTTCTTTATCACCTTGGATTTTTTTTTTCTATGCATGAAGACAAAGTCTCCACATTCAGCTCATATATATAACTCATATGTTTTTCAGTTAATGATTTAAAACAAAAAAAAAAAAAAAAAGGGGGAAGAAAGAGAGAAAGAAATAAGAGGGTAAAGATTGACTTGAGCATGCTGTCAGTTTTCATTTTCTAAAGTATGAAATGCCGTATTTGTTCAACGTTGGCACTTTCAGAGGATTTGTCTCCATGCTAGAAAAACCTAGCTAGTAAACAGTCTTTGCAGGCATAAGTAATCTTCATGCCTCCAATATTGAAACTATCTAATGTAGGGATACAAAATCCCAAGGCCCCTATCGAAAGTAAGCTTGCTTGTCCTGTTATGTCAAAGTCTCATAACATTTCCAAACTACTAGCCCATTTACACCAATAAAAAGAATGATGAACATTCAAAACTGATAACAACCAAATGCTTTTTCAAGGACTTTTCTCCATTCTCCTAGTTCAAAGCTTTCTTGCTCATCCACCATCCGCCTCCACACCGACCATATGTTATTTACAATAATTGAAGGTTGAAACATCTTTTGCATGTTTGGCTATCCAGAATCAACATGGAGCAGAGCCAAGAATCAATATGGGTTTACAGTGTTGTAACTGATATATGTTTAATTTGTTTAACTTATGATACCACTAACAATTGGCATCAAATCCTTTACACATATGATATAATCTCTAGATTTGGATTCTTTAATTTCTATATTTGATGCGATGAAAAATAATGTCCGACTTATTTTATACGTTGCCTTTTGAATATTTTGGGTGTTTTGATTTGTTTAAATTTGAACGGAAACTAAATGTCCTCGTTTGGATTTATTGTGTGTATAAAATTGTAGAAACTGAGTTTATGCAAAATTATGTCAAACTTTTGTTAGATTAAATTAAAACTTGGGTTGTGTTGTAAATTCTTTTTCGAATCGAATGGAGTGATTTAGAGGTGTTCTTTTTGACCTGAAAAGTTTGAAAATCCATGAAAAAAAATTGAAACCTTGGCTGACCCACACCTTGTTTGGGCATTGTTTATGGACAAGGTTTGACGAAATTAAGACCTAAGTGTTATTTCAAACTGATATTTGGATGGAATGGATGAATTTTTTAGCACCTAATTTAGCATGAATACCCACATGTTGAGAACCTTTTAGTTGATTCTCTCTTGTGTTTGGGTGTTGATTTGGGCATTTTTTTTGCCAAATTGATCTTTGGATTATTTGTCCCACACCGAGAGGAGAAGATTGGTATCGGTTTCACAGAAAACGACAGTCGAATTTGAGTTTTTTAGCCGGGTTGGACAAGGGGGTCGCACAACTAGGTCGACCTGCGACCTGACTGAAGGTTAGAGATGAGCTAACTTCAGCACACATCATATGCTAACATCGATAGCTACTTATAAAAAATAAATAAATAAAAATAAATAAAAAAAACTTTTTTATTTTTTAATTTTATTTTTATCTATAATTCTATTATTATTATTATTATTATTTTACTAAAAACATATTGACAAAAAAATATTTATTTAATTTATTGTCAAATTTTATGGTTTTTTTTTTATCCAATTCATTAATTTTTTTGGGAAATTTTACTCCATTCTCAATTTTTCTATTTCTTTTAATTAAAATGCCCAAGATTCAAAGTACATATTTTGGTTAAGATTGCCCACTAAAAGTGTAACACCTCGTCCCAAAGTACAACGGAAATTTTCCAACTTTGACCGAGGTTGACCGTTGACTTTGACTTTGACTGTTGACCGAAGGGGTCAAAATTTGACTTTTTGAATTCTATGTTGACTGAGGTACCGTTACGAAGTACACGTTGGCACGAGTTCGTAGACTAGTAGTACGTCGAAAACGGAGCTACGGTTTGAAAGTTATAAACAAAACAAGTTGAGATCCAAACTGTCTAAGGGATGCCGGAGTTGACTTTTTTATTCATGCAAAGTTGAGCTTTGACTCATGCATGGTTGTGAAGTACCCGTCGATACGAGTCCGTAGACTAGCAGCACGTCCGATTTGAACATGTGGTTTGAAAGTTATGGACCTGTAGAGTTTTTCAAATACTATATTATTTTAATATTATTTTTTTTAACCGTGTAACAATGTGCCACGTGTGACTTAATAAATGTGACCATGTGTCACCATGTTGAGATGTCATATGTCAACCATGCTTAATACCATATTATTTTATATAATAATATTATTTTGTTATTATTTAATTATTTCTTTTTTTTTCTTTTCCCCCACGTGGGAAAAAAGGGCCATGGCCCCTTCCCCTTCTTCTTCTTTCTTTCCTTCTTTCTTCCTTCTTTCTTTCCTTCACTCGCCGGCGTGTGTTCATCTTTCTCCGGCCACCACAAGCCACACGCACCGGCCACCGTCCAAGACCACACGCCGGCGAGCTAACCAGCCAAATTTCGTGGCCGGCCGGCCGGCGACGGGCCCAGATCGGGCCAGTGAAGTCGGCGGCGGCGGGTTGAATTTTTCCTGCGATTCTCGCCTTTTCCGGCCAATCCAGTCCAAATTGCCACCCCTTTCCCCCTATTTTGGGTCCTCTGAGTTCAATTATGGTCTCCAATCATTTAAATTCGAAATGGTTCGTGAGATACGAGGAGATCAAGACCGGCCGAAGCTTTCCGGCCAAATTCCAGCCACCGCCGGTCGAATTGAGCTCAATGGAGGTTGGTAATGTGATCCTCATCTCACAAGCTTTCCATAGATATATAATTTGTCAATTTTGGTTAACGTTTGTGTTAGACCCCCGAGTACCGGGTATTATTTACCTGAATAAAATATTAATTTATTTGGCTGTGTGTGAATTGTGTTCTAGGAGCTTGGTTTAATGGAGTGCTCCAGGTGAGTGACCCACCTTCAAAGTAATTTCGAAAATTAAATTTGTGAATATTTTGTGTGAATTGAATATTTGAAATTGATATTTTATGTGCCAAATATTTAGTGGTTTTATTTGTGAAAATTTGATGCCCAATTGAGTGAATCAAAATATTTATATATTAAAAAAATATTTTGATTCAAAGAATTTTATGAAATTGAAATTGAAATTATTAATTTTTAAATTAATTTGTTGGAATATTTCATAATTGAATATTTCCAAAATATGTTTATGTGTTCGATATCATGAGAATTTCTATCTAGAATGGTATTGCTAATTCATAACGTTTTTAATATACATTTTGGTGCCAAAAGAATATATTTGGAAATTTAAAGAAATTGTGGTTTGATTTATTGTAATTATTGCTATGGTTATTAGTTTTAAAAATTGTTTTGGGGTATAACATAATATATATGTGTTCGAATAATTTGGCTTATATACCATTTGATTGAATGTTTGGATTATGCATATAAAAATATTTGCCTTATTAAATATGAGTTGTCATTTTACGTAAGGTTTGACAATGTATTAAATGATTTTATATTCTAATGGGTTCATAAGTGAACTTGGAGTAATTAAATATTTTGGTATTTAAATTGAGATTTTAAATCATTTTGGAAACTATTTGGTTTGAGAAACCAGATTGAAAATCATATAATTTTAAGCACAATCAAATATTTTATAATTTTAGGTGTTTAAAATTGGTTTATGGTGAATATATTTCACTGTGGTATTTCTGGTTTTCGTATGAAATGATATTTTGAGATTTTGAAATATTTGAACAAGCGGTTGAACTTGACAATTAAATTATGATTATGATACAGTAGGATACTGTATCGGTTATTTTAATCGATGTAACCATATAGTACCAGAGTTTGGTTCAGTATTATATTACAGCGTGCTGGGTTTACCACGGTGCCGTGAGGTTAGTTTCATCCAACGGTTATCTATTATTATCACAGACTGTGAGGTCGAGTTCATCCGACGGTTTTAGTATTATTACCATGGTGCCGTGAGGTTGGTATCATCCAACGGTTTATTATTGCCACGGACCGTGAGGTTGGGTACGTTCCAACGATTTATTTATTATTATTCCCATGACACCGTTCATATATTGAGGGTCGTGAGGTAGGTGTATCCCACGGTTTACAGATTGGTATGTTGTATGGCACATTGTATATGTTGTATGTAACGTTGTTTTTATTAATTGTTTCAATTGGAAAACTTAATACAAATTTTATGGAATTTTATTATGTTTTTGATTTCTTATTTATAGTAGTATTTTAACAGTACATTTCATCTTGATTTTTTTTTTCTATTTATATTGGGTTGATGATTTTTAAAAGATCTTAGTATGTTTTTACCATTTATCTTAAATGGAGGTTTTAAATTGACTTAATTTTTTCCTTTACTTAATTCTTCAAGAAATTAGTTTATTTCATTATAAATTCTGAATGCTTGAATTATTACATTTTATTTGATATTTAGTTGAATAATTGACTCCTTGGTTTTCGGGGAATATGAATAACAGGTTTTGTGAAAAGGTTTTAAAAGGGGAACTTTTCCAACCGAAAGAATCGTAAGGGTTTTGAGAGAAATTATTATTTCCAATTAATTATTATTTATCTACTTAGTTATCGTGGTATTATAATTGTACAGTAGATAGGCTCACCCACTGAGATGATTAGCATCTCACGTTTTTAAATTCCGTTCCCCTAGGTCCAGGTTGGGAGACGTTGATCATCCGGGGCGAGCCCGACGTCTCAGTTCATTGCTGAAAGTTCAAGAAGTATTTCTTCCCTTTTTCATCTCCATCTTGTATTACTTCTTTATCTGTCATCGTATTAATCTCATATTTATTTGTATAATGCTCTGTATACTGTATTGGACATTTAGTTGTTAATTATGCACTGGTTCACTGTTATTCATTTGAAGTGCTGTAAATTTGTGGAATCAATTCGTAGTAATGTGGAAGGAATAAAAGGATGAATATAGAAGTGTGTTTTCAGTGTAGGAAATTTGTGGTAAGTCCAACCCTTAGGGGAGGTTCTGCCAGATTTTCCATTGGAGGGTCTGGTAGGGTTTCCCTAGGATCAGGGCTTGTCTAGGGTTCCGGTGAGGAATTTTGGACGAGTCCTGACAAAAAGTTTTATATTATACTTGATATAGTGGTGTAGATAGACTAAGTGTTTGCTTATTGCAAGATTTAGTACATGCAAACTATGAATTATCATGAGACTCAGTATCTAGTTGGTATAATGGTGTGAAATTTTAAGTACTTAGTTTTCATGAGACGTAATTTGTCCATATGATGTAATTGATAATGGAAAAATATTGACATAGTAAATGTAAGTTTATGTACTCACCTATAGTTAGGTTTAATTTATTGGATTTATGAATGTCAACTTGGAGTTAGGATAATGGATAGGATGCTAGGTATATACCTATAATAAAATTTGGCTTGCCTATTTCATGAAATTGCCAATATAACTCATTCTCTCCCACTTATGAACTAGGATCTATACAGATAATTAGGCTACCCTATCGGTGGTTTAATTACTTGGTAGAATGCTGTGAATGACAATAGAAGTTGATTAAATACCATGAATTGCAGGTTTTGAGTTGCTTTGTTGGTGACTTGATTCAATGCAGTTGATTATGGTTATTTGGTTAACTATTCCTAGCACGTGTATGGGTATCTTTTGTGCTATGGAGACCTTAGCAATATGATGTGTTTTGATATGATTAAAGGGGCTAGAAGATAACATTTGCACAGTTCTTGTGATGTAATGCATTCTTGTTATTTGTTATTTCCATATTTGGGAGCACCCCTTATACTCTGTCTATGAATGCCATAATAACATAAAATAAACTAATTATCAGAAGGTGCTAAAGATTCTAAAAAATTTTTTTGACCTTGGTAAAGCTAGATTTAACTTTAGATTTTGGTTCACTGGAGATACCAAATATTTATAACACTACCAATTTAAATGTTGTATAAAGACTTCAAGCACTTGTATAACTACTATATAATGGTCAAGGAGAATCAAATACATGATTCTATATATTTTTTTTAGGTATTATGATCTATGAATACTGTTCATAAGCTCTTTTAGAATAGTAGAAAATTTATCAATTTTAATAAACCTAGAAAAATTACTATTTAGATTTATTGAACTCCACTGTGTATAATAGAGTTAGTGGTATGAATGAGCTTATCTTAGAACTTTCCTCTTATTATATCAATCTCATGGGCCTTGATAAAGATTTTGGTAAAGAGTATCTATTACCATAATGAAAAGCTTTTCGCTTCTTTTGACAATATTAGGTTAAGGCTCATTATGTTAGAAAGTTTAGATGTATTTTGAAGGAGCTAATTACTATTTTTTTTAATGAGAAAAATGACATCAAACTGAACAAGTTTAAGCATTTTGTTATGGTGTCCAATTAAAATGACAAATTCAAAAAGGTTTCTGTAATGATGGTGAAGATCCAAAGCCCAATGAGAATAAGGGCTTTGTTGCAAAGTTTTATAAGCATAAAAGGTGGTTTATTATCAGTAGGGGGAAAGAAATAATCATATCATGAATGGTACAACTTTAACTAGAATTTGATCAACTGTTGAAAATTAATGGCTTAATAGGAGATAACATGGAATGTTAAGCCAATAAACATTGGCCATTGTGAGATTTTATGTGGCATTTTATAATAAGTTGGCTTATAAGCTTTTGATTGTGTTAGATTCCCTTGTTTTGTTATTGTTATTCTTGTAGTTTCACATGTTTGAACCATAATTAGAAGTAATTCTTTATGTTACAGCAATGATGTCTATGTTTTAATTACGCCACATTTTTCAATAGACCATAAGTATTTTATTATCTATGATAGTGACTTCTTTTGTTATGGATATGTTGTGCTTTTCTATGAAAAGTTAAACTCCTCTGAAGATAAAGCTTTAGAAGAATAAGAAGTTGATGGTTGTGATCTAGATGATGAATACTATAATAGATACGAGGAGAGTAAATGGAACCTAGTGCCATAAATAATTTATTTGAGTGAGTACAATATTGATGTGTAGTTTACAATCCTGCATTCCTTAGCAAATGACATAATTGAGAGGAATAACCACACTTAATGGATGTAGCACAATGTGTGTAGGCAAATTTTAATTTGTCATTTTTTTGTGAGTGACAAGTTATGTCTAGTTTACACATTCTCTTATGTATGAGGTTATAAAGTTGATGTTATGATATATAATTCTGATATTAAGAAGTTGGACTATAAAATCTTTAATGGTTATTTTGTTGGCTCTCGTAAAGAATACAGGGGTTCCATCTTATACCATCAAGATAGTTAAATCAAACATGACTATTTATTTTGAGGATATTTTAGTTTTGGTGAAAGTAAGGGTCCAAATATATATATATATATATATATATTTTTTTTAGAGAGGAAAGTGTGTTTATTCTCACTGTTGATGTTCTTGCTAGAGATATTATTGATATGATAGTTGTGCAATTGGTACTAAATCAGGACTGAATCCATTAAGATAAAATGAGATATTTTGGTTGCAACTGTTACTGATGTGTGCTTTTGAGAAGGTCACAGAGGGTTCAAAGATTCATTATATCTGATGACTATTAAGTTTATTCGCAAAAACATAACATAGATTTGCTATAAGTGATGAGTTGTAACCAATCACTTATTAGGAAGTCATAAGTAATTTAATGGCGATCTTTTAGTTAGATGCAATAAAAGATGATATAACATTTATGATATCAAATGATGTGTAAGTTTTTAGTTTAGTAACCTAAAGGTAGCAAACCTATTAGGTACAAATGGATCTATAAGATCAAGAGAGATATTAATAATCAAATGGACAAGTATAATCTGGACTTGTTACCGAAAGGTTTAACTAGAAAGAGGAAATCAGCTATAAAGAACTGTTCTCTCATATACCCATAAGGGATTATTTTAAAATCATTAAGATAATTGTGGCTAATTATGATTTGGATTTGCAATATATGGATATCAGAATTGCTTTCTTAAATGGAATTTCATATTCGAATGTGTATATATATGGTCCAACCAGTTGGCTTCCAAGCAGTGGGGAATGAGATTTTATTTTATAAACTTAAGAGATCTATTTATGGTTTTTAGTAAGTCTTAGAGTAGTGGTATTTCAATTCTGATGAAATTGTCATCTAAAATAGTTTTAAGGAGAATATTGTTAATTTGTGCATATGTTTATGGGTCAGTGTGAGCAATTTAATATTTATAGTATTGCACGTTGAAGACATACTGTTGGCTTTCATTAATACTGACCTATTGATTGAGACAAAACTATGGTTGTGTAGCTATTTTGATATAAAGGATCTTTAAGAGATTTCATTTGTACTTGAAACAAAGATTCTTCGAGATAAGGTTAATTGTGTATTGTAGTTGTTTTAGTTAGAGCATTGTTGATAGAATTGTGCATAGATGTAATTGCACAATATCTCCTCATATGGTATCAATGATAAGCTCTTCAGGAATTTGTATCCCAAGAATGAAAGAGTGATAAAAGGGGCAATAATAATAGTCTAGTATTCTTTCGCATTTAGCAATTTGTTGTTCACTCAAAATTACATACCATCAGATATTGTTTATACTATGGGTGTGTTTTGTTAAATACTTGAGTAGTCCCAATTATGTGTACTATGAAACAGCTATCTTTGTTTTGAAATTAATGCACCACTATTTTAATGCTATGCGATTTTGCGAGCTAATTATGATGGCTATATATAGATGATTTAAAAGTCTAACATTAGAAATGTTATATATTATGGTTGTAGAAGTTGTTTCATGAATTAGTGTTGGACAAATACTTACAACTTTTTTGATTGTTAAGGCAGAGTTATGGGGCATGGTTTGAGACTATGATACATGCTTTTGGGTGCATTTTTGTTAGATGGCTAAGAATGTTATTTTATGGTAATTCTATAGCTGTATTATTTGTTGAGAGTCTCATTTTATTGTGTACACGCTTGTTATAACATGATGACAGACCCACTAACAAATATTAGCTTATAAACCTATTTAAGAAGCATGTGTCCTTGTATGGGATTGTAGAGCAATTGAGACTACTATAGCTTAATAAAAGTTTTGTAATCTCCAATGTCCATGTTGTATGTTGTATATGATAAGTATTGCCTTGTAAGCAATATATCTATGTATGTGGATTATTATTTATATATATAATATGTTTATTACATATATTGTAGCTTCTTAGGCTAGTAGGCTCTATTTGATACTTTAGTCTCTATGTATATATGTACATTGAGTATGTTGTTGTATTCTGTCGATATACAACGTACTTGAATGAAATGTTATTGTGCATTGAGAGATTGAACGTGATAAGGTAAATCTCTATTATACAGACTGAGTTTATGGCATGCAAAGTGTTCAGTTGAAATGATATATAGTTTTTGCAGATTTACTGAGAAAATCTCTACTACCAAATCTAGTATATTGTTGTGCTCTATCGACATGCTATATACTTAGATGAAATAATATTTCGATTTGAAAGATTTTGTAATAAGTGAGTTTGTTGTTGTTTGAGATGATTTATAAGTGGAAAATTGTTAGATATTTTATGTGGATTTGTCATAATCATGTGACTTATTTACAGGATTTGGTTATGCTAATAACGGGATTGACTCATTTATTGATCTTTTTTAGTAGAACTTTTGGCACATATGTTTTGTAATATTTCAGTTGACCCATTAGACTGAAAGATTTATTCTTTTTAAAATCTCAATCAGCTTATTCTTTATTTTTATTATTATGTATTTATTATTCATTGTATATTATAATATTATTATTTTATATATATATATATATATGAATATATATAGAAAAATTGGAAAATAAGTTATTATAGAGAGTTAGTATGATATATACGATAATTAAAATTAGAGCTTAAGATGTTTATCCATATCTTCTTGGTGAAAATCTAAGAAAAAAATGTTAGAGATGTGTGTGCCTATTAAACATTATTTTAGTCTTTTGTTATTTATTTTGCAGGTTAATAAATTTTATAATTATTTAATCGCTACGCATGAAATGTTAATATGTCAAATACCATATATATACATAAATATATATATATATATATATATATAGAAAAATTTCAAATTTACACTGCAATTGATATATGTTTAATTTATTTATTTTATAATAGCACTAATAAAATATCATTAAAAGATTTGAAGTTGTGGTTGTGCCAACAACTTTAAAGAAATAAAATCAAAAGGATTAACATAAAGTTGCCACTTTTCGTACCGCAACTTTACTCACCAATTGACCCTACGTATTAAGAACAACATATTCTTTCTCAAAAAAACCAAAAATATAATGATAAAGTAGCCACGTTCACGATGTGGCATCATTCTACATGCTTTTTGATAACGGCATGCCGCGTGCAGTCCTTATTAGATAATTATAGGACATTTTGGTTCGAGTTCAGACCAAAAAATTGAAAAATGTGAGGGTTGATATGCAATTTTATTTTATTTTACCCTCTTCTGCATTTTGGCGGCAATCGTGACCAGGAACAAAACGAGTCGATTAATTAATTAAATTTTTCTGCCACGTCATCATGTGGTTTCTGTCCGTAAAAACGACGTTGACTTAACGTAAAAAAAGAAAAAAAAACTCAAAACTTTAATGTTCAAGATCTCGGAAGATTTTTTTTTTTTTCTTTTTTTTTGTAGGGTGTTGTAAGCAAATTCAAAGGCTGTGATTTGTCGGTGAGAATGATTAATCTGCATAACGGGTGACTGTAGCAACTAGTCCCAGTGAAAAGTAATATAGAAAATATAAAAAGTGCCTTATGTGGTTGCACTTCTAACATTGCGCCAGCTTTCATTCTAGGGCGTTCCGGACTCACTCTCTCACTCTCTCTGGTAAGCTCTCTCAATTTGAAGCTTTTTGTGGTTTTGATTTTGAGAAATAAAATTATATTGTGTATCAATCATCTGGCTTTGCGTTAACCATTTTTTCGCCTTTGTTTGTGATCAGACCTGAACTGTAAATGTTCTTTTTTTTTTTCTTTTTTCTTTTTTTTTTTTTCCTTTTTGAATTTCGCTTTCAATTTTAAAAGATTGTGATAAGCATTTCGAAATTTTGATTCTGTTGAGCTGTTTACTTGGTGATTATTGATAAAAGGTTTTATTGATTCATGCGGCAAAATAGCAATTGATCTTATTCAATGGAAGGGAATTAGACAATGAAATGTGGCGTTTTGTTGCTCATACGACATTTTAGTTTTACATATGTGAATATACGTACGACACCGAACGGTCTTATGTATGTACAACGATCATAAGCTTTGTTAATTTGTTTTCCCAGAATCGTTCGGAAAATGAGTTCTTTGTATTTTTTTTTTTATATGATTTTTTATTTCGGTTTTTGTCTTTAATTATACATGTAAAAAAGAATTAGAGAATAAAAGGTTGTGGATTGTGTCTAAATTAGGACATATTTTGAACAGAATATTACAGCACTAGTTCAACATGGCTGAGGCCTCCGCACCGGCTACTCTCACCCCTGAGTTGTTGGAATGGCCTAAGAAAGATAACCGCCGCTTCCTTCATGTTGTGTATCGTGTCGGTGATCTTGATCGAACTATCAAGTATGGATTTCTACCACATAAATTATTCTTTTTGCGCAAATAATTGACAGTTTCCTATGGATTTTGTTTCTTATTCTTTTTCTTTCTCTACTTTCAGGTTTTATACCGAAGCTCTTGGGATGAAGCTCTTGAGGAAAAGGGACGTTCCAGAGGAGAAATACTCAAATGCCTTTCTTGGGTTTGGCCCTGAAGAATCTCACTTTGTTGTGGAGTTAACATACAGTATGCTGCTCCTTTTTATCTCGAACTTCGTATATATATGTTTATATATATATATATATATATATACTGTTAAAAATCTAGTTATTTATTTATTTATTTTTATTCAAATATTTGAACATACTCTTTTATGTTTGTAGTTTTGTTTTATAATCCATTAAGCATTTCGGAGGGAATAGACCACAGTTCTAATTTCTTGGTGAATCTTATAATAATTAATAAGCGCAATCTTATTTAATAATTAATAAGCGCTTCGCTAATCATTATTTAAAGTTTTAAGTTATCTAGACAGTGAATAAACTATGCTTTTTCATTAGGACATGATTGATAAATGCAGAATAGTGAAAGGAAGGAAAAGAATTAGCCCACTTAGCTATTTAACCCTCCCCCCCCCCCCCAAAAAAAAAAGAAAAAATTGAGCCCACTTGAGCTATTTAACTTTTTTCAAATTGATTTTTGGACTTGGTTTCCCCTTCTGTCCTCACTTTTGTCTCGTCTTGATAAAGAAACTGCTGCTGTATTCTTTTTCTAATGTGGGGGTGGGAAAACAGATGACTTTCATAAACTGGTGATAAATTTATGATGATGAAGTAAGACTTTTCTTCCCCTTGAGAAACCATTGAGGTTGACTTGTCATTCTTTGCTAAGAACTTAAAATAATTACCAGAGGTGAAAGGCATAGGCTTGTGGATGCTCAGGTTTTGAAAAGTCTTGATTTCTCATAAAATATTCTTATTCTGATTCACAGATTATGGGGTTAGTTCATATGATATTGGGACTGGCTTTGGGCATTTTGCTATTGCAACTCCAGATGTAAGTCTCGTTTTTTTCTAAGAAAGTTTAAAAGCACTCTGTTCTCATCATGGTAACCTATTGAATTATGATTCCTGGTGAATTCCTAGGTGTACAAACTGGTTGAACAAATTCGGGCCAAGGGCGGTAATGTCACCAGGGAGCCTGGACCTGTTAAAGGGGGGTCAACTGTTATTGCCTTTGTGAAGGACCCCGATGGTTACATTTTTGAGCTTATTCAACGGGAATCAACTCCGGAGCCACTTTGTCAAGTAATGCTGCGCGTAGGCGATTTGGAACGCTCTATCAAGTTCTATGAAAAGGTGAGTAGGCTAATTTTATTTTTTCCAGTGAATTGTCTCCAATTATTCTCCAAAAGAAGTTGATAATAGCGACCTTGTTCACAGGATTTGAAGTAGTTACTAAATTTGACTAAGTGGATTTGTTGATTCTGGAACAAAACCTATTACTTTTGAACTATTAGTTTAGTGCTTCTTAAGTTATGTACAAAATGGATTTTCAGCACCAGCTAGTTGCTTTCATTTTGAAGAGATACTATAACAATGTGATTCGCAATGTCAATCCATAAACTATTTTATAGATGCAGACAATTCAAGGAGTCTGAGGTTTAAGTATTTCTTTGCTTTTTTAATTTAATATAAACAAGGGCACCGACTGACTTCTTCACTTTCCATTTCTGCAGGCCTTAGGGTTGAGAGTGGTAAAGAGAACTGACAGGCCTGAATACAAGGTGCTTTACATAATTAAAAATGTCATGTTTACATTCCATCCCTATGTCGACCCTTTCTAATTTCTCCCATATTTTGTTGCATGCGATTCACAGTATACCATTGCCATGCTGGGGTATGACGAAGAAGAGAAGACAACTGTTCTGGAGCTGACTTATAATTATGGTGTGACTGAATATACCAAGGGAAATGCATATGCACAGGTCATTATATTTTTTTCCCTACCTTCCATGTTGAAATCTTAGCCTTATTCTTCCTCAATTCAGGATTAACTTGATTGTTTTTCGTATCAACACCAGATTGCCATTGGTACTGATGATGTATACAAAAGTGCTGAGGTAGTGAATGTGGTTACACAAGAGCTTGGAGGAAAGATAACTCGACAACCAGGTCCAATTCCTGGTCTCAACACCAAGATTACTTCTTTTCTTGATCCAGATGGATGGAAAACTGTGAGTTTTCATCATAATTTTTGGTGTTTAACGTTCTTTTATGTATTTGACTCTGGAAGCAATGCTGAGTAGACTGGGTAAAACATTATATGATTACTATTTCTCATTTTAGCACCTCACCAGGTTTGATTAATTGTAGAACTGCTGTTTAGCCTGAACTTGTACACCATTTATAGGAGGAATGAATTTCTCAACCTTATTTTTATGGCATATTCATTTCAAGGTTTAATTGGATTAAAAAGATGGAAGAATCGGAAAATCATTTTTAAAATAAACTTGTTTTACTTATGTATTCTATCTACGTCCAGCTCATGTCAGCATTCATTGTTGTGCTCTTGTAGGTCTTGGTTGACAACAAAGATTTCCTCAAGGAACTGCAGTGAGGAAAAAGTGAATGCTCAAGAGCCTGGATGCATAGAGGACCTACTCTTTTATCTTGTATGAATAAATGTTTAGTAGTTTCAAAGCAACTGGGATTGACTGTTTTAATATGAATGCTTCTATGTTTTTCTATATATGCTCCTATGATGGGCACCTATCTGTGTAGTATTTACTGGTATGGTATTGATATGAGGTGCAGTTCTTTGTTCGATCTGTTATGGAACATGACGTGGTTGACGAATCATGGTGTGCATAGTTTGAAAGGTTCGACTTATGGTCTTTACTTCTTGAGAGTTCATGGGCATTATAAGGTAACTTATGAAAAGGGTATGAACTGAAACATGCATGCATACATAGTGTGTGTGTGTGTGTGTGTGTATACACACAGAGGGTGAGATTACGGTGTGGATTGTTTTATGCAGGCTGCATCAAAATCGACATTTTTTTAAAAAAAGCATCGGCTTTAATGTTATGTACACAGGATTAGGTGTTTTTTTTTTTTTTTTTTTAAATGTCGGTTTTGGTATGGTCCGTCCGCATGGACTATCTTTTATATATATATATATATATATTTATATGTATATATTGGTTTTTTTTTCTTTTGGATAAATATAATTCATAAAGCACATCACAATGATTAGTGGAGTTCTAAGACAATATGATCAACGAAGTTAGTAAACAATGGGGGTTTGCAAATAATCAAAATAGTAAACAAACGACACTATTTTGGAAAAGACAATAGCTGCTGTGGCGGAGTAGACATCTATAAATGATTATGGTTCGGACTCCGCACCTAATGTTTGGCCAAAATATTGAAAAACCCTAGTAAACAGTCAAAGTAGCGACTTTGTTTTTCAATGGGTCCACCGTCTAGTATCAGGAAAAATTCGTTAAATTCAACGAGTTTATATGGCCGGTCCACAAAATGATGTCAATTTGGTATGTGAAATCTGATTAGTAAAAATGTTTATTCATCACCACCACCGGTAATGTATGGTGTATAGTATTCATGTGGTTGACGTAGCTAATCGAATTGTCCCCCAAATCAGCCTCATCTCCCAAATAGCCTATAGACGAAAAGGAGAGTTTACTTTTTTTTTCTTTTTTCTTTCTTTTTTTTTTACTTTTTTTTTTTAATAAATTTTCGTAACGAATATATATATATATATATATATTTTATCATCTTGAAGTTTTTTTTATGCACGTGGACAATGTCTCCACATTCAGCTCATATATATATATATATATATAACTCAACCATAAAATCTAACAGTTCATGATTTTGACCCCAAAAAACAAAAAAAAAAAAAAAAAAAAAGAAAGGAGAAGGAGAAGAAGAAAGAAAGAAGTGGGTAAGATTGGCTTGAGCATGCTGTCGGTTTTCATTTTCTAAAGTATGAAATGCCATATTTGTTCAACATTGACACTTTCAGAGGATCTGTCTCCATGCTAGAAAAACCCTAGTAAACAGTCTTTGCAGGCATAAGAAATCATCATGCCTCCAATGGTGAAACTATTCCAATGTAGGGATACAAAATCCCAAGAACCCTATCAAAAGTAAGCTTGCTTGTCCTGTTATGTCAAAGTCATAACATTTCCAAACACCTAACCCCCTTACACCAATAAAAAGAATGATCAACATTCAAAACTGATAACAACACTAACGCTTTTTCAAGGACATTTCTCCATTCTTCTAGTTCAAAGCTTTCCCCGCTCTTCCACCATCGGCCTCCACAACAACCATATGTTATTTACAATAATGAAGATTGAAACATCTTTTGTATGTTTGACAGTCCAGAATCAACATGGAGGATAACTGCTATCCTTTTACAGAATTGTGTCTGTTGGATAGCAACCAAGCACGCGGAGAAATCTTGCAAATTCCTGCATAAGTAGAAAGTTGACAATGAGAATCAGAAGCCTAGGTCCTCGACAATTATGCAGACTAGCTTCAGTGTTAAAAAGGTTGTGGGTAGGTCAATGACCACAAGGATGAAAAGCCTAGTGTAAGAGGTCTGTATGCACCACAAAATTAGACCTTTGGTGAAACTATTTTGAGAAGGAAATGAGATGTTATTTCTAGTTATGATCATATCAGTGATTACAAAATTAAAAAAAACATACTGTATCTCAAGCTCAACGAGGCTTTAAGTGCCTACAGACCATATAATGGACTGATCTTCATTTGAAAAATATACTAGATATTATGTAGAATGCTTAGGTTAAGGGAAAAAGAAATGATAGTATTGCATTTTAACAATCATCAAACTATATAATGGACTGACCTGCAAATGCCCCAGAGCATATTGAGCACGGGGTTCTGCCATTGAAGCCTCAAAATCAATATAAAAGAGGTAATCGAAATACCTGCCACAGAAAGTTACTTACTTCTATAGAACAGAGAATCTATTCTTTTATGATACCCAACCAAAGAAAAAAAAAATTGCATATTTAAAGACAGCCCAAGAAAACTAATTCAGAATTATTGTTGTAACTTTTGATATGACTCACTTCGCACTCCCTTCATTAGAATCATCAACCACTCTTAATGGCCGTTGTTTCTGTGGGCGACTCTCTATCTGAAAATGCTCCAAATATATTAGACAATGACCAGAGCCTATTAACATGGTAACACAACTTCAACAATGAAACAAATCAAAAACTCTTGCATGAGTTTACCTTTGTCAGATTTATGTCCCTCAGAGCAAACACTGCCAATGCTTTGAATAGCATCCCAGGACCTTCCTCTAGAGTGAAAACAACGCTTGTCTAGGAACAAAAATTTTAGATATTAACTTACAGCACATTACAAAAAAAATAATCAAAGTGAATAATTGAACAGAAAAAGTACCTTGTACTGCCTATCGGTTCCTGCAATTATAGGTTCTCTTGCGAGTATCAGAAAACGAGTTATGTTATCATCATCGTCCTGGCAAGGGCAAGGTGGGGAAAATAAAATTAAGCTGCATCACTTGAAATTTACAATAGCAAACAAGAGACACGTTTTTTAAGGTAGCAATGAAAAGGTACAGGATTGTTGGATACAAGCATTAAGCACAAGTCTTAAATAACTGTCAGGGCAAAAAGGAAAGGTTATTAATGCTGTAAAAACATTCATTTATAGCACGTTACATAATTATGATATAGAATTTGTTCATTTTGCGTTACGTGTACGATGTACTAACATTGTTCTATATATCATATAAAGTTGCAGATGTTCTCCATATGCCAATGGAGTGAGCATGTCTGCAGCTTTGCAGGCATAATTGACATCAGCACGGTTCAATGACAGGTATCATTTTCACACAAGGACAGATGCTTTTAAATTCTATACACACTATAAAAAAACCATAGCCATCCCTACCCCAACCCTGCAAAGATAAAACAAATAAGAACATCCAAGCTTGAATAGCTATACTCAAGAGTCAATAACGTTAAGTATTTGGATTTTTCTTTCACACACTTCCATTTGTTTTTCAAACTGAAGAGGTAAGGTAGGAAAGAGAGAGAGAGAGACAATGAGAGAGAGGAAAAAACACCCAAGGTTGTGTTTTAACAGAATCGATAATTTCCCAACTTTGTTTAACTTTTATGTACTCATAAGCAGTAGTTTCTGTAGTCTCATATGTTAGTCTCATTAAATGAGAAACAATGAGAACAAAACAATGTGCGTTATTTTCCGGTTTCATGTTCTCCATTGTGGAAAAATATATACTTAACACTAACTCAAAGTTTTACCATTAAATGTAGGTTTTTTAAAATAAATCCAGCGTGGAAGTTGTCCAAATTCAGAGTTTCAACACGTAATATTTAGTCTGATGGTCAACAGAAATTTCTTAGCAGATGCCACGACAAAACCAATATCCTAACATGCTGACTGCAACAATAAATATACCACGACAAAACCGTTAACTTGACATGCTGACTGCAATAATCAATTTTTCATATACTTCCAAAGATACAAGGTGAACTCTAAGCCAGAACAACTTCAAACACATTCATGGTTGTTACAAGCCTATGGAACCTCTAATTCAAATAAGTTTTGTACAAAAATATATATATATATATATATATATGTATATATTTATTTAATTCACACAATATATAACTGAGAAATTAAAACAATTTCAAAGAAAATTTTACCTGGATTTTCTCTGAAAGAATGTCAAGCCCATATATTTGTGCAGCTCGAGCGCTTGCAATAGCACCAGTATCTCGTATTCCAGTTAAGGCCACCATCTGCACAAAATGTTGCTATCTTTATAATATATACACCCTTCAATGTCATTCACAGTGTAGTTCTTACAAAACACAGAAACTTTAACACAATACCTGGGCAGCACCAGCAGTGTCATCAGCACTGATTCTGATGATGCCTAATTTGCTTAGCGTCACATCACATTGAGCAAGAGCCTGCAAGTGACAATATTAGCAGCAGAAGTTTTAGCTGCCTACAAAAAGTATACACATATGAGCTAGCATCAGCTAATTTTTAAAGATAAATTCTTTTAATACGTGTATGCATGTCTATTTCAACTTGGGTAACTAGCCTCATCAAAAAAATAAAAAAATGAAAAATGAAAAAAAGAGTTTTTAGACCTCTTAATCCAAAAATCTTAACACTACAGTGTGGCATCAAATTAATTTTTTTTTTTTTCCTTATTTGCCCACCTTTAACCCCTCCCCCTTTTTTCGGACTAGTTTCAATTTGGAAAGTACTAGAATATAAATTGCAATAAACAAGTTGAAGGTACAGCAATCAAGGCTTGTTAGGGAGAAGCACTATAGAGGTGCTCTATTAGAACAACGAAAACTTGAGTAACGCTAGCGCCAATTTGCTCATGCACTCTCTTCATCACTCGCTTCATTCGGTGTTGCCACGTTCCAACTTCTCGTCACTCGCTTCATTTTGTGTTGCCAGGTTTCAACTTTTCGTCACTTGCTTCTGAAAAGTACCCACTAAATCAATTCAAATAAAAGCCTATTACATCATATCAAATTACAATGCTACCATTTAGCCAATTAAGTATAAAATGCAAATCATCCTGTGATAAATTTATCATGCACCAGTTTTTCTCTACAAAATACGTTCTTTTTACCTATGAGCAAACCAGAAACAGCATTTGTTCATTTTAATCTTTATTTTCTTTTCATCACCCACTATTAACATCTTTAACATTTTAGCAACATTGGTGCATGTCAAAGATACATTTTTCTTTTATGTCCAGTAGTGGAAAGAATATATTTTGTAGAGAAAGAACTACAATTTTTGCAATGATGATAAACTTTATAAATGAATTGTTCATATTTTATACTTAAATTGGCTAAATAGAAATATTGTATATTGATATGAAAGAATAGGCTATTATTTGAACCGACTTCGCCGGTACTTTTCAAAAGCCAAAAGCTGAAACGCTGTAACACCAAATGAAGCGAGTGACGAAGAAAGTGCATAAGGGGTCAACGCTAGACAACTAACAGACCTTACCTTGAAGCATTTGCAAATCAAAAATTTAATATGCTTCCATCATATATAAAATAAATCATATGGATTCTTTATTTCCTTTTTTAGTCAGTTGGGCTATAAAAGGTCAAGAATACTTTAATTGAAAGAAAACTTTAAAGCCAGTCACAAACAGAATAAAATATTTTCATGTAACATTGATAATAACCAATTCCATATGTTGTGGTAATGCAACATATCACTTATGTTCCTCTTCTACAAACTTGAAATCTAGAATAATAATGATAACTAACAATATCAACCTGAGGATGGCTGAAAACACGTTTTAGCTCTTCTTTTCTTACACCAGGCAATCCCAATAGACAATGGTTCACTTGCATCTGCACCTCTCCAACTATGTGCAGCCTATGGCGAAGGAGCAAATCATAGTTACGGTGGATGCTTCCACCAACAGAATTCTCAATGGGAAGAACTGCTTTATCCACTAACCACAGTTCAACTGCCTGCAATTTAAAACTCAACTCAAATCAGAAGAACTAACACATAACAATACAATGAATTTCATATGATATAATCCTGCGGACCTTGAATGCAGCTTCAAACTGGTCACATGGGACAGTTTCACACTTTGGATACGCTTTCAATGCAGCAGCTTCACTATATGCTCCTGGTAACCCCTATAGCAGGAAAAAAAGCAAACATAAGAATTACAAGAAAGCTACAACAAAGAGAACATCTCGTATCAAACAATTTACCTGATAAGCTACTCGCACTTTTGAACCATCATTAGGAGAAGAAGAAAGATCAGTTGCAGTCAATGGTTCTGCAAATTATTTATTCTTGCCATGAGATTGAGCAACGAAATTGTATAAGGAGAAAAGAGAAATAATGGATTATTAGCAGGAAACAAATTAAAAGTGCATTTAGACAGTCAATAAAAAACTATCATCATAAGAGTCAATCTACCACGTTGGACTGGGTCAGGACACACTTCCCATAAACTAAATTATCTGGTGTTATTTAATGATAAGGAATAACCAAAAAGGCTCTATTTTTTTATGGTGTGTCTCAATTTGAGCCTGTCATACTATCCCTATAGGTTTGTTGGGTCCTAAATTTAAGCAGCCACAGAAGGGTGTAACTATGCTAATTTGACATGACTATCCAATTAGATTGTGATTTAAAATTGTATGTTTCATACATGGGCATTAAGTTCTAGGCTTTCCAAGAGAATCCCTTTTTTTGGGGGGTAAATAAAGGGGCTTTAAATTTGAAAGAGTGAGGGTCTTCTCTTTCTATCTATGTTAAACTTCTTACCCACAACTGCCAAAACAATGTAAATCATTCTTTGTTTGTGATGCGTTCTATGTTGCAATTAATTTAATTTTCACTGACACCTAACCTCATAGTTTGAGTATAACTAAAGCAGATTACGAGAATTGTCAGATCATCACACGTTGACCCAACATCCCTTGTTCATCACACACATGCAATACACCACCATAACTAAGCTGATTTATAAGTGTACATCATCTATTGCATTCAAAGGAAGGTAATTAAATCTTCATCATCATATATGCCCCAATACTCAGGAACATCAACTAAGTCCAGGGTTAACCATTTAACCAAGCCTATTTGTGTATAAATTTTACCCATTATGGATAGTATCAAAGTAACATAACAATATTGAACACACTCAAAAGCATTTATTTTCCAACAAACTACCAAGATTTAGGTACAAATTTCATTCTAATGGTGTTCTTCACTACAAAAGCTCCTTTTGTATAATCCCAATAGCATAAGCTGATGGTGAAACAAATGCCACTACATGCGAATGTTACATTCTCCAAAGGAAAACGAAAACTAAACCAATAACATTATGACAGAAATGGAGAACCGTGATCAAGTCAAACTCACTAGGAAGAAGGCTCAAATCCTTATGGAATCGCCCAGACTCATAGCCCTGAGTCCGTTCAATTGGCGCGGAAGAGTCGGAGCCGGGAACGCAAGGCTTCTCATCTTCAACAGGAGTGATAGCTCTCTGAGCTAAAGCACCCAAGCAACAACATTCCAATTTGCGGTACCTCTGAAGATCATGAGTCAAATCCAAAGCAAACACAGAGCGCCTAGACCCCAAATCAGAGACACCCAGATGAGAAGAAGGAGTTTTAACACAAACCCAGAAAGGAGAAGACTTAAGAGCCATCAATGGAAGCCCAAATCTCTGTGAAACCCACAACCTCAATTCTCAAGCAAATTCAGTCTCACAAGAGAGGTCGTGGTTGGTGCTGTGGTTGTTGGGGTTGAGCTTCCAGCACCGCATTGTCCAAATGGAAGAGAATGGTGGTGGGTTTTGGACCCCACAGAACCACAAAACATATATATATGTATATATATATATATATAAATCCAATACAGATTTCGATACGAACTGTGTAGGAGAGCTTCCGTTTCAAGTGAGAAAAATATATATATATATTTGCGTGAAATTAATAAATTTTCTTGGATAAGTTCAAAATTTGGAAAAGACCAACAGGTCTGCACATACTTAACTGGTTAGACGAGAGAAAGACTTTTGAGAGGTAGATGAGCAGAATGTTGGCGACACGTTTTTCTTTCCCCTGATTTTGTGTGCGTTAATGAAAGAAACGGCAAACAGAGAGCGAGAAGAGAAAAAAACAAGAAGAAAAAGAGAAAGAGAAAGGTGTGAAAAAGATTTGAGCTCCTTTTTTTACTTTTTTTTCTACTTAAATATTTTATTTTTTTATTTTTAAAAAGACACGGAGAGAAAAAAAAATTTTTTTTTTAAAACAATTCGTGGAGGTGGGCCACAGAAGTATTTACACCTTCACGTATCCAATTATATTTAAGCTTTTGGGTCTGAATTTAATTGCTTTCCTTCTATATGGTTCTTGATTTCTGTGTAAGTCATTCACCAAAAAGTTTTACTATTTTATCATCTGCGCAATGCAAGTTATTCATAAAATTAAAGATTTTCTTATTTATTATTATTAGTATCTATAGTTAATTTATTAATCTATGTGATATTAAAATTTTAAAAATAAATTTTTTAATAATAATTATTTAAATTTATCATACTATATATAAATTTTAATTAATAATCATTTATTTAATAATAATAAATAGCATTTTATTCGTTAAATTAACTTTATCTTTTTTCTTTTTTCACTCTTCATTCACATCCTATCTCTGATTCTTGTCTCTATTTTGGCTAAAGTTGGCTGGGATTTGAGATTTTAGCTTTGGAAAAATTATTGTTATTTTATCAGATTTTTCTTTTTTTTTTTTTGGAGTTTTGTTAGAAGTACCAATGGATTTACAAATCTAATTAAATGAATTTAATTATATTGTATAATTTTTTTATAAACAAACCTATATATATATATATATATATGTTTCATTGATATTCTATTTAGAAATGATAACAAAATAGTATTTTGTAATTTTTTTAGAAAAAGTGTGGATCACGGTAATTTCGATTTTCAACATTTAAGAAAGTTGAGCGTCTAGAAAGTAATTCTTTTTTCAAACTATGTGGTTGCGTAAACAAAGATCAATTCTATAAATATTTTAAACAATTAAATTCAACTATTTTGACTTTGAACTTTTAATCATTTATTAAGGAACTGTCTTTTCGAAATCCGCCTGGTTTAATTAAATTCATTGTTTTGCATATGAAATTTTTTTTTTATCATTTTTGAACACTGCTTGTTAGATTAATAACATGTATGAACTTTCAAAAATTTTACAAAAACACAAATTATGGATAAAAAAAAAAAAAACAACTTTAAAGCTATTATATATAATAAATAAATAAAAAGTAGCTGGACCAAATTATTCATCTTCCTTTTTGTGCTAAAAAGTTGGTTTATATGGCATAAATGAGCTGCAAATTTAACAGCCCTCCATTCTGACTGGGGAAGGCAGGGTCAGTACTAAAACATAACAGAAAATTCAAATATAGGAGAGCAGTCGCTTTCACTTTAATTTCCGTCAATTCCCAATTTTGTGTCTCCAAATGACCGCAATTATATAAAATATTATTCACCAAAAAAAAAAAAAAGAAAAAAAAAACACAGAATTATATAAAATATAACACCATAAAACATTTACTTCACAGCCAAAAAATAAAAATAAAGTAAAACACACCAATTTACATTTACAAGTCTGCTTGGTAATGAAATCGAATAAAGCATTACAGCATTTTTTATGTAACGTTACATCTTATTGTGCTAACACTACAAGTCCATGAAATTAATTCCTTAGCAAAAAACGAAAAAAAAAGTCTTCAAATTAATTATCAAAAATTTATGATCATTCTGCATAATTCGTCTTTCTCCTGTATTCTTTTTAAACCCCCATTAAATTAATAATGATCATAATTTATTTTGTTGTTTATTAGTTAGCAATTGAACTTAGAAAGTGACAATATAATAAATAAATATATCTTACCAATAAATATATGTTACCGACAGTTTTATCATGGGTCTATGTATATATATTTTTTAATAGTAAATTTATTCTTCAAAATATATATATATATATATATATATATATGTGTGTGTGTGTGTGTGTGTTTGTGTGCAAATTAATTATTTGTGTATAAATTAATTACTTGTTTGAGTGATGGAGGGTGGCACTGAAGATTCCAACAACTTTTGTAACTATTTTAAATATAAAATAAAGATATCTAAAACATTTGAAAAAGTGTATATTTTAATAATGCGTTTATAGTAATTTTTTGTCTTTTTCTTTATCAAGGATTGTAATATATTTTAAATTTTTAAATTAACAAAGTATTTGAATAATTATAAAGTTAGTGAAAATCTAAATGTTTTTTAGAAAAGTAAAATTTTTGAAATCTAGCAGAAAATAAATTTCAAAATATGGGAAACTAACCTGAAAAGTTGATCATCTCAAATAAGTATCATTCTAAAATTCTCAGAAAAATTAATTTTATTTATTGTTTTAAATACAATTTACCTCTTAATTTTAATGTATAAACTTATTTAATTCCTTGTAAATATTATATTATTCTATTATTAATCAAACACAGTAAAAAGAATCCAAAAAACTTATTCATGATAATCTAAATTCTAAAAAATTGATTCTCAGAAATTACTTTCTTTTAATACTTTCCCTTCTGCCAAACAAAGCGTAAATGGTGATGTGATTCCATCCAAACCTAATCAAACTTAGGACCTAAATGTGTTCTTTATAATTTTTTGACTAGACTAAACTTAAAATGTATTTCTAAATGGAAGGTCAAACCTCGTTCAATTTTATAAGTTTTCTAAGACGAAAAATCAATGTAGACTTGTTAAAAAACTCAAAGTTTCATGCTTCATGATTTATCTTTATCCAATATATGTAACCTCAAAGTTTTTATTGTATACTGGATGAGACAACAACCTTCAATTTGTTTAAAAAGGCTGCATATTTTAAAGCCATGTGAAGTTGTTTGATATATGTATAATCTGTACATTTTAATTCTGCCTAATATATTTATATAGACAAAATAACAACCTTCAGTTTATATAAATCAAACACATATTCTATAATATATGAACTTATCCGGTATATATATATAACTTAGACATTTTGATTCTATTTAATATATGTAACGAGGAAACAACAATCTTCAATTTATACAAATCAGATGCACATTATATGATAATGAAGTCATTCAATGTACATAATTTGGACATTTTGATTTTGTCTCATGTATATTTACCGAAGGAAACAATAATTTTGGTTTATATAAACCAAACTCATGTAGTATAATGTAGATTTTATTTAATTTTTCTATGTTGTTTATGGTTATTATTGACCTTTCATTGACGAATAGTTTTTTTTTTTTTTTGGTTTATAATATAAAAAATTATTAAAAATGTAATATGGGTAGAAAAAATGAGTGTGGAAGGAACCACTCAACACAAAATAGTATAGGAGGATAAAATGCATTTAATCTTCATTTTATTATAGTTCAGTGCAAGTCACAGGTTTATATTTCAAAAATTAAGAATAATGGTTCGCATCAATTGGTCAATGCACGTGAATTTGTATCTACCCTTCATATATATAAAACAAATTCATAGTAACATCTTCTGTTGTTATTATTATTATTATTATTATTATTATTATTTTGGTGCAAAGTTATCTCACTCGTGAGAATTTGAGAATCTGAATACTCAATGATAAAAAAATAAATAAGTAAGACTTCTCATTTTTTTAAAATATTTTGGTGGATCTCATATTGTTTTTGCAAATTTTTTTTTTTTTAATATTGGAATGGAAAATTTAAAATTTTGAGCATTGTCTGAGAAAATAAAAACTTTGCAATCTTATTTGAAATTAAATAAATCATCATTAGCTAATAACGCTATTATGGGACAAAAAAATAATGTAGATTTGGATTATCTACAAATGTAGATAGAACAAATTGTAATTATAGTAATTTGTGCAATATTGTTTTACGAGCACTTTTCAAATTGATTATCATACACTAATTTGGTATACTCTACAAACTATACATAACAATCATGGAGGACAAAGATAAAAATGGGGTTTTTTCTAAATAACATGGAAATAGAAATGATGACGTGTATATATATATATATATGTTTTGATGAAGATAAACCAGTAATTAAAGAAAAAAGTTGACATATAAAGTTGACCGCCTTTGAATATGACATCAAACAAGTATTTTCCAAAGTCATATTTGCTTTGCTTATGTAGGAAAGAGGGTACAATTTAAAAAGCATAATTCTCTTTTTTATTTTTATTTTTTCGCTGTCGATGTTGATGGCTTTTCACATTCACCTAATCTACAACTGGTTTTTTGATGTAAAATACCATTTGAGATAATAACTTCGGCTGCTATTGTTGTTGGGTAGGTAGTGATTTGGACGAAGAATGTTGACTATTTCCTGGTTGTTAATATTTAATTATATCAAGTATGTATGCGTGTGTATATATATATATATATTAAATGATATGAAAAGTGATTTATGAAGATGATTGTAAAGAATAGTATTTATAATCACCATATCTATATGATTGTTATAATTTGATAATCCTAGATAGCAATCCACCATAGTTTCTTTTCATATATCCTTTATCACATTAAAACCATATCTATATGCATATATGATTAATAACAAAAATCTGATATTTATTATCAAGTAAATCTTCAGACAATATTTCAGTAACAAAGTATTTACCCAAAAAATAAAATAAAAAACATTTCAGTAATAAAGTAGTTATTTACTCATAAAGGTGAGTTGTTAGGTTTGAACCTATAGTATGATTTTTTTTCTTTCTTTTTTTAGAAAAAAAAGGGCTTGAGTCATAACTCATAAGGGAATATTTCATTGATATTCTTTGAGATTTGGGTTAATATAAAAATATCTCTTAGGTTTTAAATATATGATTTACATCTTTTGGAATAGTCTAAATTTAACCCTTATACCTTATTAAAATTTAATTATTTTTAAATTCCTTTTCTCTCTTTTTTTTTAATTATTTTAATTAAGTTTTATTTAAATTATATGATAGTTTTAATTACATAAGCTTTTTTAAGTAATTTATATATTTGACAAGCACATTTAGTTAATTATATTTGAAAAATTATAACATATTTTCTTCTTAAATAAATTATAATATATTTAGTTAAATATATTTGATAAATTATGATACATTTAGTTAAATAAATTTGACAAATTATCATTTAATTAAAAACGCTTATAAGATTTAAACTAAAAAGCTATCACATAGTTTAAATAAAATTAATTAAAAATGTATATTAACAAAACTTTCAATTTTTCAAAATTCATTTTCGCAAAATCATCAACAAGATTTATTTTTGTAAAGATAGTTTAAAAAAAACCAAAGGCAATTAAAGGTAATTCAATTTTATTAAAGATATAAAAGTAATTTAATTTGCCATTAATAGTTGTGAATGATTTATAAGTGAGATTCATCAATATTTAATACTTAAAGTATTATGATTTTACTTTTTGATTGGTAGAAGTGGTCCATCACTGTTGAATATTATTTATAATTTGATAATACTATTTATTGGCACGTATTATTGGAGAGCTTATTTTAAAAATAGCTGAAAAATTTATATCAATGCTAAATTTTAAAAATGTCAAAATCATATTTATTATTGTAAATGCTTTAAGAGATTTTATAATCTGAAGGCAAAATGTAAAAAAAAAAAAAGAAAAAAAGAAAAAAAAAATTATAATGTGATCGAGAATGAAAACACGTTTAGCGAATTAATGTTGCGTGTTTGATAAAAAAGCATATCAGATTTTTTTTTTTTGGGGAGAAAAATGATCAGATTCAGATGAAAACAACACTGTAAAATTAATACAAATTTCGGTGCCTTTTTTTATTTCTTTATTTTATATCTAAAGAAGTAGAAATAATAGATGCATATAATTATTAAATATTATTTCTTACTTTTTTTTTTTCCTAATTTTAACTTGTATCGGTAATAATCAAAGTAAAAAAAAAAAGAAAAAAAGAAAGTAACGGTAGTTTTGTTTGTTTTGACAAAGTAACAGTAGTTTTAACAAAAAAAAAGAAAAAAAAGAAGAAGGTAGTTTTGTTAATTATAGTTATTTATGAGAAAAAAAAGTAAATACTTACCATGCATTTTTATTATAACTATACACAATTCGTTAGCTAGGCTAGGGGATTTTTAAAACTGAGAAACTTTTATTGTTCATCCTAATTTTTACAACTTTGAAATTTCAAGCTGAATTAAATTTTCTGTAAAATTGCAATTACAAACTGTTTTTTTTTTTTTTTTTGTTTTTCAATACTATTAATTTTTGCTATGCCATTTTTTTTTTCCCCTTCTTCTTTATGTCACTGTTGAAGTAATTGTTAGGATCGATGACCAAACTCCCAAAAAAAAACAAAAAAAAAATTATGTGTGATAGGTAGGATTCAGAAGGTAGGACCACAAAGATGGAGGAATCTCAACGGAAAGGTATAGAAGAGAGCCAAAACTAGTTAGGGAGTTTCGTTTCCATCCAGCGTAACAGATTCCACTGAAAATCCCAACATTTCGTTTGTATTCAATTTACTTTTTTAATTTAAATAACACACCCTCACTTTCTTTTCCTTTACGCCATATAATTAATTAAGAATAAATATATGGTTTTTATGAATTTTATTTATTTTTTATTAAATATGCAAACAACAATTAAAAGCCTTTTTTTTTTTGTGTAAAAAGAAAGAAAAAAAAATCCTATATATACAGAAGAAGTTGGATAAGGTCGAGGCAGCCTATAACTGGTAAGCATGTTAATTTTGTTTATGGCTAAATAAAATGTACAAAATTAAAATAATAATAATAATAAAAAAGGGTATGTTTCTATAGGGCAACTAAATTTGAAAATGCTACATTCATTATTCATATGGGGTTGATGACGAATGTACAACCGTGTCACAGGCTGGAAAAATCTGGGTCCAATTGGGAAATAGTAGAGTGGGATTGGCTGGAGGGGTGTTTTCCTTTTTCATATGCTTCTTCTGGGGTTCGGATTGCCCAACTACAGCTTCACCATCACAGACACCCTGCTTCTGCTTTTATCAGATAAGCAACTAACAAGCTCCACACAAACTCCCATCACAATTTTGGAAATGAGGCTGTCAAAATTTACAGCTTCAATATAAGAAAAAAAAAAAAGAGAACAATCTTAATGTACTGTAATTCTGTGAAAAAAAAAAAAAAAAAAAAAAAACCCTCAAGCTCTTCTCTATATGTCTGTCTCTACAGTGTGTGAGTGTGTATGTTTGGAGTATTGGCGAGTTCCTTGGGTTTGGGAAATGGGGGATTTTTATGGAAGTTGATGGAAGTTTACAGGAAGAATGCTGTGTCTGACAGAAAAATTCATACACGTTCCAGACCCAGTACATGCTTTGGATAGGGCCTTGTATGGCAAAAGTCAGAGTTAAATGGTCCACAAGGCCCATTTTGGAAAAAGGGAAATGTAGACCCATAAAGTATTTAAACCCAGAAACATTTGTGTGAGTCAAATGGTCTGCACTACTTTCCAGGTCCTTGAGCCTTTATTAAGTTAACGAAGGTAAATTCCTATTTCCTATTTGCAAGCTTTATCATAGATATGATGTATTTTAATAGTAATTTGACGAAACGGTCAAATAAAACCAACCAAAATAACATTGTTTCGGTGGAATTGATAAACCGAAAGTTATAATGAGCACTTGAAAATTTACAATAATTTATTGGGTATTAAAAGTTTGACATGACGTAACTCGCAAAAATGAAAAAGACATTGTAGTGATATGGATATTCGATCATTTCCCAAGTATGATGCCAAAAAATATGTAATCAAACCAAAACCAAAAATACAAAATAAAATGCTTCCTAGAGATACCCTCATCCAAGCGAACCAGCCAATGGGGTAAATAGAAATAATAGGATGCCATTTTTTTTTCTTTTAAACTCCTAAACATACTCACTAGCAATGATCCCATATTTATGGGATTGCATTTTGCTGTATGAGAGACAAAAGACAAAAAGATCTCAAAGAGTTTTCAAGTTTTGGTGTTTGGATTTGGTTCCAGTTTAAGCCAACATGTTCACTGTTCTCACTGGGGTGTGGTCGCAACACCCACCTACACAAAAGCCTACTACTTACTATAACTGGTCATCGTCTGCTCTTTTACCAATGGACCCCACACCCACAAAGTCCCAACCAATCGTTTTCTGACAGCAAACTCCCAAAGTACCAACCCTTGCTGACTCTGCATAGTCCACGCCTAACTCGCCAATTCAAGGTTGCTATACTGTTTTTTTTTTTTTTTTTTTTTTTTTGCTCATTCACTTTTTTCTTTTTCGTACAGCACCCATGCCTGTACTGTGCACACAGTTCAGTGTACTGTTTGGTAGCATTTCTTTTTCTTATTTAAGTAGGTAAAGAAATTTCCATTTATGAAAAAAAAAAAAAACGAAAAATGAATAGCAAATCCGTGATATCAAGGCGCCATAATTGCATTAACATTACTCAAAATTAATTAAAAGAGAAAAAGAAGGAAAAAATAAGTTACTGGGGGGGGGGGGGGGGGGGGGGGGGGCGGCTATGGAAATAAATATCCAATCCGGTGATTCAATTCAATGCCTATAAAAGACGTGCCCCATTGCGTGTATTCAGTCTATTGCATCTTCTAACCGTTCCCAATAATGGAGCGACCTTAATTACAAAATCACCCCTCTCCTCTTCTGTCCATCGCTTTGGTCGTTCTTCTTTTTAACATTTCACGCTCTCTCACTCCCTGGCCCGACCTGGTGGTATCAGCAATGGCAAAGTCGTCGACCCCCTCGACGACGCAGTTCCCGGATATTAAGCCGGAGAACTACTCCCACAGTCCCGTCCACTATGCTGTTGCTCTGGGCGACCGCACCAGGCTCTCCAGAATCATCTCCACCCTGCCTCGACTCGCGGATCCTGCTCAACTTCATACCGAGTCCGATTCCCTTGCTCAGGAACGTGTCGCTGACCACATCTCCTCCGTACTCGACCGCCGCGATGTCCCGCACAGAGAGACGCCTCTTCACCTGGCTGTCAGATTGAACGACGCCGTGGCGGCTCGCTATTTGGCCTCCGCCGGTGCTGACATCTCGCTCCAGAATTCAGCCGGCTGGAATCCCTTGCAGGAGGCTCTTTGTCGCCGGAGCTCCGACATTGCTCTTATTCTCCTCCGAGTTCACCACCGCTCTGCTTGGGCCAAGTGGCGCCGCCGCTTGCCTCGCGTCATAGCCGTTCTGCGCAGAATGCGGGATTTCTACATGGAGATTTCGTTCCATTTCGAGAGCTCTGTCATTCCCTTCGTCGGTAAAATTGCCCCCTCTGATACTTACAAGATCTGGAAGCGCGATGGTAATCTCAGGGCCGACACGTCGTTGGCCGGCTTCGATGGCCTGAAAATCCAGCGCGCCGACCAGAGCTTCCTATTCCTCGGGGACGGCGATCAGAGCCATGACATTCCTTCTGGCTCTTTGCTAGTGCTCAACCGTGACAAACGCAACATCTTCGACGCCTTCGAGAACGCCGGAGCGCCGATGACCGAGTCCGACATTGCCGGGTTCTGCTGTCAGACAAGCGTGTATCGTCCCGGCATGGACGTTACGAAGGCGGAACTCGTCGGAAGGACCAACTGGAGACGACAGGAGAAGATCGAAAGCGTCGGGGAGTGGAAGGCTAGAGTTTACGAAATCCACAACGTGGTGTTCAGCTTCAGATCAAGGAAAGTCACAGCTGGCGAAGCAGACGTGGCAGGGAGCAAGCAGGTACTCCCTCTAGAGCTGGACGAAGACGATGATGGTTTCCTAGTGGCGGAGAATCCGGATTTCGGAATTCCCGACAAGCGGAGGCACAGCAGCTTCGTAAGAGAAGAGAGGCACAGCAGCTTCGTGAGAGAAGACAGGGAATTCGTAACGCTAGGGAGGAAGAGCGTGGATTTACCATCCGTAGTCGCTCCGCCACCACATAGGAGAGCTATTGCGGCGTCTGCGTCCGTGGTTCCGCCGCAGATGAAGGAGAAGGAATACGTGAGGAGCTTGAGGCCGTCGGTTTGGTTGACGGAGCAGTTTCCTCTGAAGACGGAGGAGCTCTTGCCGTTGCTGGACATCTTGGCCAACAAGGTGAAGGCTGTGAGGAGGATGAGAGAATTGCTGACCACCAAGTTCCCGCCGGGGACATTTCCGGTTAAGGTAAGGGGCAATTTCGGCAGCAAAGGTTTTTGGGGTCTGTCTCTTTGGGTATTCTTTTTCTTTTTGGTGCTTTTCATGTTCGCAGCAAAGACCTCACTTGATCTTTCTGACTAATCAAACTTTGAAAACCATCTGGTTCCATGAGAAGCTTTTGTGGGGACACCGCACACTTTATCTGCTCCCTGATTTTACAAGAATACCCCCAAGATTCGATTCCAATTTGAATTCAACAAAAAAAAATTAAAGGCAGGCAGGCGTGGCAGGCGGGCCCCATGTTTCATCCCTCACATCCAGATCGGTGTCCCCACTAAAGCTACATTCCAACCAAACAAAAAATTAAGTAATTAGTTTGACCTTGACTTTTGCCACGTCAGTCGGGCCCACTACTGTGTTGACGTGTCAAGATCTTGGACGGTTCTAAAAAAACCATAGGGGTGGGACGCTGGGGACCAACTGCTAATAACTTTCAAGTTCCAATTAGTAACATGGGTAGGAATTGTATTGAAAACGATTTGATTAATCTGACGGTTGATGTTTGTTTGTTTGTTTGGTGGTACAGGTTGCAATACCCGTGGTCCCAACGGTGAGAGTGGTAATAACGTTCACAAAGTTCGTTGAACTCCAACCAACTGAACAATTCTACACTCCATTCTCAAGTCCAAGACAATTGTTTCATGGTGGAGAAGGAGGAAAAAGCCAATCGGAGGAGGAGTACAAGTCACAGAGCAATTACTCATCTCTATTTTCATCATCATCATCATCATCATCGTCATCAACATGGCTGAGGCGAAATAGCAGCCAATCGGGGTCTGCAGGCAAGCAGCAACAGCAGCAGCAGCCATGTGCTGCAATGACACAAGATTCCGACCCTTTCGCTATTCCTAGCGGATATACATGGACAAGTGCCGATGACAAGTCTCGCAAAATGAAGAAATCCAAGTCCACAAGGAAGTCTAATTGTAGAGAGAAAGAAAAGGATATTGTTGGTGGGTGAATTCAGAAATTTGCTTGTGTTGTTGGGGATTTGCATATATAGAATGTAATATTATATAGTTTTTTGTAATTTGAAAGTCAGTGTAGCAGTTAGAATATGGTGCTACAAGAGAGATTTTGGGGAAACATTTGTAGCTCGGAAAGTGTATCAAACTCATTTTTCTCTTTACTCACAAGTTTACTTTTCTTACTATATTTCAGGAAGTGTGTTGGCACTCTTGCTTTGCAATTTACTATTTTCTACTCATTTTTGTGGCTCTCCACATCTAATTCTTTCCCCTACTCCTTGTGTATTGGCTTTGGCTTCTGTTGCTTTCCATGTTGATTCGTTATGGACACGGAAAAAGAAAAGCATGTAGAGAAGCAACCGTTGTAATTTTGAAAGACATTTACTAGGCTGAAAAGAAAGATGTGGGGGTTCGAAGACTAAGAGCAGAGGTCCAACACTTTGAAAATCAATGTCAATAACTAGGAGCACCTAGTTTTCTACATCTGATACGAATATGCGATACCATTTTTTGATTTGAAGTGCAAAGAGGGATGGTTTAGTATGAGAGCTCTTATGTCCTAGGACCATAATGAAACCGATATATAATTAGCACACAAGATTTGGGCTTTGGAAATTCATCATCAATTCTGGTTGAATTGTGAAAGGAACATGCTAATCAATAATAACAAAGCAAATTAATATAGTTGTAACAAACATTTTAAGTATGCGTTAGACTGCTGGCGTTTTTTTTTTTTTCATCCCTGAAGTAAACAAGCTAGCTGAAAGTCACCTCCACTCCCATTTCCTCCCACACCATCCTATGAAGATTCTAACCATCTCTTCACCATATCCTGAAAATTGCATGCAGTTCTAATGTCAACTGATATATAGAAATACAACCAAGGATTCCTCATCCAACACTGAAAGAGCAAAAACATATGACCCGCACTTGCAACAGAGTAGCAAAGAAATAACACATACATGGACAGTCTTGGTTAAAAGTCATCCAAAACTGCAGTTACAAAATTATTAATTTATTATTTGTGTTGCTACAAATGTGTATATTAACCGGATTGGATGGAGAGATGTGGGGAATATATCTTGTTCGCTGTTTCAAATTTTTTAGCCCGGGATTGAAGAAACCACATTTAGCCAAAACAGAAGCAGCAGCATATGGCTTTGTCCTTTACTTAGCAAAGAGATTTGCTGAGCCAAATTAGACATATATACACTAGTGGATTCTGTGGGAATTATTGATCCACAATTGCAAGTTTTTATTGGTTGGCCTAACAGGCTTTGTTCACATGTGAAGGATGCCACAAATCCACCCTAATATTGGTCAAAGATGCTTTTATTATATTATCCTCTTCCAAACAAGTAATAAATGTGGTTAATTTTAGCATTAGGTGCAAATTGATAGATTAGTTAATCTTTGTCAAATTCATGGTTAGGCAAGGTAATATGTTTATATCCAAGTTGATGGGCCTAATTAAGGATAAGATGCATCTTCAGCTTCCTGGATAAGGAGAGAAGTTGCTGTATGATTAGGATATCAATTAGAAAAGATACCAACGACAAAGTATGAAGGGGGGGAAAAAAAAAAAATTTGCCAAAAATAAGTTTGCTTCACTAAAGGGAAACCAGTGAGTTGGCAATTCCTTTAAAAAGGTTTAAAAATGCGGTAAAAGACAGCCCAACCAATGTTCTTTTCTTTATTCAGTTTTAAAGGTCTTTGAACGCATACCGTTTTGCATCTACACCTTCAAGGTACACCTTAATCATCAACAGGTGCTCTCTCTCTCTCTCTCTCTCTCTCCCTCTCTCTCTCTTTCTATGAATTTCTTATTTCAGGGTTGAAATTTATCTTTCAAGAAGCTACATGTAAATCCTGCTGTATGTTAGTTTGGATATATATCTATTTTATTTTATCTGTTTCAAGTGAAAAGATGATTTGGTGTATGATTTAATTTAAAAACCTTTCAATAAACTCATTTGATTTCTATATTTAGGACTAGATCCAGTTCTTCTTACGTATCATACAAACCCTGAATGCATGCTTTCTGAATATCATTGATGAGTTGCATATATAATAAAGTTATTGCTTCCATTCTTCCATTTCAAGCTCTGTTTCCTAAACTGGTAAGGTTGTGCATTAAAAACATTTTTTTTCTCATTTTAAGATAGCATTGTATACTTCTATGGAAATAGGTGATTTGGATTCACCGCTGAGAATCTTGGCTGGATGGCAACTGATGGACCGAGCTGGGCCGACCAGTGGGGTGCCGGAGGAATTGGTGCCATGGAAGAAGATGACAACACAAATGATACCAAAAAAGACAGCAACAACAACAAGAAGGCAGGCGGATTAAACAAAGCCAAAGCAGCTGCTATGGCAAGCGCACAGAAGATCAAGACTGGTACGTCCAGTGGCTTCAAATGGATCAAGAATCAATGCCAAAAACGAAGCTCCTCCAAGTGAAAAAAACACAAGATTTTCTCAATTTCTGAATGTAACCAAACAACTGCTGCTTTTCAAGATTTTGATCGAAACCCAACTCTCTGTTTGGAAGCTACACTGGTATTTTTAAGGATTTTATGCTCAATTTTCATTCCACCCAACATTGCTTCTTTTTATTTTTTTAATTTTCCATCCATCTCCCTGTTCATCCCTCTTCCTGGTCTTGCCTTTGAAACAACTAAAATTGGTAAAAATCGATATTGTACCAGCTTAACTAATCACCAAATATGCAATCAGGAATTGGCTACTAACCTTATAATAACAGGACAGCAGAGACAAAGTGATCTTGAATATTTTTAAAAACTTCATTTGAAATGGTACTGACATTTTTTTGGATGTTTTTTTTTTTTCAAACCTAAGTGCCAACTGACATGGATGATGTTGTTTATCACACAGGATATCTATATCATGGCAGTACTTAATCGAAAATCTTATACATTTAACATATATAGACCAATTAACAATCAACCAAAAAATATCGAAAGAAACCGTGAATAACTGACTAATTAATTCTAAACATTCACAAACTAAATCAAGATGTCGAACCAAAAATATTTCCAGCACCATCTACCCCCAATAATACTAAAATGATAGTGAAGGAGAGGATTAACTAAAATGAACATTGCTGTCAGAATATACAATTTCCAAGCTCTGTCTACGCAAAAATTTCCTCTCCTAGAAGGATCCGAAGGTGTTCTCTCCACTGTAAGTCATGTAAAGAAATCCATCTTCATCCTTATTTTCTTCATGAACGATTTTCATCAAGGAAGCTGTAGGCAATGGAAGATTAAGTTACACACAACTTAATAATAAAAAGGGTTATTTGCACTATTAGTTCATGAAATATGTTTAAATTTGCACTCTTGCTTTTTCGGCATTTTGATCCCTAAACTTTAGTTTTGGTTACACTTTGGTCCTTAAAACTATTTTTAGTCTTTTTTTTTCCTTTTTAAACTAATTTGAGGTGTCCAATGCACTTCATGCAACACGAAGAGGTCTTTCAAGATTGTCTAATTAGCTATAAATACTTTCAGGGACCATAATGTAACAAAAACTGAAGTTTAGGGATCAAGATGCCAAAAATAAAATAAAATAAAATGGTTTGGACCAAAAAGCAAATGTGAGCATAGTTCAGGGACTAATCGTACCAATAACCCTACCCTAATAAAAAACATTGATATACAAAATATAGATGGCAATTTACCATTGGAAGGTAGAGTATTATTGACAAAGATAAAAATAGCCTTCTCTGGACCAACATTGATTCCATTCCGAATAATATGTACAAACTGCCCAACAGTAATATCAGCACTGACAAGGTATCTGCAAACAAAAAAATAAAAAAATTATTACAATTATGTTTGAATCCCTTGACAAGATTTTTCTACTTGGAGGAGGATCTCATTAAGCCGGTTGAACATAAGAATACAAAAGAACATGAAGTTTAACGACATAAAAATAATAAGAATTTGGATACTCAAAAGGCAAAAAGGTATAAACGTCTTTGTAGGAGAATTTGGTCATAACGCAACCACTTTAAAGAAAAATAAAAGCTAGGATAGACCTCATCATCATCGAACAACTTCATTTTAGTTCATTTTAAGACCTTGCATTGCATCAATACTTCCAAATAAACAAAATGTTCACATCCTTAAAAACCAATAATCCCCCATAAAATGAGTAATACCTCCATATCAATATGATAACTTAAGATCAGCATCAATGCTGAAAAACAACCTCACCACCACAAAGTCTCAAACTTCACCTCGTAGGTCAGCAAAGGCATATCTGATCTAGGATTTTGTAAAGGTATTTGATGAGTGATTGGCTCATTAGTATTCGAAAGAGTAGAAATTCAGCTTAAGTTTTATTTGCTTTATTTGGGATGGTACAGGAGTTGTTTAGGAGCTAAATGAAAGAAATTAGCTAATTTCTTGTGTTTTTGAGACTATATCAAGGTGCATGGAATTAGGGTTTATAAAGTAGGTTTTTAATGCAGCTTTAAACAATCTTAAATCTGGTTGAAATTGAAAGAAACGGAAAAAAACTTATTTTGCAAGATTTTAGAAGATAGAAGGATCATTCCAAGGAATCACAGTACCCCAAGATCATAGTCTCTTAAAATAATAAGTATTCCAAACTTGTTCTCCATTGATTTGAAAGAATAGATCCTATATAAAACCTAGTACTCCTAGTCCTACTGATATCTATTAAAGAACAGAAAACACAACACCAACGAACCTAAATTTATATACAGCTCACAGCCTGCAAATCCCCAAAACCACCAACATAAATATCCCAAATAAGCTTCGCAATACCTGGGACATTCCAAATCCAGCGTGGGCCAAACCAACCTTAGTATTCCTTTCATAGGTCCTTACCAGGGAATTCCATCATCTTGGTTTCCACACAAAATGGCAATCCATCAATCACCTCACAACCAGCTCACCATCTTCATCACCAATCATCACTATGACAAAACGCTGCATGGTGGTAGTTTGGTTAAGCTAAGACCACAAAACACCTAGTTCCAAACAATTATATTCACATCTCAATAAAAGAGTTCATTGATCACAACATTACAATAAGGAATTTCTAGGACATATATTTTCCACCTTGAATCCAGATATGGAATCACAAGTAAGAAAGAGGTTTTGCAAAGACTGGACACTAAAACATGTGATGAAAGAGGTAAAAATCAAAACAGAAATACAAGAAAAAGTGTTTAAAAAGAGTCATATTGAGATGTAGTTAGTTGGATTAAATAAAATAAATGACATATACATATAAGTGATTTACATATACATTCAACCAAGACACTGTGGGAAATTTAACTATGTATTTTGCTGATTGAGATAGATGATATTAATAACTAGAGATGAAATTTCAAATCAAAAGCATTTGAAAAGATAAAAAAGAAGCATTGCAGCTAGTAGTTATTGAGATGAAATTTATTGTAACAGAATTGTAGATGCAACTAACTTCTTCTGGACAATGTCAGCAATGCCACTTCTTTCATCCTTCTCCAAGACTACCTGTATGGCATACTCGAATTAGGATCTAAACCAATCTAGCACACGTCTAAGAAACTAACAAATTTAACTAAGAGCAAAATCTTACAGGTACTTTATCTGGAAATTTTTCTGTAATGCGAGCAGCTTCTTGCTTCCTCTTTTCTAAAATGTATGACGCTAAAAAATATTAGAAAAAAACATAGACAAGAAATATGAAAGTTGGAAAAAAGAGTAGACAAATAAAAGATAACAACAATGGCTTCATGTGCATCCAGATGAAATTGCATTATACATGTATAATTGGGTAGAGAGCAAGATAGATTGATAAAAAATTTGGTCCCCTCCTCAAAACCAACGAATCAATTTTATACCAAGTAAAACAGGTCACATGATTTTGTGCTCGGGTGGCATAATATTGTGCCAACTTCAAGTTAAACTCAGAAAACAAGTGTAAACGTGACAAACACCACTAAAGGTTTCTGTCTCACTAGTGTCAGGAACTCAGATACAGTCTTGGCCAGACCAAAAAAAAAAAAAGTGTTGGGAACAGACTTAGAGACCCATCTACATTGTTCCTAATGGAGTCCGAAAAAGCATATATTTCAAATAAATAAAAAATTCAATGCATTTCCGGGATCAAAATCCCAGTCACTTCATATTATTGCAATCTTTGGCAAAAATTAAAAAGAAAGAAGTTTGGTTTACTAGTTCATCCTAATGTCGACACATACCAACAGAAAAGCCAATACAACTAATGCCAACTTTTTCGTAACCCAACTAAATTGAATAGAAATCGAATAAATTTAAAAAACCTATAGCCATGGAGAAATCGAATAAAAATTCAATCTTTATGAATAAAAATTATAAAAAAATAAAAAAAATAAAAAAAATAACAGAAAAAGAAAAAAGAACAAACCCAGAGGATGTTGGAGCTTGAATGAGCTTTTTCTAGCCATGGAGAAACTTACGCTACGATCGCTCTCTGCACCGAAAGCATCACAACTTTGCAAAATCATCTCTTATTGAAAAAAAAAAAAAAAGCCCAAAGAACCACAATCTTTACGAAAAAGTAAACAAAGATAACATACCAAATACGAAGGGTATCGATTGGAGGGTATTGAGGAGGAAATTAGTTGATGGAATAAGGGAATGTAGACGAACGAGAACGTCAGAACTACAAGCCCAAAAGAAATGAGTAATGGGTTTGCTCTATAAGAATCAGGCCGTACACATATAAGTTATCTCCAGGTAAATGTTTATTTACCAAAAAAAAAAAATCACTAGGTAAATATTCCCCAAAAAAAATTATAAAAAAAAATATATGTATATATATATATATATATATATATATATATATAGGTAGAGAAAACTTGCTTTCCGACTCCAACATGCAGTGGTGGGCAAATAACCATAAAATCGAACCAAATCATTTAAACCGATCAAACTAACTGTTATGTTTTGGATTGATTGAGTTTGGTTGGTTGATTCGGTTCCTTTACCTTGAAGAATATGACAGTTTGATTTGGTTTTCAATTTAAATTTTACAATATAGCCAAACTGTCTAAATCGAACCGTATATAATTTATATAATATATAAAAAAAAAAAATCATTTACACCACGTATTAGCATATTTTTTTTCAAAATTCTTTTCAAAAATATTTTTTTAAAATTTTATTTATTTATATTATTATTATTAAGTATTTTATTTTTTATGGATATAAACAAATATATATACAAAATTAAAATTTGATATAATTTAATTATATATGGTAATAATTTTAAAAAAAAATTATATTATTTATTATTTATTATTCATAATCTTATTTTTTATAGATATAACCAAATAAATATATATATATATAATAATTTTAAAATAAATAAAATATTTGATTTGATACTATTTATCAAATATATATTTATGGGTTTGTGTCACCATATATTTTAAATATATTTTACCAAATATTAGTAGAAAGAAGGCCCATGCATACATATTCCTTTGCATTATTTACCAAATATTAGTAGAAAGAAGGCCCGTACATATTTACCAAATATTATTTACCAACTATTGAACAATATAATTAGAGATTTAGACAATATTCCTTTGCATATATTATTGTTTAATATTTTATCTATATTTTATTTACCAAATAAGTTATACATATTTGAGTATAAATTAGTAAGTGATACTTTTTGGTATTTTATAATTTCAGTATTCAATATTTTGTTAGTTTTTATTGCTCTCATATTTCTGTTTTAGGATTTAAGTTTTTTCTTTTTTTTTGTTCTTTAATTTTAAATTTTAAATTTTATTTTTTATTTTTTATGGATCCTAAGCATGATCATGTTAATCATAAGCATATACGTAAACCATGCTATCGATTTTTGGAAGAAATTGATGATTCTAAATCAAAATATGATGTAAAAACTATAAAAAAAAAATAAATAAATAAGATACTTCTGAAGAAGAATCCTTGCTTATTGATTCACATTTATCTATCAATTTTTTCAAGATTATGGATAAGAAAAAGAAAAAAATAAAAAGACACAGGAGATTATTTAGACTGAGGGCATGCAAGAAAAAGCAAAACGATTGTTCTAGCAATCAAGTGGTGCCGGAATTTCCTGATTTTGACACAACTTCATTAAACAAAAAACAACTTAAGAAGATTAAGCGTCTATCCTATATATTATATTTTTTTTCCTTTCTTATTATGCTTTTTCCTATTGGGATCAAAATAATATAATGTTTTTATTTTAGTTAGTATAAATTACAATATTTTTTTTTGTGGTTCGTTAATATAATTATTCTCTACATTAATATAATTTATAGCCTCACTAATGGAATTAATTTTTTAGCAATTATGAACTTATTTAATTTTCTGCATATATGGTAAATGACCTGGATTTTTCTTAGCAAAATAAAACAAAAATTATACTTTTGTAAAACCAATTATACCAATTATAAATTAAAATAATACATAAGCTAATAAAATTAATCTTAGCTGTTGTAAAATCATTTGTACAGGTTCAAAACCAAAAAAAAACCAAAATCTATTTTTTTTTTTTTTTACATAAGTAAAAATAATACACGGAAGTGATTAGTATAATTTGAAATAATATATTATTTCACAAAGCAATTTTATCTTTTATTTCACAAAGAAATTTTATCTTTTATGGAATTTTATCTTCTATCTTTTGAATCATAATCTTATTATTTCACAAATATAATTACTTTATGGCCTAAAAAAAAACTTAGTACAATATATATGGCTGAATTCTAACTGTTATATAATATTATATTGGCCATAAATATTATATGGCCATAGTAGTAAGATTTATATGGCCTAATATAAAAACAATATTTTATCACATATTATATTTTTTTATTTATATAGTCAAAGATATTTATATATTTGATTTTACTTATAATATAAAATCCTTTTTTTTTACATAAGTAAAAATAATAATAATAATAATAATTTCTTTCTTCTTTTTATTTTTGTTCTCTATTAGAATATAAAATTTTCTAAAAACATAAAAAATAAAAATAAAAACAAGATCAAGGAAATTAACTACTAATAACAAAAGTGTTAACCTATTTAATTAACCCTAAAACTATTTAATTTAATTATTTTACTTAAGAATAAATATCAATTTACTAACGAAATAATATCTTTCCATGATTAACAATCGTATGCATCACGTATCAGCACATCATTCTTCCAAATTCCCTCCAAAAACATATTTTTTTAATTTTATTTATTTATTCTTATTTATTATTTATTTCTTATTATTCATTATCTTATCTTTTATGGATACAACTAAATATATATAAAATTAAATTTTGATAAAATTTAATTATATATGATGATAATTTTCAAATATTTTTATTTTATTTATTATTATTTATTATTTATCATTTATTATTTTATGTTTTTATGGATATAACCAAACATATATATATATATATATATATATTTCAAAATGAATAAAATATTTGATTTGATATTATTTATCAAATATATATTTATGGGTTTGTGTCACCGTAATTAAAGATAGCTTGTGCATGTATGGTATGATTATTTACCAAATATTAGTAGAAAGAAGTGAAAAATGACTAATATTAAATGTGCTATTATTTAATATTCATATATTATTTACCAATTATTAGTAGAAATATTCCTTTGATTTATTTACCAAATATTATGTATATATTCCTTTGCATTATTTACCAAATATCATTTACCATAAATTTAGAATAGAAAATTTTCTAAAAATATATAAAAAAAAAAAAAACAAAATAAAGGAAATTAACTACTAATAAGGAAAGTATTGACCTATTTAATTAACCCTAAAACTATTTAAATTTCAATTATTTTACTTAAGGATAAATATCAATTTACCAACGAAATAATATTTTCCATGATTAAGAATCGTATGCACCACGTGTCAACACACCATTCTTCCAAATTCCTTTCAAAAACATATTTTTTATTTTATTTCATTTATTTTTATTATTATTTATTAATTATTAATTATTATTCATTATCATACCTTTCATGGACACAACTAAATATATATAAAACTAAATTTTGATATAATTTAATAACATATGATAATAATTTTAAAATATTTTTATTTTATTTATTATTATTTATTATTTATCATTCATTATCTTATTTTTTATGAATATAACCAAATATATATATATATATATATAATATTTTTAAAATGAATAAAATATTTGATTTGATATTATTTACCAAATATAAATTTATGGGTTTGTATCACCATAATTAAAGACAGCCCGTGCATGTACAGCATATATATAATTAAAGATTTAGAGAATATCAATTCTAATTATGGCATAATATATATTTTCATAAGGTCTACTAATTTATACTTTAACATCTAATATTTGAATTTAAATTTCATGATTGGAGAGTATTATATATAGATATCAAATTTTTAGTCTTAACAACGTTTATAATATACATTGAAAAAAAAAAAGATCCAAATATATTTATCATCAACAAAATTTTTTTTTTTTTTGAAAGACTATGTCCAAACATATTGATTTTATCAACCACATCAATGCTAACAAAACACAGGGGACATTTAAAGTTTGTGCCCTAAGACTTTGGAATATCTCATGTTTTGATGACAAATCAGAAATTAGTAGCATTGAAATGATGTTAATGGATGAACACGTTTTTTTTTAATTTTTTTTTATTTAGATTACATGTTATTTATATTATTATTATGTGTTTATATTATAAAATATAATATTATATATAGTATCGTGCATGTATATAATATACTATATAATATATATTATTATTATTATTATAATTAAACTTATTATTATATATAATATATACAATATCGTGCATGTGTATATAATATACTATATAAAATTTAATATTATTATAATTGTACTTATTATTATTATATAGATTATACAATATAATATTATATATAACAATATAATAATATTATGTATCCATACTTTTGTTTAAGGTTTAAACATTTTAACAAATATTTATAGGGTGAAAGAATTCATACTACAATAAAGCATTAATTGGTTCGTCGTTTCAGTTCACTGATTTATAAAAGTCAATGTATTTAATACAAAATTTTATAGTTGGATTCACCAATATCAAATTTAATACCACAAGACACAAATACAAACTAAACTTTATGTTGAAGATTAATGTTGTTGACGCTTTTGATGAAAGTTTTCGAATGTAAAATTTTGTTTTCAAATTGTTTACTGAAATTTTGAGTGCAACTGAAACCAATGAAAAAGAACTCTTTGGTAAGTAAAAAATTTATAATTGTGCAATGATTAATGCTTAAAAATAATTTTTAACCTTTTTTTTTATAACTTTTCTATTTTGTTTTTGAAGATATTATTGGAAAAGTTGTTGAAAAAGGCAATTTTAAAAGCCTAGAAGATGGAGGAAAGACAAACAAGTTCATTGATATTATGCTTCAGGATCTAGAGTAGTTTCATTTATCATTTGAGTACCATTTAAATTATAATCTTATTTGCATGTAATATTGTATGATTTTGTGTGTTTATTTTACAGAAATACCAAGCTTCTATGTACTTTGTGGGGTGATTTTGTAGATGATATCAATGGTTATTTAAATTTAGAAAAAACAGAATCTATAATTATAATACTTCAATTTTTCCGTGCTAATATTCAGAGGTTATATCTTCAATTTTTTTAATACACATAGATACTAATTTAAACATTTTTTTTCAATACAAATGTTTAATTAAATTAAAAACTACTTTATTGCAGGAGAGATTGGAATATTCAATACATGTTATATTTCAAAGTTGATGGTGCATTCCCCCTATCAAGGAAGTTATTGAATTTCAAAATAAGTAGGTCTTTTTTTTTTTTTTTTGGGCAAAAATGTTTCAATTTAATTTAACAATTGTTTTATTTTGAAGATTGATGGGTGGAGGTGATTGCAGCTCTCAAAGAATAAGTCAAATATCTTCTTCATCTGCTTATTCTGTATCTAATCACTTAGAAAGTGGAAAAGCTATTATGAAAGCCATCGAAGAGTTGGTAGAATCTATAGAGGTAAATAAGCAATACAAAAAATAATATGACAACATATATTTAGCAATCATGCTTTCTTCTTCTTTTTTTCTTCTTTTTTTCTTTCAGGTGCATTCATATAATAGACATGTATATAGTATATAACAATAAACATTCTTTTTCACCCAAAAAATAAAATAAAAAAAGTCATAATAGACATTCTGATCGACAGAAAAAAAAAATCCATTAATATAAAGGAGACAAAAAAAAAAACATTTTTTTAGAATAAATTAGCCTCTACTATATTTTAATTAGCCATAAAGTGTATTAAATACGTCTTTAAAATTATCGCATTATTGTATCGGTCTAAATCACAAAAGTTTTCATTCTAATTATACAATTTTCTAGGAAGCAACTTCTCATTAAAACTTTTTTTGTCATGGTCATGCATTCTCAGCGAGATCATGTAAATATTTATAAAACCACCACATTAAAAACATATATATATATATATATATATATAGAGAGAGAGAGAGAGAGAGAGAGAGAGAGAATATATGGCATAATTAATCTTTAAAAACAAATTTTTGGAATATGTGTATATACCAATATATGTATATATTGTTCACCATTGCTTATATGTATATATAACATAGTATTCTTTTTTTTGGTTTTCCTTCCTTTTTAAAATATATATTTTTCTGAAAATATAAAAAATAAAAACTAAAATAAGGAAACTAACTAAAATAAGGAAAATTTTGATCTATTTAATTAACCCTAAAACTATTTAAATTTTAATTAATTTATTTAAGGATATATTGTTCACTATTCCTTCTTTTTTAGAATATATGTATATAACAATATATGTATATATTGTTTACCATTACTTATATGTATATATAACATAGTATTCTTCTTTTTATTTTTCTTCCTTTTTAGAATATATAATTTTCTGAAAATATAAAAAAAAATTAACTACTAATAAGGAAAATGTTGACCTATTTATTTAACCCTAAAACTATTTAAATTTTAATTAATTTATTTAAGGATAAATATCAATTTATCTCATAAACAAAATTTACAGAAAATCAGAATTACAACTCAAAACTTTAACATTTTCGGGAGGCCTAATATATATAATCCTTCCTCTACATATTAAATATTGTTTTGTATACATTGGAAAAAAAAAAAAAAGAAAGAAAGAAAAAAAGAAGAAGATCCAAAACTACTTATTATCAATAAAACTTTTATATAGATTTTCAAATATGACCGGATAGATCGATCTTATCAATCAGAACAATGCTAACAAGATGCAATAGACAATCAAATTTAGTGTCCGAAGACTTTGAAAAGTCGCATGCTTTGATAACAAATTAAAAATTAGTAGCAATAATAAAATTATAATAATAATTATAATTATAATAATAGAAATTATAATAATAATAACCTTACAAAGTTATTATTATAACAATGTAAAAAGTAATAATAATAATAATAGAAATAAAGGTAATTAAAAATAAATAATAATTATAATAATAATAATCATAGAAATAAAGGTAATTAAATTATATTATAATGATTTAATATAAAGAAATTAATTATTTGCAAGGAATAAAAAAAAAGATAGTCAGAATAAAAAAATTAAAATAGATTTATAATCTCTTTATTAATATCTTTGCTAGTTTAATATATTTATTTTATTGTAAAATAAATTTTTTTTGTATATGGTAATTAATAATTAGATTTCATATATTAATACATATACATATATAGATGTGCAATAAATGAAATTTCAATATCATAATATATTGATTTCAATAATAAAATTAATCTTTTTATTTGATATTAATAAAATATATCTAACCATAAATAAATTACCTCACAAGGTTATATGGTAAATAATAATAATAAATATAATAAATATAATTACATTATATTATGAGGATTTAATATAGATAAATTAATTAATTGCAATATCATAATATGTATATTTCAATATCATAATATAATTGAAATTAATTATGATGATTCAATATTATAATATATAGATTTCAATAATGAAATTAATCTTCTTATTTAATCTTCTTAAAAAATGAATAGTGACTATACATGGTCAATTTTAAAGTTAATTCAAATAATAAAGAAAAACACTTTAATTTGAAATGATGGCCTCATTTTAGGAATTAAAAAAAATTTATATTAGGTTGAAGGTTTTCAGTTATAAATAGGTAATGGAGCAAGTAATATTTAACTCTCAATCAATCGATATATAACTAATGAACAATATTTCCTCTTTAATTTTAATTTTTGTTATAATAAAAATTATTTAGTTAATTAATTTGATTCGATTTGAATATAATTAATTATTAAACTCATCTATTGTAGTTATCCAATCCGTACATCGCAAGGAATTAATACTAGTATAATATATATAATTACATTTTTGTATATATAGTATATGTATATTTGATTTAATATATATATATATATATATATATATGTCAAAACACTTCTTTTCTCTCTAAGCCTTGATCTCATCTTTTCTCCTTCTCCTCTCACTCGTCTTCTCTGTCACCACTCACCAGCCACCATACCACCCACACAGATGAGCATCGCCTCCGCCATCTCTCCTATTCCTATGATAATCTTCTTCATCTCTTTCTTTCATTCTCTCATTCTCAGTCTCTCACCGTCTCACCCTCTCGATCTCCATTCCCTTCTACAATCTTTCACTCCCTCTGTCTCTATCTCTATCTCTCGCTCTTTTGACTCTCACTCTCCAATCTAAATCCATTCTCAACCAAACCTAACTCTATCGATTGGACCCAAACCGTAGCTCTATCTATTTGAGGTGGTTGTGAGACCATCAATAGTCTCGATTACCATCATCTAGTCACCAACCATCAGTTTCATTCTCAGATAATTTTCAAATTTCCATTTGCTCCTATATATAATTTTTTTTTCTTTAAGGGTTTAATTTCTAAAAATTCACTATTTCAAAATTCTATTTTTCTTTGATGATCTCAAATCTTAATTATTTATTGACTTTTAAGATTTTAATTTTTAAGAAACTTGACAGTTCAAGTTTAAGGCTTCAAGCCAAGAAGGAAGGAAACCAGAGCTGGCCTATGGTTGTGTGTGCCACTGTGCTCAAGTGATGCTATAATCAGTGAAGAAAATATAGATGTCGATGAAAATATTGAAGGTATGAATTTACAGAAATATCGATGGAAATATCGATATCGATAAGGTTACGGAAACTGTAAATTTTTAATTTAGAATACAAATTTTGAGATATAAAATAATTATTATAATAAGATAATATAAAAATTCAATAATTAGAATACAATAATAATAAAATATAATAAAATACTCATCCAATTAAGCATATATACTATACTCTTATATATTATATAACAAAAAAACTAACAATATTATTTATTTATTTTTAAATAGATAAAATCAAATTTATTAAAAAAAATTAAATTAAACACTAAAATAAAAAAAATAAAAAAAATAAAGAGATGGGTATTAAAATACTACATATAAAAAAAATCATGTATTATCCTTTATATAATATAATATTATCATATTATTATTTTATATTATTTTATTATAAAATATTATTCTATTATATTTTATATCATTTTATTATAAAATATTATCATATTTTATTTTATTTTATTTTTTCTTTCTCTTTCCTTCCCCCCCACGTGGAAGAAAGATTTCTTTCTTATCCTTTCTTCTTCTTTCTCTCTTCCCTTCGTCTTCTTCCTCCCTCTCTTCTCTACCAGATCGTAACCAACCCAACCAGAGAAACAAATTCATAACATATCAGATCTCAGAATCACAGCCGCTGACATCTCCCCAAAAAATCCACCGAAACCCGACGACTTCTCGCCGACTTCTCCACCAGATTTTCCACCATATCCATCTAAAAAATGATATCCCAACCAACTCCTGTGTTTCCAGGTGAAACCCATCGAATCCGGTGACATTCCAGTGACACCCATGACAGAAACTCTTTCCCCCTTTCCCCCCCTCCCTTTTCGGTGTTCGAGGTGGTCGACAACAGACAGTATCGGCGACTTTTCGCTGGTGTCGGCGACATTTGCTTCACTGGCTATGATAAGGTAAGTTGTTCTCTACTTCTCTCATACTCACACTGGATAAAATGTAATGTGATGTGAACTTGCTTGAATTTTAGAATTCAGAGTCTCTATGGTTGTGATTTTGAATTTGACTTTGTTTCTTTTTAACTCTAATTTTTGTTTAATTATGGTCAATGGCAATTGTTTATTTGTGTGTTTCTTTGTGGGAAACTAGGAAGGAATTGCTTAGTTATGGACTTTAAATTTATTTGTTTCTTTGTAACTCTGTATTTTGTTTAGTTATGGGAATTGCTTACTTATTAATGTTTGTTTCTTTGTGGAAATTGTTAATTTATTTATAGGAATTCTTTGACATTGTATTTTTTTTTCAAAGTGATTGGTACGTTGTTTTATCAATAGTAGAATTTCAATGTTATACTATAATTGCCATTTGCCATCGAAAATTGAATTGATAAAATGTGAGTTGTTTGGTTGCTTACAAAGTTGCAAATAAACCCTCTGTGATTCTAAATTTTAGAAATTGTGAATTTAAAATGTTAGTTGCCTTTGTAACTTTGAATTTATGAAAGTGTAATTTTAAAATATGAGTTTGCTTGCATTTCAGAGTCTGTGTGATTCTGAATTTTCGAAATTGTAAAAATGCGAGTTGTCTTTGTAACTCTATTTTTATGAAATTTTGAATTTAAATCATGAGATTGCTTGCATTTCAGAGTCTATGTAACTATGAATTTTTGAAATTATAATTTTAAAAGTAACTTACATTTCAAAGTCTTTGTGACTATGAATTTTTTGCATTGTTTTTATTTTAAAACGTACATTGGAATTATTTATAGTTATTTGCATGTTTGCAATATACTTAATTATATGGAATTGAATTGTTGTATATTTGTTTGAAATTACAATTGAATGTAAATTGATTTGATTGAGATTGTGCAATTTATGGAATTGAGCTGTTGTGTAATAGTTGTCCTTTTTTTTTTTTTTTACCCTATTTTATAAGCAGTGTCATAGATGTGCTGAATATGGATCCTGATTCTGCCTAATATGGACTTTGATTTCCCATCATCAGTTAATACTCCTTCTCAAACCCCAATGGGCTAAAGCAAATCATCACCACCAGTGTCAAAACCATCTATGCCTATGCCTTTTGATCCCAAATCAATGCTATCTCTACCACCTCCATTAAAGGGGGGCAAAAAAAAAAAAAAAAAAAACTTTGAGGCTAGCAAGTGATGTATAAGATCACTTTGTGAAAATAAAATATGGTGATTCTAATGACTCTAGATGTGAATGCATATACAACCATAAAGATTATGCATGTGTTTCTAAGAAATGTAGAACTAGTACCCTAAGGAACAATTTAAAGCAATGTCAGAAATTCCCTTATAATATAGATGAAAAGAAGCAAAAGACTTTAAGTTTTTATAGAAACCTGATGGTCGTGGTAATAATCTAATAGCTACAGTTTTCAACAAAGAGGCATGTAGGATGGCATGTGCCAAAATAATAATATTGGATGAGTTGCTTTTCAGTTTCGTAGAAGGCCATGGGTTTAGATACTTTTGTAGTGTTGCATTTTCTAAGTTCGATCCTCCATCTAGAAGAACCATTGTAAGGGACTTTTATTAATTATACTTGGATGTTCCAACTAGATGGAACTCCACATACTTAATTTTAAAGTTGGCTCTGAAATTTCAAAAAGCTTTTGAGAGAATGAAAAAGGAAGATGGATATTATGCTTTCTATTTTGGAGAGAATAATACTGGTAGGAAAAAGTCAGACTTCCTGTAGTTAGGCATTGAGATCATGCCAAAGTGTTTGTCAAATTTCTTAAGAGCTTTTATGAGGTAACTCTTAAATTTAGTGCTTTTATGCATGTTACCTCTAATATATACTTCCATCAAGTTTCTTCAATACAAAAACAATTGGATGACCTATGTGGCAGTGAAGATGATGGTAGGGATGGCAATTTGCCCTGCACACCCTGAAAATGGCGGTGCACCACCCCTAACGGGGTGGTTTTTCTCTAAAAAATCGAGATCACGGGATAAATCCTTAAGGTCCGAATCAGGATTGGGCCGAGATCGGGAAATAAAGAACCCGACCCTTATATATTTACTTTTTTTATTTATATTTTATGTATTTGGACTATTGTATTTTTTAAAGATGCATTTTATTATAATTGTAAATTTGGAGCTTGATGTATTTTATTATATTTTTATTGCATTTTAATCCACTTTATTTACATTTTATTCGTAAAAGAAAATTTTTTTATATAAATTTTTCAAAAAAAGAAAATTATATCAATTATAAAAAATAAAACAAACGGGCAAAACTGCCCCACCCCATCCCCAATTGGAAAATCCCAGTCGCCGTCCTAACTCTAGAGAAATGGGAAAAACACTGGGGATGGGATGAAAAATTTCCCACGAAGACGAGGATGAGATTTTAAAAACCGATCTCGTCTCGCCCCGTTAACATTCCTAGATGATGGTTTGTGTATTATGGCAAGGAAAATGAGTGAAAAGTATATAATAAGTATTGGGGTTCCCTAGGGAATGTTAATAAAATACTTTTGAATGCAGCAGTGCTTGATCCTATATATAAGTTGGATTATATGTCATTTAGTTATGAGATGCTTTATGACAATAATGAAAGTAACGTTATTGAATTGACTAATGGTTTGAAGATGGCTTTAATAAGGCTGTATAATTAGTATAATGAAAAAGAAATGAGTTCAAATAATAGTTGTCAATTTTCCACTAGTGATGAGTCTTCTAGAACTAGTTGGGATAGTAATAGTAGTGGATTAGGACAAGTCAATTATGCTGACTAAGTTTAGATTACCTAGTTGAAGAAAAGAGAAAAAATCAAATGTAAAAAGGTAAAAAATGATGTGGACAAATATTTGGCAGACTCTTCTAAACTTGGTCTAATTAAGAATTTTGATATTTTAAATTGGTGGAGGATCAATAGAGAGAAATACTTTGTGTTAGAGAAGATTTCAAAGGATGTCTATGGCTTCTGAGAGTGCCTTTAGCAGTGGAGGCAGAATACTTTATCCTTTTAGGAGTTCTTTGACTACTAAAATAGTGGAGGCTTTGATATGTTGTCAAAATTGGCTTCATCCTTCTCCAAGTTTAGACAGATTCATTTTAGAAGAGATAAAGTATTATGAAAGTATAGATGCTGGTAATGTAATATGCAATTGAGATTATTTTTTTATTATATGCAAATTATATTATTTTTGAATGCTTTTATAATATTTGCTTCTCTTTGGTATCACTCAAAGAGTTATGCCAAAGTCAAATAGCAGCAGCAACCGCTGACAACAACAACAAAAAGGATTGACTGTGCTTGTGTGTTGTGGAGTGGAGGGCCTTGAAAGCTTTTGCAGCTATCGAAGGTAACTCTTTTTGTTTTATTTTTTATTTCGTACTAATCATCACATTATTAGATTAATTTATTTTGGTTCTCCATGCTTTGTGATTGTAGCAATGCTTGCAGTTTGAAGTTTAAACTTTGAAGAGTAGAAAGCTTTTGGATTTGGAGGCATTGGTAGTAGGAGAATTGAAGCTTAGAGGCAATTTTTTGAACTGTTATTAGTTATTTTCAATTTTCATTTTAGACATATTTTTTCTTTGACGTATGTTGATGAATTGATATTTGTATTATTAGTATCAATATTTATAACTTTGGATCTGTTCTGTAAGCCTGTAATTTAGGTGAATGCTTGTATTTGACTACTGGTAATTTATTATACTAGGTAGTAGAAAGAGATGCTAGTAGAGACATGTAATTTTTAAAAATATGTTTGTTTAGTTAATTTGTTAATTTGTTAATTTTTTTTTTCATTTTTTTGCTTTTGCTAAAGTATAATAGTTATTAGGTCCAAAAATGTTAAAATGATAATGCCCGTTTCAGAAGAATCAAAAGCCAATCCTAAAAACTTTGAAAAATTAGATGAATTTGGTTCAAAAACAGGCCCAAAATAGTATAGCCAAGTAGAAGCCCAAATCGAACAGCATAAAACCGAATTGACAAACCAGTTCTATTTGATTTAAGATAGATTTCCTTTTTAACAATGGTTCGGTTGGATTACGATACAAGATATAACAAATTGATCGGTTCAATTGGAAATTTAGATTAAAATCGAACCAACCCAAACTATACAATCCTCTACCAACATGAAACCGATCAAAACATATGTACATAGAAAAGTTGGTTGCGGTATGGTAAATAGTACATTGCTGGACTCTAGAGTTTTGGTAGGTAAGGAGTCCATCACTTATTTATACAATGAAAATCCTGTCTAGAAATTTTTTTTTTCTTTGAAGAAAATTAAATAGAAAAAAGAAGTTCATTGTAACCTTTCCATGGAGTTATTTGTAATTTATCATTTAGACTTTGGATCTTTTCTATAATGTTTATTGCATATATGTAACACCCCGTACCAAAAAATATACATGATAAAACAAGTTTGACCAAATTGACTAAGTTTGACCAAGTTTGACCAAGTGAACAATATATGGATTCAAGTTGACTTTTTCAATAGCCAATATTTTTGGTTTGACTAAGGTACCATTGTGTAGATATCGTCGATATGAGTTCATAGACTGGTGGCACACCAAATTCTGAATTAAGAATAAAAAGTTATGGTTCTGAGAAGTTTTAAGCATAAGTTTTAAATCAGTGTCCAAGCTAGTCCCCAGTTTTTGTCTGTTAGTGATCCAAGGCTTTATATAAGCCTAGGTAAGCGTGTCAAACAGGAAACAAAGCCCAAAATACCCATTTCTTCCCCAAAACCTGAGAAATTCTGTCCTCAGACCCGTGGATCCGAACTGGGCCGTTTCAACCCATTTACCATCGAAGTGGATCACCATCGTTTTGCCCATTTCTGGCCAACCACCACTTACACGCACCAGCCAACTAGAAAGATCACTTGAAGGCGAGCTCAATCGTGAAATTTCAAGGCAAGAAGTGGCTAGACGCACCCAGATCTCCGTGGCGGCCGGCGAGATTCCTCACCGGTTAAAAGATCCGACAATGGGAAGTTCGACCGATGCTTCAACAGTGTTTTCTGGCCACCGGAGGAAACTTTGGACCAAGGCACTCGAGTTGAGCCTGGAGGTGATCCTGTAGAGGGGCAGGCGTGAGCATCTCCAGTACTGTGAGTAATTATATCATTTTTAAATGTTTTGGGTATATAGTATAATATATATGTGGTTTAAATATTTTACGTATATACCATCTGATTGAAATGTTTTTTTTTATGCATATATAAATATTTGCTTTCACATATATGTGTTATCATTTTATATGACTTTTGATAATATTTTAAGTGATTTCCAATTTCAATGGGTCTATAAATGGACATGTGGTATTTAAATATTTTGGTAATTAAATTGAGGTTTTAAATCATTTTGGAAACTATTTGGTTTGAGAAAGCAGATTAAAAATCAAATGAGTTTAAACATAATCAAATACTTCAAAATTTTCGGTGCTTATAATCAGTTTATGGTGAATATATTTCACTGTGGTATTTTCTTATTTTAGTAAGAAATCATGATTTGAAGTTTTTTTTGAAATATTTAGACAAGTGGTTGAGCGTAAATATTAAATTATAATTTACGATACGGTAAAATACTGTATCGGTTATTTTAAATTGATGTACCGTATAGTACCAAAGTTTGGTTTAGTATTATATTACAGCGCGCTGGGTTTACCACGGTGCCGTGAGGTTGGTTTCATCAAACGGTTATCTATTATTACCACGGACTGTGAGGTCGGGTTTATCCAACTGTTTATTATTATTACCACGGTACCGTGAGGTTGGTATCATCCAACGGTTTATTATTGCCACGGACCATGAGGTTGGGTACGTCCCGACGGTTATTTATTATTTCCACGACACCGTTCATATATTGAGGGTCGTGAGGTAGGTGTATCCCATGGTTTACAGATTGGTACATCGTTTGGTATATTGTGTACGTTTGAACATATTGTTGATTTACAAACATTGTGGTGATTCCTGCATTTTCATATTTATTTAGTGGAACTGTATTTATTATATTTTATGCTCAAATATTTATATCTTGATTTGAGACATTTTATAATATTACAATAATCATTCATTTTATATTTGAGCATCGGTTTTATGATATAGTAAATTGGGATACAAGTTTGGGTTTTGTGAAATGATTTTTAAACGGGGAACTTTTCAAACGAGTGGAACGAGAGATCTTGAGAGAAAGATTTTTCATAGATAAATTATTATTTTTCTATTATATTATACCACTTACTGAGATTTCTTTATCTCATGTTTTATTGTTTTAAATTCGTTCCCCTAGGCCTATGCAGCTAGTAGCAGTCTACCTCGTGTACAACTTATCGTTTTGTTCTTTCCACGACAGCAGTCGTATTTATCTTTCCTTTATCTACTGTTATCTTTTGGATTTATTTAACACTTATTTGTACTCTTGGACTTCGTTGATACTCTTAAAATGCTCTGATTTTATATATGGAACTCAGTAGATATCATGGTACTTATGCGTATAGTTATGGTCTGTAGTACAGTAGACCGGTTGTAGACTTTACGCTGTTGTGGATTTATTTATTTATTTTTTATTATACATATTGAGGTATTATTGTTATCGCTTGTGTTTGTTGTTTATGTTTTAAGGTGAGGTCCTATTGGATATTCTCTAAGGATTATCCAGTGGGAATTCACTAGGCGGGACCACCCGAGGGATCCTGGGAAGATTTCCGGAGCGGGTCCTATCATATATATATATATATATATAATCTAAAACCGCATCATGAGGACTTCATAAAATGAAATCCCTATGTGACATTCTCCTTAGCCAAATAATGTTACATTATTTAATTTTTTTTAACCCAAATTTTAAATGAGATCTACCAATAATTATCAACATGTGATTAAAATTTGATTGATTTTCTTAAAACTTTTATATAGCACTTAACATTGACAAATTCAATGATCTATATAAGGCGCTAATGTAGTAATGTATCTATTAAAAGAATGTGTTTATGTAGTTTTTTTTTCATATCAGAATAATATATATATATATATATATATGTATATATTATTCAATGTATGACTAATATATATTGGTTAAATATTTCAAGGATTAAGATAATATTCGTCAAATATGACATTCTTATGCACCACTGAATGTATCTATTCAAGGATTATGATAATTGATTAAAAATATATTGTCAAAATTTTGGTACATAAAGCATAACATGAATATTTGCGTCGTTAGTTCCTTAACCTTATTGTGTTTTATCAATATTGTTTGTCTTTTTTTGGGTCATTTTTGTCTTTAACTCTAGCATTGTATCATGTCCCTATTCCAATTTCCTTTTGAATTCTCAAAAACCATAGCGGCAGTTAACCCAGTATGTCCCTATACCAATTTCGTATTGAACTGTCAAAATTCCAAAAGATGAATGTTAGAAGCACATACTAGGGGCATGGAATGGCCTTTTGGAAATTGTCGAACCCTTTTTTTTTTTTTTTTTTCTTTTTTAATAAAAAAAAGCTAAGGTATTTGTTTTTTTGCTGGTTTTAATTTTGATATTTGTTGCATCGTTATATCCTTAGCCCAATTATATGTTTTAAATTTATCAAAAAACACAGACATGTTACATGTACATGCCAAGGGTATGGGATTTGACACTTTTCAAAATGACATCCTATACACAAGCATGTGCATGACATGCGTTTTTTCACAAATTTGAAACGGAATAAGGTTAGGGACGTAACAATACAACAAATACCATAATTAAGGGACAAGAGTGCCAAAAATTTAAAAAAAATAAAAATAAAAATCAAGAGTAGAAATACCAAACACTATGAAGTAAAAATACAAAAGTGTAAATATTCCTAGATGTTTATTACATTATAAGAGGCCCAATCCATACACCAGCAAGGCCTCCTAATGCCCACAAAATTTGGAGCCAAAAAATTCTTATATTAAATATATTTGTTTAAAAATTAAATTATATAATCTTTTTTCAGAAATATAAGACTTCTAATTATCTTAAAATTTTACAATTTTAAAACAAACTTTTATAAATCTGTATTATTATTTATGTGAAATTAATTTATATTAATTTAGTAAGTCTCTTAAATTGTATTATCTTTTTTATAATTGAAATTCAACTTCGAAATTATAAAATGCACTTAAAATTTTTTGGGTCATTTAATGTTTTAATTTATAAAATATACTTCAAAAAAATTTATAATCCAAAAATAATAAAAATTAAAATGAAGATGTCATCAATAAAAAATATTTATATAAAAGTTATTTTATAAATTTTAAATACAAGATTTACTAGGGGAAAAATTGAACTTTTTTTTTCCCATTTACACTCTTTTTTTTTTTCTCTTTTTCTTTTCCCATTTACATTCAAACTTATAAAAATTAACCTTGCTCATTTTATAAAATTGAATAGTATTTTAATACAAAAATTATAAAAATGAATAGTTTCTTCAAATGCAGAATTTATTGGTATATGATGCCCTAATGTGGTTTGTATTTCGACAATCCAAAATTCTATATACATGCTTTATTTGTTTTAAAAATTTTCAGTATAATTTACCCTTACATAAAAATCATTAAAAAAAAAGTACATATTTAGAAAGATGTGGTAACTTTTTTTTTTGGGCTTCCAAAAAGATGTGAAGTTTTGCTATTTGATTGCGATGTGCTTCACAAGTTCACATTGTCCACAAATACTATGCCATGCGAATTATTTTATTTTTTAACATGTAGAAATTTATTCAACCAATATTGATTTTGGATTTTTTTTTTGGGCCATGATAACAATAGCATTTATCACTCTTCCACTGTTCCCTAACTAATATAGTGTTAAGCCATCAAATTAATATAATAATAGTAAGAAGAAGAAGGTACAATCTCTTTGGAAAAAAAGAATGTAAAATCCAAATCAAAGTGCTCTACCAGTATAGCGATGGAATTTTGATACAACTAAACAACCAAATTAATTTCTACGGAATTAACCAACAAAGTTATAATTAATATATAAGTTACATATATATATATATAACCTGCACACATCCAGTTTTCAATTTACAAATTTTCAATCCAAACACATAATACGTTGTACACATAAATTGGTAGTCAGGTGACCGAGGAAAGGGTGTCAGGCAGATACGCCAGGGGGAGGACCACCGGCCTCTACATGAGAGTATATGGTCCTCCATTAATAATAACTTCCCTTTTTCTCTTCCTCTTCCTCCTCTTCTATCTATATAGTATAGTTTATGCATGTACTTCTTCTATCCCTTTTTTCCAATATAAATTTTTCACCCTCTTCCATCTCTCTTCCTTCTTACTTAATTTGGCGATATCTCTCTATCTCTCTCAGTGATCGATTGCTATCAAACTTAAATTGGTCAAATTGAAGATGGGTCAATGTCATTCTACACCATCATCAACACAAGGAGGGCGCCACAGTAGTGAGGCGGAGGAGGAGGAGGACGAGGAGGAGGAGGAGACGACGACGTTGAAGAAAAGATGTTTGGCCATGGCTAAGGAACAAAGATCCAGGTTTTACATCATAAGGAGATGCATCGTTATGTTGCTGTGTTGGCACAAGTATGAAAACTACTAACTAGCTATATATATAGTATTTCATCGATATGTATATATATCATGATTATCATATGATATATATATATATATATATGTTTGATTGTCCTCGATTACCGTCCTTGTAATGTTGCCTGAGACAAATACTGAAAATCATGTATGAATATTAGTTCTAAGCAATTCAACCATGGAATATTTTGGAACACTTGACATCTCTGTTTTTCTTGTGTATACCACATTAATTAGAATTAATTAATCCCTGCGAATCAAACTGATATGAAGAAGATATTGTTCATCACTTATCAGTGTTAATTTAGTAGTACATATAAATTTGTGTGCATTTTTTTTTTATTTTCTTTTTTATAAATATGAAAGTGAAGAAGGAAGGAAGAAACTCATGAATATGTCATGATGAAATTGGAAAAAGTAGGCTAGGGTTTATGTAAAAGGAAGAGGGAGGAGGGTACTTGGGGTGTGTGTTTGTTTTTGCAGGGTTTTCACGTGAAAACAGTCATGGAAAGCGAGGGTTGTTTTCTTGCGTAAAGAGAGACACACACATTGATTCAAATGGGGAGAGGGACAACTCGTGTTGCGCAGATCGTACAGGTGTGTGCGCGCCAGACGTGTATATATATATATATATATATATAGTAATTTTATGGTAGGCTTTGTCGTATGCGAAAACGTATTAAATTTGACATTAAAAGCATTAGTTTTTTTCTAGCAAAATTAATATTATATTTTTTTTAAAATATAGTAAAATTAATATTTTCTTAAGTGTTCGTTTTAGTATGGATCTGCATGTAAATAGTATTCATTATAGTCTCACCATATATATATATATATATATACTTTTTGCCTTCAGGTAAAATTAACTATTAATTAATTTAATTAGCTATTTAACTATATATTAAATTATGTGCTACTAATTTAGTGGAAGAAAGTTGGCTCAAGCATTACACATATGAATTTAAATTATGACAAACTTTGTTATTGTTTTGATACAGAGATATATTTTTTATTACTAAGGAAAAAATTATGTGCTACTGAATATTTTCCGAATTGCAATTTGCGCAAATTGTACTACCATATAATCTTCAAAACAAGGATTTTACAATTAATTTAGTTTATGTAATTTAATCTGAGGAAAAGAATTCTCACAAAATGAAAAAGCAATTAAAAATTTAGGCGTCAAATTGAGAGATAGGCAAGGAGAAAGGACAATGGGAAAAAGTAGGGGAGGAGTGATGGATTATGTACGTTGACGTCCAAAAATCTTGAGAGAAGTCCTGCTCATTAATCTCAAATACTGTTTTTCCGAGTTCTGATCACAGCCTGACTTTTCACCCCAAAAAAAAGAAAGAAAAAGGATCACAGCCTGACAAGTCTATTTTTGTGTACAGCTTCTTGAGCCTCTCACTATTTTTCATGTCTACTCCAACAAGCATAATTAATATTTTGAGCCTGAATAGTGCTTCATGTCAATTAATGCAGGAGGTTTTTTTTTTAATTTATTTATTGGCTATATATATGGCCACCTTAATTAATTTCCTCTTTGTTTTGTTTCTAAAATGAAGCATTTCTTGGTGGGGAAATGCTGACCCATAAAAAGAGACAAATTGTACATCTCTAATAACGTTGTAGACTTAATTATATAATTATATAATGAGGTAGGGGCCACTTGTTGGGGTCCCCATGATATTAAAAAAAATGTTATATACCTACTAGGCAGGGCCCAATGTTGGTTCCTTATATGATATATTAATGTACATCTTATGCTTTTATGGCTGTGGAACTTCCTTCTTTTCCTTTTGTTTCAGTGTGAACCATAAATTAATTTTGTTTTCATTAGATATATTTCCACGCTGTAAAAGCCTGAAAGTTGATCATGAAATCACAAAGCACATTCTTTGAAAGGTTTTCACTCCTTCCTTATTGTCCAGAAAAGGAAAAAAAAAAATAGAAAAAGAAGAAAAGGATTTGAGGCTTTTCGTTAAATAAGCTATAAGCTAAATCACACATGAATTTATAGTTGGGAGTATTGACAGTTTCTACAGAAATGGAGGTTTAAATTAACCGAATTTTTTAGTGCATCCTAGTTAGTTTAATACACACATATGATATTAAGAGAAACTTTTATGCTGTCCTTTCTTCTTTTGTTTTTTTCACAATGTTGTTCTTTCCAACGATAAATGACATCTCATACCCCAAAACTGTGATTTGATTTGAAAATAAAACCCATATGCGTATATAAATATTGATCATTAATTATTTTCGAATCATTTCCAGAGTGGACCCCATGACGAAAGAGATTGGGACAGGGACAGGCACCACACCGGATTATACATATAATCCATTTTTTTAAGATAATATTATAATTAATCCATACCTTTTAGGTTTTTTTTTTTTTAAAAAAAAAAAAAATATATATATATATATATATATACATATCTATAAAAGGTTTGAAAAAATATATATATGTGTGTGTGTGTGTGTTTCAATACAAACATATAGAGAGCTGAGTGATTTGTTCAAGTGTAACTGAAAATTATAGTAAATACACACATCTGATTTTTTTGCAAGTTTTTAACAGTAGCCTGTACAAAGTGTAATAATACGGTTGTTTTGGAACACAGCATGAGGTTATTCTGGGCCACGTATCCCACAATATGTTATAAGATGTTGTATGTTCCATAATATGTTGTGATATATTGAGATATTAAAAAATTATGGGCAATTATAGGCTCTATCTCTCTTAGGAGAAAATTTTCATTAATATATATATATATATATATATATATGTAAATTTATATATGTGTAGTCCTATTACAAAATGCATACACATCTACATTATCCAAGATATGCATGATCAAATTAAATGTAATCTATGAAATATGTTAATGGTTCCATATAAATCATAGGACATATACTAGGCATTACATGTAATTTGACATAGTATGTACTCGATAAAATGGGTGTGTACACATGTTATAGCAAAATTATATATATACAGCATTCAATGTATCAAGATTTTTGACAAATCATTTTAGCTTTTGATTGGATACATTTAAAGAAAGATAAACATTTGAAAGTTATGAGTTTTTATTTTTATGATTTGTAAACCATTAGATCTACACTCAATAGATAAATATTTATCAAATATCTTGGTATATAAAGCGTGCCTCTATATATATGTATAGTAATAATCAAGGAGCTACATAGCTCACTTTATAATTGATAATCTAGGGATAAGATCGGTAAAATAATATAACAATATTAATTTACAATATTTTTTTATATGTTCACTCTAAAATTCTAATAAGAAAAAATAAACCATGTAATAACAATTTGTTAAATTGTTATATGGTGTATAAATAATATTAGATTTTTATTTAATAAGATTTACATGATTTATATTTTTTTTTTGCCCCTATTTAATATTGTACCACATTAATATCACGTATTTTTAAATGAATTCAGTAGATCAAAACTATAAGTATGTATATAAAATTTGATTCTACTAGGTATTAATTGAGAAATATAAGCTAACCCTATATCTCTCAATTATATGTAACTTATAAAATATTTTACCATGAATTATATATAATCAATCGGCAATCCAAACACTATAAACTATTATAGTAGAAAATTGCCATATATATAAACATGCTACCACATGTGTTCGAGGGGCATATTATGGTATAGATTGGCATGTAATTTAGCACCGACCTGCATCATAATGTTCATATCTATACTTTTGAGATCGTGAATTTGAATCACTTCTTGCTCCTTTTAAAATAGAACATTATTATAATTTTGACCAAAAAAAAAAAAACCATAAATTTATTTTATATATATATATATATATATATGTACGCATTTTAAGATGGCACCAGCCATGACATGCTACATCTTGCAGCCTTGTGGTCCAGTATCCCATGATGTGGACATTAATGCCCATAAAAAAGGATGTATGCATGCATAAATATAGACTGGAGTTTATTTTGTCTTATATTAGCTGAAAATCCTTTAGAGTAAAAATGCTTGTTCTACTCTACAGTTAAACTAAACAATAGCTAGGTAGGCATAATTTACCCCCCAAGAAAAAAAAATAAAAATAAAAATAAAAAAGAAAAGCAAAAGCTAGGAAGGTATCTCACATTGACAATATAAGAGTTTTTAAATTTTTTTTCAAGATCTTTGCCAAATTATATAAAGTTTATAATCTACCAAAAAAAGAAAATAATAAAAGTTTATAACTTATTATATATGAAAGAACTTAAAGGAATATTTTTAGTGACTTTCAAGGCCTTGCCTCTGTCGGAATACTGTTTAGTGTTTTTTTGTTGTGACTTGGGGATGAAGAGATTTTTACCCAATTTGGTTTTAACCATGAGTTTTGAGGTATACTTTTATACGTTTTACCATTAGACCTTGCATATTCTTATAGATTTTTATTTTTTTATATATATATTTTTTTGATCTTTGCCATTAGTTGAACCCAAAAAAAAAAAAAAAAAACAAAAGAAAAGAGGAAAAGAGGGAGAGAAAGAGAGAGAGAGAGAGAGAAAACCCATTGATCCTATAAAAAAAAAATTTAAATCTCAAGCTTTTTGGTAAAAAAAGAGATTTTTCCAAAAATGTCCTGATCTTCAACTTTTGTATACGCACATCCTCTAAAATCAATCCACCATTTATTTGCCTCCTATAATTCTATTTATTTTTCCGTTTGAAATCAAAAATGTATTTTTATGGTTTAATCTTAAATTGTTAAATATCTTTAACCGTGAAACATGGAGTTTGGCTGGTCAAAGTGAGTTGGCCGGATAGGATAGTCATCCATGTTTTCCAAGTTTTTTCAAAATTTTTTTACTTAGATTCAATTCTAAGATAAAAAAAAAATAAATAAATAAATAAAATTATTTTTCTGTTTGAAATCAGAAATGTATTTTTAGGATTCAATTTTAAAGTTTAAAACATCTTTTGCCTTGAAACATGGAGTTTGGTTGCTCAAAGTGAGTTGGCCGGAGAGGATAAAGTAGAGTCATTCATGCTTTAAAGTTTTTTTCAAATTTTTTTGACTTAGAGGAGTACAGCTTTTAGACCATCTTCAATGATAAATATCTACTTTTACCATTGATATTTTTAAAATTTTGTTCTATAACATTAAATGCCAATGCCACAACTAAATTTTAACATCTATCTACATAATATGTTAAAGTAGAAAATATGCGCCATATGTCATTATATTATCATTTCAAATTATTTCCAAAATCATCAATAAAAAATCATAATTTATTAAAAATTATGACCTTCTCAAAATAATATAAAATTTAACTCTTTTTCTTTTTTTTATTTATGACCTTATCAAAATGTCAATCAGTACCAATAGAACAGCTATTTAAGAGATAAATTTTTTTACCTTTAATTGTTTGTATCCAATATATATATATATATTAGAACAAAAATATTAAAATGTATAATTGGGACATAATATACACTATTATACTTGTAAAATAAAAAGTGTATCTCCATATATAACGTATTTTAAATATTTTTACATATATAAATATAATTATATAGAAAATAATAAAGATATCTTCTTATTTTGACAAAAAAATTACATAAATAATATAATTTTATTTTATTAGTAGAAAAAATTTGAATAATCCTATTCAAAATATAATTATTAAATATGACAAAGTATGATATATATATATTCGAAACAAATTATTTTATTTTATTTGAGATTTTTTTTTTGTTGTATCCAAAAATATATATTTTTATTATTATAATATTATATATCATGTTTGATTAAAAAAACCTTAATTAGGAAAAAAATGTTAAAAGTATATAATTAGCACAAAAATATAATATTATATTTGTAAAACAATAAATTAAAATGTATTTCTATATATAACAAATTTTAAATATTTTTACATATACAAATATGATTATATAGAAAAGAATAAAGATATCTCTTTATTTCGATACAAAAATATAACATAAATAATATAATTTTATTTTATTAGTGAAAAAATTTGAGATATATTTTTCAGAATATAATTTTTAAACATGATAGAGTAGGATCTATGTTCAAAATAAATTTTGATTTTATTTTATTTACTAAATAAGTCAAATACATTTGGTTTTTCATTAATACAGAAAAATTAATTACTTGAGAGGAATAAAAAAAAGAAAAAAATTTCAAAATAAAAAACATTAAAAAAAGATATATAATCTACATATTAATTTTTTCTGTTAATTTATTATATTTATTTTATTGTAAAATAAAAAAGATGTTATATACGGTAATTAATAATTAGATTCTATATACTAACACATATACATATATGGATATGTAAGGTATGGAATTTCAATATCAAAATATATAAATTTCAATAATAAAATTAATCACCTCATTTAATCTTTTTAAAATATATGTAACCATAAATAAAATTATCTTATAAGGTAAAAAGATGTTCATTGGGCAAATAATAATAATAATAGTAATAAAATTATATTTAATGATAGTAATAATTTAATTATATTATGAGTATGTAATATTAGAAAAAATAATTATTGCAATAAACAAAAAAAAATACATTTGAATTTAAATCTAAACTTCATAAGTGAAAAAAAATAGACCGGTAAATACTTTTGTATTTGAATTCCATAATTGAATAGTATTATATATAAAGATCAAACTTTTCGTTCTTAATAAACTTTTACGATATAGATTAAATAAAAGTTTAAATTTCAAATTCAAATATACCTAGTAAGGATAAAAATTTTAAATAAATTTTCAAAATAGTCAGATAGGTTAATATTATTAATCAATCAACACTAATAAGACCAGTGGATGTTCAAATTTTGAATACTAAAACTTTGGAATATTTCAAGCTTTGATGATAAATAAAAAATTAATAGTTTTGAAATAATTTTAATAGATGAACAAGCTTTTTTTTCTAAATTTTTGTTACATATTATTATTAATATTATTTATTTTAGTATATCTACTTTTTTATTTTTTTATGACAAATAATGCATATAATATAATTTAAAGTTTTGTATGTAAATGTGCATTAATACATTAATATATAACAACATCAAAGCTTAAATATTATTATTTATGATATTATATATCTATATATATATTATTTATATTATATATTATTGGTATTTTCCTCGTTTTCATTTTGAAATATGAAATATAAAAAGTCATTATTAAAATATTATATCATTAATAATTTTCATGTAATTATTAATATGTCAAATATATCGATCTTGTGTTAAATATAGTTGTTCTTATTGTTTACTATAATATATTCTATCATTTTTTTTATTTACTTAATGTTATTAATTTAAATACTATCAAAATCAATTTTATATAATATTGGATTTCCATATTATTATTCTATATTAATATTTATTTATTTTTATATAATCAATTATTAATTTGTAATTATGAGATTCTAATGAATCCATCTTATATAAAATGTATAGCAAGTATATATATATATATATATATATATATATTATTAATGAATAAAACTTATCAAAGTTATTGAATTTAATTCACCTATCCCGTTTTATTTATATCATTAAATAGTTAAAAGACAATCAAAAAGCTAAAAAAAAAAAAAAAACTATCATTAAAGTTAATTTGGTAAAAGAATTTACTAATCATCAATAATATTTTTAAATTTTTTATAATTATTTTAAAAAAATTTATAGATATTTTCAAAATTTACATAGAATTTTTTTAATATGTAAATTTTTGAAATTTCGATAGATATTATGGATTTTTTAACCAAATTATTAAGAATTTGATGTGAATATTTTGAAATATATTTTCATAGAAAATTTTGATAAAATTTCAAAAATTTCAATAGATATTATGAAAATTCTATCCGTTTTCACTTGAAACCAGAATCTCTTTTTGACCTTTTAAAAAATCAAAAATTTTGAGAAAAATTTGAATATTTAAAACCTTGATTAAAGATCATTTTTAAAATCATCTATTATGATTACAATGCCGTGTATCACATAGAAATTGATGCTAATTGATATGAAAATAGTATTATCAAAGTAAATTTGAGCGTTGGTATGGAAATAGTATTGTCAAATTATAAATATTATTGAATGGTGATGGAACCTACTTTTACTAATCAAAAAGTAAAATTCATTAATTTAAATATTAAATGATGATAAATATTACTAATTTTTATTTTTATCAATTAAAAAATTAGTTACAAATTAAATATCTTATTAATAAATAGTATAGACCAAATTTTGGTGCTAAAGTTGATATCAAGAATGACGTTATCAAAACTGTCCACTTATCATAGGTGCAGAAAAAAGTGGTCTTATGCTATAATGTATCAAGAATAATATTAAAAATATCAAATAAATATATCAATCAATATATATATATATATATATCAAATAATATATGTTAATAATTTATTATTTAATGTATTATTATAATATAATTATAAATAAATGAACTATTAAAAAAATAAATGTAAATGATAAAATATAAACACTTGATGTATCTCGTAATGTCCATTTGGAAGATGCTCTTGCTCCTAAGTAGGAAAATGTTGAAAAAGCCTCCCTACTGGTAGCAGGGGACCCTTGTTCTAGTTGGGAAATTGTAAATAATAATAATAATATAACCAGGAGTTCTCTACTAGCAGGGGACCCATTGGACTTGGAGGTCCCTGCTACTTTTGTCATTAAATTTAAAAAGAAAAAAAAAAGAAATATTTATATATATATATATATATATAAATATTTCTTTTTTTTTTTTTTACACGTTTTACAAGTTTTTTCAAATTTTCCTGATTGAAGGAGTAGGGCGAATAGTAAATTCTGACCAAAAAAAAAAAAAAAAGTAAAATTTATTTTTCATATTTTACAATTTTTTTTTCAACGTTTTCCTACTGGGAGTAGAGGGCCACTACTCTGCTCGAGAAATTTTGAAGGAAAACTTGAAAAAAAAAAAAAAAAAACCTGCTCTTCTTCATGTTTTCCGGTGACCCAATTCACTTCAAGCAACCGAACTCCATACACATGGTAGGAGAGATGATTTAAACTTTTAAAATTAAACCCTAAAAATACATTTTTGATTAAGAAAAAAATGTTTATTTTAATAGATTTAAATTTCTTTTTTCACACAAAAATGCCTAAATGGATTTGAAAATGAATATTTTATTTTTTTAGTTTAATTTTTGGTGCTTGGGATGAATCAAATAGAAACAAAAACGGAATTAAAAAGTAAAGAAATGGTGGATCGGTTTTGGAGAATGTACAAATATATGAGTTAAAGATAAAGGTATTTTGGACAAGGTCTTTCTACAAACAAGTAAGGATGAAATTTTTTTCTAAAAGAATTATAGTATCAATTAGTTAATTTATCACTTTTATTAAAAATTTAAGCTAATGATAAGCTAATGAGAGATAGATTATGATTTCTTTTGTATTTTTTTCTACGCTACTTTGGACTAATTTTTTATTGTTACATGTGTTTTTGTTTTTTTAAAATAAAATTGTTAAATTTTAAATTCAAAACCTCTTAAATAGCATGATACTAAGTTAAATTATTATTTTCTCAAAAACTCAAACTAATAAAAAATAAACTATCATTCTTTATTTTATTTTATTTTACATTCTTCTCTTAAGATCAATGGGCAAAATAAACCTTTATAGCTAGATGTGCTTGCTTTATTAATTAGTTTCTTATAGATTGTTCATATTCTGTAGTGTAATTAGCAGATTTGTTATTATCCGATGTAATCAAGCCTCATATATATAAAAAAAAAAAAAAAAAAGTTTGTCTTTCTGTTACTTGACCTAAAAACCTAAATACCATAAAGGTTTTTAGTTCGAATACTGCTATCTTTTTAAATATTTATGAATTTGCATATAAGAGCTAATTAATTTAGGTTTAAAACTAATTATATAATTTTTTTATAAGGTGGAATCTACATAAAAATAATGATTTTGGAAAAAAAAACGGTTGTATATGTATCTTCTAATAAATAAATAAAAGAATTACAAATATCTACTCAAAAAAAAAAAAAAAAAAAACTCTATAAAGGACCGGCTATCTTAAAAATTTAAACTTTTAGAATTGACATGCTTCAAAATAATCACCAAATTTTTTTTGGATATGTAGAGTTAATTAAGTTAAGGGCTTGGCCTTTGTGAAATAAGTTTTATTTTTAATATTATTTATTTAATTGCTTATTTCCCTCTCACTTATTGTCACGACAGGTAGTTTAATTTTGTACGTATGACAGGACATTTTTTTCTTCCCTCACCTAATAAAAAGGATCATGGTCTGTTCGTTTAAGACAAATTTAATAAGGATCATGCTCTGTTCAAGACAAAATTAATAGGTGGAGCTGGAAAGTCATTCGCAGCAGTAATTGAAAAGCAATCCAAAAATATCAAGGTTAGGGTAAAAAATCATTGTAATCCTAAGGAAGACAAAGTTAATTGACCTTCTATAAAATATTAACAAAAGGGTGGGGATTTAATCCTATTTAATACGATGGCATAGATATCTGTAAAATTTTAACATGTAAATATGTACAAAAATAATAATATTGAAAAATAGTAGATAATATTATTATAAATTTTTTTTTTATGTATTTGCATGTTAAGATGATGTAGATATCTACGTTGTAAAATTTTTATGATTTTTAAAACATTGTTTTTGATTTTTAAAGTTCAAAATTAATTGTAAAAGTATTTAAATAGTTTTTTAAAAGAGTTTTGAACTATTAAAAAAGCTTCAAACCATATCTAGAAAAATTATAGCATTTTATAAAAATATTATAAAAAAGTTGAAACTCTTCTTTTTTTTGTTTTTGCTTAAAATTCACCTCAATCATGATCTTAATAGTAATTTTGTTTACAGGGTCTAATAGTCTGCAACTTATAATGAGACGCTCTAATTGAACTTTAAATTTGTGCCTCTAAAATAAGTCTTGTTTAAGTACTATGGAGATACGTAGTGAGTGTGAAAAGTATATCCGTTATTTTATAAATGTTATACGTTAAAAAAAATAATAATAAAGAAAAAAACAGTGAAGATAAATTCAGTTTGGAGGGCACATTAGACTAGAATTTTCCTTAATAAAAAGGAAAATAGGTTAACATATCATTTAGATATTCCTGGCAACAGTGCCTATTAGCAATGGTTAAAATATTTAAATGGCAATTATATACTTTACTCTTGCATAATTTCCTTATTGGTTCCTTTTTAAATAGATGAAAGACAATCTTCTCGTTAAACCACACGTAGGCCATACCAAAAGAATAATCTTTCTAGTCGCAAAATAAAATTTGACGACTAAAAGCCTCATTTAGTCAAGATTAACTTTAATATTTTGTCGCAACGTGTTATAAAACATTGATTTAGAAAACAAAAATGCTTTATCATCAGATAAACCTAATCATAACTAAAACTTTTATACACGGAGTTTTTTGTCATGAAAAGAACTTTTATGAGCAATGTCATAATTTTAATGATGAACTATTTGATGACAATGGATGACATATGTGGCTTTGAGAAGGAAGAAGAAGAAGAAAAGTGAAATCGGTTCCTTGTAATTCAATATTTTGTTGATACCATGTTGGTTTTGAGAAACAAATTTTTGGCCACAAAGTTGGTTTGGTGGATTTTGATTTTCTGTAGTGGAGACAAGCAAACTAAAGATCAACTTCACCAACCAAACCAAAGGAGTAGTTGTTTTTGTATACAAAAGCTTTTTGAATTTCAAATAAGGGTGGCACCACACGAACCTCATAAATACACAAAATTGAAAGCTCAAGATCTCTTCTCTGCCTCTCATTCACTTTTTTCCCCTATTTTTTTTTTTTCCCTAAAAGCTTCAAATTTAATATACCCACCTCCTTTTTCTTCTAGGGTTGGTGGAAAATTCAATGCCAGCATTTTCAACAACATCTTCAATCCCATCTCTCTCTCTCTCTCTCTCTCTCTCTCTCTCTCTCTCTCTTCATATTCAAAAATCATGCATCCTATAGGACCTAGTGACTATGCAGTACTATCAATACAGAATTCCTACTTTCCACCTTCTTCTCCTCTCTTGTTTTTTCCTTCTGGCATTCTTGAGACACTATCTTTGTTATTTGTTTTCTAGTCACTTGAAGCTTATATATCTAGCTAGCCACTTTGAGGTAGGGACATCGGGTAATTACTACAATGTATATCAGCGACACATTTTTATTTAATTTCAGCATGCTTTTTTTCTTTTTACATAAAAATTTCAACATGCTAAATACGTTATATATATTTTTATATATGTTTCAGTAATATATAATATTGATTAATTTTATATTTTTATATTTTATATATTTTTTTTGTTCTGGTCTCAAATGACTCCAGGATGCGAAAGGATGATGAAGCAGAATGTAGAGATTAATGGGGTGGAGTTAAGAGCATGAGTCAGAGTAATACAAAAGAACATGAGATATTGGTACGGTTCAATCAGAAACCAGCTGCTTTAATTCTAGAGCTCTGTGTTTTTTATTGAGCCGTGCCAATATCACATGTAGATGCTTTTAAGTGTATTGCTAGCAGCTACTGCTATACATATATAAAAATTCTTCCTCTCCTCTCCTTACCAGTGACCACACTCATAAGCTAAGCTCATTTTCTCTGCCAAATCTCTACTTTTCTTCACTTTTTAAATCTTTATCCTTAATATTTTTATATTTTTCTTTTTTAAAATGTTAGTTTTCATGGATGAAATTCCAATTAGGATTAGTCATTTGTGTGTGTGTGTATTTTTTTTCTTTTTTTGGGGGTGAATATGGTTACTTTTGCGCTTAGTATTATTATTAGTACTACTGCAGAGCTGGTGCATAGAATTATGCATTTATATATTTTATTTTCCAGGTAAATATACCAAAGGCTTTTCCAGTATGTTGTGGAACAGTAAAATCAAATTAATTTTAATTGCTTTTTTACATATGCTCGGATCAAATAAAAAATATATATAAATATAATATATATATATATATATATATGATTGCCCTTTTGGGTTATTAGCTGGATCTCCATGTTTTCTCGGTCGAATAGATGAAATTCATATGACCAAACCAGCGGCTAATATGAAGAAAAAGCTGTGTGTAGTTGCTGAAGGGCTAAGACATATATTTTTATTTTTTCCACCATAAAACATAAGAAAAAGAAAATTATTTATTAAAAAAAAAAAAAAAAAAAAACATATAATAAGGGTTTGGTTGAGTTCTACGTAAAGGTCCACACAACTTTGTTTTCGACAATACGGCCTGTGTAGGTTGTTAGAAATTATATAACAACTACTTCTCCTTTTTAAAACAGAGAAACCAATATTTTTCTTTTATTACCGTCTCACTATCATACACCATTTTAATTCTCTGATTTAATTTGTTTTAATTAGATTGAAAAATATGGACCAGTCAATATATACAGAGAGAGAGAATTTCGAGGAAAAAAAAAAAGAGAGAGGCATAGTATGCCACCTGAAATGATGGAAGAAAAATATGACTATATCTGTATTCCTGTGTCTTACTTGGGGAGAAATCTTGCCTACTCTGATACCAGCTCAACTGGTAACATTTCAAATTATTTAATGCTATGTTTTAAAAAATTACCTTGCCATAGCCGATTAATCATCCTATTTGGTTTTTTTAATATATTTTTTTTAAAAAAGTAAAACAAGTCTATTTCTTCTTCCTTAGAGATCTTTGACGCTTTCACCTTCCCTTCCAGGCTTTCAAGGTGGCATGATGTCAACTTTATAGTTTGCAACCCTATTCTTCCTTTGCATCTATAGTCTGCATCACTAAAGATCTAAAATTTTGAAATAGACTCATTCATGGACTTTCCCTTTCTTTACTTTTGAATCATTTTCAATTTTTTTTTTTTAAAATAAATTTTTGGAGGTAAATCTTGGTTTAGGTTGGGTGCCCTGAGAGTGCATGTAACGTCTGAGATCTAGATGCACACGACACCTCAGTCGATTTGGATCATTTGCATTCTTCCTTATATTCTTCCATGCGCACATGATTTGGATTTGAAATTCAGTCCCTCTCTCATGCTTCTATAATGGGGTTTTAGGAGAGTGCTTGACAGCTTTAGATAGAGGATAATTTTATCATTTTGTTTTGGTTAGTATGTTTTCTTTCACCTTCAAGTTTTTGTTCACAGTCGCAATGGAGTCAGACGGAGAAGCATAGCCATGGAGAAGAAAAGCTCATGCAATAAACAATTTCTTCTTTTTTTCTTTTTTTTACTTTAAAAAAAAAAATTTAATTAGGATGTTGAACTGGCTATGACATGGTAATTTTTGAACAGATGGTATTGAATAACTTGAAGTGGTCCCTAAGTATCACTGTGTTAGGCAAAGATTTTCTCCTTTCTTGGGTCTCATGAAGTTGCACCCTCTTTTCTCTTTTTCTCTCTCTTTATTTTTTTATTTTTTCATTTTTTACCCATGAAGTTGTAGCTTGAGCCTGCTTGTTTCATCCATTAGAGGTGCTGGAAATCAAAGAATGGCAATGCAGAAATATTCACAAATTTGAGCATGCAAAAATTAAAAAGATGCTGCATTGTTTGGTATATAAATAACAAAACTCAATCCAATTCTACTTCTCAAGATATGGAGGGAGCAAATTTTAAAATACCATAATCCCACATATTTATAATATAATGTATATACATACATACATATATATATATAGTTTATCTATAGTGTATATTAATGACGATTTATGAAAAAACTATCGTCAATACTATCACACAAAAAAAATATTAATGATGATTTTTTTAGAAACTATTATCAATACTCACGGTCTACATGTGGTCCTTCCACATGTAGATTATCCGCACCGTAAAGGGTTATTTTCAAAATTTTGTGTTTCCTTATCAAATGGTTAATGATTTTATTGTGAATACATATGCTTTGCTCTTTAATCCAATGCCGCATTCTTGACTGTATACATGCATTTGTATATAGAGGGAGAAAGATTAATTTATTAGGATAAAGCAGCAATTGCTGTCATAAATACTACTGTTTATTATTGAGCAGAGTGGAGAACTCATAATATAGCTCCCCACGGTGTAAAGAATGGGGGTGTCAAAAAGTCTCTTATTAATGCTATGTGGCATCCTCTTCTTCACTATATATTAGTGGTACAAACATCTCTATACTCATCCATCAAAACCAAGGCCGAAGAAACAACCATCCTTATATATCTATACGTGCTTAGATTAGCTCTTCCAAGGTGTATATATATATATATATATATATGTAAATCCTTCCTGAGTCGGGAAGGACAACTTTCTGTCACTCAGAAGCTTGCACGCCATAAAGCGTTCTTATCTTCACCACAGCGCTGGTGAACTTCCATAATCCTCTCAACAGACCTGCAAATCCCGCTGCATCGCCAATCAAACGTAGCCACACAGATGTTGCCTGCCTGAGCCTTCCACTCACAATCTGCAGAACAAATTATAACTTCAATTTAAATTGTGAACGTTGGCTTGCGTCTTATAGTTTGTGACGAATGCTTAGATCTATCAGGAATTTCCCCATGATAAACTAAGTAGCTGACAATTGAATACAACTGAGTGAGCTGGGACTAGATGAAAACTGCTGTATATTTACTTTTTTTATGTTATTTTTTTGTTTTCCTTCCGTAATGAATGACTCTTTATTATGTGTGATACTCGTGCATGAAAGTAAATATGGACATAATTTGTCAATATTTTCAATCAAGGGCAAAAACAATTCAGTAGTTTAAAAATGGGAAGATTCATGGATAGATAATAAATATCTAATTGTTAAACTAATTATACCTGAAAGTGACCAGTCTGAACTCACTGGCATGTTAAACTAATACAAAATAAACAACAGTTACTTTTAAGAGGAACAAAATTATCTTTATATATGGTTTATTCATAGATTTCAAATTTTCCTTTTTCACCTATTTTCGCTTACCATTCATTAGTTGCCTATAAAAAATATCATTATGTTTATGAAACAAAAATGGTTGAACTAAAAGAAACCAGAAATAGATATGGTTATAGATACCAAGAAAATAAAGTAAAAGAAAAAATTTCCAATTTACCAGGTGGGGTACCGCAACAAATTCTCTTATCATCCACATGCTCTACATCTAAACCAATAAACCAAGATCCCAATGAAACATCCTCATTGGCATACTTGTGCAGTACATGCCTGAGATGGTCAAAACAAAATACCAACTTATGATTAAAGGCCACTTAATGGGCCAAAATATTTATAATATAAATATTTGCAGCCAAATAAAAGGAGGTTCACAACCTAAAAAACATAAAAATCAAATATCAGGCATTAGAAGCAGAATTGTTGATAAGTGGATATATGAATTACTATGCCAATTCATTCATGATAACAGGCCTGAAATTTCTTTTTAATCCAATCAAAAAAGAGTAGTCCAAGTGAAAACTTACTGGTTTATAGATATATATGTGGCTAAGTCCTTTGAGATAGCATACAACTGTCCTGTTGCATGACGAAAATATTTGTTTCCCACCTCACCAAATTTCCAATACTCTGGTTCATGGTACCTCACTCCCCTGTTCCAATTATATTCTACTGTAACAACCAAATCTTACTATATTGTAAGTATACAGGTAACCATGAATAACTGACAACTATGCTTACTTTCGAGCAAGGACTGGACCAGACTTCATGCAACCAATGTACACACGAGGTTTCATACGATGCCGAGCTAGAGTCATTCCAAGTGTTGCTGTAGTAGATATAAGGCAAGTGAACAAAATAAGATCAATAAAGCAAAAAAGAGCAAAAAATGTATTGCTCAAAAGTAATAATCATAAGTGGAGCAAAGAACACATCGGATGGGAAGTATTATGGCTTTTAAATTGGTAAAGTAAAATTTTAATGGTACTTGGTTCACATATTGACTCTCATTTTACATGCAAATCATTCACAGGAAGATACATGAGTAGTACTATTAGTAATTATGGATATCTCGTGGATCATGAAGTAACTTCTTAAGTGTAAAAAGAAGACACTAGCCAAGAAAAAAAAAAATTTAATTAACTGATATGTCTTAGCACAATCCCTAGCACAGTCCCTAGTCCACATTAGCGTACAAGTTTAAGAGTTCCAAATTTATTCATGATGACTATTTCCTGATACTATAGGGAATATTGCCACCCCTTTATTCTTCCAGTAAAACTTTTGGCATATATTTTGCATGGGAAGTCCCATGATAAGGAATAGACACAAAACAACTACAAAGAATCACTCAAATATCACCCCAAGTCTCATGACAATCTAATAGTAAAGAGGGACCAAACATCATTTTGTTGAATTTTGTGAGTTAATTGCTGGTAAAAGAAAAAATTCAGGTTCACAAAGAAAATTTCAACATCTACAAATTACATAAATATAAAAGAACAGCTGATGCTGCTAGTTACCTAAATTAACATGAACATCATCATCAACTTTGACGTAAAAATCCGCATCCCATAGAGCAACAGCAGTAGAAAAATAGGTCTTTGTCTTGGCTGATAATTCCATGTAACCTTCTACATGGTCCTGCTTACACAATATGAACAGAAAAATAAGTTCTATTATATACATCTCTAGCCTCTGAATACTAGGCAAACTTATCAAAAACACTGCAAGTGTAACACAAGGCTCCACATAGATAAAAATGGGCAAATAAATCACCAGCCTCAGGAAGTCCCTGTGCATGAGCTCCTCTGCTTCAATCGCTTTATCAAGAATGCCACCAGATGTTGAACTAGTAAGAACAGGAAAATTATTTCATCTATTTGTTTTTCAGATACATATTACCTAGAAAATAATTTCTTACTTCATTAAGTAGGGAAAAAACAAGGAAAACAAAAAGAACCAAGAGATAAATATCCATGCCATTGCAACTGAAGATTGTCTCAATGGCTACATTGATTGCTCAAGAGTAAGCCTTGCAAATATTAATTGTAGATGCCCTCAAATATTTGAAATAGTTACCAAGATGCTAAAGAGAAAAACATATTTCATTCTGACATCTTACCACATCATCCATGAGTTTTTGTTTTTGTAATCAAGAAATGAATCATTGGTGAAATATGTAGTGGTAGTTGAATCCAGGACCAATGAACCATCACTGATCTTGTTCCAGTACGTTGAGTTCAGCTGGTCATGTTATGGCCAAGTATAATATCGGATACTTTAACTGATTAAACATTTTCACAGGCCAAGATTTACATTACCACTTGTTAGAAACTTCAAACAACTACAACTACTTGTTTAAAAATTGGCCAAATCAAAACTCATTCAAGCGTTTATCAACATGTCAATATCAAATTCACATTATGCTTCTACTTTCAGCCTGTAAAAGAACTCTAAGTTTCTCAGATTCCGCTTGTTCGCTACAGAGAAATTATACATAAAGTTCTGCACTACTTCCAAGGCATCTACTACCATTTGATCAATATTAAATTGGAATTCTGGCAGAGCATAGAATTAAAATAAGAATTAAGGAAAAGTCCATCATCTAAGCTGGTTTACTAAACTTGCAAGAAACTGATTATAGACGAATTAATTTAATTTTAGTTTGTTATAACAGTGTTTCAATTTCAAAATAGGTAGTAAATGACAGTTGCTAAATTTGGTGAGCAGTGAGATATCTTTTTTCTCCAAGAAATTCAGAAACTATGCAGACAATATGATGCTTTTTCTTTCGTATTTCTATTTGTACCCATTTTGTAGAGCTCAATTTCAAATTGTTTTTTCAAGTAAATTTGGTGCTGACTTCATCATGGCACAATTATTCTAATAAGGAATACTTCATATTTCTTCCTTGCCTATTAACTTTTACCTGAAACTTAAATCCACAAATTATAAGGGAAATTGAATAGTACCAAATGCTGGGGTAATGAAAACTCAAATACATTTACATGAGATATTATAGCATATAATATGTTTGACTGAAACCAGCTTTGAAGAAAATATCAAATCTCACCTGTGGCCTATAACAAAGCGTATGACTATTCCCTTCTCTTCCTCCAATTTCTTTGCATTTTCACCTGGTAAATATTTGTCAATGAGATTCATTCTCTAGTAGCATATAGATAAATAATGGTTATTAAAGAAGCAAATCATATGCCAGTCTTATGCACCTTGTGGCATCCAAGTCATACGAACTGAATCTCTTCGTTTTCGGCTACTAAAAGCTGTATTAATTCCTATAACCATAAAGTATTTTCTTCTTGAAGGTTGATTAATAGTCTTCAAGTTTCCTGATACAGGATTATCATTATTTAAAGATTCATGCACACCCCTAGCAGCAGCTAACTTCGTCTCTAAATCTGAAACTGTCTTATTTAGCATCCTGCATGCAGTAAACAGCAATTAGCTTTTCACTTCCAGCCAATTAAGAGATTACAATAGCTAACATAAGAGAAATATAGCAAGCAGGCATCAGTGTAGCTTACTTAATGACATGTTGAGTATTAGAAACTTCCTCTAGACTGCCATTGGATGTACGCTTTATAAATTTCAACACAAGCACACAATCAGAAACATATCATTAAACAAAATGTGATCAAATAGTTTAAAAATGTATTTAGTAGAGGAAAAAATAACATCCAGATTTTAATTTTTTCCCTGACAAAACCTGATATTATTATTGATCCATTATAGTTTGAGACCATAATAATTACCATATCTAAAATTTGAACCAAAAGGCTGTCGTTTTTTCTCTTGAGAAAAACACTGTTATATAAAATCATTGATACCAAGAATAGAGGTGAATGATATTATGACTCATGGCTGTAATAAGTTATTCCATTAGCCACAACATACAATTATTCCCTGAAGTTCAGTCCAATAGTATCCTAAGCATTGTTCAGCTATCAAAGCTCAGTCACTGCTTAAGAACCTGTTACATGTACAAGTAAAAACTTGACCAAAAGTGTAACTAATGCACTTACAAGTTTTGGATTACAATCCTCTGATTTTAAGTTTATCAGTTTATCTCCAATTTTAGATGTTTCTGCAACATCTTTAGCTTCAGGTGCTGTCCACATCCTGATACAAAGTATTTTAACAGTTATAAGTTCCAGCCGCTTGGACATGTACTCTTGCTCCATCAAAGAGCAATAGAAAGAATATTAAGTGAATATGCTTAGCTTATTAGCATAGTTTAATTTCCATCATAACAGTAGTCTTAGTAGGAGCCAGTGATCAATTTTTTATGGAGTCTTGGTAACAAAATATAACATCATCTTCCCAAGGTTAAAAAAAAAAAAAAAAAAAAAAAAAAAAAAAAATAGCATACATTTTTGCATAACAATTGATGGAGATCCAGAAAGGTAACTGAAGACTTATGTTAAGTGCAAATATAGAAAATAGATTACTTGTTTTTTTTTTTTTTTTAATGAGATTTATTTAGTTTCCTAGAATAACAATATTAACCAGTCAAAAAGAAGAAAAGGAAAGGGGGGCATACAAGAATTGCATATCAGATGTCATGGTAAAAGCCTGTATAATGAAAATTCCCAGTCCATCTTGGGATGATTTTACTGGAAACCGTAAGGGGAAAAATAAAAGTTGATCATCCAGATAGTTATATTTAGTACAATTTAGGCTTTGTCACTTGCAAAGAAATAATATTGAGAATCATGGATATAAACTCAACGAAATAATATTTAAGAGCTTCCTCTTTCAGAGAATTCGGAAAGAAGGGTGTACTTGACTCCGGGAACAACAAAAACCCAAAACAAAAGGAAACCATATTGCCTGAATCAATGCGCCATTAGCATTAATGACAGTAAATATTAGAATCTGAAAGGAATGATGTGCCAAACAAGAATGCAATTCAAAAATAGAATAAGAACAGAAGAAAATGCAATGCAGTTCAACAATAGAATAAAAACAGAGAAGAAAGTGTAATCACACTTTATTGGCATCAAGTCTAAAATAAGAAAGTTACAAATAACAATGCATATCTCATATATTTTCATATAGCTATAATTTACTTAAGCCAAAACATGGTATATCTGGTCCACACTAACAGGAAAAATTCAAGTGAAGATATCTAAATTGGTAAACTAAATGTAGTGAGACCCCATTCCCAATGGCATAGAAAAAACTCTAGGCAATTCGCAAAAATGTCAATCCAATTGGTAACCTACTAAACACATAATCTTCTGGGTTTACTAATTCTAAAAATTTTCCGATGCCCACTTTGCTAAAATGCGTAATGTACTCTAAACCAAACCACTAAGCAACAAAAAAGTTGTGAAATTTAAAGCAAGCAAAAGAAACCCATCAAAGGAAAATACCTGTTTGTGAAGAACATTCCAGCACAGAAGCTGCCTAAGCATAGCAAAAGAGCCCACTTCCTTGCTATAACATTCCTCGTGGCTACCTCTCCTGCTCCCCATCCTCTGCTCTTCACAGACATTTTTTGTTCTTCTTATTCTTCCACTAAGCTAATTCCCATAAAAATAATTGGTAAAAAAGAAAAAAAAGAAAAAGGAAAATTCAAGAAGAAAAACTGAATGAGAGCCTAAATCTAAGAAACCCAGAAAGAGATTTGGAAATCTAGATACAAAGGTCTAACTTGTTGGCTATGTGTGCAACACTCTCTTTTCCCTCCTGGAGAGGCAAGAGAGAGGTAGCATAGAAGACGACACACCAACCGCTCTCTTATATAATAATTGCTTACTTACGGAACCGTTCCTTTTGCAAAACGTTACTCGCAATGTATAAATGAAGAATGAATGAATGCGCTTTCCCTCACTCACTCAATACCACTAACTAACAGTTTCATTTCTTCTCTCATGGCCATGCTGTTGGCGTCGGTTATGTGGTTTTTTGGTTCGCTTCAGATCGGTCATTTTAGCCCAACACCCATTTCGCTTCGCAACCATTATTAAAGATCAGAATTATTACTAATCCGAAATAAAAATTGAGAATTTATGTATTTACTGTAAATATAAATATCATAAGCTGTTAGAAAAATGTCATAATAGTAATAGGAGGGGCGGTACATATGGGTTTGAAGTAGTCAACTGTTTAGTGTTATTATAACCACTTGCCATTAATGTAGTTTCGAACCTAAACAGGTCTAAGGGGATTTAATTACCGTTTTAGGTTTTTTTTTTTTTTTCTGTTAATTAATTACCGTTTTAGTTACTTTGGCTGAATGAATCATAAATTAAGTTTTATTAGCAATGTTTTCCTTTCAGGTTTGTTTGACCTTTTGTTCTTTACAGCTCTTTTGGCATTTTTATTGTCCCACGAAGCACGAAGGTCCGACACCCACATACATATACATATATGGAGCTGGATCCTCTGTCCCCATTTTGACGTCCCCAAGCCTGTCCTCCCAATCAATCAATGCCACCTCATTTTAAAAAATAACACTCATCTTTTACCGTCAGTTTATTATATTTTTTATTTTTATTTTTTTAACCTTAAAATACTCCTTTTTCTTTTTGCCTTTGAATGTCGCGCAGCCATACCTGCATTCATCAAACTTTAATTGCTTTGATTACCAATATCGTTTCCATCAATTTTCAAATTTTATATTCATCACTGGATGATAATTTTCAGTAAAATTTAATTCACATAGCTCATTGAAGCAAATCCATAGAACATTTAGTTTCCAAAAAAAAAAAAATTTATTTGCGTTATTAAAAATTTTTGAATTATAAAATTTCATCAGAATTTAACGTTACATATTAGTAATCTGATTTGATAATAATTTTTATTATTATTTTTAAACCTGAAAGACCCTTTATAAATCTTTTTTTTTTTTTTTTTTTCCTCTTTTGTTGTTAAAGTCAAAGAATTAAAACTCGCGGGCTCAATCAAAATATATATGGTGGTAAGCTCAATCCAAAAGGACTCAAAAACACCATTTTCCAGACAATTTCAAACGATTGTTGCATAAAATTCTCATCCCATCAAACCAGACAATGAAAATATACATACTTATATCTTCAGATTTGTTGAACCATGCCCAAGTCTCAAGATATATATATATATATATTTAAAATTGAAGAAAATCCGAACCCAACCATCTAGCAAATAAACCCCACTTTCGAAACATACATTTTCTCTCTTCTATCTATTGGTAATTGAAGATATTACGGTTTGATGAATACCGGTATGGCTGCGCGACATTCAAAGGCAAAAAGAAGGAGGAGTATTTTAGGGTTAAAAAAAAAAGTAGAAAATATAATAAACTGACCATAAAAAATAAATGTTATTTTTTAATATGAGATAGCATTGACTGACTGGGGGATAGGCTTGGGGACACCAAAATGGGGACAGAGGATCCGGCTCCTATATATATATATATATATTGAGAAATGTTTTATTATAATGAGATTGATTTAATTGGTATGCCAGATATATTTACAATTAATTAAGAGTTTAATAATAGTATATATATAAAATAAACTATATTAGTTTGACATTTATTATTGAAGTGTAATTTATTTAAAACGTTATTTGTATTATATGGTATATTTATTTTCACATTTTATATTTGTTTTGGAGATGCTCCTATATTATTCAATTGTCGCAATTACATTTAATCTCAGATGAAATATATGATGCATCAAATCCTAACATTGTCAAGTAGAAAACAAGTATATATGTATACATATGACTTTTTTTAATGCTGAAGTTGAAAGATTCAAAAGAATTATTTCTAAAAGAAGTAATAGGTCTACCATTGTCTTTTTTTTTTTTTTTTCCCTCTAAAAACGAAACTCTTGATTTCATAGTCAATTAGCTTAGTTATGATTTGCATATATGCATATTCATCTTTTTTTTAATATTTGAGGTGAGGGATTCAAACCCCATATTTGTTCTAAAAGAAGTAGTCGGTCTTAAAAAAATTATTGGTTTCATATTTAATCAGCATAAGTATGATTTGTGTTTAATTTTTTTTTTTTTTAAAACAGCAATTTATATGGAAGAAGTAAGGTAAACAAATTAGTATATGTACGTCCATATATAAAAGAGCCACTCTCCTATCAACATTTTTATTATTAGCTATTGCATTGTTTTATGGCCATGGATTTATATATATATATATATATATATTTTTTTTTGAGGTTTACTAAAACCTTAAAGAGGGCGGTAAAACATTGATTTGAGGTTTATGGATTTGAGCTTTACTAAAACATTAGAGGACATGGATTTGAGGTTTACTAAAACATTGGATCTATATAAATTCAAAATGCACTTTTGAATATCAATACCTAAGTGTGAAAATTCTATATATATATATATATGTATAATTATGTTCATATTAAATTGACATGATTTTACTATCTAGATTTTTTTTATTAATATTTAGATCATTTCAAAGGTGTATATTTAAAAATTTATTTATAGTTGATCGAGTTTTTATTGTATCCATTTTTTTTAATTTAATTTTAATATATAATTAAATCTATATTAGATTATTAATTAATTTTTAGATCTTAATTTTTAAAATGATTTAAAAATTAAAAAAAAAAAAATATATATATATATATATAATGTTAAAATAATTGAATTGATTTGATGTAAATCTAATTGTAATTTTACATATATTACTAGGAAGCACATGAAAAACAGTAAAGCACGATGCAGCCTATAACCAATGTGACACTTCAATAATATGTAAGAAATGGAAAATAGATATGGATATAAAGGGGCAAGTTAAAGGGACAAGTAGCATATTAAGTAGAAAAAATAGGAGGAAAGAGGCAGGCCTTTGTATAATGGAACAACCACTTATTATTGATAGATGTCACATCTTTTCTGGTATGATAGGAGGCCAAAGAAACAAAAATAAATAAATAAATAAAAATTCAAGTGAGACTGTGAGAGTGGTCTCTCTGTAACATTTGGGGGATGCGCAAGATGTGGGTGGTGAGAAGAGTTGAAAAAAATAATAATAAAACAAATAAATAAAAAAGGAATTTCTATAAAATATATACTAATATTTTATTTATTTATTAAAAAAAAAAAAAAAAGGAGTGTACCATCTCTGTCGGCTAAAGGGGAAAACAGCCATTTGGTGGAGCTGAGGAATATTTGAAGCAAAGGTTTGGTATTTTAGATTTATAGAGATACCATTTAGAAAATATAAATAAATAAACCACAGAATCTGTCCATGGTAAGGAGAGGTACGATTCTTGAACTTTATATACATTATTGGTGGCCCATTATTCCAATGGCCCAAAAAAAAAAAAAAAAAAGTGGGCGGCTCAGAATATAAATATGGCTTTGAAATCTTTGGATTCGTTTTTGTTGAAGATTTTTGGCTCAAAAATAAAAAAGGGAGCAAAATCAGAACATTTAACATAGACTTCATCTTTAAAATCAAAATAAAATATAGTTTGATGAAATATACCAAAAGGATTCCAGTTTATATGTAATTATTCATTGAATAAAAACACTTACTAGCTAGAAAATATTAATTAATTAATTTTAATAAAAGGGTTCCCTCCAATTATAAAAAAGTTACACCCAACTTACAGTAAGGACCAGTTAGAATTATTCTTATAATTGCAGAGTCTGACAATTTTTTATTTAGCAAACAATATAACAGCCACTATTTTATTTAAGATTAGTAAGGGAGCTTTATTGCTCTTGGAATGGTTATAAGAATAGAACAAACCTCCACAAAACCTCAAAATTGTGCACACCCACCACAATATCTATATATATATATATATATATTAATCCAAAGATTTAATATTTTTGGTTATTCTTCTACGTGGAAAATGCAACTCAGTAGTTTATAGATTATACATGATTCAAACCAAGGTTAGCTCTGGAATTTTGTTTCAAATGTTTTTCTTAGAAGTCAATCAGTAATATTGAATAATATATATCTTTGGCTAATAGCTGGAACCTCAGCACCAAAATGACCCCTAGTACGTCCTTAATTCCCCATGTCATGATCAACCACAAGAACTATTCATTTTTTTGTGAAAATTTTACCCACAGGTTATATAAATATTAATTAATTAGCATAATTGAACATTTATTTACCACCCCATGGATGTTACACACTAAATTCATGACATGTAAATCAATAAATATCTGGCATGCATGCTTTTATTTGTACTTGTTTGACCTTAATGCAAAATGAAGTATCTGGGCATCAAGTACTCTCCACATGATGATAAATTTATGATGCATGTCAAATTGCCAAGCAGAATAAAATGGGTTTGAAAGTGGTGAGAGTGAGAGAGCCTGTCTATTTCATGATACAATGACGACACTAGTCATTGTATATAGCTTCTAAACTAACCAAGATTTTCTTTTTGCAAAGAGGTAATCCAATCAATATTATAGGGTTAATTTCAATCATTTAAATACAACTTCATCCTTTTCTAATTTTAAGAATATTAACATTTTAAGAAATCATCATTTTTCTTCATATTGTTTTATTTACACTATTCGAATAATACCCACCTTTAGAAATAATAGTCATACCTCAATATATAGAATATATACAAAAGGCAAATATGGCCAAAATTATAATGGAAGTCATACATCAAATTACTTATAATTTTAATAGTTCGTCATCCAATTATATATAATTTATGAAAAAATTACATCTAATGCACGGCATTATCATTAAATATTCAACATAATTTTGATTAAATGTATCATATCAAAATTATATATATATATATATATATCAAAATAGATTTCCTAGAAAAGAAGACTCATTCAATCCACAAGGTTAATTCCCAACCGTTCGTTGTCATTATTTTACATAGAGTCCATATTTTTAAAAAATCATCATAAATTTCTTTTAATTGTTTTGTATATAACAAAACAAGCCTATTTATTAATTTTTACCAATTCTTACTGATTAATTAAAAAAAAAAAAGGAATTATAAATATATATTTTATTATTAAATAACATTGTAAATATATAATTTTTTAGCCTCTAAACAAAAATTGACAAATTAATAGCTGTGATAATTTTAAAAAACTTAAAAAAAAAATTAAATAATAATTTTTTAAACATATAAAATTTAAATAATATAATATAAAAAAGGATGAATGAAATTTTCAAATATTCATATAAAAGTCACGAAACAGTATAAAAAAAGAGGACAAAAAGAATGCATGATACAGGTGTAAAAAATTATAATAGTAACAACAAGAGCAGAACCAGCCAAAAGCTGATGAGATGCCATGAAGATTAATTAATCCTTCATCATATTTTTCCCTTGCGAACTTACAGCTTACAAGTGCATTCCGTTTACCAAAAACACCAATTTCTACTGGAATACCAGACAAAATCTTGGAGGCTGCCAAGCCCTTTTTTTTTTTTTTTTTTTTTTGCCTCCTAAAACAGCAAAGGAAAAAGGACAGCTCTGACTTTTTGCAAAGGGGACTAGTCATTTTACTTCTCCTCCCACTACCCTCCACTACCACACACTAAAAACTACTTACTAAAATTGGTGACAACTAGCAATATAAATATATATTAATCAGCCAAAAAAAAAAAAAATACAAAATTACATGGACCCCTGGCAATCAGACTTTGGTGATGATGGTGGTGGTCATGGAGGGCGTGGTGTATTGAAACAATATTACTCTAAGAAACCTGTTTTTGTCAAAATATCATTCCTCATTTTGCTAAGATCTCTTCCTTTGAGTGTCCTTCCTATACCTTCACATACAGAGAAAGAAGAAATCTGACTCCTTGCAAGCTTTCTAGCAATCCATTCATGTGGAGGAACCATACCATCACCATCATCATCATCATCATCATCATCATCATTATCACCATGACCATTCTCATAGACAACACCACCATGATCATCTGCACAATTTCCATGATGATCATCATTAATATTAACCCATGAACCAATATTCCTGGCATTCTTACCATAAATCTTTGACCAATCAGGAATGTCAACCGGAGCTGAGGATTGCTGAACATGAGTCTTGGCTTCAATGGTTGTTTGGGTATTAACCCTTGGGATCATTCTTGGAGCAGAATGGATTCTCCATGCAGAAGAAGAAGTAGAGGAGTATTCTTTGGACTTCCTTGTTATAGGACTTGAGTCTTTGCTCTCCTTGACAAAACCCCAAACATCTTCTTCTTCAAAATCTTCATCCCTCATTGATGTGCCACCAAAGCCGCTTCTTTTGTTCATCATATGGAGTTCTATAACACCAAAAAAAGTCCAAATGAGTGTTTTAGAGAGGAAAAGCCCAAGAGAAAGAAAGGGATATGATTGAGCAAAACTTAGCCATTTCACTCACTATAAATAGACGGAAAAAAGTACTTTATTTTGAAAGAGAAAAATAAAATGAAAAAAATTGTTCCATAAAACTGATTTTTTTGCCTTGGGAATCAAAAAGCAGAAAGGTTGTATAAGAATAATATCAGGAATCTGCCTTGCCTTTGTTCCAATAACTTCCAAAAGAAAACCAAGGCTTTTCAAAGATTTCCCCCAAATGGTACTTTGCTTAAATTCAAAAACCAACCAGGAACCAAGGAAGAGAAGCTGTAAAAAACCCTTCTTTTTTTTTTCTTTTTTTTTTTTTTTACCTCCTTGGCCTCAATACCTCCAAACAAGATCACAGATATCTAGGGGGCCTCAGCATGGTACTCTGCTAAACAACAGAGGTGAAGAAAAAGACAACAAAAACAGATATTCATAAATTTTGTGTGTGTGTTTTTATTTATTTATTTTTTTCAAGATATGCCTTATACACAAATTATTAAAAAAAAAAAAAAAAAAAAAAAAGGAAGCAAAAAGAAAATGAAGGGCTTTTATAAGAATCTCAGTTCCCCCTATATTCTGATTTTGTTACCTGGATGGAAATGGTCACTGTCAAGGTGGATGTCTTACAAAAACAGCCCACAGGAAAAATATAGGGTCAGCTAGAGAAGGAAAAGAAAGAAGAAGATGGATAATGAAAAGAATTTGGAGGTATTGATCGAGGCATTAAGCAAAAACCCAGAAAGCAGGTCTAATCAGAGCATATTTTCCCACCTATAGCAAACTGTCACTAGTGTGATACGAGGCAAAATATATAACATTATAATAATAACAACATTTGTGGGTATTTTTGATTTTTGATATTTAATTTTTCTAAAAGCTCTGAAAAGCCTGGGTTTTGATTGGGAAAGGTGGAGAAGAACGATTGGTCAGACCAAAACCTCACTGATTTCCGTAACCTTATCCCCAACTTCACACCAAATAAGCTGATCAGGCTCAGCTGTGAAGCAACAACTTCTTTTAAGGAAGCCTAGAAGGGAGTGCTTAAGAGAGTAAAAGGACTTCTTTGGGGGATACTAGTCTGCATTGAGATATGTGGATCATAGGCCATTGGTGGTGATGATGCACTATTTCTACCGTGACTCTTTTAACCTTTCTGTTTCTTTTACTCCTATGTCCTATGAATGCCCTTACTGGGTTTTGGGGATCATTGCACTGAGTAGAGAGAGAATATAAATGAGGGAAAAAACTTTTATATATAATCATTATCTGACTGATACCACCCAAAAAATAAAAATAAAAAAATCATTAAATCCATACATTTTAAAAAATAACATGTACAGATAAAATATGGCAAAACCATTAAATATGATACTTTCACCCTCAATGTCCAATGTGGGGCAATGGCAATTGCAATTTGCAAACATAGGTCAGGTGGGGTGGTAAAGGTGGGAGGTCTTCTCAACTCAAATCAGATGGTCTATTGGATGAATGGATATGAACAAAGTGTGCTTTGTGGGTCAACCATTTTTATATTTTTTATTTTGTTTGGGTATTATTTTTAATTTAATTAAAAAAAAATTTTCTGGTTCATGCAAAATTAGAGAGATGAGGATAAAATCCACCATGGAATATGGACCATGACTACAAAGAGTGCCATCTGACAAATTCTACTTTATCTTTTAATCCTCTTCAGAGCCCTGAATTCCTCATCATCATGCCAATAATCTTTTGCCACTAATGACTGTTTGTCCTTGCCTTCCAAATTTGGCAAAGCTTAGCTGCTACAGCTCTTAAATTTTTAATGCAAAATAAAAATATATATATAAATACTTAAAAAGGCACAACTTTGCTTCCTTAGGATTCTATTGGTATTGACTATGTCACACACTCATAGTTACAATTTTAAAACATACTTTTATTACCAAAAAATTTAAAATATCCTTTATCTTTTTAGCTTTTATATGCTATTGACACTTCAACTTGATCAAGTGGAGTATTAGTTCCCTGTCCAGTCCAATAATTACATGCTTTTTTTCTTCCTTTTTTTTAATCATCCTCAATAATTACACGCTCATAGTATAATATGTCATCATGTTACATGAGACAAGACACTTGGACAAATTTTAAGCCAAAAAAATAGACATTTGGACAAATTAACCTTGTTTTTTATGAAATGGACAAATTAACTTTTTGATCACTAACGATACACCTATTCATATATATATATATATATTTAGAATTATTATGGTGGACAAAGCCGGATGCTATATGACATGATAACAGTCATTTATAATTATTAAATTTGTATGATTAGTAGAATGTGACTGTTATAAATGGTTATCTATTACGATATGTTGCAACTTTCCTAATAATAACAGTATATATATATATAATATTTTTATTTTATCTGCCTTTTATAATTTGCTCAAAATCTCATAGTATATTTTGTCTTATTCATTATATTATTATATTTCCTTCTTTACCATCTGAAAACTCTGTTTCAAGATTTCAAAAAAATAAAATATAAAAAACTCTATTTTAATTAGTAGCTTTTATGGTTGTTAGTATTAATATTTTTTAGATAAATTTTATGGTCGTTACTAAGTATCATGTTTCAAAAGTTCAACATATTTGTGGTTTTTGTTCTCTAATATGACGAAAACTAGGTAGCTCAGAATTCGGAAAAGGAACCTCCACCTCCATATAAAACAGAATTTCTGTCCATTTCAATAAAATAAAATAAAATAAAATAGAATTCCTGTCTTATTTGGTATTTTATATCTATCTGCTTTTGAATCCAAGCACGGAAAATCAAGAGATTTAGAGGTTATATTCATGTATATTAACCATAACCGAGTGGCTTATATTTTAAATGATAATTGTCCTTTTCACCTAAGCTACAATATAAAAAATAATAATAAAAAGCATTCTAACCTTTTTATATAAAATGAGATTCATTTTGATATAAAAAAAAATTATTATAAATAACTATTAAAATAATCATTAATATTCCTATATATTTAATTTCTTAGATAAATAAAAAAAAGTTAATAGTATTTTGAGATCTTTAATTTTTAAAAATCTATATATTTTTAGATTTGATCCAATGATAAATCCACTGAAAATAATCTCCGATTCAAATTCAAATTTTAATGTTCAAATCTTAATCTGGATAAGAATGTCCTCTCCAAAGTTGTAACTAAAAAAAACAAAAAAAAATCTTTATGGATTCTGCAATTTAAATTTTCAATTTTTTAAGTCAGCAATTTAAGTCTTTAATTTTTTAGTTTGTTGCTTTAATTTTCAAACTAAAAAGATATTAAAATGTAAAATATCAAAATTATTATTAATATTTTAATATCCTTTACTTTTTTTTAAAAGAAGTTGGTACTGATTGTTATTGATTGATATTAAACTATATAAAATTTTAAATTAAAAGATATTGAAAATGTAGATTTTGTAACTAGTCTTAAATTTTACAATTTAATATTTTATAGTTGGAAATTTGATATAATTTAACATTATTCACATAAAACTATCAATCAAAAAAGTAAAAAAAAAAACACAAATTATAACAAATTAAAAAATTAAGGGTACAAATTATTGATCTGAAAACTTAAGGGTTTAAAATTGTAAAACCTTAAAAGTCAAAATTATCAAAATGCAATTAATCCAAAAACGTTAAAAAAAAAAAAAAAAACAAATAGAAGCAAGCCCTGAAAATCGTTCCTCTCATTTATACTTTTTGGTTATGGAGACTTTTAGTGCCAATGACAATTAAAGAAGTTCTAGTTGTATTAAGAAGTGTATATAGTTTCATTATAAATTTATATTTTATTTTTAAATAAAATTATCATTCAAGACAATTTTTAAATTGATTCATAGATATCTTCAAAGATGTATAGAAGTATATGATAGAACAATTTAAAAAACATGCAAAATTATCTAACCAAATATTTCTAAGTTGTTTAGAAATTTACAATCAAACATGCCAAAAAATATATTCTTCAAAGACATTAAAAGTACTTATTCAAAAATAAATGATTAAACACCTCTTAAAAATATGTTCTTTCTATATGTTTGAAAATATAGAAATTGTTACTTAGAACTTGGTTTGTTTTCCAAAGATGCAAAAAAGTTGTTGGTTTGGTGGAGTGAAAATAGCTGCAGATGTGTCATGGAGGAAAGTTGTTGATGATTTTGTGGAGGGTGGTCGATTGGCCAGGTTCAATTTGGGTCAGTTGATGATTAAGTAAATGGAGTTTTTGGTTATTGGAGACTGTATAAAAGTATGTGGAATAAATTAGACATTAAAAAAACTGTATAATTTTTTTTTTAAATAAAATTTATATCTTTTATTTTTTTTGGTAAATAATTTATATCTTTTATTGATGATGCATAAAAAATTGGACCGTATATAATTTATTTGAAACTGTGAAAAGAATTTCTCTAACAAGTAAAAGAGCTGTTCATGTAATAACCATGACTTCTTTTATATGCTATTTGAGAGCAAGCAAAGGAGCTTTTGTAACCAGTCTGAGGTTTTTATGGCTAAAGACAATTCCATATTTTCAAGGGTTAAAAAACGAAACAAAACAAAAAGGAAAAGAACTTTGTCAGCCTATAATTTTCATTATTTCATTTATGGTTTTACAGCAATCAAATAATTAAATTCTTTTTTTAATAGTAAAATAATTAACCTCTTTCATCATAAAGCATGTACGTACAAATGAAATAAAAAAATAAAAAAAAACTTCTGAAGATTTTTTATTATTTTATTTATTTTCATTATTTCATTTTCATTTATAATTTTACAACAATTTACTTCTTGCATTATAAAGCATGTCAAGAAAAATAGATAATAAACATTTTAAAGAATTTTTTATTTATCGATTTCTTGTAGTATGACGGTGGCAGTGCCTAGATATCGTAAAATTCTATATAATATAAACTTATAGGATATTATTAGTATTTGGGTTTATTTTAACAATATCCAATTCATAATATTAATAATAATTCTTTTGATAATATATATTATATTTATTAAATATTTATTACTGATATTGCTTAACATTATTTTCTTATATATAATACTTTAATTCATCTATCTAATATTTAATTTTGTAAATATAATTATTTTTATACTACTAAACATTAATTAAATATAATTTTATACTGATGATTTTGAATTTTATATTTTTATTTAAAATAAATTTTATAATTAAGCTTGGATAAATGGATTGTTAATGGTTATCCAAAAATTGAATGAATGGATTTAAGTTTAAATATTTAAACACGAAATCTTAACAAATCATATTTGAGTAAAAAAGTTTTAATACAAACATGAAATAATATGAAATCTTGCAAGATCTAGCATTGTCCTACACAAAAAAAACAATAAGCATCTTTAGCAACCAAGAGTGGCAAATGAATTAGGAGTTGAAAGCATAGTTACTCCCAACTCACGTTACATCTCAATCGAAAGTTCACCAAAGCATGTGCCACTTTGGTACATTTCCCAAGAAAGTGATGCAAATCAAATCCCACTTTCATCTTCTAAAGAATTTCGAGAGCTCTTAGTTTAAAATATTTCTAGAGAAATTGAAAGTAGTACAAACTAAATGTAGACACCTAGCTAAAAAGCCCAGAATAGATTCGAAGTCGGATTTTTGTATACTTACTGGCTATAAAGGATTTGTTTTTCAATGAATATGATCAAGTGGGATCCTTGTAAGAAAACATTTTAGTGTGGAAAGGTAAAGCTATCATCAAAGCCTTGTATAATCATTGAAAGTAGAAACTCACTTGTACCATCCAAAAAGGATCTATGTGATTTGGATTTTGATAAGTACACTAACACCTCAAACTCCATCTTTTTTACCTTTTCTAAGCGATAGGTAGGGTCTCAAAGCCTAATGCAATAAATAAATAAAGCTAATGGAAAAACCTCAATTGAATTGTGCTTCCCATTTCCCAAATCAATCTTTTATGTTTTTAGTCCACCACCACACTACATGTCAACTCACTAAACTATCATTTCCACATATTATTAGTCGCTTCAATGCCTGCCCAGTATGGAGCAATTTTGATGGCTAACAAGGCAGGAAATTAGGTGTCCTAAATTGGGAAATCTTTTCACCCTTATGAAGTCTTAATTTCAATTATTTAAAAGATGTAATCTGTTGCATAACACATGCAATATTCTAAAGTAGCGACAGCATGCAATAGACCTGCCTACAAAACTTTTGCCAGGTATTCATTATATAAAAATGAAAAATTGTCAAATTTCAGTTTCAAATTGGATGATGTCAGCCAATCTTAAATTGACAAACCTGGTAGTGGTAAGATGTGGAAACCTTTTTCTTTTTTACTTTCATAAATTAATAAAATAAAATTAATAAAATCACTTTGACCATGAAGTAGTGGTGGACAATTGAGATTCCCAATTCTGATAATACATACACACATATATATGTGTGTGTGTTAAACGAGGAAATTTACTGTTTATGGGAAAAAAGAGGGTCCATATATTACTGTTTGTGAAAACGATGAACCGTAAATGGTGGTTGAAGTAGGAATAGGAAGGACTCAGGAGGATGTGAAAGCACGCAATGTAGCTCAAAATCCATAAGCAGGCATAAAGGGTTATTTATGAAAGTTTGAAAAAGAGAAGTTACAGAATATATTATATATATATATATATACATATATATTTTGAGTATCCTCAACTTTTGAAATTAAAAATAAATGAATCTAATCATTTAAAATCTTTAAATTTAATAACTAATAAATTATCACATCAAATCTGAATGCTTTATTTAAAAAGTTGAAGACATGTTCGTTTATATTTCATACCTGTTGGGATTTTCGGAACAGATCAAATGTGGAAAGAAACCATTTAGTTAGTAATCGAAAAAGAAAAAAGAAAAAAAAGAAAAAGAAAAAGTGTGATTGGTCTCGCTCCCATTCTACTGCTTCTTTCAGCACTGTATACGAGGTGGTGTTTATAATGGACTGAACTTTGTATTTAAAGCTCACTGGTGCAGGTTTTGGTTTGACTGGCTTAAGGATTTAGCTGGCCAAAACTCTCAGTCCCAGTTAGTTGCATATTGGAGGTCCAGAGGGTTGGTTTTATTACTTTCCAAGTTGAGTTTTATTAGGTCTCCAGGGTACATCCAGAGGCACTGCATAATCTGCAAATTGTGAGCATATATATATATATATATATATATAAACCTTTTTCATTTTCTATTCTATTTGGCTGAAACTTGTAAACATACCTCAAAGGAGACTTCACACAACAACATGCTATATGGTCTCAAAACAACCATTTATTTTTTAACCTCAAAATTTATCAGCTTGTGGGAAAAAAAAAAAAAAAAAAAGGGTTATACATCGAAATTCAAATTTGGCGTCAAAATACGACTGTTATTTCTTACCAATAGATACCTTTTATTATTATTATTATTATTTATTTTTAAAGGAAAGGCAATAGAGACATTGGAAAATATTTCTTAAACATTTTGCTATGGTATTGAAAAAGCTACATCAGCAAGGTTTCTTGTTATTTATCATACCAACCAGTAATTACCCTGCAAAACCATACCTACAAGCATACTCAAAAACAAGCTGAAATCGGTATTGTGTTTGTGTTTCTGAGTATGAGAAAGAGAGGGTGTGAGTTCGAACAACACATAAAGGAGCATGTCATATTTTGTTTTGTTCCTTGGTCATCACTCATAACTAGTTTATTTTTGGTGTCGAAAGAACTCGCGGAGTACTTCTGGTTTTTGTAACACTTGGCAACAAAAGATTATGAGCAATAAAGTTTGGATAATAAAACTACTCAACTATTAAGAGCATAGACTTGTGCTTGTGCTTATGCTTGTTTCTCTGTCATGGTCAATATCAAGTACAGTATCATAAAGTCTGAATAATAAAAATTGTAAAGAAATTCATGGTATTAACGAGAACAGCTCACTGCTGATAACAGTACACTGCAATCAATTAATTACTAGAAAACAAGGATATCACAAGATTGGATACATTAATTAATTGTACGGGAAGGTGGGATATTGTGAGCTAATGATAGTAGCCTTCACACTTTTGTGATTGCTAGTTGGCAAGTTGATTTTCTCAACTTTCTGGAATACCAACTAATTAAATGAGTTCTTATAAATGACTTTTAAACGAATTATATGTTTAAAAAACTGATCTGGCACACTTGGCCATGAAAAAATAGATTCAGGCCTATCACTTGTCAAATTGATTGGTAACTGAAACAGAAATCTCCACCACAGGTTGATAGGGTATGTACGAACCTCCAGTTTCTTGAACAACAGTATTGAACCATATCTTATTGCCATGGGTTAGGTCAGTCCACAAGGATACCAAATCGAGGGGACCAAAATGAAATCAGCACCAGCAAATATCTAGAAAGAAGAATACAAGATATGTTAACCGTTTGGGTTATTTCTATCCAAAAAAAAAAAAAAAAAAAAAACCGTTTGGGTTATACTGCAGACGTAAGATGTAAGTTATTATGAAAATAAAAACAAAAATGGCATCAGTAGTAAAACAATTTCAATTTCTTGAGAGCCAACCTAGTGCAGGAGTGGCTCATCATGAGTCAAACAAAGTCGACCTCAAAATTATTATGAGAAAAATGCAACTGAGTTGCCAAGTTTACAAAATCATTTTGGATACAAGGTCCGAAGCTGAACGAGGGAGAACAACCTGCCATCATATAATCCTTTGTTACACAATGTCTTCATTGCTACACATAAATGATAATGAGGCATGGTGCAAATAAGAGACATCGCATGGGATTTCTAAAGTTATTAATAGTTTCAATTAATGTCCAAAGACAAGTCACAGATTGGAAATTATTCGAGAACTGTGGTATATTTGATGAAAATTGACTCAAATTTTTGAAAATGTAAGATAAAAGCTAACCTGTATATTGCTACATAGGTTGTGCCAAATGCCATGCTTGATTGGATGCATTCGTTTCTGATGAGTTAAGCAAGTAATTATACTAACTAAAGGGAGATCGGCTGTTCTCGGACCAAGCTTTTGTTGCAAGGCTTGCTTAGCTGCTCTTTTGCCTTCAACAACATTGCGGATGTTCACAATATCTGGAAGGGAATGCACAGTATATATTAGACACAACTGCATGGAAGTACCTATCAAAAGCTCCAATGAATATATTTGTCAGCCAACTTTAACTCGGACACATAGAAGAAGACGTGCTGTATGTCTCAATGTTTAGTCTTCAAACTCCGAAAGCAAACTGATTCACTTTCATCCTAGGTGAATAAACTTGCAAAAACTGCCAACTGTGCCAGGTTGGCTTACATGGTTGGGTCAGTTTCATAATAGTTTAAGCATTGTAAACAGTTGGAAATTAACAAAAATATTTGAAGGTTGAGTTGACCATTTATTATAATTCCAAAGTTGGTTGCATGCCATTAAATGTGTAAACTTGTTGAGTCTGCAGTATTCAAGTTTCTTAGTTGAGCTTTTGTTTAGTCTTTCGGATATATTAAATCCTTAATCCTGTTGTTATTAAAGAAGTCTAGATGTTTCTTTAATTAGTATAAATGTAATGCATTTTAGAAGTCTAGTGCTGCACACCAGAACTTTGAAAAGGCATAAGATCAATATAGTTTCTGCAGGTGCAGCAGCCTTGCAATCTAAATTATATTTTGTAAAATGTTCATTCCATATGAATGAAGCTTAATGCAATAGCTTACATTCAAATACTCTGTTTTTCCAAGTCTTCTTGCTCATTTTGCTTCTGTCTGCACCCAACAGGAATTTGGTAGGAAACCTAGTCTGACTACTCATGTCATAGGGAGGAGAGATTGAGAAAGCGTAATGAAATACATAGAAACTATCTTCTATTTATATGAATGAACCTAGCATCATATGGATTATATTTGGGTCAATTCCATTTTATAATTCCATTTTATATACCATGGAACTTCTTGAGATGAGGAGCAACTGCAGGATTTCCAGCAACTTCCTTTCAACAAGTGTGAAATTTATTGTGTTTATAAACATGAATAACACAGATCTTATCCCAAAACATCATGTCTTAAGCTTCTGATAATGGATATTGGCACCTCAATCATTTAACAATTTAAAAGTTGAACCAAAGAAGATAAATAGTGTGGCATTTGTTTTCTTAGACATGGATTATGCCCGAAAGAACATAACAAAATGATTCCAAGTCTTGAATTTTCTTTCTAAACCGATTAGGGTGTTCCTCATTCCACATTCATGGATTTTAACAGCAACACCTAAGTTTGCAGATAATTCGATTGCATAATAATCTAGCTAATCTACCTTTGCAAGACAGAATAGTAACACCAAAGAAACAGTAAAATAATTTAGCATCTAACTATAAAAAGTTCCAGGGACAGATGAAAGCACGTCGATATTAATTTTGTTTTGATATACTCAAAGCATAGATAAGGAAATTAAGTTAACTATAAGCCACTAGAACTCTAGCAATAATCCAACAAGCAAAGTAATATTATTTGAAAATTATAAACTGCAGAAAACATGGATGACAGTTATTAGGTTTAGCGAAATTTAAATGCTTAAACTTGTAGCCTTTTCTTGTATGCCATTGCTTTCCCAATTAAATGTGTCCCCAAATTCAAGGTCATGGATTGTGAAGACAACTCACACTTTACGAAGACCATAAAATACTGCATATAATGGTGCTTAAATAACCATGCAACAGGTGCAACTAGACCAATCATGGGAGTAGATAATATCCTGCCAGCAAAGCACCAAAAGAAACAATTAAATTCAAAATCCGTTATCAGGATGCCTAGTGAATACAAAGAGAATTCCTGATTTGATTTTAGCATATGTTCAGAACAACTTATAGGAATTTTTTTTTTATTTTTTTATTTATTTTTTAAATCATATACAATAATTCCCCTCCCCATCCCCACCCCGGTGTCTCAAATCAATTATAGGTGTGAATGGTTTAACAATTAAACCAATCTCACTTGACAGGAACAATTTATAGCATTAAATACAATTTGTAGCAGAAATTCAAGAGCAGCACGGCAAACAAAAATCAAATCTCTCACCATCATTCCCACAACCATGTATGCACTTTTCTAAAGGACTTTGCAAAAAGAAAAAGAACAGATCCAAGAAATTATGTAATGAAACTGTGCAGCACATAGCAGTGCAATTATACAGATGATCAATTTGCTAATGGGGCCAAACACTGTAACACTTCTGCTATGAAAGTGCCATATACACACACACACATATATATATATATATATATATACAAAGATGTCATCCTCAGAGACACAAAGCTGAAGCTGTTATATGAGGATGAAAGACATGAAGACCTCTCAAGCTTATTATGCAAAGGGCAAGGGCCTATACAATAACTCCTGAAAATGACAGGCCTTTTTTTGATATATATTGAATATCCCCCAATGTTCAAAAGTGTTCTGTTAATACTAATTAAGACTTAAAATCACCTTTACAAGTGGGACCATCTCGACAGCAATATGAACAATGTGCATGGGCAATACTCCTTTGCAACTCCTCGAAACACAGGAATGTGGTAATCCCTGGCATTATTTATTTATTTATTTTTATGTAATAAAAAATTCCACCATCTTGCTATCATAGAAAACAGACACAAAGTATTCACCAAAAAAAACAAAAAAAAAAAAAAAAAAAGACACAAAGTACATAATGTATGCATCCAATAGGACCTTGACTGCGGAGGCACAGATATTAACACAGTATTTTAGTCGTGTATTAATTGATATGTATTCATTGTCTATGAGTTAATTTAATTAAGCATCATGATCCATTGCACATATTATATAACAAAGCCATTTCAATAGAGAATTTACCCTTTTACAAGATCTGAATGACTAATCTAAAATTAAAGGGCTTTATGACATTGGAGCTGCTAGTAAATGAGAAAAACCAACCAAATCAAATCCACAATGCAGAATCATAAGGCTGATTTATCTGTTTCTTTTATTACTAAAATCAGGTGGACAAAAGATAGAAAAAAACTGTTCATGAAAAACAACTCCATGAAGCAAGTAATACAAATTAAATAGCCATTGAGACACAGGCAATTTAACATTAATTTAAAAAAAAAAAAAAAAAAACTACTCTAAAAATTAATTTTAAAATTCTACTCACCTGACATGGAAAGAAATAGTATCCACTGATTCACTGCAAAAATTACCAAAAGACGCGCCGATTGGGTGTATTCAGCCTTCTTCCAATTGTTTCACGCTTCCCAATAACGGAGAGCCAGTTAAAGACAAAACTACCCCTCTCTCTTATCTCTGTTCCTTTTTCCTCAATATTCCCTCTCTCTAACTTCTTCTTTGTCGTTTAATTAATTAATAACACTCTCCACCACACTCATCCTCTCTGACTCCTGTCGTTTTTTATCACCGTTCCCCACTCTCTACTCCACCTTGTGTTCTCCGCTTTTTTCATTCTCTGAACGTGAAAATGGCAAGGTCGTCCTCGGCCTCGTCAATGCAGTTCCAGGCGATCAAGCCAGAAGATTACTCTCACAGTCCGGTCCACTATGCGGTTGTGCTGGGCGACCACACCACCCTCTCCAGAATCGCTTCCACGCTGCCTCGACTGGCGGATCCTTCTCAAGTCCACACTGAGTCCGACTCGCTTGCCCAGGAACGTATCGCTGACCAGATCTCTGCTGTCCTTGACCGCCGTGATGTCCCCTACAGAGAGACCCCGCTCCACCTGGCTGTTCGATTGAATGACGCTGTGGCAGCCCGCAGTTTGGCCTCCGCCGGAGCTGACGTCTCGCTCCAGAATTCAGCCGGCTGGAATCCCTTGCAGGAGGCTCTTTGTCGCCGGAGCTCCGATATTGCTTTTATT